>NW_026294491.1:33511737-34860070 GCF_007827085.1 Peromyscus californicus insignis | reverse complement strand
TGAACACTGTCTAAGTCCACATCTGTCCCAGGGTGGCAAAACCACTTCTGTCTGCAGAGCTTAGGAAACATCTCATGATACTGAACTCATCATGTTCTAACCTGACATGATGGCTACCCAGATTTCCCAGAGTCCAGGATTTCATATTTCAGCAAACCCTCTCTTAAAGAGAAATGGGGGCCGGGCGGTGGTGGCACACACCTTTAATCCCAGGCAGATCTTTGTGAGTTCGAGGCCAGCCTGGTCTACAGAGTTCCAGGACAGCCCACAGCCAGGACTGTTTCACAGAGAAATCCTGTCTCGAAAAAAGAACAACAACAAAAAAAAAAGAAAAGAAAAGAAAAGAAATGGGTCTCAGGAGGTGGTAAGGACAGTTCCATCTTACCCACCCTTGCTGGCCACCTGAGAAGTCAGTACCATGGTCCTTCCCGGTCCCCAAAGCAGGAGCTACAAAAATAAAGGGGGTGAGAGAGGAGGAAGAGGAGGAGGGCACAACATTCATCCACCCATTGCAGCTTCCCACAGTGGTCAGACTGGCAAGTAAACAGGAAGTCCAGAAGAGGTAGGAAAGGCTACAAACCCATAGGATCAGCTTAGCCTGGGTCACTTGGCCTACACCCAACTTGCACCCCAAAAAGGAGGCTCATTCATATGTGTTTTCATCTACCTAGTCCCTTTACAAATGTTTACTGAGCCTACAGTCTGTACCAAGCACCATCAAAGGTAAAACACCTACCCTTATAAACAGGCAATTTAACTAAAAAGAAAGAGAGAGAGAGAGAGAGAGAGAGAGAGAGAGAGAGAGAGAGAGAGAGAGAGAAAGAAAGAAAGAAAGAAAGAAAGAAAGAAAGAAAGAAAGAAAGAAAGAAAGAAAGAAAAAAACATCTAGGGTGCCAGAGAGATGGCTTAGAGGTTAAGAGCACTAGCTGCTCTTCCAGAGGACCCGGGTTCAATTCCCATCACCTACAGCTTACAAATGTCTATAACTCCACTTCCAGGGTATCCAACACCCTCACACAGGCATACATGCAGGTAAAACACCAATGCACCTGAAATAAATATTTTTTTAAAAGAAAAACAGAAGTACATTACATGAGAGAATGTGGTAATTTGAATGAAAATGGCCTCCATCGCCTCAAATATTTAAATGCTTGGCCCCCAGTTGGTAGAACTGTTTGGGAAGGATTAGGAGGTGTGGCCTTGTTGGAAGAGGTGTGTCACTGGGGGTGGGCTTTGAGGTTTCAAAAGCTCAAGCTATTCCTAGTTCTCTCTCTCTCTCTCTCTCTCTCTCTCTCTCTCTCTCTCTCTCTCTCTCTCTTTCTCTCTCTCTCTCCCCCCCTTCTAGTTATTATCCCATGGTGTGAGCTCTCAGCTACTGCTCCAGTGCCATGCCTGCCTCATGCCTGTCTGCCTGCTGCCATGCTCTCCACCAAGATGGTCACTGACTCATTCTCTGAAACTGTAAGCCCCCAATAAACAGTTTCTTCTATCAGCTGCCTGGGTCATGGTGTTTTGTCACAGCAGTAGAAAAGCAACTAAGACAGAATTAGAAAGTTAGGGAGAAAAAAAAATGCAGGGGGTTGGGGATTTAGCTCAGTGGTAGAGCACTTGCCTAGCAAGTGCAAGGCCCTGGGTTCGGTCCTCAGTTCTGACAAAAAAAAAAAAATTGCAGGTGTGTATAAGGAGTGAAGGTAGGTGAGTGAGTGAGTGCATGAGTGAGTGCGTGCGTGTGTGCATGCGTGTGTGCGTATGTGCATACGCGCATGCATAGGTAAGAAGATAAATTATAACCCTCTGACAAAAACTTGTGTTTCTGAAAATGGGCAGTCCAAATTATTTTAACCTTTGGACCTTTGTATGCCTAAACTAGTATCTAATAAAAATTAAGCACAAAAGGAAAAGACTACTGTATGCTCTCCTTTATTTCTGACCTGTCAGCTAGTCTACTCATCATTTTAGCCCCTATTATTTCCTTTAAACACAATGTAAACCATAAACTCTTACATTGCTAAAAACCTGCCAACTGCACTTCTGTCTTCTCACAGTTGCCAGACCGGAGCTGCCCAGTGCCTCGTCGGTCCTGACTCTACCACATTCCTACGTGGCTGGGTGAAGACAAGCTCAAGGGCAATCCACTAAGTCTAGATTGCTAAATAAATGTTCAAAGGTCAGGAGTCAGGCTGCAAAGGACATGTCACCCTGGCACAACCAAAACAAGAGATCCTGGGTGTCTCAAAAATGGAGTACCTTCTCTTGGTCGGCTTTCTCCTTTTGGTCCACTTATTTGCTGCCTTTAAGAAATTTCTCGCCGGGCAGTGGTGGTGCACACCTTTAATCCCAGCACTCGGGAGGTAGAGGCAGGCAGATCACTGTGATTTCGAGGCCAGCCTGGTCTACAAAGCGAGTTCCAGGAAAGGTGCAAAGCTACACAAAGAAATCCTATCTTGAGAGAAAAAAAAAAAAAAAAGAAAGAAAGAAAAAAAGAAATGTCTCATTTGGGCATGGAGGCATGTGCCTGGAATCCCAGTCCCCCAGAAGCTGAGGCAAGAGGAGTATGAATCAGAGGCCAGCCTGGGCTATATATTTTAGACTGTATCTCAAAGACAAGAAGAGAGGGAAGTTTCTGCACATTCTCAAGATGGAGACAAAGGAAACACCAGGGAGGACCAAAGCCACAGGTATTACAACACAGGACCTGCAGCAGGAAGGAGTCCACAGCACTCTGAAGTCAATACAAACGGACTCTGGACATCTGAGTCATAAACTCCCTGAAGCTCCGCCCAGCACTGAGGGGCAGCTCTGCCCTCCATGCCTGGACCCTGCTAGATGGAGAATCAGCCGAAGGCTGCCGGCCCTTACCTGCTCCACTTTTTTTTTTTTTTCCCAAGGCAATACATCAAACACCCTACAGAGTCAGTGGATTAAGTGGGTGGGTGGGCAGGGCAGAAAGTGTTTGGAGGAACAAACTGTCCTCATGCTTCCTAGTTCACAAGTGTCCTGCCCTACCTACGGTCACCCTCTGCAACAGGAGACCACTTACCAGATACTCTGCTTTAATCCACCATAAACTAAGCCACGGTCCTCAGTGTTGTGGACTCTTGGCCTCTGCTGCACTTTGCAGGATGCTACCGAGTTCTTGTTCCCCATTCCAACACTAAACCCCACCACTGCTGCTTAGGGGCTCACAAAAGGCCCAGTGGCCTCTGGCCTCATACCATAACTCTTTCCCGTAAAGCCCACCTGCTGCAGAAGTTGTCCCTGCTGCTCAGGGGGACTAATGGCCACCCAACTGCCACATCCAGAACCCTCTACTGCCCACTACCCCTTTCAACCAGAACTCTGCCATCCCCTACCCACTCCTGAGGTTTCAGGAAAGATGTTGTCACTATGGACATCCCCAACCCCATCCCCAAATCCACAAGCTAAAATATATTGCCCTGAAACTAAAATATATTGCCCTTTGTTATGTGGTTTTAGGGGCATATTTCTCAGTTTCTCCAATCACACTCTACTCCCAAAGGTCCTTCCCCAGACTGGCCCAAGGGCAGACAGTCACCAACAATTAATCTGAGCACACAGTTCTGGTCCTTTGACTTCTTCAGTGTCGTTCAGCAGAAGGTTGTGAAAGGACCATCATCTAAGATCCCTGTTATCCGGGCTCCTTATCCAAAGGATGCATTTCCATCCCCTAGATAACAATACCGCAATCCTCCTTCTCTGATTGAATGGGCGCTCTAGCTAATGAAAACTGGTCCCATTTTCTAAAAGCTCTGAGTTGTAACTTTTAGGAGGGGAAAACGCCTTGTTTTGGGCAACTTCAAAGCCTTGGGTTTTTGACCTATTGTGCTTCAGAAAACACTGGAAGGAGACACAGAACTGGCATGCTTAACTTCACTACTCCAATTACAAGCTTATAGTGGCCTCAGTTTCCCCTCGGAGTGAAGACAGCCCCTTCCTCTTGAGCCAGAAAGTCTGGGATCTCTCGAGCCTCGCTAAGGTCTGGCCTTAGGTCCCCAGCTGCAACACCACCTGGAGCCACAGCTGCGTCCAGATGGTCAAGTCCGGGCCTGCCTGGGCGCACCCTTCTGTCACCTGGCGGGGCCCTAGGGCGCCCCGATCCCGCTGCCTTGTGGCAAGCTCTAGAAGCCGTGTCGCCAGCGTTCACGAGCCAGGTCACATCCAGGTGCACCTGCCTCTCCCGGCCCGTGGGTCCCCGAGCTCCTCCAAGCCCGACCAGAGCTCGCGTGAGACACGCAGGAGAAAAAGGAAAACAAGCCATAAGGCAGGGCCGTCCTGGCCTCGGCGGCTGCCACCGAAACCCCACCTGCGACGCGGCCAGGCAGCAGGGACAGAAGGCGGGCCGAGCCTCCGCGCGCGTCCCCTTACCCGTGAGGCGGCCGCCCCCCTCGCCGTGCCCGCGGCGCCGCTGCAAGACGAAGTAGCAGCTGCTCTTCTGGGTCACCCAGAGCTTCAGCGCGTTCTTGAGCAGCACCTCCTCGGGCTTGAGCCACATCGCGGCGAACCTGCCGCGCCCGCGGGCCCCGGTTCACATCGCCCCAGCCGCCGGCCGCACCGGGCCGAGCCCGCTTGGAAAGAGACGGCGGGGGGGGGGACTGCGCGCGAGGACGGCAGCCCGAGCGCCTAGCCGAGTCCCGGAGCGCGGAGACCACAGCTCGCCAGGATCACCCCGCGCTGCCCGCCGTGGCCCCGCCCCGACTAAGCCCCGCCCCGCCCAGCCAGCCTCAACCCCGCCCACCTCCCTGAAGTCACGCCCTCCACCCGCCCCCGAGGCTCCCGTGGCGCCTCCCTGGTTTCCTCGTCCCAGCCGCTCCCGGGCAGGGTTCCGGAGTGGCGGGAGGAAATCGTAACCACCGCCAGGTCCCCTCCCTCCCGTCAGGGACGCGCCGAGTCTCGAATCCCCTCCTTCCTGGGAGGAAGCAAAGCAATAGCGCGAGTTGTCTCCGCATTCCTGGTTCTAAGAGGTGGATGAAGGAACGAGAGGGGAAAAAAGGAATCTTCTTATCCAAGCTGCAGGTTGTCCAACCCAAAGTCTTCATTAACCTTGGGGAGTACAAAGCACTCCAGTAAACTCGAGTGTGTTTGAGCTTCAAATAACCATAAGCTAACACTAAAATTTGGAAACCGTTATATTTTGGATTCTTTAAATACTGTGTTCTTTATTTTTTTTTAATTGACACATAATAACTACATACAGAGTACTACATATTTTAGTACCTGTGTACAGGATATGAGGATAGGATCAGAGAAATTGCTTTCCCATTAATTCAAACGTTTACCATTTCTTCTTTATTACATTTCATTTATTTGGAGGGTAGTGGTTCAAGAGAGCCAGTTTGGTAGGTGGAAGAAGTCAGAAGACAACTTTCAGGAGACAGTTCTTTGCTTCCACTATATGGATCCTGGGGATTGAACTTAGGGTGTCAGGCTTGACAGCAGAAGTCGTCTTGACAGCCCCCATTTATTATTTCTCTTACAGCACATTTTTCATGCTTTTGTAAGACTCCAACTGAGCTGTGGGCGAGGTAGAAATGTAGGAACCTGAACAAGCAGCAGACCATACTGAACACTGACAATGATCCTCCAGAGGCATAGAAGGTAGACAACACTATGAGAGTCATCTTGGGGGTCCTCACCACAGAAATAAAGCCCTTGTGTCTATTCTGAGAAAACTAAAACACTAGAACACATGGAGCAGGTAATAGTAATGCGAAGCCACGGGGCATGCAGACACAGGGGGTTTTGTTTGTTGGTTGGTTGGTTGGTTGGTTTGGTTTGGTTTTTCAAGACAGGGTTTCTCTGTGTAGCTTTGTGCCTTTCCTGGCACTCACTCACTCTGTAGCTCAGGCTGGCCTTGAGATCCACCTGTCTCTGCCTCCCAAGTGCTGGGATTAAAGGTGTGTGCCACCACCACCTGGCTGCAGACACAGGGTTTTAAATAAATATTTCCTCTTGTAGAAATAGGTTTTGTAAAATGGTGGGAGTGACCTTGGTGGGTTGGAGCCTAGGGGCGCAAGGGAAAGCCACTCACACCATGTGACAGCGCTCCACAATAGGTAGCTGTCCTTGAAAGGGCTGAGGAGGAGGGATCTAAGTGCTCTCTCCACAGGGAGGCAGTTAGATCCAATATCCTAGCCACAGAGAGGGAAAAGGTTCTCTTAGTCCCTGGCTTTTGACAAAGGGACAAAATGTGGTTGTTACCTAGGACAGGACTGAAAAGTAGATGCTGAGGAACCTGTCCAGGGGCAGATCAGAAACTGATCAGATCCCTCAGACCGGAGCCCTGTAGAAAGAAAAAGGTAGTGTATGGGCAGGGAAGGGGGGAGAACAGTGCGGGGGGGGGGGGGGGGGGGGGGGGGGGGGGGGGGGGGGGGTGAAAAAGCAAAGTTTAAAGTAATGTTGTATGAAAATGTTACCATGAAACCCATTTCTCTGCCGACCAACAAAAAAATTAATACAGAGAGAAAGAAGGAAAGAGAAAGGAAAGAAAGCAAGCTGGTACGGTGGCCAGTCCCAGAGAACCATCTTCTGAATACAACAGGAAGTCTGCAAGCCATAATCACAGGCATAGAGCCACACCAGAGTCAAAAGAGTCAGGGATGGGTGGCAAGAAAACATTCCTTCGAGAAACATTCACGGTTTGCTCTCAGAAGCACAGCAGGCGGGAGTCATAGAAAAGAGCTGGATATTAGCCCACTGTTGTTTGACAAAGCTTTTCCTGGGGAGATGCAACACACACCTCGAGTCACCCCCAGGTAGGGATCCCATGACAGACCAAAGTACATATACCACCGAAGTCCAACTTGGTTAACCAATGAGTTATTTACAGGAATATATGTGAGGGTCTACTTACAGGACCAGAAATGACTCAAAGACAGCTATATCACCAAAGCCCACCCCAGCATAGGTGACAGCTCACAAAGCTGGGAACCTGGAGCACACTGCACAGCCTGCAGGCAGCTTAACAGGTTGCAGAGGGTCCTTCCTAGGTGCCTCAGTTGGTCTAATCTCTTCCGGGCAGCTCAGCTGGTTCCTGCTTCTTCCAGACACCTGGTCTGATTTTAGCATCTTCTTTGCAGTTTAGCTCTACTGTGTAGGAGGGGACTCTTGGCTTTTATTGCTACTCTGGCAGGGAGGAGCCTAGTGACTCTGGTCAGTTTCAGGGACTTCCTGAAGCCATTTGTTTACTTTCCTGCTTAAGGAGCTTCCCTGCAGGATAGAATGTTTCCATCTTGATGGAAACTGTTAGACAACACCTGCTCTAAAGATTGACAGAAGGAAAAACAGACACAGAAGAGTGATGTGGACTGAGGACACTGGACATGCACAAATCCCATGTTCAGGTCCTAGGGGACCAGGTTGAGAAAGCTCTAGAGAACAGCTTTTGCTAGACTTGAACTTAAAAGATTATATATGGGCTTGCCACAAAGTCAAGCCTAAAGGCTCCTGATGCCCCAGGCTCCAGAACGATGAGACAAATAAACTTCTATTCTTTATAAATTATTCCAGCTGAGGTATTCTGTTATAGCAGCAAAACCAGACAAGATATGATACACACACCCAATGACCATCAACTGTTCCTCTTGAAAGTAAACTCTCCTGACCCATCTACAGTCACTTACGTTGTAATTATTAAACGCTTCCCTGTCAGATGTTAAATAGAAGTAAGAGAAGCAGGGGCTGGAAAGATGGCTCAGTGGTTAGGAGCAAGACTACTGGTTTTTTTGTTGTTGTTTTTTTTTGTTGTTGTTGTTGTTTTTGGGTTTTTTTGGTTTTTTTTGTTGTTGTTGTTTGTTTTTTTTGGTTTTTCCAGACAGGGTTTCTCTGTGTAACTTTGCGCCTTTCCTGGAACTTGCTTTGGAGACCAGACTGGCCTCATTCTTGAAGTTTGGGTCCCGGCACTCCAGAGAGCTAGAGGGTCTGTCTAACATCCTCTTCTGGCTTCTACAGGCACTGCACTCACATGAACAAACCCAGCCAGCACCCTCCTCTGGCCTCTGAAGGTACTGCATTCACATCAACAAACCCACACACAGCCAGCACCCTCCTCTGGCCTCTGAAGGAACTGCATTCACATGAACAAACCCACACACAGACACAGACATTAACACATCATTTAAAATATTTTTTTAAAGATTGATTTATTTATTATGTATACAGTGTTCTGCCTGCACATATGCCTATAGACCAGAAGAGGGCACCAGATCTCATTACAGATGGTTGTGAGCCCCCATGTGGTTGCTGGGAATTGAACTCAGGACCTCTGGAAGAACAGCCAGTGCTCTTAACCTCTGAGCCATCTCTCCAGCCCCCTTTAAAATATTTTTTAATCTTCAAAAACAAAACCGAGAGGCACACAGAGAAGCTACTCTGACTTACCTCTCTCCTGTCTCTAAGGCTCCTTCGTCTGTCTCTCTCTCACTGTCTGTGCCAGATAGAATCCAACAGAAGGCAGGAACACGCAGGGTGCAGTCTATGGCTCTCAGCCTTCCAGGCACAGAACAAGGAAAGGGGATCCTCAAGGACTGATGGAGAATACATAGCACAGGTGCACACATCCTTCTGGCACTCACATCTGGATGCTAATCACCATAGTGGTCTCATAGGTTGGACTGTATCCCACAGAATTCCTGGGTTGTAGTTCTACCCCTCCAGGAGCTCAGATTGTGACTTCACTGATAGAATCAGTGCAGATCTCATTAGTTAAGGTGGGGTTATTAAGGTGGGTCTTAGTCCAGTGGGGGATGGTTCTTATAAAAGGGGGGAGTTTGTTCAGACACACAGAGAATACTGTGTGCTGCTTAGAGTAATGTTGTCACAGTTTAAGTAAACCCCAGGATTTCAGAGAGAGCCTGAAGCATCCTCAGAAGGAACTGACCCCAGTGACACTTGATTCTGGGATTCCAACACACAGAACCAGGAGATAATAAATCTCTACTTAAACAGTCTAGTTTGTTGTGATACTTTGTTATCCCCATTCCAGCAAAAAGACTATGGTTGCTTCCCTGATCCTGACTACATCTGTGCAGCATCGAGTTGCTTCCAACTACTCTGAGATGGATTCTAGTTCTGGACACGACCCTGGCTGATACGAGGAACGACCTCAGGAAACACAGTTTATTGACAAGGAATTCTGACTGAGTTACTCCTATAACTGCGCACAGGGGACAAAAGTATACCAGTAACCCATGCAGCTCACTGGCAGCTGGATTATCCAAAGTGACCCTGGTGGTGGTGTGAGGGGCTGATAGAGAACAAGGCTTGGGGGCTCTTGCTGCTGTTAAAATGTGGTTGCTATGGCAACAGTGATAATTACAAAGCTTTGACAATGAGATGGCTGTTTGTGACTGCCCCGAAGAAAGAAAGAAAGAAAGAAAGAAAGAAAGAGAGAGAGAGAGAGAGAGAGAGAGAGAGAGAGAGAGAGAGAGAAAGAAAGAAAGAAAGAAAGAAAGAAAGAAAGAAAGAAAAAGAAGAGAAAGAGAGAGAAAGGAAAGGAAAGAAAGGAGCTTGAAGTATTAAATTCCCATCTCAAGGTACAGATGGGATGTAATTCGAAGAAGCCCTTATCTATGTGGCCACAGAACAGACAAGGTTCTTCTGATCCTAAATATAATTGTGCAGGTTACCAAACTGGGACAAAGGTTAAGCATTTAACCTCAGCAAGCTCCCTTTTGAAGATGAGGATACCGATTGGGAAGATGTAAGTCAACAGATGCATTTTGAAAACATTTAGATGGATACAGACAAAGCTAATTCCTCATATTCAAACCTCCCAACCCACTGTAGGGGGAAATCAGCCTCCACTTACAGGGAAACCTGAGACCCACTGCAGCCTTTGATTAAAACCTACCCTTCTGCACACCATCAACTCCAGCATCACAATAGAGAGTCTCACAGTGAGGAGAACACAAGGTCAGTTGGGGGAAGGAGAATAGAAATACATTATACACCTCGGAGTTGGAAAATCTTGCCCATATATATTGGGAAGAAGTTGAAGGTCGTGTATGGGTCATATTCTAGAGTGTTAGACCAAGAAGGATGAAATATAAAATTGGAGTCAGCAATATTTATAAATATTCACATACTTGGGATTATTATGTGATATATGATGTATCAGAGTAATAAAAGAGTTTTGGAAAATGTTATGGTGCTTACAAATATGCATGCATATGCCAAATTTTCTTTAAAAGTGAGGGCTCGTGTTGGGCAGTGGTGGTGCACACCACCTTTAATCCCAGCTCTCGGGAGGCAGAGGCAGGTGGATCTCTGTGGATTAGAGGCCAGCCTGGCCTACAAAGGGAGTTCCAGGACAGCCAGGGTTGATACATGGAGAAACTCTGTCTCAAAAAAAAAAAGTGAGGGCTGTAACATTAGGAAGAAGAGGACTCAGTCAGTCAACTGTTTGCTGTTTAAGCAGGAGGACTGAGCTTGATTCCCCCGAACCAAAATAAGAAAAGCCAGTGGCACATGCCTAGAACCACAGCCCTGGGGAGATGGTGATGGGAAGGGCCCTGGGACGTGCTGGCCAGCCAGTCTAGACAACTCAGCAAGCTCCAAGTTCAGCCAGAGACCCCGTCTCAAAACAGTAAGGTAAGGGGACTAGAAAGATAAATAAGTAAATAAACCTTTAAAATAATCAGAACCGAGGTCGAACTCTATTGGTGGCCTGGGAGCAATCAACACAAACAGATCTCCCCACAACAAAGCCTAGCCCAATTCCAGAGCCCCAGGTCCCAATGAGACATACTGTCTCGGTAAATTAGGTTGAGGGGCTAGAGAGATGGCTCAGTGATGAAGAGCACTTGATGTTTTTACAAAGGGCCCCAAATTCGATCTCCAGCACCCACACCAGGTGGCCCACAACCTCCTGTACCTCCAACTCCAGGGAGATCCTGGCCTCCTTGGGCACCGGCACTCATGTGCACCTATGTACACACAGACCTACACACATACACATAATTTAAAAAAAAAAAAAAAAAAAAACGTTTAGGGGAAATAAACAAGTTTGACAGCTCCTGAGGAATGAAATCTAAGTTTGACCTCTGGCTTCCACATGTACATATGCATGGACACAGGAACACATGGGTGTACCTGCACACCCATGAACACTCATGCACAGGAACATACACAAAAATAAATAAATAAACAAATGAAAGAGAAAATGAAATGAGAAAACTAAGGAAAAAGAACTTTCCTGCCCAGTATACAGACACCCCACTCAACTTATTCCTGGACCCCAAGAAAATATGCTCCTCTCTTAAGCTGAGACACTTGGCCAAGCCTATAAGGGAAAGACACAGGCCTGAGCTAGAACATATCTGCCTTCCATCCCAAGGTCACCCAACCCTAGTGACATCTCACAGTGGCCATCTCCTCAGCACTGACTGGCAGTCTGAGAAAGGTCTTGGAAACAAAAGACATGGATGCTTAAGGTGCTCTGAGAAGCATTCAGAAAAGAAATGAGTAAGAAAATAAAATATTCTGGGAATGTTAGACCAAGGCCAAAAAAAAAAAAAAAATAAGACATTTCTAGTCTCCATTCACAATTAACTTAAGTGTGTGTGTGTGTGTGTGTGTGTGTGTGTGTGTGTGTGAGAGAGAGAGAGAGAGAGAGAGAGAGAGAGAGAGTTGGTGTGACCTGTATAGAGGCCAGAGATCAATGTTAGGTGTCTTCCCCAACTGTTATTTGTTTTTTTGTTTATTTAACATAAAAGGTCTCTCTATGCAGCCCTGGTCAGGGACTTGGCTATGTAGACTAGAGATCCACCTGCCTCTGCCTCCCCAGGGCTTGGATGCAAGGCATGGGACAACACACTCCACCTTGTGTTTTGTAACAAAGTCTCTCACTGAACCCAGAGTTCACCTACTGGCTGACCGGCCAGCAAGCTCCAGGGATCCATCTGCCTCTATTTTTCCCTGAGCTAGGATTTGAGATGGGTTCCACCAAACCTGACTTTTTCATGCATGCCAGGGATCAAACTCAGGTACTCATGCCTATGCACATCACCAACTCAACCATCTCTCCAGACCCCATGATTAACATTCCTTAATCCTTTCCAGACCTGCCCCTTGTGTTATCTGCAAAGTTCTGCTTGTTGCTACTTAGTTACTAAATCTGGTTGTGTGGAGTGTGACACTAAATTTTTAGCTTTACAATATTAGATAATTTTCGATACACTGAAACCATTGATTTCCTCTAGAAAACTACTTTCACGTTCTCTTCCAGGAGTTGACTTTTGTTCACATTTCTCCTTTCATTACCTCTCCAAATCATAACTATGTGTTTCATTTGTTGCTTTGTTAGAGTCCCAGGTGGCCTAAGCTAGCTAGCCTCAACTCAGTATGTAGCTGAGGATGACCCTGAACTTCTGATTCTCATGCCTCCACCTCCAGAGAGTGAAGATTATATGTGCATACCATCATACTCAGTTATTGCAATTCGGGAGACTGGACCCAGAGCTTTGTGTATAGTAGGAAAGCATTCTATCATATGAGCTACATCCCCAGCCCTTAGCTTCCCATTGTGACATAAATGCTGTGAAGGGCAAGACCAGTGAGTGACCCAGGGTACAGGTTCTGTTCCCATTCTGGCAGCCTGTGTGTAGTGTGACAAGTACTGAAACCCCACCTCATCTCTACCCCCTGTTCACAGGCATGCCTTCTATTGGTGTGTTCAAAGTCAGTCAGAAGAGAACAAGTAAGCCGATACATTTCAAGGGAACATTTGGATCAAGAAATATTCACTGAGGGCTGGGATGTAGCTCAGTTGGTTGAGCCCCTGCCTAGCATGCACAGAGCCTTGGGTTCGATCCCCAGCATCATAAACTGGATGTGTTGGCACAATCCCAGCACTCAGGACATGGAGGCAAGAACTAAGAGTTCCAGGCTATCCCCAGGCTACCCAGAGTTGGAGGCCAGCCTGGGATACATGTTCACCATCTGCTCCACCAGTAAAAGAAATACCTAATGTTTAACAGGTTGGCATTGTGAGAAATTACTTCCGTCAAAGGATAAAATCCTGTTTCTTGGCCCTGTATTTTACAGGAATGCTACCCAAAGACAAAGGTAGCGCACGAGGTAAATTACCAGGATGTGTTTTCAAAAGGCATGTGTGATGGCTGATCTCGGTTCACAACTGGACTACATCTGTAATCAGCTAAAATGCAAGCAGCTGGGCACGTCTCTGAGGGCTTTTTCTTGACTGGCTCATTTGAGGCAGAAAGACCCACCTTTAATAAGGCCAAACCTTCGGGTGGCAGCCAATATAGAAAAAATGGAAGAAGGAAGCTTTTTGGGTTTTGCCTATTTGTCCTCATTCTCATTGTAAGTCCATCTGTCCTGCTGTTGAGGCAGTCCTTCGCTGGTATTGGAGCCTGCTTCTTCAGGATTCTAATGAGGACCAGCTGAGACATCCAGCCTCATCAGCTGTCTGGACTGAACAACTTCCTGATTCTTGTACTTTCAGTTGGGAAACAGCCATGGTTGGACTAGCCAGACCACAGCCTGTAAGCCATTCTAATAAATCCTCGTGTGTGTGTGTGTGTGTGTGTGTGTGTGTGTGTGTGTGTGTACACACGCACATACATATGCATATACATGATTTTCATTCTAGCACTTCTGTTCCTCTCGAGAACTCTGACCAATATGGTAGCTCCTTGATTTCTCATGATAAAGTTGAAAGAAAAGGAAAGTGAGCCCCAGTTTACAGATGAGAAAAGTCAGACCCCCACTGAAGTTATTCCACATCACACGGGTAGAACTTAACTCCGAGGCTTTGCTGGGTCCAAAATCAGCACCTTTTCGTTGGCAGGCACTCGATGCAGGGTTCAGTACTCACCACACAGAACGGTGGCATGGCTTTCTCCCTTAGCCCCTTAGCGTAACTCCCAATAAAGATAAAAAACCTGCCACTACCATCATCCCCACTGTAAGAAATATCAAATACGAATTTTTCCTATCAAATACCATAAAATTGGGTTTAGGACCATGAATTCAAATATTTACACACACACACACACACACACACACACACACACACATATTCCTATCTTGTAATTCTTTTTTTTTTTTTTTTGGTTTTTCGAGATAGGGTTTCTTTGTGTTGTTTCGGTGCCTGTCCTAGATCTTGCTCTGTAACCAGGCTGGCCTTGGCCTCGAACTCACAGAGATCCGCCTGGCTCTGCCTCCCGAGTGCTGGGATTAAAGGCGTGTGCCACCACCGCCCGGCTCATCTTGTAATTCTTCTCTGCAAATGTCTTAATCCCCACCTCTCTGTAAAAATTTTGTTTCTACAAAGGTCCACTGCTGTATTCAAGGAATTTGATGCCCTAGAGTTGTGACCCTCTTCCTGGTCCTTCAATCCCATGCAACAATTCTTTTCAGGCCATCGAGTTAAAGTGAGCTCGGACTCCGGCCAATAGGAAAAAGCACAATCACCACCTGAGTGAGATGAAAACCAAATGTGACTCTCGTCACAGTGTGTTCACTCTTCCGAACACATCCTTCTAACTTGACCAAGAGTAAAACTGGCCTTGTTCAGACACTCCCATTGGAATGGTGGTCTCTTTTTCTGGGATCCGAGACTTCTTTCTTTTTTTTTTTTTTTTTTTGATTTTTCGAGACAAAGTTTCTCTGTGTAGCTTTGCGCCTTTCCTGGAACTTACTTGGTAGTCCAGGCTGGCCTCGAACTCACAGAGATCCGCCTGGCTCTGCCTCCCGAGTGCTGGGATTAAAGGCGTGCGCCACTACCGGCCCGGCTCCCGAGACTTATTTCTAACACCTATTATCAGCCTGGCCTTCAGAGAGGGCAGATCTGGATCCAAACATCTGCTTCCTCTAGTGTGTAACCACAGGCAAGTCCTTTAACCTCAGACAACTTCAGTTTCTTCACCCAGAGTTTCTCACTGCACCCTCACATGGCTGACATGAGGTGGCCTAGATCACTCACTAACTACGGGCTTGTCCTATGTGCATCTCCTAAACAGAGCTGTTGTGATCACCTCCTGGTTATTATGGCATGCTTTGGCATGTCATGGCATGTTTCACCTCTACTTGTCATTCTGAAGTTGATTTCCAATCATGAGAGCCAAAGGAATCGCCCTAGCGTTCTTCCAAGCAGAGGCAGAGGTCAGCATCCAGGAAAAGAGGTTGGTAGGACATAAATTATGACACATCTACTCTGAACCACCATGGAAAGCGGATCTTAATCAATGTCCATTCCCGAACCATGCCTGGAGGGTGTGTATACATAATCATGGGTGGGGTTATCTGGTTATCAAGGATAAAGACTAAAATCATGTAGTACACATATATGTCCCACATGGAATGCTAGATAAATTTGGCTTCTGTGTCTGTAGACTAGTAAAGCCTGTCACTGAAAAGGACCTTATCTGGTACAGGGAAGGAAGGTCCCCGCCATCCTCTTTTGCAGGGACAGTACTCTGATGCCTCTGTAATGTAGGGAGCTTCTCTGCACTCACATTAGAAATGTCAGCAGGTTACATGCACCCAACAAAAGTACAGCTGGCAGCCCCTTCCCAGCTGTGCAGCACCACTGTGAGAAAAAAGGTACCAGAAGAAAGCCAAAGAAAGGAGACCAGGGCGTGTGTGTGTGTGTGTGTGTGTGTGTGTGTGTGTGTGTGTGTGTGTATGCATGTATAGTTCTTTGCATCCCCATACTTACAAAACAAAACAAAACAAAACAAAACTGGGCTGTAGTGAAATCTGCAATCCAGGCACTTGGAGGTTGAGGCAGGGGCCAGCCTGGGCTCCACAGTGAGACCCTGTCTCAGAAATTGTACACAACAGATTCTGGACACGTGGGAGAGGAAACCACAGTGAGATGAGCAGGTGAGCCACGTCCTCTGCCAAATGGTCTCCCCATTTTAAAACTAGTTGGTTTCATTTCTTTATAAAATGAAAGGGAGAACCCTCACATCCACATAATAGCCCAAAAAACAAAGCCTTGAAATGGTCTCTAATAGGCCATTGATCTACAGCAGATACAAATCTACATTCTGTCTGTTTCTTTCTTTCTTTCTTTCTTTCTTTCTTTCTTTCTTTCTTTCTTTTTCTTTCTTTCTTTCTTTCTTTCTTTCTTTCTTTCTTCTACATTCTGTTTCTTTGGAGAGTTAAGTTGGTGGTAGTGCTGGGGACTGAACCCGGGCCTTTGGGCATGACAGTCAAACACTCATCCACAGAGCCACACCCCCTTGACCCAGCATTCTAGCTCAATCTTATGCTTCTTAAACAGCATGATGACAAATTTCTGTTTGTTTTTATGTTTATTTTTATTTTTAACGTTTTAAGTTTAACAAACAAGGTATTAGATATCATTTGGCTTTGCTTATTTTGAAACAGGATATCACAGTGTAGCCTTGGCTAGCCTGAAACTCACTAGGTAGTCCAGGCTGGCCTTAAACTCATAGCTATCCTCCTACTTCAGCCTCCCAAGTGCTGGGATTAAAGATGTGCACCACCATGCCCAGCTGTCTCATTTTGGGTTTTTTTTTTTTTTTGGTTTTTCGAGACAGGGTTTCTCTGTGTAGTTTTGTGCCTTTCCTGGAACTCACTTGGTAGCCCAGGCTGGCCTCGAACTCACAGAGATCCGCCGGCCTCTGCCTCCCGAGTGCTGGGATTAAAGGCGTGCGCCACCACCGCCCGGCTCATTTTGGCATTTTAAACAAAGTGCATTTTAGTACATTCTTCTTCCTCATCGTTGCCTCCTCCCTGATCCCCTATCCCCACTTAAAACTTCCCCTCAATCTCAATTTTGCTTTCATGTCATGGGTTCTTTTGCCCCCCCCCCCCCCCCCGACCCATCAGCAACTATTTTTACCCTCTAGGTCTCCTCTCTAGTTTTTTTAGGCTTTCCCCATTTATACACTCATATACAGGTATACACACATACATCACAGTCAGAATCTATATATGACAAATCATATAGGTTCTGTGTTTCTGTGCTTGGTGACCTCACTTAATGTTATGCTTTCCAGTTCCATACATTTCCATGCAAGTTTCATGATTTCATGTTTTATTTATAGTTATCTACCACATTTTCCTTGTTGATATTTTACAGATATTGTTGATATCTAGGCTGGCTCCATTTCCTCACTATCATGAATAGAGAGGCAAAAGGCATGGGTAAGAAACTATTTCTGTGGTAGGACTATGGGATCCTTTAGATGACAGCCTCTCCCTTAGCCCAGGCTGATCTTGAACTCACTATGTGGCCAAGAATGACCATGAACTCTGCCTCTGCCTCTCAAGTGCCGGATTCTGGTACCCCAACTGGTTCTACAAAGAGAACAATTCTAATCAATTAAGAAGATCTTCAAAGGGCTCAGCGTTTAAACAACTTGCCATGCAAGGGTAAGAACTAATTTCAGGCCCCCTAGAAACCATAGAAATGCCAGGTGTGTGTGGCAACTCATCTGTAATTCCAGCCTCAGAAGGTGGTGACAGGATTCCCAGAGCAAGCTAGCTAGCCAGACTAGCCAGATTGGCAGTGAGCATTGGGTCTGATTGCAAGGCCTTCCTCATTGAATAAAGCAGTAGAGCAATCAAGAATAATTCTCATCAACCTCTGACCTTCACATGAACATACGTCCATGTGCATGCACACTTCCACACATGTGTCACACACACATGCAAATATACATACATACATCCATACACATGAGAATGGACAAAAAGAAAGAAAAAAATCTCCAGTATGATATAGCAGCACATGCCTATAAGCCTAGCCCTCGGGAGGCTGAGGCAGGAACATCGTCATGAGTTTGAGATCAGCCAGGGCTATATAATAAAACCTATCTCCAAAAACAAAACAAAAATGATTTTCACAGGACTAGGGATAGAGTTCTGTGGTTGAGCACTTACCTAGCCTAGCACCATGCCAAACTTTTTTAAATTAAAAAAAAAGTCAAGCCAGGCATGGGGGTGCACACATTTAACCCCAACATATGGGAAGCAGAAGCAAGTGGATCTCTGAGTTCAAGTCTAACCTGGTCTGGTCTGCAGAATGGTTTCCGGGACAGCTAGGAATACAGAGAAGCCCTGCCAAGAAAGAAAGAAAGAAAGAAAGAAAGAAAGAAAGAAAGAAAGAAAGAAAGAAAGAAAGAAAGAAAGAAAGAAAGAAAGAGAGACTGAGAGAGAGAGATTGAGAGGGAGGGAGGGAGGGAGGGAGGGAGGGAGGGAGGGAGGAAGGAAGGAAGGCAGGAAGATCTGTGGTTCTAGGGCTTTTGTCTATGCTATCATGTGACATGTGGGGCCATTTTGATTTCTTCTTCTTTGAAGGGCAAGAATTGCAGCATCGTCCTTCTGTAAATCACCCTGGAGCCTAGGCTGGCCTCAGACTCACAGTCTTTCTGTTTCAGACTCTGAAGCACTGAGATCATCACAGGCATCAGTCACCCTGCCTAGCATCCATTCAATTTTAACACCCAACACTAGGGATGGAACCCAGGGCCTGCTGTGCTTAGCTTGATGAGGATTCCATCTTCAGCCTTGGATGTCAATTTAAATTAGTCATGTCTACACAATGACACTTCAGTAAATACAGACAGTATGTATGGGAGTGGTCTCTTAAGGTTATAAAAGAATCAAAAATTCCTCTTGCCTGTGATACACATCAAGTGTTGGCATAATATATTAGTCATATGAGTGGTGCTGCCAGCATAAGTAAACCTGCCATCAGCCTATGAAAGTGTCGCCTGTGTGTGATGCGTGGTACCTGTACATAGTGGTAATCAGCAATGTCTGCTGGTTTACTATTGCTGTACTATACAGCTTAGTACATGCTCCTCCTACATGTATGAAAAGGTTGCTATACAAACTACTACACTTGTTATGTTTTGTGTACACCACATCTCCTGAATCTCTTGATCCATTAGGGCAGTGGTTCTCAACCTTCCTAATGCTGAAACCCTTTAACACATTTCCTCCAACCATAAAATTATTTTCATTGCTACTTCATAACTGTAATTTTGCTGCTGTTAGGAATGGTAATGTAAATATCGTGATCCACAGACTGAGGACCACTGGTTTAGGGATTGCATTAAGATACCTGGTTGTCCCTTCTAGGCATCTGTCTTTTCTCCCCTTTCAGAACGCCACTGAAATGACTGTGAATGGGATTCAAAGGCTGATATATGGATGAGGAGAGCAGAAACAGCAGCCTAGCTAGCAATAACTTGGAAATTGAATTGGGATAGAAACCAGTCTAAAATACGAAAAGCAGAAAACGAAAGCGATTCAGAAGGATCCTGCTCACACAAAGCTGAGCCGTCTCCATGGCCAGCTCTGAATGTCTTTGGTTTCCTCTCCGGCTCGGGTGGAAGCAAAAATGGAACCAAGAATCATTGGCTGAAGCTTTAGGGAACATGTGAAGGGGCTTTCCACACACACACACGGCCAGGAAAGTAGAGAAAATGCCTAGTTGGTGAAAAATGACTGAAACATACCGACATTTGAAGCTTCTCTGAAAAAGATAACCCAGTTCTTTGTCCCCACAATCAGCACCACCATGCGCACAGAAGCCACTCGGATCTACTACATAGTGGTTCATTCTAACATATGAATGGACCGCAGTGTATTTCAACACACTTGGAAAATGCCAAGAGAGACAGGGGACTCCAACAAACAACGCTATAAAAAATACACTCAGGCTGGGTGGTGGTGGCGCACGCCTTTAATCCCAGCACTCGGGAGGCAGAGCCAGGCAGATCTCTATGAGTTTGAGGCCAGCCTGGTCTCCAAAGCGAGTTCTAGGAAAGGCGCAAAGCTACACAGAGAAACCCTGTCTCGAAAAAAACAAACAAACAAAACAAATAAATAAATAAACTCAGACACAACACATGGAGCAGATGACACTTTAAAAAAAGTCTATAATGAAATCTGGAGGTGGTGGCACACAACCATCAGTCCCGGTACTCAGGGACTGAGGCAGGAAGATCTCTTGAGTCCAGGAAGATAAGACCAGCCTGGCAACTTAAGTAGACTCCATCTCAAGAAAACAAAATTAAAACTTTAAAAATCTATGCCGGGCAGTGGTGGCATACACCTTTCTTTAATCTTAGCACTTGGGAGGCAGAGGCGGGCAGATCTCTGTGAGTTCGAGGCCAGCCTGGTCTACAGAGTGAGTTCCAGGACAGCCAAGGCTACACAGAGAAACTCTGTTTTGAAAAAACAAACAAACAAACAAAACAAAAAAAAAAAAAAACAAAAGGAAACAAAACTTTAAAGTCTATCATGAAAGTCCTCAGAGGAAAAAACATTGCACCATGGCACGAGAGCAGGAGCTATTTTTAAAAATGGGGAAAGAGAATAAGGAACATGCTCAAGTAAAAGAAAAATACGCAATATCAAATGCAAGTGAAAAGTTCAGTAGAAAGGCTGGGAGTGGAGCTTGAGGTTACCGTCCCATGGAACAGAAATAACCAAACTGTGATGAGGCAAACAATACAGATACAGATAGAAGGCAAGATATCCATTAAAGTAGGGGGGCTTCTAACACATTAGAGTTTGTAAAGAAAAAACAGGCAAAATGACAGATAATTGTCTAAAAACACAAAGCAAATACTTACCCAGAATGGCAGGACATGAGTCTTTACATTGCAAGGGCCTGGTTTCATTGACAAACTTGGAGACCCATTTTGAAAGTATGCAGCTTCCTGAATGAAAATAGAACCACGCTAAGACATATTATCACACCAGTTAATAGAACCCACACTAGACATGTGATTCTGAACCCTTCCCAGAGAGAACAGAAAAGTCACAAACAAAAGATGAGGCATAAGAACAATGCCCTGGTTTCATCTCAGTTGCTGGGATAAAAACACCCTGACATAAAGCAACAGGGGAGAAATGGTTCATTTTAGCTCACAATTCCAGGTAACAGTCCGCCATGTGGGGACATCAAGGCAGCAGGTACTTAAAACAACTAACTATATCACATGGGCAGTCAGAGTAGAGAGACATGAATGCATGCCTGCTTCACTGCTCAGTTGCTTTCCTCACTCTTACACGGTTCAGGGCCCAGCCTACAAAATGGTGCTGCCCACAAACTGTTCTCTCCACCTCAATTAACATAATTCAGAAATATCCCATACAGGACTGCCCCCAGGTGAACCTGATCCAGGCAATCCGTCCTTGAGACTCTCTTCCCAGGTGACTGAAGGTTGTATCAAACTAATGATTAAAACTAGCATGGCATTCAATCAATAGTGTACTTCTCGGGGGAAATGCCCAAAGCTAGAAGAGAGTGGAGCAAAAACCTTCAAAGGTCTGAGGAAGGATAATTGTAATTAAAAGATTCTATACCCAACTCTCATAGCTGTTTCCCTCATCACTGCAAAAGAATGTATGAGAAGCAGCAACTGACAGGAAGGAGAATTTATCTAGGCTTACAGTTAGAAGGATATAGCCCATTACTACAGGGAAGACACGGGAGAGTGAGGCTTCTGGTCACACTGCATTTAGTCAAAAATCAGAGAGGACAGGGACTGAGCCACACTAAGACACATCACGGTCTGCCTTGCAGTGCTCCAGTGTCCCACTTCCACCTCAAGGTCTGTTTCCAGCCAACAACCAAGCATTCAAACACATGAGCCTATGAGTCACATTCCACATTCAAACCCCAACACTCTACCCCTGGCCCCCATAGGCTCATGGCCCTCTCATAATGAGAAATGTATTCACTCCAACTTCAAAAGTTTACCCATAGTTTATTGTTATTATTACTTAATTTTATTACTTATATGTATGGATGTTTTGCCTGTATGTATATATATGCTCTACATGTGTACAATACCCATGAAGGCCATGCGAGGGTATTAGATCCCCTGGAAATGGAGCTACAGATGGTGGTGAGCCATCATGTGGGTGCTGGGAATTGAATCTGAGTCCTTTCAAAGAGCAGCCATGACTCTTAGCCCCTGAGTCATTTTTCTAGCCCCCATGGTTTTTAACAGTCCCAATAATGTTTTAAAATCGAAAGTCTCTTTTGAGACTCAAGACAACCTCTTAAATGTGAGACCCTGGGAAATAAAAACACAAGGTACATCCTTCCAACATACAGGAAGTAGAGTAAACATTTCCATTCTACGGCCAAAGGGGCCCCATAGAAACCCTCAAACATCACAGGCTATTGCCACAACCTGAGGCCTTATTGCTGAAGATAACATTTGCCTATATCATTAAACACGAAGCTTTCCCAGTGCCTAACTAGAAGCTTCACCCCTACTGACTATCATTCATGGTAGTACTGGAAGGAACTCTGCATGCTACCGGAGAAGAAAAGGAATCATCAGTTTCACCAACCCATGTATTAACCCTGCAACCTACAACCAAAACCAACCTGTAAGATATACCTCGGCAACAGTGGCATGAATGTTATGGGAGTAACCAACCACCTAATGATTGAATTTAAGGCCCACTCCATGTCATAACTGACACTGAAAAAAATGACCAAGAACCTAAGACTAGATAGATCATGGGCCTAGGGGGAAACCTTATACCATTGCTCTGTTGAAGGAACACAACAATAGCATGACTCCTAATGACGTACTGCTATACCCAGAGATCAGTGTCTCACTCAGGCCTCATCAGAGAAGCTTCTTCCTCTTGAAGTAGATGGGAAATAACACAGACCACACAACCGGACAATTTGCTGAGAGTGAGAGACTCTGGAGCACTCGGTCCTAAATAGGATGTCTTTATCAAACCCTCCCCTCAGGGCTCAGGGTACTAATTATGCATAAGAGGAGTTGGAAAGATTGTAAGAGCCGGAAGGGATGGATGACAAAGAAACAGCACCTTCTAGACCAAACAAGATTGATGCTCATATGAACCCACAGAGACTGTGGCAGCACACACAAGGCCTGTACAAGTTCAAACCAGACCAGGTCCCAGCACTGAGATGGGGAAGTGGATGCAGGATCCCACCTCCAACAAAGAAACTATCGGCAACTGATACCTACTGGCAAAGAAATCAGTTTTCTCCAATGGTCTCTCACTGAGTATATTAACCACACCTCAGGAAGGCACATAAAACAAATTCAATGGTGTTTCTGTAGAATTTTTGTCTCACTTTATGTTTTATTTGGGATTTTTTTTGGTCTTATCAGTCTTTTGTTTGTTTATTTTTATTTATTTATGTTTTGGTATGTTTCCTGGTGGGGTTTTGTTGCTGCTGTTTTTGTCTCTTTTCTTTTTAAATGGAGAGAGGGAGAGAGGGAGAGAACGGGTAGCTGGGTGGGCAGAGAGGAAGGAAGGATAGGGGAGGAATTGGGGGAGGGGAAACATGATAAAAATACATTGTATGAAAAGAAGATGTTTCTAAAAAACCACACAACATTCCCATTCTAGGGAGGAATGGTAACATAGCAAGACAGGACCCGGAATGCTGCAGCTGTACCTGGAACTGAGAGTGGAACCATCTGGACTCCAGTGTTCTCAGGAAGGCCAACCCTCCCCCAGCTCCATCACAGAACACATGGCCCCTCCTGTGCCAAGCTCTGCTCTCTGCCTTGTGGCTTTCCTGGTCGATGTTCCATGTTCCTGGCATCTCCCACATCCCAGGGCACCCATTGGGACTTCAGTTTCTCCTTCCCATCTTCATACAATGGCCTCTCACAGCATCTTTGATTCAAATCTAACCTGTCACACATTGCCTGACCTCAGCAACTTTTTGGAACCTTGGTGCAAACCTCCACAACTCCCTCACTCCTACACCTTTCATTCCTGCAAAGACATTACCACGTGAATGATGCTGCTGGGTTCTGATGTCAGCGTGAGATGGAGCCTGGGCCCCTCGGACCCCAGTTACAGTGACCTCTGAGGGCTGACCCTGAGAAGACATTTCCTTAGGTGGTTGTTTTTGAGCATGGAACCCCTTCAATGGTATTCTCAGCTCAGGCTCTCTCCTTTCAAATTAACTTGTATTTTCATAAACTGGAGTCTTCAATGGGTAGGGGTTCTGCCCTCAGAGCTCTTTTCTCATTGTCCCAGAGAATTAATGTCACTAATCTTTTAACTACCTACATTTTTCTTGCTCACAACTTTGCTGTCTCATACTCCTTTCCTTCCCTGAACTTTACATTATTTCCTATCTTTCTGTTCTCGCTCACTGTAAACTTGAATAGGAGCAATGAGCAACAGCTGTGCCCCAGCCTGAACGTTAAGGTGTAAATTCCCAGCACCCACATGGCAGCTCACAACTGTCTGTAACTCCAGTTCCAACAGGTCAGACACCCTCACACAGACATACATGCCAGCAAAAAAAAAAAAAGGAAAGAAAGAAAGAAAGAAAGGAAGGAAGGAAGGAAGGAAGGGAAGGAGGGAGGGAGAGAGAGAGAGAGAGAGAGAGAGAGAGAGAGAGAGAAAAGAAAGAAAGAAAGAAAGAAAGAAAGAAAGAAAGAAAGAAAGAAAGAAAGAAAGAAAGAAAGAAAGAGCCGAGCAATGGTGGCGCACGCCTTTAATCCCAGCACTTGGGAGGCAGAGGCAGGAGGATCTCTGTGAGTTCGAGGCCAGCCTGGTCTACAAAGTGAGTTCCAGGAAAAGCGTAAAACTACAGAGAAACCCTGTCTCAAAAAAAAAAAAAAAAAAAAAAAAAAAAAAACCAACAAAAAAAAAGAAAGAAAGAAAGAAAGAAAGAAAGAAAGTTAGTTTGGCCAGTCGGTGGTGGCGCATGCCTTTAATCCCAGCACTCGAGAAGCAAAGCCAGGCAGATCTCTGTGAGTTCAAGGCCAGCCTGGGCTACAGAGTGAGAGCCAGGACAGGACAGGCACCAAAACTACACAGAGAAACCCTGTCTCGAAAAAAACAAAAAAAAAAGAAAGAAAGAAAGTTTGAAGAACACTGAACAAGGAATTGTGGCTCGTACCTGTAATATCAACACACAGCAGGTTGAGGCAGGAAAATCACAAATTTGAAACCAGCTTTGGCTGCGTAGTAAGGCCTTATTTCAAAAACAATGGCTCCATGGTTAAGAGTGCTTATAAAAGAAGTGGGTTGGGGCTTACGGTTCCAGAAGGTTCCAGAGTTCATCATGGCGGGAATGTGGATCAGCAAGCATCAGGCATGGCAGCTGGAGCTGGAAGTTCCATTCCCTAAAGTAGTGACGTGTAAAATACTGTGTGAGTAGATTTAGATTACATAATATATACTAACTGATTACAAAATAAATTCTTAACATCTTTTCACTTTTTTCATACTTTCATTTTATATATTTTTGTTTGTTTTGTTTTTTCGAGGCAAGGTTTCACCGTGTAGTTTTGGTGCCTGTCCTGAATCTCACTCTGTAGACCAGGTTGGCCTCGAACTCTGTGAGATCCGCCTAGCTCTGCCTCCCAAGTGCTGGGATTAAAGGCGTGCGCCACCACCACCTGGCTTCATTTTATATTTTCGTCAGAGTCAGGATCATACATTTCCTAGAATTTTATTTTAACCAAGACTAAGATGAAACCCATATAAACTTGATGTTTTTTTCTGTTTTGAGATAGAGTCTCGCCATGTAGTGCAGGCCTGTCTTGAACCTCACATCCTCCCCCAGCATGCTTACATCCCAGGCATGGGCCACTGCACCTGCCATCAATATGAACACGCTAAATGCCTATTCTTAGAATTCACTTTTCAAACACCATTAGAGAAATTAAGAATTTTTTTTTTTTTTTTTTTTTTTTTTTTTTTTTTTTTTTTTTTTGGTTTTTCGAGACAGGGTTTCTCTGTGTAGCTTTGCGCCTTTCCTGGAACTCGCTTTGGAGACCAGGCTGGCCTAGAACTCACAAAGATCCGCCTGGCTCTGCCTCCTGAGTGCTGGGATTAAAGGCGTGTGCCACCACCACCCGGCCAAGAATTTTTTTTGTGTTTTTGTTTTTGTTCTTTTAACCACGTAGAAGTAAACGAATGAGTGTTATCTTCTTTCCTGCTCTGGCTAGAGGTGCTACCTAGACTCATCAGTCCATCAAAAGACTGTTTCTAGAGACAGTTGTCTAGACTTGAAAGAGCCCAGTCCTCTCAGACTTTACAGCAAATGGGAAGAAGAGAGACCCTTTGTTCAGACGAGGCCTGGGGCAGCAATTTCTCAGCACCCAGGAAGGGAGATGCTGTTCCAGGTTTGGTGGACGCTTCTCTCTTGGAAGCAGCCTGCTAGAACTAGGACCTCGAAGGTGGAGCGGAGGTAAACGATGAGTTTTTTTCCACTTCTCTCTAATTTAAAATATTTCTTCCAAGTTCATTCATGAATACACTGTATTTAACTCATCCCTGTCCCTTCTTCTCTCTGCTTCACTTCAGCTACTCCTGTGTCCTTCCACTCTCTCTCAAATTCATTATCTCTTCATTACTTACCAACTCCGTTTAGCGTTGCTTCTGTGTACGTGTGTTTAGAGCTGACCTCTTGGGTTTAGACAACTTACCCAGGGGCTCATCCCTGGAGAAAACTGATTTCCTCTCCCTTAGCAGCCATTGGCTGATTGACTGTAACTCTTCATCTAGGGCTGGGACCTCGGGAAATTTCCCCCATCCATGTTGGTACATCTACTGGTATGGTCACCATGCAGGCTTTGTTTAGGTAAACATATTGTTGAGGTTTCATGGGTGCATCATCCTTGCCATGTCCAGAAGATGCTATCCTGCAGCAGGAGTCCTCCTTGTCGTGTCTAGAAGATGCTATCCTGCGACAGGAGTCCTCCTTGTCACATCCAGAAGATGCTATCCTGCGGTAGGAGTCCTCCTGACCATGTCCAGAAGATGCTATCCTGCGACAGGAGTCCTCCTTGTCACATCCAGAAGATGCTATCCTGCGGTAGGAGTCCTCCTTGTTGTGTCTAGAAGATGCTATCCTACAGCAGGAATCCTCCTTGTCATGTCTAGAAGATGCTATCCTGCGGCAGGAATCCTCCTTGTCATGTCCAGAAGATGCTATTCTGCAGCAGAAGTCCTCCTGGCCATGTCCAGAAGATGCTATCCTGCAGCAGGAATCCTTGTCATGTCTAGAAGATGCTATCCTGCAGCAGGAGTCCTCCTTGTCACGTCCAGAAGATGCTATCCTGAAGCAGGAGTCCTCCTTGTCACGTCCAGAAGATGCTATCCTGCGGCAGGAATCCTCCTTGTCATGTCCAGAAGATGCTATTCTGCAGCAGAAGTCCTCCTTGTCATGTCCAGAAGATGCTATCCTGCGGTAGGAGTCCTCCTGGCCATGTCCAGAAGATGCTATCCTGCGGCAGGAATCCTCCTTGTCACGTCCAGAAGATGCTATCCTGAAGCAGGAGTCCTCCTTGTCACGTCCAGAAGATGCTATCCTGCAGCAGGAGTCCTCCTTGTCACGTCCAGAAGATGCTATCCTGAAGCAGGAGTCCTCCTTGTCACGTCCAGAAGATGCTATCCTGCAGCAGGAGTCTGGGCTCTTGCAACCTTTTGGCCCCTCTTCTGAGATGTTCCCTGAGTCTTAGGTGCAGGGATTGTGTTGTACCCATGGGAATGGACACTCAACAGTCACAGTCACTTATTCTCTGCGTTCTGACCACCTGTGGCTCTCTGCAATAGCTTCCATCTACTGCGGCAAGAAGCTTCTTTGATGAGGGAGTGTGAGCTGTGCTTTTCCTTCTCTCCTTACTTCCTCTTTCCCCCCACTTTCTCCTTTATCACTTTCTTGGTGGTATTTTTTGAAGCATGGGTGCTTTTCTTTTTGAGTTAAAAAGGGCTGGAGAGATCGCTCAGAGGTTAAGAGCACTGGCTGCTCTTCCAGAGGTCCTGAGTTCAATTCCCAGCAACCACATGGTGGCTCACAACCATCTGTAATGAGATCTGGTGCCCTCTTCTGGCATGCAGGCGTACACGCAGGCAGAACATTGTATACATAATAAATAAATAAATCTTTTTTTTTTTTTAAAGGCTTCTGAGGCAAGGTCTCCCTATGTATCCCAGCTGGCCACAACTCACGATTCGTCCGCCTTCCACCCCTCACAGGCCCAGCAGTCTTACATACTTTTAACCTCTGAGCCATCTCTCCAGCCCTTCTAAGTGAAGCTACACTGTTGTGTTTGTGGAGCACAGTTTCCAAAGAAATTTCCTGTCGGCTCTCTGTCACTTTGCCTCCATTCTCTTCCCTTCTACCTGCTACCTTCCCTACAGACACACGCAACATGGAGAAACATGCTCTAGCCAGCCTCTCCAAGGTGAACAAAGGAAAAGGGAAATGGACTAATGAAAAAGCAAGAGCGAAATTGTTGGCCTCACTGATTCCTGAGGAGACCTTTCCCCTCAACAGCACGCACACCAACTGCACCATCCAGCATGTGATAGCCTACGCATGTTCTTTGAAGGAAAAACAAAAGAAAAACAAACAAAACAAAACAATGGGAAAATTGCCTACATACGGAGACAAGCGGGCTGACATCAAGGGAACTCTGGGATTTGCATGCATCCATATTAGATTGTCCTGGTGCTCGTTAATTATGACCAAGACTGACCTCAGCAGAGCAGAGAAACAGCCAACCATATGGCACATCTTCATGGCCTCACACAGGCATCTCTCCTCAGGCATTTACAGCTTTTACCTGAAAAAGCTTGCTGTCTGCAGATCCCCATGGTCTGGAAGGAGAGGTTGATTCATTTTGCTTGAGGCATTAGTGTTAAATAGCAGTTATCTTTGGGATGGGTGGGAAACCTTAGACTTCTCAGCCTGTACTATCTGCCTCTCTGGTCTGACTTCTACAATACTAGCTCCCAGAGGAAAGGGTCAAGGATGTCTGACAAGGTAGAGGGCGGTACAGAGTGCAAAATCCAGCACCCAAAGCACCTGCTCTGATCTGACGGTAAACTCAAAAGTCACAGCAGCTCCCGGCAGGAGAGAGTGCAAAGACTTGATCCCCATCCTTACGTTTTGCTGTCAGTGAACACTTGGAGCCAGGACTGACTTTCTCCAATCTTGCTTTTCCTGCCCCCTATGTATGTTAAGAACAGAGAAACCACAAAACGGCCTAACAAAGAGAAAGAAAAGTTAGGCAGAACCCAAACCCAGCAGCTCTTGTGGTATGGCTCACTATTTGAAGAGTTCATTGCTTTGTTTGGGGAGTTTGAGTGTTAGGAGTCCAGTTTCATGTGTTACTACAAATGACAGGGCATCTCACACTGTAACCCAGACACCCTCGGACTTCCTAAGTAGCTAAGGCTGATCTTGAACTCCTGATTGCCTGCATCTGCCTTGCAAGTACCAGGATTACAGGTGTAAGCCACCACACTGGGCAGTTGAAACCACTTCTTTTAATTTATTTATTTTTATTTCATGTGCATTGGTATTTTGTCATAGGTGTCGGGTCCTTTGGAATTGGAATTGCAGACAGTTGTGGGCTGCCATGTGGGTGCTGGGAATTGGACCCGGGTCCTCTGGAAGAGCTGTCCTTGCTCTTAACCACTCCTTAATCATTTCAGACTAAACCGTTAGGTGTCATCAGCCCTCTAGATAATGTGTGATTTAGCAATAACACCTAGATGTAGCCCATAATTGTCACCAAATGTCATTCTTTCATCATACAAATAGATCCCTAACCCCTAACATAATTTTAGGAAAAGGCCAGAAAATAAGGGAAAAACAAAAACTTTCCCCCCACACCCGAAATACTCTAGGCTTAAAGACTCAAGACTTTTTTCTAGCATTGTGCGGGCGAGCCAGACATGGGTGGAGTGAGAGCCAAGGACATTTCCTGCTCTCCTGTGATGTGCATTCTGAATTCCGTCTGAAGTCAGTCAGCAGCACTGGAGGGCCTTATCTTCCTGACTATCTTATAAATAACACTCTGCTCCTGCTGCTGACAGTGCTGCTCCTGGAGAGCTCCTGCTCCTGGAGAGCGCTCTCTCTGACATGACCTCCAACCCAACTCACCCGGCATCCTCACAGACAAAGCACCGCGTTTTAAAATCGGGCCCACAGAGGTTCATGCTTCATATAGTCATTGACATCCGATTAACCACTGACTTGTTTACTTGGTGTTTCTTTTTTGAAAGATTCGTTTACGTCTTGTCTTTGTTTCTTTATTGGTGTTTGGAGACAGGGTTTCACTGTGTAGCTCTGGCTGTCCTGGAACTCACAGAGATCCGCCTGCCTCTGCCTCCTGAGTTCTGGGGTTAAAGGTGTGTGGAGCTACCACCCAGCTGATTTACTTTATTTTTAATTATGTGCATGTGGGGGGACTGGGTATGTGTAGGTGCAGGTGCCTCTGAAGCTCAGAAGAAGGTAAAGGAGCTGGAGTTGCAGGCAGTTGTGTGGACACTGGGAACAGAACACGGGTCCTCTGAGTGAGTAATACATGCTTTAAAGCACTGTGCCATCTTTCCAGACCCTCTCCCCTACCTAGTGTCTCAACCCTCTTTTCTCCCTACCATCACTGCCAATGTGGCTCAAGACCCTCATCATGTCTTACTTGAGTCTTCTACCTAGATGGCATAGCCTGAATCCCTCAGCCTGCATGGCAATAAAACTACACCTTGCCCGGCTCTGCCCACCCTTACAACGTCCCAGGACCCGTGTTCTGTGTTCAAATCACACTGGGAAGCAAAGCCTTGCACACACCTTCCTAGGCCACCTGCTTCATCACCTTCACATAGGTGCCCCTCGGATCTACATAGACTTGTTCTTTCTCCAACCCTTTACCTTCCCTAACCCTGCCAGAGTCCTATTTGGCTCAGGACTTATGGGACAAAAGAATTGCCTTCCCCAATGTCCTGTAACCATGCTGCTTGGCTGCCCGCCCATGCAAGTCCTGGAGACAGTCCCGTGTTCTGGTTACAGCTCAGCGGCTGCCACTCCAGGTGTGTTTCATCAAGAATCATCAACGGAACCACCATGTCCCCGGCATCCTGGGCCTCTAGGCTTCGCCACTTGATGCCATCTGAAAACTCTCTGAAAGTCACTGGAGCTTCCGGCGTTGGCCCAGCTCAGTGTCTGCTTCGGCGCCAGGAGTTTCTTCCGTCAGCTCAAGTGCACAATCACTCAAGGGACAAAGGACATACAAATTAGGAGAATGTTGTGTGGGAACTAAGGAGCCAGGGGGCCCCAGTTCCTTACTCCCCCACTCTGCCCGCAGTTCCCTCGGCTCCTTATAGGAGAAGTAGGGGAGAGGAAGGGCGTTCAGGTCTCACAGAAGGTTGGGAACACAGGGTGTTTTCCAGTTGGGGGCTTTCCTGGCAGGAGGTTACCTCCCACTCAAGGGAGCCTCAACCATCAGGCCTTTTCTCCCACTCCATGTCTGGCATTGAACAGCCTGACGTGCAAGATGGGATTTCCTCAGCTCTCCTTCCAGCATCCACAGAGTGCACAGTAGTGTGAGCTACTTACTGGCTGGCCAGAGTCACTCTGCAACTGTAGTGACAAACGAGGAACTGAGACCTGTTGCCTGAGGGGTCGCTTTCGGTGCACAAAAGGGTAGACGTTGTGACTCACACTGCTTGGGGCTTGTTCCCGATGCTGGCGTTTTGCCAGCAGCAAAGGTTCACCTGCAAGGACCTGGAGAGGAAGAGGGGAAACAAGCCTGTTAGGTGGCTGTCTCCTCCCATTACCAGAAGAGTCCTTTCTGGGCACGCACACGTTTTTTTCTGTTTAATAATAGCAAGAAGCTTTCGTGATGTGAAACTGCCCACAAGCCCCCACTCCTCCCAAAGCTGGTGTATCTGTCAAATACCCAGAAAAAGACAGCTCAACAAAGCAAGCCCTCTGAGCATAAATGCCACCACTGTGTGAGCATAAACTCCACCACTGTGTGAGCATAAACTCCACCACTGTGTTAGCATAAACTCCACCACTGTGTGTGCATAAATTCCACCACTGTGTGAGCATAAATTCCACCACTATGTGAGCATAAACTCCACCACTGTGTGAGCATAAACTCCACATTGTATGTGCATAAATTCCACCACTGTGTGTGTGTGTGTGTGTGTGTGTGTGTGTGTGTGTGTGTGTGTGTGTGTGTGTGGGGGGGTGCATGTTTCAACACTAACTGTTACCCAGGCCAGGCATGGTGATGGATACATGTAAGCCCAGCACTCAGGAGCCCAAGGCAGGCAGATCTTTGTGACTGACTTCCAGTTCAGCCTGGTCTACATATTGAGTTACATGGTGCAATCCTGTCGCAAAAAACAAGGACGAAATAGAAATGTTACCCTGAATGTCAAGTTAAAAAGAGTTCAGAGCCTCCCAATACAAGGAACTGATGAATGTTTCAGGGCATAGAAATTATTTGATCATTAAATATTGTATACATGTATCAAGTTATCCCAGAGCACACTTAAGTGATACAATTTTCTTCTCACTATTTTGTGGTACTCTGTCCATATTAGGCAAGCTCTCTATGCTAAACCATCTCCCCAGTATGTACAATGATCATATGCCAATTGAAAAATAAATGTGAAGGACTAGAAAGATGGCTCAGTGGTCAAGAGCACTTTCTGCTCTTCCAGAGGGCTCACATTCAGTTTCCAGCATCCGACGACCTCTTCTGGCCTGCAGCAGGCACCAGGCACACACATGGTGCACAGACATCCACAAAGGCAAAAATCCATATACATAACATCTGTAAAGTAAATTAAATTTAAACATTTTAATGTGGAAATATTTTAAGAGCAAACATTATTCAGAGTTTTTGTTTTTTTGTTTTTTTTTTTTCAAGAGAGGGTTTCTCTGTGTAGCCCTGGCTGTCCCAAAACTTGCTCTGTAGACCAGGCTGACTTCAGACTCAGAGATCTGCCTGCCTCTGCTTCCCAAGTGCTGGGATTAAAGGTGTGCACCTCCACTGCACAGCTTTATAATTATATATTTATATATAGTATATAATAATAACTATATATTATTATACCAGCTAACATTATTCAGAACTTTAAAATGCTGTTTTCTCTTTCAAGTGAATTGGTTTACATCTGTGTAGTTGATGGTCAGGGAATGCTGAAGGTAACTGTAGCTGGGAATAAGCAAATGGGGTTCCTGTTCAGCCCCTAATTCAGGCCTCAAATGGCTCTCAGTCTTCCCTTCTGGTTCTTTTATTATATGTGTATCTAGATCCCTGTGCAATTCCATAAACTACATTTCTTCCCCAGGGAAGCTGGGGCCTCCTTACAGGAGGTGTTCAACCCCAGCCCACTTGGGGCTAGACATATGAAGATGCCTGGACACGCAGTGATGTCCCATGTGTTAGCATTCTCAAACCCAAGGGCTGGAGAAATGGCTTACTTGGTAAAGTCTTGTTACAGCATAAGGACCTGAATTCAGATCCAGAGCACCCTCACCAGACATGGCCCTGGGCAGCTCTGCTATCAGCACCGGAGAAGCTGAGATGGGAGATCCCTGTGGTGCCCTGGTAAGATAGTCTAGCCAAATTGATGAGCTTCGGTTCAGTCAGAGACCCTGTCTCAAAAAGTAAGGTGGAGGGTCTAGAGAGATGGCTCAGCAGTTAAGAGCACTGGCTGTTCTGCCAGAGGACCTGGGTTCAATTCCCATTACCAACCAACATGGCCGCTCACAACTGTCTCTAATTCCAGTTCAAAGAGATATGATACCTTTTTCTGGCTTCTTTGGGCACCAGGCACATATGTGGTACACAGGCATACATGCAGGCGAGATACCCATACATATAAAATAGTAACAGTTATAAAAAATAAGGCAGGGAATGAGGAAGATACTTGTCTGGGACTTCTGGCCTACACACACACACACACACACACACACACACACACTTATTTACATAAAAGTGAACAAGTAAAAACTCATACACACATATACATGCACCTACCCACTTACATACATATAAAGAAGTACACAGGTACACACACACAGAGATGTACATACCCATGAACAACTACACACACACACACACACACACACACACACACACACACACACTTATTTACATAAAAGGAACAGGTACAGACTCATATACATACATATATGCACCTACCCAGTTACATACACATAAACAAGTACACAGGTACACACACAGAGAGATGTACATCCCCATGAACAACTACACACACACACACACACACACTTATCAAACTCACACAGGGAGATTGGTTAAATCCTCTGGGGAGAAGTCTAACGCTCAGTTTCTGGCCTCTGCACTCCAATTTACTCTGAAGAGCTCTTGACCTCCTTTCCCACGTGGTGACCTTGAGACCGAGCAGTGGTCACTGGGAACTCTTTCTTCCTGTCTTGGATGTTGGATTTCATGGTCAGTTCAAGGTTAAGCGTGGGGTTGTCTTACTGTCCTACACATACTGCTTCATTCCGTTTTAGAGGAAAGTCACACTAGCCTGCTCCCCCACCAACACAGCCCTGCAGACTGGAGACGGCTGCAGAATCATCAGCTTTTAATGATTTTGCTGAAGTTGGCCTCCTCCAGGGCCTCTAATGGAGAATGTGTGTCTGCTTAGAGATTCACAGGCTGTCCCCAAGGTGGCTCAGGTTCTTACCTGGACCCTTTATCAAAGCTGGCCATCAGATATCATCTCGGGATTGATTTCAACTGGGGCTCTTTGGCGGAGGACGCAGTCTGAATGGACCAGCTGAGGTTTCAGGAGCTCTGGGCTGCAGGCAAGAAGCAGGTTCAGAACTGAGAGCAGGGCTGGATCTTACAGAGACTCTCAGAAGTATTTGCATGCTGAAAAAGAAATGTTTATTGGCTTCAAAATATGGAGGGAGGGCTAGCGAGATGGATCAGTGGGTAAGGATGCTTGCCACCAAGACGGATGACACAATTCCACTCCCCAGGAGCCACGTGGTAGAAGAAAACATCCTGAAGGTTGTCCTCTGACCTCCAAACGTGTACCATCACCTGCACACACTGACTAAATGTTTTCACACACACACACACACACACACACACATAGACAAGAACATGTGTACACACATATAGCACACACACATACACAATTTTTCTTTTTCTTCCTTTTTTTTTTTTTTTTTGAGACAGTGTCTGACAGTGTAACCCTGGCAGTCCTGGAACTCACTATATAGGCCAGGCTGGCCTCCAACTCAGAGATATGCCTGCCTCTCTCTTCAGAATGTTGTTAAAGGCATGTGCCACCACACTTGGCCCCACACAGTTTGTTTAATATCCAAAGCATTCAAACCAACATCTCCACTTCAATAGGCAATTTTGGGGGGATTATCCAAATAAGCAATGTGCTATCTTTTGTAAGTTTATGGATTTTTTTTTTTGAGACAGTGCCTCAATGTGTACCCTGGCCTGTACTGGAACTATGTAGACTGGACTGGTCTGAAATGCATAGAAATCATCCTTCCTCTGCCTCCTGAATGCTGGTCTTAAAGGCATGCACCATCCCCACCGGTCCCACCCCTGCACATACGTTTACCATGTAGGGTCTGCATCAGGGTGATGAGTGAGCTGAGTTGTTAACTTGAGGCCCCTGGGAAGAGAGAACTTCAACTGAAGAAGTTGCCTCTATCAGATTGGTCTGTGAGCATGTCTGTGGGCAAGGAACAAATAATTTCTTGATTATTCATTTATGTAGGAGGGTATCACTGTGGGCGGTACTATTCCTAGGCAGGTGCAGTCTTATAAAAATAGCAAATTATAGTTGGAGAGATGGCTCAGGAGTTAAGAGTACTGACCGCTCTTCCAGAGGACCCGGGTTCAATCCCCAGCACCCACATGGCAGTTCACAACTGTCTGTAACTACAGTTCCAGGGGACCCAACACCCTCACACAGGCATGAATGCAGACAGAACACCAATGCACATAAAAAAATAAAAATAAAAATAGCAGAATACAAGCCTGGGACTAAGCCAGTGAGCAGCATTCCTCCATAGTTCCTGCTTCAGCTCTTGCCTCTAGTTCCTACTTTGGCTTTGCTCAATGATGGATTCTGACCTATAAGCTAGAATAAAACACTTTCTCCCCCAACTTGGTTTTGGCCAGTGTTTTATTACAGAAACAGAGCAAATCAGGCGAATAGGGATCTTTATTTTCCCCATCGTTGATCACATGATTCATATATCCTCAAATATGTGCTGTAAGAATGATAGATAGGGTCTTGCCAGAAATACCAAACCCTAAGCCAATCCTTCAGCAATCTCTCAGGATCTGTGGTTCCACCTTCCACAATTTCAGGGCAGAAAGTTCTAGAAATAAAAAACCTCTTAAGTGTTAAGTACATTTATTAAAGTATATTGTTATAATTGGTTTTTTTGGGGGGGTTGTTTTGTTGTTGTTGGGTTTTTTTTTGTTTTTTTTTTTTTTAGTTTTTTTGAGACAGGGTTTCTTTGCGTAGTTTTGGTGCCTTTCCTGGAACTCACTCTGTAGACTAGGCTGGCCTTGAACTCACAGAGATTTGCCTGTCTTTGCCTCCCAAGTGCTGGGATTAAAGGTGGGTACCACCACCACCACCGGCATAATTGGTCTATTTTTATTATTGGCGTTAATCTTTAACTGTGCCAGATTTACAAATATAACTTTATTACAGGTGTATATATAGGAAATAACATGGTATATATAGGGGTTGGTATTACACAGAGTTTACAGTATCTTTGGAGGGGGTCTCTTGGAATATACCCCACAGATAAGAAAACTACTATGTTAGGTCACAATCAATCAAATCCTTTATTTAAAAATGATTGATCAACAAAAAAGCTTAGAAACGACTCCTCCAAGGTCTCCCAGCCTGTATGTAACAGCTGAGGACCAAAGAGTTTCAGTCACTTGGAACGGGCAGTTTTCTGCTGCCTCCTCAGCCCCCCAAAAACCCTCTCATTCCAAACACCATAGAGAAGACATTGGGAATCGTCCTCTTTTGTCCCCTGCCGCAAAATAGCACACTCATACCAGGACGGGCACAAGGTAACTGATACTAGGATTGGGCCTTCCTGTTCTTAACGCACCAGGAAACTGGAAGTGTTCCCTGAAAGCATGGCCAGACAGTGCTCTGTCTACTCTGATCCCCACCACAGGAATTGCCAGATGGGTCAGAGGCTGTACCCTGTCTTTGCTAAGCGTGGGTACTCAGAGCAGTGTCCACGATGACTCACACATTCTTTCTTCTCCTTGACCCTCCAGAACCAGCAGCTCGTTTGATGAAGTGACCCACCTTCAATTCACTTTGCCTCGGCCCAGGCTAAAACTGGATCTGCTTTGGGCGGGTAAGTGCAGAAATCACCACGTGCATACAACACTGCCGCATTTTGTACTCTTGAATCCGCCATGGCTCAGTCAGGGTGAGATATCAAAACCATGCCTAGAAACTCTGGTGGCCAAGCCACTGAGGAACTCAGGAGAGTGTGGGAGGATGTGTTATTGCTGTGAAGAGACACCATGACCATGGCAACTCTTATAAACTGAAATTTTTTTTTTTTTTTTTGGTTTTTCGAGACAGGGTTTCTCTGTGTAGCTTTGCGCCTCTCCTGGAACTCACTTGGTAGTCCAGGCTGGCCTCGAACTCACAGAGATCCGCCTGGCTCTGCCTCCCGAGTGCTGGGATTAAAGGCGTGCGCCACCACCGCCCAGCTATAAACTGAAATATTTAATTGTGGTGGCTTGCTTACAGTTCAGAGGTTTAGTCCATTATCATCATGGCGGGAAGCATGGCAGCATGCAGGCAGACACGGTGCTAAAGAAGTAGCCAAGTGTCCTACATCTTGACTTGCAGGCAACAGGAAGTGGTCTGAGATACTGGGTGTAGCTTGAGCATGTATGAGATCTCAAAGCCCGCCTCCACGGTGACACGCTTCCTCCAACAAAGCCACACCTCCTAATAGTGCCACTCCCTTCGGGGGCCATTTTCTTTCAAACCACCACCACAGAGGGAGAGTGAGTGGTTGCGGACAAGCCTCAGACCAGCTCATTAACAGGCTAGGGATGGCAGCTGCTCAGTGTCCTGGCTGAGAAAATGGTGTGCAATTGAATGCCAGCCATCCTCTCAGGCTATTTCCATCCATGATTTCTACAGATGAAGCCTGAGACACACAGATGGTGCTGCAGTATGAAATAAGCTAGAAATCAGATGTGGCAGTTAAAAAAATACTCATAGTCTGACATGAAAAATAGTTATATGTATGCATCCCCCTATTTTTATTTTTTTTTTTTGGAGGGGGTTTCAAGATGGTTTTCTCTGTGTAACAGCCCTGGCTGTCCTGGAACTCACTCTGTAGACCAGGCTGGCCTAGAACTCACAGAGATCCATCTGCCTCTGCCTTCCAAGTGCTGAGATTAAAGGCGTGCACCACCACTGCTGGGCAACTTTTTTGTTTTTACATCTATTTTTATTATTTTTATTTATGTATATGTGTATGTGAAGGGGTGAGGGTACATGGAGACCAAGGGAGGGCATCCTATCCCTTGGAGCTGGAGTTATAGGTGAACTGTCTGACATGGGTGATGGGAACTGAACTCCTGTCCTCTGGAAGAGCTGCAAGGACACCTCACTGCCGAGCCCTTTCTCCAGCCCCATTCTGGAGGCCTCTGTGAAGGGAGAAGCATCGTCACTGCCATTTGAAATATGAGCCATTACTCTAGAAGTTAAATGTCAGGACTTTTGGAGAGCTTTGCCCAAAGCAAAGAAACTAAACTCGCTGGGTTTCTCCCCACAGGGGAGTGAATTTTCTCCTCAGAGTCTATTCCACAGACTTCAAGACAGCTGATCCAGGCAATCATCTGACATTTCTTCAAAGTGACATTTTTGAAATGATCGATTGCTTTTGTGATTTTTTTTTCTTCTGAGATGAGATTTGCTCTGTAGCCCAAACTATCTCAGAATTGGCCTTTAACTCGCAGTGATTCTCCTGCCTCAGCTTCTCAAGCTGATAGTATAGGCATGAGCCACATCTGGCTAAAACTTTAACATTGTCTTTTGTTTTGTCTTGTTTTGTTTTTCTCTGCCTGTTTGTTTGTTTGACTGTTTTTGAGACCGTGTCTCAAGTAAACCAGACTGGTCCTGAATTCACTGTGTAGCCAAGAGTGTCCTCTTGCCTTGGCCTCCGAAGTGCTTGGATTACCACACTTAGCTCTGTTTTTCAGCTCTTCCCCCCACCTCCCTTTTTTTTAACATTTATTTTATTTTAGGTGTACGAGTGGTTTTTTGTTTGTTTGTTTTTCCTGCATGTATGTGTAACACATGCATGACTGGTGCCCACGGAGGTCAGAAGAGGGCACTGGATCCCCTGGAACTCGAGTTACAACCATTGGTGAGCCACCGTGTGGGTGCTGGGGACCAAACCCGAGTCCTCTCTGTAAGAGCAACAGATGCTCTCAACCTCCGAGTCACCTCCCTAGCCCCTTAGCACTTTCTCAGTGGGGAGTAAAGACAGTGTCTACAATAAAAATGGTACAGCTCCTTGTGTTCAAAATACAGCATTTACTTGACGCCCATGAAAGGCAGAAGTACAGATGGTTAAGGAAGTGGTTTACTTCGGCTGTCGCAAGAGTGAAACCACCCGTGGCTGAGAGACACCAGAGGCAAAGGAAGGGAGCCGGTTCCCAGGGGCAGGTAGACGGAGCCAATTGGAAGCCTCCAGCCTTGGGAAAACGGCTGGACAGAAGTGCTCGCTGAGTCATAAAGGGGAAGAGGACTCTCAGGGGTCAGGGTCAGCCCTTTCTGGGAGCACAAAAGGTCAGACAGATTTCAGAAGGCAGCAGACTGGGGAACTTCACTGTGCCTTTCCCACCAACCTGGGACTCAGCTTACCATTACCAGCCCTGGTGACCCTCAGAAACAATGTGGGTTTTTTGTTGCTATGGTTTGGTTTTTTGGAGACAGAGTTTCTCTGTAGAACCCTGGCTATCCTGGAACTCGTTCTGTAGACCAGGCTGCCCTCAAACTCAGAGATCCACCTGCCTCTGCCTCCTGAGTGCTGGCATTAAAGGCGTGTGCCGCCACTGCTGGGCAGTTTTTTGTTTTTGTTGTTCTTTGGGGTGCTTGTTTGTTTTTTGAGACAGTTTCTCTGTGTAGCCCTGGATGTCCTGGAACTCACTCTGTAGACCAGGCTAGCCTTGAACTCAGAGATCGGCCTTCCTTTGCCTCTCGAGTGCTGGGATTAAAGGCGTGCGCCCCCATCACTGGCACAGTAAGGTAATTTTTTAAATGAGGAGTTTTCTTTCTTCTTTTTGATATCAGGGATTGAATTCGGGGCTTTACACATGCCAAACATGCACCCTACCCTACCACTGAGTTACACCCCAGACTTAACACATTTTTTTTTTTTCTTTTGAGACAAACTCTTACCAGGTAGTCCTGGCTGGCCTTGAGCTGACAGAGCTCTCTCTGGCTGCCACTGCTTCCCTAGTGTTCGGATTAAAGGCGTGCACCACTAAACCTGGCAGAATTTTTTAAAATTATGTTTGTTTGTTTAGTGCATGAGCGTGTGTGTGTGTGTGTGTGTGTGTGTGTGTGTGTGTGTGTGTGTGTACGCACGTGTGGTCAGGGATAACTTGCAGGAGCTAGTTTTCTACTTCCACCGTGTGGATCCCAGGGAAGGAACTCAGATCATCAGGCTTGGTGGCAAGCCCCTGTGCCCACCGAGCCATCTTGCCGGCCCCACATTTGAATCCTTTAAGAACTGTCTTTTAGGTCTCCGTTTGTCTATTTGTTGCTGGAAAGTCTGAGTGACTCATGTTACCAGAGATCTGCCCAAAATATGTTTAGATAACCTTCCCTCATTTGCCTATGACAAACACACACTCCCCTACTTCTCAATAGTTCTGCTTTTCCAATTTTATTTTGCAAGTTCAGGAATTTGACAACTTATTAACAAAACTATTAAAGGCTCTAAAATGTAGACAGTAAGCCCTCCGTTGTAGTTCAACCCAGACCTGGCTTTGCTTGACATCACCTTGGGTGACTGGCAGCTGGTTGGTCCTGGGTTCAGGGGCGGGGCTGGGGTTGCTCAGTATGATTTTCCGTTGCATACAGCAGAGGTGCTCATTAGAAATGCACGGCTGCTGCTGATGGTTGACGCTTCAAGGAAGGTTTTGTTTGTTTTGGTTTCCACATTCACAGTTTCCCCAAGACCACGGGTGACGTTTTTTGTAAAAGCTCATGGGCTGAGACTGGGACTGGGTGGGACTGGTTCTGGGGAGCAGAATCGGGGGGCCTCTCAGCTGTCTTCCACATTCTCTCTGAGGTCTCACTGACCTTGCTCAAGTCCTTGATGTCCTCACCACTATCTTCAGCAGCCAGCCCTTCTCCCAAGAGGCCTCTCCTGAGCTGGGAAGCACTTCGCATTTACTCGCTGCCGCCGGCACCATGTGCCAGGGCTTTTCCTTCAGCTCCAGGTACCACCTCAGACGCCACCAGGAGCCCCAGGGTCGGCAGGTGGAAAGAGACAAGGTCTCAGTCTCCAGACTTGAAGCAAGAGGAGACAGGCCCTCTGTGTGTGAAGTCCCACTTCATTTCATATGCACCTCCCACTTCATTTCATAAGCATCTTCCCCTCATTACATATGCACCTTCCCCTCATTACATATGCACCTTCCCACTTCATTTCATATGCATCTTCCCCTCATTACATTTGCATCTCCATCATCTGCCTAGGGCTCCACTTCACGGATCTAAAAGTGGAGGGTACTGGAATAGAGATGCATAGTGGCCTGGTTACTCTTGCTGGCATGCAGAGAGATGTATTTGACACTGAAGTTCTCTATCAGGACTGGATCCATCAGCTCCAGAGCCAGGCCAAGGCGCTGTTGGGAAACGCATCACAGCCACATAGGTGCTATGTCCTCTGGCCAAGCACATCATCTAAGTCTTCTTCCATCTTGGCCAGGATGTGTCCCACAGTCTTCCCATTCTCATTCTCAGCAATGAAAGAGAGCTGGGGCCAGGAGAGGTCATGATGGAAACAGTGCTTCATCTGGTCATTCTGGGGCAGGCAGAGGAGTTTGCAGGGCTGTGTGTTCACCAGGCCCACGGGCTCAGCACTGTGGATGTCCATCAGCACGGCGGAGCTTGAGGGTCCCTGCGGGTTGGGTTGTCAATCTCGCCACCACACAGGAAAGTGGCGGAGACTCCATAGTATGCTGCGGTACTAAGCTGGGGTGCTTGGTAAGCCAAGTGGATTGGATACATTTCAGCTGGTGATATTTCCTGCTGTGCTGGCTAGTTTTTATGTCAACTTAACATGAGCTAGAGTCATTTGAGAGAAAGGAACCTCGATTAAGAAAATGCCTTAATGCCAGGCTGAGTGATGCATAGTACTTGGGAGGCAGAGGCAGGTGGATGTCCATGAGTTCTAGGACAGGCAGAGATACCTGGTGAGACCATGTTTCAAAGAAAAAAAAAAGAAACAAACAAACACAAACAAAAAGAAAAAAAAGAAAGAAAGAAAAAGAAAATGCCTCAATAAGATAAGGCTACAGTCAAGCCTGTAAAGCATTTTCTTTCTTTTCTTTTTTTTTTTTTTTTGTTTTTCGAGACAGGGTTTCTCTGTGTAGCTTTGAGCCTTTCCTGGAACTCGCTTTGTAGACCGGGCTGGCCTCGAACTCACAGAGATCCACCTGGCTCTGCCTCCCGAGTGCTGGGATTAAAGGCGTGCACCACCACCACCGCCCAGCGTAAGACATTCTCTTACTGATATTGATTGATGAGGGAGAGCCCAATCGAGGGTGGGGACAACCCTGGAAGCTAGTCCTGGTTTCTATTTAAAAAAAGAAAAAAAGGCAGGCTGAGCAAGCTACTTGCTCCGTGGCCTCTGCATCAGCAGCTCCTCCCCTGTTTGAGTTCCTGACTTGACTTCCTTCAATGATGGACTGTGATGTGTAAGTGTAAGCTCAAATAAACCCTTTCCTCCCTGAGTTGATTTTGGTCATATATTTCATCACAGAAACATAAGCCATAACTAAGCCACCTGCCTCCGACGGAGTGAGTAGTGGCCCACCTCTCTAGATGCATTGTGCTGTCTCTGCTTAGGTAGAAAAAGGTCTGAGATGCTCAGTGTGGTAGAGGCTTATATGGCTTCAGGATTGGCACACACATTGACAGATGTCACATAGAAAAGCTCCAGTAGTCTGAGGCCTCTGCTCCTGGCTGTCTCCTGAACTGAAGGTGGTACTCTCAGTGATGCAAGGGAGAACGTCACTTTTCCTGACATTGTGTTTGCCTTGCTAGCATTGATGGGAATCAACTCAGGAGGCCACAGGCCAAACAATCGCACATTCTTATCTCAACTGAGACAGGATCGGATGGGAACAAGAGGGCATGACTCTAAGTGACCACTGAAAATTGGGTCAGTGGGACAGTAATATAAGAGTGAGGCTCTGTGTACACATAGATCAGAGAGAGCCCAGAAAAATAGAAATGGTGGATACATTCACAGGTCCAGCCTGGATATATTACTATCAGTGTCTGGCTCTATAGTAAAAATACCAAGGAAAAAGTAATGTGAGTGGTAAATCTTGATGCTTTCCCAGAAAGATACATAGATCTTGATGCGGTTAGTTCCTCAGGAGACGACATGGGATCTGTGCCCTGATGACATACATAAATAGCACTGGAAGATGTTAATATTTTACACAGGAAAATCGATGGCTCCCCGCTGAGAGCATCTGATTGCTATTATGTTTCATTGTAGTGTATTTAAAGCCTTTAAGCATCAAGTGGGATTGGCTAGCACGGTGCCAGCTACTGGGTATGGGGTGGTGAAAAAGAAAGAGGGAAATAGGAGATAAAAATAGAAAGGGCCACGTGTGTGCCTGGAATCAGAGGCTTCGGGAAGTATGAAATGAGCCCCAGACCAGCTAGGCACAAGCTCAGCCTGCTTGCCTGTGGCCTGCCAGCCTCTCCAGCAGGCTCCTGCCATCTAGCCTGAGCTGCAGCTGCAAGTGGCCTGGGTTCTGCCTGTCCAAGGTGGCCGTCAACAGAGCTGCCCAAGGCAGGGCCAGACCTAGGTAGAAGTAAAGTCACCTAGCCCTGTAGAAGTCATGTTACCTCCCACTCAGGCCCCCTTCCTCCAGGGTAAGCAGGAACTAATCTCACACCACTCCCAGGATCCTCCCGGAAGAGCGTAGAATCCAGGATAGGAGCTATTTCCTGCTGGCTGGCTGCCAGTGTTCTCAGCAACCCCCATCCCTTCCTACCATTCCTCACTGCCCGGGAGATGAAAAACAGAAGGTATGGGAAGCCGTTGTTTCCAACTGAGCTCTTGTGCTAAGCCCCACCGTGTCAGAACAAGCCAACATGGAGCTACTTGTGCTAACTGCCACCTCATCAAACTGAAATGACAAGGAAGTAGGTCCCCAAGTAGATGAGTTTTCCCGAAAAGTTTCTACACATCAGAGGACACCATTGTTTGGACAAAGGAGTAGGCTACAGAATGGGAAATGATTTTTTTTTTTACCAACTGAACATCCGATGGAGCAGTGGTTCTCAACCTGTGGGTCATATCAGATATTTACCAACCATAACAGTAGCAAAATTACAGTTATGAAGTATCAACAAAATAATTTTATGGTTAGGGGCCACCACAACATGAGGAACTGTATTAAAGGGTCGCAGCACTAGGAAGGCTGAGAACCACTGAGATAGAGGGCTGATAATCAAAATATATAAAGAACTCAAAAAACTGGACAACAAGAAAACAAATAGCCGAACATAAAAATGAGGTATAGATGTAAACAGAGAATTCTCAAAAGAGGAAACTAATTAAATGACTGAGAAACACGTAAATGTTCAACATACTTACTCCTCAAGGGATCAAAACTACTCTTTACATCTTACACCAATCAGAATGGCCAAGATCAATAAAACAAATGACTGCTCACACTGGCGAGGACGTGGAGTAAGGGAAACACTCATCCATTGCCAGTAGTAGTGCAAACTTGGACAACTATTATAGAAATCAGTGTGGTGGTTCTTTAGGAAGATGAGAATAAACCTACCTCAATATCCAGCTATACCACTCTTGGGCATATACCCGAAGGATGCTTCATCCAGCTACAGAGACACTTGCTCAGCCATGATCATTGGTGCTCCATTGATAACAGCCAGAAATGAGAAACAACCTAGATATCTGTCAAGAGAAGGAATGGATCAAAAAAGCATGGCATATTTATACAATGGAATATTACTCAGCTGTTTAAAAAAAATAAAATCATGAAATTCACAGGTAAATGGATGGAACTAGGAAAAAAAAAAAACCCATCCTGAGTGAGGTAACTCAGACCCAGAAAGACAAATATAGTATGTACTCACTTATATGGGAATATTAAATATTAAGTCATGGATAAGCAAACTATAATCCATATAACCACAGAGATTAGGTAGAGCATAAAGGACTAGTGGGCAGGGAGGGATCCTCCCCGAGGAGGGGGAAGTAGAATAGATAGTTATGGATGGAGGAGGGGGGCACTGAATTGAAATGGGAGGATCAAACAGGGAGGGGGAGTGGAGAGGGGGCAAGGAAGAAAATATGGGGAGAAACAGATACAAATTAAGGGTCATTTGGAGGTCATATGGAACCCCAATACAGTAAAAGCTTTCTATGATATACATATATAAAAGAGATCTAAATGAAATTGCCAAATAATGTGGGATACAAAGCCCCAATTGGACATCTCACCAAATGAAGTTCCCAGTACTGGGAATGGGTTGCATACAATGAAGCTGTTGGCCAAAAGGGTCTCATGGGAACCCTCAACCCAAGCCATTGCCAATACCCTCCATAAACTAATATAAGACCCTGTTGCTGAAGACACACCTACACAGTTCATTGAATACAAAGAAGTCGAGCTGGTGCCTACCTAGAGCCTTCATCCCTAAGGACTGGCATCCATAGTACTAGACGGTACTCTGAATGCTACCAAAGGAAAAAGGTAAACACCAACCCAGCTACAAATCCTTTGAAGTACAAGAGTGACCTGCCTGCAAGATATGCTGGTGTGGTAGCGGCTGTGGGAGCCCACTGAGGCTATCTAACGAGAAATTACTCAGGGTCAGAGAATCTGGGCTTGCTTTACCCAGCAAGGCTGCACAAGGAGATGATTTGGTCACAGACATGGTTACCAGGTGTTTGGAAGGGTCTACACTTGGCTGTACAGTATGCTTTGATCTTGCAAGGGGGAGGTCTTTTGCCTCTCTCCTTGGCATGTTATAAAAAAGCCTTTTGAATAAACCTTCAAGGCTGTTGGGTATTGATCCAGGCCCTCCCGAAGCTATCCTGTGTTATTTCTTATCCCTCTCTCCTCCTAAGAACCCTTCAAAAGGTGGAAGCTGGACCAACTACTATCTAATTAGATTTTGAAGCCCACTCCATGAGATGGAACTCCATACTCAATGCTACTTGGGTGACCAAGAACCTGAGACTAGATAGGCCTGGGATCTAGGGGAAATCCAAATTCTACTGTTCTGATAAGGGGATAGCAATAAAATGACTCCTAATGACATTCTGCTGTACTCATAGATCATGCCTTGCTCAGCCATCATCAGAAAAGCTTCCTCCTGCAGCAGATGGGAACCAATACAGAGACACACAGCCAGACAATATTCAGAGAGTGAGAGACCTTGGAACACTCAGTCCTAAAAGGGACATCTTCATCAAATCCCTCCTCTTAGGGCTCAGGAAACCGTGGAAGAAGAGGCAGAAAGAATGTAAAAGCCAGAGGGGATGGAGGACACCAAGGAATTAAGATCTTCTAGACACAACAGGGCTGGCAGGCGTCTTAATCTCACAAAGACTGTGGCAGCATGCTCAGGGCCTTCACAGGTCTACACCAGATGGTGTCCTAAGGCTTAGAGGAAAAGTAAACACACACACCCCATCCCTAACCCAGAAGCTATCTCCAATTGATAGCCCCTTGCAAATAAAAAAATTGTTTTCTCCAAATGAGTCTCACTGGGGAAACAAAGTACTCTGAAGGGTGGGCTGCATGCCCAGCAATAGATGGCCAAAACAAAATGAACTCAGTAGCATCTTTGGCAATTTTTTGTTTCATAATATTAAGTCAGGGTGTTTTGTTGTTATTGTTTTTTGTACCTTACAGATCCTTTGTGTGTGTATTATGGCTTCTGGTTTGGGTCTGTAATGGGATTCCTGACTGTGAACACGTGTGTCTCTGTGTCCATATGCATTTCCTGTGCTTTATCTTTGGCTATTTTCTTTTTCTTGGTTGTTTTGTCATATTCTGATTCTCGTTTTATTTTCTTATTATTCCTTATATGCCTGTTTGTTTTCTAAAGAGAGAAAGGGTGTGGATCTGGATGAGGGTTGTGGGAGGGACTGGGGGAGAAGGGGGAGGGGAACTATAATCAGAATTTGTTGTATAAAAAAACTATTTTCTCTCTCTCTTTTTGGTTTGTTTGTTTGTTTTGTTTTGAGACAGGGTTTCTCTGTGTGTAGCCCTGGCTGTCCTGGAACTCACTCTGTAGACAAGGCTGTCCTGGAACTCACAGAGATCCTCCTGAGTGCTGGGATTAAAGGCCTGCACCATCACTGCCCAGCAAGAGACCTATTTTCAATAAAAGAAAAAAAAAAAAGCAAAATCAGTTTTCCAGAAAACAGGAGATTCCAGCTTAACCAAATCAGCCTAATATGGAAGTCTCTTGCTTTACCCTTAAAAAAAAAATCGAAAGTAATTTGATATTCACTGATCATTATTCTCTCTGTTGTCTGGCATCTCTGTTCCTGCCTTACAAACCCTACTCTTCTTCCCTAGGCTCCTGGGAATTTTCTGTCTTTTATAGAATGGAGTCTGCCTCAACCTGTTAATCACATACACACACACACACACACACACACACACACACACACACACACACACACACACGGGGTGGGGGGAGGCTGAATATATTATAAGTAAAGGGGGGTGTATTTGTCCCTAGCTCTGGAGACCCAAGCTCATGGCACTAGAATTGGCTTGATATTGGCGAACACCTATGCTAGTTAGCTTTTTATTACCATAACAAAAAAAAAACCTATGATAATCAAACTCATAAAGAGGAGGAAAGGGGGCTGGAGATACGGCTCAGCAGTTATGAGCACTGGCTGGGTTCGATTCAGCACCTAAATGGCAGCTCACAACTCCAGTTTCAGGAGACCCAAACACCCTCTTCTAGTCCCCATAGGCACTATGTGTATACAGTGCATAGATATACATGCTGGCAAAACATTCACACATAAATTTTTTTAAAAAAAGCGGAGGAGGAGAAAAGATTGTTTGATCCACATTTTGAAGATGCTGGTCTGTGGTCAGTTGGCCTTCTTGTTTATAGGCTTGTTCAGGATGTCATAGCATGGCAGAAACACACCACTGAACACTACTGCCCATCCCCCCATGGCTGGGAAACAAGAAAGAATAAGGAGGAAACCAGGGTCCCACAGTCCCCTGCAGGGCACGCCCCCAATGATCTGAAGGCCTCCCATCAGTCTCTGCTTCTCAAAAGCACCACCCCTTCCTAACCGTGCCACCTGCTGGAAAGCAGTCATGAAACTCTGCCTTTGGCGTCCATTAAGACATCATGGAGCACAAAGTTGAAATCATGGGAGCACAGATGAGAAGATCCTCTGATGGGATGGGAATCTGAAGCAAGGAGGGAGGGCCTGAGCTTGTTCCTTTATAACACTGTCTCTACAGGACTAAATCAGGGTCCCAGAGCTGCCTTGTAGATGGAAGTTTCTCTGGTCCTACAGGCACTTATAAAATAATCACTTAGAGGCTTAATACTAATTACAAACTGTATGACCTATGGCTCAAGTCTCTTGCTTGCTAGCTCTTTCATCTTATTAACCCATTCCTGTTAATCTATATGTTGTCACGTGGCTGTGGCGTTACCGGTCTGCTGGCATCTGGTTGCTCCTTTTGCGGTGGTCTGGCATCTCTCTCAACTCTGCCCTTCTCTTTGAATTTCCCGCCTGGCTGCAAGCTTTCTTACCATAAACCAAAACAGCTTTATTCATTATCCAATGGAAGCCACACATATTCACAGCATACAGAAAGACATCCCACAGCACTGCCTTAAACCATAACAGTGTCCTCGGTAGGCTCCGTCTCTAGTTCTCAATAGCAGCACACTTCAAATCATAGCCAAAGCCAATTAGAACTGTAACTAAAATTGTAGTTTTGGCCTCTGACCACTGAGCTGTTCTGAAGAACTCAGGTGGTAACCTGTGCAAAGTATTTAGCAGTCACAAAGACTCACAGGAAAATTTTATTTTGCTGTTTCATCATTATGTAAGTGGCGATCCCAGCTGATACAAGAAAAAGATTTCAAAGAGATGATGTGTGTGTGTGCACGCTTGTGTGTGTGGGGTCATCTTCCTAAGAGAAGAGAAAGGAAAGAGGAGGTTTGGGAACATGGGGTGGTTCTGATCTGTGGAAGGCACTCGCTTCCTATAGAAGAAAGTCTTCCAAATGTTTCTCTTTTCTCTTACAAGAAGTTCACACATAGCTCTTCATTCTAGGTGTAACATTCTGGAAATGACAGCGCTACAGCATGTTGCCTTGGTGTGCTGAGTGTTTTGAACAGAGAGAAGCCAAGGTGGCCTCAGAAGCAAGATCCATCTAACCTTCCCTTGCTCCCCCACCCAATGTAAGCCGTAGAAACTAGAATCCTCTTCACCAAAGGCAGGTATAAGCCTGGGTAAGGCAGTGCACACCTGTAGTCCTGGTATTTCTCAGAGCCAGAGGCTAGAGGATTCCAAGTGTGACACCAGCCTGGGCTACAGAGTGAAACCTGTCTCAAAAAAAGACAAAAGAGAAGCCAACTATAAAAACCCAGGAACATGATTCTGTATGCATTTCTGAGTAGGATCTCATGAGCCCATTGTGCTGACTAGTTTTATGTCAACTTGACACAAGCTAGAGTCATCTGAAAAGGGAACACCAATTGAGAAAAAAAAAGCCCCTAAAAGATTGGGCTGTAGACAAGCCTGTAGGGTATTTTCTTAATTAGTGATTGATGTGGGAGGCCCCAGCCATTGTGGGTAGGGACACCCTTAAGCAAGTGTTCCTGGGTTCTCTAAGAAAGCAAGCTGAGCAAGCCATGAGAACAAACCAGTAAGCAGCACCCCTCCAGGGCCTCTGTATCAGCTCCTGCCTCCAGGATCCTGCCCGGTTTTGAGTTCCTGTCATGACTTCCTTTGACGATGAACTGTGATGTGGAAGCATAAGCCGAATAACCCTTTTCCTCCCCAGGTTGCTTTAATCAAACCTTTTCATATTGACCTCACCACACATTTCCTGTCTTAGGGTTTCTACTGCTGTGAAGAGACACCATGACCATGGCAACTCTCACAAAGGAAAACATTTAATTAGGTGGCTCACAGTTCAGAGGTTCAGTCCATTATCATCATGGTGGGACATGGCAGTGTGCAGACAGCCATGGTGCTGAAGAGGGAGCTGAGAGTTCAACATCTTGTGCAGGCAACAGGAAGTGGTCGGAGACACTGGACGGCATCTTGAACATACATGAGCCCTCAAAGCCCACCTCCACAGTGACACACTTCCTCCAACAAGACCACACCTACTCCAACAAAGCCACACCCCTAATGGTGCCACTCCCTTTGGGGGCCACTTTCTTACATCAAACCATCATACCCCTTCTTGACGATACTGCTCAGAAAAACAAAACTTTCACCTCAGGCTACAACCCAAGATACTAGAAGAGGAGAAATGACCTCAGAGGCAGGATTTTCTTAGTCTCACATAATTCATCTAGAACTCAAAACTCATACTCCTGACTCAGCCTTCTGAGGAGCTGGAATTACAGTGCATGCTACCCTACTCACCTAAATTCACCTTTAATAATTGCTATATTAAATATGTTTATAAAAAATATTTCTTTCTGGTAGCAAAGGAGCAAGGGATATAAAGTTTCCTGTTTGGTTGGAAAATTCAGTTTAATACTAGGTCTCTCCCTGATAAATTCTCAGCCCAGATGAACTATCCTGGGCAGGTTTAACTCCAGAGAGATGCTTATTTTTTTTCACTGCATTGAGGCTAAATGTCAAATAAGGAAGTAGAATTTGATGTGAGATACATCTTTGGAAAGATCCCATTCAATTTACAGCTCACACAGTTCACATGACTACTGATGATAGGGTTTCTGCTTAACAATCGAGGTGTGCTGAGAGGCAATTCCTCTCTGCTTCTGAGAATTGTGGTACAGTGAGATGCAGGAGAAATGGATGCTGACCTTTAGATGTCTGTTCTTCCGGGGCAGGTGTGAGGCAAGCCTTCTATCTCTGCAATAAAACTGAGACAAGCCCATTGCCCAACATGAGAGATGTGGGTTCTGCAAGTACAGAACTCTTTTCCAGGATTAGGGCCCACTACAGTGCAAGTGTTACCTACCCTCTTCATACAGGCAGCGGGGCTCAAATGCTCCTGCTACTCTGGTAGATACTGAAGTTAGAGTGATTAGCCATCTTTCATGTATGACCCAGTACTCTCCCTCTGCACCAGGATTCAGGAACCTGCATCAGGCTAATACGTAAGGCAAAGCCTCAGATTCATTCACAGATCTCCCCAGGAACACGAGCATCAAAACAGCCTGCCTTTCTCCAGACTCACCCCTTTTATGACGGAGCTCCTACTTACACCTGGGCTCAGGACTAAGGGCTTTACTAGAGGCAAAGTTAGAGAGCCCACAACCGCTTCTGTGCTTGACCTCAGAGGTGATTATCGGGCATTTGATGTTAACCTGCTCTGTCTTACCTGGCGAACATCCCTAGGCCAAAAACCTGAAATCTAAAATGCTTCAAAACCCAGAAGTTTTCAGAATTGACACGACTCCACAGGTGGACAATTCTACAGCCCACTACATGACAGGTAGTAGTCAAAACACGGGGGTGGGAGGGTGGCTCTGAGAACATTGCATAAAATTACAATGAAGCCTTGTGCATGGGTATATATGAAACATAAATGCATTTTTGTGTTTAGACTCAGGCCCTATCCTGTTGTGGTTCGCATAGGAAGTGTACCCAAAAGGCTTGGTCCCCAGCTGCTGGTCCTGCTGGAATGTGATCCTATTACAAGGGTGATAACATCCTCACTGGATTAGTTATACGAATTCATAGCTGAATGGTCCACTAGGAGGTGGGGCCTGGTAAAAGGAAACGGATTATGGGGTGTGTGTGTGTGTGTGTTTATGTGTTTGTATATATGCATACTTTTGAAGGATACATACTGTCCTTTCTTTCTCTTCCCTCTCTCTCCCTCCCTCCGTCCCTCCCTCCCTCCCTCCTCCTTCCTGACCACTACAAAGAGAGCAGCTTTGCTTCACCTAGTGTTTACCACCGCTGTTTTCTGTCCTACCATGACCTAAAAACCAATGGAGCTCTCTGGCTGTGGCTGGAAACCTCTGGAACCATGAGCCCAAACCAGCCTTTCTTCCTTTGTTTTTTTCTGGGTATTTTATCACAGCAATGAAAGGCTGACAGACACAGATTCCCCCAAGATGTTTCGTATATTTGCAAACTTTCCAAAATCTGAGAAATGGTGACTTCCAGCACACTTGTGGTTCCGAGCATTTCAGCCTGTGTTGTATTCTGAAGGCTGGTGACCTGGTATTTACTACGCTTTCTTTTAAAAGGAATTCTGTGGCTTACATTTCCTCTACCTGAAAGCAATGATCTATATACCATCAGCTGCAAATGAATCAGCCAGGGAAGGTGGGGGTGGTCCTCCATGCTGAGTAAAGGAAGAAGTTGGGGGGCAGTTGAGAGGGAGTTGACATTTTATGATTGGGAAAACCCAGTGCCTTTTGGGCTTCCCTTTCAGGAATACTCCCCCTCTCTTTCATTACAGGGAGCACACCAGAGATGACCACTCAGACACAGTTTATGGCCAATTGAAAGTCTTTATTCCAGCTGGCTGGGACTACACTCAGGTATTTGGGACCCAAGTGTAGTGCTAAGCATTTAGGGCAAAGGTTTTTAAAGGCAAGCACCACATCCTGGTATTTCATTTGGCAGCTACAGGGGATATTTTGCACAAGCAAGCAGTTTAACAGAAGCTAAGTTAGCTGGGGCATCTTGACCTTGGGTTTCTAGACTAGAGCTGAGTAATTTTCCACAAGATTCTCCATCAAGGAGATCAAATTCTAGTTAAATTATTTGCTTGTTTGTTTGTTTGTTGAGGCAAAACAACCCTCTGTAGCCAGCCTGGCCTCAAACTCTCCATTTTCCTGCCTCAACCTCTTGAGTGCTGAGATTAAGCTGGGCATGTGGGGTGTTTTGTGACCGTTGTTGGTTTAAGACAAAATATGGTCTTTTAAAATCCAGATTGTTGGGGCCTGAATGAAGGTTATGTGAGGATATGATGAATGTGACACGGGCATGGGGACATCCCATGCTGGTATTTCTTAGGAAGGGAATTTGGAATGCCAACAAATGTGGGGAGGAACACACGAATGCCTGTGACCTTCCTCGCTTTCGAGAGAGTAGTTAGGGTAAATGAAATTCCTCAAGTATTTTTCTGAAGACAACATTGTTGTGCTTTATATAACCTTGGGCAATCCTGGGTTGTGGAGCAGCTTCTCAGCTGAACTGTAAACTCCTAACTCTGTTATCGAAGGAGGTGCGATAATACAAACGAGCCTCATCGTACACACTGCACCAAGTGATCACCGCTGACCCCCCAGTCCCTGATTCCCACCAGTTCTTCCAGCATTAATCAGGAGAGATTTAGCCAACATCCCCCAGCAGATATTATACGTTTACTATCTTTTTCCCCCTTTCCTTCTCGTTCCTTTTTGTTGTTTTGTTTTGTTTTGTTGAGACATGGTCTCACTGTGTAGCCCTGGCTGGCCTAAAACTTGCTATAAAACTTGAAAGATCTGGCTGGCCTTGAACTCACAGAGCTCTACCTCCTGAGTGCTGGGAGTAAAGGTGTGTTCCCCCTTGCCTGGCATAGGTTTCCACTGTAAAAGTTGACATATTTGCTACTTTGAGTAGAGGATTAAAGGGGGAGGTCAGTAAATGGTACCAGAAGGGCCAGTGTGCGCGAGGCTCCCAAGCCATGGTGCTTTGAGCTTTGGGCAGGTCTTGTCAGCCCAGGCTCCTAAGAGAATATGGAATTAAACAGTTCACAGAAGGGACAGAGCTAGGGAGGAATAGAAGCCTGTGGGGGCACACCCAGGAGAACACACTTGTCTTTCTACTCCTGGTTCTCACCTGGAGACACTTACCATTGCGATGTTTATCTTTTGTATGACGAAAATGTTCAAGGAAAGGGGTTGAGAGGGACTAAACTTTATTCAAGAACATTTCCTGCAGTCCAGCTTCGAGGGTGGGGTGTGGGGGTTGGTATCTGCGTGTTGGAAGTGACCACATAGTTCATCAGCGGCAGTTGATGTTTTGTTTTTGCCCAATTTCAAAATAAAAGAAAGGGAAATAACGGATTTGTCCCTGGCTAAGGGTTGGGCTTTAAGAAATAGGTTGGCGGCACTGGACCAGTGTCTATTGCCATCTAGTGGTGAGAACATGCATAGGCTTTGAAAACAGCAACCACTGCCCTACATCACCAACTACTGCCCTACACACCCCCATTCTGACATCATGATCTTGGAGTGTTTTCTCTAAAAATCTCAAGTGATTCTAATGCAAAGCTCTGACTAAGAACCGCCACCCTAGGGTGAATCAGAGCAGTGAAGCCCTGAGTTGTGATGAGGCCCACTCATTCATCTTCACTCTGCAGCTGTTTATTGAGCATGTACAGTTTTCAGAACACTTCCAAATGCCAAGGAAATAATGTAACTAAGACACACAAGAACCTTGTTCTCATGGAACATTCTATTCAGGCGGGGGTGGAAGGATGAGTTAATAAATTAAAAGGCTACCATCAAGCAGTGATGAGCAGTGTTGAAAGAGTTAAACTGGATAGTGCTGCATGCCTAAACTCTGCAAGACACCTAGGAGGATCCTGCATCCTGTCATCTCATTTTAGAGATGGAACTGGAAAGAACATGTGTTCCTAAGTCCTGCCCAGTCCTACAGCCACTCAGACCCAAGTAAATACATAGAGGCTTATATTACTTATAAACTGGATAGCCTAATGGCTCAGGCTTCTCACTAGCTAGCTCTTACAACTTTAATTAACCCATTTCTATTAATCTATGTTTTGCCACATGTTTTGTGGCTTACCAGTTGGCTGGCATGCTGTTCCTCTGGTGGCGGCTGGTGCCTCTCTGCCTCTTCTTTCTCTTCCTGTCTATCGGCTTGGATTTCTGCCTGCCTCTAAGCTGCCTTGCCATAGGCCAATGCAGCTTTATTTATCAACCAATCAGAGCAACACATATTCACAACATACAGAAGGACACCCCACAGCAGACGTGTGTCCAATAAGAACCAGGCAGCTGAAGACAGAGGCAACAGCGGCCCCCAAGCTCCCCTCTTCTTGCTGCCCCCTCTAAGGTGGCAACATCTCCCAGTGGGCCAGATTTGAAGGCAGGGTGGGGGTGGGGGGGTGCAGGGGAATGGAGGGAGGGAGGGAAGGAGACTTTAAACACCTGTGGCCTTTGATGGTCTTGCTAAGCTGTGATGATGCAGTTATAAGCCCTTGTCCAACTTTTTGCTTTCTGCAGTTCACACACATTTAGTCAATTACAGTTTGAAAATATTAAGAGGAAACTCTAGAAATTATTAAAATGTTTTAAATCACTTAACGTTGTAAACCGTGTGACGAAATCTTTTCTCTTTTCTCTGCCCTTATTGTGTGCATTAACTTTCCTGTAACTGTGACAAAATGCCCGAGACAATCAACTTACAAAGAGGAAAAGTGTATCTTGGTTCAAGGTTTCAAAGGTTTATTGTCTACGGCCATTTGCCCCTGCTGCCTTAGGACTTTGATGACGCAACACATCACGTTGAAAGCACATGACAGAGGAGGCCTGCTTCCCTTGTGGTAGAGAAATAGGGGCTCCCCGATGTCCTCTTCAAGGGCCCATCCAGCAACCTAACTTCCTTCTAATAGGCCACTACAGTTTCCACCCCCTGCCACACCGCAGCACAAGCTGGGGACCAAGGATTCAACACAGGGGTCTTTGGGGGCTGGGATTAATACTGTGCACCACCATGAGCTGCAAAAGTTACAGCTGCAGGGAACAGGCACTTGGGATGCAAACAGCATCACGTTGTGCAGCTCCACTCACGGAAGGGGAGGGGCGTCTCTGAACACAATCCCGTGCTAAGGGAAAACATTGTACTTGGAGATTTAGTGGTTCACAGACGCACTGATGAGCCCTGATTCTTCACACATTGAACTTTGAGTCAAGGCTGTCATTTACAGCAACCATCGTCCACACAAGCATAAATACCCCAGGAGGACTACAGCTTTTCTTTGTTTTATTCTTTTTTTTTCAGAGCTGACGACCGAACCCAGGGCTCTACCACTAAGCTAAATCCCCAACCCTGTTTTATTCTTATATCATTCTAAAGTTATACTTTTTATGCATTATGCAAAATTACGTTTACATCAGAATATTTTACTGATGTGATACACCTTCGTAAAATCCCAGTAAACACTGATTTATAAGAAAATATTTTAAGAATTTTCCAGAAATTTATTTATTTATTTTTGGTTTTTCAAGACAGGGTTTCTCTATGTAGTTTTGGTGCCTGTCCTGGATCTCGCTCTGTAGACCAGGCTGGCCTTGAACTCACAGAGATCCGCCTGGCTCTGCCTCCCGAGTGCTGGATTAAAGGCCTGCACCACCATTGCCCGGCCAGAAACTTTTTTTTTTTTTTTTTTTGGTTTTTCGAGACAAGGTTTCTCTGTGTAGCTTTGCGCCTTTCCTGGGACTCACTTGGTAGCCCAGGCTGGCCTCGAACTCACAGAGATCCGCCTGGCTCTGCCTTCCGAGTGCTGGGATTAAAGGCCTGCACCACCACCGCCCGGCCAGAAACTTATTTTTTGACATCTACATTTATACAAACATATATACTATTTATAGACACATGCAATTTTATGGTTTTATTTGTATATAATATTTATTGGCAAAACCCCTTTTTTTAAAACACAGCCTGACTCACTAAGGAGCCCTGGCTGGCTTGGAAGTCATATGTAGATCAGGCTGGCCTCACAGAGATCCTCCTGCTTCTGCCTCCTGAGTGCTGAAACTAAACAATTCCAAGCCCTAGGGGAGCTGAGAACTTTCCAATGGCTGACTAACCACCTGTTTAAACCACAGAAATAAATACACCTTTACTTCCCTAGAAACACTGTAGCTGTTCCTAACCACAGAAGGGACACATGGATCTGACTGGCTGGACTGAAAGTCTTGCATTGCATGTAGGTAGACAGTGATGGAACACACCAGGAAAGTCCCTAATCTTTGATTCCTGGTTGGTGAAAATTGTTAACTGCAATTTGACAACAAATGTTTGTGATTTTTATGCTTATAAACCCCCCACTTCTGCCCCTGCTCAGGGCTGTCAGGAGAAGCAAAGCTCCCGAGTCCTTGTCCTACAGCCCTGATCAATCTGTGACCCGCTTATGTGAATTATTAAAATCTCTGGAACCCTTAAGTGTTGTCTTTCTCCTTCCTTGTGGCGCATAATGGACTGGATGTAACACTATCCACGACAGCTGACAAGAAAGCATCCAGTCTCCCTGCCAACCAGAGGCCAGAGGCAGCCAGACCACTGTCACATCTCACCATGTATTCACTAGCCCATAGATCCCACACGGCACCCCACAGGTCCCATATTAACCAAATCTGTCATTCTTCAGCCTTGTGGTACAATACCTTCTCCTGCTTCTCTATTTCCTCCTAACACCTTGCTTTGTCACACAAAGTGGTGCTTCAAATACTCACCACACTTAGTGACCTTTAATAAACATCTGGCTTGGCTGGGTAGGGGGTGAGGTAGTGGTGGTGGTGCACACTCTTAATCCCAGAAATCCGGAGTCAGAGGCAGGTGGATCTTTGTGAGTTTGAGGTCAGCCTGGTCTACAGAGTGTTTCAGGACTGCTACACAGAGAAACCCTGTCTCCAGAAGCAAAACAAAAACAAAAAAAATTAATAAGCCTCTTGCTTATTATGACAGATTCAGTGTATCTCTCTGTCTCTGTGTCTCTGTCCCTGTATCTGGGTATCTCTATTTTTTTAAACCTCCTCTCCTAATAGGTTAATATCTGGGGGCGGGGGGGGGGGGGGGGGTTACAACAGTGACAAATTCCCATCACACACTTACAGCAGATATTTCTGCTTTTTCATGTCCTGGCCAGCGAGGGTCTTCAACAGGGACCTGGAGGGAGGGCCGGTGAATGAGAGGGACAAGAGACACAAAGAATGAGAGCAAGACAGGACGTCTGATCAAGCTCCAAAATTTTATTTTTCTCTCAAGGCATGTATAGGCGGGGGCAAAGGGGGGTGCAAGCAGGGAGGGAACTTTAATCATGGGTTGTTCAGCCAGCAGGGAATGTTGCTATGAGGATTATCTATTCTTACCTAACTGCCTAATTGCAGTGTGGTCACCTGATTTCTGAGAAGAGGTTCTGGTATTTATAGAAGAGGTTCTGGTGCTATGGAGACTTAAGCAAGGCCTAGATCTAGAAAAAGAGGAGAGAAGCCGAAATATGGTGGCATGTGTGTCAAGGGTCACTTAGGCTTATGGCTCCCATCATTTTCAATAAGTGTGTGTGTGTGTGTGTGTGTGTGTGTGTGTGTGTGTGTGTTTTTCTGAGACAGGGCCTCTCTACATAGCTCTGGCTATCCTGGAACTAACTATATAGACCAGTCTGGCCTCACAGAGATCCACCTGCCTCTGTCTCCTCGGTTGCTAGGATTAAAGATTAAAGAGCCACCACACCCAGCTTTCAATAAATTTCTTTTTTTAAGATGCATTTATTTTTATTATATGCAAGTGGGTGTTTGCCTGCTTGTATGTCTGTGCACCCCATGCATTCAGTGCCTGAAGAGGCCCTAAGAGGGCATCAGATCCCTGCAGCTGAAGTTAAGAAATAGAATTGAAGCCAGGCGGTGGTGGCGCACGCCTTTAATCCCAGCACTCGGGAGGCAGAGCCAGGCGGATCTCTGTGAGTTCGAGGCCAGCCTGGGCTACAGAGTGAGTTCCAGGAAAAGGCGCAAAGTTACACAGAGAAACCCTGTCTCGAAAAACCAAAAAAAAAAAAAAAAAAGAAAAGAAATAGAATTGAACCTGGGTCCTCTTGAAGAACAGGCAATGTCCTTAACCGTTGAGCCATCTCTCTGGTCTTCAGTAAGTCGTTTTGTTTTATTTAGAAGTCAGAGGACAGTGAGAAGCAAGCAAGCATCCACTTAAAGGCTATCACTACTTGTAACTTGAAGTGCTTATGTGTGTGTGTGCATGTTGTTGATGGGGACATTTCAACTGAGTTGAGAGCAAAGGGCACACCTGTCTAGGACTAGGCAGGATTGCTACCCAGGAAAACACAAAACTGAGGGGACCCTAAGGAGACACTTTGGCTTCACTTGATTTTTTTTTTTTAAGTCAGGGTCTTGCTGTGGGATGTTCTTTCTGTATGCTGTGAATATGTGTTGCTACCATTGGTTAATAAAGAAGCTGCTATGGCCTATGGCAAGACAGGTTATAGCCAGGTGGGAAATCCAGGCAAAGAGACAGGGAGAAGGAAGGCAGAGTTAGGGGAGACGCTGAGCACTGCCGGGGGTGTGGGGTGGGAGGGGGTTGGTAGGGTCGGGTGGTGTGGGGTGGTATGCAAGATGCAATGGAACACAGGTAAAGCCATGAGACATGTGGTGATACATAGATGAATAGAAATGGGTTCATTTAATATAAAAGAGCTAATTAGCAATACGCCTGAGCCATAGACCAAACAGTTTATAATTAATATTAAGCCTCTGAGTGATTATTTTATAAAAAAAAGCCCGCTGCCAGGGCGGGACCCGGTGGGACCGAGAAACTTCAGTCTACAGGATTTTATGTAGCCTAGGATGCTTTTGAATTATTGTCTTGTCTCTATCTCCCTAATGCCACTATGCTGAGTTTGTGTGGCGTTGAACCTTGGATCCAGGGCTTCATGAATGCCAAACACGCACCTCCAGTCCTTCACGTGGTCTTACCTTCTCCCCTTCCTCACCAGTGTCAGATGTCAGGCAGGTGTGGCCTGCTCTCATTCCCCTTGCTGTTGTAACAGCTCAAAGGCGTGGTCATTATAGTAAGGACTGTGGAAGTCGATTTTCAGGACCTTGGCGGCTAGGTGGCTGTTTTTCATCTCAGATTGGTCAATCCATCCTTCACTTGGGCCTTCACAGGTGCCCAGTCTGCAATCTTTCAAGGTCAGAGAGTGAAGAAATCCATCCTCAGAGCCCACCAATGCCAGCTTCTGAACACGTGACCTAGGAAAATGCCGTGGAGTTTTTGACTGTGCTCACAAACACCACAGATTATCTCATGTCCTCCCGTGTCTCAAACTACCCTGCTTTTTTTGTATCCTACAAATCCTCGTATTCCTAAAAACTATGAGCCTGGGGAGGCAGAGTTAAGGTTCCTGCCTCCCACCTCCTAAGGGTTGGCACATCCTGAAATGGGTTTTGATTGTGTAAAGCTTGAAGTTTCAGTGATGAGCAGGCTGGGTGGGGGGGGGGGGGAGACATGCAAAATAGGCCTTATTTGGTGATAGACTCAGACCGAAGCAATCTTGGAAAGGTATTGGTCATGTGGATCCATGTCACGGATGATCTGGAAATACACAGCTTCTGTCATCAGATTCTCAGCAAAAGTGCCATGAACACCTCAGTAAAGAATGCTGGGAAAACTGGATGTCCAGCATGCAAGAATGGGACTAGATCCCTAACTCTATCCCCATGCGAAGATACATTCAAAATTTATCAAAGACCAGGGGACAGCACTTTTATAAGTGTAGGCAATTTTCTGAACAGGATTTCAACAACTGGAGATGCAAAAACTGATAATGGGATCTGAGGGAATGAAAAGGTTCTTCACATCAAAGGAAGTAATAGCAGAGTGAGGAGACAGCCTACACAATGGCCATTCTTTGTCAGCTATTCATCCAGTGGAGCACTGAATTAAAAAAAAGAAATAAAAATGAAAGGCCATGACTGTTAAGTTTTTTTGCACCCCGATAAACCTCTCCGCCAACGCAGCAATTCAAATCAGACCAAATCAGACCGAATTAGAAAATCCTGGGTTTAATGGGTAAAGCATTCCAGGGTGGTTCTCTGCCCATCCCCCCGCCCCCCCCCCCCCCCCCCACCAGAGACGAGGATGAGAGAACGGAAAACCATGTTTCTGGGATGCAGCTTATATACCCTATGGGAGTGGTCTTGAGCCTCACTGGGGGAGGAGCTGTGTTTGGCAGGCTTTGAAAGGGCAGGGGCGGGTTTGGGGAAAGAGGTGGGGGAGGGGAATTGAGGTGGATCTTCCACCAGAACATTCCAGACTCTTTGGGTATATGGATGCCAGGTGCCAGGGGTTACGGTGGAGCTCCCACCCAAACAATGACTTTAGATATATGAGCGAGCATAGCCATATGAGGCAGGGACATCTGGGAGAGTCCATAGTGGATGTGACCAGACTGAGCTGAGCCATGTGAGGAGAGGGGGAAGGGTAGAAACAGGGGAGGAGAGGGGGAAGGGAAGGAACAGGGGAGGGCGGGTAACCAAAATGGTTGGATTACAGAGAAGAGCATCTGGGGTAAGGATAGCCCAGTCCTAGGCTGGAAAGTTTGGGTATGGGTAGGGTATGCCAGCCAGGAGGGCCCTGGAACAGGTAGGGACTAAGGGATGCTGGGAGAACCTGGTGGGCAGGTCTGCTTTGGTATGTTAAATAGACATCTCAGCCACTTGTCCCAGGGTTTGAGACTTAACAGGGATTAATAGCCAGAGGATATAAAGAATGAAAAATTAGACATTCCAAGAACAAATAGCCCAACCAATCAACACAGGAGAATATAAACAATGATTTTTTAAAAATTATTTACTTTTATTTTATGTGCATTTTTTTGCCTGCATGTAAGTCTGTGTGAGAGTGTCAGGTCTTGGAGTTACAGACAGTTGTTAGCTGCCATGTGGGTGCTGGGATTTGAACCCGGGTCATTTGGGAAAGCAGTCAGTGCCCTTAACCACTGAGCTATCTTTCCAGACCCATAAACAATAATTTTTAAAAGAACACAAATGGCCAACACATGAGACTCACTTCTACAACTACCAGAGAAATACAAACTACAGTGAGACTCCATCTTACCCCAGTCAGAACAGCTACCATTAAGGAAATAACCACAAACGCTGGTATGAACACAAACACAGCTCTTGCTCCAAAGCAAATAAGAGATCATTTTAAGCTGGGTGGAACACACTATAGTCCCAGCATGCAAGAGCCTAGCCTGGGCTACAGAATGAGACCCTGCCCCCGTCAAAATCAAATCAAAACAAAACACATCGGGGTGGATATCACCTAGGCTGCTTCAGGCAAAATGCAGCAACCCCGGAGATAGGTTTCAGGTGCTGTCTGCCATTACCTTTAGCCTTTGGTTGCTGGAGGCACATCGAGCTTAGCAAGACTTTGTAAGCAGTTTATCTAGAAGGGAAGCAGATGTTAGATCAGACACAGATGAGGATGACAAACAGCTGTTTTAGGGACAAAAGGTAGCCTGAGATAAAATAGGCTGTCTGCAACAGTCCCATAACCATCAAGATCTAATCAGTCTGCAGACTCAACACAGACGCTGTTATGAATTATTACGCAGGGACCCCGAGGGTATCCTGTGCATGCAGGGAAACATGCTGGCATGCTGGGCAGATGCAGCAGCGGGCTGGTGGGCACTGCAATGGGGGCATGGCGGCGGGGCAGTGGGTGGACATTCACAACCCATATCCTGCCTCCGAGTGGAAATGGTTTATTATAATAGAGAGGCGAAGAGAAGATAGGAAAGAAGAAAGAGGGAAACAGAGAGAGGGGTCGAGGCACACCTCGTGGGAGTGGAGGGGGGGGGAGAGAGAGAGAGAGAGAGAGAGAGAGAGAGAGAGAGAGAGAGAGAGAGAGAGAGAGAGAAATGTTCTCTGTGGTTTTGCGCAACGGTAGCTGTATTTATAGTGTTAAACAGCACGGGGTGGAGGTTGCTAATTACCTAATTCACCTATTATAGAAATTATACTTGGTGTGGCAAAAGTTAAGCCATTGGTAAGTAAGGGGATGGGTGTGGGCAGTCTCTGGGTGGTTTGGGGAAGAGCCCTGTAATTCAGAAGGTCAGCAGAGGTTAGGAAACAATGTTTCAGGAAACTGTGGCTTGGCCGCAGTTCGAAAGTTCAACTGTGGATGTGTCAGACCTGATTAACAATGGCCTCTAGACTGGATTCAAGTGCCCCACACCACTGCTACTCCATTTTGATTGGACAAGAAACATACCCACATATTCATACACATACTGTTCTACATACAGAGTTTTTAGTTAGCATTACGCTTTAGTAATGTTGCCAGATTGTTTTAATGTTTACTTTGAAATCATCCCAAATTTACTGGAAGTTAGGGACTCATGTGTAGACTACACTTTCCCCAGTTTCCCTCAATGGTAACACCCTCTAGAGCAGCAGCATACAGTCAGGGCTCGGAAACTGGCCAAGTCACGGCGTGAGTGTGTAATTGTCTGAGAACTTATCATGTGTGTAGACACCACCACAGGCACAGAGTTGTTCCGTCACTACAATGCTCCCTTATGTGAAGCCTGTAGGGTTGGTCATACCTATCCCTCTGCCTCCACCATCCCCAGCTCATGGGAACCACTAATCTACCTCCAACCTTGAAGGATACTGTTTCACTGTGACGTAGGAGACTTTCAAGATGGCCGAAGGGGCTGAGCACTCACAAAAACACAAAAGCAACAGGACTAGAGGGTAGCTTTCAGTTGGTAGAGTGCTTGCCTAGTATATAAAAAGCTAGGGTTCAATCCTCGGCACTGTCTAAATTTGTGATCCCACCACTTAGGAGCTAGTTCAAAGCCAGCATGCACTCCATGAGATCTTCTCACAAAACATCAGTCAAAATAGCAAGTGTATAGCTGCATTTTAAGCTGAGTGGCTGGGGGAGAACACTGGAAATCTGGGAGATACTGGGGGCTTGCAAGATCCAGAGACCTGGGACTGCGGTGTAGTAAGAGAAAGAACATGCCAGGCAGTGGTAGTGCATGCCTTTAATCCAGCAGAGGCAGGGGCAGGCGGCTAGCTGAGTCCAAAGCCAGCCTGGTCTACAGAACAAGTTCCAGGACAGCCAGGGCTACACCGAGAAACCCTGTCTCAAAAAACAACAACAGAGAGAGAGAGAGAGAGAGAGAGAGAGAGAGAGAGAGAGAGAGAGAGAGAGAAGGAGGGAGGGAGGGAGGGGAGAGGAAGGGAGGGAGAGAACAGCAAGGCATCTAGCATTTCCTGTCCACAGCCAGTGGTGTGGGTTCCTCCCTCTAAAGGTGAGTGAGTCCCAACAAACTCCAGCAGAGTGGCGAGGCCAAACGCTGCTCCTGGCAAGTTTCATCATCCTCACAGGCTCCTGACCTAAAGAGCAAAGTAACCTGAGATCTGTGCAGTAACTCTGCTTTGGAAAGGCATAGTCTCTCTGCCACTCCCATGGTATAGAGCTGAGCCATCCTGAAAAAGGAACTATCGTCTGAGTTTGGATTGCTTACACATCTCCTGCACAGACTCAGTGGGTAGCTGCCTTGAAAACCCAACTGGTCTAGCAAAGTCACTCTGACTTAAACTCACGGGGTGCCCTGCACTGTAGGGGACAGTGGAGTGGGCCACCCTGGAGAACTGGGAGACCAGGGAGCTTGCCCTCTGAGGCCAGGGTGGAGACAGGCTGAATATGACTCACACTATGCCAGGACTGATGGCTGCTGACACCCATACACTTCCCGCCCACCACCCTCCAGGCGTGCACACAAGGACCTGCTACTGACGGGGTGACAGAAGAGCATCTGGTCCCTCTGCTGTCACCCTGCCCCCAGGGTGCACAGCCAAAGGAGGTCTAGAGAGCTGTGAGATGCTGAGATCTTACTTCTCCCATCAAAGCAGCATATAGGTGATGGAGGAACGTCTTCTTGCATGCTGTGAAAATATATTGCTCTAATTGGTTGATAAATAAAATGCTGATTGGCCAGTAGCCAGGTAGGAAGTATAGGCAGGATAAACAAACAAGGAGACGTGTTGGAAGGCTGGAAGGCTGAGTCAGGAGATGCCAGCCATCCAGGGAGCAGCATGTCATGGCACACAGGTAAAGTCACGGAAAACATGGCAACGTGTAGATTAACAGAAATAGGCTGAGTTTAAGTGTAAGAGCTAGTCAGTCATGGGCCTGAGCTAATGGCCAAGCAGTTTTCATTAGTATAAGCTTCTGAGTGGTTATTTTATAAGTGGCTTCGGGGTCTGTGGGGCTGGGCAGGGCAGGAAAGAAACTTCAGCTACATATAGGGACACTGCAATTCCTGCTGCCACTGAACCATCTTAGTGTGCCCTGCTGGCTACCGCTGTACCTTATTTGAGCATACACAGCTTTCAAGTCTAGGTATAAGCGTCACCCACAAGGGGGCGCTGTGGCTCCTTACGCCGCTTCTTATTCCCATGAGGTATCCAGACCTATACCTGACTGGTTGGAGAACAAATGCTTTCCGCCTGGCACCTCACCAGTGTTAGTACCAGAAGCTGTTACTGGTAACACAGTGCATAACAACAGCACCTCGGGAAGCCCTTATCGCTGAGTAGGGGCCGTTTCTACTGTGGGAACAGTCACTCAGGATTCTCCCCACACACTCTCCTGTTTGTACCATAGCTGCTTGAACAGCCAGCTTGACCATCCTGACTGTTGTTGTATGGGCTTTTCCAAATCCAACGTGGTACACAATGTCACCAATCACAAAGCTACAGGGAGATGACACTATAACACCCAGGTGGAAGTAAAGGTGATACCCCAAGGCACATCTCCAGAAGAAAGCGACCCACAAAATGGTAGACATCTCAGCAGGCCAGATACACAAATCTCAAAGTGGAAGCACAATAAATGTATATACACACACACACACACACACACACAAAACAGACTGTGCAACGGCCCAATAGTCTAAAGAATTGCTGGGTGATGGTAGTGGACATCTTTAATCCCAGGAGGCAGAGGCAGGTGGGTCTCTGAATTGAAGGCCAGCCTGGTCTACACAGAGTTTCAGATCAGTCAGAAAGACACTGAGAACCTGTCTCAAAAACACAAAACAAAAGCAAAAACAAAAAGCTTGAACTTTCTACTGTTCTGCATATTTGTGGGAACGGTTTTTCTGAGAAAAGATGTTGGAAGGTGGCCTTTACAAATCAGACTTTTCACCCAACCTGTAACCAAGTTGGCAGTGTGCTTTGAGATCATTTATAACTGTACACTCATTCTGCTCACATACCGAATACTGCCTGCTCAGAATATAGAGGTCAGATGATACCTGACCTCTAAGAACACGGTAATCAATCTTCCTATGCCTTGGATGACCCAGTGTATTATGTTCCTTCTTTGCTTTTGAGACTCTTTTATGCTCCTGACTCAGAACGCGTGTGTGTGTGTGTGTGTGTGTGTGTGTGTGTGTTGTGTGTTTTACAGGAAATTTTTCAGGAGTTTGTTTTCTCCTTCCATGTAAATCTAACACCCTCTTCTGATGGGCAGCAGGCACCTACATAATACGCAGACATGCATGTGGACAACATAAAATTAATTGATTACAACTAATTAAATTAATAAAAATAACCCAATACCCAGGATACCAACCAGTGACGTTTGCAGAGATGTGACCAAAACAACCGAGAGAAACAACGTGAGGAAGCATTGGTTTGGTCCGTGGCTTCACACCTGCTAGTCCATCAGGGCAGGGAAGCCGTGGTGGGACAGAACAGTTTGCATCATGGCGCACAGGAGGCAGAAGACAGGAGAGGAAAGAGTCGAGGGTAAATATACTTAACACTAATGACCCACTTCTTCCAGGGCTCCACCTCCTACAGAACTTTCCAAAATACCGCCATCAGCTGGGGACCAAGCTTTCAATACACCACCATTTTTGGGGGGCGGGGTGCAGGGGATACCTTATAATCAAATCGTAATATCCAGTCTGTGGCATTCAATGGAAAATGCACTAAGAAGCCATCTTTCCCTGGAGAAATAAATGTATTTCAACAGAGTTGGGTGTCTTCCATATTGGCAAAGGTGACCCAATAGGATCAAAACAAATCCCAGATGAAGGGCAGGAGAGATGGCTTAGAGGTCAAGAGCACCAGCTGCTCTTCCGGAGGACCCCAGTTCAATTCCCAGCACTCGCACTGAAGCACACAACTAACTCTAACTCTAGTTCTAGGGGATTTGACGCCCTCTTCTGGTCTCCATGGGCACTGCATTAGGTGGTACCCAGACATGCATGCAGGAAAACACCCCCATACACATAATAAATAAAATAAGAAAAGCAACAATAGAATACCAGCTGAAGTCAGAAACAAGGAGTTAGGGTTTGTGGCTCGGTCGGCAGTCACTGCAATGTGCTGCAGTGACCTGTGAGCAAAGGTCATTAGTCAAGAAAGATGAGCTCATCAGCGTGCGCAGCCTCTTTGCCCTCAAACCACTGGCATGGCTGTAAAAACCAACAACCAGACAGGATTACCACTGCTCTGAGCTCCCCCAGAACCGAGGGAGCTCCAGTCCCTTTGAAGTGGCTGGTTTAAATAGCATGCTGCAAACATCTGCATGTGTTGGTATACCAGATTCGGCCACAGGAAGTGGAATTATAAGAAGCCATTAACAACAGAGTAAGAACAATGCGTACTGAGAGAAGACAATACCAATGCATAAATCTTACAGAGGAATCATAGAGGTTTTTTTTTTTTTTTTTTAGATCACACAAATCAATAAGAAGACAAATCTTGTTAGTTTTTTCGGCTGCGTTGTGTGCTTACCCTGCAAGGAAATGCCACGAAACACGACAGAATCCGCTAACAAGAGTTTTATTAAAGGGACAGAAAGTGAGCAGGCCTGTGGGAAACACGTGTGTAGAGAAGAAGGGAACCGGGAACATGGCGCCTGATTTTAAAGGCTGGGCGTGGACAGATCAGCGTCACTACTACACGCAAGCGCGTAGATCACATGGCCACGTTGCGCGCTTACGTGGCTAGTGGGACGTCATGGATCTTGGTCCCGAGAGATGCCCTGACCCGGAAATGGCTATCTGGACCTGGACCTAGCTAGGCAGAAGTATCCGCCAGGCATAGGCAGACACGCCTGACCGTGGGGGCTTGTTGTAAATCTTTCAAATCTAAGAATGGGCAGAGGCTGTAGTGGGAAGTATGTAAAGAAGATTGCCACACACCCACTACCATATAAATAAAGAGTTCACTTCATTAGTCATTAGGGAAGTGAAAGACAGTTGTTTGGGAAAGAGTCTCTCTATTACATAATTCTGGCTGTCCTGGAACTAGCTATGTAGACCAGGCTGGCCTTGAACTCGCAGAGATCAGCCTGCCTCTGCTGGAGTCACAGGCATGCACTACCATGCCCGGCTGGGAAGGGTAAATGAAAAACATCATGGATCTCAGTGCCCACAAGCTGGCATGGTTACAAAGAAGTGTGGCCCAGCTGGCATTCTCCTGCACTGCTGGGGGAGGTGTCAGCTTGTACGGGACTTTGGGAAGGTTATTTGCTCCGGCTTTCTTGTGCCGGTCGGTTTTTTTTGGCAACTTGACAAAAACTAGAGTCACTGGGGATGAGGGAAGCTCCATTGAGGAACTGCTTCCATCAGATTGGCCTGGGGGTGTGGGGGGGGCAGGGAGGATTTACTTGATTAATGATTGATATGGGAGGGCCCAGCCCACATTGTGGGTGGTGCTACCTCAAGCAGGTGGTCCGGGTTGTCTGAGAAAGCAGGCCGAGCAAGCCAATAAATAAGCAGCACTCCTGAATGGTTTCTCTCTCAGTTCCTGCCTCCTTCCCTTGGTGGGCCTGGCAGCCAAATAAACTTTTGCTTTGACAAGTTGGTTTTGGTCTTTATTTTATCACAGCAACAGAAAGTACCTAGTGTTATATTGAAGTTTTTTTTTTTTTTTTTGGGGGGGGGCATCCAGCCCCTCAGAAGCCCTCTTCCAGGGTCTGGGAAGAATCCACAACCAGCTGATAATCTAATCTTTGGCAATATTAAACAAGTCCATTCACACGAAACTCTTTAGTCCATTCATTGCATTCTCCCGAGTCAAGACTCTATCCACACAGCTTCAATTCTATTCTCACATTTAGCTCCTCTCTGTCCCTTCTCCTCCTGTCTTCTCATAACTCTTCTCCATCCTGTCCTCATCGTCATCCTTGTACTTCCCCATCATGGTTCCTTCTCCTTGCGCTCCCTAACTGGTCCCTGACCTGCCTGCAGCCTGACTTCACAATACAATGCAAAAGCTTCCCTTGACCTTGATATCCTCCCTATGCTAATTCCCTGCCGGGTTCCACCCTCCTGAATGCTTAAGGGAAGTTCCTTGTCTGTGTATCCTGCATAATGGGCATTAGCAGCTTAGATGCAAGATTGTAAAGGTAGCGAACTTCTGCCCTCCGGGGTTCTCCCATTGTGCTGTAATCATGTATTTAAGAACTCCCTCCTTCAATAAATGGCATTTAGCATTAAAAAATAATAAATAGCCGGGCGGTGGTGGCTCTCGCCTTTAATCCCAGCACTCGGGAGGCAGAGCCAGGCGGATCTCTGTGAGTTTGAGGCCAGCCTGGGCTACCAAGTGAGTTCCAGGAAAGGCGCAAAGCTACACAGAGAAACCCTGTCTCGAAAAACCAAAAAATAAAAAAAATAAAAAAATTAAAAATAAATAAATAAATAAATAAATAAATAAATAAAAATTTTTAAAAAAGGAAGAAAGAAAAGAAAATGGGTCGGGCCCTGAAAATGTAAAAAAAAAAAACCTTTCAAGGTCCCCACAAGAGCCATGAAAGCCAGCTTCATTTGCCATCCAAAAGGGGAGTGAATAGAGGAGGTGGGGTCAGAAAAGGCCTGGAATAAGTCAGAAAGGGAGTTTATGTGCTCAAAATACATTCCTATAAGTGGTTAGGTGAGTCTATCATAAATGTGCTCAAACTACAATCTTACAGGTGGTTGGGTAAACAAGTCTATAGGTCACTAAAATAAAACTGCCTCTATTGTCCTATGCCGCCATAAATTGGCAGGGCAGGTTTAACTTTGCTCAGAGGTAGGAAACGTGTCTCAAAGCTACTTTGCACCTGGTATGCAAAAAACCCTTTTGTTCTGAGTCAGTTGCTCTGGAATGTCATTTGGGCAGTGAGAGAAAGGAGGGCCTGAGCTTCATTTGCAGAAGAAATAAAGCTATGCACCTAGTTGTCCCCCAGGCAGTATCTCCCAGAAGGGTGTTTGCCTTAAGTCAGGAGACTGCCATTGGCCTAGGAAGCTAGGTAGAATACACTGTTCTTGGAAGTTGTGAGCGCACATGAAATTCATAGCAGAAGACAACTGATATATTAATAAAGCTGAATAACACCAAATACTCCTTGAGGTTTGGGTTCCTCTGGAAGAATGCTTTGATTTTTCCAGGTATAGCTTTATCATATTCAGCTGAATTCTTACTACATTCCTGCAATTCGTAACAATGTTAGGTCTCAAACCAAGGACAAATGGCTGGATGCCTATTAACTTATCAAAGCTGATGCTGGCTGCCAGATTCTCCCAGCACTCCTGAGTTCCTGCCTGTTACCTGGAGCCTCCTGGCTGGCATACTCCACCCCTACCCTAATCTTCAGCCCAGAGATTGGGCTGGGCTGCCCTTCCTCCAGCTGCCCTTCCCTATATAATCCAGCTGTTTGGGTTATGCTGGTCCTTTTTACCCTTTTTTTTTTTTTTCTCTGTGTAGCTTTGCGCCTTTCCTGGAACTCACTTGGTAGCCCAGGCTGGCCTCGAACTCACAGAGATCCGCCTGGCTCTGCCTCCCGAGTGCTGGGATTAAAGGCGTGCGCCACCACCGCCCGGCCCTTTTTACCCTTTTTGACCTCTTTGGCTCTCCCCTTTCCCTTCTCCTCACATGGCTATGCTCTCCCTCATCTCTATGATAAACCTCCTCTACCATATCCTCTTTTTTATGTCTTTCTTCCATTCACCTAGAACATTACTGAAATTAAGCATGCACATATCTCATGACCCAGCTGGACCAGTCCTCCATACAGGGCCAAGAGGTCAACACATATCTACAAAAGAGATTTCCTTGAATGCCCATGCTTTCATCTCATTAGACACTCAGATTAGAAATTCCCTCAATACTCACAGTAATACATTGGATGTTCTCATACACTCACAGTGAACTACTATGTCAGATATTCTACGAAGTATGTGGTTTGAAATGACCCAAGATGAAGCTGGGTATGGTGGGAAGTTGAGACAGGGGGATTGAGCATTGGCAGAGAGTCTGTGCTACAGAGCAAGTACAAAACTAACTTGATTACTTGCCATGGACATGTCCCCCTCCCCCCCAAAACAAACAAACAAACAAACACCCAAAAATACAAACAAACTCCTTTACTGTTCTCCAGTCTCTGATATGCATTGGGACCTCAGTTAGCAAAAACTAAGTGTTCCCAAGGTCTTGTGGGGTCAGTCCACCAGGGACTGATTTCTCTCATATTGTCTCAGATCACACAGCCTTTGTCTTAAGGAGGGCCGGGTAGCTTTATTACTACAGCTATAGCAGTTACATATTATTATAGTAACTATATATTACTACAGTAGCTACAGTAATAAATGATAGCTATATTACTCAGCTTCTTAGCTCTCGCATCACTCAGAGTCATCCCACCTGAGTCTGTATCCCACAGCCTCACAAGCCAGGGTGAAAGTCTCTTTCATTTTTTTATTTTTAGCACTTGCTATGGTACATGTGTGGGAGTCGGTTCTCTCTTTCCACCAGGAGGGTTCTAGAGACCCAACACAGGTTGTCAGGGTTGATGACAAGTACCTTTACCTGCTGAGCCACCTTGCTGACCCTCTGGTAGATCTCAAACCTGGGACAAATGGTTAACGGCAGTGCCTATCAAACATATCAAAGCAGACATGGCTGCCAGATTCTCCCAGCATCCCTCAGTCCCTACCTGTCACAGGGTATGGCTGGCCTCCCCTGGCCCCTACCCTGCACTCTCCAGCCCCGGAGCTGACTGCCCTTCTCCCGTAGCTCTTCCCGATGTGATCCAGCCATTTTGGCTCTGCTGGCCCCTCTGCATTTTTTGTTTCCTGTTTGCCTCCTGGCCTCTTGGCTCCCAGATCTCCCTGTTGTAGGAATTCAGCAGAGTCACCGAGATATTAGAATGAACCATTTTTAGAAGTACTTTGACCTTGAATAATCCTTGTGGAAAACAGTGATTGTTTCCAGTGATTTGTAGAATTGTTTTGCTTGAAGGAGCATTGTAGCCACCCCCTGACTTTGGTCACAAGATGTCTCAGGCACACCTGAGGCTCTTGTACTATTAGATGTCTCAGGCACACCTGAGGCTCTTGTACTATTATGTATTGCACACAATACATAATGAAGGACTAGAGTCATGGGGACGTATGATGCTCTCCTTTAGTAAGACATGTAAATTAGATTAGGAACCTTAGTATGAGGAAACACTTTGTGTAACTTCCAATAGATACACTTTTGTACGGCTGTTTGGGGTTCAATCCATCAGAGAGGCTGGGACCTTCCTGCTGCCAGATAGGTCTTAAAATTTCATCTTGGAGCACCTTCTTTCTTCAACTGACCTGCGGTATAGGGTGCACCCCAACATCTCCCTTCTTACCTTCCCATCTCTCCTCAAATGGCACAGCTCAGTCTGCTGGTCATATCCATTTTGGACTCTCCCAGATGTCTGCCTCTGGCTATGTTCTCTGGCATATCTACAATAAACTTTCTCCTCCACCATATGGAGGGGCAGTCATGTCCTTCTTTTCTTTTTTCCTTCACCCTCATGCCTTGTTTAAAGATGTTGTTGCTTATCTTCACTCAAGCAGTTCAAAGGCAGATTACTCCCTGATCACCATAGCTCCCTGTACTGGGCTGACACCAAGGCTCCATCCACAAGCTGTGCCACGGATTTCCTCCTCTGTAATAAAGGTTAGACCCGAGGGCTATCTCCTATCATATCTACCTCCATTTCTCCTACTGTCAGATTCTTTTCATGGATTCCAAAGTTTTGGATCCCAGGAGGGCCTGTTTGGCACACATCAATTTTGTATTTTCTTTCCTTGTGTTCTCCATTCCCAGCAAGAAAAAACAAGCAGTCAGCACTCCATCTTCTCCTCCTTCATTAGTTCTTTCCCTTTTCCGTCAGCTTAGAGGCTAGTGTGAAGGACAGCATCATACTCATTTTTCTCATTGCAATTTCTCCCTTACATGGGCAATTTTTTGGGGGGAGGGGGCAGATGGCGTAGCCTCAAGTTGCATGTCTTATGTCCAGAACAAGGGCCATGTAACTGATGTTACATCTGGCTTATGATCCTATCTTACCCACGCTGCATGGGGGGGGGGGGTCACAATATATCCTTTAGTCTATACGTCACAGGACAATATGGGGTGTCCCCATTCATTAATGAGGCATCCCGCTCCATACCGCATAGAGGAGCAGCCATTATGGGATTCTCCTCATGGACACTCCATCCTACATTGGAGCAAGCCTTCGTTGTATCTTTTCGCCCACAGTAGGGTGAAATGTAGGGCACGAAAATGAAATAATAGGGATAATGCAATTGTTACTGTAGCAACAGAACATGCCAGTTCACACCACAGAAGAAAAGAGCCACATTGGGGTTGCCTGGTGTTTGTCCTGCCCTCAGATGGCTCAGCTCAGTAGGTCTCATCACCCACAGCAGAGACAACACAAATGCTCCTCACAAATGTGTCTTTGGTGCTTTTATGTCCCTGTTTATGGTGAACAATTATCTATTCATCCCAAGTAGGGCACCAAAACCAGACCTCAAGTTTAGCTGGGTGAGTCAGTGCGTTCAGCTGGGAGCTTACTTACAAGATACTTACAGGCGCATGGGGGAGGGGTTACCCCCAGGAGCATATATACCAGACTTTTTCTTTTGGCCCACCAACCAGCTTCCAAATCGTGACATGGAGACTTATTATTAGTTTTGAATGCTTGGCCTTAGCTTATGCTCGTTTCTGGCTAGGTCTTTTGTTCTTTAACTTAAATTAACCTGTTTCTCTTCATCTATGTTTTGCCTCCGGGCTTCTTACCTTTCTTTGTGTAGGTCCTACTCTGTGTCTGCTGGCTGGCAGCTGCCTGGATGCCCTGGGCACCTCCCTCTCTTTCTCCCTCGTTCCCCTCCTCCTTGAGTCTAGCTATGGCCTCCTATTTATCTCTGCCTCCCCTAAGCCTCCTCTGCCTGGTGACTGGCCGTTTGGCTCTTTATCAGACCAATCAGGTGCCTTAGTCAGGCAAGGTGAAACAAATGCAACCCATCTTTGCATAATTAAACAAATGCAGTACAAACAAATGTAATACATCCTTACATCATTAAACAAATGTAGCATAAACAAATGGAACACACCTTTACACGGTTGAAGTAATATTCCACGACATCAACAAATGTAACACATCCTTACATCATTAAACAAATGTAGCATAAACAAATGGAACACACCTTTACACGGTTGAAGTAATATTCCACGACATCAACAAATGTAACACATCCTTACATCATTAAACAAACGTGGCATAAACAAATGTAGGACACCTTTACACAGTTAAAGTCATATTCCACAGCATCAGCAAATGTGACACATCTTTACATAGTTAAATATTCCACAAGAAGAATAAGACAACTTATAGGCAACTACACTGCCTAAGTATTCTAACCCAACAACCGTTCACTAGCATACACCTTGGGGGAGGGGCCGTGCCTTGTGCATCTAACACACTACTTCACAAGCCCCATGTGCCCATTCTCCCTTCCACAAGGGAATGTTAGTGGGTCCAACCCTGTGAGGGTTTCAAGAGGGTAATCACAGCTCTTCTGACAGCAACATCTGGGGCTCAGAGCACAGCCTTTGGTACCAGGGGGCCACAGAAAATAACTTAGAGGAGACACAATTAAGGCCAGATGACAAAAGAAGCAGAGATTGGCATGGCGAGGCAGAAAGGAAAGGGACACCAAGAACTTTGGGTAAGTGCCAGAAGCTAGTACAAGACAAGGAAGGATTCTTCCCTTGATGCCTCAGAGGGGAATGACCAAGCTGACATCCAGATTCCAGACTTTCAGCCTCAGGAAGGAAGAGAAAGTTGGTTTCTACTGTGAAAATGTACCCAGTTTGTGGTTATGCCACAGAAATCCTAGAATCGAACACAGAATGGAAAACACGAGGGAAACACTTGGTACCACATTAATCCTGATGGAAAAGCAGCTCTATTTGGGGGCAACATGCTATGTTCAAATACTTTAACAATCTTGAAACACCCACACGGTACTAACATTTAAATGATTAATAAGTTGTAACAATGAATAACTAGCATGAGTCAGTTTTAGTATTGTAGACTAGTTATCACAAATAGAGTCTACAATGTAAAAGGACTCAAAGAGAATGTAGTTGATTTACAATAATAATAAAAATAGAGCTAATTTGAATCAGTTCCCCCATTTGCCAAGTTATATTTTCTGCCGACTGTAACGTTCACTAGCAGGACTTCTCTACAGGTTTAATAGTAAACTAAAGAAGGCTTTAAAATATGCATCCTACCCAACACCTCTTCCTCAAAATTTTCTTTAGAATTTTGGCGGTAAGCAAATAGAAAACTCTTAAACTGCTGCCATTAGTTAGCACAGGGTAGCAGGTGATGCTGATAACATTTCTGTCGGTACTGTAGTTCTAGTGTGGGTACCAGTCACCACCAGTGCCCACGTGTGTGTGTGTGTGTGTGTGTGTGTGTGTGTGTGTGTGTGTGTGAGGGGATGGGGAGTTGGCAGCGGTGTTTTTGAACATCTGAATCAGATCACAGGGGACCAGACTAAGAGGCTGGTATGTAAGGAAATTTCCAGGGTTTTCCAGTGTTCAGCCAAGGGGCACAGGCACCCTAGGGCAGGCTAAGAAAAAAAGAAATACAGCAAATGATTTTGTAAATGAGTATTTCTTTTTTTTTTTTTTTTTTGGTTTTTTTGAGACAGGGTTTCTCTGTGTAGCTTTGCGCCTTTCCTGGAACTCACTTGGTAGCCCAGGCTGGCCTCGAACTCACAGAGATCCGCCTGGCTCTGCCTCCCGAGTGCTGGGATTAAAGGCGTGCGCCACCACCGCCCGGCATAAATGAGTATTTCTTGAGACACGTTCTCAGATTTTTGTTTCCTTTTTTTTTTTTTTTATTTCTTTGAGAATGGTCTCTATGTAATCCTGGCTATCCTGAAACTCACTCTATAGACCAGGCTAGCCTCGAACTCACAAAGATCCGTGTGCCTCTGCCTCCCTAGTGCCAGGTTCCCGCCCAGGTTTTTGTTTACCTAGCCGTGCACAAACACTTACATGCAACGTAATCCCATCTCCGAGAATACGAGTAAGTCTTGAAATTTAAACTGGTTGTGAGAAACCTGTTTTTATTTTGCATACAATTTCACCATGAATCACCAAGAATGTTCTGTTAAGCCAGTTAGCACCTAAGACCCATTTTTCAAATCATAACTAAGGCAATAGTTTACTGGGCCGGTTTGGCGCCACCCACCACCCAGAGACAGCTTTCGCTGGCTTTAGCCACACCTTCGCCCCACCCTGTGTTACACCGGCAAAGGAAAGACTAGACGGACCCCGTTCTGTCCACAGGGCCCCGCCCTCCAGAACGCCCCTCCCACTTCCGGGCACGGCGCCCCGCCCACCTCGCGTCTCCGGAACCCGGGCTTGGTCTCTCGCGCTATCGATCTGCGCTGTTTCCCAGTTCCGATCGTCGGACTTCCGCGCTGTTTTGTTTGCGACGCTGTCGTGTAACGGTGCGCTTTACGGCCGCCGCGGGGGGAAAGCAGCAAGCCGGTGCCAGGGCCTTTCGGCCGGGAAGCAGGGCAGGCGGGCCAAGTGGATGCCCGGCGGCGGGGCGAGCACGGCGTCTGGCCGGCTTCTCTCCGCAGCGGATCAAAGAGGAGCGCGGGAGGCGGCGGCGGCGGCGGCGGCGGCGGCGGCGGCAGCGTTCCGAGGCGGAGCAGGTGGTCCCGGGCCGGGGAGTGGAGGCCCCGGGGGCCCCGCGGGCAGGATGAGCCTGACCCCGAAGGAACTCTCAAGCCTGCTTAGCATCATCTCCGAGGAGGCGGGCGGCGGCAGCACTTTCGAGGGCTTGTCCACCGCCTTCCACCACTACTTCAACAAGGCCGACCACTTCCGCCTGGGCTCGGTGCTGGTGATGCTGCTGCAGCAGCCGGACCTGCTGCCCAGCGCGGCGCAGCGTCTCACGGCGCTCTACCTGCTGTGGGAGATGTACCGCACCGAGCCGCTCGCCGCCAACCCGTTTGCGGCCAGCTTCGCGCACCTGCTCAACCCCGCGCCGCCCGCCCGCGGCGGACAGGAGCCCGACCGGCCCCCGCTCTCAGGTACCTCCCACGGCCAGCTGTGCGGGTGCAGCCAGCTGTTCTACTGGGAGCTCACCGGCTAGAAAAATTCAGCCTCCTTGGAGAGGACTCCTCCTCCACCCACCCCACCCCCCCGCGCGCGCGCCTCCTTTTCCACACTTTTACTAAAATAGGGGAGAGGTAGACAAAAGTTCCAAGTTGTTTTTGTCTTTGCTTTTTTTTTTTTGTTTGTTTAATTCACTGCACTCCAAATGATCCCCCGCAACCGAAAAAAACCAACACATTGTACAGCCCACCGAAGGACTGCACATAGTTTAGCATGTTAAATACAGGTCATTTATTATTTTAAGGCCCTGGGGTATGTGAAGTTATAGCCAGTGACACTGAGTCTATCCCCCCTTTTAAGTCTCAGAGTAAAGAAGTCAATATTCAAGTGGCAGGTTGAAATCCACATTGCGTAGCATCTAACGTCTTTGCAGCCGCCTTCTTGGGCTGCAGGAATGTCACGTGGGCAGAGAATGTAGTCTTTTCTAATTCACTGTTAGGAGATGCGTGTCTCTGGGACAGATTTAGAGTGTTTACTTTTTCAGCATTGCCGATATCAGATGTAGATCAGATTCGAGGATGCTCCCTTAACTTCAGTGCCACTGATAGACAGCGTCACCCCCTTGACCCCATGAGCCTAGTCCAGGGCTCTAGGACAGCTATACCCACCACCCACCACGTCACACGGCTGCATTTTAGATTTTTTTGAATTTATTTTTATTTTATGTGCATTGGTGTTTTGCTGCCTACATGCACATCTGTGTGAGGGTGTCAGAAGTCTTGGAACTTGAGTTACAGACAGGGTGAGCTGCCATGTGGGTGCTGGGAACTGAACCCCCGTCAACTGGAAGAGCAGACAGTGCTCTCAACTGCTGAGCCATCTCTCCACCCCCCTTCCCCCCAGATTTTTTTTTTAAGTGTGCTTATACTGGGCTGTACTCCAAGCCCTAGAAAAACAATTCTGATTGCTACCATATGTAAGCTTTAGCTTTTGCAGGGATTGAAGTATTTGATAACAGAGAATTCTCAATAGTTATTAAGGCCATAAGTTTTATTGACACTCTGTAGATCACAGAATCTCAAGTGATACAGTTGTCTATAGATTTTATATGTGACTAATTGGAACTCAGTTACATTTAGCTTATAAACATAGTTTGGTGTTGCAAGTAGCCAAATGCTGTTTTACCAGATTCAAGTTAATTTGAAAAAGTAACCATTGGAGAGACATCGGTATACATTTTTATTTGCAGGGTTTTTGCCTCCTATAACTCCACCAGAAAAGTTTTTTCTTTCCCAGCTGATGCTGGCACCCCCAAGGGAGCTCTTCAAAAAGACACCTCGCCAGATCGCGTTGATGGATGTTGGAAACATGGGACAGTCTGTGGACATCAGCGGCCTTCAGTTGGCCTTGGCGGGTAAGGAAGGGCTGTCGGGGCATTTTGTCTGCTCCTGAGAGCCTCTGCCTAAAATCAAGATTTATTATTTTTTTAATTTACCCTTTTGCCTCTCTTTCTCCCCATCTCCCTGTCTGCCACCCTCCTCTTTTGTTTGGTTTTTTTTTGGTTTTTTTTTTTTGTTTGTTTTTTGAGACAGGGTTTCTCTGTGTAGCTTTGCGCCTTTCCTGGAACTCACTCTGTAGCCCAGGCTGGCCTCGAACTCACAGAGATCCGCCTGCCTCTGCCTCCCGAGTGCTGGGATTAAGGGCGTGCGCCACCACCGTCCCCCTTGTTTTGTTTTTGAGACAAGGTTTCTTTGTGGCTGTTCCTGGCTGTCCTGGCACTTGCGCTATAGACCAGGCTAGCCTCTAAGAGCTGTTCCTGCCTCTGACTCAGGTATTGGGCTTAAAGGTGTGCATGCCTAGCTGCCATCCCGATTAAACCCTTTCACCTCAGCGTCCCCTCCTTCCCTGCTGTCCACCTTTCTCAAACCGGTTCACTCTAGCATTGCCTTTCACGTTTGTTTGCATCACGTGTGCTGTATTACCTCTCTTCCTCCCTCCCTTAAAGCCTCCTTATACTCCTTCACGGTCCACTTTCTAGTTTCCCGGAATTTACACACATTACCATATTGCATATACATATAAGCTAAGATCTGCGAATGAGAGGGAACCCTCTTTGTTTGTCTTTCCAACAGGAGGGAGTGACTAACAGGGCCTTCTCTCCTCCCCTCAGATGGAAGCTGCCCAAATCCCTTTCTTCGTCTGCTTCATACTCTCCCTAGAGCTTACCACACAGTTCATCTCTGAACGAGACATGGTGGCACAGGCCTTTAATCCCACCACTCAGGAGGCATAACAGGACAAACCACCTTCCATCCTGTCTGGAAAAAAACAAACAAAATATAACAAAACAAACAAACATCCAAAATCCAGATCATCTCTGTAAGGCACGAAACAGCTGTCTTATAGTAGGATCTGTGTACTAAAGGTGTGTTTGTGGGTAATTCATATTGTGTTTTCTGAATTTTAAAAACATAAGCAAACAAGTTAAATTTTAGTGACTCTAAGGGGCAGAGATTTATCATTAACAATTTGTTCATTTCAGAAGTTTTATTTAAAATTTCCAACAAATGCCTGCTATATATTGGTTTTAACAGTAGGTATTTGTTAGAAATACCTACTGTTAAAATCATCAGTCCTTTTTTCCTTGCTGGGATATTTTAATGCTGTTATTGTTTGGTTTATAGGAGTTAAAGATACTTATTTTGCACCCTTGCTCTGTTCATGATGTTCTCAATTTTAAAATGTTCTTTGTCCCCCCAGTCTCAAATGGCTAAGGCTTTAAGGCCTTGAATTCTTGATCCTCCTGCCTCTACCTTCCAAGTGCTGGGGTTGCAGATATCCTGCCCCCAGGTCTGGCTTAAAATGCTTCTTGTCTGAATCTCTTCCAGAACGTCAGTCTGAACTGCCAACCCAGAGTAAAGCTAGCTTCCCAAGTATCCTTAGTGACCCAGACCCGGATTCCTCTAACTCTGGATTTGACAGCTCTGTTGCATCTCGGATCACAGAGTCTTTAGTCAGTGGACCAAAGCCACCTATTGAAAGTAGGTATATATGGATTCAGTGTATAGCTTAAGGTTTATTCTAGCGGTACTCTGTGGGACTTTTCAGTTTTTGCAGTGCTTGTTTTCATTGAATCTGATGAGAGACTAACTACTGCCTTACTGCCTAGAATATAGCAGAGATGAATGGTACAACTGAGTTCCTTTTTAAAGCAAGTTATACACTAGGATGTTTATTACTTATTTGTTATATGCCTGCCAGGAGATAGAAATTCGAATTTTACTAAAATGAATCTTTTAGTTTGTTTTTGTTTTAATGAGATGGGGTCTTGTGTAGTGCAGAGGAGCCTTGAAAACTCTCTGTATAGCTGAGGACGACCCTAAAATCCTGAGCCTCCTGCTTCTGTCTCCCAAGTGCTGGGGTTTCTGAGGTGTGTCATGCCCAGCTTTTTTGTTTTCTTTAAAGTGTTTGGGATCAAACCCAGGACCACTGTGTAAAAGGAAAGTAGTCCACAGCTAAAAGTTCCATCTCCAGCCCCTTCCAGACCTCAGTCTAATAGAGGTTATTTTATACCTCTTTAGTAATCTTATCGTTACCTTTTGTCTCTCAGTTTTACTGACTTGACAGCCTTTAATCTACTTTAATTGACAAAAAAAAAAAAACCAAAACCAACCAAACAAAAAAACTCTGAATTTGTACCATTTGGTTTTACAAGCTTCTGAGTGGTTTGAATGACAAAGACATTCTGCACAGGGGTAGGAACATCATCTCCTAATTACAGTGTTTTCAGGACATGGAAGCTTACAATGTGACTTCCATTTGGTTTAAAGTGGTTTTACTGTTTGAAGTTTAAGCTAGTCACAAGCATGTCTCCAGATCCATGGGACATGGCGGTTTTTGGTGTTTGGAGACAGGGTTTCTCTGTGTAACCCTGGAACGCACTCTGTAGACAATGCTAGCCTCAAACTCAGAGATCTGCCTGCCTCTGGGTTTGAGTGCATGGGCCATCAGCCAGGTATGTATGTGTGTAACTGAGTGTAACCACACCTCGACATTCCTACCTCACATAAGGAGTGCTTCCTGTGTTGTCCAAGGAGAGACACGGGAATTCATTCTGGTGATGCTAGGGAGTCTGCGTTGGAGATGTGTGCTTGGTGATTCTTTGCCAGCAAAAGACTTTGTTAGTAAATTAGAGATTAGTCTCAAATTTGGGAGAGCCTAGGATCCATAGCAGGACAAACCACCTTCCATCCTATGTGGGAAATGCTTTCTGGAAGGCTGGGTAAAAGTTACTATTAGGACAAAAAGAGAATGTATTGCTGTACACTAGAAGCCGCAGAGGGGGAGTGAGAATTCTTTTTATCACAGTTTAGTGGAAATTACTTGCTCTTAACTCCTGGGTCTTTTTGGGGTTTATTGTGCAGGCAAGACCATAGCTGGGTAGATAGGTGAGTGTCTGTTTTGTTAAGTAGTAAAATTTACCATGCAATTTGTCTTTCTTGAGACTGGCCACTTGGATATAGTACTGTGGGTCACTGGGAGTTAGGCTGCAAGTGTTTATGTAAGACATTATAAATTATAAACCACTGGTGGCAGGCTCTGTGACTTGGTTGTCATAGTATGGGGTTTTAGCTTTTCATCTGTGTAGTAACCAAGTAAGGTGTGATGTTAGTTCAGGATAAGTCCTAATGAGTTTATTTTAGTATGTTGATAACTTACACTTCAACCTTGAATTGCAGGGACAGCTCCAAGCACTCTGTATAGCACTGTGAGGTCCTGAGTGCAAAAATAATATAAAGAAAAAAAAATAATAAAATCTTAGTTATAAGCTGGGTATGGTAACAAATGCCTTTAATCCCAGCAGAGGCAGGCAGATCTTTGTGAGTTTGAGATTAACCTGGTCTACATAGTGAATTCCAGGACAGCCAGGGCTACATAGTGAGACTTTAAAAAAAATAATAGTAATAAAAATCTGCCAATTGGCATCTGCATCCTTAGCCTAAATGGACATACTTAAAACTTCATGCACATGATTTTGTCTTTCCAAAAAGCAGATTTGGTTCCTGGCATCATGCTGATTTTGTGTGTGTGTGTGTGTGTGTTTTCTTAGGTATAATTTGGGTGGAACTCTCATATCATTACTATTTGAAGCATGAATTTATCATATGTTCTTATTAAAGACATTCTTGCACTTCATTAAGTGAAATACACATGAGGTGTGTGCAGATTTTAGCTCACTGATACAGTCATGTATTACTCTCATTATAGGTCACTTCCGGCCAGAGTTTATCCGCCCACCACCACCTCTCCACATTTGTGAGGATGAACTGGCCTGGCTAAATCCTACAGAACCCGAGCATGCCATTCAGTGGGATAAATCAATGTGTGTTAAGAATAGCACTGGTGTGGAGATCAAGCGGATCATGGCCAAAGCCTTCAAAAGCCCTTTATCTTCTCCCCAACAAACACAGGTATGTATGTATTACAAACAGTGTCCCATCTGTGACCCATCACAAGGTTTTCCTCCCATAAGTGATAAGTCAGCAGTCAGTGGTTGATATGAGCCAGCAGGAGGAAGCAATCTCTGAAGCTGTGTTCTGGCCTTTCCTCGTCTGATAATTTTGCTCTGATGAGACAAGAAGTCTAATGAATGAAAATGTCTAGACTCTGTGTTCATTTTGTCTCGGGGAGGTGGTGAGATAGGAAGAGTCTCAAATTGGGGCACCATTCCAGGTGCGTATCAGTTAGGCACATCATATGCATTGCTGTATTTGGCTGGACAGTAACTCGAGGATGTGTGGAGTTGTTGATGTTGTATAAACAGTGAGGTTCAGGGAGTACACTAGGCTTTAGCATATGGTGTTTAGTGGTGGAGTGAGGTTATCTCCCTTGCTGCCCAAGATTACAACTGGATGGACACCCTGGGTTGTATGTTTCATTAGGTTTATACACTTTCAAGTTAGACCTGGTAGGAAGATACTGTTACTTCCAATTCAGTTCATCATTTAAAATAAAATATCCATTAAATTTTAATCGAATTGAAAAAAAAGATTTGTTTTATGCATATGGGTGTTTTGTCTGCCTGCATGTCTGTGCACTGTATGGGTGCAGTGCCCTCAGATGCCAGAAGAGGACATCAGATCCTTTGGAACTGGGGTTACAGATGTGAGCCTCCATGTGGGTGCTAGGAACCAAATCCTCGTCCTCTAGAAGAGCAGCAAGTGCTCCTGACCACTGGATCATCTTCCAGTCTCCCCCCACAAATATTTTTGAAGTGATGCAATTGTTTGTAGTTTCAGTTTGCTATTCAACAATCATGAAACAGTCCAGTGTGGAATATACAAGTAGCTGAAAGAAGATAAAGGGTTAAAAGGAATGGGCATGGTGCATGCCCGTAATCCTAGCACTTGGAAGGTAGAGATTGAAAATCAGGAACTGAAGATCAGGCTCCACAGGATAGGGAGCTCAAGGCTAGCCTGGGCCACAGGGCAAACAGCCTCAAGATAAATGAATTTTTTTAAAAGAAAAAGTATGTATTTGGACAAGGAAAACAATTTTTCCATCTCTTGGGATTGCGAAGTGTGGGTATAACTTGAACTATAAAATATTATAGGTAGAACACTTGAAGTGTTTCTATTCTGTCCCTTTCTAGGGTATTTCTGTTATTTCTGGGTAAGACAGGGCATAGCCCTTGTTCTGAATTATTTTGTGGTTTATGGAGGGTGTGTGGCTTTTTTTTCTTTTTTAAACTGAGACAAGGTCTTACCGTATATACCTTGAATAACCTTGAACTCACAATGTAGCCTTGGCTGGCCACCTCCTGCCTCAAGTGCTACCACACTCAACTTGGTTTGTGTGTTTTGGGAGAAGTTAGTAATTAAGATTTTAAGAATGACACTACTATGGTCATACTGTATTCTGCCATACAAAATCAAGACTGTCTTGTCTACAGGAAGAATGTCTAGTGGATTTACAAATTGTCTTTTTTTTGTATCATCACAATTCAAATTTGAAAATACATCAAGACATAATGAACATGGATTTGAGGGAAGAAATTTAACAGATTAACTTAACAAAGATAGTTTTTATAATTCTTATATAAAACGTGTTTGTATGCAGGAAAAATATTCTAATATGACTCAAAAACCTCTCAATTTGTTTTTCTTTAGCTCCTTGGTGAGCTGGAAAAAGATCCCAAACTTGTTTATCACATTGGCCTTACTCCAGCGAAACTTCCAGACCTAGTGGAGAACAACCCTTTAGTCGCTATAGAAATGCTGTTGAAACTCATGCAGTCAAGCCAGATCACGGAGTACTTCTCTGTCCTGGTCAATATGGACATGTCATTACATTCGATGGAAGTTGTAAATCGGTAAGTGTTCATGGTCCACCAGAAGTGTAATTAGTATTCAAACCCTGAGTAAATGACCTGGAACTTTGAAAAGCTGTGGCAGGTTTTTCCCTTTTCTGATACTGTTAACCTAAACTGATCCTTAGTATTCACTGCATGTGACTTTAGCCTCCATTTGTAAGAATTCAGTTGTTAACTTTACTTCACTGTCTTTGTGCCCCCTACAAGTCCAGGTTTTCATCCCTTGGCAGCCAGTACGTGTGGCCCTTAGACTTGCACCGCTAGGCACGCACTTCTGGAGAGTACTTGTGCTCTCCCAGCTTTTGTTGGTGTTCTTTGAGACAGTCTCTCTCTAGCCCTGCCTGGCTTCCCAGCTCTTTGTTGACTTTGTCTTCAGTGACCATCAAGGAAAGAATGCATTCCCCTATGGGTGTGGTCTATGTAGTTTTCATCACAGATAGGTTTTAGGTAAATTACGAATTAAATGTAGGTGGGTGGGTATTATCTTTCTGAGGTAATCTACCTTCTTTTTGAAATAGGATCTCATAGTATCCTGGCTTCAAACCCTAGCAGTCCTGCCTCATTCTCTGTGCCTTGGACTATGGGTGTGAGCCAGATCACATTCTTTTTGAACATCTATATGTAAGGTGGCAACTTTTTGAAACTTGAACTAAAGAATGTGTTAAGTCAGCTGGTGACCGAAGCTTGGCTGGTAGCTCTGTGCACAAGAAAGAGGTGGGAGAAGAAAGGAAGCAAGAGCTTCCCAGTTCCTTTGTAAGCATTGCGTCACTGGTGGAGCTGGCTGGCTACTTGTTGAAAACACGCTGCTTGCTTCTACCTCCTTTATTATAGTCGCAGTTGCTATTTTTGCGTTGGTTAAATTCTGCCATTGGATGGAGCAATCTGAGTGTTCTTGGATTCTTCCTCACTGCATTCCTGTAGTGTCTTTACCAGTCAAGTACTAGTTCTGCTTGTTTTCTAGCTTATCATAATTTATTATTCCCAAGGATAAGTAGCCTTGCTGCTGATATACAAATCTCAGTAGGCAGTGCTGGTGGCAGTTTTCTTAAAGTACTTTAGAGCCTTATGCTTTAAGGTCAAATAGTTTACAGTAGCCAGCCCAGTGTCCTAATAGTTCCTGGGCTGAACTTGAACTCTGTATGGAATTCTTACCTGATCCCCCCCCCTTCTTTTGAGACAAGGTTTCTCCATGTAGCCCTGGCTATTGTGAAAATCACTCTGTAGACCAGGCTGGCCTCGAACTCAGAGATCCACCTGCTTCTGCCTCCCAAATGTTGGGATTAAAGGCCTGCACCACCACCACCTGGCTCTGACTCTTTCTTATTATTCCACTTAATCCTTTGGAAAATACTTAGGCTTAAAAACTCTTAAGCTTGTTACACAGTTGCTGAGTCTTTAAGACTGTGTAATTGTCAGTTCTAAGCCTGTGTTCCATGCTCAATTCTCAGATAGGCCTGTTTTGTTCCCTATCAGTTCAAGTAACTTGAAGGCTTTACCAAGTTCATGTTTCTTCTGCAAAGCTCCACTTTAGTCTGATTATATGTTGTGCTGTTTGGTCTACCTTCATCTGAGACACACTGCCTCTCATAGTGCTTATAGGACTTTTCTGAGTTTTTTTTTTTTTTTTTTTTGGTTTTTCAAGACAGGGTTTCTCTGTGTAGTTTTGCGCCTTTCCTGGAACTCGCTTTGGAGACCAGGCTGGCCTCGAACTCACAGAGATCCACCTGGCTCTGCCTCCCGAGTGCTGGGACTAAAGGCGTGCGCCACCACCACCTGGCTCTTTTCTGAGTTTTAAATGATGGCAGTACCTGCTGAGGTTGAGCTTGGACGTGGGTAAGACTGTGACTGACAGTGATTTAGCCAGGGAAATAAGTGTTTCAGGGACATAGTATGACACTCATTGCTTAATGGGTAATTACAGAGTATAATATGTAAGTATAAACTTAATAGAAGTGTCAGAGGTTTAAGTGGCTGTGGCTCTTGGGTTTAAAAGTAGAGAATTGGGTCACAAATTTTTACTAGATGACCACAGGGAAATTTTGACTTCATATTTACAGTACTCCTCAATATTAGCAAATACAATTCATAGCTTAATTTTTTTCCCCTAAAACAGACTAACTACAGCTGTTGATCTACCTCCTGAATTTATTCACCTTTACATATCCAATTGCATCTCTACTTGTGAACAAATTAAGGATAAATATATGCAGGTGAGTAGTAGAAATGTTTGTAACATTATGTGCCAGGAAAACAAGTTCCTAAAACTTGTCCCTTTTTCTTTTCCAGAATCGTTTGGTGCGTCTTGTGTGTGTGTTTCTCCAGTCTTTGATCCGTAACAAAATTATTAACGTGCAGGACTTGTTTATAGAGGTGCAGGCCTTCTGTATTGAATTTAGTAGGATACGGGAAGCTGCAGGCCTATTCCGGTTGCTGAAGACACTGGATACTGGGGAAACCCCTTCAGAGACCAAAATATCAAAATAATACCTCACCGGAACTTCTATTGCTCAACTGTATTTGGATTGGTTTTTAAAAACTGTTGAAACTCTTGAGTGGATTGCTTGCTTTATCTAAGAAATATAAATGACACTATTTAACTTAAGCAAAAAAAAAAAAAATTCCTTTTTCTTAGATGATTTTTCCATGGATGAATTTTGTTAAGAACTTGGGAAAATATCTTTTAGCTCTCTTGCTGATGACAATCCATAGGAGGAATAGTTATTCCAGGAAAGGAGGTGCAGGTATTTCTCTTAATTTAAAACAAAGTACCCACTTTTTTTTAACTGCAGGTTTCCTAGACGCCATGAATCCTGCTTTTTGTAGCTTCTAGTACAAAACATGTTCAGTGAGAGTAAGTGAAGATACTGAGAATTTATGATCTGGTCTGTGCTTAGAGCAGCTGAGTGTAGTTATTAAGCAGGGTCTGAACCAGGGGCTAACAATTTTGTTTTTTCAAGACAGGGTTTCTCTGTGTAGCTCTGGCTGGAACTTGACCAGGCTGTTCCAGGCTGGTCTCAAATTTAAGAAATTCACCTGCCTCTGCTGGGATTAAAGGTGTGCCATCACTGCCTAGCTGGCACACCCTTCTTGGCAACAGTGTTTCTTGGGCCTCTAGCAAACATGGGCACTCTCAGGCAGGGACCTTTTGCTAGGCTATAATAGCTGGAACTTTATTCTCTACTAATTGTAGTCTAAGATGGGCATGTTTTTTTGTTGTTTTATAGACAGATAGGAGCTGGTATACCAGAAGGGTGTACCCTAGATGCCTGTTTGGTGGGGAAGTTGAATAAGGTCAGTGCCTTAAAATTTTTTTGAGGTCCCCCCCCCAACAGGTTCTGTCTATGTAGCTTTGGCTGTCCTGGAGCTCACTATATAGACTAGGCTTGGCCTCTGAACTTAAAGATCCTCCTGCTTCTGAGTGCTGGAATTAAAGGTGTATGCCACCACATCCAGCCCCCCCCCCCCCTTTTTTTTTGGTCTGACTTACCTTTTTTTTTTTTGTTTTTTTGTTTTTCGAGACAGGGTTTCTCTGTGTAGCTTTGTGCCGTTCCTGGATCTCGCTCTGTAGACCAGGCTGGCCTCGAACTCACAAAGATCCGCCTGCCTCTGCCTCCCGAGTGCTGGGATTAAAGGCGTGCGCCACCACCGCCCGGCTGACTTACCTTCTTATTTAAAGAAATTATGAAAAAAATTCCTCTTATGGAGGCATTCCTAGAACAGATTTATAGATAGACTGTTCTCCAACATTTGGCTAGAGTTAAAGGAAGCCAAGCTTGGTGGTTGTGTCTTATTGTACAAGTTAGTCTTCTAATAGCAGAGAAGGAACAGAACTCCAGATGTGTAACACATTCTCCTTATCCTTATGGCTAGAGGAATGAGCCTAGAGCCGCTGTAGGAGTGACCACCTCTGCACTAAACAGCTGACTTCTCTCAATGCCTCCAAGTGACCACCACCATTTTGCAGATGGCACTGAGCAAAGGCCAGCACAGGACCAAAACAGTTTTAGAAGGACAGGTTTCAAAGACTCACAGTGGGAACAGCTCTACAGCTGATCAACATGTCTAACCTGTAGCCCAGGATAGCTATAGCTGCAGCCCAACACAAAACTGAAAACTTAAAATACCATTTTAGGGGAGGCATATGTGTGCATGTGTCTTTAAAATGTGATCGTGTCGTTCTTGAGTGTGAATTCTGTAGATGACAAGTGTCCTGTCTAAAGGATGGTTGCCTGAGTTTAGTAAAATACATTTAACCTGCAGCCAACAAGGACAGCACTTGGGACCCATAAACACATGCCTGAAACTTAAAAAGCCTGTCATAGCCTTGTTAAGCTGACACCAAGACATGGTAATTCACTATGTTCATTTTCATGTAACTGCCAAGACAAACACGGTACACGCCGCGCCCCCCCCCCCCCCCATAAGGTACAAGTTGGGAAGGGACTCTTGTAGTGAGAGCTGTAGCAAAAGGCACAAGCAACTCAAAAATTCCTACACATCAGAAAATAAGTCATGTTGTGGCACACAAGAGGAAAAAAATCAAGTGTCCTTGTTGATTTTGGAATCCCAAATAAAATTCTCAAATACAGACCCTATAATGAGGAGGTCAAGATCACAGTCTTGGTGAACATTAGATGTACATAATCAAAGTTTGTAGCACCACTAAATTACTCTAGGCTTAGCATGTTTACACTGAATGCACACCCTGGTTCAGCCCTGTAGTCTCAGCTACCTGGGTTTACTGGAGCAGGATTGCTTAAACCTAGAAAGTTAAGGCCAGCCTGAGCAAACAAGTTACCATCTCCAAAAAAGGAAGCAGAATTATAATCGTGAGTGAGACTGAATAACCACAATCGACTTTGAAGTGTAATTAAACTAGTTTAATTTAACATAGGTTAAAATTCAAGATTTTTTTTTAGTTCAACTTAAATCTTCAAATCACCTGTTCAGAAAAAACAAAACAAAACACTAGTCAGTAACATTTTAAGAGTAGTAGTAGTTTTTTAAAAACACATTTTGGAATCCCAAAATACAACCACTTAAATAATTCTCAATAGCATTGAATCAACTTTACAGAAATAAGATCACTAAGTTTATAGGGCACATTCTTATTTACACCTAATTTTAAGTAGCACACTTAATATATTTTAGTTAACATTTCCATAGTAATTGTGGATCTCAGAGTCTATGAGACAGTCTACACAATATTTTGAGTAGCTCTTGGTAACTAGAGTATTTATCTGAGAAATTAGTAATTAGGAAAAAGGTTTCATACATTCATCAAATCTTAGCAACTGCTTACTAAGACTGCTAATTTAATTTCATCTTGCTCTTTTTCTGTAACTACTACTGTCTATATTAGGAACATTAGACAGAAGCTTGAGATTTGGTAACTATAATGGGCCCACAGAAAATACTGCTTTTCTCAACCTTTTCATCAGCCCAGCACATAACCTACCATTTGTCAGAAAGATGGACTTTTGTTCGTCATATTTTCAAATGAACAGGCACAGATACTTCAACTCATGATTTTGTTCTAGACTTCACTGAGGCAGGTGGCTGGCTGCATGGCAGACACTACTATAATGAGGATTCATCTACAACTATTTGGGAATGAAACCTTGACAAATGTTTCTAAGGCTATAGAAGCAAGACTGAGCTGAGAAGAGTCACAGGTGGCTTTTCTAATGCAGTGTCTCATCAGAGAAGCACAATCGCAGTAAACCACAAAGCCATCTCTGCTTCAGACCAACACCTAGTGCTTAGGAAATGACAAAGCAATATTTTCCTGATCTGTACAAACTACTTTTGTCTAAAACAATGTCCTCAAGTTCCAGCTAATAATAGAGACACACTGATTAAACCTTATCCTTCCTTGAGCAAATAATATCAACTTGCCCCAAGGACACTGCTGCCCAATTTAGCTATCTTATTCGGGAAGGGCTACTATTACTTTTACAATTCTAGCAGTCCTTGATTTGATAAATGTGTTTAAAGGTACACTGATGCTGTTTGGTCAAGGTAGTTAGTCTAAGACACTGATTATTTTTCTTAGTGTGGGAAGTTGACCACAGGCAGGAAGCTTCCACCCTGGCATTACTGAGGTCAGACAGTGATTCGCTTCAGGAGGTTTTGTCATCGTGTGCCCACACAGAGAGCAAACTGTTGATGGAGACACTGCAATTCGGCCTTTTATTGTCATCATTCCTCAGCAGCCATTGGAAAGAAAGGTTCAAGACCCCAATCAGTTCAGCAATGTGAGAAACAATTACCTGCCAAGTGAGAACATGTGGTCCCAACTCTGGTTTTCTGCTGAGAGTCGAAATACCAATCAACACTGTACAGTGAAAAGCCAGGAGAGAGCAGGAACACAGCAAACAATGTTCTGTGTCATGGACACTGCCTCTTTCAACCACAGCCTCCAATCTTCAAAACACTCTTCAGAGTCAGAAGTGGTCCACATGCTTGTAATCTCACCACTGGGAAAGCTGAGGCAGAAGGATGGTGAATGCAAACTCAGATTGGATTAAACAATGAGACCCTGCCTTAAAAAATGCTTCAGTAATGGTTAAATGATTAAAAACAATTTACCTTGCTCTATCACAATATCCTTTGTAAAAGCCAGCTTCATCCGCTGTTAGAATGATTACAGCATTTTCCCTGGCATGTCTTAAAAGACAGCACTAATCTATGTGATAAAGAATTCATATTTTGGGGCTGGAGAGATGGCTCAGAGGTTAAGAGCACTGACTGCTCTTCCAGAGGTCCTGAGTTCAATTCCCAGCAACCACATGGTGGCTCAAAACCATCTGTAATGAGATCTGGTGCCCTCTTCTGACCTGCAGTCATACATGCTGTATACATAATAAATCTTTTAAAAAAAAAAAATTCGTATTTCCTGTCTGCACTGACCACACAGAGAGAGAGGTTCAGTGAGAACTTGTAAAACCAACTTTGAGACTCTTAATAAGTGCTCAAAATAAGAGGTTTTTCTACTTCAACAGCTCATATTAATCTGGTTGTACATTTCTTTCAGTAAAATTCACCACATATTTTACTGAGTAGCTAGAATCGAACTGTAAAAAAAGCTTTCATGTCTTAGATATGGCCTTAAGAATAAATTTAGCCTTTAAAATTCTATTTTCTTGGTGCTGGCTTGGGATAGCCTCTGCATTTCTCTGGATGTTGATGCTCTGCCTATGAAGATGGAGGTGTAGAGTGCCATGGTGCTGTCCCACAGCCAGCTGTAGGAGATGGTGTCCATATATAAACACATATCTGTATGTGAATCTGTCAGTTATTACTCTATACAAAGATCCCAAAATTGTACTGGACTCATTTTTTAAATGATGGCAGTTCCAGGGAACTAATGAACCTTACCAGAACAATTCCTGTTATTATGGAAGCAGTATGTGTAATATTCCAATATACCTATGGTTGCTGGATACAGACACCATCCCATTTTGTTAAGCCCACTAGTTCAGTGACTACCGAAACAGAAAGCATGTAGTTCAAAATGGGAAGATCTACCTTCCATACCTACATGAAAAGAAACACTTACAGTCAGACTGTTGAAGCTTATTCAGGTCACGACTGCAGTGTTTAGAGAAGGATCTTTTCAATGTTCTCCATCCTACCATTTCTACATCCTTTCACTGTACCTAAAAACAGGACCACCAAAGACCTACATGCCAGGCATGCCAGGGAGAATTTCTATACCCATTTGGATACCTCTCTCCCTAATCCCAGTGGTTACCCTAGCTGTCCTTACCCACCAGGTGGTCCATACCCTGCCACATTCCTAGTATGCTTTCCAGGATCCTGTGGTCAGAGATGATATAATCAGTAAGGACACTACTGGAGCATCTCTCAACAGTCAGTGACAAACTGAGATGGCAGGTGGAGGAAATGGATCACACCTAGGTAGGGCTCAATGCTTTGAAACAAAGAGCACAACAGATCACTGGGAACTAGAAGAAATGGTCACCCATTTAGATTAAGAAATAGCTGAAGTTAATCAAAACAGAACTCGTGAAGAAAGATAATTAAATTTTACTCTGGAGAAAATGGAAAATAAATCTGAAAATGATATTGATGAAGTTATTCCTGAATCTGTATGCAGAGGAAATGCTATGAAGATACTTATCTTTTACCGGTGGAAGCCTCGAAGTGGAGAGTAATAGACCTGGATATGTTCCTGACTCATGGTTGTCTCCTGTCCTGTAAGTAATGCCAGCTGAGGACGTTAATGCAAAAGGCAAGAAAGACTGTGGGTCAGTGACCTCTACTGACTTGTGTCAGCCAGAAACACTTCGTAAAAGTCTTTTCTTGGGCTGCAGAGATGGCTCAGTGGTCAGAGAACTCAGGTTCAATACCCAGAACCCACAAGGCACCTCATGACCTTCTGTAATTCCAGTTCCAACAGATCCGATGCCCTCTTCTGGCCTCTTCTGGTACTAGGCATGCAGATGGTGCACAGACAGACATACAGGGAAAGTACCCATACACACAAAATAAACTTAAAAAACAAAACAAAAAACACTCTCAGTTTACCACTGAAGTGTAAAGTATTTTGAATCAATATATTTTCTGTATCCTTTGGGTAAAGACTGGCTTTTATTAATACACTTTTTATCCTCTGTAAACTTTTTGTGCTGAATGTTGGGACTGATTATGCTAAATAAAATTTGTTACATAAATTTTTTTTTGTTACTAAGCATTTATTTTTGTCTACAAAGTAGACATATAACACAAGTTTGGGATCAACAAAGGACTCCTACTCTAAAGTATTTGACCACTCTAAAGAACTCAGACAACAACCTTCAAGGGCTTTATCTGTGGGAACATCAAGCAGAGGAAAGACGAATAAAGTATTGAACTGTTTTAAAATCTCATTAGGAAAATGTTATTTTAGTCTAACAACAAAAATCAAAAATTTTAATTTAAATTGTTTTAATTATAAAGATTAGGTCCACTGAAATATACTAATCATTTAAAAACATCACAGTATGCTTACTTGATTTTCTTTTTTTTTTTTTTTTTTTTTTTGGTTTTTCGAGACAGGGTTTCTTTGTGTAGCTTTGCGCCTTTCCTGGGACTCACTTGGTAGCCCAGGCTGGCCTCGAACTCACAGAGATCCGCCTGGCTCTGCCTCCCGAGTGCTGGGATTAAAGGCGTGCGCCACCACCGCCCGGCCTTGATTTTCTTAATGAATCAATATTTTAATACTTTTAATGTGCAATATGGCATTCCTGCCATTTTGTGTGTGTGTGGAAAAACACAGATAATTTTTTTTCTCCTTCCAAGTGTCAAAAGAAAATAGGCAATAAAGATAAAAATGCAAATCATAAAATCAACCAGTATTCTTTTCACAATTCCAAACAATAAAAAGTTATGCTTGGTTTTGAAGTCTCTATGGACTAATAATAGTGCAAGACAGTTAGTTGATTTTCTCTTTCCCCTCAGTCCCTTCTTTTTGGCTTCAACTCAAAATCCTCTTGCCTCAGCCTCCTGAGTGCTGGGTTTACAGGCATGCACCACTGCACTGCCCATGGCAAGATTTCTCAGTTTACAAGTTCTAAAGAGTCTGCTTCAGGGAATGTCCATTTGATCAATTACTGAATTATATTACACAATTCTACTTTAACTTAGAAACAGAATTTCGTTTAATAGTACCACAGAAGCTAGTCTAGTACTCAGAAATATTACCACCCCCACATCTGTGACAGTCTGACACAACAAAATTTATGATATACATCATACTTTAGTAGATAAATAGATGAAGGCTAATTAAAAGTCCTCTTAGGAATAAAATATCTCAGCCCTTTGTATCAAATCTGAATCTGAAAGGTAAAGTAAAATAATATCCACTGTTTTCAAGTATACAAACTATGCCCTAGAGTAAAAAATTAAATGTCCTGTAGTTCAAGCCAAGGCTGTATCGGTGAGGCTGTCAGGGAGGCTGTGTGCTAGCAGATGGCTCCTCCATGCTGAGGGTCATTCCTGCAGGCTCCTACAACAAAGCAACAGAAGCCACCCTAGGTCAGTAGGTCTGTCCAACCTCAGTTACACATATGGAGATAATACTTTAAAAAGCAAATTATAGAAACATTTAAATAAAACTTACATGTAAAAATGACAACCCATTTCAAAGAACGCCAGTAAGAGAAATATCCTTCCTTCAGTGTGGTAAACAGGCTTTCTAGTGTTTCCTGAGCCAACATTCACCTAGCGAGTACCTTTGAAGGACCTCTGTGTTTACACATCTCACAAGTGGGGCCATGTTCTTGAGAAAAGAAATTTAGTTTTCTTTCTGATTCTGAAGTCAGTGGCCCAAATCATAGTAGTATGAACTCTGTCTCAACAGGATTCCTAAAAGCAAAATTCCTTACTATGCCGAATACACTGCCTTGTAATGTGGTCAGTTCAGTGTTGGTCAGAGAAATGGTGTGACCAAGTCCCAGCTATAATTATGATCCTGTGAAATCCACTCCCTAGTGCTGCCCACTCTCCAAAGCATTCCTTTTCCTCTCTCCTCCAGCACTGGTTTAGAACTTAAGATATAAGAGCTTGGAAGATAGTTCAGCTCATAAGTGCTTACTTACTACCTCAGTCTAATCCCTAGAAAACTCATTAAAAAAAAGTTGCACGTAGTAGTGTGTGCTTGTAATCCCAGCACTAGAAAAAGTAGAGAGGGATGATAGATCCCTGAGGCTCTCCAGTCAGCCAGCCTAGCTTAGCAGGCAAGTCTCAGGGCAGTGGGAGACCTTGTCTCAAAAAGGAAGTGGATGATGCCCTGAAGAATGATACCTGAGGGTGACCTCTGGCCTGCACAACAGTGTGCACAACTGCACTTTCACTTGCATACACATGTGCAGTCCACCCTCTCAATACACATATATCCGTACACAATAAAAACCGAAGTTCTAACGTTTCTGTAAGTTTTCCTAAACATGTTAAAAGACACACTGATTCTATTTGAATCTTACTGTTTTGGAAATCTTCTAGGATGGCCAAATTCAAAGTTAGAAGAATCAATTATTCTCAACTAAAATAATCTATAGATTAATTCTACTAAAATATTGGTGGGATTGTCTTTTTTTTTTTTTTTTTTTTTTGGTTTTTCGAGACAGGGTTTCTCTGTGTAGCTTTGCGCCTTTCCTGGAACTCACTTGGTAGCCCAGGCTGGCCTCGAACTCACAGAGATCCGCCTGGCTCTGCCTCCCGAGTGCTGGGATTAAAGGCGTGCGCCACCACCGCCCGGCGGTGGGATTGTCTTTTAATTGACAAAATAAAATTTTATTTTATGTGTATGGGTATTTTGCCTGTATGTATGTATGTATGTATGTATGTATGTATGTATGTATGTATGTATGTATGTACGTACGTACATATAACATGCATGTCTGGTGCCTGTAGAGGCCAAACAGGGTATGGAATTTCCAGGAACTGGAGTTACAGATGGTTGTGAGCCATCATGTGAGTGCTGGTAATGATCTCAGGTCTTCTGGAAGAGCAGCCAGTGCTCTTAACCATGGAGCCATCGCTACACCCTCTTTTGTTTGGAGACAGGGTCTCACTATGAGTCCTAGCTGGCCTGGAACTCCCTACATAGACCAGGCTGGCCTCACACACACCAAGATCCACATGCCTCTGCCTCTCAAGTGCTGGGTATAAAGACATCACACCACTATCACACCAGGCTCAAAATAACTTCCTAATTAATCTTTAAAGAATGCAGAAGAGGGGGCCAGTAAGATGTTTCAGTACTTCCTGCCAAGCCTGACAACCTGAGTTTGATCCCTGAGACCCATAGTAGGAGGAGAGAACTGACTACTTAAAAGTTATCCTCTGACTTCTACACTTGAGTAATAGCACACCTGGGTACCCCAATAAATCAATGAATAAATTAATTAAAAGGTGGTAGAAAGCCGGGTGGTGGTGGCGCGCGCCTTTAATCCCAGCACTCGGGAGGCAGAGCCAGGCGGATCTCTGTGAGTTCGAGGCCAGCCTGGGCTACAGAGTGAGTTCCAGGAAAGGCGCAAAGCTACACAGAGAAACCCTGTCTCGAAAAACCAAAAAACAAAAAAAACAAATTTAAAAAAGGTGGTAGAAATGGGGATGTAGCTCAGTTGGTAGAGTGCTTGCTTAGCATGCACACAACCCTGGGTTTGATCCCAAGCACTGCATAAAACCATGGTGGTAACGCATGCCTATAATCTTAGCACTTGGGAGGTGGTGGTCAGATAAATCAGAAGTTCAAGGTCATCCTCAGCTACCTAGGGAGTTTGAGGCTAGCCTGGTCTACATAAGATGCTGTTTCAAAAAAGAATTTGAAGAAAAGGAAAAAAACCCCACAAATATTAGCAAAATACAAGTCATAATTCTATAGCCAACCCCAAGAAGAAAGACTTTCCTATTTATCATGTCATAAAAGGCCTAAGGAGATGCTAGAAGACAAAAAAATTACAAAGAAACTGAAAGATACAGAAATTAGGCACTGGAAGATGGCTGAGTGCCAGAGTTTGTGCTCAGTATTCCCCAAACCCCCGAGTTCCATCCCTAACACTAAGAAGAAATAAAGAAACTGAGGGAGAAGATAACAATATAATAATATATGACAGAGGTTGTGTATTTTCATAATTAAATTCTAAAAAGTTGTAAGAAAGGGCTAAGCCCAAAGCTGCAGGTTTGAGTGACACCACTGCAATACAAAAAAAGCTTCTTTTCTAAAGAGTCTGTGGTGGTTTGAATGAGAATGCCGCACAGGCGCATACATCTGAACACCTGGTCCCCAGCTAGTGGAGCTGTCTGTCTGGGAGGAACAGTGGTCTAGCCTTGTTGGAGGTGGTCTCTGGGGGTGGGGCTTTGAGGTTTGAAACCTCTGCACCAAGCCCATTTTCTTTCCCTTTCTGCCTTGAACTTGTGGATGAGATGTGAGCTCTCAGCTACTGTGCCAGTGCATGCCTGCCTGCTGTCATGCTCCCCACCATCATGGTCATGGATTCTAACCTTCAGGAAGAGTGAGCCCCAATAAATGTTTGTTTTTTTTTTTTTGGTTTTTCGAGACAGGGTTTCTCTGTGTAGCTTTGCGCCTTTCCTGGGACTCACTTGGTAGCCCAGGCTGGCCTCGAACTCACAGAGATCCGCCTGGCTCTGCCTCCCGAGTGCTGGGATTAAAGGCGTGCGCCACCACCGCCGCCCGGCCCAATAAATGTTTTAAGTTGCCTTGGTCATGGTGTTCTGTCATGGCATTAGAAAAGTAACTAAGACAGAGCTTGAACTAAGAATTAGTATGAAAAAATTAGGTGGGTTGAGAAGCAGACGCAAGGAGACTATGAGCTATGCTAACTATACAATACAATGAGAATACAGAAAGCCAAACAAAACACAAAAAAAGTAGGGATGAATTGAGCAATTAATTCAGAAGAAAAACTTAAATAGAAGATAGTCATAAAAATTTATCTTGCAATGATAGAGAAAGAACATTATACATTATAAGAACAGCTTACCAAACATTTACATGATATTTCCCCGTTCTTGAGAATGTATTTATCAAAAGGTTAAAATGGTATCTCTAAGTGTGGGACTGTAGTTTTCATTTATGCTTTTATATTTTTCTCTTTTCCATTCCACTCCATCACTGGTAACATCATGGTGTTACAACTGCAGCCACATACCTAGTAACGCTGTGTCTTCCCCGGCATCTTCTTTGAAGCAGGGGCGGTGTGGCCCAGACTCACTTGAGGAAGATGACGGAAGGTTGCTTTCCCCACTCCTGTCCTCATTGTGGGATGTCATACTCAGATTCCCAACAGAAACACTTCCCGGAGCAGCTTCTGGAATGGGTAACTCCTGTGGATCCTCAGGGTCCCCCTTGAGAGGTAGACAAAAGGCAATGACTTTCTCAGTGACATGACCACACTGTGGGGTCATTTGCTAGTAAGTTAACACAAGACATCCTTGACTCTCTACAGGTAATCTGGTGGGAAGCACACCACCTCCTCAATCCAATGTCATGATAAAAGGGGTTACTTCGCAATAGGCAGCTTTCTAAGACCTACCAAGTTTGGTTGTTTTCCTCTAAAGATAGTCTCGTGCAAGTTGTGTCTCACCTTTTAAACTATTTATCACAAAGTGGCTCTTTCCTGAAACTGTCTTCTTGCAGAGTGTGAACTTGTGCAGCCTCACTGCTGTCCCCTCGGGAGGCAGCCAGGTGCCCTAGTGACAGCCCAGGCTCAGCACAACCCTGGGGTGTCAGAGACAGACAGAATCTGAACAGCTAAAGGCTTCAGGTTTTTGGTTTAAACTCAGTCCTGACTTCTTCCTTATATACAGTTTCTCAGCTGTGCTTTATCTCCAACTTCCCTCCCTCTTCTCTCTGCTGCTTTGAAGGAAGATAATGAAAGGAGGGCCAGAGACTCCTTTAGCACCACGACATTAAGCCTCAACATGAGTGGGTGGGTGTTTCAGACATGCTTCTTGGTTAATCAAAGAGCTAAAGCTGCACGTGGGCAGATGAAACTGCTGGAAAGTGACTAACAGCTGGCAGGCTTGTGAGCATGGGAGTCAGAGGCACTCGACCTCCTTGGGTTCTCAGACATCTTTAGTCTGCTCTATGTGCATTTTAAAGCCACCCCCTCCTCCCTCAGCAGTAACTTGGCATCCTAGACACTCAAACCACTCTTTCCTGACACCAACTCATAATACATCAAGCAAACATTCCTGTTGTCGTAATGTCACAATGCCAACTCCTGTTCAGTCCCATCCCAACCGGTGTCTCTAAATACCTGCCAAACTCAACTCTTCACAAATCTCTAACCTGATAGTTCATATCCCTGTGCACATACCATCCACCTATTAGACACTGAGGTGACAGTCAAAGTCCCCACACTAAAATATACTCTCTCCACCTTTCCACATCAAAAAGGCAGTATAAGATCTTTCTTTTCTGATCCAGATGGCATTTACCATGTTCCCTGTATCTCTGGATATGTACTGGCTCCATTTGGCCTGAAAGAGAAATCCTCAAGAGTCCTTATCTAGCAAAGGAGCTGTACCTTATTTATCTCTGAGCCAAGTTCAGCTTAACATCTCTTAGACAGCATTGTTTGCCCAATGAATGCAGTGGACACAGCTTCAAACCAAAGGACTGCCTTTAGAGGCTGTGTAAAGGGTCACTGGGACTCTTGAGTGGTTATAAGGGAACAGAAACCTCTAAAAATTGAAACATCAAAGACAGACAAATCCTTAGCTTTGAAGTTACAATAACTTTCCATCCTTCACAAAGTAAGTCATACACTCTGGTTCTCTATAGTCTAGCTTCTTGAAATAAACACTCCAAGAAAATAATTCAACTTCATATAAAATGAAAACTGATTTCTAATACATGAGTATATGTGGACTTATAATCTCTAAGCAAAAGTATGAGGGTGCAAGTCTTTGGCTTAGCTAAGAACAGAAATCAGTCTCACATAAATGTCAAGAGATGAAAAGCTGGTTTTGAGTCACTCAAAAGACAACAACTTAGCACAAGCTTTGAAGTAAACCTAAGGGAGTTCAAGACTTTTTTTCAAGAAAACAATTCATCAAGCTCTGTGATGAATCTCTTTTAAGATTCTGAACCATCAGGCTCAGCTTCTTGCTGAACTGTGGTTTCTATAATAGAGAGCACGAACCAAACTCATTAGGGCTATCCCAGGCCAAAGGGACTGAAGGAAGTTTAGGTATTCTGTAAGAAAGACACATTTCAGGGCAAAGCAGGATAAGGCACAGCTGGGTGCCAACCTTTCCTCCCTGAGGAACTATAGCAAGGGCAGCCTGGACCACTATGTGAAACACTCTACAGGGCATGTCAGCAGCAAGAGATCTCTTAGTATCTGCTGAAGGTATACCAAGCTAGAAGATGATGGCACCCCTGCAGCCTATGAAGCCAGTCTTGTTCCATGGGCAGTTTGTTAGTGACACCATTAAAGTTTATCCAGTTTATGTGCTGTGGGGAACTGAATCTGAGGCTTCAATGCAAGGTATGCAAGCACTCTGAGCTACATTCCTAGTCACTTCAAATATTTTTTATCTAAAATACTTTAATCAGTAGTATTTTGAGTCATAATTTGAGATCTAAAAAACAAACAACAACAATACCCAAAAAATTTAAAAAGAGCTCTCCCATATCTTTTCTAAGTAGGGAAGAAATAACTTATGTTTGAAAGCCAGTTCCTTACCAATTAGCTATGAGACCTTATATGAAAAGTCAGCGACTCTAAGCTTAAGTTTCTAATTAATAGAGTAGGGATAATAAGAGTGCTTCATATAGAGACTGTGAAGATAAATGTGAAGATAAAATGTAATTATGTGTTTAAAGCTTGGAGCAAGCATGTGGCTAGCTATTGTTATAATCTCTTTCATTTTATCCTTGTATCTCCAGGAAGATTCTTGTCCATCAAAATATCACAAAATAATGGGCAAAACTTAATATAGAACAAGTTTATCCTGTACTAATGAACTGTGAAACCCAGCAACAGTGAAAACAGATGTCAAAAACTGTTGGGTATAGTATGTGTAAAATGTGTCTCTGAAGCCAGAAAATGTAGAATCTATGATTCAGGTTTACATAAACCAAACATACACATGCATATGCACGCGCACACGCACACACACACACAACTATAGTATACAGAACTATAATGCTCTAAGTAGTTAAAAACTGGGGACACATGCTAGCATCTTTTTCTGTCATAAACTCAGTTCACTGATTTTAGTGGGTTACTCTACAAATTCATTTTTTTTTTTGGTTTTTTGAGACAGGGTTTCTCTATGTAGCTTTGCGCCTTTTCCTGGATCTCGCTCTGTAGACCAGGCTGGCCTCGAACTCACAAAGATCCACCTGCCTCTGCCTCCCGAGTGCTGGGATTAAAGGCGTGCGCCACCACCGCCCGGCTACAAATTCATTTTTAGTACAGAAAACTTCTTTAGATAACAGCAAGGATATCAGAAGGAGCATTCTGTCTGTTCCTCTTGCCTCTAGTCATAATAAAAGTGAGATACTCAGGAAGAACTGGGGCAGAGATTGAATATAAACAAAAAACGTAACAAACCCAATATCCCAGGGCTTTGATGACATCAAGTTTACACATTGGACACGTTCGGTGATCCAAAAGCCATGGGTCAATGCATATTCTATGAAAAATATGCCTAAAAAAATTAAGTTTGTATTAATGTCTTAAAATAAATGCTTCCATATCTTATAAAGGAAATAATGCATTTTACCAACATATCCCTCTATTAAAACTTAGACAACAGTACACTAACATTATAGTCTAATCACTTATCTATTTTCATTTCTATTTTCTACTTAAATAGATTTTGGACTTAATAGTGAAATGTTTTTAAAAAGTGAAAGCTTCTCTTCATTCCACAAAATAGGATGGATCAATTTCTACCACATACCAGGTTATACATTTTTGTGTGTGTACTATTTTATTTTTTTGAGATAGAGTCTTGCTATGTCATTCAAGCTAGCCTAGAATGTGCTATGCAGTGCAGGATTACCTTGGATTTAGAATCCTTTACCTCTGCCTCCCAAATACGAGGATTACAGTTATGTGCTACAGCGCCCAAGCATTTTTATGTGCCTTAGTAGAACACTTATAAACCACTAAGGCTAGTAAAGCCCATGAATAAGCTCTTACTACTAACTAATAAACTAATCCTAAACTGAGCATATCTTCAAGTCTATAAATGACTCAAGTGACAATACTGATGAGCGGCACGAAGAAGAAGTTGTTTCCTCTTGTGTACCTTTATGAACCCTTCTTTAATAAACATCTGTTGCTACCAGGAAGACACATACACGTTCCTTTCTTGTTGGTTTATCTTGGTTTCCTGCCCTTCCCATGTTATGTGTGAAGTTAATTAGAGGCTTTGAAGCCAGACAGATTAGGCTCAAGCAGTAGCTGTGACTAAAAAGCATGACCACAAGGAGCTGTGTCTCCCCTAATCTCTGCACCTACACCATGAGCTGTTCGCAGTGTCTACAATAAGTATATACCTAGTAACTGTTCATTATTATTACTCTTTTTTTCTCTTTTCTTTTTTTTTTTTTTTTTTTTGAGACAGGGTTTCTCTGTGTAGCCCTGGCTGTCCTGGAACTTGCTTTGTAGACCAGGCTGGGCCTCAAACCTACAGAGATCCAACTGCCTCTGCCTCTGTTATTAGTCTTTTGAAGACTTTTTCTATTAAACAAAAGCTGCAGTGCCACTAAAAATAGCAATTCTTAATTATGTATCAGTCTAGTCCAGCTTATCATTCAACCTTAAATTAATACTGACTGACCCAGAAGAATTTTTCAAAAAACAAGAAACTTCTAGTTTTGTGGGGAGATGTTTAACATATTAAAAATGACCAAAATAAAAATCCCAATAATGTGCACACCACAGCGTATCTGCAGAGGTCAAGTCAAGCTCAGTGCAGACATCAGCACATACCTACTGCCTCTCTCCTGCGCACTCTTGAGCATCACTCTGAAAGGGGAAAGACCTGCTCTAAAACCAGCCTAAAACTCGACTTTTCTGCTTTTCTGCAGAACACGATCATCACACAGTGACCTCAATTCATGAAGTATCTACTGTGCTGACCTTAGGTAAATGCTGACAGGTTTTAGCCAGACACTTTTCTCAGTGAACTCTTATTATTTTGATACTCATTTTTTTATTTCTTCAACAGAGGTATCAAGAACTTAATCTACGAAAAAGTACTATATACGTAGTAAAGTATTTTGTAAAAAAAAAAAAAAGCAAATACACTAACTTGTAACTTGATTCTAAATTATGTAAAGTATTGAAATTTATCAGACTTGGAAAAATCTAATTTTCACACATACAACAAACTCTTCTGCTGATTAGCAGTTCTTTTAAAAAAGTCAATTACAGTAGCAGATTATTAAAATGAAATGGCAACTTCCCAGAGTTAAAACTGCACCTGTGCTACTGAACCCGAGTAAAGGGAGAAATACTCATTTTTTACAGCTTCAAAAGGAACCCACACTCAGGGATAAATAATAGCAGATCACTGCCTGCTTTCAGGTCACGGAAGGCCCTGGGCCCTTCATCTTTCCTCCTTTAATCAAGCACGTGTTCTGCTTCACCAGGTGTCCAATAGAGTCTAAACAAGCCTTGGGAAGACTAAAAGCCATCTAAAACAAAGATATAATGGATTTTAGTGCTCACCTAGAAGTCTCTCAAGCTGAGTAATTTTAAGGAGTCTTGAAGACAATATGAAAGATAAGCTAATCAAAGATCACAAGATCTTCCTATCAGAAAAGCATGGAACTCTTTTGTCAGAAAACTGAAACTTGTAAGTAATTTTTAGTATCTTAGTAAGAAAAACTTATTCATACTTGCATGGCAGGATTCTGATAACATCCTTTACTTTAAAGTTTTCAATACACACTGCACAATTCTCAGCATCAATATCAATTCCCTGCAAAGAGAGTTAAGAGTTACACACACACATTACACATATAATAATAAGTTAGAAAAAAACGAAAATTGACTAAAACAATGGATTCTACTCTATGCTGGAACAACCTGATCTAAAAACACAGATAATCATACTTGGCATTTACTTCTTACCACTATATCAAGCAGTTATATAAAGAATCTAAATGAAAAGAAAAAAAAATTCATTGTCTGCCTAGTCAAACATAAGCAGTGTTTTAAATAGTATGTTAGTGTTTGAAGAAATACAGACTATTGAGGGCTATAGAAATGCAAATCACACACACACACATTTTTTGAGACAAGGTCTCTTGTTTTCAGGCTGGCCTCAGGTTCACTGTATAGCCAATAGTGACCTTGATTTTCTGATGCCCCTGCCTTCATCTTCCAAAAGTATGGCTTATAGTAGTGAACCACCAGGCCAAGTTTATATGGGGCTGGAGATCAAACTCAGGACTTCATCAATGCCAGGAAACACTCTACGAAGTTAGCTGCACTCCAGTCAGGCTTGCTATTATGGTTAAACAAAATATTTTCAAGTATAATACTTAAATATTCAAAGACACTATTTATCTTCTAGAATTATTTAAAAGAAATCTGGATCTCTCTTAAAACAGTTACAACTTGGAGAAAGTACAAATGGCTACATATCTGAAATTTTACTTCATTAGTGTTAACCCCTCCATTAGAACAAGTCGCCACTTTTGCCTAACAAATGAATAAATGTATAAAAACCAAATTGTTGGCTGTAGGTTGGGAGAGTTGGCAACATTTCTCCATCAAGAGTCTATAGGCCATGGACTCTTTCTGTGAGTTAGTTGGGGTCAGTGTAGCCAGGAAAAGCTGAGATTCTGAGGCAGGGATTCAGGAACTCAAGCAGTATTTGCTTCTGAGGCTGCAATTTTGGCAGCTTCACATTATGAAACACAGCCACACTATCCTTGAGTTGTTATTTAAACACACCCTTAGCCAGGTGTAGCAATTAACAAGGAAGCAGTAAAAACCTGATTTAGTATGTACATACCATTATCAAAGACTATTAAAATGAACTTTAACAGCATTTTTAAATTTTATGTTGTGATATTTTATAAAAAGATTTTCTTACTATTTTTATATAAGTAGTGTCCTTGTATGAGTTAATGTACACCATGTGCATGCATAAAGCCTCAGAGGCCAGAAGCACTAGATCACACCATGTATGTATGAAGCTTCAGAGGCCAAAAGCACTGGATGCCCTGGAACTGCAGTTACAGGTAGTTATGGGCTGACATGGGTGCTGGAAACCAAAGCCAGGTTCTCGGCAAGACAAGTTAACTCTCTAGACCACTGAGCCATCTCTCCAGCCCCTTAAATTCTACGTTGTAACAAAATAATTTCACTTATATTTCATGTTGTGCAGGAAACCATTTTAAAATTCCTTAATAATTTACAAGCTTATACATTATTGTAAATAAATCCACAAGAAAAGAAAAATTAAAAATATAATCACTTGTCTCCAGAAATGGATAAGATGCAGACCGCAAAAATTCATTTTCCTGTGTAAGTTCACAATGTAAAAATTCCATATCCAGGTACACACTTCACAAACCATTTAGAGACCTTTTAAAAAATTATTATGACAATTTTAAAACAAGTTCCTAGTATCATACTTTAACAAATGCTGGTATAGGAAGAAAATAGTATCAATTTACTTGTATTCTCAAGGGCTTGGTTCAGTAACTTATACATGTGAATCTGTCTTCTCACATGTAAGCAATGAGATTTATTGCTAAGGAGGGGAAAAAAAAAACATGCAGCAGGTACAATAGAATTTTAAGTTTGTACAAAGTCCTGATTTCCTTCCTGAAAAGGAATTGAAGAATAAATTTTTAGAAATCAATTCTCACAACCTAGATTAGCATCTAATTTATAAATCAGAAGAATTTCCTATTAATATCCATGAAAAACTCTACACATACTCTGTATGGCTAATTATTAAATGGAAACTCTCCTGGTGATTTGCGGGATAAGAAATCAGTACTTTGCACCAACTAGTAAAATTCCACTATACTACAGTGTAAAAGTTATTGGGGGAAGGAATGACCCACCCATACAATCCTGAGCATATCTTAATCCTAACTATACCACAGAAGCCATTGATAACAGATTTCAATTTTTAAAACTCAAAAGGTCTATAATTTAATGTCTTTTAAGAAAAGTCCTCTAAGTAGGGCAGAGGAAGAGATGTAAGTAGTTTCTTATAGTCTTCCTTTCGTGAAGGGAAGGGAGGAATGGAAGGTGAAACAGATTGAGTCTCAAAGCTTAATAAGATAAAATCAGCATCCAAGCGACTGCTTCAGCCCACAGCTATAAGGCAACATGTCACTGCAGAGGATGGCCCACTACAAGATCAAATGTTACACATTAGCAAAGTTCCCTTCTAAGGGTGTATCCTTGAGGAGTCAGTGCCTCTGGAGTAAGGTTTTGTTTGCACTGTTCCCTAAATGCTTTCAATCTCTGAGTATGTCAGAAAGGTTCCCTTTTAAAAGTATAGTTTAAAAAATATGCTTTCTCTCTCCTCTACAAATGTTCAGTATTCTCCCTGTAACTGAGGGGCTTTGAGAGAATGTGCACATAGTCTTAGAATTCACAGCATCTTTATCGTCATTTACTTTGGCCCAATGGAACTTTCAGTGACAGGAATATTGACACATTGTTGTCACTGAGTACATACAATGTAGGAACTATCTTTTAAATTCAGTGTAATTCATTTAACCTTTTTGGGAGGTGGGGTGCTGGGGTCAATTCAGGACTTTACTATTGAGACACAGACCTGGACGGTAATAGTAATTCCTTTAAACAGCCATGTGACTGACGACCGCTCTAAAGGGCCTCTTCATTCATTCCATCTCTGCCAGCCTTTCTTTAAACTATTGGAACAGACATATGAAGGCTTAACAAAGCTCACACGCTTGTTACTGCTCAACAGTAGACTGGAGAGAAAAGACTTCCCAAAGACACAAACATCCTCCTGTCTGGACCCCAAACAAAGCACAATCCAAGTATTACCTTCTCTCCATGCTTTACAGTATGTAGTGGAAGCTGGCCAATAACTTTCTTAGTTTCCTTTCTATGATTCTTGGGGAGAAAAACAGTATTATTAAAATAGTCTTTAAAAAATAACCCGTAAAATACAATGTAAACAAAACAGAAAAGTTTTCATTAGCAAAACAAAGTTAAATGATTACTATGAAAATAACTTAGAAAAAACTTTTGATATATAAAAGAACCATATAACTTATAAGCTACTTGGTAAGCTTTTTTTCTCTCTCTCTCTCTCTTTCTTTCTTTCAAGTCCTGATTGGCCTTAAGATCACAGCACCCTCTGCCTCAGCTTCCCAAATACCAAGGTTATAGGCATGAGCTACCATGCCCAGCTAAGAATATATCTGTTTACTTACTTACTTGCTTATTTGCAATGAAGTCGAGGGCCTCACACATGCTAAACAAGTACCCTACACCACAGGGCTGTATCCCTAGCCCAGCAATAGTTGCTTTGAATTCTGTATCTGAGAAAGAACACCCCTGCACACCCCCCCCCCCCCCCCCGCCACTTTTGTGATGTTGGAATGGAACTCAGAAACTCCTAGCACTCTAAACATGTGCTGACGTTTGGCCACACTTTCAACTTCCAGAAAACAATTCTTACACTTAAACATTGGCAAGAAAATAATGAAGCCCAGGAAGAAGGTACCAATTCACTCTCCATCAATAGTCCCTAAGAGAAGAGCCCTGCCTAGTTATCAGACCAGGAAGTCTATTGTGCATTAGGACTGAGTATGCCACTGGAAGCCTCTGGCTCTTCTCTCTGTTCAAGAAAGGGCTTGCCTTCAGATAAATAGCTTATCAGCTACTATAGTGCAGACAGAGCAGGCCATTCCTCTTTGCTCCTCAACCTTATGCCAAGCTAGAGAACAGGGTTATATATGCTCTTTCTGTCACATGCCCTTCTGCTAATCCTCTGTCTACAAGAAGACAAAGAGGGTACAGGTACCTGCAGGAACCAAATGTACAAAAAGTAACCTAGACTTAAAAATACATTCCAATTAAAAAATTCATCAAAGTGAGGAATACTCAAATAAGCAAACTGAAATTAGTGCGATTAAATGTAACTTCAAGTAGTACATAGAATGTATTTATGAGCTATCATTTAAAATGAACCAAACTGCATAAATTAAAATGAATAGTTATCCATAACTACCTGACTTCCAAACTGTGAGCCAGTATATAGGAAACGCTGTATATAATAGAATATTAGCCATGCTAATGAGATAATCATCATCGTGATGAAAGCAATGGCCACAAACACCACAGACTGACCACTGATGAATTCTTGCATATGACGGGTACCAATTGCTATGCTCATTTTTACTGGAATTCCTTTTTGCACCAGCTCAAAAATTTCTCGTCCTTTTGGGTAGCTAATCATAATGACGACTGTCTTTCCTGTCCCTGCACAAAAGAACAAAGAAATGAACAAAAGTTAGATAAAATTAAGAGTATGTTCTTCAATACATCAAATACATTTGAAAACTTCAATAAAAATGAGTAATATAGTAAAACATCAATTGCCAAAACTGGTTCCAAAAGAGAAAACAGGCTGATTGAAATTAGGAAAATCACTATGAACTATTTTCTGAAAAGCTAGGATACCATTTAGATTCCCAAATGAATCTATCATTAGACCTTTAAGAAGCACAAAATACTAATGGTATTGAAACTGTTCCATAGCTAATTAAAAGGCTACTTACAATTTTTTCTAAGCCAGGCATGGTGGTAAAAGCCTTTAACCCAGAGGCGGAGATAGTTGGCTTCAGTTAAAAGATAAGCCTGGATTATACAGTAAGTGAAGGCCAGCCTGGCTAGACAGTGAGACCGTGTTGTGCCTCCGCCCTCCCAAAACAACCACCCCAACAGCTGCAGATGTGGCTCAATGGCAGAGCACCTGCCTCGCATGTACAAGGCCCTGTGTTCAAATTCCAGCACTATAAAAAGGTATTAAAAACCAAACATGGTAATAAAAAGCAAAAGAATCATACAGGTTAATTTCACTTATGACTATGAATGTTCCAGGGCAGCCAAGGGCTACACAGAGAAAGCCTGTCTCAAAAAACCAGGAAAAAAAAAGAAAAAAGGGAATATGAGAACTCTATTGTGATCACTACCACTTTTTAAAATTTTTTATTTTGTGGTTGCCGTATTAGGCATGAGGCTCTTTTTGATGTTGAATATTTTCTTTTTCTTTTTTTTTTTTTTTCTGGTTTTTCGAGACAGGGTTTCTCTGTGTAGCTTTGCACCTCTCCTGGAACTCACTTGGTAGCCCAGGCTGGCCTCGAACTCACAGAGATCCGCCTGCCTCTGCCTCCCGAGTGCTGGGATGAAAGGCGTGTGCCACCACCGCCCGGCTTCTTTTTCTTTTTTAAGACAATGTCTCATAGCAGACCTTAAATTCCTCCTACCTCTGCCTCCTGAGTACTGGGACTAAATATGCATTACCATGTCTGGCAAAAATTTTAAAAGCTTCCTTTCAGAAAACTCATGAATTTTTTCACTATCCCCTTCCCAAAGTTTCAAGCACAGAAACCAAAATAAGGTGGCATTAATTGGAAACCGTTACTGTCCTACTTACCACTGTCCTTGCTTTAAAAAGTTTAGAGCTGGGGGAATGGGTTAGCAGTGAGTGCACACCTACTAGGCCCAAGGCTGATTTCTATCTCCAGGACCAGGAAAAAAGTTTAACATCCAGTTATCAATGCCAAATCAGTATACTGAATTTTCTCCTTCAGTTAGTTTTCAACCAAGTTGAAGTTAAACCAATCTAAGTGAAAAAGGATAAACAAGACTAGTGTTTAAGGGGCCGGGAAACAGCTTAATGATACAATGTGTGCTCAGCATGGATGGGAGAGGCAGGATTTAAACCCAACTACCTTCTCTAAAAATGTGTTTATTGCATGCTATCCGAATGAGACGAACTAATGCCTAAGAGCCCAGTTTCAGTCCCCAGTAACAAAGAGAGGTGGGAAGCAGGCATGAAGAACTGGCTGCAAGACAGACCTAAAGAGATCCATCAGGTCTTCAAAGATACTAGGTGCTTTCTGTTTTAAAAGAGCCCTGCCAAGTCTGAGATCGTTTGGAGGCACAAAAAAATCATTTCTTCCACATGAGAACAAGTTTTGCAGTAAAGTGTCTCAAAAATCAGTTCTTTCTCTAGCTCTAGCCTCAGTTTAACAGATTTTAAAAATTAAAAAAAAAAAAAAATCCCACTTTTGTAGTACTTTCAGTTACCGTAACTCTAGTTCAAGGGGCTCTGATGTCCTCTGGCCCCTGTGGGCACTTGTTCACATATGGCACAAAAAATTCATGACACCACAAATACATAAACATAAAAATAATAAATAATTCTTTTTTTAAAAAAATCACCTCTTTCCTGGGAAAAGCCAGGAGCCTACTGCCTACTACCACAGTGAAATGTGGCATACTGATGGCATATGTAAATAAGGGCAATTGTTTGGTGGCCCCCCCTTTTCCAACAAGTCTGTTCCTTATGCCTCTTCTTGATTTGTCATTTTCCCCTAAGTACCCGCTGTCACAGTCTAAATGTCCATCAAAGTAACAGGGCTCTAACATTAGAGTATGTGCACAGGGTCCAACAGTAGCTGTTAGCATGGTCTGCACTCAAGAGAAGAAGCAACAGGTAAAGTGTGGACAGTATGCTATCCTTAGACATCTCCAGGGAGTTGTCTGACTGGCTTCTGGATGGATGGAGTGGGAGTTGTCTCACTTTGCAGAGCAGAAGGTCTAAGTAGAAATTCTGCACCACACAAGTCCTATGATAGATAGTATAATGTGTTAGGTCTCAAAGAAACCCGGGAAAAACGGGCTGAGGTGACTATTGAACACATCAAAGCGGACCCTGGCCACCAGTCTCTCCCTACTCACAAGCACCTGCTACAGAGTCACAGAGATTGGCATATCTCACCTCCTACCCAAACCTTTCCAGCACCTGACTTTGCTTCCCTTTCCCCAGCTTCTCTTTTCCTATAAAACCTAGCCATTTTGGCTACATGTTCTCTTTGGTGCTCTTGGACTCCTGGCTCTCTCCCGGCCTCTTGGCTTCCGGTCCCTCTCTGTCTTCTTTCCTCTTCCTCTCTTGCTCTCCCCATTTTCTCCTCTTCATAGCCCAGTTTAGTCTGGACCCTTCCAGATGCCTCTGTCTGGGCTCTCTCTCATATCTACAATACATCTTCTCCTCAATCATTCCTTGGAGCATCATGTTCTCATTTTTTTTCATTCATCTGGTGAGAACAAAGCATAGACTATTTTATCTTGTTGAGACACATAGTCTAGAGCATATCCACTATGATCTTAGCCACAGGAACTTTGTTTCTGAAGTGCCAGAAGGGCACCTTTCTAAGGTGGCTTCTGTCTGCAAGATGATACTGGAACCAGTTTGAGGCTAACTAGAGGAAACTATGGTTTTACAGCATGTTCATTAACGACCCTGCTGTCACTGGGAAATACACTGAGAGGCAGGTATTGACTACCTTTAGGAAAATATTCAGCAGTCCAGAAACATAGATAACAACAACTATGACATGGCTATAACCCATGTACTATGACAAGGTACAAGCTAAAAGCCCTTTTAATTAAAAAAAAAAAAAAAAAGAAAAAGAAAAAGAAACTTGCAGAACATTTCAAATAGAAACAATGGTATAATTCTGCCATCTTGGTTAAAAGCTTTCATACAGAATCCCAAATGGCTTCTATACTACCAGCTGGTAACAATTTCTGGTGCCATTTTTTGTGACAATGAGAGACAGGGTGTGTGGGGAAACCCTCCATTATAGAACATATCATTTAAAGCAGAAAGCTGCCATATTGTTATTCTACAGCTGTGGACTCAGAAATCTTCAGGGAGTTGTTCAATGCTACCACCTGGAAATGCTGGTTCTCATCAGGGTCTGAAAGTTTTATGTCCAAGGCAGTATTCATTTCTTGAACCTTCTCCACAGGGTGTGTGGTTGCAGAGCCAGACCTGGGCTCAAATCTCATTTTGTTCACTGCCTGAGGAGACCTGTGTATTCCTGGACAAACTGCTCTCTGAAAATGATTCTTCTTCCTTTTTTTTTTTTTTCTGTCATTGTTAATTAGTTTAAGAATGATTCTTCTTTGGGCTGCCACTTATTTAATAAGCAAGTAGAATAAAGAACTAGACTTATGAGGGATAATCTTGTTTGGAGTAGAGGGAAATCTTTCCCTGAGAGGCACATTTACACTTTATCTTCAAGAACAGAGAAAGTTTAATGAACCAAAGGAAAGGAATTTTTCTAGGTCATAAAATGATCATAGAATCATATCTGAGGGACTAGAAATATGGCTCAGTGGTTAAGAACACTGCGTCTTGTTCCAGAGGACCCAGGTTTAAATCTCAGCACCCACATGAAGCTTGCAACTGTTTATATAACTCCAGTTTCTGGAGATGCAATGTCCTCTTCTAGTCTCTGTGGGCACTGATGCACAAATAACATACATGATGTACAAATAGTAGCACGCAGATAAGAAACTCCAAAGAAACTAAACCTTTTAAATATTTATATTTGAGAAGGTGATGAGTCCAGCTTGGCAAGTTATTAAAAACAGGCATTATGTTGAACGAAGAGGAAAATGAAAAATTAGGCAAAATGAGAAAAGCGTACACTTAGCTTAATGAGTGAGAAAGAAATCAAAGTATTTTTTAAAAAGCTGTAGCCTGTAGAGGCAGTGTGATGGACTGGGGATAGTTCGTTATTCAACAGTTTGGGTGGCAAGACTGCTTCCAAGACCTATTTTAAATTGACAAAACTCAGTGATGACTTTTTTTACCCTGTGACTTATTCATTTTTCACAGCTACTCAGGAGGCTAGGACAGAGGAGTTCCCAAGGCCAGTCTGATCAATATGCCAAGAACAAGTCTCAAAGCTGGGGCAGGCAGATGAACTAGCTCTGAAGTAAGTTCGTGCACAAGGTAAGGGACACCAAGCACATCTATCACACTCCCCCAGACTTTATTGCCTGTCAAATCACTGGCTCTCTGGTCCAATCCACAAGAGCTAATCTGCTCAAGTAATTTTGTACAACTGTGTGTACACTGGCAGAGAGAGAAAGATCTCAGCCAAACAGGTGAATTTCTTCACAGGAGGCATAGAGACTTGAAATATAAGAAATAAGCTGTGGAATTCTTTTTCTTCCCCAGGGCTTAGTGTTGCTATCATTCTTGCTTGATTATAAAAAGGTCATCTTGCACAATCTCACCCACAAAGTAATCTCTACACCTTCCCATTAGGCAGGAAGCTCCCTAAGGGCAGTTTCTGTTTTATTTTTGTCTTACACTGAGCACAATGTCATTGTACACAGCAGCATCATAAATCTCTTTGTTGAGTAGCAGATACAGAATAGTATTTTTAGCAGGCCAAATTACCAGTAACAGAATTTCAAATGTTCCTATGCCAAAAATAAAATGGTTTCCATTTCCTTCTCAAATTTTTTGTGCTCCTCTTGCTACCTTGTCAAAAGCTAAACAGAGTTGTAAAGGATTACCACTTGAACAGTAACTTCAAAATTTAGTATCAAAACTTATGAATGTAATGTACCATTTCTCCTCCCAAGGAAACTAAAGTCTACTTCAGTATTGTCTTGAAGGAGATAAGGACTACTGAAATATTTAAAGTAGTAGATTGAATTTCTGGTGGAGAAAACTAATTTAACAGCAATAACTGATCTTGAGGTTTCAGTAGCAGAACCTCCCAAACTTTCAGGTTTTCTTTTTTAGAAATAAAGTGCCACATTCTAGCCACTTCTATTCCCCTAGGGAATCCTCAACAAACCGAGATTTAGTGCAAACTCAGCTTAAGTTCTATAGCGACTCTTGCTCTACTTGTAGTTATCAATTTTATTGAACTGTGTGTTGTACACACACACACACATGCATGCAACTGAGGTGCCTGCCCAAGGAGGCCAGAAGAAGGAACCAGATTCTCTGGAGCTGGAATTACTGGCACTGAGTCATCTAGCATGGGTTTTGGGAACTGAAATGAGGGGCCTCTGCAAAAGCAATACTCACTTTTAACCACGGAGCCATCTTTCCAGCCTCAGATAGGCCTCCTTTCACACATCTTGTCTGATTTCTTCATAGGTCGCTCCTCATTAGATTAGACAAGTACTACCTGTTCAGTTTATCAGGTTTTTGTGGCATGGACCATGGATGGCCCGTGGAAGGTTTCTTCATGAATGAATGGATTGGAAAAACTAGCTTATCTTCCAGGACTACAGCTGAAATTACCTAGTAAGGAGAATTACAGTAGAGGAAATACTCTGGAATGTCTTGTTATACGAAACAGAAATGTTTGAATGGTTGGCTAGGGTGAAGGAGGACAACACAATTCACAATTGGGCACTATATAATTATAAATATTTGTGTATGATTGGTTTAGTCAAAAATATTGGGGTTGGGGGAGACCTGGAGTGATGGCTCAGGGGTTAAGAGAACTTGCTGCTCTTTAGCAGAGGACCTGGCGATTCCCAGGACCCCCACAGTGACTTAAAGCCACTGTAACTCCAGCGCCCTCATCCGGCCTCCACAGGCACCAGCCACGCATGTGGTGCACTTCCATACACGCAGACAAAACACTCATATACATAAAAATAAACCAATAAAAAAAAGCTGGCCAGTATGATAATTCATGTCTATAACCCCAGCACTTGGGAAACTAAGATAAGAAGATCATGAGTTAAGGACCGGCATGAGCTACTTAGCAAGACCCCATCACAAGTAAACATACAAACACAAAACAACACAAACTTCACCACCACTACCTCTCCCCCGAAAACGGATTTGTTGAAACTACTACTGAACACTTACTGAGAACTCTTGCAGCTTTTCCATGTTAGTTCACTTCAGACCTTTCAGCCTTTTGCAACATTACTCCTGCTACATGGAAGTCCTATAGCCCACCTACCACACATATACATAACTCCCTAATGTCCTGAACCTGCCCATCAAGTCAATCTTTCCAGGGAACTGTCCTAGTTGGCCCCATCCTCTATGAGTCTATTAGGGTGCCACTTCTGGCTCCTTAGAGCACCAAGATACATTTTAAATTCAAATTAAAGTTGTAGATCAGTTGAGAGCACAGTTTTACAGATAATCAATAACTGACTATGCATAAAGACCATTTAACATGCACTGCTGGTACAAAATGAATACCTCTTAATATATAGCTTCTCTAAAGTTGGGTATTTCTTTTCATTTTTTCCAAGACTAGGTTCTTAGAACTAATCACAGTGAAATTTTAATTAAAAGTCTCAATGGGTCCCATCATTACAATATTGTGGCCATTTTTAGGAATCTTTTTTGTTGTTAAATTTTGTTTTTTTGGTTTTTCAAGACAGGGTTTCTCTGTGTAGTTTTGGTGCCTGTCATGGATCTCCCTCTGTAGACCATGCTGACCTCAAACTCACAGAGATCCGCCTGGTTCTTCCTCCCAAATGCTGGGATTAAAGGCTTGTGCCATGACCGCCTGGCCATTTTCAGGTATCTTAAAAGACTTGAGCTATCTTTAAAGTTTGTAATGTAGCATCACCACTGTAAGCTTTTTCTAAATGTCTGCAGAAACATTCAGGTAAACAGATTAATTGGCTGACTAAGTGGGGGTATTTCTTCTCTACCTCTGAAATCCTTTTATTTCAATTCGATCCCTTTTTCCTGCCCTTTGCCAATTGTTTCGCACTTAGCAAACAACATTCAAGGATGTAAAATGCTGTTCTTAAAAGGCTGTGCCAAAATTTCACCTAGAGGTGCATGTTACTTAAGCTACAATAACTACAGTAAGGTCAACACCAAGACCGTAACGATTTGACTGTTATCTATTTTTACCTATCTTGGTCAAGATAATTTCGACACCTTTCAGCATCCTTTAGGCTTTCTAAGCACCTGTGCATATAGTGAAGTTTAGACTCTTCTGCCTGGAAAGTTATGCTTATCACTACTGACAGACCATAAACCCTTCATAGGCAGCCATTCATCTTAGGCATTTCCAACTCCAACCGAGTACAATACTTGATCCAAAGCAGCTGGCAAACTGAAGTCTGCTAAAAACAGAACATTAGCACAGCTCTAAGTCCTTACTGCTGTTCTGAGAGAGTATGATCTATCTTAAGGCGAGGATTCTTTTAAAATCCTCAGTTTCCGTAATGATTAAATTTTAAAAGTTATCTAAAGCCAGATTCCAGTGAGAGGAAAAATGGGTTTCAGAAGAACTGGGGAGTAATTCTCCCCACAACTTAGGAAGATGATCAGTATTCAGTTTCAGAAGCACACCTCTACCTGTTGATAGAAATCCACTGTTACACATCAGCACTAAGAACAGTGGAATCAGTGGATTTTCCTGGCTTCAGCTACATTCTGACTAAACAGAGGAAACCAACCTAAGTGTACACAGCTCAATAAATATTCCGCTCAAGTTCAAATATAGTCTGTCAAAGTTGGCTTCTCCCATCTTCTTCTTTTTGTTTGTTTTTTGAGACAGGGTTTCTCTGTGTAGACCCAGATGTCTTGGAACTCGCTCCATAGATCAGGCTGGCCTCCAACTCATAGAGACCTGCTTGTCTCTGCCTCCAGAGTGCTGGGATTAAAGTTGTGTGCCACCACTGCCCAGCCCCATCTTCTTAACTCTATTCTCAAAGTGCTGCTGCCACTGTCATCCCTGGTACCCACATGGGCTCCATTCTGTGAGTCAACCTTTCCACCTCTGCAGTCTCTACAGCCCAAGGGTCTACATTTGTTTCCAGCTTTTCTTCCTTGTTAACTACACTACTACAATTCATATTCTTTTAGGTCAGTGGTTCAAAATGCTAGATAATATTGTTGTCCCCTGAAGTTCTGGCCAAAACTCAAGGCATTTCTGGTTGTCACAACTGTGCAGAAGGCACCTAGAATGTGGGAAGACAGGAATGCAGCTAGATATCATATAGGTCACCAAGCAATCTGGACTTGTATTAAAATGCTTTTGAGTATGTTTCCTTACTGGACGGTGGAGTTAGGGATCTACCTTAAAGGGCCCTCAGGAAGAGTCAGTCACTCGCTGCATCACATTTTTTAATGTGTGCACTTTCATACATTTTTCAAAAGGTGCTAATCCTCCCTTTAAAAAAAATCAGAATTATTATCATGCTTAGAAAGGAGGCAGATAATGAGAACAGAAGTGTCCCTCCACCGATGTTTCTAATTAACATCGCTGAGGTGCTTTTCTGAGTCCAGATAAATTATATATGTCAACAATATAAACAAGAAAGGTTGCTGAGCCATGGTTAGAACAAGTGTTGTCTGCTTGGGAGGATGCTAATGTCATTATCAAAAAATGCAGTAGGGTAGAGTTAGAAAATTGTAGGGTGGTGAGTCTGCCATTTGAAAGAAAAAGTCGACATTAAGATGTGTATGCATCCAAAAATGCACACACCCACCATCAAGGAATCAGGTCCAGCACAGACCTCTTTTCACTGACAGAACTGAACTTGGGAATGCTGCGTATGGGCTACATCTGTAATGCTAGGAGCTTTCCTGAGTCTTCTGGAAACAGGCCGTGTGTACAATGACAATTAGGCCAATTTGTAATCACTAGACTAACTGCAGCTGACCCACCACCACCACCACCACAGGGACATCTGTACTCATTCTCACCCACCACTGTCTGCAGCCAAACAAACTTCATAGTCTCAAAGACCCAACTTCTTCAGGGTTTCTCCATTCGAGCCGATTACTTTCATGAAATTTCAAAGTCTCCTTACCTCCTCCTCCTCCTCCACCCTACCATGCTCCTACGGTCTGAACCCATTTCTCTGCTAACCCGGAGTCAACATTCCTGAAAAAGAGTTGATCTAGCCGGGCGGTGGTGGCGCACGCCTTTAATCCCAGCACTCGGGAGGCAGAGCCAGGCGGATCTCTGTGAGTTCGAGGCCAGCCTGGGCTACCAAGTGAGCTCCAGGAAAGGCGCAAAGCTACACAGAGAAACCCTGTCTCGGAAAAAAAAGGGGGAAAAAAATTGATCTATAAATGGAGGTCACTTCCTTGCCATCAAATGGCCATCATTCCCAACCTATAAAAAATGGCCAAATCCAATGTCATTTTCTGTCTTTATACATTCTGTGTTGCATTCATGCCAAAACAGAACAACAACAAATACAGTACAGGAAAAGGATGTCTGACTTAGTAGCAGCAGAAACAAAAACGGTAATCACCGGAAATGCAGAATGAGTCAACTGTGTGATGCCTTAAAGCTAATGTGATCTTAGTAGCACAACAGAAATACGATCAAATTCTGGGTCCCCCCCGGAGAGAACTCTGTCCCACGGATGGCATTGTGCAAACTCATCCTTGTCTGAAGTACATGCAACCTGCTGTCCCTGGAATGGTGTGTTTAGGACCGGCCTCCTGACTAAGAGAGCAAGGTCTTTTCTTCAATGAATACAGTAAAAAGATTTCATCTGAACTCCGAACTGTCCAAATACAATGAGCAAGTGCGATCGCCCTACGTGTGTCGCCAGAGACAAGCAGGTGTCGTGCTTGCTACCAGGTTTTCCGATTCAGGGTTCTGAAACATTCAGATACGCCTGGTCAAAAGTGAAGAAACCAGAGAGCCACCAAGCCATCACGCTAGGTTGGTGAATGGGCAATGCGACCCTGGAGCGCGCATGGGGAAGGGTCTCCCTCCACTCCCACACACTCACCACGCAACCAACTTTGGGAAACGGTAACTCGACCTTAAGTGACCCCGTGATTAGGAATCTGGAGTCTTTTTGCAAGCGGTAGGAGCTTCCTCCTGCGGAGTTTCTTCGCTACTCCCCTGCCTTCTTTCTCACCCTCCCGAGGAGAAGCTCCCATCCAGTGTGTGCACGCACTTTCCTCTCCACACCACCGGGGAAGCCACCAGGCTCGCCCCTGCACCCCCCCCCCCGGCCTGCTCACCCGCGTGCGACATGGGCTCGGTGGCGTTCCCGTGGCGCTCCAGGTTGTACACCACCACCGCCGAGGCGTTCCTCCGCGCCGCCGCCAGCACCTTGTCCTTGAAGGTGCAGCCGCCGCGCGCCACCAGCGCGACCCAGGGCGCGGCGCCCAGGCTGCCGGGCGCCACGAAGCGCGTGTCGGGCGCGCAGCCCTCCTTGTCCCCCTCGGCGCGCGGGACGCCCACCAGGCCCTGCCTGTCCTCCCGGGGCGAGCTATCGCCGAAGCGGCCGCTCTCGGACACGCTCCACACCGTCATGTTCGACTGCGGGTCCACGTACTCGATGCTCACCACGGCCGAGTACCACTCGAGCGCCCCGCCACCCACCCCGGGGGCGCACAAGGCCAGCGCCAGCAGCGTGAGCGTGTCCCGGGCTCCCACGCCAGCCGTGGGCCGCCGCCGTCGTCGCGCCGCCATGGCCGCCCGGCCGGGCTGCGGAGGAAGAGAGCGAGCGAGCGAGCGCCGGGCGACCCTGCTCGCTCCAGGCCGACCCGCAGCTCTGAGGAGGCGGCCGCCGCTCGCGAGAGACACCGCTGATCGCGGCGGGGGCGGGCCCGCGGCGCACGCGCACCTGGAGGGGCGGGAGCGGGAGGGCGTGGCGAGACGGAAGGGGTGGGGCCCTGCCCGCGGCCCTAAGGTGTGCGCAGGCGCAAGGGTCTGTGCCTGGGGGGGGGGGCGGGGGGCGCGGCTGTGGGCGGCCGTGCTGCAGCTTGCCGATGCCAATGTGTCTTGTGCAACCGGACATCTACAGTCCCCAAGTCTGGGGAAATTTGTGTGGTTCGGGCAGGCAAGCGTGGGACTGCGGTTGTGTAAAATCTCTCAAGAGGGTGGAGTTGACTGCGCAAGGCACACGGCCAAGGCCTGGCTATCTAAACCACTTAAAACAACAACAACAACGAAGACAAAGCCGCCCTCGTGTTGTCCGGATGCCTTTTGTTACCAACTTCGTTGATTCTTTGGTGCTCATCTCTCAAGGGTTCGCGTCAACCCTTTCTGTTAGTTTATGTGTAGCGTGTAGGCTTCTATTTGGATGAAGACGAAGGTGCTATATGAATCAAAAGAAAAAGGGGGGCGGAAAGGACTTGTTTGGAAATAAATGCTGGCTGATAAATAGTCCTATCATAACATGGTGGGTGGGTAGTTTTTGTGTGCCATTAAATGATTCTTGAACACACTTAACGTAGTTAAGTGCATTTATGATAACTCTTTGGTAAAAACTTGGGGTGGGGGGCGGGTAGAGCTGAGGTTTGCAATGCTCAGTGGTAGAGCATCTCCCCGAATTTGAAAGGTGTTTCCCCTTTCTTCGAAGAATATGAAAGTCTGACTAGACCCCAATAGATGAGATCTCTCCTTCCCGCCGCGGTGACATCATACATCATATATGAGCTACCAAATATCAAAATGCATTTAAAATATCCCATCCTATATGAGCTACTGAATACCAAAATACATTTAAACCTAAGAATTGGACACTTTAAGAGCTTACAGCATAGCTATACATTGTCAGGCATTTCTCTGAACACACACACACACACACACACACACACACACACACACACACACACAGAGAAATATGCTGTGACAGACCTTCAATTCATCACCCAAGCCTGACTTACCCACTCACATTATCCTCTAGCTCTGAGGGGCCTCAGGTACCCTCACAGATCTCTGCTGAATTGGTCAAACCAGTTTCTCCTGAGAACCACTTACATAAAGGTGCGTCAGGTCTTTAATTAGACTGGACTTTCAGAAGAGGCCTGCTTCTGTGCTGATGGAGCAACCGGATCAGGATTTCAAAACTCACACACTATGTGGTTGTGCCTCATCTGCTAAGTGTGTTCCCCGTGAGGTTCTTTCATGTTATTCTCCCTGTTTTAAATAGTGTGAGCAAAAGGCCAAAAGTTCCCTTTGTGTGGCAATAAGCTGTGTTGTCCGTGAAATCATATTTTGTTCATCTATTTTCCACCAAGCAAACCACTAAGGAACTGGAAATGAAGTTTAGCGCTTTGATTTATGATTGACTCATTTCTCTTCCTTCTTTGTACAAGGGTCTATAATTACAAGGAAATCGGTTGTTGCTGCTCAGACCATGTGTTTTATGTCGGACCTTAAACCCTCTCTGCTCCTCTTTGTCTTTTGGATTGCATCTGTGGTCTGAAATACAGCCCGAGTTCCAGCTTTGAAGTTGACTCTCTTCTCCCACTCCCATTACTAAAGGAAATTATTTATTTTTATTTTATGTGTATGAGTGTTTTGCCTGCATATCTGCCTGTACACCGATGCCCTTGGTTATCCCTGAAACTGGAGTTACAGACTGTTGCAAGCCAACATGTGGGTACTTGGAATTGAACCTGGGTTCTCTGGAAGAACCAGTGCTCTTAACCGCTGAGCCATCTCCCCTGCCCCAGTAAAGGACTTTTTAAAGGCCAATAGGATTTTGAGCTTAAGGCCTTTCCTTTGTTTTAGACCCAGAATAAGGTTGTATGTTGCAGTCTGAGGAACAAGCTCTAGAACCCCCGACTTTATGTTCCAGCCGTGCAGATATTTGTAGTTCCCAGAACACATCACTGTGGTTTCATGCCGTCTGAAACATTATTTCCTTCTTCCTGAAATGACCTCCTCCTTCTGCCTCTTGTTCTGGCAAACGCTACCTTGGTCTCAATGTTTTAACCCCTCAGCTCTTTCTCTGTAGAACCTGTCTTCATTGACTGGAGGCTAGCAGAGGCCCTTTCTGCTTCCGTCTTCCTAGAGCACAATATGCACACACAGTATTTTCAGGCTACTGATACTGATTTCCAAATAGGGTTTAGGGCCTTCACAATGGCCAGGATTACTGGGTTGCTCTTTTCACAGGCCTACCTCAACTAGCAGTATGGTGAGCTTCTTATATGAGTGAAACACTATTCCACAGTAAAGGACCCATGATTAATCAAACACTTGCTCAAAAAAGCCAAACTGGCTCACAGGACAAGCCTCGTTGCTGTTGAACTCTTGGGCCCAGCACAACTTCTTGGTTTTTTTGTTTTTTTTTTTACTTTTTCTTTTTTTTTTCTGAGAGAAAGTTTCTCTGCAGCCTTGACTATCCTGGAACTCGCTTTGTAGACCAGACAGAGATCCACCTGCCTCTGCCTCCAGGGTGTTGGGATTAAAGGCATATGCCGCCGGGCGGTGGTGGCGCACACCTTTAATCCCAGCACTCGGGAGGCAGAGGCAAGTGGATCTCTGTGAGTTCGAGGCCAGCCTGGTCTCCAAAGCGGAGTTCCAGGAAAGGCGCAAAGCTACACAGAGAAACCCTGTCTCGAAAAAAATAAAATAAAATAAAAATAAAGGCATATGCCACCACTGCCCTGTTTTTTCATCATCAGACTAAGCCTCAGCTGGTTTTCCTTGCTGTTACACTCCACCACTGGCACATACTTCTGAGACCTCCTTGTGTACTGACTGCCAAGTACCATTCCAATTCCTCTTCCCCAGAAGAGCTAACAGGACTTATCACCAACACTTATTTTTGAAGGGAAAGAACAGAGGTAGCATTACCTTTTGATCATTTTAGTATGGAATATTTCAAATAGTTCTCAGAGCAGAGAAACTAATGGAATGAAGCTCTATGCATTCCTTACTTAGGTTCAAGAATGACCAGCACATGGCTAGCAATTTTAGATCGACACATATCTATCTCCTTTCTCTTCTATAACATTACTTTGAAGGACACTCCAAACATCGTATCAATTTTTTTTGTAATACTTTTAGTATGTACTCATGATTATTACTTTTTTGTTAAGTTGATTGGATTTAGAATCACCATGGAAACACACCTCTGGGTGTGTCTATGACATGTTTCCAGAAAGGTTTAATGGAAGAGGTGGTTTAACTGAATGTGAGTAGTACCATCCCACGAGCTGGGATCCCAGAGTGAATAAAAAAGGAGAAAAGCGAGCTGGACAATAAAATTCATCTCTCTCTCGTTCTTGTCTTGGTTGTGGGGTGACTGGCTGTCCCATGCAACTACCATTATTACTTCCTGGCCATAGCAGACTGGCACCTTCAAACTGTGGGCCAAAGGAAACCCTTCCAGCCTTACGTCACCTTTGCCAGGCCATTTGCCATGCCGACAGCAAAAGCGTATGTCACAGAAAATTGGTTCGGTTGTTGCCGTGATGAACCTGACTATGGTTTGAAGGCCTTTGAAACTTTGTGGGAGGAATGTGGACGAGTTTGAAGTTTTTAAAAAAAATTCCAGAATCCCTGGAACTCTGTAAGCTGAGCTCCATGGGCCAGGCTTTCGGGAGTTTGGAGAACTAGAATGCTGAGAAAAAAAATATTTCAGAAAGGAGCAAAGATGATGAGGAATTGGGCTACAAGCCATTTTTGTGTTACCCTCCAACAAGGAATCTGGCTTCATTCTGTCCAGTCCTTCGAATTTCCATGAAGCTGAATTCAATGGATGAATGTTCGGTGGAAGAAATTTCAAGGCAGCAAAGCAGTCAGCCTGTGGCTGGGCTGCTGCTCATTGTTTTTAATTCAGAGCCACAGTGAGAGCAGAACAATAGGAAAAATATGCAGCTTGGTGAGGAAAAACAAGCGAGAAATTTAAAGTTGTGGGCAAGGAGGTTACAGACAAAACATCTGTAATTGTTAATGAAACTAGCCACGATGTTAAAGAGAAACCTCACATTCTTCACAGGGACAATAGGAAAAGCGCCCTGTGGCAAGACCACATTCATCGCCAAAGGCCCCAATTTGTGAAAATGAAAGTTAATAGAAAGAAGAGAGCCTGTACTTAGAATGCCACCATAGCAGTCCCCTCCTCCAAAATGGTCCCCTAGTAAAGTGTTTTTCCAGGGCCAGCCAGGAAGACATACGGTTGGCACAGCAGCTGTGGTCCAATGGGTGGGGCAAACTGAAGGGAACCTTTCAGCTCAGGACCCCCAAGACCAAGTTCTCAGCACAAAGGAGATTTATTTGCCCCAGAGGGACAGAGGGCAGGGAATAAGAGGCAAAGACAGGTGACAGAGATGAAGGAGAAGGCAGAAAAAAACAAGGGAGAGGGGAAGGAGTGTTTGTCCCAGAGGTGGGGACACGGGACTACCTCTGGATAGAGGAGACAGATGTGGCCCACAGGCAAATGGTTTATAAAGGTAAAACAGTGTAGCTAGAGTTTTTCTCTCCGGGTTCCGCCAAACCCCGACAGTCCCGTAGCCCACTTATAAAATAAACATACAGACGCTTATATTATTTAAACTGCTCAGCCATTAGCTCAGGCCTACCACTGTCTAGCTCTTACTCTTATACTCAGCCCATTTCTGTTAATCTATATGTCGCCACATGCTCCGTGGCTTTACCTGCTGCCTTTACATGAGGTTTCCTGGACGGCAGGCCGGTGTCTCCTCCTCTCCGCCTTCCTGTTCTCTCAATTCTCCTCTCTGCTAGTCCCGCCTATACTTCCTGCCTGGCTACTGGCCAATCAGTGTTTTATTTATCAATCAATCATCTACAGCAAAACGGGGAACCCCTGTGTTAGGATAAAGAGTTTAATTTTAATTGGGCATGCTAATTAGGTGAGCCAAAGGGGGCTTTTGATTACTGGACTTCAATACTTTGATAGCTAGACCTTGGTTGTCAGCCTCAGGAGGAGGAAGTGGCCAAATAAGGGAATGGACCTTGGTGGCTAGCTTTAAGAATGTAATTTAATGGCTTTTGGCAAGGCAGAGGGAATGAAGAGAAGGGCAAGGCCTGCCAGAGCCATGCGGTCATGCTTGGGCTGGCTAGAGTCTCTACACGGGCTACATCTCAAGCTGATAGCAGACCTGGGCAATGTTGTCCATGTAGTATTTGTTTTATAGGCGAGAAAGATACAAAGTAAGAGGGTTATAGTTGCTTATACCAAGGTTCCAGAAAGTCAACGGGACAAGGCAATGTGCGTATGGTTAGACTCCCTGCAAGGAGAACCTGATAGGCTTAAAGCCAGGAAGATGGAGTCTAAGTTGCAGTGCAACCCCAGTGTCTTAGTGAGGGGTTCTACTGCTGTGAAGAGACTCCATGACCATGGGAACTCTTCTAAAGGAAAACATTGAATTTGGGTGGCTCACCTACAGTTCAGAGGTTCAGTCCATCATCATCATGGTTCGACATGGCACCACTCAGGCAGACATGGTACTGGAGAAAAAGCTGATACATCTTGATCCACAGGCAACAAGAAGTGAACTGTACCACACTGGGCATAGCTTGAGCATAGGAGACTTCAAAGCCCACCCCACCCCCAGTGACACATTTCCTCCAACAAGACCACACCCACTCCAAGGAAGTAACACCTCCTAATAATACCACTCCCTTTGGGGGTCATTTTCTTTCAAACTACCACACCCAGGGTGCTGGAAATGTCAAGAATATGAGATGTCAGCAGAAAAATTCTGTAGGCCCTTAGTGGAACTACACTACACCAAGAGAGAGGCTCCGGGTGCTTGCAGGAAGCAGAACTGGAGGAGTTACGATGACCAAGGCCATTGGAACCAGCATGATTTCATCATGAGCCCCAGACACTGGACACGGATCTTCAGGATTTAGTGTTTGCTCTGCTTGGTTTCAGTCTTGCTCTGGTCCTGTCTTTGCCCTTATTCCTCCCTTTTGGAGTGGGAATGTTTACTTTGTGCCATTACGTGTTGAAAGCATGTAACTTCTTTTAAAATAATTTACTGTAGTTCATAATTCAGAGATTCTTTTGCATTTCAGAAGAGACTTCAGACTATTTAATATTTTTCATGTAATATGTTTTGAGCATATTCTTTCTTTTCCCCAACTCCTCCCAGATCCTCCCTACCTTTCTGCCCACCCAACGTCATAATCTTTCTCTCTCTCAAAACATATTTAAAAAATGAAAATCAAAACAAATAAACAAAACCAGTAAGACAAAAACAAATAACAAAACAAAAAGCACACAAAAAATATGGAGTCCATTTTGTGTTGGCTAACTACTTCTGGGTATGGGGAATACTCTGATGTGGGGGGTTAATCTACCCAGTGACACTCTATTGTCAAAAACTGGTTTTCCCCTTCCCAGCAGGTATGAGTTGCAAATATTTTCTTGTTTAAGGGTAGGGTTTTGTGTCCACATCTTTTTCTTAGTTCAGGGATTTTTGTCTGTTTTGAACACCCATGCAGGTCTGTGCATGCTGTCACAGTTTCTCTGAGCTCGTATGTGTATCAGTTCTGCTGTGTCTGGAAGATACTGCTTCCTTGGAGTCATCCATCAACTTTGACTCTTGCCATCTTCTTCCCTCCTCTTCTGCATAGATCCCTGAGCCTTGAGGGGAGGGGTTTGATAAAGACATCACAATTAGGACTGAGTGCTCCAAAGTCTCTCACTCTCTGCACATTGTCCAGTCGTGAGTCTCTATGTTAATTACCATCTACTGCAAGAAGAAGTTTCTCTGATGAGGACCAACCAATGTGCTGATCTACGGGTATAGCAATATGTCATTAGGAGTCCCTTTAGTAGAATAATACTAGTAGGTTTTTCCATAGAGCTTATGACTTATGTAGCTCAGGTTCTTGGCCCCTGTAGCATGGGTTCCCTCTCACGGAGTGGGCCTAAAATAAAACGATAAAGTGGTTGGTAACTCCCATAACATCTGTGCCACTATTCCACCAGGATATCTTAGCTGGTGGAATTTCTGTTGGTAGGCAGGTTTCTGTTGTAGGACTCAGAGTTTACAGTTGGATGATATTGATGATTACATTTCTCCCCCAGTAGCATGCAAAGACCCACAAATACTAGTCAGTAGGTGCGAAGCTTCTAATTGGGCACCAGTTTGATTTCTCCGCGATCAAAGACACAAGTAAATCTTGTCTTCAGCAACAGGGCCATATCATCAGGTTGTGGAGAGCAACAAGTAGCCTTGGCCATAGCCTGTGGTGTTTGTAGAGTGGTCTGTTGGAGCCTTTGGCCAACACAATTCAGCAAGCTGTAACCCATTCCTGGCATTGGAGGTTTTACTTGGTGGCATGGATGTCTAGTTGAGGCATTGTCTCCCTGATCATATGGTGGCTTCATTTAAATTTCTTTCATACATGTTTAATTTTTAGGATACTTACACAGTAGTAGGTTTCTGTATGGCTTTACAAAGGGCTTCTAGTATTAGTTCTCCCTCCCCATGATCCCTCCTTCACTATACCCTTCCATCTCCCTCCCATTTAATCCTCCTATGTTAGTGTCCCTTTATCTCTTTATATTCTATTTCTCCTTCCTTGGAAGATTCCCTGCTTCACTCTGGTCCCTTATTAGACATCTAACCTCTGTGGTTATTGTAATTTAAACACACATCTAAAGCCCAAATGCTGACATTAACATATAAGAGAAAACATGCAATATTTGTCTTTTGGGGTCTGAGCTACCTTGGAATGATTGTTTCTACCTGTATCTATTTACCTGCAAATTTCTTAATTTCATTTTTCTTAGCAGCTGAATAATATTCCATTGTGTAAATGTACCACATGTTCATTATCCATTCATCAATTGATAGACATCTAAGCTGTTCCCAATTTCTGGCTATTCTGAATAGAGCAGCAATGAACATGGATGAGCAAGTATTTCTATATTAAGATGTGATGACTTTTGTGTCTATGACCAAGAGTGATATAGCTAGAGCTTGAGGTATATCTATTGCCAGCTTCCTGAGGAACCTCCATACTTGGTTCCATAGTGGCTGTACCAGTTTGTACTCCCATCAGCCAGGAATAAGTGCTACCCTCCCCCTAGATCCTCGTCAACATGTCCTGTCATTTGTCTTTACTGATCTGGGCCATTCTGACTGGAGTAAGAAGAACTCCCGGAGCAGTTTTAATTTGCATTTTCCTGCTGGTCAAGGATGTTGAACATTTTTTTAAGTGTTTTTCATCCATTTGAGTTTCATCTTCAGAGAACTCCCTGTTTAGTTCTAAACCTCATTTTTTAAATTGGGTTATTTGTTTTCTTGTTCCGTTGTTTAGCTCTTTATATATTCTGGATACCAACTCTCTGTCAGATGCATAATTAGTAAAGTATTCCCTCCTTTCTGTGGGCTGCTGCTTCGTTTGAATGTTGGTGTCCTTTGTTGTAACAGAGAAGCTCTTTAGCTTTGTGAGATCCTGTTTATTGTTGTTAATCTTAATACCCATGCTACTGGTCTCCTGTTCAGAAAGTCCTTCCCTATGCCAATAGGTTCAAACCTATCCTCACTTTCTCTTTTATCAGTTTCAGGGTATCTGATACTATGTCGAGGTCCTTGGTCCATTTGTAGTTAATCTATTTGCATCCTCCTATGTGAAGCCATCTAGTTTGACCAGAACCACTTGTTGAAGATGCTGCCTTTTCTATAGTGTGTATTTTTGGCTTCTTTGTAAAAAATCAGGTGTCTGTAGGTGTGTGAAATTATACTTGGGTCTTCAATTTTATTCCATTAATCAACATGTCTGTTTTTATGCCAATACCATGCTGTTTTTATCACCAGCTCTACAATAAAACTTGGAAATGTAGGATGGTGATACATTCTGAAGTTTATTATTATTATTATTTTTATATTTATATTATATTATTTATATAATTATTTATAATATTATTATTTGTAATTATTTTAACTCTCCTGCTTTGTGTGTCTGTGTGCGTTTCCATATGAAGTTGAAGACTTTTTTTTCAATTTCTGAAGAATTGTGTTGGAATTTTGATGGAGAGTGTATTGAATTTGTAGTTTGCTTTTGTTAGGATGGCTATTTTTCCAGTATTAATCCTACAGACCCATGAACATGGGAGGTTTTTGCATGTTTTGGTGTCTTCTTCAATTTTTTCCCTTAATATTTAAAGTTCTATTATACAAATCTTTCACTAGTTTGGTTAGAGTTATCCCAAGACAATTTTTCCCCCCGTTTTTAGAGAAAGGGTTTCCCTGTGTAGTTTTGGTGCCTGTCCTGGATCTCACTTTGTAGACCAGGCTGGCCTCAAACTCACAGAGATCCACCTGGCTCTGCCTCCTGAGTGCTGAGATTAAAGGTGTGCGCCACCACCGCCAGGCCCAAGACAATTTTTTGAGGCTATTATAAAAGGTACTGCTTTCCTGATTTCTTCCTCAGTTTGTCTGTTAATTGTATACAAAAAAGCTACTGATTTTTGTGTGTTTGTTTTATATCCTTCTACTTTGCTGAAAGTATTTATCAGCTATAGAAGTTTCCTGGTGGAGTATTTAATGTATACAACTTTATCGTCTGCAAATAAGAATACTTTGACTTCTTCCTTTCCTATTTGTGTCCCTAGCTAAGACTTCAAGTTCTACATTGTTGCAAGATATTTGTTCTAAAAAGCTGATTCTGTAATCACACATTTATTTTAAGTTATGGCCATCATGGAAATACATGTACAAATGAAGACTGACAATGTTCCAGCATATGTCTCTAGTAAAATGAAACAGTTTTTTGCATATTACAACATAAAGCATATTATAGGTATGCCACATAATCCTACAGGACAAGTAGTTATAGAAAGATCTAATTGCACTTTAAAAGATATGCTTAATAAACAGATAGGGGTAAGAAAGATCCCCCAGGGATAGATCACACAATGCTTTATTAATTTTAATTTTTTTAAATGCTAATGAGAAAGAATGACATCTGTGGAGAGACATTGGATAGTAGAAAAATGGCTGAATTAAATCAGCCTGTATACTGTAAAGATGTGTTGACCTCAGAATGGAAACCAGGATATGTGTTATGTTGGGGAAGAGGTTTTGTTTCTATGGATACCATCAAAATTGATAAAGATTAGATCCAAACAGGAAAGACCTCATGATTAGGAGAGGTGATAGTTTATCAAACAGTGTGCCTATTCAGATTAAACTAATAAGACTAACAAATGCTTTTCATTTGATCAGATATAACCTGCCAAAAAGGGGAACTCCCCAAAGTTAGGGTTGGGACAGGGTTTTGTTTTTGTCTTTTCAGGAGAATGAAAAGGCATTTTCAGGCATCCAACTAAGGAATCTGAAGACCACTGGACAAATGAGACATCTGAAGAAAAAGGACAAATCATCCAGAGAAAATGTCCCAAGAAAAGACTAAATTGGCTTATTGGTATAGCACATTTCCAACAGGATAAAATCTCATAAACCTTCCCAGATGTTTGTTTCTGCTGTTCTCTCCAGACATATAAGGCAAATGGTCTTTTTATAGTCCCAATTCAATTAAAAATTTAAGTTGGCTTTGGAGTTGGAACGTGGCTCTCTCCTTCTCTAAACCCAAGCATGCTTGTTAAAGTAAAATCCAAAATCTCTATCTCATGTCAGAAGAGCCTCCTGATATGGGACAGAAGAAAAACCAAAATTAGAGACTATTCTGTTGCCACTAATCTCATAATCCTTTGATTTTATTTTAACTCTTTAAAACTTTTCTTAAGGTATAAATGTTATCTCAAATTTTATAAAATTAATTATATATATATATATGTGTATATATATACATACACACACACACACACACACACACATATATATATATATATATATATATATATATATACCTTCTATCATGATATTAATGGTCATATAGAGCACTAACTAATTTTAGAAATAGGCTTCATCTCACTTCCTGTATGTGATTTCGGGCTTGAGTTTGAAGCAGGTAATTAGGAACTAAATTTGTGTACCCCAGACACATTTAATAGATTGTGGTCCTTTAACCTCTCTGATATCTGCTGCGTATGACATTTAAAATGTTTAACTTTTCTGCAGTAAACCATGAACATTCCTAACAGTGACCTTTAAAGTCTCCAAATGGCTGGGCAGTGGTGGTGCACGCCTTTAATCCCAGCATTCGGGAGGCAGAGCCAGGTGAATCTCTGTGAGTTCAAGGCCAGCCTGGGCTACCAAGTGAGTTCCAGGAAAGGCACAAAGCTGTGCAGAGAAACCCTGTCTCAAAAAATAATAAATAAATAAATAAATAAATAAATAAAGTCTCCAAATGATGTTACAGCCCTATAACGATAAATCCACCTGGATTGTGGTAGCACCACTAGCTGACAAACACCACCCAAAGATCAACTTTGGACTACAAACAGCTCAGGACAACTTCAAAGCAGTTAGCTAAGATGGTCCAGCCTTGTAGACTGCTCCAGTCAGGACTTCAGATAAACATTGCACTCTTGCATCACACTGAGACTGAACAATAGCTAGCTCTCCCAGAACTTGATCTTTATCTTAATTTTTTCAGCATCCCCTAAAGATACCATCGCCCCCAGACAGCAAGACATGATTTTAAGAACACAGCATCCACATTCCCAATAAGTGGGATGGGTGGTTTTGGGTCATTTAATGGATGTATGTCATCGTTTAAGGGGGTTGGTTACAATTTGTTATTGGTCATGGTTAGGAGGAAACTAAGAAAAGGAAATTAGATTCAGGGATCTCATTCTGAATAGAAAAAGGGGGGGTATAGAAATTATAGGATAGAAGGATAGGTTATTGAATCTACTTTCAAACAACAAAAAAGCAACTACTGCTGGACCCCAAAGTTTAGGGTCTCAAGTGGGCGCCCCAAGAACCCAGACTCCAGTCCAGTTGATGCAACAGCATGAGGAATTTATTAAGGCTTCTGTACAGAAGGGCTCCTCTGCTCCCAAGAGCAAGAGTCGCATCTTACTGCAGCCCCATGGGGGCTTTTAAAGGAAAACCCCACAAAAGCCATAAGATTACAATTCCCATACAATTTTGTTTCACAAGATCATGGTCTGATCACAGAGTGGGTACAGTCACGTCAACAAGTACATTCTTCCTGAAACCTCAAGGGGGGTATCAGGGCGGGAGTGGAGTCTACACAAAGGTCACAGTGGTCCTTCCTGGAACACTTGCAACTATCCCAGTCACAGTTGAGCACATCTCTTAACAGAAATCTTTTTACATTGTTATATTGTTACAGGGGTGATTGAGTAGTGGCTGAGTCAGGTGGCCCTTGGAACTAGTTTTTTAGTTTCTCATTTCCTGGTGCTTGAAGTTTCTCTTTTTCTGAGGCTTGGGGGTGTAAGCCTGAAGGGCTAGGGTCTTTCACTACTAGTCTCAAATATTTTACATTGGTATGAATTTTTGTATATTGATACAAATCTAAGGTTATTTTTGTTATACTGTATTATATTACTCAGGTAATATTGTATTCTTCTTGGGTCTTTGATGGGGTTGAAGATTGGATAATTATAAGTACAGTTTTCCTTAGTTATGATAGAAAGTAAATTAGGTACAAAACTTTGGAATCACCAAGATAGGATAAATAGAGTATTTTCACTAAATTTGCCAAATTCTAATGGACTAGACATTGTGAATGTGTTTCTTACTTGATAATTGTTCTTATTGTATATAGTTTTACTATGTTAGAGTTGAAACCTTTCCTTTCTATTTAGACAAAAAAGGGAGAAATGTAGTTGGAGAATTGTTCATACGACCATTCCACTGTGCCAATAAAGCCACCTTGAATCAAAGGATGGAGTCAGCTATTGGCCAACCAGGATCAACCACAGAGTTGCTGGAGGACTGAGGAGGTCTGCTAGAGAGGGACAGGAAGAGAGAAGAAGGATTTCCAGGGGGATTTCTGGGGCTGATTGATTGGGAAAGACATAGAGAGAGGGTCAGCCAACTGACTCTCCACTGTTCTTTGGATATATCAGATCTTTATCTTAATTTCTGACTCCTGAGTTTTTATTATACTGGAATAATTTAGGTAATCATTTCACTATATTGAATAGGTATGGATAGAGTGGACATCCTCATCTTGTTCCTGATTTTAATTGAAATCTTTGAATTTCTCTCTGTTTAGGGTGAGCTTGACTTTGGGCTTGCTATAAATTGCCTTCATTATGTTGTGATATGCCCTTGTATTCCTCGTCTCTCCAGGACTTTTATCATGAAGAGATGTTGAATTTTATCAAAGCCCTTTTTGGTGAATGAGATGATCATGTGGTTTTTGTCTTTTAGCCTGTTTATGTAGTATATTATGTTTATTGAACCATCCCTGTATCTCTGCAATGAAACTCTCTGCAATAGAAAATCTCTATCACACTCTGGATAATCTTTTTATGTGTTCTTCACTTTGGTTTGAAAGTATTTTATTGAAAATGTTTGCATCTGTGTTCATAAGGGATATTGGTATATAATTTTCTTTTGAGGGTGTCTTTGAGTGGTTTTGATAACAGAGTAGTAGTGGCTTCATAAACAGAATTAGGAAATGTTCCTTCATTTCTATTTTGTAGAGTAATTTGAGGAATATTGATAGACTTCTTTGAAAGTCTGGTAGAATCCATTCTGCGTTAGATCCATCTGGCCCTGAGCTTTTTTTGGGAGGAGGGGAGAGATTTCAGTTGCTACTTCTCTTTCATTGAGAGTTATGGGTCTGTTTAAATCAGTGATTTTCAACCTTCCTAATGTTGCAACCCTTGAATATAGCTCCTCATGTTGTGGTGACCATCCAACCATAAAATGATTTCATTACTGTAATTTTGCTACTGTTATGAATTGTAATGTAAATATCTGATATACAGGATATCTGCTATATAACCCCAAAGGATTATAACCCACTAGTTGAGAACCACTGGCTTAAATTGTTTATTTCATCTTGATTTAACTTTGGTAGGTTGCATAGATCAAGAAATCCAGGCCAGGTGGAATACAGATTTTTAAAGTCTATCATTATGATTGTATGAATCTCCTCAGTATCCATTGAGATGTCTCCCTTTTCATCTCTAATTTTATTAATGTGGATCTTCTCTTTCTGCTTTTTGTTCATTTAGCTAAAGCTTTGTCAATCTTATTGATCTTTTAAAAAACAAAACAAAACAGGAATCCCTCAAAAAAAAATCACAACTTTTTTTTCATTGATTCTTTTTGTTTGTTTCTATTTCAATGATGTCAGCCCTGAGTTTGGTTATTTATTCCAATTTTGTTTTTTGGGGTGTTTTTCCTCTTGGTTTTCTAGCACTTTCAAATGTGTTATTAAGTTACTAAAATAAGATCTCTCCAGTTTTTTGATGTAGGCACTTAGTGCTGTTTGCTTTGAACTTGAATCTTAGAACTGCCTTTATTGTGTCCAGTAGGTTTGGTATGTCACGTTTTCATTTCCATTCCATTCTAAAAAGTTTTAATTTTTTTCTTGATTTCTTTCTTTACCCAATTTTCATTCAGTAGTGAACTGGCTAACTTTCATGTGTATCCTTTCTGCTGTCTCTATTGTTGTTAATATCCAGCTTTAATCCGTGGTGATCAGCTAGGATACAGGGTGTTACTTCAATCGCCTTATGTCTGTTGAGACTAGCTTTGTTTCGTAATATGTGGTCAATTTGGGACTGTTGAGAAGAAAGTATATTTTTTAGTATTTGGGTGGAATGTTCTGTAGCTATCTCTTAGGTTCGTGTGATTAATGATGCTATTTAACACCAGTGTTTCTCTGTTTATTTTTTGACTGTATCATCCATCTATTGTGGAAAGTGGGATATTGAAGCCAACTGCTATCAATGTATTAAGGTCAATCTGTGATTTTAACTGTAGTCGTATTTCTTCTATGAACTTGGGTGCCCTCGTCTTTAGTGCAGAAATGTTTAGAGTTGTGAACTCCTGTTGGTGGATTTTCCTTACTGAGAATGTAGTGTCTTTCCCTATCTTGATGTTAGACTTTTGAATGGTGGTGTTGCAATTGAAGATTATGGGAACTTTTGGGGTGAATATATTTTGAGTTATGAGATGGTCATGAACCTATACGGGGGTAGAATGCTATGATTTCCAGTGATGTCCTTGGATTTCAAGTTGACATTGGGTGGAACTGTGATGGCTAATCTGCTTTGTCAACTTTGCTGGATTTAGAATCACCATGGACATGTACTTCTAGTTGTATCCATAAGGGTGTTCCTAGAAAAGTTTCATTGGAGAGAGAAGACCCACCCTGGATGTGGGTGGCACCATCCTGTGAGCTGGCATCCTGGACTGAATGAAAAGGAGAAGGTAAGCCAAGTACGGGCATCCATTTCTCACTCTCCTCTTCCTGACTGCAGATGCAAGGTGACCATCTCAAGTCAACCACCGTGACTTCCATGAGGGACTGCACCTTCAAAGTCCACCCTTCCTTTCTTAAGCTGTTCTTGGGAGGCATAAAAATGTAACGAGTAACGAGACAGTAACTAATATGGTGCTTTAAAAAAGATATGGACCTGTGAAAAGCGTGAGCACAGTTATCATATTTTTTTTACACTGTCTTTCATTCAGCCATGGTGGCATGTGTCTATCATCCCAGCTACTTGGGAGACTGAGGCGGGAAGATTGTTCCTAGTAGCTTGAATTTATTCCTTTCTACTCTTCTAGGAGTGCCAGCTGTTGATGTTGTAATTAGAAACTTAATTCACTTATATATATATATATTTTTTTCCCCTGTACTGGGGCCTTGTGTATTCTACAGAAGTGCTATACCACCAAACTACATCTCTGTGGAGACCCACAGAGGATTCCTAGTGAGAACTTACTCAGGGTCTGAGAATCTGAGCTTGCTTTACCCTGCAGGGCTGCATAAGGGGATGATTTGACCAAGGGTGTGGTTACCAGGTGTTTGGAAGGGTCTACACTTGGCTCTTTGGTATGCTTTGATCTTGCTAGGGGGAGGGCTTTTGCCCTGCCCCTTGGGCATTGTTATAAAAAGCCCTTTTGAACAAATGGAAAGGGCCATTGGGTAGCAATCCAGGCCCTCCTGAAGCCCATCCTGTGTTTCTGTCTTTCTTCTCATTAACTATGTCTCTCTTTCTATCTAATACTTTCTTACCCCTCTCTCCTCCTCCTAAGAACCCTAGAAAAGGTGGGAAAGGTAGGAGCTGAACTCCCACGGTAGGTATCCCACACAGCTCCAGGTAGAAACATTATTTCATTCACACCAGAGACTTTAATTATACTACCAAAATAGCCCCTCCTCTTCCCCTCCCCGCTCCTTTCCTGCTTACCTCCTCTTGGTCTAATTCAAGGTGTGCGACAGAATTCAGAGAACAACAAAGATGAACCAAGCCATTCTGGCAAGATTTCAGGTTGCGTTTACTCTAAATTCAAAATGTGGAAGTAGCCGAATGAAAAACAGAGACAAGGAGCCATTGTACGATATTTTTGTTCTTTTACAAATATTTAAATGTACAGCAGGATGACACTTCATTCTAACTGTAAGTGGGAAAAGATGTTACGGTAAGGAATCCAGATTCTTAAGTAGGACTGGAAGACGGTCACCATCATTTCATGTACAAAGAACAGCTTAATTTTTGCCAGTTTTCTTAAGTCCTTCTGTGGCCAGAGGGTCATCCTCAGGGCCATGGCTTTTAGCTCCCAAGTTTCTGCTGGTCCTTTCTTTGTTTTTGCTCCACACCCTCCTCTTCCTCACCCGCTTCCTCGGTCCACTTCTTTGGCTGTTCTAAGGGCTTCCTTTTGCCACTCTCTGTGCCCAACATGGCACCCATCACTCCTTTCCTAGACCCTAATCCTTTGCCTTCATTTTTTTAAGGTTTTAAAACTTATTTTATGTTTATGATGTTTTGCCTGCATGTATGCCTGTGTATCTCATGCACGCACTGTCCATCAAAACCGAAAGAGAACACTGGATCTGGGATTGAAACTTGAGTTCTCTCTACCATGTCTTTCTTGTTGGACTTTCTTTGAGACCGCCAGCTCCCCAGTAATGATACAGAGACTTCTTATTAATTACAAAAGCTAAGCCTTAGCTTATGCTCGTCCCATTAGCTCTTATAACTTAAATTAATCCATTTCTATTAATCTACATTTTGCCATGTGGCTCTTTACCTTTCCTCTGTACCTAGCGTCTCCCATCATGCCAGATTCTAACCTTGAGTTCTTTTCTCTGCCCAGAAGTCCCGCCTATTATCTCCTTCCTAGCCATTGGACAGTCAGATCTTTATTAAACTGATTGGGTCCCTTAACCACTGGGCCATCTTGACAACCCCCTCTTCCCTCTACTTTTGTGAGCATGTCAAAGTTGTCATAGTCAAAATGTTGTTGGCTTACAGAAATTTAAAAACAAAAATAAATAAATTAGGCAGGGAATTCAAGAAGGAGCAAATCTCAGGCATGCATTCCCTGCCAAACAAATTACACACACACACACACACACACACACACACACACACACACACACACACACACAGAGAGAGAGAGAGAGAGAGAGAGAGAGAGAGACAGACAGACAGACAGACAGACAGAGACAGAGAGACAGACAGAGAGAGAGAGAGTTGCTACAGCCAGTACTTTGCACAAAGATGCTTGTCTAGCCTTGGACTAAGTTGGCTCTTGCTACTGATCCATTTTTGCTTTAAGAAACTTCCTCTTACTTTAATATATTCAGACTTGAATACACTCGGACTTCGTTATATCACATCTATTTCCATTCAGGGCTACTTCTAAAGAAGCTTATTAACCTTTGGAGACCATCTAGCACTTCGATGGTCATTTTAGGTTGGCATTCTTATTAAAGAAATGCCTTAAAGGGAGGCTGGCTTTAGAGGGTGTCATTCATAACCCTCAACTGAAAAATTAAACATTTGTCAACATCATTTATGGCCTCGCTTGTTTTAAAAAGTATTTTATTGCCATGACATGAATATGGAGGTCTGTGGACAACTTGTGGAAGTTGAATCTCCTCTTCCATCACTGGAGATCAAACTCAGGTTATCAGGCTTTGGGGGAGGTGACTCCCCCCTTCTCCAGCAGTCTCAACAGCCTCTTTGTTGACTTTATACTGTGTACGATGGAGAAGAATTTTTTTTTTTTTTTTGGTTTTTTCGAGACAGGGTTTCTCTGTGTAGCTTTGCGCCTTTCCTGGAACTCACTTGGTAGCCCAGGCTGGCCTCGAACTCACAGAGATCCGCCTGGCTCTGCCTCCCGAGTGCTGGGATTAAAGGCGTGCGCCACCACCGCCCGGCCGATGGAGAAGAATTTTAGCCTGCAGTCTCAGAAGCACAAATACCTTCTGACTCTTTGTCCTTCCAAGTGGTGAGTTTTGACTGTTTTAAATAAAAACAAACTGGATTGTGATTGCACACCATGGTGGATGTCTTGGGTAGCCAAGTGCTCCTAGAAAGATGCTAGGCAATAATGTGGTGTAGAAACCAGGCTGGAGTCTGAGAAGCATTTCCTGGTTAGCTTTGGGGACAGGGGTGGGAGATGATTTCGGTGGGTCATGAGTTCCACCCAGTGCCTCTCATCCACTGCATCACTCATTCATTTGAATGTGTTTCTGCTTGGGGATGTAGTTCGGTGGTAGATCACCTGGGTAGCATCCCACAAGGCCTGACATCTCTTCACAAAGTAGCGCTGAGCTCGGCGAGTCCCTTGGGTGGATTTCTTTTCTTCCCCTCCTTCAAGATGTAACTCTCAGCTCTCCTGAACCCTTTCTTCTAGTCACATGACTCTCACACCTTAATGTGCACACTCGTTACCAGAAGAACTTGTTGGAAGGCTCTGGGAGCTCCTCTTGTGGAAGTGGGGCAGGGCTCATTAACTCACACTTCTAAAGAGCTCCAGGTTCCAGGGAGGATCAGCCTTCTGGAACCTTGCCCCTGCCCTTTCCAAGGGTGGAATAATCTTAAACTCTCTGTGCTGTCCACTCTACAAAAGTCCCTCGGGCAAACTGGTGGTTCACCCCAGGCCCTGGTTGGACTGAGGGTGGCATGATGTGGGCTCAGGGAGAAGACATTTGGGTTTCAAAGTTAATATTAACAGTTTGGGATTACAAAATTGGGTCCTACTAATAACATGCCCCTGATCACATTAATATGTAGACTTTATATTTATTAGAAATTGTCGAGTTTTTTTGTTTGTTTGTTTTTTGAGGAAGGAAAAGGTGATCATAAATGAATCCATTTTCCTGGGCAGGATTCTTTCATAATAGCTGGGGGGAGGGATGGCTTTTAGATTTGTATGTCCTAAGAAACAGTGATAAATGAATACTTATTGCAACAGAAAAACACAATCACCTTCACACATCCATTGAAAAAAGACTTCAATGAATATCACATAATTGTTAATAATCATTGTTTATGATGTTGGTCTTACTCTGAATAAAATTTCTCTGAGCTTAGTTTCATTTTAGATACTTACAATGTTTGTTTTTCTATTTTGGATACCCAACACACTTGTAGGAATTTCTTTAAAAAATTTTTTTACTAATAGAATATAAACAAACCAAATTAAATCTGGATTGGTAGCACTAAAAATGTCTTTGGCTGTGTTCAGGCTGTGTAAATGTGTATTAGGGGAGGAACAGAGAGCAAAGGACATCTGGGAGTACAAAGATCCTGTCTTTCTAGGCTGTCACAGTGAACTGGTCAACGGCTCTGAGCACCTGACTTTTGTGGGGGTGTTAGAAGAGAATGGTGAACGTCCCCTGGGTTATACACAAACCAGAAAATCTAGGTTAGCTTCTGAGAACTGTGAAGACTCATTTCAAGTCTGGAGTCCAGGTCCACAGTGGGTCCCCACGGACTAGACTTTAATGTAGAGCAAGGTAAGTACAGGCCCTTCAATGTTCCCATCTCTATTTAAAATAAATACTAATAAAAGAGTTCATAAATGTGGCACTAAATCACAGAAAGGGGTAATTTGGTAATGTTGGTCATGAGGCCGTAAACTGGGACATTATCAAACATCTTTTTCAGGGACTGAATCAAACTATAATTAGGTAGATACAAGCCTGTGCAACTATTTTCATAGTAACCTATTTTTTTTTAAACTTGCTAACCAACTCTTCAGTTTTATGAACACTGTCTGTGTCAAGAAATGATGGAGATCTGGGTGTGGTGGTGCATGCTTTCAATCCTGGTGCACAAGAGGAAGAGGCAGGAGACTCTGAATTCAAGGCCAAGTTTGTCTGTATAGAGAGGGTTTAAGGCTACCTAGTGATATAGTGAGAACCTATCTCAAAAGAAGAAGAAAGAGAGGAAGAAAAAAGAAAAAAAAAAGAAATTGTGGTGAACACTGATTCCATTCTCGACCATTCTGAACCCCTTTGGCCCTGCCTATCTGTGATGTTGACTGCAGTGCCCTTCCTTTGCATTGCCAATCTGTCTGTGATAAGACTACATCATCAGCATCCACAAAGATAACATAGCCATGTGGGTAATTTAAGTTTTTAGCAGCCACATGAAAACACAAAAAGAAATAGATGAAATTTGTTTTATCAATGCATTTAATTAGTCTAACATGCCTCAAATATACCAACATGTAAGCAATATAAAACTTTTGAGATCAAAAAAAAAAAAAAAGAAAAAAAACTTTTGAGATCATTACAATTACTTTTTGCAAATGCTTTAGAATTAAAATGTGTTTTATACACACAGCACATCTCTGTTAGGATTTGTTTCACTTCAAGTACTCAGCAGCCACACTGGATTATTGAACAGTGCAGGACCAGGTAAATGCAGCTGTGCCTAATAAGAACATATTATTTGTTGTTAGACTCCAGCTATACCTTGATGTCCTGCACAAGCAAGATCTTAAAAGACCTGTTCTGACATGTGCTGAAGACCCAAGTGTCAATCATCTTAGCTTCTAAGATTTTTCTTTATCCAATATCTTCTACTTGTGAAAATAGGATTCTCTAACAAATGGCCCAAAGTGGCTCCATAAATATTTTGTCAATTATGAGGTTGGGTATTTAATGAAATGCTGATGTAAAGACTGTCTTATCCTTGTGAAACATGTACCTAATGTACGTGTTATGTAAATTTCTACATAACTCATAAAGGTGCAGATTTGTAAATGGTTGCTAGAAGCTCATAAAGAGGGGCCATAATCTGTTAAGTTCCTCAGCTCACCACTCTAGGTCATTTAGTGATTACAGGTTGTGTTAGCAAGGCCTTGTGCAATGCTCACCATGTGGGAAACTTCCTTTTCCTCAAGTCTGTGAACCGCATGGCTGACCTGGAAACAAGGAACACATCCATTTGCTTATTCTCATGCAGTGAACCACTGTCCAGTGGCTATTTAGAAGAAAAGGCAAAGTTCTTTATTGAACTTAATTAATTTTTAAAAATTATCGTTTTAAGCCCAAGGACAATTTCATGAGTTTGGGAGTAAAATAGCAGAACAAGCAAGCTGTGAGCCTCCACAGCAGCTGGAAGGGAGATGGAGGGGAGACAGTGAGGAAGCCATGCTGCTTGACTTAGACCACTGTAGCTGGAGAGTTTTCTCTCCTGGTCCCACCAAGCCCCGGCAGTCCGACAGCCCACTTATAAAATAAACACACAGACGCTTATATTATTTAAACCGTTTGGCCTAATGGCTCAGACTTCTAGCTATCTAGTTCTTACATCTTAAATTAATCCATTTCTATAAATCTATTCCTTGCCATGTGGCTCGTGGCTTACCGGCATCTTCACATGCTGCTTGTCATGGCGGGCTGCTGGCAATGTCTCCCTCCGCCTTCCTGTTTCCTCAATTCTCCTCTCTGTTAGTCCCACCTATACTTCCTGCCTGGCTACTGGCCAATCAGTGTTTTATTTATTGACCAATCAGAGCAACGCATTTGACATACAGACCATCCCACAGCAGACCACCATGTTTAGCAAGGGAAGTCAGCAAGCAGTCACATGGAGAACAGAGGTCCATTGTCCTCTGTCATCAGTCAGTATTGAGAACACAGCTAACTTCTTCTTCGCTTACTCTCTGGAAACACATGTCTAAGGCCAGGCAGAGAAATACATCTCCATTGTGTAAATGTGTTAAAATTGTATCTATAAGAATTTGTTCCACTTAGAAAATCTCATTTATTGCCATGTAATTGCTCATGTTATTCCTTAAAGTCCTCTTTACTTCTGTTAGTTTGGTAGTGATGTCTCCCCTTTTGGTGATAATTTAATGATTTGAATTCTCTCTTTTTGGCAGTAGAGTGAACGGTTTATCTTCTGATTTCATGACTTCTCTCTCATCTGACTTGCTTATTTCTATTGTAGGTTTTGACAAAGTTTCCTTCTGGTTGCCTGGAGGTTGCTGTTGTTGTTGTTTGTTTCTTTTTTTTCTTTGGACAGGGTAATTCTGCCTGGCTTGGAATTTTGCCTAGTAATTCAAGGCTGGCCTTGAACGCACAGAGACCTGCCTATTTCTGCTTCCTAAGTGCTGGGATCAAAGGCCTGAACCACCACACCCAGCTCTTCTTCTATCTTTTTTTTTTTTTTTTTTGAAGATAAAAGTTGTTAGGTTATTGATTTGATATCTTTCTAATGAAGACAATTGAAACTGTGTATTTCTCATTAAGTACTGCTTCAATTGCAATGGTGTAGTTTTTTTTGTCATTTTCATTCATTGTATTTTCTTTTTGGTTGTGTTTTGACACAGGGCATTACATAGTCTGAACTTCATATGTAGCTGAGGATGTTCTTGAACCAGGATCTTCCTAACTCTACCTCCCAAGTGCTGGGATCACAGGCACATGTCAACATGCCTGGTTTATTTTGTTGCTGTCCTTTGCAAGGTATTTTCTGATTTTTTCCCTTAAAAAAATTACTTGATACATTGATTATTTAGGAATGAATAGTCTAATTTATAAATTTACAAACTGCTTTCATTTCTTGTGTGTGTGTGTGTGTGTGTGTGTGTGTGTGTGTGTGTGTGTATGTGTGTGTGTATGCACACTCCCATGTTTGTGTTGTACTGTATATGTATATGGTGTGTGCATGAGGGGGGTAGGCATGTACATTTGATTGTGTGTGTGTGTGTGTGTGTGTGTGTGTGTGTGTGTGTGTGTGTGTGTAGATCTGAGGTAGACATCAGATGCCTTTTTTCCATTGCTCTCCAATTTTTTTGAGACAGAGTTTCTCACTGAGAAGCTCATCAGTTTGGCTAGGCTGGCTGGCCAATGAACGTAAGGATCCCCCTCATCTGTCTCTTTCCATCCATCAGCCCAAGGCTGGGGTTACAAGTGTGCTCCACTATGTCAAGCATTTTATGTAGGTTCTTGGGATCTGAATTCAGGTTCAAGTACCTTCATGGCAGACACTTTGCTGATCCAGCCATCTGCTTTCTCCTTGTGTATGAACTATTGACTTAGGGTAATAAAGATGTGTCAATACTCGGCAGTCAAGTGTAGCACGTGTACCACCCTGCTGGGGGATATAGTAGTGAGGAAAGCTGTGCCTATGCCAGGACGGGGGAGCTGGGAACACTCTGTACCTTCTGCTCAGTTTGGCTGTGAATCTAAAAATGCCCTTAAAAAGGAAGAAAGAAAGAAAGAAAGAAAGAAAGAAAGAAAGAAAGAAAGGAAGGAAGGAAGGAAGGAAGGAAGGAAGGAAGGAAGGAAGGAAGGAAGGAAGAAAGGAAGAAAGAAAGGTAGAAAGAAAAACAAAAACAAAAAAAAGGTCTTCAGAGAAATCTATCGGAAGGTACTGTGTGCTAGGACAGTCTACTTCAAAATGTGGTCTGTGCTTGGGGTGCTGATCAGTGAATTGTTTGTTACTGTTCTGCTGTGAGATAAGGAGCTTGTTCTAGATGTCAATCAGTCTACTGTTTCCTGTCCTCACAAAGTCTTTCCATAAAAAGGCAAACGGGCTCAGCTGAGTAGGACAGTGCATTTGTTCCTGTGGCTTTTGCATGTAGGAGACTTCGTCTGAGGAGATACAAAGAGGAGTCTGGCATCGGCCTGCTCACAGCCTGTGGTGACAGAGATAAGATGCTCCCATTTGTCTCGTTTCTCAGCAAGCCGAGCTCAGGACAGCGAGAGGCACTGAGCAAGGGGAGCTTCCCACAGGGAGAGCATGGGCTGCTTCCTGGAAGCAGCAAAGGCGAAGGGGACTTGAAATGCTGGTCAACATTTGGATGCTGTGTCGGGGAGAAAAGGAATGGTATCTGAGGTAAATGCAGCCGAAGCAAAGGTCTGAAAATGTGGAAGCAGAGGTTGTAGTCAGAGACCAGGAGACAGTTTTAAACGGAAATGAGACATATACATCACCTACATCGACGAGAAGTCAGGGAGGGTCTGAAGGCAGACTAGGTAGGGCTTAGATTCCATACCGTGAACTTTGTCTTCTGGTTGGAGGATAACAGGAACCAGAAAATGACATGGTTCAGCTGGGATTTAAAATTAACCTTGCACCTCTAAGGGAAGCCATCCGAAGAGGAGGCACCTGGAGCGAGAGGCTCCTTAGGATGCTCCTTAACCAGTAAGAGCCCCACGTGAGGGACTGAAGTGGCTCCTAAGCCAAGGGCAACATACGAAGCTGTGGTGATGGAGGGATGGCCGAGGATCTGAAAACTGCTCAAGCGTGAACAAGGGAAAGAAAGGGTGTCTGGAAGGACGACCGCACAAAGCCCGGGGTGGAAAGGCTGCACGAAGAACCGGTTGGGTGGGAAGATAATGGTTTTGGCTTGGCTTGAGCTTGAGGGACTTGGCAAGACATCCAAGTAGAAATGTCCATAGAAAATGTAGGTCAACAACTCCAGAGAGCCATGAGCTCTGGGCAGCCAGCAGTGCGGAGATGCCCAGAAAGAGAAACTAGAGGACAGAGGAAAAAGCTGTCCCCCCCCCCCCCCCCCCGGGGGAGAACCCTGGAGGTGCAGTGGGGGATGGAGTGGAGATCAGAGAATGGAGAAGAGCTGGTGAAAATGATTGACAGACAAGTGTTCAGGGATGAAGACCCCCCAAAGAACATGACCCCCACAGAGGGACAGGTGCAGACAATGGTGAGCCATGATCACAGGCAGCAGGCTAAGTACTGACTGTAATATTAGGGCCACTAAGCTTCAGTCACCTAGGTCGTTTGAAAAGGCTCATGATGGGTTTTCCCAAACAGCAGGATTGAGGGAAACACATTCCCTCGTGGACCATAGGTCAACACCAAGGAAGCTGGAGAGCAAGAGAAGACAGAAGCTGCAGGGTAGAGGAAGTAGCTGAGGCAACAAGTCTGCAAAAAATGAGCTAAGAAGTTAAGGGTGGTGTAGAGATGTGACCCTAGAAGAGTGGTTCTCAACGTGTGGGACATAACCCCTTTGGGGGTCAAACAACCCTTTCACAGGGATTGCATGTCAGACAACCTGCATATCAGATGGTTACATTATAATTGTAACAGTAGCAAAATTACAGGTATGAAGTAGCCATGAAAATAATTTTATGGCTGGGGGGGGTCACCCCAGCATGAGGAACTGAGTTAAAGGGTCGCAGCATTAGGAAGGCTGAGAACCCCTGCCCTAGAAAGAAGGAGGTGTGCTGCTTTCTGTGGTGCAGGGGGAAAATACAGATGTAGGGAGGGTGCACAGTCAGTTTCACAGCAAGGACAAAAAGCTGAAGACATTCTTGGCAGGTGCTCGGCTCTCTTCTCAAGCAGGAAGTGAGGTCATCAGAAATGGGGAGGGGGCAGGGTCGGAAATAAGGGAAAAGATTGACAGGCCTGCTGGGCGTGAAATGAAGAGTCTGCTATAAATGGGTAAACACACTTTTGAAGTCCATCAAAGGCCCGAGTCAAAAAACGCAAGAGTGTACAGAGAAATCAGTTGGCAGGGTGCCAAAGTGAAAGCAGCAACTGTATCGTGGGAGCCTGAGTCAATCCAAGCAGCCACCTGTTTGTTTTATATTGCCACTGAAAGCGAAGAATTGGTCCGGACTGCGTTCATTATTGTATTTCTAATACCCACAATGGCGTATACTCGCGTGCGTGTTTACGAGCAGGTGTCAGCGCAGGTCCCCATGCTTACAGGTTGCTATTGTATGCTCACGGGGCCAGTGATCAACCTTGGGTTGTTCTCAGGTGTCACCCACCTTGTCTTCTGATGTGGGGTCTCTTACTGGGACCTGGGCCTTTTGGGCCAGGCTAGGCCACCTCCAGGGAATCTCCTGTTCCCACTTCCAAGTGTGTTATGTACCACCATGCCGAGCTTCTTACACGGTCAATGGGCGGCAGGGGTAGGAGGCTGCTGATCACAGTGCATCTGAAGTTGGGAAGCAGAGAGACGAAGGTATAAGATAAAATCATGACTCATTTTGATGTTACAGGAACACATACTTGACGGACATACCTTTTAAAAATTCATACTTTTACAGAGAACACCCCCTTAAGGGGCCAGGGGACAATGGCTTGCTATTGCTATTGATTGTATGTCGTGGTCCTTTTACTACAGGAGGAGTAAATGATATGATGGCTGACAGGGAGCTTCAGTAAGGGATGCTAAGACAGGTCCCAGAGCGTACGGACCTCTCCTGACCACCAACTTTGGCTCGAGTGCCTTATTTTGGCCTTGGGGCCTTCCCTGGGTCACCAAGTAGTTTAGGGCACCTCTGGACACTCTTCCCTCACTCCTTTACTTAGTATCAGACTTTTATGGAGTCCAGTGGGGCTCTCAACCATTTCTGGCTTTCTTCTTCTTAGGACTTAGAGAGCCTTCCGTCATTCCCCTCATCATGGATTCTCTGAGGACCTGGATTGACACAGATCTTTTATACCAGAGCCCAGATGTTAGAAAGGGGTGGAGGTGGGTGTCAGGCGTGGGTTTCCGTAGCAACTCAGATTCTTCAAAGTGAGGCTTTCTCTGAGATCCTAAACTAGAGCAGGACAAAACTGTAAACCTCAGGGAAGGGTTCCTCGAGGGCCAGGACTCCGGAGAGGCCCTTCCTTAGCCCTCGTGCAAGAATCTGACTCCTCTGTGTGACCTTCAGAAGCCAGGAGCTTCCGCTTTCTTTCGGGTCTACGGCCATGCCCGAAGCCTCCAGTGTTCCCTCGCTGCAGTTGACCGGATGTGGTTTCCACTTCCGGGTTGTCCTCGGCACTTCAGGCCAAACCCCAGGAAGGGAGGGCCAGGAGACACTGAAGTTTGTTTATGTGTCTAGACTGGATGCCTCGTGGTCTTCATGGAGCCACTGATGTCACTGTCATCATTATCACTGTCATTACCATGGCCCTCTTCCTCATGGTAAGTAGACCTTGCCCAGCTTCGTAATTAGGAAGTGGCAGGGTTGAGACACATAGTCAGCTCTGTCTGACTCAGCAATGCATGCTGGGATCTCCAAACACCCTCCTTGAGGGCACGTCTTACCCTTAGGTGACGACTCTGGTTTCTTCACTTTATACTTTGTGAGATGTGGGGCCTGGCGCTTCCACAGCTCCAATTCTATACTTGCGACATGATGCTAGCAGCCTTTCTTTCTTTCTTTCTTTCTTTCTTTCTTTCTTTCTTTTTCTTTCTTTCTTTCTTTCTTTCTTTCTTTCTTTCTTTCTTTCTTTCTTTCTTTCTTTCTTTCTTTCTTTCTCTCTCTCTTTCCTTCCTTCCTTTCTTTCTTTTCTCTCTCTCTCTCTCTCTCTCTTTGTTTTGTTTTTTCAAGACAGGGTTTCTCTGTGTAGCTTTGGACCCTGACCTGGAACTAGCTCTGTAGACCAGGCTGGCCTCGAACTTACAGAGATCTGCCTGCCTCTACCTCCCGAGTGCTGGGATTAAAGGCATGCACCACCACCGCCCAGCCTGCCTGCTTTCTACAGGCTCCTTGCCTTCTCAAAAATTACTCTCTCTCTCTCTCTCTCTCTCTCTCTCTCTCTCTCTCTCTCTCTCTCTCTCCCTCCCTCTCTCTCAAATGTAGATGGAAAAAAGAATGTAAGAAGAACATTTCCTTAGCTGGGCATGCTGGCTTACAGTTATAATCTTCAAGTTGGGAAGATGAGGCAAATTTAATTCCTGTCTGGGCTATATAGTAAATTCCAGGTAAGCCTGGACTACAAAATAAGATGCTGTCAAAAGAAAGAAAGACAGAAAGACAGACAGACAGACATAGACAGAAAGAAAGAGATAGAGGAAGGAAGGAAGGAAGGAAGGAAGGAAGGAAGGAAGGAAGGAAAGAAAAGATAGGTAGATGGATGGATGGATGGATGGATGGATGGATGGACAGAGATTATTTCCTCTTTTCTTAGTATGTGCCAGTCTCTATTCTAAGCACTGTGTGGTGCATGTGTGTGTGGTGCATATGTGTGTGTGTGTGTGTGTGTGTGTGTGTGTGTGTGTGTGTGTGTGTGTATGTGTGTGTATGTGTATTCATTCACTTAGCTTCATAACATTCGGATGAAGTAAGTGCTGTGTTGCTCTATCTCACAAGTGAGGAACTTAAAGTCCGAAAATACCTGAGTGGTTTAGTCAAGGTCATACAGACAGCAAATTACAGGTCCTCTCTGTGACAGAGTACCCACGAAGGACAGAGTCCCCACAAAGGCATGGGGATTGGCTTGCTTATTATTATATTTACTCAGTGCCTGGTATCAAGTGGGTAAGTGAATACCAGAACAGATGAAGGAGCAAGTAAAATAAGAAAAAGTAGTAGCTGATGAGTACAGAGGGGTATGAGGACACAGAGTCCAGATTTTTCCCACTCTAAACAGGTGTTTTCTGCATTTCTTAGTGCTCCCCTGTGTTCCTATTATTTCCCAAGTAGCCTATAGGTGTTTTAATGAGATTCCTGAATTAGTTCTTTTTTGTCCAGCTGATATAAAGATACGGTTTCTGAATCTGCCACATTTTTTCTGTGTCTTCTTTCACATAGGATCAAGAACTATGTGAGAGTACTCGAGTGATGACGGAATATCATTTATCTTCTCAGGATTAGGTATGGCAGAGTCCTGGGGTTGCTGCAGCCCATGTACCTTAGACCCAGCAGGAGTTTTCTGTGGCCGATGCTTGAAGAAAGCCTTTGGCTGAATTTGTTATCCACGGGCATCACTTGGGAGACGTAGCTGCAGAGCGTGCCTGAAAGGCAAGGGTAGAGGACATCCTGGGCCTAACTTCTTGGATGGAGAAGTAGCTGAGGAGATCATTTGTGGTGTTTGTGGGCACTAGTGAAAGGTTGGCTAGACAGTCAGGGGTCTGGAATGTAGCAGGTTAACAACTGGGCGTTCTGGGAAAGTAATGCATGGGTGGGTCTCCAGATAACATTTGTGGGGATATTTAGGTTCTAGAAATAGTCACCAAAGAGCAGCTTTGGCAGAGGAGGGCCATAATGAAAGTGAACAGGCTGTCCTGTGCTGTGGTCATCAGCCCATGTCTCCAGGCTCCCCTGCTTCTGCACAATGGATGTAGGTGAGATGTAGACTCCGCAACATTTCTTCTTTCAAGGCTTATTAACTACTGTAACTACCGTGGCTTAGATGTTTCAAAATCAGAAGTCCATGCTTAATCCTCCAATATGGCGCTGTTCCCAGAAGGGCTGAGCGTTCACCTGGTGGGCAGTTTTATTATAAGAACTATCATTTGACAGTCAGGGTCTTTAGGTCTTTGAGCCAAAAATCTGGGGTGATTGTGCCTGGTGACCTAGAAGAAAGCGTTTCTGCCACACAGAAGGGTTTTAGACATCTCTTAGTGAAACACAGGGAAAGACTACAGGAACCAAGAAAAGTAGGATTGCCATGGGACAAGACCTGACAGAATGAAGGTTTGGCCACTTGCCTAGGTGACAAACCCCATCTGAGCTGCTGCTAACAGGAGCAGAAAGGATTCGAACTCTACAGTAGAAGAAGAAAGCTGTGGATAGCAACTGTGGCCACCGACACAAAGCTGTTAGTGTTCATTCTTTGTTTTCCTTCTTGTTCATATTTCTATTAATGAAAAAAAAATCCCCCCCTTTTCTATTGTTTTATAGAAAGAGTATGGGTGGGGACTGTCAACTTGGTTTTGGGGCTCGAGGGTACCCAGACTGGGAGACAGTGCCTGATAGACTTTTCTGGAGACAGCAAGAGTATCTTTGCGTAAAAGCATAATTGCATTTTAAGGGGAGAAGCGTGTGCCTTGCTGGCAAAGGGATGTTTAGACGTTATTAAAGGGTACGGATGCTGAGTAGTCAAAGGAACCGACTGTACCAATTTGGAGCTGTCTCTTTAATCCACGGTAGCTCTTTTCTTATGTGGTCACATAAGGTTAAGCTGAGCACCAGCATCCATGTGAGAGCCAGGAAGTAAGTCTCTCTCACTTCCTGTTAGCTTTTGCTACTAAGAGGCACCGGTGGTAAGCCGGACAAGAAGGGGAGACACCACTTCTTTAATAGGTGAAACCCGTACTCAGATGAACTAAGATAAACCGTTAGCCTCTCCGGATATTTGATGTTGGTAACTGATGAAAAACTTAACGGGGCTGAATTACACAGCACCGAAAACCACAAGTCATTATGCCATCAGTGCCTGATGTCACTGCTACCTATCAGAGTTAGCCTGGGTATTTCGACTGCTCTTTCTGGGAAGGCCTGGGGAATATTATCTGCCTGCTGATCACCGTGCATTCCTGGTTTATTAAAATGGGCGAAGTGAGCTTGCGCTTTCCTCTGAGGTAGCACTGAGCCCCTTTGATCTTTATTGACTCCCACTGACAGGATTTGGAAGTCTCTGTTGGCATCAGAAGAGACAAAGGAGCAGCTCAGATAGCTGTTTGATAGTCGGCCTCTTTTAACTGAAACAATTGCGGTCTTCATAAGTTCATTTATTATTAATATTTGGTGACTGACTGTGCTTAAACATCTGTGAAGATGAAATTTCAAAAAAATGATTATTTTGGCCGTACCGTGTGGTTGATTATATGAAATGTGACTGAAGTGGGCACTTCAGAATGGCTAATTCTCTGTGATGGGAATTTTGCTTCGATTAAAGAAAAATCAAGTATCCCTGTTTTACGACGAATATTTTGTTTGTGTGAACTGAAATTGCTAGAAAACAGCCATAGATATGTTAAAGATTCTGCAAAGATGATGGATGGATTAGAACTTTGGGACTGTGGATTTGTAGACCCAGAGTTAAATTATTTTAGGCTGTCTTTAGCCCCTTAACAATTATTCACCACCCAGCTCTGTTTTACCTAACACCCCGTGACTCTCAGGGAAGTGTTTGGAAATACATTAACAGACCATTAGTTTCCCTCCACCCCAAGGCTCAGACTTCCACCAGACAGCCCCTGGCCTCCCCCATCGCTCCCCCCATGTTGTTTTGTGACCCCCTTTCTCTGTGACCGCCCACCTACCGTTTTCAAATATGAAAACAGTAATTCACGACTTTCTTTTTGTTCTATAACTGTAAAAACCTCAGGAAACCATTTGCATGTTAGAACACGATATCTGGGGCAACCTGAGTTAATCCGTGTTTCCGGGTTATGGCCACTTATGTTTGGCTTCAGAATAAACTATCCCTTGTTTCCTGTGAGGTGAGCTGCGTTTTGCCTGGACGTGTGGCTACGATTTCACCTTGGTTCAAGGATATCTACAGGAGAGCTCACTGCCTGTTTCAGTTTATCTTTATGCCGAGAGCCAGTTAAAAGAGTTCTCAGATCTCAGGCAGTTTTTATCTCTAGTGACGTTCATGAATTTTAATCATATAATAGATAAAACGAGCCAAGAGCGACTCCCACTAGCTATTAACTACATCAAAAGAACGAAAACACCCAAGTATAAAAACTGTACAGATTGTCTCAAGATTCTTTCTTATGAGAACTTTAAAAAAAAATGACCAGTTTTAAACTTTCATGAAATCACTAACACGCAGTGATTGATTAAGATAGTTATCGTAAGATTTTTTCTTTTTTTTTTTTTTTTTGGTTTTTCGAGACAGGGTTTCTCTGTGTAGCTTTGCGCCTTTCCTGGGACTCATTTGGTAGCCTAGGCTGGCCTTGAACTCACAGAGATCTGCCTGGCTCTGCCTCCCGAGTGCTGGGATTAAAGGTGTGCACCACCACCGCCCGGCCTATCATAAGATTTTATAACATGACTACAAACAGCTCTGATTCCTGCTCAATATTAATTTTTCATAATGCTTGTGTCTGTAATGGGTCACACTGTTCTCCTTTCAAAATAAAAGTATTTAGAGGAAAAGCATACCTCTTTTCAGGATAAATATTCATCTTCTTTAGATGCTGTTGAGGATTTTGAGGGGCCTTGAGAGATGTCTTAATGGGTAAAGGCACCTGCTGCCAAGCCTGACAATTCCTGGACCCATGTGGTAGAAGGACAGAACCATGTCTAACAAGTTGTCTGTCTTCTGGTCTCCACAAGCATGGTGGCACCCCCACCACACCCATAAGTCAATAATGTAATAAAATTTTAAATATTTTTTCTGGACTTAACATTGTTGGTTTGTTTTTCAGTGCTGGGGATTGAACTCAGAGCCCTGCACATGCTCAGCAAGCACTCTCCCTCTGAGCTACATCCCCAGCCCTGTTGATGGACATTTTCTAAAACTTACAATTATGAAGACAATCATTTTAAGTTTGTTTGGACATTCAACGGGATATTTATTGGTGGGATATATCCTCTATTTATTATAGCTTATCTTTAGTCTTGACTTAAAGCTTCAAATATTCTAATCCTTTTCTTTTTTCAAAGCCTGAAGTCTTATTTACTTAATGGTAGAATCAATTTGTAGTGAGAGAAGTTGTTATTATTTTATGTTGGTAAGAGGCACCTTTTCCTTTTTTTTTTTTTTTTTGGTTTTTTTCGAGACAGGGTTTCTCTGTGTAGTTTTGATGCCTGTCCTGGATCTCATTCTGTAGACCAGGCTGGCCTTGAACTCACAGAGATCCGCCTAGCTCTGCCTCCGAGTGCTGGGATTAAAGGCAGAGGCACCTTTCCTTTAGTGTACTTCATTTCATTTGGCCCCATTTTTTACTGCTTAGGTCTTTGACACAAAGAATGAATACGTATTATTCAAATATACTTGTTATTTTCAAAAGAATATTCCAGAGCCAGCTCATTTAATTGACTTGAGCAAGGCCCAGTTCATTCACGTAAACTGAGGTTTGTTTTGGGTTGGGTTCTGTCAGTCAGCTGTCTGTTACTGTGACAGAATGCCTGGCTACCCTAAGGGGAGGAAGGGTTTCTTCTGGCTCAAGGTTTTGGTCTGTGACCACTTGGCTTCTGGGTCTGTGGTGAGGCACAGCCTGTGGTGGGTATGTGCGAGAGCGAAGCTGCTCACCTCATGACAACCAGGAAGTAGAGAAGAGAGGGGGCTGAGAGAGAGGTGAGGAAGGGGGAGAGAACTCACTAAATACCCTTAATGAACCACTTCAACTAGGTACTGACCTCCAGCAGCTCTCAGTAGCTCTGGCAGCTGAGGGGCAAGCCTTCAACACACAAGCTTTGAGGGGACATCTAAGATCAAATTCACAACGCTAACCTTCAGCCTTGATTTATTTGTCACATGAACAAATTTGTCATCACTATGTGTTGTATCAATTTCCTCTTCCTGCTTGACAAAATACCACAAGCTCAAGGGCTTAAGATCTCATGCATTTATTGTCCTAAAGATCTGGGGGTGGTAGTGTCAGAATTGTCAATCAATTCCCAACGAGTTAAAGTTGAGGTGTCAGGAGAGCTATGGAGTTTTCATAGGGGCTTCAGAACAGAATTCTTCTCTTGGTCTTCTCCAGCCCTGAGAAGGTTCTTCAGCTCACGGCTGTCTGTTCTTGAAGTCCAGATGTCCTGCATGGTCTGGGGAATGATCCTCTATAGCCCTGGCCCTAGTTTTGGTTTTTGAGTGAGTGAATGAGCTTATTAAGCATATAGCAAGCCAAAGTACAAGAATAATAGTTAGAGGTTGTTAGGTAAGTAGATAGATAGATAGGTGCTCAAAACAACCAGCGGAAATTGATTGTGGAAATCCCCTTTAAGGCAGCCAGCTGAAGTTCTCAGCTCCGAGTCCCATGCAAAGCAGAGTGTCCCCTCAGGTAAGACTTCTGAAAAACAAAACAAAACAATTATCTACAGAGATAACATCGTCAAATCTAGTGTTCACCATGGCCAACAGAAACTAACCAAGGAAGCTGAGGAAGCCAGCTGGAGTTCCAAATGGAGCTTTCTCTCCCGTGCCTGAGCTTCCGGCTCCTCTGTCTCCCTGTAGTTATTTTTATATCACGAGATAAACAATAGTCACGTCCTCTTGGAGCTGGTTCACCTTCTGGTTGTTCTCAAGGGCACAGCGTTTTCACGGGTAGGCTGTTTTGTTGTTTACTGCCTGTCACAGAGCTTATAGATGGAGGGGATGAATGATGGATGGGTGGATGGATGGATGGATGAATGGAGGCAATCTCATCTCAGACAAGAGGTCTTAGAGGACACTTGACATAAACATGCATAGGTCTAAAATGTGTGTGTGTGTGTGTGTGTGTGTGTGTGTGTGTGTGTGTGTGTGTGTGTGTGGACTGCCTCCAGAGCCAGCTTCTCAGTGAGCTTAAACAGCATGTGACAGTTTACCAATCTAAGCTCCATTACAGCAGCAGACATAGCTTGTTTGGAGTTTCTCACACTGCATCATTCAGATGCCTCCCTCTTTCACTTACAATCATATCTGCAAAATTCATTTGGCTATTTGAGGTAATCAGTCCACAAGTTCAGAGGAGTACAGTGCTGACATCTTTAGGGGGCCATTATTCTGCTTGCTGCATGTAAGAGTAGAAAACAAATCATCAAAACCCAATGCTGCAAAAGTATGGGCCATATGAGTTCGGTTATGTTAATTCAATACAATACCGTGGTTCTGTGTGGTGGTCCACACAATTTGGGTAAGCATGAAAATCATCACGAAGATGATATATTTGCCATCTGCTGGGGTAGGGGTGAATAGCAAAGGTCCTTACTCATAATGAGAGTGCTGGAGATTCAGACTAGCAAAACTAAGGTAGTTTATTCTACAGCTTTGCAAAGTCCAGTATCAGCCTACGAGGACTGATGGGCATGTTGACCGTGCAGAGGATGGTTTATAAATGCTAATAAATGACCCTTTCTCCTGTTCCTCTTACTGAATGATTAGGAGGGCATATCATTCACATTTGTCTTTTCTCAACAAAAACTATACGTGAGTTCATGTCTACATGTTACATCCTGTCTGTTTTAAAGCTTATCAGATGTAAGAACTTGAGGCAAGCTTGGCCATTAGTTTTTTTATTTTTTATTTTTTTTGAGACAGTGGTTCTCTGTGTAGCCCTGACTGTCCTGGTACTTGCTCTGTAGATCAGGCTGGCTTTGAACTCAGAGATCCGCCTGCCTCTTCCTTACAAGTGCTGGGATTAAAGTCATGAGCCACCACCAGCCATCAAACTTGGCCATTAGTAATTTTCTCCTCTGAACTTATAGTTTGGGTGTGTATTGAAGGGCTTAGCTTAGCAGGGTTTGGATTGGGGTCAGGGAGGGGGCACAGGTAGATTAGCAGGCATTGGTCAGACTCTAAAGCAGTGGTTCTCAACCTTCCTAATGTGGCGACACTTTAATACAGTCCCTCATGTTGTGGTGACCCCCAACCATAAAATTATTTTTGTTGCTACTTCATAACTGTAATTTTGCTACTGTTATGAATTATAATGTGAATATTTGATATTCAGGATATTTGAGATGAGACCCCCTGTGAAAGAGTCATTTGACCCCCAAAGGGGTTGAGACCCCACAGATTAAGAATCACTGTTCTAGAGTTTTCTTTTCATTTGGACCTAAGTTAGATCAAAGCATCTTTGAAAATGAACCACCAGATTTTACATCTTACAATGGGAAAGGGAGAAAGTGGGGAGACAGATAGATGATAAATAGAAACAGTTGGTTTACTTCTGTAGTCGGATTTTTCTGTCCCTCCTGCCAGCTCCCAAATAACCACATGGAGACTTATTATTAATTATGAAAGCTCAGCTGATAGCTTAGGCTTGTTTCTAACTAGCCCTCATAACTTAAATTAACCCATTTTTATTAATTTACTTTCTGCTTCATGGCTTTATTACCTCATCTCCTTAGTACCCATCCTGCTTGCTCTGTGTTCCTGGTGTCTCCCTTCTTCTTCCCAGCATCCTCTCTGCCCTGAAAATCCTGCCTAGCTATTGGCTGTTCATCTTTTTATTAAACCAATCTGAGTGACACATCTTCATAGTGTACAAAAAGATTATTCCACAACATATTTCTTTAAATAAAATTAAAAATATAATTTTCTAATGAATAGATGTCTAATGTATTATGATGATATGCTTCATAATTCAAAAAGAAAGATAGAATTAATGAACTTTTCACACAATAATTAATGGTTTAAGATAATTACAATTTGACTTTATTAATATAAGGGAACAGTTTTCAAAACAATTACAAAACATACTGGAAAGTGAATGAAAATTTGTTTAATATTTGCTATATTTATTCAATTTAAAAATTTATGTTTGTTTGTTTTTCAAGACAAGGTTTCTTTGTGTAGGTCTGGCTGTCCTGGAACTCACTCTGTAGACCAGGCTGGCCTCAGACTCAGAGATCTGCCTGCCTCTGCCTCCCCAGTGCTGGGATTAAAGGTGTGCGCCACCACTTCCCAGCTAACGTTTGCTATTTTTAGCATTTAGCATTCAATTTGATAGCCTAGTTCAAAGAGTTGATTTTTTTTTTTTTGCTTCAAGGAGGGAACTGTCTGTGTAGTCATAGCATTTGCATATTAACCTGGTCACTGGCTAGAAGAGCAAGAAGAGATGAAAACAGACCCATCTTAGGGGTAGATTGGACTCTTTGGGTACTATGGTTTGATGCTGAAATGCCACCACAGATGTATGTTTTGATGCTTGGTCCCCAGCTGATGGTGTGGTTTGGAAGGCTGTGGAATCTCTAGGAAGTGCTCTCTAGCAAGCAGAAGTAGGTTATTAAGGGTGGGCCTTTGAGGGTTACTTTTCCCCCTTGGTTTCTGCCTCACTGTTGGCTTTCTGGTCTACCAAGATGTGAACAGCTGTCGCCACATGTTCCTCCCACGGTGAAACTAAACTGTTGTTACACCGTGGTCAAAACAGATGTTTTTTCCTCTCTTAGGTCATTTCTGACAGGTGCTGAGGTTACAGTGATGTAAAAGAAATGAATACACCAAGTACTGACCTACAGAATATCAACTCTGGGACAGAAAGAAATCCATTAGTTTAATAGAAAAAAGAAAAATAAAAGCTTGAAAGTCCCCTATAGATAAAAGTGTCAAAAAGTTTTTAAAAGGAAAGCAAACCAAATCAAACCAAAATAAAACTAGTATCAAAAATTTCAAAGTCAATTATGATGGTTATTTTTATTTTTATTTTTTATTTATTTATTTATTTTTTTTTGGTTTTTCGAGACAGGATTTCTCTGTGTAGCTTTGCGCCTTTCCTGGAACTCACTTGGTAGCCCAGGCTGGCCTCGAACTCACAGAGATCCGCCTGGCTCTGCCTCCTGAGTGCTGGGATTAAAGGCGTGCGCCACCACCGCCGGGCCAATTATGATGGTTATTTTTAATTGTCAACTTGACACAATCTACAATTGCCTGGGAAAAGAGTCTCTGAGAGGAATGGTCTGAGTTACACTGGCATGTGGACACGCCTGCAAGGAATTTTCTTATTTGGTTTCACTGAGGTGGGAAGAAGACCCACTCTGAATATAGGTGTTGTATGATATTTTGTTTGTGTTCTAACAAATAAAGCTTGCCTAGAGATCAGAGGGCAGAGCTAGCCACTAGTTAACCAGAGGCCAGGCAGTGGTGGCTCACACCTTTAATCCCAGCACTTGGGAGGAGGAAGCAGGAAGATCAGGAGTTCAAGGCTACCTTGGGCCACATGAGATGGCCAGGTGGTGGTAGTGCACGCCTTTGATTCCAGCACGTGGGAGACTCATACCTTTAATCCCAGCACTAGGGAGGTGGAGAAAGGAATATAAGGTGGGTGAGACAGGTTCTCAACAGCCCATTCAGTCTGAGGATTCATAGAGACAGGATAGCCACCATTCACTCTGAGATTTCATAGAGGTAAGAAGTCTCTTCTACTGGCTGCTGCTCTGCTTCTCTGATCTTTCAGCTTTCACCCTCAATGTCTGACTCCAGGTTTTTATTGTTAAGACTAATTAGGGTCGTGCTTCAATGTGGGTTGTACCCTTTCCTGGGCTGGACCCTAGAAAGTGTGAAAAGGAAAGGGATAGTTGAACACTGTTAAGCAGGCATGCATTAACTCTCTCTCTTCTCTAGATGTTTGAGATGAGCTGCTTCAAGGTCCTGCCACCTTGATGGACTGTAACCTAAAACTGTGAGCTAAAATAAAGCCCCTCTCCCCATCTAAGTTACCTTTCTTAGGGGAATTTTATCAGGACACTGATATATAAGCAAAGTAACAATAGACGTCATTTCCAAGACCAGTGAAAGAAAGTGCAATCCAAACTCTTTATAAAAACTACTAAGTCCTGCAGAATATACTTCCAACCTGTGATACTTTATCCAACTCTGCCGTCAACCTAAGGAGTCCCCTAAGGGAAGATTATCATCTCACCCACTGTGGTAATTAATATTGATTGCCAACCCCACAGGATCTAGGATCAAGGAAACAAGTCTCTGGGCCTGTCTGTGAGAGAATGTCTAGGTTAAGTTAGTTGAGGTTGGAAGACTCCACACTAAAAATGAGCAGTGCCGTTCCATGGGCTGGGGTTCCCCATAGCATAAAAAGGAGGAAGCTATAGAACATCCATGGCCTTCTCTCGCAACTTCCTGACTGTGAATTCAATATTAACTAGCCACATTCTACTACCACCATGCTTTCTCTACTATGATGGGCCATGTCCTTTGGACCAACAAGTCAAAATAAACCCTTCCTGGCTCAGGTTGCTTTCGTTAGGCATTTCATTACAGCTATGAGACTAGTAACTAATTACCCTCTGAAAAAATGGAAAATGTCAACAGACTGACGTTGAACACTTTAAAAAAATACAGACATTAAAGATTAAAACAAAAATCAGAGCAAAGGTTAATGTACAAACGTTATATGTTATTATAACATTGGAAAAAGGCAGCTAAATTATAGGCAAAAGGGAAAGCTGAAGAAGCTTGTTGCTTGTTACGGACAGTAGGTGGGCTTTATAAGACACATAGACAAAGCCACATAAGGAAACAGAGGGACGAGTTTGTTTAAAAACTGTGAGCAGTGGGGGATGTCCCTCAGTGGTGGAGATGCAACAGCCTTTAGAGGTCTGCAGCTAAGTTTACTCTCCTGCCAACACCCCCCAACACCCCCCCCCCCAACCCCTGAGTACTGTCCCTCAGGTGCATGGACCAGGAGGTTTCCAACGAGGTTGGTGACTATAGGATTGATTCCTAGCCCTGTCAGAGACCCAAGCATTTCTCCCATTAGCATTTTATGTATTCATCCAGGATCCCACACTGCCTTGTCTCTCTTCATCTCTTGCTCTCTCTTTTTCAGACCCAGAACCTCAGCTGCTCTAAGTACAACGCCCCTGTGTTTTGTATTTCTTTAGTTTGTTTGTTTTGAAGCGGGGTCTCGTGTGTGTGTGTGTGTGTGTGTGTGTGTGTGTGTGTGTGTGTGTGTATCCTAAACTGACCTTTAACTCACTGTGAACTTGATCTCCTCGATGCTCCTGCCTCTACCTCCCAAGTGCTGGGGTCACAGGCAGGCACCTGTCTGCTCAGTTTCAGGTGATGCTGGGGATCCAACCCAGGGCATCTAGGCAAACACACCACGAACAAAGCCACGTTCCCAGCACTTTATTTTGTATTCCTAATTTAAAAAATCTTCTAAGAGGTTAGTGCTGATTTAATTGACCATTACAACAGAGGTTATTATTAAAGCAAAAAGCTACTTCATCATTCTAAATGAAGTAATTCACACCACCTCAATTAAATAAAGCATTCAGAGAGCTCACACTACCTGCCTGAGAATAACAGCATACGGCAAGGGGGAGTCCTGGGCCACAGTGAGCCATGGTGTGTCCCAAGGGGTTGGGGCAAAGGGAAGTTTTGGAAGACAAGAACATGAGGATTACATCGGATGCTTTGAATCAATAATCTTTGGCCACAACGATGATTAATAACGAGAGTGGTGTGCTGTCGATCCAAGGTCGGTCAGTTTGTGTGCACAGGTCCTTGTAGAAGGCTGTGGTGTCCTTTGCTGGCATAGCCTCTCCTGATGGCCACTATCAGGTAGTACACAAGTACATACCCTTCTTTCACAACCTTCAGGCTTTATTTTATTTTATTATTTTTTTTTTTTTGCTGTTGCTACAATTGACACAACTGATTCTATTTTGATTCTGATGGCTTCCACATTTCTGTTACATACCGATACAAATATAGTTTTCCCTGGTGGCAGTTTTTCTTTGGCCTCAATAACAATGAGTCGTTCCTATTATTACAGGTGTCTCTACAATAATTTCACATTATTTTAAAATAGCTCTACTCTTGATACTTTAATAGGGACTTCATTGATTCTGTGGATTGCTCTGGGTAGATGAACATTTAAACAATATTTGTTCTTCCCATGGACAGATGAACATTTAAATATATTTATTCTTTCTGTGAGTAGATGAACATTTAAGGAATATTTATTTTTCCCATGGGTGGATGGGAATTTAAACAATCTTTATTCTTCCCATCAGTAAGCACAGGGTGCTTTTTCATTTGTTTTAATTTCTCCAATTTCTTTTGTCAGTGTCATATAGTTTCAGCACGCATGTCTTTCATCTCTTTGGTTAAATTGATTCCTTGATATTTTTAGTTTTGTAGCAATTGTCACCAGGGCCTTTTTCTTGGCTTCTTTCCAAAAAGTTTGCTATTAGTTATGGAAAGGCTACCGATGGTTTTGTCTCCTGCAACTCTACTTCCTTTATTCTTAGTGTTGGCGCTCACACCCGGGGCATGCTAGGCACTCGCTCTTCCATTGAGCTGCGTTCACAGTCCCCAATCATTTATTGTTAAGAGCTAGGTCACACGGTGCTGCCCAGAGTGATCTCATACTCCTGGGTTTAAGTGATCTCCCTGCCTCAGTTTCCCAAGGAGCTGGAACTACAGGCATGTGACATTGTGCCTGGTTCTACTTTAAAAAAAAAATTATGTGTGTATGTGTGTGGGTTGGTGCACAAGAGTGCAGTACCTGAGGAGGCCAGAAGAGGGCATTGGATCTTCTGGAACAGGAGTGTCCAGAGAGAGTGCTATCTAGATTTGAATTTTCAGTTGTAGGGAAAACAACATATGTAATGTTCCCAGCCTTGGAAATTGTGTGCGATAGCGGTGGATTTTTGTTTGTTTGTTTGGTTTGTTGGCTTTGATCGTTTGAGACCGTCTTTCCTTGTATAGCTCATGCTTGCCTCAACTTGCCATCCCCCTGCCTCTGTCTCCTGAGAGACAGGACTACAGTAGGCACGCACTGCCATGCTGGCCTTATGTGTATTGTTTTAAGCAGCTAATTCGGGGGTGTGGGCAGTCTGTTTCAGAGCAGTGGATAAGTAAAGCAACGAAATCCAGTCTGTCAGCTAAGCAGAGGAATTGGAATTTGTCATGGAAGGGCATCCCTAGACTTTTGACGGTTCCAATGAAAGCAACATATTACATCACTAAAGAGCATTTCACGACTGTGCAAGAGGGCCAGGAATGACAGCTCCATCCGTGATAGGAAGCTTTTAGTCACCAAGGTCTCCTGAGGAGAAAAAGGCCACCCAGTTTGGATTATGTACAGGTAACTCGCTGCCTTCTCTGTTGGGAAATAAAGATTTGTTCATTTCTCTGTTTTTGAGTTTAGGTAAACAACCTTTCCTAGCCATCCTACTTTTTTTTTTCCTTTCTTTTTTGAGACAAGGTCTCATTATGCAGCCCAGACTGGTCTCAAATTCAGAGAAAGCCACCTGCACTTGCCTCCCGATTGCTGGGATTAAAGGCGCCACCACACCCAGCCATTCCCTCTACCTTTAAAATCTGTGTCATATGCTCCATAAGCAGTGGTGTGAGTAATCAGCTTCCCCGGGGGACTAGGAACCAGAGTGGATTTGCCCTGATTGATGTTGGACTTGTGGGGTCACTGTGCTGACATAATCAAATGCCACAGGGACGCTTGACACCTAAGGAAGTTAGGGGAGTGTGGACCGGTGGAACCGCTGAGCATCCTACCAGAAATGTGTCAGGATGTTCTTTGGGGAAGAGAGGCATGTAGGTACAATTAAACCAAATTATGTTTGATGGCCTTAAGGCAGGGGTTCTCAACCTTCCTAATGCTGCCACCCTTTAATACAGTTCCTCAGGCTGTGGTGACCCTCAACCACAAAATTATTTTCATTGCTACTTCATAACCATAATTTTGCTACTTTTATGAATTTTAATGTACATATTTTTTTGGAGATAGAGGTTTACCAAAGGAGTCGCAACCTCAGGTTGAGAACTGATCATTTAAGGTAAACAGGCCGTGTGTGACAGTCTAATCTACAAGCTCGATGCAGGGCTGTTGCCTGGGACAGAGGAAGGTTGGTGGCAATTAGTATTGTGTGGGAGCCTGTCTGGAGACTGCACCTGTGTGGGAACATGGGCTCGTTCCTTCTGGATCAAAGACTCAGACCCTCCAGGCAGAGGTGAAACATTTCATTCTTACTGAGTCGGTTTGAAAAGTTTCTGATGTGCTAAAATGTGAGGAGTTTTCTCCTGACCCCAGAAAGCCAAAATGGCTCCAAAGGGCTTATGTATGACTTCTCACAGCTTTACAGTGACCTCAGAGGGTTACAATGTCCAGTTACTCTCACAGCTGGAGCTGTCTGTTGCTTATATGCTGGCCTGACTCATGGCAGGGCAGGCTTTCCCTTTCTTGCTGAGTTGATTATTACTTTTTCAATAAGAGAATCTGGAGAGAGATGTCTGAGTCTCTATTCTCTATAAGCAATAACCACTAGGTACTTTGCAGCATATAGGACACCATAGGACATGTAATAAAAATAATGACTATGTCCCAAACCAAACATTTAAGATAGTCACATGATCCTTTCCAAGTATTTGTGGAAAAAAATGACTTTTGCCTGAGACAGATCTAAACCTAGAGGGGGTGAGAAGATGGCGCAGAGGTCAAGGGAGCATCCTGTTCTTGTGGTGGAAGCAATTCTGTTCCCAGCATCCTTTTGGTGCAATTCACAACTGCCTGTAATTCCAGCTCCAGGGCATCTGGTGCCCTCTTCAGGCCTCTGTGGGCACTGCACTCACACGTGCAAACCCACACTTGAACACACATACACATAATTTAAAAATAAATTCTAAGATAAAAAGATCTAGAACTTGGCCCTAAAAGTTGTCAAAAGACAACATTACCTTTACTTTCAAGATCTTGATTGTCTTATTTTTCTTTCTAGACTCTCACAACTCCTATAAAGCACAGCAGGATTGCCAGTGACCCAAGTGCCAGAGGCTTTGCTTTATGGACAGCAGCATGCGGAAGAAAACAGGAACAAGGAAATACAAAATGGCCTCGTTGGCTCAGTGTTATTCCTCTTGTAAGGCTGGGACTGGGAGATGGATCAACAGGGTAAGATCAGGCTACTTCAGGTTCCTCTGTGTGTGTGTGTGTGTGTGTGTGTGTGAGGCCTAAGGCAGAAGGAAGTTAAGTAACAGGACAGCCGAAACTGGTTTGGGAAATTTGGCCATTAATCGTCTCCCCTGGTTTCTCAGAACAATGAAGAAAAGCTCCATTTTAATTTGCTGAAGGGGGACTGTTGCCAGTCAGGTGACATTGTCCTTTTGCATCAGTCACCGTAGTCTCTCTGCTAGGCTGTCAGGAGAAATGCTCTCTCTGACTTGGGTGGCAATGGCTTCTGGGAAAAGCCAATGCAAACTGTTGGAAGTAGTTTTGGTTAGGGCCACGCCTGTGGGAGCCAGTACAAGCAGCTGCTACTGTGGTGTGGCTCCCTCCAGGTGTCTGTGGGGGTTCAAAATGGCGGGTGCTAGGGCTGGAGAGATGGCTCAGAGGTTAAGAACACCGACTGCTCTTCCAGAAGTCCTGAGTTCAATTCCCAGCATCCACATGGTGGCTCACAACTATCTGTAATGAGATCTGTCACCCTCTCCTGTATACATAATAAATAAATAAATCTTTAAAAAAAATGGCGGGTGCTGACACAGGCTAAAGGCTAATAACCCCCAAAGCCTCCAGTGAGCGGAGAAACTCCAGACAGCTAAGTTGACACAAAGATAACACCTTCTGCAGGAAGTTAGGATCCAGTGAACTCTTTCAGAAGAGCAGCCTCCATTGGAAATTCCAACCTCGAGACCGCAAGGGAACAGATCTGCAGATGGACTCTTCCACCAAAAAAAGTTCCCTTTTCTGCCCTATAAAACTCCAAGTCCCAGACAGGGTGGGGCCCACGCCTTTGATCCCAGCCCTCAGGAGGCAGAGACAGGCAGATCTCTGTGAGTTCGAGGCCAGCCTGGTCTACAGAATGAGTTCCAGGACAGGCTCCAAAGCTACACAGAGAAACTCTGTCTCCAAAACCCAAACCAAACCAAACCAAAAACCTCCCAAGTCCCCCATGCCTTAGCACGTAGTCTCCACTCCCCAGGGGAGGCTGCTGTCCCTCACTGCTCTGACTAAGGGACAACCTGCTTCTATGGGGTCCAGTCGTGTTTGTGTGTTCCCACAGCCGCCATCAATCCTGACCTAACACCGGCCTCCAGCACAGGGGGACATGGGTAAGTAAGCACAGCTCAGAGAGGCTTCTGTGGTCTTCATCATCTTCTAGAAGCCGATACTCCTCCAGCCAGGTGGGGTCTGCAATGATTGTGCTGAGGACATTGACTAAGAGAAGGGCAACCCAAGGAAGGGAAAGAGGACCCTCCTCCACCTTTATGGAACTCCTCAAAGGATGGTCAGAAGGGAGAGGACCTGAGTCAAGGTGGGGTTTACTATTTGCTTAGCCTAAAGGACATGGGTTGTGGCATCACTGAACCTCCAGGTCCCCATGTGAACACAAAAGCGTTTCCTTCCTTGGAGGGCAGATGTGAAAACTAAATGAAATAATGTTTGCAAAGCCACCGCTCATAATAGGAAACTTCAAGCTACAGTAACTGCTAAAAAACGGCTTTTAAAAGTATCGTTTCAATAATCCTAGAATTTAAGGGGCTAAAGGAGGTGGATCTTGAATTCCAGGAAGGCCTGTGTTACACTGGGAGATGCTGTCTCAAACAAACAAACAAACAAACAAAAAGGAAAGAAAAGAAACATCACTGTCGAAGTTTCGTGTTTTGTAAGTCTACACTGTGCAGAAAGCATTCATCTGGGTGTATTTACAAAGGGAGAGAGCTTAGTGTTTCTCCGCTACGGACAAGTACTGAAATTGGCTCCTGGCTTCCCAGTTCCTCTCTTGGATTGGGGGTTCTAAAAGGTGAAGTTTCCCCGCTCAACCACCAGGTGGCGCAGTGATTCTTTGCCTCTGCCATCCTACAAAATCACCCCGAAACCATGGCAAAGTTAGAAACTCCCAGAGGTTCAGCTGCTCATCTAGAAATGGCCAGGAGACTAACTCCCGTGAGACGTGGAGGAGGTGGAAGCCAAAGCAAGAGGTGAAGCCATCCCCTGTCAAATACCTCCCGTCCCGTTCTTGTCAGGGGGACCTGACAGTCGACAAACGGCTTCTGTGGGATGTGAAAACTAGGGAAGAGACGGCACAGCCAGTTCTTTAACCCTTTTGGTGAGCCGAGCATGCCTGCGAACAATCCCATTCCACGTGGGAAGACACCGACTTTTAAGGAGGAGAAGCAATGAATCGAGGTCAGCTCCATCTCCCAGCCAATTTTATGATCCTAGGATGGAGGAAGACATCAATCTACCCACGGTTGAGCTAAGAGGGGGATGGTTTGGGGGATTACGGTACCCAGAGAAGCACACAAGGAGCAAGAAGCTAAAAGGTGCTTCCGGCTTGACCATTTAGGGCAATACCAATACTGAAAGAACTGACTGTTGCATGCCGGGTTATTTCCGTCACCGTTTCTGGGTTATAACACCGAAGGCAGAAGGAAATTTAGTATTACCTCAATTGAAGTCAATCTCTTATGTTTTCTCCACTGCCTCAGTTATGTTTGTGTGGCTGTGACCACAACATCTGGAGAGAATACCTCACGGGCAGAAAGATCAATGCGACTCACAGTTTCAGTCCATGGTGATAGAGAAAGCACGGCGGAGTATTTGGTTCACGGTGAAGTGTGGAGTCCAGGCTCTTCTCATAGCATCAGAACAGGAAGCAGAGGACCAGGCAGGAACCAGGGCCAGGAATGACCTTCCAAGGCCACCACTAGTGATTGGGACTTCTGCAGCTAGACTCCACACTCAATGTTTCAATGTCTCCTTAAACTGCATCAACAAACAGTTGGGTGTTATGCCCAGATCATGACCCCAAAGAGACCACTGAAGACCGTGGATGTCCAGAATGCAACAGCAAGGTTTATTCTGTAGATACAAGTCTAGACAGGAAACTCATTCCTACACCCAACACAGTGAGGCAGGCAGGAGTTGCTCTTTCTTTGTGTGGCTAGCTTTTTAAAGGAAAAAACCACAAGCCCTTGAGGGCGGTTGGGGGGGTTTGGCATGGGTGCAACTCAGATTGGTTTATTTTTATTTTTGAAGGTCTCTGTTCTCTTTTAATTGGGTGAGGGTATGTAACCTTTGAATTTACTGGTTGGGGGTTACAATTATCATTTTGGGGGCAGTCTGGCACAAGTTCCAGGCTTTGTCCTTGAGCTGCCATGGGGGCTGGCTGGCCTAGCATGTACTGACTATGGGGGCTGGCTCAGTGGTCTAGGCTCTGTCCTTGACTCATGCACATAACTCTAAGTTGGTGAGGGGTTCCAGACAGTAAACATCTGGCTGAACTTTGAGCAGTCAGAGTACGTGCAGAAAGGGAGCTACTGCAAGGACTGTGTCTTTTCTTCACGGTCCTCCCAGAGACTGCTTGCTCAGTCTCAGGAAACTGGAATTGAGGCCTGATCTCTGAGAGAAGACTGAGCAGCCTGTTACGGCATCTGCTTGGTCCTTTCATTGGGGACTAGGTGTTCAAATGGTGGGCCTGTGGGAGACATTTCCTTTCAAACCAGAATACCCCTCAACCCTGATTCCTCACAAGGTTGTTTTAGTGCCCTGGCTTCAGCTTGGTGGTATAGATCTCCAGCATTTGTGACTCCATCTTGAGTTTTATCCTGGTCTTTTGGGGCCCAGTGTAGGAGCTCAGCCCAAAACAATAGTCTTCAGTAATTTTTATCTGACATTCCTGGGACTGGGGATGTGGCCAAGTTGATAGAATGCTTGTCTTGCAGGCAGGCCTGAAACTCTGGGTTCAGTCCCTGGCATCACGCACACCTGGGTGTGGTGGATCATGCCTGTAATCCCATGGTGAGGTGGAAGTAGGGAGATCAGAAGTTCAAAGTCATCTTCATTTACATAGTGAGTTCAAGGCCAGTCTGTCTCAACAAACAAAAACCAAGCAAACACTAGAACCAAACCAAATAAAAATAAACAGTAACAAAACCCCAAACCATTACTCACCCAATATGCCAAAATAGCCATCACACTTTAAAGCTCATAGTGCTGCATGAGCTTTGCCCTTAGCAATGGCTGACAAGCAGACGACTGAGTGTAGATGCCTAGAGGATCTCACTGGCCTCGCTTCTCCCTGTAGGTACCATCCCACCTCTGACCACAGCATCTGGCTTCCTCAAGCCACTATCTTCTACATCTTCCTGCTTTCAATGCTCTGGCCTTTGCTTATGAGTACAAGTCCCCCCCACCCCCCAGCTGGTTGGTTTCTTAATCTGCTTCCTGGCATTGCTGGCTTCCTTCCTTTCGAGAAGAGTGTTGCTACCAAGACGAAGTCACTCTTACCAGACCCCAGTGAAATCCAGAGCCGGGAAAGCATGAAGTGCGTGGGAGGGTGACCCGCCCTCAGTAAGGATGGTTTCAGGACTTCCTCAAGACCTGACCAGAGCGTATATTCACTATAGTGAAAGGACACCTCCTCCACGGACCTGATGTGGGCTTTGTATCCAGGCAACTTAGGACTTTCGCCAGTAAAAGCATCTTCCTTCTTCACACATACCTGGTGGGCCATCTCGTGAATCCTCAATTCTAATCCTTTTGCTCATTTACAAGGTAATTTCTTAATGCTTGGCAATGCTTCTCAGCGTTTTCTTTTCACCTTTAATACTTTCCGTAATATGGCCTGTCACCCACTCTTAGAAACAGTCAGAAGGTTCAGGTGCAGAACACATCTCTAGCCCCCCCTACCCCTTCTCTCTCCAATCTCATATGTACTGCACAGACAATGCAACCTAATTTATGAAGAAATGAATATTGAGAATTATAGTTAAGTGTACATAACATGAAATTTACCATTCAAACCATTTTAATCCTACAACTCAGTGGTGCTAAATGAAGCCCTGTATCACACCACCATCATTACAATCCACTTTGAACAGTTTTCTTCATCCCAAATAGAAATAGCAAACCTATTTATTAAATAACCACTCATCACTTCCCCTGACCCCATGGCACCTGGCATCTACAACTATATTTTCTTCTTCTATGAATTTGACTGTTTTAGACATCTCATATAAATGAAATAACAAAATTCATGTGAATTAAAAAAAAAAGAAACGGTCAGAAGACTCCCAGGATCTCCCCTTTATCTCCTGCACCTGCTCCCATCCTTCATATAACTAACTATCTTCGCTCTGCCTCCACACAGAGTCGTCCCACAGGAGGAGAAACAGTGGCTGCTCCCTTGGGAAATCTGCTGCGGGCATGCCCAGTCAAAGAGGTGGACCTTGAAAATGTGGACCTCAGGTTTAAAATGAGCGCCAGTCCTTGTGAACACGATTCAGCACAGAGGCAAACACAGAAACTATCCAGGGATGGAGTGTGTTATGTAGTTAGCCTGGGAGCCGCAGATACTGAGGATGCCGGCTGAACTGATGGAGTTGGAAGTTCACAGGCTGAGGCCTACTTAGTGTTTATAAAATGCAGTGTCTCGAGGGCAGGGTCGTTGACTTGCGCGCCACTGTAGACCTGTTCTGCCGCCGCCAACCTTTCTGAATAGGTGTGTCAGGAGAGCATGCTGGAGAGTCTCTCTGCTCGGCCTTCAGGAAAGCAAGGGTTGGGTGGATAGAAGGAGGAAGAGTCTGGACACACGGACAGAGGGAGATCAGTTCTGGAGATAGCCTGCTTCAAGTGTGGCCACGGGATTGGGGCCTGAGGTAGAGGTGAGGAGGAGACAAGCCACCTGGGTTTGCAAGGAGTTCCGGACTGTAGGAATAACAGTTGTATTAAAAACAGTAAATGCAGGGGCTGGGGAGATGACTCAGTCAGTAGAGCGCCAAGCACACAAGCATGAGGATCTGGGTTCAGATCCCCAGCTTCCATGTCACAGTGGGTTATGGTGGCACACTGCCTGCCACCCCAGTACTGGGAGAACCAGGACAGGTGGAATCCTGGAGCTCGTTGGATAACTAGCCTAGCCAACTCAGTAAGCAAAGTGGAGGGAGACTGGGTTAATGGCTCGGCCAGGAAAAGTGTTTGTTATGTAAACACAATGACCTGAGTTCAAATCCCCAGCACCCATGTAAAAATCAGGGCATGACCATGCTCAAGACCTCACACTTGTAACCCCATTTTTTGTAGGGGGCCAAGATAGGAGTATCACTTAGCTGACAGTCTAGCTGTGGTTCAGTGACAGACCCTGTCTCAGGGGAATAAGGTGAAGAGTAACAGAGTGAGATACTTGATGTCCTCCTTTGATCTCTGTGTATATGTTCATGTGTGCACACCCACACATACACACACACACACCACACCACACCACACAATTGAAACAATAAAACTGGTAACTACTTCAAGAATGGGAAACCTAGAGAGTGGCTATTACAGCATTTCTTTCTATTTATATATTTTTATTCTTTGATAATTTAGTGTGTTTACAAAGAAATGTACTCAGCCCACCCCACTTTCCCCCCTTCCTCTCCCTTGAGATTTCTGTCCCCTGAGTCCACTTCTCAATTTCATGTCCTCTTCTCTTTGTTTAGTTCAAGGAAAAACCCGCTACACCCATTTAGTGCTGACCGTATATACATGGCTGGTGCAACCAGAGGCCACGGCTCCAAAGAAGAAGGATTCTCCATCCTCAGCAGTCAGTTGCCAACGGCTCCTCAAACAGTTGGGCTAGAATTTACAACAGTATCTCTAAGTCAGCAAATAAAGTTCATGTAACTCAGAGCCTCATGAAGTCATAGCAGCCAGGATCCACGGGAAGCCATGAGAGTTCCAGCTACTCCGGAGGATTGCTTGAGCCTAGGGGTTCAAGACCAGTCTAGGCAAGATAGCAAACTCGGTCTCACCAGAAAAAAAGGTCCTAACAAAAGTCACCCTCACGGGCTGGAGAGATGGCTCAATGGTTAAGAGCACCGTCTACTCTTCCAGAGGTCCTGAGTTCAATTCCCAGCAACCACATGGTGGCTCACAACCACTTGTAATGAGATCTGGTGTCCTCTTGTGGCCTGCAGGAACACATGCAGGCAGAATACTGTATACATAATAAATAAATAAATCTTTAAAAAAAAAAAAAGTCACCCTCTCATTCTTTTCTTTTTTTGGATGGTTTTCATCAACTGTATTGTAGTAGCCTCTGTTTTCTTAGGAATCTAATAATGTTAAGTTATAACAGTACATATAAAAGACTATGTATAAATATCCCGACATAGGATAGCATAGTCAAGCATAGAAGCTGCATTGGGAATGAAATAGTCTTTGACAAAACAGACATACCTAGAATGAAGCTCCACATGCCTTACACAGGACAGACAAACCACAACTGTCGCAATGAAGTTCCCCTTAAGTGACTTGCTATCAAAACCAAATAAACATCAGTAAGTTATTCCTGAGACGTTTACTGCCACTAAATACTTCACCGGTGACAGCTATGTTATTAAAGATGAAATACAAGACTTTGGGGATCAATTTCAGGAACATATTTCAATCCTAAAACAACATAGTCACCAAGAGTCAATATACGCCAAGGTATGTGGACACCGGCTGGGAGCAGAATTTCACAATGCGCTAGCTTCGTGGTTGTGGGAGGTCATGACCAATATGTAGAAGTCTGGCTTTACGGTAGACGTCTCATTCACAGAAAGCAAAGACCAGACCCTCCAGGTATTTAGAGGATGCTTACTGATAATGTAGTGAGAAAACCGTATTTACAAACTCAATTACTTATATATACTTATCGCTTACTCAACATGTATACATCAGAAACTTGAAGACACTCATCTCTCCTAAGTGACCCACAGAAAAATCTGTATGGTACATCCATTCAGTTTCTTTTTCATGGTGCTGGAGCTCTGCCCGGTGCTCCATGCTAAACAAGTGCCCTGTTGGGCTGTACCCCAAGCCACGTCAGCGTCTTTAGGAATTTGTGTTCAGCACTAAATAAAATTCATTAAACAACCTTTAAAAGAAGGGTTACATGGCTTCCACAAATGTGTATATTAGTAATTAACAAAAGTAATGTCTCCTTTCTGCTAGGTTTTGATATGTAGCTCTTCATTTTGTTAGGGACTCACAACTGAGTTGGCATCAATGACTTATTAAGTGAGTCTTTCCATTAAACACTTCCCCTGAGGCAATTGTAGAAGCTGAGATCGTTGTAGATAATTGAAGATTCAGATGCAGTTTTAAGAAATAATACAAAGAGGTCCCATGTTCCTTTTACCCAGCTCCCCCATTTTAATACTGATTTAGGTCAAGATGTGGATACTTCATCAGCGCAAGAATCTGTCGTTATCCACTTGTAGTTACGTTCACCTGTCTCATTCCGTACCCTCTTCCTGAAAACTCCTGACATAGTCTTCATTGTTAAATTTTACACTCAGAATGTTACATGAATAGAATTCTATAACGTGAACACTCCCGTGGCTTGTTTAATCGCTTAGCATAATCTTCTGCAGATTCCTCAAGCTGATGCTTGTATCAATAATTAGTTCCTTTGTAGTGCTTAGTAGTACTCTATGTCATAGATAGACCGCCATTTGTCTTATCAGCCATCAGATTGAAGGACATCTAGTTGACTCCAGGAGACAGACAGAGAGAGAGAGAGAGAGAGAGAGAGAGAGAGAGAGAGAGAGAGAGAGAGAGAGAGAGAGTTTTGAGACATGGTCTCTCCATGTAACCTTGGCTGTCCTGAAACTTGCTATGTAGACCAAACTGGCCTTGATCTCACAGAGATCTGCCTGCCTCTACCCCCTGGTGCTGGGATTAAAGATATGTACCATCATGCCCAGCTGATTCCAGTTTTCTAATGTTGAATAATTCATGTGTGTTTTGTTTTTTGGGGGAGGAGGATGTTGTGTGTGTATGTGTGTGTGTGTGTGTGTGTGTGTGTGTGTGTGTGTGTGTGTGTTATGCAACAGTGTGCGTAAGGAAGTCAGAGGTCAATTTTGTGAAGTCAGTTCTCTCTTCCTACCATTTTAGGTGGGGTTCAAGAATTGAAAGTCTGGTCATCAGAGCTGCTTGGTAAGCTCCTTTACCTTCCCTATAGTGTGCAAGTCTTTGTGTAAGCATACATTTTCATTTCTATGGGATCAATGTCCAGTTTCTGGTTGGTAGGCAGTTGCATATTTAGTGTTTTAGGAAACAGCCAAGTGGCTTTTCAGTGCCCATTCTGTTTGATGTTCCCAGCAGCAGTCTATCACTACCTGCTTCCTTTAGACCCTTCTTGACATTTGCATATATTCCCAACACCAGACCTTGGCCACATGTGCAGTCTGCAGACATTAGCATATATTCCCAACACCAGATTTTGGCCAGATGTGCGGTCTGTAGACATTCTGTCACCATCATCTGTCTCTTCATCCTTTTAACAGAGTCCTTTGCACAACCAAACTTAAATTTTAATGAGGTCTAATTTATCAAAATTTCCTTTTATAGATTGTGCTATTGTTATCAAGTGCAAAAACACTCTGCCGAGCCCTTGTTCCAAAGGTTTTTCTAGTTCTTTCCATTGAATTGTAGTTTCCTATCTGTATGTTTACAAACATGAGCCTTCTGACTTAGTTTTTATGTAAGGTCTGAGGTTAGCCCAGTGTTCACTATGAGTGTCCTCATACTCCATCACATTTGTGTGATTTGGCTGTCCTCCTGTGTTAAACCTCCATACCTTTATAAAAAACAGACAAAACAAAACAAACAAACAAACAAAAAACTCAGTGTCGCACATTCAGTCTGTTTCTAGATTCTCTGTTCTGTCCCATGGATCCATGTGTCCATGATTCTATTAATAACAAATTGTTTTGCTTACTATTGATATACAATGCACCTTCTCAATGGTTCAAATGATTTCTCCTACTTGTCTTTTTTTTTTTTTTTTTTTTTTGTCAGTTTGTTTTTTGAGACAAGGTTTCTCTGTGCAGTTTTGGTGCCTGTCCTGGATCTTGCTCTGTAGACCAGGCTGGCCTCGAACTCACAGAGATCCGCCTGGTTCTGACTCCTGAATCCTGGGATTAGAGGCATGTGCCACCGTGTCCAGCTTTTTTTTTTTTTTAAAGAATTTTTAAAGCTATTTTAAAGACTACAAACCTTGGAATATATAACTATTTTTTTGTGAGTGGTGCTTGTGATTAAACATAGGGCTTTGTGCATGCTAGGCAAATGCTATGCCACTAAGCTGTACTCCTGGAATACGACTTTTATAGTAAGCCTATATATGTTTACTAGAGTCTTGATGGGGTTTTTGTACAAACTGCATGAAGTCCAGAGCCCAGTTTAGAAGAATTAACCTCAACTCTATTTTGTATCTTCAAATCCATGAACATGGTACATCTTACTTGTTTAAGTCTTTGATTACTTTTGTTAGCATTAAAAATAATTTTTCATCATATAAATTCTACACGTAATTTGTTAACTTTATATCCCAAATACTTAACTTTCATTGGAGTGATTGTGTATGTTATCATGCCTTTAGTTTCAACTGCTTTTAATATTTGGAAATTTGATCAAATTTTGTGTGCTGGTATTATATTCTGAGACCTCACTATGCCCTTTAGGCTTGTTGATGTTTTTCTTTCTTCTTTAAAGATTTATTTATTTATTTATTTATTTATTTATTATGTATACAGTGTTCTGCCTGCATGACAGAAGAGGGCATCAGATTTCATTATAGATGGTTGTGAGCCATGATGTGGTTGCTGGGAACAACCTTTAAGTCGTCTCTCTAACCCCAACTTGTTGACTTTTTAAAAGTGAATTATTTGGAATTTTCTGTATAGATAATCATGCCATTTTAAATAAGGATACTTTTATATCTTTCTTTCCAATTTGTATGCAGTTAATTTTTCTTGCCTTATTGCTATTTCTAAAACTTCTAATTCAGTCCTACAAATTTTAACTCAATGTGAATTCCTGGAGATTTACTAAAACACATTTGCTTGAAGAGGGCCCATCTGTCTCAGGCACATGAGCTTTCAATATTGTTCTCACTGTTTGGCCTACTCAGATTTCATTTCTTGTAATTTTGATAAATAGCTGATAACACTCTTTAGTATTTCTAAGTGGAACCTGCTCTTCAAAGCCTTTGAAGCACTGTCCATAAAAGGAACTGGATCATACAGTATGACTAACAAGAAGACATCAGTAAGACAGACTGGGAAGCGGTGGCACTTGGAGGACTGCTATCTGAGATCGACTTATGGAGTACCTTTAACACATATTTGTTCTTCCAGCCCCCTCCCACACTGTCTATTGGGAGTAGCAATATTTTAAATTTTAAATTTAAATTTTAAATTCTAGAAATAGAAATACCTTTAGCAAAGCTACCCTATGATTATGTATTCAAAATAATGATTGTTGGGAATGCTTGTGAACTGGCTTAAGTCAAAAAAAAAAAAAAGAAAGAAAGAAAGAAAGATTGTGCAGCTTCCTGGGTCTCTAGTAATCAGCACTTAAATATATTTTGGCAACATAAACTCTGCTCATGTATTACTTTGTTAAACAAAATTATTTTGTTTTAAGAATGTGTATATTTTCTACATTAGTGTTGTAATTTTATGTTCTATAACATACCTGATCCACTAAAGAGAGTTTTTAGCCATTATAGAAAGATAGAAAACATGGATACTGTTAGAGCCTTTCTGGCCTTGGTGGTGCTTGCTTTGGTTCAAACAAGCCTCAGGTATATACACAGTTTCACTGTAGTATCTTTCAAATGCCGGAAACTCTTGTAAATAGTTTGTTGAGAAACTTCAAAGCATGCTCCCTACCCCGGCACTCCTGGCCCTCCCAGCAGTGACAAAGGATCTCCAGGCAAATTAGTCATTCTCCTTTATAATCACAAGCCTAGCTTGATGACTCCCTGTGCATGTCAGTAACACTTTCATTTTTAAAACTGGAAAACGTGGAGGTAGCACCCCATCCATCATGTGCCGTGAACTCAGGCATCTGAGCTTGGGATACTGACTGGCCCTTTATGAGCCTCAGCCTCCCCGCCTGAAAGAGACACTAAGGACACACATCTTACTGGGTAGGGCTTCAGTGAGATGACTTCTGTTGAGGGTCTGGCCCAGGGCTGGGCAGTGAGCAGACTCTCAGGAGATTTCCTTCTCTTGCACATTGCTTGGCTTTCTCTATTGCACTCTCCCCCTTCCCTCCCCGCCCCCATCTTCACTACGTCATGTGGAAGAAGGTGCGTCTTATTCTGGATGTCACATCTCATGAATGGTAGAGGGGCACGTTCTACCAGAAATACTAGCAGTGGGGATCTGGGAAGCTCTATACGAAAACCACCCCATTCTCACTAACGGCCTGCTCACCCACGACAGGCCGGGCACAAAACTGCACGTTCTTACTCCACCTGCTATATAGTGGGGGGAAGGGCTCCTCAAGTGGCCTGTACATTCTAGAAAATACACCTGCAGTTCAGTGATGTAGTGAGTAATCTTCAGACGGAAAGCCTTCCACCTTGCCCTGAACCCACAGCAACGCAATGCGGAGCACGTTCAGCTCTTTTAATGCAAGGCGCTTCCATCCGAAACACTGCTTTCGGATAGTAAGCAACACAATGTTCTCATGATACAAGGCAATAACGTGGCACATATGCATCACCATCATTTTTTTTTTTTTAAAGAAAAGAGCAGCAACTACCACTTCTGTTTTGACAACCATGATTTCCCAGTGGGTGTGTCTGGATTGTGTACAGTATAAACAATATCTTTCTACGTGACGTGCCTGTGTGGACGGCACATCTGCAAAGGACCACTCCAGTGAATCTGAAGTCAAGGTCCCCTGTTCATCCTTTCTCATTCTGCTGCAGGATGACAGGGCGGCTAGGCACCCTTCAACAAAGAGACAGCAGTCAGGCAGGGACTGGCTGGCTTCTTCACTCCGAAGGTCCTCACTTTAATGCAAAGCCCAGGACTTTGGCGTTACTGTCAGGCCTTTCTGGGAGCTGCTTTGAAGTACTCCTCCCTTGGGATGTCTGATACACCTCCATACCATTTCTGAAGCCAGACGTGCTCTACCCACATCTTCATGAAGAACCATTCATACTGGCGGGGCCACTTCCTCATCCCTGGATGCCTGGAGAAGCAGAGGGAGAAGACAGTGAGCCTGCGATCGTCAGCGGGTGGGTGCACCTCAGCCAGTCCCAGGGACCTCCCACCTCTACGCCTCATTCGGGCTGAGAGTTGCTCAACGCCCCCCCCTCCAAAAGGTAGAAGCTGATGAGCTGGGGAGCAGGGGCTGGGGGAGCCTTAGGAAGGCAGGAAGCTGTAGTCTCTATACAGAGTGGCTAAGAGCTCCATTCTGGAGCCAGACCCTGAGGTGTGAATCCCAGTTCCATCGCTGATGGGTTCAGATGCTGATGCTGCACCTATGGCTGTCCCCTCACCTGGCATGTGGGTGAAGGTGATGATGCTCATCACAGGGCTGTATGGGGAGCAAACAGGAAGTACATACAGAAATAACATTCGGTTCTAGCCAGTGCTCAGTGGATGCTGATGATTGCCAGTGGGAAACATTGAGAAAGACTATGTGTTTCTGTATGAAAGGTAACAGAATTGTGAGCCCGTGAATGCATTTCCTCATGGGGAGATTTCCAATCCTGTGGGAAGCTGAGAACCCAGGTAGCATATACAGGGAGCTCTACCTTCCCCCTGCTATACTGACACCTGCCTTCCAAACGCATGGTAATATCTTCGGAGGCAGGGGTTAGAGTTGGTCTGGTTTTTTTTTTTTTAATTTTATAAAAATAAAAATTTCCTTCACATCTAAAGACATTATAAATGTAAGTCAAGGACCAACAGCCAACTGGAAGACCATCTGTAACAAAGCAAACGCCATCATGATCTTCATAGAGATGTCTGAGCATGTCCGTGGCACTGGTCGGGGGAGGGGCTAGGAAGGCTCAGTCGCTTTCATTGCAAGGCACATGGGCTGGCTGGTTTTTGCCCGTTTGACAAGGGCCAGGGTCATTTGGGAAGACGAAGCTTCCACGGAGAAAAAGGCCTTCATCAGATTGGCCTATGGGCAATTTCTTGATTGATGATTGATGTGGAAGGACCCAGCCCACCATGGGTGGTACCACCCCTATGCAGGTTGGCCCTGGGGAGTGTAAGAAAGCCAACTGAGCAAGTCAGGAGGAGCAGGCCAGCACGTAGCATTCCTCCACCATCTCTGACATCCATCTACTCTTGTCAATTTTGGGACAATTTTTTGCTGTAATTAATTAATTAATTAATTTATTTATTTATTTCTTTTTGGTATGGTAAGGTCTCACTACATAGCTTAGGCTAGCCTTTATTCACTCTGCCGTCCAGACTGGCTTCAAATTCTTAATTTTTCTGCTTCGGCTTTCCAAACGCTGGACATGCGCCACCATACCTGGCTCCAGGGAGGCCAACTTTAAAGCATCTTCATACCTTGAAAACATAGCTTGTTTGGCGAATTCTACCTCCCCTGGTGGTACCATGATCATCCGGCCAGTGAGTGTTAGCCGGGCACATCGGGGGTCTTCTGGGTCGACGATGTTTTTCCTGCACAGGAAGGACATCGTTCGTGTGTTTAGGCAGTGGTGACACAAGAGTCTGAAATACCAAGGATTTCATCAGACCTTTAAAATGGCCACATTGCTGACTATACCAACGCCGACTTTTGTATCGTCTGTAACCACTGTGAAGTATTTTGTCATAGGCAGTGTGGACTTTGGGCACATGCTGGACACCACCAGGGTAGTCAGAGGACTACCCTGAAGTACTCTGGGCTAGGGCCCACACGCCACAGGAACAGTCCCCGCTCACTTGTTACCTGAGAGTTCAAGGTGTATGTCAAGGGACCCATAATCAGACAATTCCTGACTGTATCTGAGACTGGGGCTCAGCTCTGTCCTCATTGCTTGGGGCAGTCTACTTGAACTGCTGTCTGTTTGTCCATCTGCCCATCTATTCTGACCATGTTTGGAGACTTTCCTCCATTTTCCTGTCTCTGCAGCTGACTCAATCAACCTCATGGCCCTGTGGGCCAGCTCACCTGGGAGACCTGCGGCTTTGTGTCGCCAGCAACACTTTGATGGGCGTCTTTTATGCTTTTATTTATGTGTGCGAGGGGCCTGCATGATATCTAGGCACCAGGTATATACCTGGTGCCCAAGGGAAACAGAAGAGGGCATTGGATCCTTTGGAACTGGAGTTGCAGACGTTTACAAGAACTATATGGGTGCTGGGAATCAAACCTGGGTCCTCTGGAAGAGCGGCCAGTGCTCTTAACCACTGAACCATCCCACTGGCTCTCTTTAACGGGGTTTCTTAATATCTTACCAGCTGCAGTGACTCTGTATCTGCACTGGTCCTCTCCCTCTGCCTCCCGGGAGGCTGCCTTAACCCTTTGGTAGCCAATCTGTAACCCACATATATTTCCTATGGCTATAGATGAGTGTACTGACTATGGGACATACAAAGCAGGATCCAAGAGTTTCCCAATGGAGACTGGGATAAATGAACCTATGTTTGCCGTTTGCCAGTTTTCAAGGGAAGCTGGGATTGCCAGGGAAATTGCAGCCAAGGGAAGGAAGGGAACTTGTTATTTGTTGTTATTCAGTAACTCCGGACATTGTGGAGAGATACAGGTATGTCCATCTATGTTCTGGGATAGCATCTTCACTGCATGCTGTTCCCTTCATGACATCTCGTCCCCCAAATGAGCCAGGAGGCCCCAAGATAGCATCACAGCTTTCTCTTGCTTTTCTGTGTCAGAGATGTCCATGAAGAAATTCTCAGCTTGTGAGATCGCAAGAACTTCCTGAACTCCAGTTCAGGAAGGTTCTGCCCCATGCCCTGGAGAAAGGAATGCTGGCCAGAGATGCCTAGAAGAGCTGGACAGACTCTGCTGTCTCCTCATTGCCTGTTCCCGTTCTCACAGATGCCTTGCTCAATCACTTTCTACCTGCCTGTCCACACTTCGTCCATCTAAGTCTAAATGTGGGGAGTTCACCTGGGGCCTTTGAGTCATCAACCTGAAGGCTCCTGTATCATGTAAAACTATGACTAGATACAATGCAACACTGTCCTCTCCTTAGAGTGTTTATTGTTGAAGGGGTGTCACCTTGTGGCATCATACTGACATACTGAAACCTGACATACTGGAACCAAGAAATCACGGGGTTAAAGAAAGCAAACCTGGCTTGACTTATGTCCAAAATAGAGCCACAAACCAAAAAAACCAAGGCTCAGCAAAACTGAAAGAGCGTTCTGAGAGGAAAGCCGCTGAGCCGCTCCCAAGTTCAGCCGTTGGAAGCTGGGGCCACTCAGGCTGGTACTGAATTTTGTCAGTTCATTGGAATGTTCAGGATAGGAGGAAAGACTGGTCACCCCAGTATTTCTCAAGCCTTGAAAGGCATTGCTAGGTTCCTGAAAAGTGTTCCTCCGGGCAGATTCAGTTCCAGACAGTATGTCTGTGTGGCTGTCCTGTCAGCAAATTTCTAAGGCTTAGGAAAGATCCACTCACTACCCCCCTCCACCCCCAGGTATCTTACTCTGTCTTTCTCTTTATTTCTCCCCATTCCCTTTGTCTATTCTGTAACCATTTTGACTTATTGTAATAACATGCATCATGCAAACTTGTCAGATCTTGAAGTTTCATAGTCTTGGCCCTTTTCTTTTCTTCATTTTTTTTATAGGAAGACACAAGCAGTGAAGCCCCTACATATCACCCCAACGCCATTCTCTTTCTGCCCCTTGGAGTTACCTTTAATTTAGGGTTTTTACATCTGGACATGTTTTTGTATTTTATTATTTACAGGCACCAGCAAGCAATATCTTGCTTTCTGTATGCTTAACACGGTGCACATATATCAAATCATAGGCCTGCAACTTGATGTCTTCCACTTGATTTATGTGGAAGATTTATTCTTGTTGACAGCGGGTAGTTCTACTCCACTTATTTTTGTCTTGCCTATAGAAGTCTATGATAAAAACATTTATCAAATTTATTTATTCATTCCAATTTAGTTGCCCCATTTTCAATTTCATTTGGTTGTAAATGATTCTGTGCTAGTCACTGCTGCCTGGGACTCCCCAGGTAGATCTGAGAATTGTTGTTGGTTGGCATGATCTCTTTGGCTTTGCAAAGTGCTCTTGCAATTTATATTCTAAGCAAGAAGGACCTTGTGGTGATTTATTCTGACACCTGATATTCCCAGAATAAAGTTTTTCCAATGAAAAGTTTCAGCAGTGTTTCAGTTGCATCTCCTTGATTGTGTATAAAGTTAAACAAATAACATGCTTCTATGTTTATTGCTCAGTGGCTTTTCTTTTCCTGTTTTTTTTTTTCTGTTGGGTTATGTGGTTTGCCTTTTTCTTACTGATCTATAACCATGCTCTCACACTTTAGTTGCAACCCTGTCTCCAGGTATCTATGTATTTATATTTAACTTTAAGTCTAAGTCTACCTATTTAAATATGTAATAGCCTAATTAGAGTGATCAGATAAAATAATTGCCTGGGCCATACTCACAGGAAGAAACATATTTGTTGTTTATTAGAAATTCAAATATATGCAGTCGATTTTTCATCACTGAGCAAAATAACTTAATGGAGGAGGGTTCACTTTGGTCCATGGCTTCAGAGGTATCAGTTTGACATCAGCGAACCTATTGCTGTGGGTCCAAAGGAAGCTGAGTACTCTAGTTGGGGAGCGTGAGGGAAGGAAGGGCTGCTCACTTCCTGGTGAATGGGAAGCAGGAAGGTCAGGAGGAAGGTACGTCTTCCTAAGGCATGTGATTTACTTCCTTTATGATGGCTATTCTTGGTTGTCAACCTGACTATAGCTGGAATTTACTAAAATCCAAGTGTCTGGGTACACCTGTGAGGGATTTTTTTTCCTTAGTTAAATCATATGAAATGGAAAGACCAAATTTGGTCCTGATCTTTTGAGGTAGGAAGATATACCTTTAATCTGGATCATACCTTCTGCTGGCAGCCTATGGAAAGGATGTGGAAGAGGAGGCTTTCACTCTGCCTGCTTGATCTCGCTGGCAAATCTATTCCTTCCCTGAGATTCTGTTGTGTACTGAAGACCAGCTGAGACATCCAGCCTCGTGGACTGAACTACTGGATTCTTGGAACTTCCATTGGTAGACAGCTATTGTTGGACTAGCAGGACCACAGCCTGTAAGTTACTCTAATAACCCCCCCCTCTACACACACACACATGCACACACACACACACACACACACACACACACACACACACACACACACTCATAGTCTGTCAGTTCTGTCCCTCTAGAGAACCCTGGCTAATATATCCTCTAACTACGCCTCACCTTCTGGAGTTTTCATCAGGTACCAAAATTATGCTGTCAACTGGGGACCGAGTTTTCACACATGAGTCCATGAGGAGTATTTTATATCCAAATCATGCACTCTGCCTGGGCCCCAAAGACTCATGGTCATCTCTTAATAGCAATATGCATTTAGTCCATCTCCAATGTTCCCCAAAGTCTGAACGGTTCTAGCATGGCTTAGAAGTTCAAGCTCAAAGTTTCTTCTAAGACTAAAGGCAAACTCAGGGGGAGCCTCTGCAAATTCAAAAGGCAAGTTACATACTTAGAACATACAATAGCACAAAGTAAACATCCCCACTTCACAAAGGAAGAGTCGGGGAACAGAGAGGAGGGGTTCAAGGAAAGCAAGACCCAAACCTAGCAGGGTAAACACTAAATCCTGAAGATCCACATCCAGCTCCTGGGCACGTGGAGGTGTGACGTCAGTTCCACTCCGCAGCTTTGGCGTCCGCAGCCCTCTAGGCTTCTCTCTTGTGTTGGCTCCATTTGCTGCCTGTAGTTTTCATTAGCAGTTGTTTCACGCTCGGGGTTCCAACATCCACAGTGTCTGTTGCAGCGTTGGGGTCACCCTGGAAGCTTTATTCGTTGCCTTTTCTGGGGGTGCTGGAAGTGTCCCGGCCCCACTACACATTTTTCGGCCTTTTAAACTTTGCTTGGGAACCTGGGTGTATTCTTCCATGACCCCATCATTTTTGCATTTTGCATTCATGCGAAATCAGGATGCACGCAGACAATGCCAAGTTCTTCTGTCAGACTAGCGGCAGCCAGTCCTTCTGGGACCACGTCTCGGTGGTCTCTGAGTGCCTAAAGAGTTGCAGTGGGAAAGGAGTTCCGGGAAAACAGCTTCCTGTGAGGCCCCCTGAGCCCTCTTCGCCAAGCCAAGTCTTTCACACAAGTTTATTCCTTCACATCTTTAGGCCAGAAAAGGGCAGAGTCTGCCCAATTCCCCAGCTGCCCTCCAAACATCTTTGCCATTGTTCTGGTGCAAAGTAGGGATTTTTTTTTAATTGGGGTTAATCTGTTCTGCAATGCTGCCTTCCTTACACCCAAACTTGAAAAAGACTTCTTTCCTTGTCTAAACAGCGAGTTTTCCAAATCTCCCTGATCCTTCTTTTTGCTCTCAAATCTCATTCTAAATCATTGTAAGAAACATGCAGAAAAACCCACTACACAGCCTGAATGCTGAAATGCCTCCCACAAAGTGTCAGGGAATGGGCAGAACGGAGGCCAGACCTTTGTCCCAGTGTAACACCCAGTCTCCAGTCAGTTCTCAACAGAATACTTGCTCCCACCTGATGCCAATTGTGCACAGTTTTGCGGACACATTCTAGTCAACCAGAACCACCTACTCCCCTCTGCTCACCGTGTTCTCTGGCTTCTTTGGATTGCATTTCCAAACTTCTAGATTCATCTAGCAAACCAGTTCCAAAAGCCTCTAAACCACAGATCAGGTTTTACCACAGTTTTTCACTGAGCAAAAAGAATTTAAAGGAGGATTTACTTTGTCTCCTGGCTTCAGGGGTTACAACCACTGTCTGCTACTTCTACTGCTGTGGGCCCAAAGGGAAGCTGAATATCTTGGTGGGTAGCATCTGCTGGAGCAAGCAAGCTCACCTTAAGATGGACAAGAGGCAGAGAGGGCCAGGAGGAGAAGGCAGGGACAAGGTCCATCTTTCCAAGGCGTGTCCCCAGTGACCTACTTGCTCCAGCTAGGCCCACCTTCTGAACTTTCTATTTCATTCCAAAGTAGTGTGCTACTTTCTGGGGACCCAGCCTTTACCAATGTGGAGGATACTTCCCATCCAGATCACAATATATGCAAAACATATAACTGCCCTTTGAACACATCTAGTCCTGGAGGCTTGTGTATCCACAGCCTTGTGCAACAGTCTAACTTTAGACCATGCACCATAGCGTGTGTCAGTCAGACTGGGTGGTGGATGTGAACTTCACATGGGATAGCAGAATTCCAACAGTCAGCATCACTGTAAAGAAGGGTAACAAAGCTAGAGGCCTTTCTCTGCCAGATAGTGAGCTCAGCCGAAGTCATAGTCATTAGTGCAGCTCCTGGGCATTGGTAGGAGAACAAAGGATAGACAAGAAGACCCAGAAACAGACCTTTCATATAGGATGCCTGGTATTTGACAATGACCGAAACAGAAACCAGCAGGTAACATTTTATTTTTTAATAATTAGTGATGAAAAAGTTGGCTAGATAGAAAAAAACTAAAAATAGATCATAATGAGCTAGCATAGTGGTGTAGACCTTTAATCCCAGCACTCAGGAGGCAGAGGCAGGTGAATCTCTGTGGGTTTTACGTCAGTCTGCTCTACAGAATGAGTTCCAGGACAGCCAGAGCTATGTAGTGAGACCCTGCCTGGAAAAAACAAAACAAAACAACACCCCCTCCTTCAAATCCTTATGTCACCCTGCACACAATTCAGTCCTAAACAGAATTGTGAAGCAAAACTTTACTGCATTTGAGATGAAAAGTGGGGACTATATTATGTTTATAGCTTTAAATTGGAAAGGATTTCTTGAGCCAGAATGAATAGATCATGTAGACTGAGTAGATTTCTTAAAATACCAATTTTGGGGCTGAGGGGATGGCTCTATGGGTAGGAGGGCTTGTTGTGCAAGCAAGAGGACCTGAATTCAGATCCCAGCATCCATGTCAAAGCTGGGCATTGTCCTGCATACCTGTAACCCCAGCACTGGAGGGCAGACACAGCTGGATCCTAGGAGATGGCTGGCCAGTCAGCCTAACTGAACTGGTGAAGTTCAGGTTCAGCAAGAGACCCTACCTCACAAGAGAAGATGGAGAGCAATAGACTATTGAACAGAGGAAGACAATCTTTGTTCTCTGGCCTCTGAATGAGCATGCAGGGTTGCACACCACACCACACATACACATGTGCATAACACACACACACACACACACACACACACACACACACACACACACACACACACACACCTTTTCCCATAACCAAGATCTGCCTGCTTCAACCTCTTGAGTACTGGTATTAAGGGCTTCTGCCACCACACCTGGCTCATAGCTAAATCTTTAAAAATCTATCCTTTGGGCTACAGTGGTGGTGCATGCCTTTAACTCAAGCACCTGGAGTCCAGAGGCAAGCTGATCTCTGTGAGTTCAAGGCTATCCTGTACTATAGGAAGGTCCAGACTATCCAGAGCTACACAGGGAGATTCTGTCCCCCCAAAAAAACCAAAATCCATCCTTTGAAGGTGGGACTACTAAATTGAGCAAATAAAGACACACGCCCAAGTTTATGATGCCATAACAATATAATTTCTGTAGTCTTTACTGTTTCCACTGATGTGGTTAGCTATATGAATGGACTTAACTTTTTCACTCACAGCTCTGCAAATCAAATGGATAGCTAGGAATTGTGGGTGCAGCTTGCTGACAACTTATTGTGGACTTCTGTTTCTATGTGAACTATTTTCTTAAGTAGTTCTAGTCTCTGAACAGTCTAGCTGGTATTAAATTTGTATTCACTCTGTAAATGATGGGACAGTTGGCACCCAAGGAACCAAATCTTGGGTTGTCTATCCTCTGGCTCCATCCTCATGCACACATATGTGCATGCATCCATGTCTACATGAACAGACAGTTTGTTTGCAGTATCTCATACCGCAAACAAACAAATTCTGGCTGGGTTTAACTGCTTAAATGTGTGTATGAAGCAGCATGCCAACACATCAGCAGGAAGTTCACAGCACATAGTTAACTTTTCAGCCATCAGAAAGTCTTACTACCTCTAGTAAGTCAAGACTGAGTCTTATATAATATTCAACAAGCACTGGATTGCATCCTAGCACCCTTATTATCTTTGGCAGGGCAGACAGGAGGCTGATCTCCTGCCCATACTCAAAGCAGAAGGAGTGCACAGGTGTCCAGAGACAGGGGTGAAAGGTGCCAGTTTGGAGTTCTGCAGCCACCCTTACAGAGAGAAACTACAAAAAAAAGAAAGAAAGAAAGAAAGAAAGAAAGAAAGAAAGAGAAAGAAAGAAAGAAAAAAAGAAAGAAAGAAAGAAAGAAAGAAAGAAAGAAAGAAAGAAAGAAAGAAAGAAAGAAAGAAAAAGGAGGAAACAGGAAACTCAGTCAAAATGATACCAATTCTAGCCTGAATGCAGCTAAGGCAGTCACTAGAGGACAATCTGTAGCCCTAAATGATTATCCTTAATTGACTGTGAACACAGTGAGTATCCTATTCAAGGAGTCAGCAGCAAAACAAAGGGAAGGAAGGGAGGGAGAAATGCAGATACCAAGAGTGTTGACTCCAAGAGAGAACAGAGATGTGCAACACAATGGACAACGAATTCTTTGAGAAATGGAAAGTCGGGTGATGAAAAAGAGGGAGCCAATAGCATGAGACATGAAAAGAGGAACGTGACAAGTTCAGAAGGATAGCATCACAAGTATCTTCATGTGAAAAAATGTGAAGACTTGGATGAAAAAGAAAAAGAGTTTTAAAGTATCTTTCAAAAAGATACCATAAAATAGTAGAATCAATTGTACTTACAAAGCGACTATGGGGCTCAGTGATTTTATATATTCATTTTCTAAACACCCAACAAACAGAAAACTCGCCATTATGCCTGTGGTTGCAGAGATTTAAAAAATGCTCTATTGATTGTGCTCTCTACTCAATTCCTACTTTTAATTTTTTCCATACAGGTAATAAAAGATTGTCAGCACATATTTGAGCAATTCTCTCATAACAAATTTCCATGTTAGTGAGGGTTTTTGTTTTCTTTTTAAATCACTGTGACAAAAATACCTGAGCAAAACCATGAAGGGGAGATTTATTTTGGTTTCAGAGATCTCAGTCCATGACAGCCTGCTGCCATTGATGTGGGCTTAAGTGACTCCATGTCATAGTGGAGGATGGTGGTGGAGCAAGGCTGCTTGCCTCATCGGGGGAAAAGAGAGCAGAGACTGGCAGGAGGAGAGAGAGGGGCCAGGAGCAAAGGCATGTTCCCAGTGGCTCACTTCCTCCAACTAAGCATACCTCTTAAATTTTCCATCTCCTAAAATAGCACAACTAGCTGGAGACTAAAGCATTCATCAATGAGCCCTTGGGTGTTTTACCTGCATATATGTCTATGCATCACTTGTGTGCCTGGTACCCACGGAGAGCAGAGGATGGCATTGGATCTCCTGCAACTGGAGTTACAGATGATTGTGAGCCACTGTGTGGGTACTGAGAATGGGACCCAGGTCCTCTGGCAGAGCAGCCCGTCAGTGCTCCCAACTGCTGAGCCAGCTCTCTGGCCCTGAAGCCTGTTTTTTAAATCCATCACCAAGGGTGCAGCTGTGTTTATGGCAGATTTGGGTTGTTGTGGTATTGGAGGAGATTAAGCTAAGGGGGTAGTGGATGATGCACCGTGTGAGCAGGTATCAGTCGACACAAAAAGTTGAAAGTGTTTTGGAAAATTCAGGTGTCAATGGAGATTAGCTGCATTGGTTACAGATCTTCCAGGAAACCCAGGAGCTTACGGGGAAAAATGTATTTTATATTTTACCATCTTTAATATGATCGCACATGATGTCCTGGGTTTTGTTTTGTTTTTTTTTTTTTTTTTGGTTTTTTGAGACAGGGTTTCCCTGTGTAGCTTTGCGCCTTTCCTGGAACTCACTTGGTAGCCCAGGCTGGCCTCGAACTCACAGAGATCCGCCTGGCTCTGCCTCCCAAGTGCTGGGATTAAAGGCGTGCGCCACCACCGCCCGGCGATGTCCTGGGTTTTATCACCAGGGAAAGGACATCAAAGATGCTGATGTCTGTTGAAACCATAGTGAAAGCAAGGCTCCATCTTAATCAGACCGCATTTTGTGGGATATGGAAATTGGTTCAAATCTCCTAACCTGGTTGGTCAGTTGTTTAGTTTTAAAGCCAGGTATAATTATTTAGCATGGGTATATTTTATACTTTAGAGGTTGGTTAATCCTCACAATACCCATTTGATGTAGTAATACACCGAGAACAGCAGTTGTGCTGTTAGCAGAGGAGTAACTTAGAAGGTTTCGGTTGTTCAAATACAGCATAACCTAAGGAAGGTCCATCTTCGGGAGACAGACCCTTTAACAGTTCCTGGATGGCAATCTGAGTCCTTTGAGTGCTCTAACTGAGGACCTTGTGTCACACCACATCATTGGTCCCCTGGGAAGTTGAAGTTTAAGTAGCTGAGACCAAATACAGCTCCTGTGGTGTGCACAGGACTGGATTATACTTAAAACACAGATCACCCAGGTCCAGAAGCTTGGGTGGCAACACTTTGCACATATTTCTATGCATCACTGGTTGAATTTGCCCCATGCAACTCCGTGGCGGGAGACGCTTGGCAGCTTATGTCTGGTACCTCGTGGACTTTACGGCACACACCCTGTGCCTTTGCTGATCTCACCCTGTGGCTTTTCAATGAAGTGATCCGTGAGCTTTTGAGTCCCGTGAGGCCTTCTAGTAAGTCACTGAGCCTGGGGGAGCCTGGGAGACCCTGACACACCTGACACCCTGATGGCAGATATCATAAAACAGCTGTCTGGAGGCATGACTCAGCCCCACTCATTCTCGTTCATTATGTTAAAGTCTTGAGAAAGATACCTCTGTCAAGCCACGTACGTGTTTAGCATAGACTTCAGGAACTTGTCTTTACCTGCCTGGAAACTTTTCTTTATCACACACTCTGTTGAGTCTGGACAAGAGAGGGTAATAGTGGCCATGCCCACAGACTCAGATAAATTGCTGCACGGAAGAACACCCTGTTCCATCAAAAAGTATCATCTGTGGCGTTTTCAACACTGCAAAAGTCTAGTTGCTGAGCTGTGAATTTTTCTTGTGGGCTGAGATAAAGGAATCACAGAATGCAATCACAAGAAAAATAGAATCTACTCGGCTCTGCGTTAAAACAAACCAACCAGCCCCGAGTTACACAGGAGAAAATAAATACAATCAGCAAATAAGGAACAACTTTGCGTGCATTACAAGTACTTAGAATTTGTCTGGGTGAGAACATTATCAGCTTTATTTGCTCACGATTAAAGCCAATTTCTTCAACAAAATCTCTCTTGAATGAAGCAATAGAATTAATAATAAAGTATTATATTTAAACAAGGAGCTTTCTTCTCTTCTCTATTGGCGGTGGTTATATAGAACAGAAAAGAAATTATGTATTTTATGCAAGTACAGAACTTTCCAATTGTACAATAGGAAGCCCAGCGTATCTTGGTATCATTTTTCCCCCTCTGTGATAGGTTGAGTAGTGAGTCCTCAGAGGTGTGCACATTCTCACCTCTGGAGCATGTGAATAAGCTACCTTAGGTGGCAAGACAGAATTGAGGTTGGTAGTCATCTGACTTCGAATAGGGAGGTTTTCCTGGGCTGTGACTAGGTCCAAGATAATCACAAGGCTCCTTTGTTCTTTCTTTCTTTTTAGTATCAATTTACTGACATAGAGTCTCACTAACCTAGGCTGGCCTTGAACTTTCAATCCTCCTGCCTCAGCTTCCTGAGTACTGGGATTAAAGGAATAGGCCACCACACTTGGCGACAAGTTTAAAGTAGGAGAAGGAGGCGAATGGAAGTGTGGAAGGGTTAGGATGTGAGAAAGACCCCGCCGCCATTCCTGGCTTCGAGTGTGGCGGAGGGCACAAGCTGTGGAAGGCACAAGATGTAGAAGCCAGTTAAGTCAAGAGAGTGGCCGTTCCCTAGAGCCTTCAGAAAGGAACAGAGCCCTGACAACTCCTAGACTCTTGTCCAGCGAGACCCGCCGCTGGTTTCTGACCCCAGCGCCATCATGTAAGAAATCTGGGAAGCCGAGCAGTGGTGGTGCACGCTTTTAATCCCAGCACTCGGGAGGCAGAGCTAGGCGGATCTCTGTGAGTTCGAGGCCAGCCTGGTCTATAGAGCAAGCTCCAGGACAGGCACCAAATACACAGAAAAACCCTGTCTCGAAAAACCAAAAAAAAAAAAAAAAAAAGAAAGAAAAAAGAAATCCGGGGTGCTTAAGCCACCGCGCTGTGGTAGCTTGCTGCAGCAGCAACGGGACACTAAGGAATCCTGTAGAGGACTCTGGCTTCAAGTTGCACCTATGGTTGCCAGCAACTGCTGCCTCTGAATTGGCCAGCAAATTTAATACCGACCAGGAGGGAGGACACTGTATACCCCGCAGGCCCCGATGCGTGGCTGTCAGTCTATGATCAACTGTTTTTCTGAAGAGGGCGGGTGGAAGCATTGTCCCTTTCCCCGAAACACACCTCAGATATTGCTTTGTTACCTGCTCCCCTCTATTGCCAGATCCAGGAATCCTGTGCCATTGTCAAGCCTCAAGCTTCAGGAAGGATGCAGTTGTTCTGATAAGTACATATGCAGCCTTTGCCAACACTCTATGACCAGAAATTTAGTTATTTAAAGGTCTATGTGTTTGTGTTCAGAAAAAAAGAAAAATTAAGGGAAAATGTCATAGGAAAGAATATATCACGAGGGTTTGGAAAGTTATATCAGTATATACAAATATATTAAACAAATTATATTAAAAATAGTTATTCAGCATCACTTGGATTCCCTTTAAAATTATTTTTCTTTGGTAATTTCAGATATGAATACAATGTATTTAGACCATAAATACTCCCTCTCTTCTCCTACAAGTACTCCTGGGCCCCATCTCCCTCCCAACTTTATGTCCTTGTCTCTTTTAAATACCTGCTGAGTTCAGTTAGTGCTTCCCACATGTACATTAGCGTAGAGCGTCACCCGTTGGAGCATGAGCAACCAACCACAGGTCATAACACTGGAGAACACTGACTCCCTCCCTTGCTGGCTACCAACTGCTAAAGCTCCTCAGATAGGGGTGGGACCGTGTGAGCCCCACCCCCATCTCCATGCTGGAGTATCGATTGGCTTGATCTTGTGCCAGTCTTATGCCAAGAGCCATAGCTGCTGTGAGTTCATGGTCAAAACAGCCCTGTTTTGATTCTTTAAAATATAGAAAAAGAGAATCTGTTTTGTTGAATTCCCAAAGGGTAGAGGTTTCATGAGACTGGATAGCACAGCCCTGTCACTGGTAAAATAATTGTCACTGCACAGTCGTTTTCAACTGCAGAGAAGTCTCTTTTTTTTTTAAAAAAAAAAACAATTGAAAATCTGTGGTCTGTCTTTGGTGTCACAGAGGTTAGGGGAGGGTTCTATTTGCATTCAGTGGGTAGGGACCAGGGATTTCCTATGTTCTACAATCATAGGACGATTCTACTCCTGAAATTGTTCTGAACAATAGAAACAGAAGGAACATTGCCAAACTCTTTTTATGAGGCTACAGTTATCCTGATACCCAAACTACACAAAGATACAACAAAGAACGAATTACAGACCAGTCTCCCTCATGAACATTGATGCAAAAATACCCAATAAAATACTAGCAAACTGAATCCAAGAACACATAAAAAAATCATCCACTATGATCAAGTAGGCTTCATCCCAGAGATACAAGGATAGTTCAACATACAAAAATCTGTCAATGTAATCCTCCCTATTAACAAATTGAAAGAAAAAAACCCCACATGATCATCTCATTAGATGCTGAAAAAGCCTTTGACAAGAGTCCAACACCCCTTCATGATAAAGGTCTTGGAGAGATCAGGGATACAAGGAACATACCTAAACATAATAAAGGCAATATACAGTAAGCCAACAGCCAACATCAAACTAAATGGCAAGAAACTAAAAGAGATTCCACTAAAATCAGAAACAAGACAAGGATGTCCACTCTCTCCATACCTATTCAATATAATACTTGAAGTTCTAGCTAGAAAAATAAGACAGCCAAAGGAGATCAAGGAGATACAAATTGGAAAGGAAGAAGTCAAACTTTCACTATTTGCAGATGATATGATAGTATATATAAGTGACCCTGAAAATTCTACTGGGGAACTCCTACAGCTGATAAACACCTTCAGTAATGTGGCAGGATACAAGATTAACTCAAAAGAATTAGTAGCCCTCCTATATACAAATGATAAATGGGCTGAGAAAGAAATTAGAAAAACATCACCCTTTACAATAGTCACAAATAACATAAAATATCTTGGGGGTAACTCTAACCTAACAAGTGTAATATCTGTATGACAAAAACTTTAAGTCTTTGATGAAAGAAATTGGAGAAGATATCAGAAGATGGAAAGATCTCTCATGATCTTGGATAGGTAGGATTAACATAGTAAAAATGGCAATCTTACCAAAAGCAATCTACAGATTCAATACACTCCCCATCAAAATCCCAATACAATTCTTCACAGATCTTGAAAGAACAATACTCAATTTTATATGGAAAAAACAAAAAATCCCAGGATAGCCAAAACAATCCTATACAATAAAGGAACTTCCAGAGGCATCACCATCCCTGACTTCAAGCTCTGCTATAAAGTTATAGTCATAAAAACTGCTTGGTATTGGTATAAAAACAGAAACTTTGATCAATGGAATCAAATTGAAGACCCTGACATTAATCCACACACCTATGAACACCTGATTTTTAACAAAGAAGCCAAAATTATACTATGGAAAAAAGAAAACATCTTCAAAAAATGGTGCTGGCATAACTAGATGTCAACATGTAGAAGAATGCAAACATATACATATCGATAGCCATGCACAAAACTCAAGTCCAAATGGATCAAAGACTTCAACATAAATCCAGTTACACTGAACCTCATAGAAGAGAAAGTAGGAAGTATCCTTGGGTGCATTGGCACAGGAAACCACCTCCTAAATATAACACCAGTAGCACAGACACTGAGAGCAACAATCAATAAATGGGACCTCCTGAAACTGAGAAGCTTCTGTAAGGCAAAGGACACTGTCAATAAGCCCCCCCCCCCAAAAAAAAGAAAACAGCCTACAGAATGGGAAAAGATCTTCACCAAACCCACATCTGACAGAGGACTGGTCTCTATAATATATAAAGAACTCAAGAAACTAGACATCAAAATATCAAATAATCCAATTAAAAATGGGGTGCAGATATAAACAGAGAATTCTCAAAAGAGGAATCTCAAATGACCAAAAGCCACTTAAGGAAGTGTTCAACATCGTTAGTCATCAGGGAAATGCAAATAAAAATCTTACACCTGTCAGTATGGCTAAGATTAAAAACACTGATGACAGCGTATGTTGGAGAGGATGTAGAGAAAGGGCAAACACTCCACCACTGCTGGTGGGAATACCATCTTGTATAACCACTCTTTGCTGGTGGGAATACCATCTTGTATAACCACTCTTTGCTGGTGGGAATACCATCTTGTATAACCACTCTGGAAATCAGTATGGTGGTATCTCAGAAAACTGGGAATCAACCTACCTCAAGACCTAGCAATACCACTCTTAAGCATATACCCAAAAGATGCTCAACCACAAGGACATAGGCTCAACTGTGTTCATAGCAGCATTATTTGCAATAGCCAGAACCTGGAAACAACCTAGATGCCCCTCAACCAAAGAATGGATAAGGAAAATGTGGTACATATACACAATGGAATATCACTCAGCGGTAAAAAACAATGTTATCATGAAATTTATAGGCAAATGGATGAAACTAGAAAAAATCATCCTGAGTGAGGTAACCCAGACCCAGAAAGACAAACATGGTATATACTGATCCATAAGTGAATATTAGACACAAAACAAAGGATAACCAGGCTAAAATTCACAATCCCAGAGAAGCTAGGTAAGAGGAGGACCCTAAGAGGGACATGTATAGATTGCCCCAGGAAGGGGAAAGGGTTAAGATCTCCTGGGTAAACTGGGAGGGAGAAGTAGAGGGGAAGATGGAAGGCAGGAACATGAGGGTTTGAGATGGCCGAGTTGGGGGGAGACACAGAGAAGGAGAGCAATGAAAGAGATATCTTGACAAAGTGAACCATCAAGGGTTTAGGGAGAAATCTGGAATTAAGTTCCCCAGGAACTCACAAGGATGTCCCCAGCTAAGACTCTTATCAATGGTGGACAGGGTGCTTGAACTAGCCTTCCATTGTACTCAGATTGGTGTCTACACTAATTGTTATCATAGAACCTACATCCAGTGATTGATGGATGCATGTGCAGAGACCCATGGCCAATACTTGGCCAAGCTCCTGGAGTTCAGCTGAAGAGAGGGAGGAGGGATTATAGGAGCGCGGGGTGGGGGGGTGGTGTTTCAGGATCATGATGGAAAAAACCACAGAGATAGCTGACCCAAGTTAGTGGGAGCTCATGGACTCTGGTCTGACAGCTGGGGAGCCTGCATGGGACCGAACTAGGCGCTCTGAATGTGGGTGACAGTTGTGTGGCTTGATGTGTTTGTGGGTCCCCTGGCAATGAGACCAGGACTTATCCCAGGTACAGGAACTGTCTTTTTAGAGCCCATTCCCTATGGTGCAATGCCTTACTCAGCCGTGATGCAGTGGGGAGGGGCTTGGTTCTACCCTAACTTGGTATGCCAGCCTGTGTTGACTACCCAATGGAGGGGTTACCCCCTATGAGGAAGGGATGTGGGTGGGATGGGGGCAGATGGGGGGAGTGGGAGAAGGGGAGGGAGAGGGAACTAGGTTTGGTATGTAAAATGAAAAAAAATTTAAATAAAAAAATTTCAGCATGACTTCAGAGGTGGAAGGTAAACCATACTGGAAACACATCCCTTTTTTCTTGACAACTTTTCTATGTCCCAATAGGATTCCCTGAATCAAGCCTCTCGTTAGTTCATCCCCAGGACCGTTTGGCTTCCTGGGTGCCACTATTTTTCAGGTGGTCCAGTGGTCAAGGACACAGAAACATCATACTTTGGATTTAGATTAATCCCTGTCCTGTTATAAACGTCTTTTGGATATTCAGCTGTTTGTTCATCCAGCTACAATTCCACATAGTTTGTGAAATTCAGTGTAAGACACACAAACAAATATGAATTTACCCACACTGTTTTCCCAGGTCATTTTTTTGCCCATTTCCTCTACAAATGTGTGTTCATGCAGACTCTGGCTAACACCTCTTTAAAACCCTGTCATTTGGATATCAATCATCTCCCAAAGTTCATGTGCTAAAAGGCTTGGTCCCAGGGTGGCACTACCGGGAAATGGTAACACATTTTGAGAGACAGGGTTTGATGAGAGGTCCTTAAGGGATTAGGGGAGCTGGACCCTTTCTTGATTCTCTTTTGCTTCCTGGCCGTGAGGTGAACAAGTTAGCTCCCATGAACCTCCACTATGATGTGCCTTCTTGCCATAAGGAAACAGAGGCGATTGGTCATGTATAGGACATGTGTGAGGCCAACTTGAGCTTCTGGAAGCCCAGCCCTCCCTGAGGCTCCATAGATCCACAGACAGTTAATGGCTGCTGGAGGAAAGCTGCCATGTAGCTATTTCCTCCTCAGTAAGTACAGGGAGCTTTGTTAAGGATGAGCAAGTAAAAGGTTCAGGAAGTCCCTAAAACTGGCCAGACATGTTAGGCCCCTCCTACTCCAAGCTTATATAAGCATGAAATTCTGAGAAAGAGAGACTCTCAGACAAGCCCAGCTGCCTAGAAGAGGTGCAGACTAGCCAAGCTTCCTGGAACAGACTCAGGCTAACTGAGCTGCCTGGAAAAGACACACTCTAAACTGTCGGACTGCCCGTAAGCTGTGCAGTGAACCACACGTTTCCAGATGCCATGAACCATTACCCATGCTGGGGTGGGCTTTTGATGAGGTGGTTGTCTTTGAGTCATTTCTGTGCCTGTAAGAAATCCTTCAAACAAACTCCAGTGAGTAACCAATTGGACTTCAATGGTATCTGTACTTCGGTCTGTTGTCAGGTCCCTGTGTGGGGTGAATAGACATTTGTTCACATTTCCTCAGAAACAGGGTCACACAACAGAGGCCGAGACATTTTCTTCAGGGGTATAGCCACTAGTAAGCTGCCCATGCTTCTGTAAATAACCCCTCCCCCGAACTCTTGTAAGTGGAAGGAGGATCTAACTGGAAAGGGGAAGGTGATTAGCACCAGTGGGCAGGGCCATGGGAGGGTAATGTGGGGGGGGGGGCAAATGTGATATAAATACATTACGGACATGCATAAATGTAATAATGAAATCCATTATTACATATAACTAATACATATTAATAAAACTTTTTTAAAATGAGAATTTTTTCTCTTTAAAAAGGCTGATTTGCAAAATACCAGAGCTCCAGGAAGCTGACTAACATGGAAACCTTTAATGGTTTCCTGGATTATCATAAGAAAGCTCTCGAAGGAAGGCTGGCCTTTTGAGGTGATGGCCTCCCCTGTAGGTGGTCATTTCTCAACAGTCTGACAAGGAGTCACTCTTGAAGTCACTTGGGTAGTCCACGGACCCCTCCCAGGCTCTGGATTTTTCAACTCTGAAGATTTGTCCATTTATCCTCAGGCTCTTGCACTGGTTTCCACCCCTCCATTGGAAGGTCCTACCTGTGAACTCTCTGAGTCTCTGAGGATGAAGTTGGAGTGGTTCAAATACATTTCCTTATTCATCTGGGGCTAGAAACTTCTCTCACTCCTTGTCAAGTCTTAGGATTCAATAGACACTGGCCAGCCACACAGACCCACAACAGGGCCAGACAGCTAAACCTGGAAGGAGAGCCTCTCCTGGGCAGAAGGGAAGGGAAGACCATTCCACTGTGAGTGGCCAGTTACTCTCCGAGTGAAGCTTCTCCACGCTTCCCTTCGTAACGGCTTGCTGCTGCGTTTCCACATCTCTCTCATTCTAATACCATTGGAATATGGCAAGATTTACCTTCACCAACCAACTGGATACTATATGTACTAGAAACACACACACACACACACACACACACACACACACACACACACACACACACATTTCATTTGTAAAGGAAAATTCCATCTAAATGCAGGGCCCTAAAACAGGCGCATGGTTCTAGGAAGTCAAGCTCGTGGAATTCCCAATGAATAACTCACCCCCACCACACACCCAGAAGCCTGGAGGTTACAAAAACAAGCAGTTTGATTTAGTTCCCACCCCACAGTTTCTAGGCAGTTGAAGCCATGCCCTCCTTACTCTCTACCCCCACTTACAAAAATTGCCCTCAGACTCTGGACTGCACGCTCCCTTGCACCCTCGGATGCTGTGCCACAGGACCTTGAGGCTCCCCTCTCAGACCAGTAAATGTCTGCTCTTGCCATTGAGGTTGGTCTGAGTCTTTAGTCTTGCATTTCCCTCTGCCCATTTCATTCTCCCAATGTGTGTGGAAGAGATAAGTGTGCCTGTGTGTGCACTTTGGTCCGTGCATATGTGAGCACATGTATGTGGAGGCCCAGGGGTCGGTGTCAGGAGTCTCCTGGATCCATCTCCACCTTTCTTCTGTTTGAGGCAGGGTCTATCATCCAGACTCAGAGATCACTGACATGGCTAGTTCCACTAGACAGCTTGCTCGAGAGATTGCCTGTTTCCTCCTTCGGAAGCTGGAAATAGGGGTAAGCTGCCACGATGACCCAGCTGTGAGTTCTGGGGATCCAAAATGGTCCTCTTGCTTACGTGGCAAGCACTCTAACTACTGAGCCATTTCCCTAGTCCAATATCCCCAGCTCTATATTTTAAAACATTTTAACTATAAGTAGGTACAATCGTGACACCCCCAAAGTACCAAAGAGAGGCACTGCATACACTAGAATGAATTACCATGTTTCTGTCCTCGTTTGCAAGTTCGTTTAAACTAGCACATCCTTCTGAGACAGGTTAAATTCACAGCTCCCCCAGAGCTGTCCATATCCCAATCCCCAGAACGTCCTGCTTCATCTTATTCCACGGATGTGATTAGGTTATACATCTTGAGAGGGAATGATGTCCTTGTATTAGCCCGTAGATAAAATGTAATCAGACCAATCTTCAGGGCAGGGGGCAGAGTTTAAAGTGGGCAGTAGCATCAGGGATGACCAAAGCCAGGGCTGCAGTGATGAAAAGCGTGAGGCTCCGCGCCAAGGACTGTGGATACTCTCTGTTCTGAGGAAAGCGGGGAAGTGAATTCTCTCTTGGAGCCTTCAGACGGAAGCGACCCCAGGGCCTCCTTGGTTTTAGCCTTGTAAGACTCACCATAGACCTCTGCACTCTAGATTGGCATAAACATACTATTTAAAGCCCCAACAGAACTCACAACACTTCACTAACAACCGAAAATGAGTCCACCATTCCTCAATGCCCATCTCCCCAAATTCCATACATTCAACCAATAGTTACCGGATCCCACTTTCTGCTGAAGGCTCTGTCTGTGCTAGTTCTGCTGACCAGGGAGAGGCAGAAGGATGCAGCTCTGGGCCTCCCGAAGCTCGCAGCCCAGCGGGAAAGTCTGGCAAGCTCGCTACACAATTAATGGTGGTTTACTTTCTAGATGACAGGGATCCTGCTTGTGTTCTGGGGGCCAAGGACAGCCGAATCCTGGGAAATCAGTTTAAATGAGATGAGGTGGGGACAGGAAGGGCAGTAAGAAAGAAGTGTCCCCTGCTGTGACAGAGACCTCCAGCAGTTCTGCCACCCATGGACACGGAGAGAAGTTGGCATCTGTGAACCGGGAAGCTATTGAATATGCCTTGACCTTGAACTTCTTTGACTCCAGAGCTGTGAGAAGTGAATACTCATGATATACAAGCTAATTCAATTTATGGTAAATAACGGTTTATGAGCCACTGGTCTATGGTGAATATCTGTGGTATTATGTAGGTTACTCTGTTTATGGTCTTTTGTTACAGCTACTGAAGGGATAAGACATTGTCACAGAGACCAAGAAAAGGCAAAGGGAAGGCTGATATCAGGCTACACATGTGGACTGTTTTAGGCTTTGAAGGGCATAGTAAAGAGTTTGATATTTTTAAAAGATTTATTTTTATTATTTTAAATTATGTGTACATGAGTATGTTTGTGTGTGGGTATGTACACGTGAGTGCAGGTGCCCTTGGAGGCCAGAGGCATCTGATCCCTCAGTCACCTGATGTGGGTGCTGGGAACCGAACTCAGGTCCTCTAGAAGAGCAAGACCAGTATGTACTCTTGAGCTCTGAGTTAGCTCTCCTGCCCAAGAGTTTCAAATTTTATCCTGAATGAGAGAGCATTGAGCAATTTTAAGCAGGGTGGGAGAATGATGATATGGGCGTTTTCAAACTATCCTCTGACTTCAGGATGGAGAAAGGGTTTAAAAGGGGTCAGTCTAGGATCCAGGGAGACCCGTCCAGAGCACATAAAAAGGATAAGAGTGACAATGGGGACTTGGCACAGAGAAACAGGGAGCAGTTCCAGGTGAGCAGGGCTATCCTGCTGCCTGCTATAAAAGGGAGAAGCCACTAAGGGCATTACAGGGGACTTCTCAGAATACCAGAGTGAGTGGGTACCACGGCAGAAAAGGGCCTTGGGGACCTAAGAGGAGACTGAGTCCAAGATGTCCTCAAAGTGTCCAGGAAGCCGATGGATTTGGGGTCTAGAGCTCAGATGTGAGGTATTGGCTGGGAATAAAAATTTAGAAGTCACTGGCACATATATGGAGTTATTTGGGGTGGTAGGAGAGATGGAGAATAAGAGAGTACCAACCATCTCCAGGCCGATGTTGGGATAGTCTGTTGGCATGTATCGCCATCGGTGTATTTACAATAAGCCTCGTGAATTACCTCGACTTTAGTGCAAGTCATGGGGTGGAAATGATACACAAACGACATAAATCAGCCTACAAAACACTGTAGCATCTGAGTCTGTTCTTTTTGAAACTTGGGTGGTCCAATCCCCTACCCCCTACCCCCGGCCCCCTTCCCCATTTCCAAGATACAGCTCATGACTGTGAGTGTTAACTATTAACTTGAGGGCATCTAGAACTCTCTGGAAGATGAGCAAGCCTGTGAGGGATTTTCTGAATTGGGTTAACTGAGATGAGACTATCCATCCTGAACGTGGATAGCTCCACCACTCCAGGAACCAGGCCCCGGAGTAAAGGAAAAGGACTTGAAGCTGAGCACTGGCGTGCATGCGTTCGTCATTCTCTGCCCTTGAGTGTAGATGGGATGTGACAGCTCCAAGTCCCTGCCGCCTTGACCTCCCACAGTGATGGACTGAAACCTGGGGTTGTGGGTCAAACAAACCCTTTCTCTCTCCTGTCACTTTTCTCCGGGTATTTTATCACAGCCACTGGCAAGGAAACCAAGATGTGCTATGTGAAGCAGGTAGGCGCAGGGATGACGGGTAGACGGAAGTGTTGGCCCATCTGGGTTTGAACCCCAGCCCCATTACAGTTTGGGAGGTGGAGCCCTATGCAAGTTCCTCACACTTGTAATGCCTCAGTTTTCTTTTGTTGAAACTGACCATAGCACCTCCGCCATGGGCATCTCGTAAGGACCGCATCAGTTTTTAGGTCACTTGCTTAGAACACTTCATATATCACCGATGTCATGCGATACTTAGAAGTTAGGCAGAGACAACGGGGCTCTGTCAACTCATTTCTCTCTGCTTCTGCCATCCTCCATCCTGCAGGGAGGCAACAGCTGTTAACGACAATCGCTACTATTTGTTAGCGCCGAGCAAGGGGCCACACACTGAGACAGTTCTTCCCCGTCGCAGCCTTACAGCCACCGTCACTCCTATTTTTGGGTAAAGGAAGTTGAGAATCAGACAAACTGAGCTACTTAAAGGCAGGCCGATATCAACTGGAAGATTTAGCGTACAGATCAATCAACCGCCAATCAGGAGCCCTTTCATCTACAGCAATCATTCTTAGATCTAAGTGTGCTCCAGGGCTCCCTGGCTGCTCCTTGAAGACGCCTATCTTCAGAGACTGCTGGAACCAGAAGTGGACATCTATGAGTGGACAAGTAACTGCTGCCCTCAGCTCAGTTTCTGCTGTGGTCCAGCGAGATAGTTCCCGAAGCAACACTGATGGGGTCAGGGTTGGTCTCAATCCTGTTCCTACAGCTAGTCCGAACTGGGCAGTCGGATTGCAGCTGGGGAACTCCAAGCCCACTTTCAGGGCCATGCTGATGCTTCATCCCCAGAATCACTGATGGTTCCCTACCTGCCTGGCTGCCTGGAGCCAGGACAGACCCTGATTGGACACCATCATGACAGCTCCTGAGATACCTTCTAGCTCTCGCCCATTCTGCCAACACTCTCAAACCTGTCCTGGGCAAGGGAGATCTGACTGCAGAGTCCTGGCTACTTCAGATCCCCTGTGGCTCCTTACCACCTCTAAGAACAGCACCCTGAGAAGGCACACTTAGACCCACGGAGATTTCAGGAGGGCTTTATGCTTTACCTTATTCTGCATCGCAGTACACCAGAGTTGTCCCTGTTCTAACATGTGTGTGGCATGGGCGTCTTCTAACGGCGATCTTCCGAACTGCTCATTCAACTACAAATTCTGCTATTCACCTTGCTTAGAGGTGAGCAGCACATACATTGAAAAAGAAATTGACCGCTATCTTAAAGGAAAGAGGCCGTTTTAGTCTCTGTCTTTTATTTTTTTATTTTTTATTATTATTATTTTTTTAACCAGTGATGGTGCCTCTGTCTCCTGACACTTCAAGGACTTTGTGCATTCCAAGCCAGTGCTCTACCATGGAGCTGTACCCAGTCTGAGTCCGTGGATCTGAGACTGCTTATTTCAAACCACTTGGCATTCCAAAGTCCTATGCTTTGCGGCATCATGTCTGAATTTGAGGGCTGCTCATTCACCTTGTTGCGGAGAGGCATGGATTTAACTCCCAGGAGGCTCCAGACACACAGGCGTGTGTCAGAGCCTGCTATATTAAATCAACTCATCGGTGACAAGGAGTCAGGGAACAGCCAGTGTTGTTAAATCTTACTCGTGCATGTCAAGCATACAGTAAGTGCTCAATAACTATCATTTGAAGGAAAAAGATTTTGCTTCAATTATAATATTTAATGATTATAATATTTAATATGTTGCTTTGTACATAATATACTTAATAGGTGTTTAGCTGATTACAAATCCAATTAAGGTTTAATTCAGTTTTATTATCTCACCCTGTTTTTATATTATTGGAGTAAGACTTTTCCCTCACAAAATCTTTTGAGTCTGATTAATTAAAATCTGGTTTTTGTAGGTGTGTGTGTGTGTGTGTGTGTGTGTGTGTGTGTGTGTGTGTGTGTGTGCGTGCGCACGCACGCAGGCATGATGGGGATTGTGCCTAGGGACTTACACATCACCAGCCAAAGTCTATTTTCTCACTCAGACGTTTTATTACCATTTCTACACCCTAGGTAATTTACTCTCCCCTATTATCTTGGGAATATTAGTTTAGCTAATTTGATGGGAAAGGCCCCATCTATAGTAACAAAGGGAAGCAGCATGTGCGGTGGTACGTATCCGTAATGTCAGTCACTTAGGCGGCTGATGGGGGATAACTGAATTCCAGTCCAACAGGTCTCTGACCTACACACACACAGAGGTCTCTGACCTACACACACACACACACACACACACACACACACACACACACACCACAACACACTAAAATAGACTTTATAAAAAGAGGGGAAAAATTCCTTAGTGCTAGGGATATGGTGTAGTAACAGAGCACTAGTATGTGCAAATTTGTGCTCAAACCTTAGTACCAAAGAAAGGACCTCGACACTGATCAAGAATACATACAGTCATTATGTTAATACTGAATATTTAGCAAGTTTATGTTTCTCTCAACGATTGAAGAAAGTTGGACACAGAGGAGAAAAATATACTTACAAATCATATGTTTGAGAGGGATCATATCTAGACAATATGAAGGAATTCAACAATAAAATAATAAATGACCCATTTTTAAAAAATGAGTAAAGGATTTGAATGATGGTTCTCTCAAGAAGAGTACAAATGGCCAGTCAATCCACAAAAGAGTACTTAATACCACCAGTCCTCAGGGAACTGCAAATCAAAACCACTGTGTGATGTCACTCCCACAACTGCACAGACTGAACAGAAAAGACAGACAATAGCCAGTGTGGGAAGGATATGGAGGACCAGAACCCTCAAATGTTGTGGGTGGGAATAGAGAAGAGCATGACCACTCAGGGGAAAAAAGCTTGGCAGGTCCTCAAAGAGTTAACTGTGGAAGTAGCATGTGATCTAGCGATTCTCCTAGGCACACACCAAAGAGACTTGATGTGTATGTCTGCCCAGAAACTGGACATGGATGCCCACGGCAACATTCACGATTCATGGTAACTGCAGCATGGGGACAAATGTCCATCAGACCACCCAGAGATGGATAGAAACTGATAAACATGATAAGTCAAACACTGGAATACTATTTAGCCACTAAAAGGAATGGATTATTGATAAACGCTGTAAAACCATGGACCTTGAAAACATAAAGGTAGGTTTTTAAAAAGCCAGCCACAAAATACCACATATTGTATGTTTCCATTCATATAATATTCGGAATAAGTAAGTAAATTAAATGTCCAGAATATGTAAGCCCACAGGGACAGAGATAGATGAATAATTGTGTGGGGTTTGGAGCCCTTTGATAAAACATTTTCAGCCACCTTCCCAGTGCTAAAGCCTTTTTTGAAGAGTCTGCATTTATGGTGTTCCCACCTTGTCTCACTGGAGTCCTTCCTGTTTAAGATGGAGATTCTCCCAACAACATTTGCAAATCGAATGGGGAGGAGTTATCCGAAGACAGAAAGGGTAGTGTAAGGACAGAGGGACAGGAACACGGGTGAATTAATGACTAGCGGGAACCCCAGGGACTGAACTTCATAGAGAGAGTGAAGTGTCTGCCATTTGCTAAGAGATACGCCCACAGAAATGAGCAGAAGATGGGAGAGAATCCTGGACACCTGCTCATCACGCTTTTGCTTTTCGGAATCCCCGCATGATCTTTTGAAAGCTCCTGAGATTGGTTTCGCTCCAGGAATACATGAATGTCCAGGCAAAGTGGGTGTGTGTGACATGGCTCTGCACAGAGGGCCATGTCTCACTTAGAGGATTTATCGATTGCTTTGAAGAGGCATGAACAAGAACGAGGGAAGAGAAATTGGATTCAGTTCCCGAGTCTGATTAGGGCTGGGCCTTATGCTTTGAAACGCATGTCACGTCTCTGGTGGATGCAGTTTTCCAGACAGAGATTCATCACAGCCATTGCCAAACAAGTTGCTGCCAGCAGATTCTTACAAAGCGTCCCCTTGATGAAGGTCATCCTGGGAGCTGCTGAATGAACAGGGTACCTTCCAAAGCTGTCCCAAGGAGTCAGGCCCAGAATGGCCTTTGGTATCAGGCTGAGCCTCAGCTCACATCAACTATTCACATTTAGTCTTCTGTTTGCTTTTGTTTCCTGAGACAGGGTCTTGCTATGTAGCCCTGACTCATCTGGTGTTTGAAATTTAGCTCAAGCAGGCCTTCAGCCTGTGGGAATCCTCCTGCCTCAGCTTCCCAAGAGCTAGGATTACAGGAGTGTTATTACCTACCTTGCTACACATTTTATTCTTATACAAACAGTTAATGGGCATCTACGTGGACAAAGCATGGCCAACCCCACCCATATCTGCAATCCCAGGATTGGCAGGCAGTGATAGGTAGATTCTGGAAATAACAACAAAAAATGTGGAGAGTGATGAGAGAGACTCCCAAGGCTCCCAGGATCCTCCTTTGTTCTCTGCATCCACAGGGAGGGTTTATACATGTACATGTATAAACACACACACACACACACACACACACACACACACACACACACACACACACACACGGTTAAATGATGAAGGGACTGCACTGGCCATTGGTCATTGTCATTTCTACAACCTTTTTTTTCACATTTCACAAAGAAATCATTAAACTCAGACACACTAACTCAGTTGTTTCTGCTCAGTAAGGACGGAGGGGTCTTTGAGCCCTGGCAGCATCTGTGACACCTTTTTACCAAAAGCCTTTTACGGAAGAGGGGGAGTGCTTCCGAAACCTCGTTTATGATCATCAAATCAAGTTCACCTGGCATTTATCCAAAGTCCCCCTTCAATTTGTTCTGACTTCAGGAAAAGCATTTGATAACTCTTTGGGTTCCATGGATAGCACAATCATCAAAGTGAAAACTGACCCATTACTATTGAGCAGAATATGAATCAATGGAACGGCCCTCCCTGGTCGAGAGGGTTTGTTAACCTGCTCATTAAGGATGCAGTGCTAAACCCGTAGTTCAAGTATGCCTACTACAGAAGGAGGATGCTACAGCAGAATTTTTTGCTTCTGTCAGTCATAACCGATTAGATTTTTACACAGCCAAGTCTAGTGTCTGTGTGTAAATTCCCTCAGGGGCTGGGCACCTGCCCGTGCATATATGCATATATGTGTTGACCAGAGAGGAAATGAAGGAAGGACAGCTGGTTGCCAAGGTCTCTTTTAAGATGGAGTCTTTTTCAATTTGCTGTCTTAACCTGGGCTGGGAAATAGATTCCCAGCCCTAATTCATTTAATTAATTAAATGAAGAAACCACAGCAGCCCAAAGTAAACAGGCTAATTAAATAAAACACTTGAAATAAACTAATGATTATTAATAAAGGCAAATTTGGAGGCTGTGGTGGTTGATGAGCAGAACGGCCTCCTCCTTTGCTGCTTCTCAGGCTGTGTCCTTTTCATTGAAAACGTTTAATGGTCGAATTCAGAGCGAATTCATTGAAGGCATGCAATGCCATGACTCACTGTATGCTGATGTGTGGACATCCTGTAATGATTTCCACAATCAATTTGGTAGCCTATGCATGCTGAGCCATGCTGAGCAATAGAGCCCCGAACCTGTGTATCATAGAACTGGCAGTCCTCACAATGTCCAGCATCGCATTCCTGTCTTTCCTGGTTCCTGCAAGTACAGTCTGATTTTTGCTTCTGGGAACTCAACTTCCTTAGATTCTACATGTATGGGAGCTCACACACTCTTTCTCCTTTTTGTTTTGTTTTATTTTGTTTTGTTTGAGACAGGGTTTCACTGCGTAGCTCTGGCTGTCGTGGAACTCACATTGTAGACCAGGCTGGCCTCACACTTGTAGAGATCTGCCTGCTTCTGCCTCCTGAGTGCTGAGATTAAAGGTGTGTGCCACCATGGCCTGGCACTATTTTTTCTTTTTGTCGGACTTTCATTTTAATTTTGATTTACTAGGGACATGAGTCATCGTATGGGCCAAATTATGGTTATTCATAGGCTTTTCTTGGAAGCACTGGAAATGTAATTAAGACTCAGAAATGTCTCCATCTTCCAGAGGCCTCAGACTTACCCTGGAGCACCTTCAGACTATAAGCCCTCAGACCCTGTAAGAGGTCTGGTCCTTGGGCTAAGGGAAGAATAGGCTGTCATTAATAAGTCTCTTTTTTCTCTGCCCTTTAAGTAATTGAAAGGCACTCTTAAGTTTTGGGAGTTGTACTTCATAACATACAATCTTTGTGGAATGTACACACAGTTATCCCTTGGGAATCCCTGAGGACTTGTGTTCTGGATGATCCTTGAATGTTAAAATCTGCAGGTGTCTGTGATGGTTTGAAGAAAATGGCCCCCACATTAGGAGGTGTGGCTTTGTTGGAGTAGGTGTGGTCTTGTTGGAGGAAGTGTGTCACTGTGGGGTTGGACTTTGAGGTCTCCTATGCTCAACTATGCCCAGTGTGGCACACAGTTGCTTCTGCTGCCTGTGGATCAAGATGTAGAAGTCTCAGCTCCTTCTCCAGCACCGTGTCTGCCTGCATGCTGCCGTGAAGATAACAGACTAAACTTCTGAAACTGTAAGCCAGCCCTAAGTAAACGTTTTCCTTTATAAGAGTTGCTGTGGTCATGGTGTCTCTTCACATCAATAGAAACCCTAAGACAGTGCCTAAGGCCCTCTATAAAGTAGAAACATTATATTATACTTTATCTACTTGTGTGTGTGTGTGTGTGTGTGTGTGTGTGTGTGTGTGTGTGCATATGTATGTGCATGCCATAACACATGTGTGGATGTAAGAGGACACCTTGGGGGTGTCAATTCACACTTCATGCCATGTGACTCCCAGGGATCAACCTTAGGTCACCAGCCTTAGCCACAGACATCCCTATCTGTGAAGCCATCTTGCTGGCCCCTACAGGTATTTCAGTAGTAATAATATTTGCATATCAACCCACCCTCCCCCACACACATAGTTTAAATTAGCTCAGGTTCCTTATAACATCTAATTGATGTAAATACTATACAAAGAATTGCTGTATTGCACTGTTTGGGGGGGGTCACAGCTGAAAAATGTCATTTTTGTTCATTACAGACACATTGTTTTTCTGTAGTTGATTAAATCTATAGATGAAGACCTCACAGACGGGCAGTCCTGCTGTATAACACATAGCATCGTAGGAGGCTGTTCTCACCCAGGATTCACTGCTGCAAGGTGAATTCAACCACAGATCCACGGGCCCTCAGATTCAACCCCCACATTCTCCAAGATGCCAAGGGAAGCCTGAGTAGGCAGCATATTTAACTATCCCAGCAGCAACTTTTCCTGGCTACATGGATGCATCAGAATGACCAGTCTAGTACTTTTCTAGTAGTGAATCACTTTAAATATGTTTATTTACTTTGATGTGTGAGTGTTTTTGCCTGCATGTATGTATGTGTACCACATGCACGCAGTGCCTAAGGAGGCCAGTAGAGGTCATGTGACTCCCCAGAACTGGAGTTACATGCAATTGTGAACCGCCATGTAGGTACTGAGAATTGATCCTGGGTCCTCTGTGAAAACGGTCTGTATTCTTAACCATCTCTCAAGCGCTGAATGTCACTTTTGAGGGCAGGGTAAAGGCACTCAAATCAACATGCCCTGGCCAGGACAATTTCACCCAACTAACCTTAGTAACTTTACTATGACATTAAACAATAGAGTGTGATAAAAAGTTTTGGTAAGATCCCTGACTAGATGAGGTGGCCCAATGCAGGTTCATTTTACAAATTCTTTTATAAACTCCTTACCGGGATTCGAGAGACAGCTCGGCAGTTAAAAGTGATCGCACACTCGTGCAGACTGGAGTCTGGATGCCAGCACCCAGGTGATAAACAAACTCTAGCTCTGAGGGATCTGTCACCCTCTTCTGGCCTGTACGTGGTTAGGCATGTGCACACACATATGTGCACACACTCACACACACATCCATGCAAATAGAACAATAACTCTAACAAAAACAAGACTTTTTCTGGTCCTCTAAAAAATCTGTCTCTTAGGAAGAATTATGCATTCTTTTCACCATTCCCAAGACACCAGCTTTTCTTTCCTTTGTTAAAGAAATTACACGAGCAGCATTTCCCTCAGGGTTGCATTTTCTGAGACTCTGGAACCCAGAGACTCTGGAGCTCTGGAGCCTCAATTTCCTTCACCCATTTCCACTTGGATTTAACCTTTACAAAAAGATTTATTTTTACTTATTGGTGTGAGTATATGTCAATGTACTCAGGTTCTCACAGAGGCCAGAAGAGGGTGTTGGATCCCCTGAAGCTGGAGTAACAAATGGCTGTGAACTGCCCACCATGGGTGCTAGGAACCAACTCAGGTCTTCTGCAGGAGCAGTAGGGACTATTAACTGCTGAGCCATCCCTCCAGTCCCTGCCTCAAACCTTTTAATACACAGGCAGCTAATGGACTGAATACTGTTTTGAGTGACATGTTGTGGGGGCTACTAAGTGGAAAGTGTTTCTTAGCTACCTGCCAAAGTACTTATGCGAGCTTTGATCACAATGAGCCTTCAGGTCAGACTTTTAATTTGATAAAACTGGATATAAATAAAATATTAAGAGAATTGGCAAAGAGAAGCATCGGGCATAGTGATCTATTCTGAAAAGGAATGAATACCCAATCATACAGGGCCTGGGAGGCTTCTGTTAATTTTCTTCGTGAAGGGTTTTAGCAGAGGGCTGGACCAGCGCCTTGACTGACGTCACCACCATGAGAACAGGAGGCTTCTGAATCCCCACCCCAGGCATCAGAATTGCTGCGCAGCACTTGACCCTGTGGTCTCACCAGTGATACCTCCAGGCCCTGGGAACAGGCAGGAGTCAGCTGGTTGGTCTTTCTAAGCTCTAGCAAGGTGCTTGTCTGGGATGCAGTTCTGGTAGCTGCTTCTATCAGATGCCTCTCTCTAGTGGGATGGCCACCGGAAGCGCCATGCTTGCTTTTTTGGGGGCTCCAGCACCCTTCTGTCTTTTGATGCAGGCTTTGACTTATTCAGCCCTTGTACTTAATGTTACTAACATTCTAGATTTCAGGAGTAACGTCAGGTGCAGTGCTGATTGTGAACCTCACATTTGGGCCCAACCCATTCACAGGAAGATATAGCCTCACTTCAGAACATTTGCTTGGAAGTCTGATCCTTTCTAAGGCAAGCTTAATTTATATCATGTTTCAATACTTCAGAAGTTTAAGAAGTGCTAGGGATTGGCAGTTTTGGGAAACTGTTCCATGAGAAGGTTCTAGACACAGGGTATCAGTGGGTGTGGCTTTTTCTGTCCATAGGTTAGGGATAGAGGTATGCCTTTGACCCCGGAAGCATCACTTCTGGCCAGATGCTATCTCATTTCTTACTCAGCATGGTATGCAAATGTTTGCAGTTTCTCGTGTGCTTGCACAAAGGAGTCACACCACACACACACACACACACACACACACACACACACACACACACACAGACCCTAAGATTGTGCAGCCAAAGGCAAGTGGCTGGATTAAGGCACTCTGAGACATGCCCCTCCCCCAGCCTCTATGGAGATTGCTTTCTCATCACTCCAATTTTCAGAGCTTGCACATGTCTGCCTGAAAGCCTGCAGGTAGGAAAACCTTGTGCAGCCAAGTGCAACTGCAAATTGCTCCTGGAACTGAATTCTGTGGCTTTTCTTCAAGAACAGGTAAGTTCTGGGTTCTGGGATCTCCACGTTACAGCATGGCTGTTTTTAGGACCCTGGAGTTGTGGGAAACAGTATGTTTAGGAAATTCTCCTGGGAGCACTCTCTAGCAGCAGTGAACTTGCTGACTGAGAACAGGGGGACTATTCCATGACAAAGGAGTGCTATTTCCCTGGCTGGCCATAGCCTGGTGGGGTACCTCGGAGTCCTGTGGTTTGAGTCTCTCATTGCTGGGGATAGATGATGGGAGTGGGGTTGGCAAGGCCTTTCCCAGGCTGCACTTGATACCCCATTATTGCTCTAATTACTTTCCATGAGAAGAAACAGGATGGTTGGTTGTTTTCTATGCTGTGCATAGAGAATAGAGCTCGGGAGTGGGATGAATGCTCTCAATCGCCTCTGTATTTGCAGATGAGATGGTAGATGCCAGGGGTCATTCTGCCCTCCCCTCCAGGCCACCCTGTGACGATTGTTAATCTTTGGGGTGGGGAGGGGACCTCCATAGGAGTTCAGTAAAGTGTCTCCCTAGCAGCAAATGATTTGGGGCTTTGTAGTTAGACGATGATATCTGAATGGGTACTCCATTTTTGCTTAAATGTCTTTAGAAGGCTTTTCTTCTAGAGAGCTTTTGAGAAAGTGTATTAAAGGATGCTGGCTTTGTATTACACACATCCCTTGGGGAGAGTGGGGCTATAAATGAATTGAAAAAGCAATACGCTCCAGCCTGTACATGCCAGAGAGACAGACTACTGGCTCTTCTTTCAACTCCCAACCCACTCTTCCTTTATAGTACTAGAGTTGCCATGGCCCCCAGGTGTCAGATGAGGCACCTAGGGCTGGGAATGGTGCTTGGTTGGTAGAGTGCTCATCTAGCATCCATAAGACTCTGGGTTCAAGCCCCAGCAGGGCATTAACCAAATGTGGTGTATGCATCCTTGGCTATGGAATAGGTTCAAGGCCAACATGGGCTATACAGGACCATATCTCAAAAAAAAAAAAAAAAAAAGAAAAAGAAAGAAAGAAAGAAAGAAAGAAAGAAAAAAAAATTGTCTCACAGAAGGCACCTTGCATCTATTTCCAAGGCTCATCAACACTCTGTAGGGTAGAAATGATTATGAATACCAACTTCTGATGGTTCAGCTTATGAATTTTCATCTTTATGTTGGTTTCAAAGTGATATATATTCAGCAAACTTTGTGTTGTGATTTTTATTCTTTTTCTTAGGCTATGGCTACAGAAAAAGCCTCTCCCTTTCCTTTGAGTACGGTATTCAACAAAGCACATTGTCAAGATTTTATTATAAAATAGGCTTTGTATTAGATGATTTGGTCTACCTGCAGGTCAAGGCCAGTGTTCTGAGAAAAGTTAAGGTGGAGATAGGTTGGGCAGGAGGTTGGGGATAGATTCAGTAGGTTAAGTGTAGCACACACATTTCCACTGACAAAAATTTCACTTTGTAACAGGCTCACTGGACACGTGACCCCAGTGAAAGTCCAAGTCCAGGGACCCTCCCATTTTATAGATGAATAAATTCAGGTAGCTTGCTCCAAATCACACCGCTTGATCTGCAGTAGAATTCTGAGAGTAAAGATATCAATCCACATCTGTGACCATGCACAACCCACCTTCCACTTCTGCCCAAACCTGTAAGAACAAACCCTCCCCCTCCCTCTCCCCTTCCTCCTACCCCTCTACCTGCAAAAATCTCCTTCCGATTCCGGCAGCATCAGCGAGGCTATGGGGTTCTTCACCAGGTCAGCTACCACAGGGTCCTTGGCTGTCATGTAGAAGAAAGGAGTCCCCGTGCTGTTGTGGAGGGGGCCATCGCTGATGGCCAGGCAGCTCCCAAAGGGCAACCCTTGGATCTAACAAATGCAATGATAACAACAAAAAGGTGCTTTGGCAGCAGAGCTACGGGTCACACAAGCTGGGGGAGGGGGCAAACTTTGTATGACTGGGCAGGAGATGCAGCATTGGGGGTCTTGTTTGGACCAGTGGATTTGACGGGTATACTAAAGCGGGGTGGTCCCGTTGATGCATCTCACTCCGTGATGGTTTCAGAGTTTCTCTGGGGAGGTAAGGGCATTCCGTCTGGGGGCTGTCTTCACACAGCACATGCGCTCATTTTATTGGCAGGTAGGGACACTGAGGCCTGTGGGGAGGAAGAAGAGAGCGCTAGGCCTTTCCCACGAGCTCCTCTTAAATATTGGCTGCCTTCATCATCTCCTCCATTCTTTCCACACTTTGGGGATAGACTTTAATTCACTTTAATGAACTCTTTGGTCTTTGGATACCAAGAATATTCTATGCTGTTTCAGCTAGGGCAGCAGTTCTTTGTTTATTAGTGGTGTTTTATATTGTGATCAGTTACCTTTTGGCATATATCTGAACAAGCGATGGGAAGTTGATGGGTTAGATACCCTTTTAGCCTAAACGGAAGTCACAGAATCATGATCTACTGATCTTTGCCCGTGCTCATCTAGTAGATGGGGGGGGGGGGGGGGGTTTCCCATGTCATGTCTGTGTGACTTTAAGCAGAAACAAAAGCATTTCAGTCTTAGCATTCCCCAAACTCTGCCGCACCTGCTTTGTCTCTTATAAAAAGCCCCCCCTCTCCCCACCGCCGTGAGGCTGCCATTGTTTCCCAAGCACCTGACACAGTGCACGGGGTTGTGAAAGGAAGGGCTTAAATCATTTAGAAACATGAAAGATTAACGAATTCTCCAAATGGCAATATTACATCATCCACAGATTCTATTTTCAGCCTGTCATGGACTGCTCAGCAGTTCATGCAAATGTTTTCTGAATTGACGGAGTTTGGATTAAAAGTCAGTATTGGAAGGGGAAGGCCTATGGAAGCTAACATAGGGCTGTTGAAGGTCAAAATATCTTCAATACAAGGACACTAGATGCCTTTTCTTCTTTGGTTGTTTATGTTTTTGTGAGACAGGATCTGGATATGCAGCCAGAGCTAGCTTTGAACTCGCAATTCTCTTGCCTTTGCCTTGGTACTTGGAACTACAGGGGTGGACCACCAAGCCTGACGGGCATCAGATTTCTTTTCTTTGTTTTTTTTTTTTTTTTTTTTTTGTGTGTGTGAGTGTGTCTGCATATTCATGCATTCTAGTGTGCCTGTGTGTGTGTTGCTCATGCATAGTGTGTACACGTGGCGGGTGGTCAGGGGACAACCTCCTGGTTTCCTGGTGTCATTCCTCAGGGTCCATTACTGTTAACGTTTTTTAGACAGGGTCTCTCGGTGGCCTGGAACTCCCCAAGTAGGATAGGCTAGCTTGCCAGTGAGCCCTGAAGATCCACCTGTCTCAACCTTCTCAGCACTGGGATTACAAATTCATGCCATCATGTTTGGCTCAAAACAAAAACAAAGCAAAGCAAAACAAAAAAACAAACAAAAACAAAAAACAAAAACAAAACATGGGTTCTGGAGGTTGGATAACTCAGATCCTCAAGCACTCAAGCACTGCTGAGACATTTCCCAAACTTTAGGCACTAGGTTTTTGTTTTTGTTTTTTTTTTTTTTTACCATGATTAGCTTCATATTTAAACTTCATATTAAGGTATGTGTTAGAAGTGTAAAAACTATTCGGACACTGGGAATACAGAACTGGCTGGGATTCTGACATAGAAAGAGGACATGATCACGGGCATTATTGGGATAAAATTGTCATTAGATAATTTTTAAGAAAACAAAAAAGAACTTTCAAGCTCTGCCTATAGAATTACTTAATTTTATATATGGGGAAAATAGGGTGCTTTGGCTAAACCGGGCCTAGTGAGACCCAGAATTGAGGCAAGAGCTCGACTCCCACATTTGTGATATATAACGGAAGGATGCTAGTCCTTCCGTGCACAGATTACTTAGGAGCTCGGATCACATCTCTGTTTTTTAGACAGTACTAGAAGCTTTCTTACGGAATATGCCGCTTCAGGGCCTCTCCATGCTATTCCGGGTTAACGTGTGAATAAAGCTTTGGGGACTGAAAGAGAAATTGTGGCTGAAACAGCTCCCTCCAGAGCAGTTGCGCTTTGCCTAAGTCGTCTTTCTCAAAAAATTCGAGTTCCATTTTTTTTTTAAGTGTAAATTTCTACCAGTGCGTGGATGGTGCTTTTCTCCCACGCCCACTTGGTGTGGGAGGTGGTGCGGGAGTCTGCCTGCGGGACAGTGCTAAGAGCCCGCAGGGACTGAATGCTTCTCATTTGTGATTCCAAAGGCGATCCTGTCTGCTTTCCAGGTCTCCGTGTGACGCTGATTATTCGACCATCTCTTTGGCCATCTTAAGACAGAGATTCAGTCACTAGCCACAGACTGTTTCCCAGGGTCGCCTTCCTCCCCACTCACGTGCACTTGGCCAGATGAACCGACTCCTGCACAGCCGGGTCCCGTTATTCACAAGGCACCTACCTACAGTCTATGCACCTGTGAAATCCGAGTCGCCCTGTGCCCTGGGCTCGCCCCAGAACTGACGGACCACGCCGAGACACGCACCACCCCCGCGTCCCGACCTCTCGCTTACCTTTTCGTGGGTGGATGCAGTGGCCAGACAGCCCCAGGAGCTGGCGTGGACCAGGGAGCGGGCGGTGCCTGCACGCACCCTGGGGCTGGGGGATGCTGCGGATGAGCCGCTCTCCCGCCGGTAGGAGAACATTCCACGCGGGGCCGGTGCGGGCCTGGCGCGGGCAGAGCCCCGAGGCCGCAGGTGCGTGTCCTCCTTGTGCGCCGAGGCCGGGAAGCTCTGCTGCCAGATGCTGCCCGAGTCCTCCAGTAGCGCGGGCAGTGCCTCCTCCGTGGACGCGCTGTCCAGCTCCTCGTCTACCTCGTTGGTGACAGCCCAGGACACGGAGCTCACAATCACGTAGCCGGCGGCCGGGGACAGCAGGGCGCTGCAGCACAGCAGCCAGGACAGGCGGGTCCCCGGCCCCGCAGGGCGCTCCCCGCCGGACAGCGACATCTTCTTGCAGGCGACGCGCCCTGTGGCGGGGACCGATCGCCTAGCAGCGGCCGGCCAGGGGCGCCCCCCTGCGGCAGAGCGTGCGCCTGGAGTCCCTTCTCCTCGCTGTGGGATTCCCCGGTCGGGGGTCGCGACCAGCCCCCCACGGTGCCCTTATTGCTTTACACCCCGGAGAGAAGCGACGTCTGCCGCAAGGCCAGACTCGCCTCAGCTGTGCGTACTGCCGCTGCCGGACGCAGAGTCCAGGCGTGCCAGGGCGGGATGGCTTGGTTTTCTGCAGACTGGCACGCGTTCTGCAGCCAAAGGGTGGGCGTTCACAACTCAGGCTCAGTGCACTCCTCCGCTCGACAGCTGTGAGACTCTTGCATGCTGCTTAATTTCTCTGTGCCACTCCAGGACCGTGCCAGCAAGGAGGACATCACCAGGCTCAGTCACTGCACCTTGAACGACCCCCCTCAACCATGAGGCACACGACACCCACATTCCCCTTAACTCACCCAGTCCTTAGTGTCATGCCATTAGCAACACTGACTAATAGCGCATCTTAAAAACATCTTGTTCTAGTAAGTTTAATAAATATCAAAATAACTTAAAATGAATTATAATTTCTTGCCTCTTCTTATGACATGCAGACTTTGTCCCACCAGGGGACATGTTCTAAAGCTTGTATTCCTAAAATGCAGGAGTCCTGCTCTAATTGGTCCCATAAGAAAATAACTTGAAATAGCATTTGAGTTTTTGCTACATCTCATCCTCAGCACACCCAGCTGCGATACTTCCTCTGCCCCACCTTGCCGCTCTTCCTGGATGCCTGGATGCTGAGCACCCTGCCAGTGTAGACACAGCTGGCCTCTCTCTTCTGCATGGGGTCTTGTTTTCTCTCCCTAGCTGCCCCTGGCTGCTCTTTTTATCTTTCCGAACCCTGCCCTTTGTCTGCTTCTAAACACTGAAGTTGTCCTCAGTCTCTCCCTGAGCTATCCTGTTTATTTTCACTGCTTCTGCCAGTTGCCTGCTGCTGCTCTTTCCCCAGCCTCCCACTCCCTCTCATCCCCTGTTCCTGGGAAGACGTGTCCCACAGTCTTGAGAGGCAGGGTGGTAAGTCATTGAAACCCCAGCCTCTGCAGCCAGCCATGATGACACACACCTGCTATCCCGGCACTCGGGAGGTGGAGGCAGGAGAATCTGAAGTTCAAGGTCATCCTTAACTAGGTAGCAAATTGGACACCAGCCTAGACTACATGAGATACCATCTCAAGATCAAACAAATAAAAGCCAACAACCCCTCCTCCCCAGATATGCCTTCCAGATTGAAAATAATCCAGACCTTGCTCAATCAGGTCCTGACTGTGGGAGACTGGCCTGTCACTTGACACTTCTGTGTCTTTATCTGCAAAATGGGGCCTGTTACATCTCCCTCACCAGGTTTTGGATGTTAAGCAGACTGTCTCTAAGTGTGTGTGTGTGTGGGGAGTGCTCATGGGGAGTGCTGACCCTCCACCCCCATCCCCCGCTATGTCTGCTCAGAGGAAAAAGGATGTCTGTTCCAGTCTCAGAAAAGGAAAAGAGACAGGACTAATGTATCAGTTCAGGAAGAGGACCTGTGTATGGTGGTCTCAGCCTCCAGTCTGCTTTTTACTTCAGTACTTCTCTTTCCTCACGCCTGAGGTGGCCAGCTATGGGGGAGGCATGCACCTTCTCTGCCTAAGCCATGAGTAAGTTCAATTATAGAACCTTATAGGAGTCTTGCTTGCTCAAAATTTCCCAGTTATCTTTATGATTATCTCCATTGTCTTGCCCATTATCCCCATTATGCTTTCTGATTCTTGTATTTTATTGCCTCAAACAGACCCAAACTCAAAGCAGATTTAAGGCAACCATCAGCCAGGACATGGCAAGTGTCGAGTATATGACAGTATTTTTGTCTTTGACCTCCAGGGATCTGCAAGATCTGTCCCTCAAATTTGAGGAGATAATTTCCCTCAGATTTCTTGCATTCCTGTGGGGTCCAGATCTGTTTGATTAGTCATGAAAAGCTAGAGACAGTGTATTCATCTAGATTCAGACACTGCTCCTGCAGACCCTATTAGAGGCCTATCCGAGTTAGTAAAGATATGGGTATGGGTGTGCTTAAATTGGTTAATTAATGCTGTGCAAATAACTTTGTTATATGTGTCAAACTGGTATAGACAGCAATTACACTATCAGAGTATGAGAGTTACCATTTTTCTGCATTCTTAACTATTCAGATTATTGTCAGATTAAAAAAAAGTTATTTGCGCCCACCCAAATCTAGTAGATGAGCAATGATGGTTACTTGTTGATGTTTGCTTTAGCCTGAGGACCATTACAGTAGCTGTTTTTCCTTCACTGTGACTGAATTACCTGACATACACAGATGGAGGGTGGAGAGCTCTGTCTTGGCTCCTGATGTCACAGGGGTTGGTCCATCATGGTGGGAAGTGCATGAGGAACAGAGAAGTTCATGTCGTGGTGCATCAGGAAGCAGAGGAAGGGGAATTCCAGTGTGCTCCAGTGTTAGCCTGTCCCTGTTTGCTCCTTCACAGACACACTCAGAGTCGTGCTCCGCCATCTTCTAGACTATTCTAAATCCACTCAAGTTGACAGTTAAGATTGTACCAATGGAACAGGTCATTTTTCTGTTTAGGGACCAGCATAATGTCCTTTGTGAGATGCCCGTTCAGGATGTTGGCTCACCCCCCACCCCCCACCTCCCATGGTAAAAGCCACAGCATCAAGTCTCTCATCCATGTGTGAGAGTTCAGTACAACCTTGTCGACACCATGTGCCTTTCTGCAGAGGGATCTGTAGAATATTTGCATCTTGCCTGGAATTCTGCATCCTCTGAACAGCAACTTCCTGTCTCCTCTGCCCAGCCTCTGGCAGGCACCACTCTGCCTTCTGTTTTGATGAATTTGATCATTTTCATACCGCAGACAAATTGGATCTTGCAGAATTGGTTCTTTGGTGAATTTCCTTCAGCGTAATGTTCTCAATCTCTCATGGATATGTTGTAGCATCTCACAAGTTTCTCTCTTTTCAAGACTAATATTCTGCTCATCTGTGTACTGATTTCTCCATCCGTTTGTCCATCAGTGAGCATTTAGTGGCTATTATGAGCTACGTTGCAATGAACTGAGGGGTGTGGATATATGGGGTCATTATCCATTCTCTTGGATAAATACTCAAAAGTGGGATTAATGGATCTTATGGCAGTTTTGTTTTAAAGATGTTTTTTGTGTGTGTGTTTTGTTTTTTTGAGACAGGGTCTCCCTACATAGCCCTGATTGTTTTCATTTTTTCTCTTTTTACATTAAAGAATTAATTAAAATATATTTACATCATTTACCTCCTTCCCTTTTCTTCCCTCTGATGCTTCCCAGGCTCCTTCCAACCCCTCCCATCTTTCCCTCATTCCCTCTCAAATACCTGGCCTCGTTTTCTTTGATTATTATTGGTACATATGTATACCTAAATATATGAATGCAACCTGCTCAGTCCGTTTAGTGTTGCTTGTGTGTCTATGACTTCAGGTCTGACTGTTGGTATTGCATAACCGATTAGGGGGCTTATCCCTAAGGCAGACCAACTCCCCGCCTTACGGCAGTCTTTAGTTGACTGAAGTTCTCAGTCTACGGATGGGGCCCCCCATGAGATTTTCCCTTCCACGTTGGCATGTCCATGCTAGCTGGTGTACTTCTTCAGGTCCTATTTAGATAGCCGTGTTGTGGTGGTAGCATGGGGGAAGCCTCCCTGATGTTCTAGGAGACACAATCTCACAGCAAACTTCTTGGTCCCCTGGCGGTTACAAAATTTAATTCTTTGTGTTATCTCCAGCGCTGCTCATTTTCTGGTTCCGTTGGTGTTTGCTCGTAAGCAATGCCATCCTCGCAGGTGGGAGGCGACGCATCACTGCATTTTCCATTTGTTCTTCCCCGACGGTTAGCCGTGTTAGCATCTTTCCATGTGCACTCCAGCCGTCTCTGTATCTTCTCTGTAGGAAAGTGTAGCTAGGTTCTTTGCTCCTTTGAAAATCAGGTTTGATTGTTTGTTGTTGGATTGTAGGGGTCCCTGATGTATTCCAGATGTTAAGACTCTGCCCCAGTTTGCTCTCTGTTGCTGTGATAAAACACTTGGACCAAACACAACTTGAGGGGTTTGGGTTAGTTTGGGTTCTGTTGCTGTGATAAAACCCTGACCAACAGCGGCTTGCGGAAGAAAGGGTTCATTTCCTCTCAAAACTCCCGGGTCACAATCTGTCACCAAGGGAAGCCAAGGCAGGAACCTAGAGGCAGAAACTGAGGCTGGGTCCACGGAGAAAACTGTTTACTGGCCTGATTCCAGGCTCACAGTCAGATTCCTCTCTTACACAGCTCAGCACCACCTGGCCAGGGGTGGTGCCGCCCACTGTGGGCTAGGCCTTGGCCTATCAATTAGCAATCAAAGAAAATGCCCCAGAGATACGCCCACGAGCCAATTTGATGGTGGCAAGTCCTCAGCTGAGGTTCCTTCTTCCCAGGTGTCTCCAGTTTGTGCCAAACTTTGAGAAAACTAACCAGCATAGGGGAGGAAAGGGTTTTAGTTCAGTGTATAGGTTATGGAGCGATAACAAAGGAACTCAAGGCAGGAACTGAAGCAGAAACCAAGGAGGATCTCTGCTTGCTGGCTCCCTCCCCAGCTCATGCCCAGCTGGCTTGTTTGTATAACCCAGTGAAAGGACCAAGCAGACACCGTAGCAGGCTGCTCAGTCTTCCCTCAGAGATCAGGCCTCGATTTCAGTTTCCTGAGACTTGAGCAGCAGTTTCTGGGAGGGCCATGAACAAAAGACATAGTCCTTGCAGTAGCTCCCTTTCTGCACGTACTCTGACTGCTCAAGGTTCAGCCAGTTGTTTACTGTCTGGGACCCCTCACCATCTTAGAGCTACCTGCATGAGTCAAGGACAGAGCCTGGGCCACTGAATCAGCCCCTACAATCAGTACATGCTAGGCCAGCCAACCTCCATGGCAGCTCAAGGACAAAGCCTGGGACTTGTCCTGCTCAAAAATGGTAACTGTAACCCCCCCCCCAACTAACCCTAGCCAATTAAAAATTACTAACACGATTGCCACTCGCATAAACCAATCCTGAGTCTGTTCCTATGTAGTCTGTAGACCCCAAGCCCCCTTGCTTTAAAAACCCTGCCCCATTGCTACTCCGGGTCTGTCCTGCTCTGCTGCTGCGTCAGATGGGTGGAGAGTCCCGAGTTAACTTGTAGTAAAAAGACTCTCGCTTTTGCATCGGATTCCATCTCTTGATGGTCTTTGGGGGACTCTAGGTACAACACCAGGACCACCTATCTAGAGATGGTGGTAGCCACCGTGGGCTGGGGCCTCCCACGTCAATCATCAATCCAGACGATCTCCCCCAGACACGGCCACAGGGCAATCTGACTGCAGCAATTCTTGAGTTCCTTCTCCCCGGGTGGCTTCAACTTGTGTCAAGTTGGCAGTAAGAAGGAGCCAGTGTGACACCTTGTCAGAGACGTCATTTACGACTCTTTTCTCATTCCATAGTTTGTGTTTCCTTCTGCTGAGGTATCATCCACCGCGTTGATATGCCCGGGCTTGCTCTCACTGCCTGTGTGCTTGGTGTCATTTCCAATATGTCCTTGTCCTTGTCGAGACCAAGCTGAGGAGCTTTTCCCCCTGTGTTCTCCTCTGTGAGCTTTACCTGGATTTCATGGCTAAGTCTTCAGTCCATTCTGAGTTAATTTTGTATGTGGTGTGAGATCAAGGTATGCAGACACACAGCTTTTAAAAGAGATTTGCGGATGAGACTGTCCTGTTCCCATTGTGTCGTTTCAGTGAACCTGCTGGAGACTAGTTGACATATGTGAGCGCCTCTGTCAAAACCAAACTCATTTTTTTCTCTTCTCTTTGTTTTTATTTCTACTCTAATCTTTTAATTCCCGTCTTTCTAGTAACTGTGGGCTTCATTTCTTGTTTTTGGTGAGTTGCTGTGGTGTAAACTTGGGTTATGTTTTTGTTTGTTTGTTTATTAATGGAGACAGTGTTTCAGTGTGTAGTCTAGGCTGGCCTTGAACTCACTGCATAGCCCAGGTTAGTCTCAAACTCACAGCATGCCTCCTGCCTCGAGTGCTGGGATTACAGGCACCACCACAACTGCCGTTCTTCTTTCCATATGTAGGTACCTGATGCTACAAATTTCCTTTGTTACTACTTTTTCTGTGTTCAGTAAGTTTTGGTGGGTGTCCTGGTTCGTTTCTTTCTTTCTTTCTTTCTTTCTTTCTTTCTTTCTTTCTTTCTTTCTTTCTTTCTTTCTTTCTTTCTTTCTCTCTCTCTCTCTCTCTCTCTCTCTCTCTCTCTCTCTCTTTCTTTCAGGGTTTTTTGTTGTTGTTGTTGTTTTGTTTTGACACAGGCTAGAGCTATCTGGGGAGAAGAATCTCAGTTGGGAAAATGCCTCCATCAGATTGACCTGTAGGCAAACTTTTGTAGGCATATTTTGATATTGGTGAAATTATTAAGGCCACTCCACGTAGTTAAAAGGAGATTTATTTAATGGTGTAACTTACAAGTTAAGGGATAGGTAGGTGGCGGGGTCTGGGGAAGGTGTATCACAGTCCAGCGGTGTTCTCTGGAGCTCTGCTTGGCCCACCTTCTCCGTCCAAGGTCCCGGAACCAAGTGAGTGCGCCGCCCATCCAGATCTCAGGTCTCCAGGTGCCTCCCTTGGCCCCGCCTTGTAGGCATGACAGTTGCCGAAGTCTCAATGGGGGTTGGAACTTCCAGATCAAAGGGGAATGGCTACCCACTACATTTTTTAGTAATGATTGGTGTGGAAGAGCCCAGCCTATGGTGGGTGGTGCCCCCTGCTTCCCAGGCAAGTGGCCCTGGGTTCTATAAGAAAGCAGGTTGATCAAGACACAGGGAGCAAGCCAGTGAGCAGCAACACCCCACGGCCCATGTTTCAGTTCCTGCCTCCAGATTCCTGCCTTGACTTCCCTTCATGGTAGACTACAACTGTAAGATGAAATAACTTGTTACCCCTCCCCCCAGCTGCTTTTGGCCAGTGTTTATCATAGCAACAGAAATCTGACTAAGACAGTGTGTTGTGCTTACTTTTTGTATGTTTTAAAGTGTTTTCTAAATTGTCTTTGGCCCATCGGTTGTTCAAGAGTGTATGATTTCCACATATTTTCAAATTTTCTAGTTTTTTTCCCTGATTTTGATTTCTAGTTTCATGTCATTGTGATCAAAAGATACTTGATATAATTTCAATCTTCTGAATTTTTATATTATCTTTCTTCCTTTATTTAAAATAGCTTTTATATATGGTACTATATTTACATCATTCCCCTCAGCCCCTCCACCTCCTCCTGTATCTTTCCCCTGCTTGCTCTTAAGTTCATGGCCTCCTTCTCTAATTATTATTGTTTTATACACACACACACACACACACACACACACACACACACACACACACAAATACATAAGTACAACCTGCTGAATCCACTCAGCATTGCTCATATATATATGTGTGTGTATATATATATTTATACACACAACACACACATACACACACACACACACACACACACACACACACACACACACACACATAGATGGGCTGATTACTTGATACTGGATAACCAATTAGGGGGCTCATCTCTGGAGAAGTCTGATTCCCTCTTGGCAGTCATTTAATTGCCATAGCTCTTCATCTAGGTCAATCTTGTGAATATTTCTGTCTTTTTGAAAATATGATACATTGTGGAGAAGATTCTGTGTTTGCTTGGGAAAAGTACATCTTCTATTACTGGTATGTGGAATGTTCTGGAATTTTCTATGTAGACTAGGCTGGCCTTGAACTCACAGAGGTCTACTTGCCTCTGCTTCCTGAGTGCTAGGATTAAAAGCATGTATCACCACACCTGGTTTATTTATTTGTCTTTGAGACAATGCCTCATGTAGCCCAACCTGGCCTCAAGCTTTCAATGTAGCTGAGGATGATCTTGACTTTCTCATCCCCCTGCCTCTACTTTCTGAGTATTGGGAGTATAGGCATGGGCCAACATGTGAGGTTTTATGAGTTTCTGAGGATCAAACCCAGGGCTTCATGCATGCTCTGAAAGTTCTACTGCCAGTCTAGACTTGTATTTTAATTTTAAAACATTTATTATTGTTTCTATTTGTGTGTGTGTGTGTGTGTGTGTGTGTGTGTGTGTGTGTGGTGTGTGTGTAGGGGGGTGATGTAGGTGAGTATGGCTGTGCACATGCCATGGTGAACATGTGGAGGTCATAGGACAGAATTCCAGAGTTGATTTTCTTTTTCCACCATGGGATCTGAGGAATCAAAATCACATCCTTGGGTTTATACAAGTGGTCTCAGCTGCTGAGCCATCTTGCTGTTCCCAAAGTCATACTTTAAAATGACATCACCTACTGTGATTGTGTTGCTGTTTTCGTCTCTCTTCATTTTTTTTTTCTTTTTGTGTGTGTGTGTGTGTGTGTTGTTGAGGATGGTACCCAGGGCTTTCTACGCTAAGCATGTGCTATCACTAAAGCATTGCCAGATGCTTCTCCAACTTTACACCTGATATCTGGCCGCTTCGATGTTAAGTGCATATGTGCTTAAATGTTTTCCTATGTTCCTAGTGTGTACTTCCTTTCATGTTGCGGTGATGAAATACCATGAACATGTCCATTTTGGAAAGAAAGAGTTGATTTTGGCTTATAGTTCTGGAAGAATAGGAGTCCGTTATGGCAGAGGGCGCAGCAGCAAGTAGCAGGCATGGCGGCAGGAACAGGAAGCTGAGAGATCACATCCGGAAGCCTAAACAGGAAGTGGAGAGAGCTACCTGGAAGTTGGACCAGGTTATGAGCTCTCACAGCCCCACCCCAGTGATGTCTTTCCTCCAGCAGGGTAGCACCAGATACCTGGGCCTATGAGGACATTCTCGTTCAAACCACCACACCTGCTCACTGATCCTTTCAACATCACAGACTGCCTTTCCTTGTATCTTCTCAGGTGTTGACCTCAGTTGGGACTCCCGTCTCATTAAGCCACTGTTTGCTCAGGGCATCTTCCTCCATTTTTCTACAAGTCTGTGCCATGTCCTGGAGTCTAAAGATACCGTGGATGGACAGTGTAGTTTGATATTTCCCCCAGGAGTATTTTGCTCACTCCATGTCTTCCCACTGAATAGTGTAAACCAATTACATCGAAAGCTGTTTCCGATCGGGAAGGACTTATGGTGCTTTCGCTCCTGGAGCTTCTATCCTTCTTTCCTACTCTTGCTGACTTTTGTGCTTCGCTGATTTTTTTTTCCCCAGTATTGACATATGTTGATTCTTTTTACACCTTCCTTCGTAGGTCAATCCATTTCAAACCAGTGACAACTTTGCCTTGATTGCACACACCCATCTCACTCATTTGCGCCCTCTGACCTTGTGTAAGTAATGTCACCCGTTATATCTTTTTGTATTGTATAGACACCACTGTATTCTTAGCTCTGGTTATTTGTTCTTGTCTTTTAATTTCTTTTTAAAAAGATTTATTATTATTATTTTATCCTTGTCTTTGGGAGTTTGCATGCACCATGTGTGTTCTGGTGCTTGTAGAGGCCAGAAGAGGATATGGGATCCCTCTGGGACAGTTACAGGTACTTGTCAGTTGCATGCTATGGATGCTGGGAACTGGACTCAGGTCTTCTGCAAGAGCAGCAAGGGTTCTTAACAAGCAAGCCATTTGCCTGGGCCTTCTTGTTAACTTCTATAACTGAATTAAATGTGATTTTTGTACTATGCCAGTATCATAATATTTATAGTTGTCTGTGTGTTTACATTATTGTCTTACTCACTGTTCTATTGCTGTGAAGAGACACTGTGACCATGGCAACTCTTATAAAAGAAAACATTTGATTAGGGCTCGCTTACAGTTTCAGAGGTTCAGTCCATTATCATTATGGGAGGGAGCATGGTGGCATGCAGTTAGACACAGTGCTGAAGAGTAGCTGAGAGGTCTACATCCAGACCCACAGGCATCAGGAAGAGAGAGAACCACTGAGCCTGGCTTGAGCTTGTGAAATCCCAAAGCCCACCCTAACTTTCCCCAACAATGCCACAACTCCTAATCCTTCACCATTCCCTAATGACCAAATCTGTGAGCCTATGGGGGCCATTCCTATTCAAACTACCACACTTAGCTACCAAGCTTTATACTTTCATCTGATTTCCTGTGGCTGTCCAGTGTCTTTGTTTGAACTCACTTTAGCATTTCTTGTAACCCGGTGTAGTGGTGACACCATCTTTTGCTTTGTTTATCCTGGAAACTCTTTTTTCCCTTTATTTTTGAAGGGCAGTTTTCCAGATGTGGTATCCCTTTTCAGTTATATCCCTTATTATTCTGAATATAACCTCTCTCCCTTTTGGCTTGGTATGATCCCTGAGAATCTTCTGATAGTTCTATGGGGATCTCCCCCATATGTGATGAGTCATTTTTTATTTAATTCAATTGATTTTCTGCTTCCAAAATTCTTTGTCTTTTGACAGTTCAACTGTAATGTGTCCTGGAGTGAGCTTCTTTAGGCTCATGATGTCAGAGTCTATTGCTGAAAGTTTTTCTGTGTCCCGCCCAGTCCTCAGCCACTCAGACCCAAGTAAACACACAGAGGCTTATATTAATTAAAACTGCTTGGCCATTAGCTCAGGTCTACCACTGACTAGCTCTTACACTTAAACTCAGCCCATTTCTGTTCATCTATATGTCACCACATGTTCTGTGGCTTTACCTCTATGCCATTACATGCTGCTCCCTGGATGGGGGGATGGTATCTCCTGACTCAGCCTTCCTCTTCCCAGAGTTCTCCTTGTCTCCTTATCCCGCCTATAATTCCTGCCTGGCTACTGGCCAATCAGCATTTTATTAAACCAGTGTACAAAAGTATTATCCCACAGCAAGAGTCCACTGGGCATCTTAAAGTGGGGTGTTCATTTCCTTCCACAGATCTGGGGAGTCCACAGCTATCTTTTAAGTAAGCTTTGCACACACCTCTTTTTCTTTTTTCTTTCTGGGGTCCCTACCGTGCATTTACTGTTGCCTCTTATGGTGTCAAATGAGTCCCCATCTCTTTTTTCTTGTCATTTATTTGTCTCTTGTTCATCTTAGTTGGTCTTATCATTCCATGTTTTTGATCAAGTCTGACAAACTTCTCTGGCACATTTTTTATTTAGTTAGTTACTATGCTTTCAGCTCTAAATATTCTGATTTTTGTTCTCTCTTTGTTAATACAGGCTTATTTGATGATATTGCTTCTTTTATGATTTTTGATTATATAGAAATTCGGTTACATAGATACATTAAAATACTTACTGTTATTACATATCTGATAACAGACTTACATCTGTAATATGTAAAGGTCATTTGTCATTCAACAACAGACATCTTCTCACGGAGATAAGCAAATGGCCACCGAGTACATGAGAAGGTGCTCAGCATTAGTCCTTAGAGAAATGCAACTCGAACTGTGATAGGCTACTACTTTCCTTCCCTAGGGCGGCTGCAATCGAACAGGCAGGACACACGCATGAGGAACATGCAGAAAATTGGATTCTTCCTCTATTGCTGATGGTTGTGTAAAACAGTGCTGCTACTAGGAAATCAGTTTGGTAGTTCTTCTTCTTCTTTTTTTTTTTTTTTTTGGTTTTTCGAGACAGGGTTTCTCTGTGCAGCTTTGCGCCTTTCCTGGGACTCACTTGGTAGCCCAGGCTGGCCTCGAACTCACAGAGATCCGCCTGGCTCTGCCTCCCGAGTGCTGGGATTAAAGGCGTGCGCCACCACCGCCCGGCCTGGTAGTTCTTCTAATGGTTAGACACAGATGTCACCAGGTGAGCCGGAAATTCCACGGCTGAGCTTACACTGAAGACAAAACGGTCACACGATTGTTAACGGAAGTGTCACTCATCACAGCCCGAACTGGGAACTACTTAAATGATCGCCGTGTGATAACTACAATGATATACCCATACAATGGAATGTATTTGTCAGTGAATGGCTGTGAGAGGATGGAAGAAAAGAAGGAACAATTGCCAGTGCATTTGAGTTTCTTTTCAGGGAAATGGACATGTTCTAAAATTAGATCATGGTGGTAATGAACTATTTTACGTGTTCCAAAGTTCATTGGTTGCACATGTTCAATAGAAAATTTTATTGAACATATGTTAGGTCTCCAGATTTCGATTAAAAACTGCTCTGGTGCAGACGCTTTGCGAGACTTCTCAGGCCAGCCAGCCCATCCTTTCTTCTGCCCCCGGGCTTTCCTTGTCTCCTTCGGAGCAGAGTTAGAGAGGCTTACATCCGATTCCCCTGTCCTCAGACATGCAGGGTGTTCCAACAGAGTATGCGGAGGGTCAGCTTTTAGCCTCCACACCCAGGTGGGTTCTGACATTTGGACAGTTGCCCCGTTTATCCTGAGGTCATCAAGACTGAAACTCCGGTTTACCTGGATTGGTGCAAACAGATGCCCTGCCTTCAGCTGCTTTGATTAATCTCTGGATTCTTCTGTCAATTTAAGTCTTTTAAGAAAGAATGTGTGTGCACGCGTGTGTGTGTGTGTGTGTGTGTGTGTGTGTGTGTGTGTGTGTGTGTGTGTGTGTGTTATAATGCATGTATCAATGTATTTGGCACTTGCACACACATATAACAGTGTAATATCAGATATCACATTGTGCCAAGTAAGCTAGGTGTCTTAGCCCTAGAATTTTTACTTACTGGGGATTGAATGAAGGCTCTTGTGTGTATAGGACAAGAGCTCTACTGCCGAGTTACTTCTCCCTTAGAAAACAATATTGATTTGACATCCAAGAATCACTTTAAATTCAGAGGTCCTGACTCCAAGGGTGGCCCCGGACTGTAAGGCAGGGCTACCCACCCCATTCCACTCTTCCTCCTTTCTAGAACCCAGCCTTTCCTTTGTTTTTACCTTCCTCACATCTGTTTTCAAGTGGAGGCTCTGCTCCAGTGTCCTTCAGGAAGCCTCTTGTTGCCGCTGGCCCCCTCTGTGGTATTTTAACTCTAACACTTACCACCGAGTAAGTTCTCCGGCTTTGTTTATTGATTCAGTGTCTGCCTTTCCCTACCTGGTACATAAGCTTCATTGGACCAGGGCCTTGCTTATTTATTCATGGTACCTGGGAAAAGAATAAATCTATGACAAACACTTAATTTTGGAACATATTGCCATAAATTTTAAATCAAATATCCCTTTCCGGGAAATCTGTCTGCTGCCAGAATGTTAGTGGGTTTCTAACTTATCATCATGAGGGAAAATTTATGTTCCAAGATGTCTGTGGGTGCAGCTATTATTACCCTGGCGAGAGATGTGATATGTCTTTCTGTAAGCTCCACATTGACAAACGGCGCTGTGCCTTGGGGGAGATTCCTGTCTGTGCAGGGTCTCAACATTATTCCTATTTCCAATTATTGCTCAAGAAAGTACTGTTGCTAGTGTGCATTCCTAGGGAGCCTGTATTTTTGCTGCATCATGAGTTCAGTAACCCACAGCAGTGATACAGGGTCTGCAGAAACTCAGGGTCTTCCCTCTCGTCTGATATCCTTGAGCGGCAGTTCAGGCTGTCCTAACGACGATTGGGGAAATTGTCTAGCCATTAGTTGGAGTGAGTTGAAGTCCATAAAGTGTGTGGTGGAATGACCTGTGGCAGTTCCAGAGGGTGGACGACCCCTGTGCTCACATCTGTTAATGCCACATCTGTTAATGTTTCTCTTGGGCTCTGAGCTCAGCAATATAACTCATGTGGGCCAATGGCACAGATATAAAACAAAGGTACCATGCTTGTGTGTTTCCTTCTCTGCTCTCCCCAGAGCTCCCTCTGGATGGAGAGTATGCACAGGCTAGCTTGCTGGAAGCTCTCCAGGGGGGACGGTCAAGTCACCCCAGCCAAGGCCAGCCCAGCCCAGTTAGACCCCAGCAAGCCTGTTAGGGACCACAACTGAGATCCAAGCCCGGTTTAGACCCAAAGCACCCAAGCCACCCAGGGACCTTGAGGAATGCTAAGTGAACGGTGGCTGCGTTGGAACTGGAGGGTTGTTCATGGCGTCACAGCAGCAAAGCAATGCACGGGGACGGCAGAAAACAAGCTTTGAGCCTCCTCTGCAGATTATTTCTGGCCCTTGGGTAAAAACCCAAAATTGAGGAGTGAGATTGCTGTGGGATGGTCTGTATGTCAAATGTGTTGCTGATTGGTCAATGAATAAATCACTGATTGGTCAGTGGCCAGGCAGGAAGTATAGGCAGGACTAACAGAGAGGAGAATTGAGAGAACAGGAAGCTGGGTGAGGGAGACACTACCAGCCGCCATCAGGACAAGGAAGATGTAAAGTACCGGTAAGCCACAAGCCACGTGGCAAGGTATAGATGAATAGAAATGGATTAATTTAAGCTGTAAGAACAGTTAGCAAGAAGCCTGCCACGGCCATACAGTTTGTAACCAATATAAGTCTCTGTGTTTACTTGGTCGGGTCTGAGCTGCTGTGGGACTGGCGGGTGTCAGAGATTTGTCCTGACTGTGGGCCAGGCAGGAAAACTCTAGCTACAAATGGCGCCCAACGTAGGGCAAGAGTTTCCACCTAAAACCTGAGAAAAAAGATTCTAAAAGGGAGCTAAAAACAGTTCCTAGTTGTCTCTTTCAAGTTAGCGGCAGCCTGCTGGTTTGAGCTACTGGTGGGTTCCTAGTGTGCGTGCATGCTCGACCTGCAGTATGGTGGGAATGAGGCCTCTGCAAGTGGCACATTAAGCTGTGTGGTAGATTTAGCCTTTGCTAGTACAAAACAACAAAAAAAAAGAGGTTTCTGGGCTGCACACTACTTTGATAGAAGCATAGACCCACTATTTCTGAGAGTTGATGGCTCCCAGAGCTGGCGGAAAACCTATCACCGCCATGTTGGGAAGCTGAAGTGGGCGGAGCCAGCAGCGCCAGCACCGTTTCAGACTTAGAAGGCTACAGTTCAAAGCAATAGGCTCAAGCTAATATAAAAAAATAAGTCACGTAAAGATGGCTACCACACAGAGAATCTGGATTATGTTCTTTTTGATATTCGTAACTAAAGAAAAACATTTGATTACAAAAGCTGTTGAGTTATGCCAAAATGTATATTTTAAAGTTACCTTGACTTCAAAATTTGGATGTAAGGATATGTTGCTTTGGAAAGGAGGCTCTGCTTTTGTTTCCACAGAAAGCCAGAGGCTATGGATTTGTTCCAGATTAAGACACATCAGGTTTGACCAGCCAAGACCACCTGAAAGGTCTCCGATGACACCATGGCCCAGATGATCCAACTGGCTTAGACGATACACCCTCATGGACTACTCCATAACCCTAAAATATTCTTTATGTCCCCATAAGATACAGCGCCCCCCTCCAGCAGGAAGTAGTAAGAGAAGCTACGCCCAAATTCCCAAATATACCAAGCTGACTTTGGAGATGTGTAAAGGTTAAAACCTTCCTTTTTAAGAAAAGAAAAGGGGAAGTGCTGTGGGATGGTCTGTATGTCAAATGTGTTGCTGATTGGTCAATAAATAAATCACTGATTGGTCAGTGGCCAGGCAGGAAGTATAGGCAGGACTAACAGAGAGGAGAATGGAGAGAACAAGAAGCTGGGTGAGAGAGACACTGCCATCCGCCATCAGGACAAAGAAGATGTAAAGTACCGGTAAGCCACAAGCCACGTGGCAAGGTATAGATGAATAGAAATGGATTAATTTAAGCTGTAAGAACAGTTAGCAAGAAGCCTGCCATGGCCATACAGTTTGTAACTAATATAAGTCTCTGTGTTTATTTGGTTGGGTCTGAATGTCTGTGGGACTGGCGGGTGTCAGAGATTTGTCCTGACTGTGGGCCAGGCAGGAAAACTCTAGCTACATGAGATAGAGAGGTTTCTTGCTTCCGTTTGTGATCAAACAGCAGGAGGCTTCTGTAGTGGGTAGCCATTCCAGCTTTGACCTGGAAGTTCCAACCCCCAATGAGGCTTCGGTAATGGTCACGCCTACAACTTAGTATATATATATATATATATATATATATATATATATATATATATATATATATATAATATCTTAGATAGAACATATTAAGTATTAGATTCAGGTTCTTTAGGATAGGACACCTTTTGAAATGATCTTTGTAACATCCATTTACCTATGCTCTAGACTTCTCTAGATTTTAGTATGTGTTTCTTGCTTGATATTGTTCGCATTGATTGTAGTTCCATCTCATCTAGGTCATTATCCCTCATTACTCCAGCACAATATTTGATAACCATTCCTTTGTATATAGTCTTGTATTAAGTTAGAACCTTCTTATTTAGACAAAAGGGGGAGATGTAGTGGGTAGCCATTCCAGCTTTGATCTGGAAGTTCCAACCCCCATTGAGGCTTCAGTAACGGTCACGCCTACAAGGGGGGGGGGCAAGGGAGGACCCTGAAGACCCGAGATCCGGATGCACCGGCTCTCTTGTTTCCCGGACCCTGGACACTGGAGGTAGACCGAGCAGAGTTCTCCAGAGAACACCGCCAGACTGCGCTACGTCTTCCCCAGACCCTGCAACCTACCTATCCCTTCACTTGTAAGTTACCCCACAAAATAAACCTCCCTTTTAACTATGTGGAGTGGCTTTAATAATTTCACCAATAGGCTTCGGTATTCCACACTTACTTCCATATCCCACACTTACGTCCGTATTTCACACTTAGTGTCCAGTGGCGAATTGGACTCCAAGCATCATCCTACTAGACCAACAAGGACAGGGCTGTCCGTCTGCTCTCTCCTGCTGAGAACAGCTGCAGGCCTGAGGCCAGTGGAGCGAGGTTGATATGATTGCATGGCACCCCCAACCTCCTGCCCGGCTCCACAGAAAGGGGCACTGGGAATTAAACTATGACACTCCTCTGCGGTAGGGTACTTCTGCCCACACTCCAGGGCATGTGGCCCTAGTGGCTTTGCAAACCTAGCTACTGTCTCTAGGAATCCTTCTGGGTGCCTTTTGGTCCCACTCTCCAGGAACCTCCAGTCCAATTCTCATCATGTGGACAACTCATCTTAGTAACTGGTCATGTAATTTCCGGTGCTGGAGACAGAGCCCAGGATCTTGCACATGGCACACAAGTGCTGTACCACCAGCCACATCCCCAGTGCCTCAATTTCTCTGTTTATCATTATTTTTAAATTTTATTTCATTAATTTTTTTTTACATTTCATTCATTCATTAATTGTGCATGTTGGGGTAGTCAGAAGAGAACTTGTGGGGGTCAGTTCTCTTCTCTCACCATGTGGGTTCCAGGGATTGAACTCAGCTCATCAGGCTTGGTGGCCAGTGCCTTTACCTGCTCAGCCAACTCACCAGCCCTTATTGTAGCCCCACCCCCACCCCTGATGACTCAGCTACCAACGGTCTGTTTCCATGTGAGCAAATGAGAGACAGGCAGAGGAGAGCGTCCATGTCTGAATTTGCCTCTAAGAACCTCTGCTTCCAGAGAGCTTAAGAACAGAGATGATATCGTTACAATGGGGTCTAAAATAGGATTACTTCTAAAACTACTATGATGAACGTTTTTAAACAATCTTTATTTGAAATTTTAATTTGTGTGTATATGCATACGCACATGAGTGTAGTGAATGTAGAAGCCAGAAGAGGGTGCTGGATCCCCAGACCTTGAGCTTCACATGGTGGCAAGCGGTCTGACGTGGGTGCTGGGAATAGAACTTGGGTCCTCTAAAACAGCAGCAAGCATGTCCACCTGCTGAGCCGTCTCTCCAGCCCCAAGGACAGAAAATTCTAGTGTGACCCAGTTCCTATTTCTTAACATTACTACGCATATAGGAAAATTAAATTCATTTTGTAGGTAAATCTAATTCACTTCATATGTGGAACTAAATGAAATTTAAATCATTTCGCATGTAATAAGAGACCAGTAAAATTTCTCAAGTCATTTCATTTACTCCAGAAACCATGCAAATCATGAATTCTAAAATTCATTTTAAACATCATAATCAGTTGCAGAAAATATATCTGTATGGCAATGATACACAAAATTTCAACAACTTTTAAGATTCTGCTTCACAAAAGGAACATGGGCGCCTATCGTAGACATTTTTGAATTTACAATTCTACCTCATTGTGGTGGTATTTTACTTATACTGAAATGTGATTTTAATTGTATGTTAATAAATAAAGTTGTCTGGGGGTCAGAGCTATTAGAGTCATAGCAAGTGCGTGGCGGCGGTGGCGCACGCCTTTAAGGACCTGGAGGGCGGTACATTCAGGCAGTGACGAGGCAGTCACATGTTTGGGTTTACAACCAATGAGAAGGCAGAACAGGAAGACTTTAAAGACAGACACACAGGAAGTAGGTCCTTTTCGGAGAGCTCTCTTGGCTGGAGAGGATCCCTGAATCAGGAAGGGTGAGGCTCTTAGCTCTGACCTCTTGGCTTTCTTCTCTGAATTGGCTCTGTGTTTCTTATTTTATAAGACCGTTGGTTACATCTACACCTCATGTTTTGAAAACTAGGGTAATGAACCAGGCATTTAGACATGCCAGGGAGTACCAGGAGAACTCAGTGAGCTTCCTCTTGCCTGATGGAGTTTTCTACAAGTTCTGTTTTGATTGGGATTGGGTCACAACAAAGGGAAAGAGAAAACACCAATTTGTAGTCCTCAAACTGTATCTTTCTCTGGAAACAGCCAATCCTCATTCCTAATGATTTCTTACATTGGTCTTCTGTTCTGTCCCCAAAGAGAACTGTCCAACAGGACCCAAAGGAAAAACAAGAGGCAAAAAGAATTATTCTCCAAATTAGTTTATAGTTTGATCAAAAGCAATTCCTCAAAATACATACAAACATAAAGTGCTTCATCTATTATATACATAAAATCTCTCAGATCAATACAAAACTTTAGGATTTAATACATATTTTAAGAATTCAAGCCTGTCTCCTCACGCCCTATTCCAACAAACCACCTGGCATATTCGTGTTGATTTTTCTGCAGTAAGTATTTTCTGAGCTTTGGGGCACATCAGATATGTGAATTACAAATCTCTGTCCGTTGCTTAGGGTGATGAGGGCTTCTTGTCCCACAGGAAGGCTGAGTTTAAAGATGCTCTCGGTGGCCTTGTCTTCTAGCAATACCTGGATGAGCTGCAAGGTAGAAGTGTTTGAAAGGACAATGTTACACTAGGTCCTGGTTGCAGAAGCCACTCACACGGGGACCCATAGAAAGTGTGTGTATTTACTTTGCTCCTGCTGGGGGATCCTAATTTCTCAGGGGAATCCTTGAGGTCTGGTGGAGATTTCATGGGAGGACACCCCGTCAGGGGAAAAGGCAAGAGAGACGGCTCATTGTCAAATGGATTGCCTTTAGGAAGGGGGTGACGGTCTGTAGTTTTCGAGAAACACCCAGGAGCTGACAATTTCCCATAAAGACCCCCCTCCACCATTCCGCAAACATACAATTAGATTCGCACGCAGGGTGTGTGTGTGTGTGTGTGTGTGTGTGTGTGTGTGTGTGTGTGTGTGTGTGTGTGACAGACAGACTGTGAAACAGTTGCCCTCCACTGGTTGAGATGACACTAGATTGAGAAGTAAGGGATTACAGGGGTTCACGGCCTCTAATTTAGCCCTTGTACCCTCTGTCACTGACCTGCCTACACCAGGGGAACAGGGAACGGGGGGGGGGGGGGGGGGGGGGGGGGGGGTGGGGGGGGAGCCGGCTGTGAGTCCCTCAGCCCTGGAGGGCTTGGAAAATTTGCAAAGCTCTGAGCTTGACTTTAAGAGTAGAAATGAGTCTCTTCTTGGTCTGATTTCATCAACAAACTCCCCATAAGTGAATATACTTTTACAAAGATGTGCATGAGATAAATGTTAGATGCCAAGACTCACCAAAGTATCTCTCTCTAGCTGCAACAATAACTCCCCTCCCCCCACCGCACCTCAAAAATCTGTCTTTGGGCTAGTGAGACGGCTCAGCTGGTAAAGGCAGTTGCTACAAAGAGCCTCTGAGTTTGATCCCCGAGACCCACATGGTGGGAGGAGAGAACCAGCTCCCACAAGCTGTCCTCTGACCTGCGCATGAGCACAACTCCGCCCCTCCCCACCACACATACAGGAAAATAAACGTAACAGAACAACTATCTTTATCTTTGTTCCCAGCATTGATACAACAGTCTCTCTCTCTCTCTCTCTCTCTCTCTCTCTCTCTCTCTCCTTTCCATCTGAGAACATGAAAGTAAAAAACATAATTTGTCTTTAAAAAAAGATTTTCCTTATTTGACGTCATCAATACTTTTGATTTCTCTCTTAAACATGCCTTGGCATCTTAGACTCTTTGGAATGTTGCCACAGGATTGGCAGATGGATGTGTCAGTCTGGAATGCTGACTTAGCTGTTATCCTAGGTGCAGGGCAGTGCTAAATTGTTCTGAGAAGGAATGCTGTCACAGATGTGCAGTGCACGGGGCGTTAACTCTCAGCAGATGAGTGCAGATGGGACGTGTGGCGGCAGGGGAGGGGGAGGGTGCTTTTTTTGTTGTCGATGATGAGCGCACATGCCGAATAATGAACGCGATGAAAATTAGAGGCGTGTAACTTTTCGGTGTTAGCTTGTTGAAGTCATTACAGCTAATTCAGCAGGCGTGAAGAAACAGAGAGGCTTTAATTAATCTCTAATGCATATTACCTTGGATTATCTGTCATTCATCTGCTTGTACTGCTTTATTACCAAGTTCAATTAAGTTTTTAATATCTTCTCTATTGTTTCCGCCAATTAAACATAAGTCAAACCTCATTGTAATGAACTTCCGGGGAGCTATGGGATTGGGTGGAGTGTTAAGGATGGGTGCTCGGAGCAGGAAGCTTGATGGGAAAGTGACAATTAATAACTAGTGGTTGGTTGGACTGTGTTCTAAGGAATTTTCTAAGCATTTTTCAGTGGTTGGCTTATTGAAACTTTATAGCCCTATGGAATAAAGTTGCTTGCTCTGGTTTCTCAGGTAACAGGTGAAGAGGCGAAATTCTGGAATTTATGTGCATGAATCCCACACTTACCAAGTCACTAAATTTAGAATTAATCCCATCAGTGGAAGGCTCACTAAAGAAAGAGATGCTGAGAAAACCCTGCACTCTGCCAGTTCTCAGTGAGGTGACCTTGGGAAAATCTCTCCTCCATTCACACGCCTCAGTTATCTCACATGTAACACACAGCTGGTGACATCATCTTTCTCATACAGCTGAGTGATGCTCCATGCCTGCTCTCCATCCTGTTCAGCTGTGGCTCAGGAGGTGAAAGGTCACTGTTCACCTTGCTGGCTAAGAGCGAGCAGCCAAACTTCGACCTGATTCTTCTCTGCCTGGCCAAACTTAACTTTGAAACTTCTTCTAGAACCATCTCTGCACTTAAAGGAATCTCTAGTCAATTTGGGGAGATCCTACCACCCTCGATACTCTATCACCCTCTCTATATGGTTCCTCACCCTTCACCATTCCCCGGAATAAATAGGGTTGCCATGGTCTATCTTCAGGGACAATCCTATCAAGCTGATTTACCCAGAACCCTTCTGACTTCTGATGTCCCCTCTTAGTGATTTCCATTCACTGACTGCTCCTTCATCCTTATCTATGGTCTCCATGTTTTCGGAGTTGAGCAAGACCCTGTTCAGTGGTCCTTGTATCCACCACAGTGGTTTTGAACAAAGTGTTCCTTATCACTTTTTAATCAATATCATTGAATGATCCATCTTTTCTTTAACAAAGTCTCATGCTGCAGCACACACTCTTCCTCGAAGCTGAATACTACAGCCCAGCACTAATGCTGGTGGTCCCACTGGGTTCTAGAGAATAGGCTCAGATGGGCCTGCATAGATTTTTCCAGAAGGTCATTGTCCAGGGAGAGTCATTCTCCTGGTATAGCCTTCTTCGCAGAGGTCTGGGGCTCCTTTCTGTCGATACTCCTGGGACACTGGTTCTAGAGCTTCCTCATCTGAGGAGGCCCAGCTTCTACTACATCAGGTGTCTGACTTGGGTCTATATTCATTACTTCTTGGCTCTCTGATTACATTCACTCACACGGGAGAAGGCTGCTCTTTTAGGGACACACATTGCAACAGGCTGACCCTTTGACCACTGTTATGAATCGTAATAGAAATATCTGGTATTTCTGATGGTCTTAGGTGACCCCTGTGAAAGGATCAGTGGCACATTCTTGTAATTCCAGGGATGGGGAGGTGGAGACAGGAGGACCCCGGCCAGCCTAGCTGAATCAGCAAGACCCAGGTCTCAAGGAGATACCCTGTCTCAAAATAAAGGTAGACAGCCCTGAGAAACGTCACCTGAAGTTAACCTCTGGCCTACACACACACACACACACACACACACACACACACACACACACACACACCTGCGCACATGTACCCATCCATAAGAACATGCAAATATACACACATTCATACACATACATACACCAAGATAATAACTATCATCATCATCATCATCATCATCACTATTTTTAAGGGGTAGATTTCAAGTGCCACAATGGGAAATCTCCAGCGCTGGCCTTCCATAACTAGATTATAAATTAGAATAAACCCTGCACCTGCCTGTCTGCCAGCCTGTACCTAACGGCAGCATTAAAGACGGGCCAATGGCAGGGGCTTCACGCCCGATACAAGCAAGCAAAGCTAAAGGTAAAGTTAGACATCATTCACCCCTGTCTCAGACACACTCTGGGTTCCAGGCCACACAGGCTAAAACAAAAACCACCGTAGTCAAATACTTCCTCCGTGGCTGGTCTGAACGATGGAATCCGTTCTTCTGCCCAAGCCCCACACCACCTGGGAGGAAGGGAATCCTCTGCTCCCTTAATAAAAACGACGAGGGACTAGGCTATGGGCCGCAGTCCTTTCTCTGCCTCGGGGAGCTGTATTGCTGCCTGCGGCATCTTTTCTACTTCTATTTTAATAGAATGTTTTAAACCTCTAGACTCCGGCCCCCCATCTTTACCACTGAGCTCAGAACACTCTCATTCCTTGTAACTGCAATAGAGTCTCCATTTCCCATCTCTGTCTCTAAATCCCTTTATCAATGAGATGGAAAACGGACAGTGGGGCTCGGGGAGACAACGGCACTCACAGCTTAGTCACACTGTGTGAGCACTGTGGAGGCAAACCCACCTTTCTCCTCACACCAGGCATGTCACTGCACTACACACGTCACGCCTGTGCTGACCAGCAAGGGGCAGACAGGCTATCACAACTGCCCTTGACAAAACGACCACAAAGAAAGAGAGTTCTGGAACCCCTCAGCACTGTTCACTCTGTGTGATCTTTATGAGTTTCCTAAGTATTATGCATTTTTTTTTTTTTTTTTGGTTTTTCGAGACAGGGTTTCTCTGTGTAGCTTTGCGCCTGTCCTGGAACTCACTTGGTAGCTCAGGCTGGCCTCGAACTCACAGAGATCCGCCTGGCTCTGCCTCCCGAGTGCTGGGATTAAAGGCGTGCGCCACCACCGCCCGGCTGTATTATGCATTTTTACTAACTCAGTCTGCCTATCTGCCTGTCTGCCTGCCTGCCCCCCTTCTGTGTGTGTGTGTGTGTGTGTGTGTGTGTGTGTGTGTGTGTGTGTGTGTGTGTGTGTATCTACCTTATTGCCTGTGGCAGTGTCCACCAGGAAGCCCAGCACCTGGAGAACCATGCTGCTCACACCCATGGGACTGCAGCTCTGGCTCATGTGTCTCAGCGTCACCTGAGGTGACTCCACACTCCGGCTTGTGCATTCCGACGTTGGCAAAGTATCCAGAGGGTGGAAAAGGGCCTGGTCCGGCTGGGCGAGAAACTGGTCATCTGACAGCAAGTCCTGGAGACTCCCCAGGTCCTCTTCTTCCTCTTCTTCCTCTACGCACGACTCCAGAATGTGAATCACATATTCCAAAAGCAGCAAATGAAACAGATGCCAGGCGCCTGCATTTAAAAAAACATCAGAAAGGAGTACATGTGATAGACTGCGGACTGACAGGCATTAGTCAATCTCCACCAAACAGATGGCTTTTAATTCCTCGCGGCCAGACAATCAACTGAATGGCTGGGGTGGTTGGTGGTAAAGGACCTTTGATTCTAGCAACAATCCACACTCAAGGAACCCTGCAAGTCAGCCCTCCGATAGAGAGGGCTGAAGGCTAGAGCTGACTTCCTAAGAAAGAACTTAAAACCCATGTGGTGTGAGACAGGAGCAAAGTACTCCATAGAGGGATGGGTGCTATCCCTTCTGCTCTCCCAGAGAGAAGTCTGCCCTTGATGTTTGCCCAAGAAACAGAATGGGAGATCTGGTCCATGCAATCTTTAAAGATACTTCTTAAACAAAGGCAAAACTGTGGCTCGGATGTGATTTATTTAAGTCGTTAGGGAGAGAGAGGATGAGGGAGATGTTGCAGATGGATGGAAGGAGAATGGGGATTACTAAGCACAGGGCAGCAGGGGGGACTGGTGATGAGGTGTTTTACAAACAGATGCAGATGTGATCTGTTCGCTGGGCAGTGGTCAGTTTCACACGAGGACACCAGCAATGTGCGCCTGTGTGAGTGGGAATCATTAGGGGTTTCAGTTGACTGCCGTTGACAGAGGTGTAAAATGATGAAAGAATATTCCAGAAGCATGGACTCCATCTTCTTAGATCTTCTGTCCACATCAGGTAAGGTTTTTGTCCATTTCAAAGCTTCCACAATTTTCCCTGTCTAGTGTTCACCCATCCTTGGTGGATGCTGGGGGTTGGACACTGCCCGTGGGATAGTTGCTGACTTGTCTATATTAAACTTGTTCTATGATGCCCAGCCTAACAAAACTTGGGGAAACTACAGTCTCCGGGAAGAGGGGAAACCGCTGGTGTGAATGCTCTGACTTTGAATGACAGGCAGGGAGGGGAGACGGGGAGAGGATCAGAACTGGGCTTTCTTCTGGGCTCACACATTGGCCTTACGCTACCTCTTTGCTTGGGATGAGTGTTTGCATAAAGTCTGGAGCTCATTAGAAGGGAGTGCCTCATTAAAAATGGGTGTCACCCACATGGCTACTTCTAGCAGCAATCTTCCAAAGAGCTACAGGGTGTTTGCAAGCGGATCTGGAAAGCGGCTTGCCTTCTCCCTGCTCTGTCTATGTGGGGCAAGGGCACCTGGCAGCTGGTGGAGCAAGGCCGACTCTGCCTACTGTGTAGGTTGTAGGAGTGGCTTAGTCTGCTGTGTTAGTTATCCACAGCGGGCCTAAACACCTGGCAGAGGCAGCCTAAGGGAGGGAGGGTTTGGCTCCCGGTTTTCGAAGGGTCATTCCATCATGCTAGGAAAGGCATGGTGGAGCAGTTCACACCATAATGCACAGACTCCCCTTTCTCCTCTGCTCAGTCAAACCCTCAGTGGTGGGAGACACACCACACACTTTTAAGGTGAGTCATCCTTCCTCAGGTAGTTTACTCTGGAAATGTCTTCACAGGCACACCAGGAAGTGCACCTCACCAATCTCCTAGGAGACTCTAAGTCCACATGCCATCTGCCCAGTGCCCATGAAAGTGCCTTGGACATTGCAGGCTGAGGGGAAAAAGAGATACCTGTTCACTGATTCATCCCAGGAAACTGAAAAACAAAAAGCCCTTCCCCACAACTCCCGTATGCTTCATCCTCATCAGTGATGTGGCTGGCCTCGACGGAGAGGAAGACCAGTTATCGACCATGACATCTGCAGTAGCACTCCCTTCTTCTGTCACTGGCACACAGTGGTGGCTTCATCAGTGGCTCTTCCTAACAGTTAAAAACAGTGCTCCAAAGAACGTGTTTCCCCTCCGTCTCTGAGCACTTTTCTCATAATGTCCCAGTTTATGGCTCAAAAGCAGGGATAGTCCTTCTCCGTGTCCAGCTGGGAGGGAATGAGAATGGCACACGGTCCATTTACTCAACGGACAATCGCCTCGCCACCAGCAAATGAATAGCCACAGTTTTCTGTGTGTATGCCGCACATTATTTAAAATATTAAGAGAAGGATGAATAAATTCCACACGGCAACAGTCAAATTTATACCACGGTAACATTCCTCTTATTTATTATTTATCTTATCACTTATCTATTTATTAATATTTATCTAATAAAACATTTATCTACAGCCTTATTATGTCTTTGCTTGCTTTTCAGTGTTAGGGTTTGAACTCAGGGCCCTGTACACATTAAGCAAGTGTGGTCTCGTGGAGTCTATTCCCACCAGTGCCATACCAACACCTTAAACATGTCTCCAGGTCTTGAACTTACCGAAACTGTCTCTGTGGCTCAAGGTCATGGCTTTACTCACAGCGGTGAGAAGGAAATTCCATCTTAGCTGGAAGCTGGCAGCCAGCCTGACAAACTCCTCTTTGCTTTTGCTTGGCTATTATTTTTGTGTGAGAGAGAAAAAAATCTTGGCATTTACAATAAAATTAAAAAAAAAAAAAACAAACCACCACCGCCACCAAACCTCATGTTTCCAAATGCACATGTTTGTCACGAGCAGACATTTTAAAAAGGAGAAAGACGAAGAGGGAGACGAGAGACGGCTGGGTAAGAACGGAGGCGGACTCGGTGTGAGGGCTGTTGCCGTGTCTTACCGTGTTCTCTTTTGTCATGTTTGGTTGCGGTCTCTTGGAGGCCTGCTCTTTTCTGAAGGGACATGGAAGAGGAGTGGATGGGGGAGAGGGGAGGCGGGGGAGCAGGCTGGGAGGAGTGGAGGGAGGGGACTGTGGTCGGGATGTATTACACGAGAGAAGACTCTGTTTTCGATTAAAAACAATAAAAGAAAAATCAGAGGGAAGCAGAGGGCCTATTTCTAGTCTTGTGAGGAGGACGTACTGGCTGCTTTTGCTGTTCGTCCTGACCTTTCCCTTGGACCTACAGATAGCTGATGAGTCCTAAAATTAGGCTTAAAGTTAGGCTCAGAAGCCAGATGTTGGTAGAGTGCTTGCCTCATAAGCAAGGGGACCTCAGTTGGGTCCCCAGAACACATGTGAGGGAAAAGAGTCCGGCCAGCCTAGCCTACGGGTGAGTTCTTGGCCAGTGAAGGACCCTATCTCAAGGAATTGTCAGGGATGTCCAGGGCCAGACAGCAGCAGCAGACACAAAAGAGACCCTGCCTCAAACACAAGACAGAGGGAGACCCAACTCCTAAAATATTGACCTCTGACCTCCCCACACAGGCTGCGTACTCACCTGCCACCCCCTCCCCAACCACCCTGCCATAACTTGTTTACAGTGTTTTCAGGGAAGTGGTGGGGTGTGTGTGTGTGTGTGTGTGTGTGTGTGTGTGTGTGTGTGTGTGACTCTGTCTCAAGAATAAAAAGGTGGACAGTGTCCGAGGCACAGCACCAACGCTGTCCTTTGGCCCGTACACACATGTAAACACACTGTCCCATCCACAAACAGGTTTGCAGCCTCACATCTCTGCCTCCATTTGTCTCTTTTGCACTGAGTCATTTATTTGAGGGAGTCCCCTTCGATTCCAGAAGCAACATGTGAGGTGGGTTAGCCTCTGTGACAAGAAAGACTCCCTCTCTGCCCGCAGACAGTAGCCGCCATCTTATGACTGACGAAGCCCTGCCTGACTAACCCTGACCAAACGACAGCTTGATTAAGGCTGATTAATTATGCACACTTCTTAGCCACCTCCTCCCACATCCTTACCCCACATCCTTACCCTACATCCCTACCCCCACATCCTTACCCCACATCCTTACCCCCACAATATCCTTAGCCCACATCCTTACCCCCACATCCTTACCCCAATATCCTTACCCTCACATCCTTACCCCACATCCTTACCCCACATCCTTACCCCCACATCCTTACCCCCACATCCTTACCCCCACATCCTTACCCCACATCCTTACCCCCACATCCTTACCCTACATCCTTACCCCCACATCCTTACCCCACATCCTTACCCCACATCCTTACCCCCACATCCTTACCCTACATCCTTACCCCCACATCCTTACCCCACATCCTTACCCCCACATCCTTACCCCACATCCTTACCCCAATATCCTTACCCCCACATCCTTACCCCACATTCTTACCCCCACATCCTTACCCCACTCAGTTCTGTTCTTTCCCTATATAATCTAGGAGTCCATGTCAGTAATCCAAAAATGGGCTGAGAAGGCTGGTTCCATCTCTCTCTCTCTCTCTCTCTCTCTCTCTCTCTCTCTCTCTCTCTCTCTCTCTCTCTCTCTCTCTCTGTGTGTGTGTGTGTGTGTGTGTGTGTGTGTGTGTGTGTGTGTGTGCGCAGTGCCTGTGGAGGCTGGAAGGTGGCACCGGATTCGTTGGAGCTGGAGTTACAGGCATATATTGCCCCACATGGGCGCTAGGAACTGAACTTGAGTCCTCTGGAAGAGCAGCAAGTACTCTTAACCACTGAGCATCTCTCCAGGCCCTACTTTTCCCATTTGTTTTGTGGGATGTGTGGCAGGACCTGATTTGTTAGGACCACTGGAGTCAGGCCTAGGTCTAGGACTCTAGCAACAAGCTTCCTTCATTTTGTGTGCAGATGGTTCTGGGGCAGGGCCCATTGAAAAGGTGGAGAGGAGTGGAGAGGTAGGAAATCGGCCTGTTTTATTTTCAGTCCCCACACAAATTTGTAAAGCGAGGTCAGTTGTGAAGTGTGTTAAGTAAGTTTATGGGGGGACATTGACTTGAACTGAGTCTTGCACTGAGTCCCAACAGGTCCATATGGATTAACTCAGGCTGAAGCTCTGTCACCAAAAGGAAACTAAGGTTTTTATCTGACCTGAGAAATCAGGAGAGAGGGCTGGACAGAGGAGAGGAGGAGGTTAGAAAGGAAGGAAGGGGGAACTAGCCCAGGTCTCAGTCCATGATCCCTGACATGATCCAACTCTGCCTAAACCTTAATGGGCCATTGACTTTCTGTCCCTATTCCATCTTTCTTTAGCCTTTTTCTATCTACAAACACTGCTGAGATGACAGAGGGGACCGTCTCTGGCTTTGGGGGTTGCCCAATGCAGGAAGCGTTCTTTGCTCAAATCAACTTTGCTCAATTCATTTTCTTCAGCGGGTACCACAGAGAAGGGCCGTGGCAGCCACACCGAAGTGCCCTGGCGAAGCGCCGCTGGTAGAGTTGCTGGCTCCCGAGGCCTCGCTCTTCTGCATCCATGTCTGACTGACAGAGGGGCACAGAACCCCAGCACTAGAACATGAGGGTACCTGTGTGGGAAACACAGCTCTGGCTGCTAGGGGTGTGAGCATCTAGGTTGGTGAGTCCCTGTCCTTGTGCCCAGGAGAACTTGGCCCATCTGATGGCCTAGGTGGCTGGCACTAACCTGGCTGTCAATAGGATGCTGCCACATGTAACTACAATGTTCTTTGTGTAGACTAGGAATGGCATTGGGTCACATGTGGACCACAACCATGGAAGGCTAGGAACTTCAAATGTGTCTACTCTGTGAGTGTTCCCAAGCCCCTCCTAAGTCTCAGTCACACGCCATGTGGTCCAGGCATGACTGGCAACTACATGCCTTTGAAGAAGAGAGGGAAAGCTTGGCTGGAGACGGTGAAATGTCTTTTCTTCTTACTGTGTTTCTTCCTGCCCCCCCCTACAGAAAACCTACATCTGCCAAAGGGTTTCTCTGAGTCTTACCATTTTCCTTACCACATTTCTCACCGCTGAGTGGGCTCCCACTGGTGATCGAGAGTGATAGAGAGTGAGGTTGAAGGATATTGTGACTACGAAAACACAGGAGCACTTGATTGATTGACTTTTGAGGTAGGGTCTCATGTAACCCCACCTGGCCTCAAGCAGGATGATGAATTTCTGGTCTTCCCACCTCCACCTTGAAGGCCCGGATTATGGGAGTTGCATCACTGAAGGTGGGATTACAGGGGTGCATCACTGTGTGTAGCTTTTATGAGATGCTGGGGATGAGACCTCATCTCTCCTAGGCAAGCACTCTCCCAACTGAGCCACATTCTCAGGCCACAGGGGTGGGGGTGCTCCCTAAAGGCACCTGGGAGGGAGCTCTGGGTGGCCATCAGCACCAGGGAGTATCTGTCCCACCGCTGTTGCGCCAAGGCACTTCTTGTTTCTACATTTAGTAAGTATTCTTGGGTCCAAGCTGAACAAGATGAGAACCAAATTGGACATTTTCCTCCGCTAGCATCCTGCCAGATGCTAACAACCAAAACCATTAGTCATCTTTGACAGGCCCAAGGCTCTGCACTGGCTGTTTTCTTGACAATCATCTGTTTGTTTTTTTTTTAAAACCAGCTAAACTATTTTATAGTAACAAGTCCTTCCAAGGCATTCTCTTGCAAAAACACCGTTTTTCTTAGCACGCCTCATTGGTGAAGGCTGCAGAGAGGGTGGTAGAGACGGGCAACACGTGGTGTTACATGGTGTCGTGTGGCTCGCAACGTGAACGAGTCAGTCTGGCTGCTGAGAGGCATGACTGGCGTTAAAGATTTCTTGGTTAAAGATGGAGACTGAGTGAATATACAGAAATACGGACAGACCCTAGACAGCCTGCATCATTGACATGGTACAAGCCTTCAGCTGCCCAGTCCATCCACGTTCAGTACAGAATCTGGAACAATTATTATTACTTTTTTTTTTTTTTTTACACAGAGCCTGGCTATGTAGCACAGGCTAGTCTTGAATCCACAATGCTCCTGCCTCAGTTTCCTAGTCATAGGTGTGTACCCTCCTCACATGGCTTGGGGTGATTATCTTTTAAGAAGTAAAGAATGAGAAGGACAGTTGGAAAGGGTTTCCAGGCTCTTTCCTTGGGCATCTTTCTGGCTCATCTTTTGGAGGTGCCGACCCTGGTCAGGGCTACCAAGAAGGCTGGTGGGGAGGGACAGAGAAGTGGTGGTGGGGGAATGCCTGAAGCCCTTCTCCAGTTCTCAGGCCCCAGGGTCCTGGCTATGACCTGCGGGTCTCTTCCCGATTCCCCATACACTCATCTCTGCCATAAAGAGACCCTGTCTCAAAAAATAACAAATAACAACAACAATAACAAAGAAGGAAGAAGGTGGAAGAGGAGGACAAGGAGGATGAGGAGAAGAAGAAAGGGAAGGGAAAGGAAGGGAAGGAGGGAAGGAAGGATGAACGAACGAACTGGAAGGTGGGCTGCAGCTGTGTGTAGGTCAGTGGTACAGCACTTGCTTAACATGTGTGAAGTTGAGGTTTCCACTCCCAGGACCACCCTCCGCCCCGCACAACACACACACAAGATGGATTGTCAATGGATGTGAGTGGATTGCTTCTTCTGGCAGGTGTGCCTCTAGGGACTCCTTTCGCTGGGGTTCACACCCTCTCCACAGTCCCCTTGGTGCTCACCCCCTCTCCACAGTCCCCTTGGTGCTCACCCCCTCTCCACAGTGCCCTTGGTGCTCACCCCCTCTCAACAGTCCCCTTGGTGCTCACCCCCTCTCCACAGTCCCCTTGGTGCTCACCCCCTCTCCACAGTCCCCTTGGTGCTCACCCCCTCTCCACAGTCCCCTTGGTGCTCACCCCCTCTCCACAGTCCCCTTGGTGCTCACCCCCTCTCCACAGTCCCCTTGGTGCTCACCTCTCACCATCTCTTTCTCTCTTTCAAATGGTTATGTGCACACCTACCTACATTCATCTCAAGACACATCCCTTATTCTAGCATACATCCGTTTCCCCAAACACATGCACATGTGCAACCATGTACCTTACTTCTTCGCATTTCACACTTCTACTCATACACGTATGCTACCCCACAGTCACACAAACACAGCACACACACACACACACACACACACACACACACACACACACACAATGTGACATGCCACCTCCCCATTTTGTGCCTTGTCAGAGAGGTGAGAGGCCATGTCCCTATCCTAACACCCACACTACCCCAACATACTTATGACCATCAGAGAGCCTCTTTCTCATGCCCTCAGGACAGCAGTACATCAAAGGGATTCATTCTCCCAAGGCCTACTCTCTTTGGAAACAAAGGATGAGTTCTGAGCGAGTTTATCACCTCTATGGCCGTCAAGGCCAGAATCATACAGGTAAGTGTTGGCTACTTGAGGCTATAATTTAGCTAGAAGCATCAACACCCACTCCTTTCTTGTAAAAATTCAGAGTTTTGTACCTGGAAGACAAGCACTTGGAGGTTTGAAGACACACAGTTCAGGAGTTCAGCAAGATCTGTGGAGGTTTCCAGCAAAGAAATTAGACAGCCCAAGCCTGCAAGGAGACAGAGCAGACTGCATGAACTAGGTACTCATGTCCCAGCAACCAAGGGGACAGACCAGAAGAACAGTCCAGAGGGGATTCCCAGGACCTCATACTCATCTTGAACACAAAAGATCAGCTCTCTGGCTGGAACTGTCATTTTGGGGGGGGCCACCTTCTTGGTCATCACAGTCCTACCTCTGCCACTTGTTGCAATGGAAAGACGGGTTTTGAGACAATAGCTCCACCTTGCAATTACACAGAGTCTGGCTTCGGATGAGCTCATTGCGCGGTACAGACATGACCTCACCTTTCCCTGACAGTTTCACAAATGAACTAGTTTATTAGTGTCACTGAAATGATGGGGGCATCAAAGGCAGTAAGCGCCTTGCCTGGGGTGATGTACTCACACAGGTGGAACCCCCACCTGTGTGTGACCTCAGGTCTGCGTGTCCCAGGTAGCATGGGTGGAGGAAGAGTTCCCCTTCCTTTCTGGGGCAACTACCCAGCAAGCAGAGTTTAGGTAAGCAGCAGGGTGCTGTGGCCCTGGATTTCAGAAACACCGGGCCTGCAGATACCAACAGTAGCTAGTAATGGGCTGGCTGGACTCTGCAACCTCTTTGAGAGACACAAAGGGATGCTAGCGGGCACACCTGTGCCCTCGGCAGGCCAAGAGGAAGTTTGTAGGATTCTGGGGTCCAAGTGCCTTCACTGGGCCTATAGAAAAGCTGGGACTTGGAACAAGAACAGTGTATGGATGCCCACCTGGGTTTTCCGGGGAAGCCAGTGCCCTTGGAGGGAGACCTTTAAAGCTCCTATTATTGGGAATTGATGCCCAGAGCTCTGAAGCTTGCTGGGCTAAGGGAATTAGGGCATTCCAGGGGCATCTGGATTGGGGACAGCCAGGGTCTAAGGGACAGGGGACGTAAGCGACTATTAACAAAAGCATGGATGATTTCGGTAGCTTAATAACTAGCACAATCTTAGCAAGGTCACCTCTACTTCAAGGTCAAAGAAAAGATTATTTGACAGGTGGTTTCTATGTTGCCGAGTCCATGTGTCCATCTGGTCCCAGAAACTGAAGCGCTGCTGTGTGGCAGCGGCACTCGGGGTGGCCCACCATGAGCACAGCTGACATCTTTGCAGGCAACTTCAGCCACGGTTGGGGGGCAGGGAGTTATGCCTTCAGAGGGAGAAGCTACTAGATCTCCCTGGGGCATTCTGACTGGAAGTGGAGGCTGGCATCCCTTGCCACCTTCTGGTAGCTACCAGTTCCCCTCCTGAAAGGTCCTCTGGGATGGTTCTCCAATCACTCTATCTTTCCCTGCCCTACCCTCCCCCTCAAAAAAACAAAACAAAAAACAAACAAACAAAAAAAAAAAAACCAACCAGTGTGCCACCAGGCACTGGGCCTCTTTATAGAAAAAATCCCTTTCTTGGAAATGATTACAATTATCAAATGTCAAGTGGGAGGAATCTGGCGCTCTGTACTGGCTGTTTGTGGAGTAGTGCCGTGGTGAGCAGCAGGACCCCTACAGTACGCTACGAGGCTAGCGGCAGGTTAGCGGAACCTGGTGAGGCCTGGAGCTAACTCCATCCCATCACACAGGATGGGGTTTGTGTGGATCCGAGACAGATGCAGATATGACCCCGCCGCCTCGTTCCCCTGAGGAGGATATCTACAAAGAAAGGCTCATCTCTCTTGCACTCTCTCCCCAAACATGCATTGGCACTGACACCCTCTCTGACTGACACTCAGGAAGGCCCTGGGAGCAGATGCCATGGGGGACTTCCTGGGTTGTCTGTCGCCCCCTACAGGAAGACATGCGTTGAGCACATTCAACGAGGTAAATGGTACTCCGCTGTCCTGAGACCTTCCTAGTGCTGACCATGCTCGCCCCAAAGGAAGAGTGCTGTGAAGGAGGGTTACATTTCATCTCTGTGTGGCTCTCCAGATCCTCTTCATGGTCTGAGTCACCTGCCAGGACCTTCTTCGAAATATCCAAAGTGCCTTCGCTGATGATGGCACGCAGATCTGACTTCAAGAGGCCCACTCTCCTGCTGTTCTTCAGGACCATCTTCATCGTCTAAGGATACAGAGGGGAAAGAACAGTTAATTCGCATCCTGCTACTGTGACGAATCCCCCTGGACATCACAGAGCTTCCTATTGCTGTTGAGGGAAGGAAAAGTGGCTATGGGAACATCCATTAACATCAAGTCTCAAGCCAGACCTCCCAAACTTCCTCTCTTCCTCTTCCTCAGCACCCCAATCCAGGCCCAAGTTACCCAAGAAAGGAAACTGGAGGGTAATTGATCAATGTTGTCCTTGATACTAAGCGGATGGCTGCAGGGTTTCGGGAACCTGCCTTCTCTCCCTCTTCCTTCTTTGGGGCGACAGATTCTGGGTCTTGTCCACACCAAGGAATCACTCTGTCCCTGAGCTGCATCCCCAGCCCTGTCTCTGTGTTTTCTGTTGGGAACCTTCAAACATGAATAGAACCTTTAGGAGCTGGTTTACTGAGCTATCAGGCGGGGACTACAGAAACCTTTACATTTCATGATTTCATAGTATAGGTTGGTCGGCCTTCAACTACACCAATCTCCATTTCCCAGAGGAGGAAGCAGCATTAGGCTGTTGAGTAAATATCCTCAAGGAGTCATACGAGCAGAGACAAGGTTCAGAGAAGGACTCACTTTAGAATCCAAACATGCCACCCTGACTGGGGTGAAATCAAGGCCATACTACATCGTCACTGCCAGGCAGACGCATGAATGTGCATGTGCAGCAGACCTGCGAGCCCAGGGAGGGCTGTGTGCTAGTCGGATGGGCTGGTTCACAGAGGACCCGTTGTTAAGTTCCCCTCCAGCTCAGATGGACTTGGGGCACAGTGCTGGTGTCCAAGCTCTATCTAGATCTGCTGCCTGCAGGATTTCAGGCTCCCGTCCAGAGGGCTGGCATTATACCACTGTCCCTTGGTATCAAGCTGGGGTTGGTTCCTAGATGCTGTGTATGCCAGCGTACAGAGAGAGCGGAGGTGACTGGAACCTGTCAGTGTGAGGGGCAGGGTGAGCACCATGAGACCTGGAGGCCTCCCCAGCCGGTGGCCAGCGGGCTGGCTTTCCTGTCTAGCTTCTGCTTGTGGGTGGGATGGAATGGATGCCAAGCTTTGTAGATGTTCAAGTCCCTTATATACGTACTGTTTGTGTGCGGTCCATACAGTCATCCATACAGCTTAGACCACCTCTAGGGGACCTGGAACACCTGGTACAGCAAGTGCTGTGTTGTATGGTATAGTTGAGGGAACAATGACAAGGAATGTCTGTCCACACTCAGTACAGGTACAACTGTCAGGGCCTTTGAATCATTTTCAGTCTGATGTGAGTTGAGCCTGTGCGAAGGAACCTACAGACCCAGGAGGATCGAACTGCATCGCCATCCTCTAGCAAGTACGCCAGCTACATAATCACCACAGAAGCCAAATGCTCAGTGCTGAGGAGACTGGAACCCCAGGCACACAGAGCCCAGAGGCCGCATGTAGAGGGGAAGAGGTCTGCCTGTCTGCCCATCTGTCTGTCACAGGGTCTGCTGTGATGCCTTTCACCTTTCACCTCTCACCTCTGACACCAGCTGGCCCAGGTTGGCACCCCCACAGGGCATCCCTCCCATATCTGTTAAATGCTGCTCTACTTTCTCTCCTGTGCAGAGAGATCAGAGGTGACTGGAGTCTTTCAGTGTGAGGGGCAGGGTGGGCTTCTCGCAAGGCACCATGGGACCTGAGGGCCTCCCCAGCCAATGGCCAGCAGGCTCTCCTATCTGCCCTCTGACTATGGGTGGGATGAAATGGTCTCCCTCTTTCGTGGAAGATGTGGAGCTTCACCATGTGCCTTAGGAACATGCAGGGATGTTGCGTTGCAGCTTACCTTTGCCATGTTGGAAAGGTATGTCTTCCTCCTGAGTCTTTTGACAAATCCAGTGACTTCTGTGAAGAACAACACACAAGGCCATTATTGGTACTGCACATTCTAGCTCCTCTGTGCAGGAGGTGGGGGAGGCACCCATGGCTAAGCAGGAAAGCTGGGCCACCTGAGTCTGTCTGGACTCCACTTTATCACCCGCCTGCTCACCCTTTCCCCAATGGCTCAGGAATTCTGGTAGGGGCAGCATGGCCAACAGAAGCCCATTGTTGCAGAGACTTGTATAATCTTAGCATCTGGACTGGGCTGCTACAGGCTGGTTTGTGTCCCCCTTATTCACCTGGTGAAGCATCACTCCACAGCAATGGTACTGAGAAGAGGTGCCTCTGTGAGCGAATTAGTCATGAACATGGAACTTTCCCGAAGGGATTGGTGCTTTTAAGAGAAGAGAACTCAGGCAGAGTCCTCATCTCTTTCCCAACGTGAGGGCAAAGCAGACAGACTGTCTATGGACAGAAAACAAGTCCTAACTAGACCAGATCTGCCACTGTCCTCATGCTGGACTTGCAGCCTGTACAGCATCCATTCCTCACAAGCAACTGAGGAATGAATCTCAGCTGCCCGTGAGCGCCCAGGGCATGATGTATGACCGCAATCTGAGCTAACTAAGATAGGCATTCTGAGAAGTCCAGAATTTTCACCAAGATCTCCAAATACCCCAACTTGCTCATCTCTTTGGAAAAACTATTAAAAGGAAGGATGGGAAGGGGAAGGGTGGCGGTGGTGGGGGCAGGTGCTGACTCTTTTCCCTCTCCTCCTGAATGAACTCAGCTATTCATTGACAGCTCTTGAGGAGAACACACCCAGGCAGTGTGTGTGGTTCAGCCCGGGAACCCATCAGAAGCGCTAATGACAAAATCACCCAGGCTCTGCCTCCTTTCCATCAGTGAGGGGCAAAGGGTTGTTGTGTACAATGGACCTCTGGATGGAGCGGCCCTAGTGGCAACATTCAGTTCTTTATCTTGCAGAATCTGCGTTTTGTGTGGAACCCTACCTTTGAGTTTGGAGATCTGTAAGATGGCCGGGAAACCTTCGAGAGCCCTGAGAAGCCACAGTTTAAATCTCTTACTAAACAGCCGGACGGATTTCAGGTACTGGATACTAACGTCCTCCAGGAAGTCAGGGAGGAGAATGTCCTCCAGGCCCTGCAGAGAAAGAATCCACCAGTATGACCTGGCCTGCTGCTGCGGGTGCTGCCAACACCCGACCCAGGGACCCGGCAGGCACGGCAGGTTGAGGGAGGTCACTAATCCAGCTGCTGCTTTTTATACAGGACACCCTGCCACCCTGGTGTGCCGGAACCGGAACCTGGTTTTTCAAGTATTGATACTGGATCTTTTTTTTTTTCCTTTCTGATTCTGGGGATCGATTGTGCATACCAGGCAAATACTATGCCATGGAGACCCACCCTAGCCCCTGATTCAACTAAAGCAAACAAACAAAAACCCAAAGCCAAACCAAACCAAACCAAACCACAAAACCACCACCACTCTGGTTAATCCCAGGAGGGTCAAAATCAACATGTTTAAGGACCGAGTCCACTCCTTTCTTTCTGCTTCTGTGGTGAAAAACTAGAGGCACTAGACCCTGAAAACCTACATGGTAAGATTTGTGATGAGCAAGACAATTTCACCACAGAAACGATGCCTGTCTGACCTCCAAAACCCAGGGATTGCCCCAGAGACCAGAGCTCCAGAGCAAGGCAAGCTCCACAGGGACTGTTCCAGAGTAACCATCTGCATTCAAAAACATCTTTTCCTTTCTGAAATGTATTTGTTTTTGTTTTATGTGTACAAGTGTTTCCCTGAATGCACACCTGTGAGCTACATGTGTGCAGTGCCTGACGAGACTAGAAGAGGCATTGGATTCCCTGGAATTAGAGTGACAGAAGGTTGTGAGCTGCCGTGTGGGTGCTGGGAATCAATCCTGGGTCCTTTGGAAGAGCAGCCAGTGCTCTTAACCTCTAAGTCATCTCTCTGCCTTCCCCCTGAAAAATGCCTTTTTAAAAGACTGGCCTGGGAACACCTATGATCCCAGTACTCCAGAGACTGAGGCAGGAGGATTGTGAGTCCAGAGCCAGCTTTGATTTCATAGTGGGATCCTGTCTCCAACCAAACAGCCAAGAAGCAAAATAAATAAAAATAAAACATCTTTGGTTGATATGTTCAGAGATGGAAATTGACTAAATTCTGAATCATGGGTCCTTATTTTCTTTGTATGAGAAAATTCAAAAGAGCAAAAGGCCCTGGTCCATGGTGCACTGGTGTGTGTGTGTGTGTGTGTGTGTGTGTGTGTGTGTGTGTGTGTGTGTGTGTAAGGGTGTGCTGTTCTGGGTCGGTGCATGTACTGGGGGCTGCTGTTCTGGGCTTGTGTGTGTTGGAGGTGTTCTATTCTGTGACGGTGTGTTTTGGGGGTGCTGTTCTAACTCCACCACCGGCATCTGTTTCTAGAAGGGATGTACAGGGGAATCAAGGGTCTGTCCACCTTAAACAGCTGCATGTCATAGCATCCAAAGAGCTGGCGCACGTCAGGCAGAGACATGAGCATGACTGTGTCTTGCTGCAGAGATTTCCAGAAGGATGTGATTAAGTCCTCCACCTAATGTGACAAAACACATCATCAGAAACCCAGGCTCTGCCTTGTGGCCCTCACCCCCATACAGTCAGTGACCCCACAGGCTGTGCCTTGTGGGTCTCACCCCCATACAGTCAGTGACCCTGAAGGCCTGGAATGGACTTTGTACCAGGGCACACAAAGCTTTATTATCAGCTTCACCAGCCATGTTTGGAGACTACTCTTTTTTTTTTGTTTGTTTGTTTTTGTTTTTGTTTTTGTTTTTGTTTTTTTTTGTTGTTGTTCTTTTTTTGTTTTTTTTTTTTTGAGACAGGGTTTCTCTGTGTAGCTTTGCGCGTTTCCTGGAACTCACTCTGTAGCCCAGGCTGGAGACTACTCTTTATATTTCATGTGCTCTGGTGTTTTGCCTGCATGTATTTCTGTATGAGGACATCCTGCATGTGTTTCTGTATGAGGGCATCAGATCCCCTGGAGCTGTAGTTACAGACAGTTGAGAGTTGCCATGTGGTTGCTGGGAATTGAACCCGGCTACTCTGGGAGAACAGCCAATGCTCTTAACCACTGAGCCATCTTTCCAGCAGAATCTACTCTTTTTAGCAACCAAAGCAGGCCTGCCCGGCCTTGGTCCCATGCTAGAAAATCTATTTCTTTGAGGGTGCCTCCTAGATGCAAAGCTGTTTCTGACCACCAGGGGGCTCCAGTTGACTATAAGACGATGGCCATGGGCCCAATCAAGGGTTGAGAATAAAAGTTCACCGACAGACTTGACCACTTTGTTCATTTTCCAGCTCAAAAAGAAAAGTAACAGCATTGCACCTCAGGCCTCCTCCTCAGCACCGACTGTGAAGTCATGGGAGCCTTCTCGGAGAGCAAGTGGACAACACTGGAGGGGCAAAGTGTCAGTTTCCTCCTTTTCCTGTTTTATCTGCCCATTTCCATTTTTTGAACTAAATTGGCTGTTGCCAACTAATAAAGACTGCTCCCTTTAAAGGTTTATTATTAATTGTGTGTGTGTGTGTGTGTGTGTGTGTGTGTGTGTGTGTGTGTGTGCATGTGTACCTCTGTGTTAGTATGCACATATGTGTGGTAAGCCTGCTGAGTCAGAAGGTATCAGATCCCCTGGAGCAGGAGTTACAGGTGGTTGTGAGCCACTGTTAGTGCTGGGACCTGGACTCAGGTCCTCTATGAAAGCAGTGAGTGCTCTTAACCACTGAGCCATCTCTCCGGCCCTAAGATTCTTGTCCTGTGGGATTTCCATGGGCAGCGATATCCTGAGGCATAACAAAGCCCTCCAAGGACCCCAGGCAGGAAGCAAGTCCCAGTTCAGGCTGTTGAGGGAATGAGAGCCACAGTGAGGACCTTGACTTAGGATCCTGTTGACAGGAGACTTCTCCAAAGAGAGTCAAGGAAATGCTACGCTGGGAGTCTCCATCAAGTTATAGCTTGGTTGGGGACCCATGCTCCAAGTTCCCTGCTCCTGCTCACTAGTGAGTAACATTCACAAGTGTTTCTCCAATGTGTCCCTCTCTCTTTGATATGTTTCTAACCAAGACTGAACCCCATCGCTTCTCACCTTGACTTTGATGAAACTTCTATCCAGACACATCCACAGTGGTGGCCTTCCCTATTTTCCCACTGTTGGAGCTTTGGGGGAGGTAGGCAGAGACTTTGCTAGTCCAGCCTCCACCATCATCTCCTTTAGGTATGGACTGTTTCATCATCATCTCACGCTGGGGGACATCTTGCTGCCTCTGACCACAATGTAGGCTCCACCTGGAACCGCTTCTGTTCGGGCTCTGACTGCTGCTCGGCCTCTGCCTTTCCTACCAGCATTGGCAGAAGCGTGGCCACCTGCTTTGGGGGTCCTTTCAGTGTCTGCTCTTCCTCTCTGGGTACCCAGAACATTCTAACTATGCAGACTGCTACGGTTTGTCCTCCTCTGAACTTATGCGGGGTGGGGGTGGGGGTGGGGGCGGGAGTTAATACTCATTGTGGAGAATGAAGGCAGGGACTTCAGGGGACTGACCTGGACTATAGAAGGCCATCAGGGTAAAGGCCTGATGACTGGATGCTCATGGCTATATAAGAAGTGGAGAATTACAGGCAGACAGGTATGTTCACACACACACACACACACACACACAATCTGCTGTGTTGCTCTGGGTTGCCAACAAGAAAGCTATCACCAGATGAAGTCCTTAAGATCTTGAACCTTTAAAACTGTGATCCAAAGTAAACTTTTTTTCCTTTGTAAAGAAGCTCTTCCCAGGTATTTTGTTACAATAACTGTTAGAGTTTGAATGTGAAATATCTCCCAATGGCCTATAGGCTAAAGACTTGGTCCTTGGCTGGTAATGCTATTAGAAGGTGGTGGCACATTTAAGAGTTAGGCCTAGTAGGCCGTATCCCAGCCCCTGGGGGCGTGGCCTTTAAGGGGATTGTGAGACTTCCTCTCTTCCTCTTTCTCCTAGGGTTTCACCCAGGAGGAACACTTTGTTCTGCCCACACTCCCTGCCTTCATAATCTGCCTCCTCACAGACACAAAATGAGGAGGCCAATCAAACACGGCCCGAAATTTCCCAAACTGTAAGTGCAAAGAAATGCCCCTTCATTTTAAGTTTCTTATCTCAGGTATTTTGCCGCAGCTCACAGTAACTGACTAACAGGAAAAGGTGACTAATGAACAGCTCTGGGACTCATCAGACTTATTGGGCAACATTATTCCTTTCATTACCAAATGATACGTTTCTCAAGCTTTGGGGAAAATGCCTTGCTCGTCCCAGAAATGGAGCCAGTCACAGGACATGATTTACGCAAATATCTGCTGAGCGAGTGAGCGAGGGAAGCTTCGAGAGGCTGCAGACAGAACAAGGGTGTGCTGGTCCTCTCCCGCGCTGTAACGCTTCACACCCTGGCTCCGCGTAGCACGTGTGTGCATGCTGAGTGGCTTGTTGCTCAGAGCTGAAGGGCTTATAGATCCCAAAAGCATCAGGGAAACTTTCATTCGGGTGCGCCCTTGTTTCCCTGGGCTTTTAATCTCATACTTAGAAAAGTAAAATCCAGGCAGGCAAAATGGCTCAGTGTTCGATGCCAAGCCCGATTTCCTGAGTTCCGCCCCTGGGCCACACGGTGGAAGGGCAGAGCTGACTCCTGGAAGTTGTCTTCTGCCTCACACACACGTCATGCTCACACATAGAAAACTGAATTTAAAAATTATTATTTATTTTTTTTTTGGTGTGTGTGTGAGCCAGGCAGTGGTGGTGCACACCTTTAATCCCAGCACTTGGGAGGCAGAGCCAGGGGGATCTCTGTGAGTTCAAGGCCAGCCTGGTCTACAGAGCAAGATTAAAAACTACACAGAGAAACCTTGTCTCAAAAAACCAATAATAATAATAATAATAATAATAATAATAATAATAATTGTGTTTTCCACAGCCAGTTCTAAACCCTCCTTCTATAATGGGGAGACCCCAGAGCTTCATACTATAGGTAGGGGATGTTTCACCAATGCCACACAGACAGTTCTAGAATAAAATCTTCAATACTCATGCCAGATCACTTTCCTCAAAATCCTGTTTCCTTTTTCTTTTTTTTTTTTTTGGAGCTGAAGACCGAACCCAGGGCCTCACACTTGCTAGGCAATCGCTCTACCCCTGAGCTAAATCCCCAACCCTTGAAGTCCTGTTTCTTTTTCCACGGCCTATGTTGATAAAATGGCTTCAGCATTACTGGAAAACAAGGCGGCTATTGCTACCCATGCTTTACTCAGGCTGTGTTGAAACTGTTCTTCAAGCATCGTGATACCCACATCAGAACCTTGAAGAATTTCCCAGCGACTGTGCTGAGACTAGACCGCTTTCCAGACCTCGCCAATGACCAGACAGTCACGCGATGAGCCGTTTGAGGCAGTGGGCCAGCTCTGGGTATCCCTGGAGGGGTCTGATCGAGTTAAGTGATTGACAGCCGATCGTCAGTGCTTGTACTTTATAGATACAGGCCTACCTTCTCCAGCTCTTGGTTCTTCACACTCTGTAAAACGTCTCGACAGTAGTTGCAGTACTCGTCAGCGAGAAAGACCACCTAGGGAAGCGGTGAACGTCAGCTCTTCTGTGAGACCACTTCACGAGCAACTGTCCTGAGAGACCCTGTGGACTCTGCTCTCTGAGGCCACTCTTGTATGGAGTCAACACAACTTACTGACTGACTGCTCATGGAGCTTCCGTTTCGGTGTGGCAACTCATACATCGCCAGGGTTGGCCCTACTACTTTTGGAGGTGTGTAGTGTGTTTTCTGTGTATGTGCACATGAGTGTGTGAAGGCCAGAGGATGACATCCAATGTCTTCATCTGTAATGGTCCACTTTAACATTTTTTAAAGAATTTTTATATTTACTTATTCATGCATGTGGGAACTTGCATGCCACGGCACAGGTGTGAGGTCATATTTGTGTGTGTGGGTGTATATGGGAACATGCATGCCACGGCACAGGTGTGAGGTCATATTTGTGTGTGTGGGTGTATATGGGAACATGCATGCCACGGCACAGGTGTGAGGTCATATTCATGTGTGTGGGTGTATATGGGAACATGCATGCCACGGCGCAGGTGTGAGGTCAGAGGAGTTGGCTCTCTCCTTCCACTGTGTGAGTTCTAGGAATTGAACCCAGTTCCTCAGGCTTGGTGGCAAGTGCCGCCTCTGCTGAGCCATCTCACTGACTCCCTGTTTCTGAAGTTTCTTTTGTTGGTGTTGGTGGTGTGTGTGAGTGTGTGGTGTGTGTGTGTGTGTGTGTGTACCTGTGCACGTTTACATAGGCTCAAGGAGGGCATTGGGTGTCCCTGTCCGTCACTTTTGCCTCATTACCTGACACAGGGAATCACTGTCCCTGGGCCACTGGTTGGCTAGAGTAGCCCCAGCGATCCTCCTGTCTGCAGCCAACCCCCTCCCCCGCCCCCCCCCCCCCCCCCAGCACTGGGATTACAGAATTGAGCCTCTGTGCCAGCTCTTCAAGGCCGCTGGGATCTGAACTCAGATCCTCACACTTGTGCAGCAGACTCTTAGCTGACTGAACCGTTTCTCCAAAGGCCACCAATGTTTGACGCCTCTCTTCCCAAACACTAGCAGCACCCTGCATTATTTCCTAGCTCCAGTTTCTAGAGAATCCAATTCTCTGCCTCCTTTTTCTGGCCTCCCTTCTTTCATGGGGAAAGCCCTCACTTTAGACGTGAATGGCATCAGTCCAAAGGAGCCTTGCCCCAGCTCTGAGGGGCAGACCTCAATTTTCAGGCCCAGGAGGAATGTTGGTCCTCACAGATCTGAGAGGAAGGAGGCGGTATCCCAGGTGATGACCACATCCCAGGCAAAATATGAAGGCACTGATGTAAAAGCCACACAGACTGAAAGGCTAATGTCCCTCAGGACACAGACCTACCAGCTTACAGGAGTACTTGTTTGCCAGCTCTTGTTCCCAAAACGGACATCGTCTGAACGGAGACACGGGTGATTCCATCGAGTCCGTCTTAATTGGTGAGTGATTTTCACACTACAAGTCATTTAGACAACGGTTATTTCTTTAAAATAAAATGAAGTTGCAGTCACAGGTATAAGTTACTCTATCTATGGTCTTGGATGTGGTGCTATTTCTTTAACTCCCCTCATATTCCATTACAATGATAGTGATTCCCATAATACTGTCAACTACATGGCCACAGAGGAGGGGTTTAAGCTTTAATATTGTCTTAGGGTTTCTATTGCTGTGAAGAGACACCATGACCACAACAACTCTTATAAAGGAAAACATTTCGCTGGGGTGGCAGCTTACAATTTCAGAGGTTTAGTCCATTATCATTATGGCGGGGAGCTGGTGGCTGGGCGTACGGCAATGTGCAGTCAGACATGGTGCTGGCGAATTCCACAACTTGATCCAAAGGCAACAGGAAGTAAACTGTAATACTGGCTGTGGCTTGAGCATATACGAGACCTCAAAGCCCACCTCCACAGTGACACACTTCCTCCAACAAAGCCACACCTTCTAATAGTGCCACTCCCTTTAGGGACCATTTTCTTTCAAATCACCACAAATCCATTACCCAAACTGATTATGTCATGATCAGTAAAAACACCATCTATGAGCAGCCTAACGTCACTACTTATTTCTATGACCGACATCTGTAAAACGGAGTCCTGTCAGGTTCGTGCGTGGAGCCTGAGCTGTGAAGAGAGTTAGCTGTATCTGAAATCCTGGGCTGACAGGAAAATGACTGTCATGGGCTTCACTTTGGAAGAACAAATTTCAGGCTAGAAGGAACGGGGAAAGGGCAGTGATAGAAAGCACACGGGCTGCTGGGCGGCGGTGGCACACGCCTTTAATCCCAGCACTCAGGAGGCAGACCAGGCGGATCTCTGTGAGTTCAAGGCCAGCCTGGGCTACAGAGTGAGATCCAGGACAGGCACCAAAGCTACACAGAGAAACCCTGTCTCAAAAAAAAAAACCAACCCCCCTGCCAAAAATAAGAAAGCACATGGGCTGTCCTCACAATGCTGACATCCGGGCAGGGGGTGGATCTGCTCCTGGGCGAAAGACACCAATTTTATTTAAAATGATTTCTTTGGGATTTCTGAAAGCTTTCCTTATAATAGAATGGGCTGAAGTGAGTTCCACTAATTGAACTTGGATGCAAAGCCAACCACACAGAATTGAGGCTTTTCATCTCTCTCTCCATCTTAAGGCTGTGCTCAGTTCTGGACTTGGAATTCTGGCAGCTTTCGGGTCAGGGTTTCACATCCCACCCCTGGCTTCCTCAGGTCCTACATGCACATGGCCGAACTCAGCTACTTGCTGCTCTCTGAGGGGTTTGGTATGTTGCTGTCTATCAGGCTCCTGAGGGTCAGCAGCTCCTTTGAACTCCTGGGCACTCTTCTTCAGGGCAGTCACACACAACAGCAAACACTCCCTGGGGGCGTCACTTCCCCTGTGTGACACCCCTCGTTACTACTGAGTGTCACACTGAGGACCAGGGAGTTGGAGATACCACCCAATGGTCAGCGCTCCTGAATTACTTTGAACATCTGGTAAAAAGCAGGTGACCCTGCACTTCGGGAAACGCATTCTGTGAGTTCAGTGTTTCCAACGTCCTGCATCAACACCCCCTCTGGAGTCCTCTTGGAAAGCAGTGGGGACATCAGCATCTAGACACACACACACACACACAGGGCAGTAATGTAGAGTGGTGACACTCAAGGCTTCTTTCTTCGGATGCTGCCTGCGCCCCGGTCCCAGTGTACACTGTTCTCCGGTCTGTGGGGGATGGTGAGATTGACCATCGGGAAGGGTCTGTTTCACAAAGCCTAGCCTGACTATCGGTGCTTCTCTTAGGACCCAGGGAGCTCAGTTCCAGCTCTGGGGCAGCTTCTCACAGGGAAAACCTCACTTACACCCTCCATCTGCTCCAGAGCTCAGACTGACCCGGATAAAGCTTCTCTCTGGCTGCTACTGCTGTTCCCAAAGCCATGTTTCTCAAAGTGTGGTCCTGAAACCACACCTTGGTAATAAGGATCCACAGTCCCAGTCCCCAGGGGTGATTCAGAGGAGGCCAGAAATCTAGCATTTCAACCACATTTCTAGCACACTTAGGTTGAGAACTATAAATCTAGGCCGGTAGGTGTATGGGTGTGCATACACATGTGCTCCCGTGTAGAGGCCAGAGCAGGGTGCCCGGCCCCTTCCTCCATTGCTGTTGGACTGGAAACCCGATGTTTTGTCTAGGCTTGCTGGCCACTGAGCCAACCGGATCCACCTGTCTCTGCTCCTTAATGCTGGGTTTATAGGCATGAGCAGCTGTGCCTGGCTGTTTCTCTAGGTGTTTGGGATCCAATATCAGATCTTCATCAAGCACTCTTACTCACCAAGCCACCCCCGCCTCTCGAGCCAGACTTTCTCTCTCTCTCTCTCTCTCTCTCTCTCTCTCTCTCTCTCTCTCTCTCTCTCCCTCTCCCTCTCCTTTCCTTTCCCTTCCTTCCATCCTTCTTTTTTCCCCCCTTTTTCTTTCTATGCTGAAACCACTGAAGTTCTCTATTTCAACATAACAAATCACTGTTCCGCCATCACCCAGAAGTCACGTTAGGATGGAGTATCAGGCACTGAAGGATTCTCAGTCCTAGCTTGGACCCCTGTATCCACCACTCCTCGGGCAGGCTCAGGGTGTGGAGAGGACATGAGAGCCAGAGGGTGGGGAGGAGCGCCATGCAATGCTGTCTCCTGGCCGTGACATTTCTACTGCACGCATGATTTCACAGCAGCTGTGGATACCTGCATACACCCACACAAGATGAAGCTACCCTAGAGTCCAGCACGGATGGGGAGGGGCTCGCAAGGCCCTAGCTAAGGAGCCACTGGCAGCTGATGGCCTGCTAGAGGAGGAAGAGTCGCTTTTCCTTGGGGATGTGGCCACGGGCAGGTTGCCCATGTTACGGGGAGTGGCCCCCCAACCTGCGTGCATATGGGCAGAACAAACTGGACTGGAGAGGACCTGAAGTTTGGAAGGGGTGTGTCGGGAGGCTATCTGGAGGGAGCTGCTGAAAGGGGGTGAGGCAGAGATGATGAAAATATAATGTGTGTATACATGAAATTCTCAAATAATAGATTATATACAGATACAGTATGATGGTTGTAAGAATACAAAAGTACTTCGTTATGAGACATCCAAAGGAAAACTCATGGGTGCCTGAAGGGTAGGACACTTGGGTCTCTTCCTCTTCCTCCCCCTTTTCATGTCACAGCTGTAAGGTGAATAGCTTTGCTTCAGCACACACACCCCACCATGACATGCTTCACCTCAGCCCCAGAAGATTTGGGGCTAACCCATAATAGTTTATAAAACTTCCCAAAGTGCGAACCAAAGTAAACCTCTTTGGTTTTTAAGTTGATCAGAGCAGGTCTTTTGTTACAGTGACAGAAAGCTGGCCAGTACAATGCTTATGCGCTAACCCTGAGGTCACCATGGGGGTGCCTTCTTACTCTTGCCGTGGCCCCCAGACATGTTCTGCCTTTCCTGAGTTACTTCATCAGTTCTCTTGCCTTTTTTCTTTCTGTATCTTTGATCACCCCCCCCCCATCTCCTGTTCTCTTTTTGAAGATGCTTTGATAGTGCCCCACACCATCTTGAATGAAATCCAAATTCCTCAGCCTGGTGTTAGCAAGCTCTTCACATTTGGCTTCTCTCCACCTTCCTCGCCCAAAGCACAAGGCCATTCCATTCCTCACCGCCTCCAGACTGTTAGAACTACCCACCCCAGGTCTAATGTAAGCTACACCCCAAGATGAATACCCTCCCAACAAGGATTCTGGAAATCCCTTCAGAATCAGCTATGTGGTAGTTAAGAGGCAGAGCTCTGGTGCCCCAAGATGCTCCAATCTCCAGATCCTGTGACTCTGCTGCTTTACATGGCACGAGGGACCAGGGACATAGGTGGCCTTGAGAAGCTGGAAGGCAAGAAACTGATTCCCCGGAGCCTGCAGTTAGAGCAGAGCTCTACAGACACAGTCACCTTAGCCTGGTGAGAACTGATGGGGGACTCATGCCCTCCAGAACACCAGAGAACCGTTTTGTGTTGTTCAAAGCCACTCGCTTCGTGTTCATTTGTTACAGCAATCCCCCCGCCCCCTCGTCTTCTGTGAGGCTCTCCCTAGTCGTTCCTCATGGCTAAAATGAACGTCAGGGCTAGAGCAGTGAGGCAGGAGGGGGGGGGGGATACAGAAGGGAGATGAACAAGAGGGCTTGCAGCCGGGTGTGAAATGGCCAAGCTGGCCGGGTAAGAGGAAGGACAGGAACCCACTGAAACAAGTTGTCTGTCTCTGGTGATGCCCACCCCTGCCGCGCATACACCACCAGCTCCACACGGCACCTTGCCCTTTCCCATAACTTCTCAGTTTTATGAGTAGTCACACTTTTTGAAACATGGCTTCTTTATTTTGTCTTATGTGTTTGGGTATTTTGCCTGCACGCACTGATACGTGCACCACATGCATGCCCGGTGCCATGGATCCCCTGGAACGGGAATGACAGGCAGTTGTGAGCTGCCATGTGGGTGCTGGGAACTGAACCTGGGACCTCCAGAGAAGCAGCAGCGCTCTTAACCACTGAGCCACCTCTCCAGGCCTGGGACAGTTACATTTTAAAAAAAAATATATTCTTGCACCTAACTGAATTGTGGGTAAGGACGGCTTGGCTCTTAAGAAAGCTTCTGCCTGTTCCATGAGGGGAGGAGAAAGCGCCCACACACCAAGACTAGGGAGTCCAGATACGTCTCAGTGTGCTCTCACGTGGGGGGCGGGCTCAGTTGCTGCTTACCCAGCTGCTGGGCATCCCCCTTGACGGCCTGCTCCATCTACCTGTGTCCCCGGGGTGAATCCCTCAGCAGTCCAGGAACTAAGACTACCGGTGTAATCAGGGGATCCATGAGCGCGGGTCAGCCCTCATTCATAACCACTCTGACCCACCTCAGCCCTCATTCATAACCACTCTGACCCACCTCAGCCCTCATTCATAACCACTCTGTCCCACCTCAGCCCTCATTCATAACCACTCTGACCCACCTCAGCCCTCATTCATAACCACTCTGACCCACCTCAGCCCTCATTCATAACCACTCTGACCCACCTCAGCCCTCATTCATAACCACTCTGATCCACCTCAGCCTCTCCTGCCTTTCCAGACTCACTGCCATTCAGCACTGTCCCAGTGACCCCATGTCAACCGTAGCTCCCTGCCCACAGACAGTGCTTCTCAAGCACAAGGCCCTGGGATTTTGTCTTTATAACTTGTGGGTTACATCCCATGCAGCCCTCAACAGTACTAGTCACAAAATAGGTGTTTAAAAAAAGTGACTCTTAGTGAGAGTGTATCGATTAGGGACAACGTTTGTGTCCTTCCAAATCCCTCTGCTGATGTCTTAATTAAACTGTGCTAGAATTTAGAAGTGGGACGTTGGGAGGTGATTAGGTCAGGAGGGTGGGACCTTCATGAACTGGATCACTCACAAGCAAGAGTTCAGAGAAGGTCACCACCCAAGGTCAGGAAGGGCAGCCTGCTGCTTGCAGCTCAGCACAGAGACCTGGCCAGCCGCACCCAGAACCACGAGAAATCAGTGTGTTTAAACTGCTCAGTTTAGAGTAATTTGCTTTAGCAAACTGAGCATACACAATCAAAGTGCTCTCATGATGTCTTGGCCAACTAAAGCAAGGCTCAACTCAGTGTCACAGATTAGCTATTAATAGTTCGGACGTCCCGATTCTAAGAGTTGGAAGAATACTGCAGAGGCACATTGCAGGAAATTCATCACTAGCCACTATGCATCCTTTAGAATTGTACCTCAAGAAGCACAGCTCAACAGTGACCACAGCTGGGCAGTGTGGTCCCTCTGAGACAGGGGCCAGGTCTGTCTTAGCTGAGTATAATGTATGCTGGACACTCAACAGTGAGACCAATGGTGGGTTAAGGGTTGTCCAGAACACCACACACAAGAAACAGCTGTAGCTCCCAGATACAAGGGGGTCTATTAAAACACATCTATTTTATAGCATACTCACTCTTTCTTCCTGTTTGATAACGTTGTTATAATCAGTAGATTTTCCAAAGGTGACCACATCACCACTGCGGAAGAACAGACAACAGAGAAATCACGTGACTAAGAGACCTCTCTCCCAACCCAAGAACGGAATTTCTTCTGCAGCAAGCTTATTTGTTTAAGGTATAAGTCTTTATCAAAAAACCCCGTCCTCCAAGGTCCTATCCACATATGGTGATTGTCATGTGCTTGAGATTTTTTTTTTAATCTATTTCTGTATCTGGGACAACCTCGCATTTTAATTTTAAAATTTTTATTCCCTTCAGAAGCAAGGGTATGATACCATCAAGGCTACAACTTCACTCCTGTGGGAAAGGAAAAACCACTGTGAAAAAGGGATCTTTACTACTTTCTGATTCGGGTGTTTTACATTAGCAACCCAGATAGGATAATGTCACTACGTGATGGAGGTGACAGAGCACTGTCACGGAACAAGGGAACTGGGGGTTGATAGTAAACTGGTAAGCTTCACTTTGCCATGCTCGTTGGGCTGTGTGTTTAAGAGACATTAGACAGCAGAGAACAGATATAGGCCTATTGAGTGGCATGGTGTGTTTTCCCTTTAATTATGGGCATAAGATAAAGTAGGGTGCAGGGCCTCCTGCTTGCTTCGGGAAATGTGCCTTCTCTAGGTGTGAGAGAGGAGAGCATCTTCTTCCATGTCTGCCCAGGGCTGTGGCTGAGCTGAGGGCAGGCATGGCTGGCGAGCTCTGTCCACCCAAGTCATCCTCCTCCTCTTTGCCCCAGAGTGCAAGGCTCTCTCCCCTCAAAGCAGGGAGCCATCATCAGGTGGACACTCAGGGACTGGGCCAGCAATGGCTTTCACTGCATCCAAGAAGACTCCATCCCTGCCCAGCCTCCCAAAAACCCTGAGGGCTCTCTTCTAAAGGTTTGTGTCATGGTGTCATTCTGTTCTCCTGTCTGAGTCATGAAAACCTGGACAGAGTATTTGATATGTATCTGATAATGTTTCCACACAGTACTCTATTCTCTCCCCAAATGCAGTGGACAGACTGAAAGCCTGGATACCAGCCCTTCAGGGAGGCACACACCCTTCATCCTTTAGCGAGAATTGTTATCAAAACATCGATTTTACTTTGGACATTCCAGATGGCTCATGGGATATAGGTTCCATTCAACCCAGAGATACAGATGGAGGAACTCTGCACATAAGTAGCTCGCAAATGCTAGAAAATGGAGAATTTGAAGAGTTTTAGGAGTTCCATTTTGGAGATGTATTGTGGACTGAGCTGTGTCCCCCACTTCATATACTGGAGTGTTAGCCTCTAATGTAGCTATATCTGGAGAAAGACGTGTGTGTGTGTGTGTGTGTGTGTGTGTGTGTGTGTGTGTGTGTAGTTGTAATTTGCCTTTTATTTTATAAGGGCTCACTCACAGTTAAGAGATTGCCTTGAGGCTGGGCGTGGTGGCGCATGCCTTTAATCCCAGCACTTGGGAGGCAGAGGCAGGCAGATCTCTGTGAGTTCGAGGCCAGCCTGGTCTACAGAGTGAGTTCCAGGATAGGCTCTAAAGCTACACAGAGAAACTCTGGAAAACCAAAGAGAGAGAGAGAGAGAGAGAGAGAGAGAGAGAGAGAGAGAGAGACAGAGAGAGAGAGAGACAGAGAGAGAGAGACAGAGAGAGAGAGACAGAGAGAGAGACAGAGAGAGAGAGAAAGAGACAGACAGACAGAGAGAGACAGAGAGAGACAGAGAGAGAGATTGCCTTGAGGTCTTAGAAAAGACTAAAGTTTTGAACTTGAAACTCCGAAGGTTACAGAGGCTGTTGAAGTTGGACTGAATGCGTTTTGCATTATGAGACAGCCATGAGCCTGTGGGGCCAAGGGCGCTAGGATTTGGTATCAAGTTGAGGAGGCTGGGCTCATGAGGGTGAACTTGGATTGTCAACCTGGTTGGCTTTAGGAACACCTGGGCCATTAAGGAGCACACCTTTGGGTGCATCTATTGTGGGAGTCTGTGGGAGACCAGCTCCCACCTGCTCCCACCTTTTGAAGGGTTCTTAGGTGGGGGAGAGGGGAATTAAGAAATGATAGAAAGAGAGACCTAGCCGACGAGAAGAAAGACAGAAACACAGGACAGCTTCAGGAGGGCCTGGGTCAATACCCAACAGCCTTGAAGTTTATTCAAAAGGGCTTTTTATAATATGCCAAGGGGAGAGGCAAAAGACCTCCCCCTTGCAAGATCAAAGCACACTGTACAGCCAAGTATAGACCCTTCCAAACACCTGGTAACTACGCCCATGACCAAATCACCTCCTTATGCAGCCCTGCTGGGTAAAGCAAACCCAGATTCTCTGACCCTGAGTAAGTTCTCACTAGGAAGCCTCTGTGGGCTCCCACAATCTACAAATGTGTTCCCAGAACCACTGACTGAGGAGGGGAACCCCCCCCATGTGGTGGCACCATCTCCTGGGATGGGGTCTTGGGCTGAATAAAGAGGGGGAAAGCAGAAAGCCAGCTGAGCATTTGGCGGTCCCCATTCTCTGCTTCCTGGCCAGCACCAAAGACAAGCATCCCGCCACTGTGCCTTCCCCTCAGTGAGGGAATGTGTTACTCGGAACTGCGAGCCAAAACAAAGCCTCTTGCTTTGCCATTTTGTTGGGTACTTAGCCACGGCCACAAGAAACACAAAGCAATACATACAGATTCTGGACCATTCTATCAATGAAAACAAAGAAATAATACATGAACTGTGAATTAATCCCTAGAATAAAACAAGACAGAAGGAAACATCTGAAGTGAAAATTCACCGAATGTCAGAAAAGGAATTTAACCAGAAAACTATGGTTGTCTGCATTTGGGGATGTCTTAAGAATCGTTACTGCAGCCTTTTTTCTTTTTGAGACAGGGTCTCATTACGGAGCTCTGGCTGGCTTGGAACTCTCTTTATAGACTAGACTTGCTTCAAACTCACAGAGATCCACCTTACCTCTGCCCCTTAAGTGCTGGGACTAAAGGTGTGAGCCATCACACATGACCCTAGGCTTTTTTTTTTCAAGTAGGAGGAAATGCAATTTCTCTACAATTTTACATTATGTCAACATAGAATTCCCAGTGTCTTTCCTATGTAAAAATAAATACAAGACCACAATATGAATATTAGGTCCATTTATCCATCTATCTTTCTCTCAAATCACCTTCTAATCCACCCATTTATCTGTTCATCTGTCTGTTCAACCATCCATCCATCCACCTATTCACCATTCATCCATTTGACTGTCCATCGATCTGTTTCTCTCATTCAGTCATCATACACTTGTTAAGTGTCTGCCACAGGACAGGCATTTTGTTGGCTTTTGTCAGGCATAGTTGTGATTGAAACACACATCTGTTCTCTCAGAGGCTAATCTGCTGAGGAAGAAAACAAAATGTAAAGATGGTGAATGAGAACCGTGGCAGCTGACGTGTGGGGCATTACGATGGATGTCAGAATAGTCCCATGCCTCGGTGAATTCACTGGTTTGTAAGCATGTCCACCTGCAGCTAGATAAGCTCACATGAGCTTCCTTTGCGATTAGCGAGCCTCATTTGGCTGAAACTTACACAAGACACTGGGATAGTGCTTATGAAACCCTTTTGATGGTGAGAGTAAGCTTCACCAGGCATTCCTGACGATATTCAGAAATACGAAAGTGGCAGCTGGCAGATCTGGGTCAGACCGAAGGGAACAACGATGGACACGTCACTCCTCTCTCTCACCCCTCTCCCACCGCTGACTCACAGCCTTGGAGCAACTAGCACTGCTCATTGTGGCTGAGTCAGGCCCTCAAGTATTTCCAGCTTTTACATGAAACTCCCGAATTCCTGCCAGGTGATTGGTGTTAGATGTGGGTTTAACTCAAGGATAACTGGAAGGAAGGTGGTAAGACCAAGAGAAGACAGGACCTGTGTGTGGCTGTGACCCTCACTATGGGAGCCATGTTATTCTTTAATGTTAATGAGGGGATTTTATGCATTGAAATTACAATTATCAGAAAGAGAAAATGTTTCAGCCTCACGGAGGGATGCGGCCATCCAAAACAAAATCCATCTCGTCAGACAAAGAAACAGTGGGGCTGTCTCTACCCTGTCTGGGATGCCCAATCAAGAGAATGTGGGCCAATAAATAGGTTTAGTGAGTTTGAACCAGTTTTTCTTCAAAACCACCTCCTTTTAAGAGCAGTGGTTCTCAACCTTCCTAATGCTGTGACCCTTTAAAAATACAGTTCCTCATGTTGTGGTGACCCCACTCCCCTAGCCATAAAATTACTTTTGTTGTTACTTCATAACTGTCATTTTGCTATGGTTATGAATCATAACATAAATATCCGTGTTTTCTGATGGTTTTAGGTGACCCCATGAGAGAGTCATTTGACCCCCCCAAAAGGGGTTGTGATCCATAGGTTGAGAACCTCTGTTTTAGAGTCTCATGTAAGCAAAGATGCACAGAAGAATACACGGGAACAGGGGTGTAGGTCAGGTTAAAGTGTGTGCCCAACATGCACAAGGGCCTGAGATGATCCCTATGTGTAGTGCAGATTAAATAAAATATACATTGAAGTGGAGGGGGAGCTATTTCAGGAGAGGAAGGAAGAGAACCTGGCTAGGAGGAAGGTAATCAAGAGAGGTTAATGGGGGGGGGGGGGTAAATATGAACAAAACACATCATAACCATGTGGGAAAATGTCATAACAAAAACCAATGTATCACCACACATTTTGTTTTAGAATTAGTATATGCTAATTAAAAAGTAAAAAGAAACCAGCATGAGTTAGGACGTGAGCTGGAGATGACAATGCAGTTGGGCCACAGGCTGATGAACAGAGAACCTCTGCTCGGGTCTAGCCTTAAGGCCTGGCGTGGGAGCTTGGAGGTCTCAGTCAAACGACCCAGTGCAGTGAGGATCTGGTGGAGTGGACCTAGAGAGAACTGCAGACATTTGCTGGGCTTGAACCTGGAAATCTGGGCTAGAAAGTAAGGCTGTGGTAGACCTGAGTCCCGCTTTCCCTGCACTGGAGTCTACCACCACCCAGGGCCAGCCACAGTGAGAATAAGGTCAGAGCGGGTCTGTCCGGGCGCCAGCCACAAGGGCTGTGTGTCTTTGGGCTCACTGGCCCCTGCGTCATTTCCCCAGTGCGGTTCTGATTCAGACCACCAGGACATTTATTAGGCTCGAAGCCAAAGCAGAGTCACTGCTAAACTATGGCCCTCGTGAAGCCACACACAATCCCCAGAGCTGGCCTTGCTGAGAAGGAAGGGATCCAGGTCCTCCGCTGGGTGTCTGAGGCCTGAGCAGTTTCCGATCACCAAAGCAGCACCAAGAGCAGTCCTATGGCACAGGAGTGGCCCTGTGTTTGTCTGTCCCATGAGGACGTGGGGTCCTTGTGGGCTACCCCTCAGCTGCTGCATCCTGACCTAGGCTATTAGGATTTAATAATAAACACTGGGCAAGGGGAAGGGCAGTTAGACCAGGGAATACAGGAGGCCAGGGAGGAAAGCAGCTGATGGCTACTCTTCCTTCAGCAAGACTCGTGGGCTCTGGGGGGTCCTGGACAGGAATGTCGAGGGGTCAGACGACTCTAAGTCCTATTTAAGGTCCAGAGCCTCTAAATATTTGGTAACATGTGACCTCAGACTTCCTTTCCAGGCTCACCTATAGTTAGAGTTTTCTGAGTCCCCTCATGGAGAAGACCCAGGGAACCCTTGTTTCTTTGGGAACCAGCAAACGTCCACGTGCTTTATGTAGTATGAAAATCACATTACTTTAATCAGTTTTCACAATCACTTGGCACGGGAGAGACCAAGACACACTTCTAGGATACACGGTTAATCTTAAATACATAGATAAGTAAGTAAATATCCCCACACGTCTTTCAAGTGTGGTGTTAGCTCTGGTTTGCCTCCACATTCTCGGCTTTGGCATCACTGCCATTAATCTAGACTTCCATTACATCACTCTGGCACCCCAATCTCTCTCGCACATCACTCTGACAGTAGGGGAAAACAACTTGAAGCAATTACAAAGGTAAGAGGATTAAACTGCAGTAAAATCCAATTCTCAGACCACGCTGGTCTAGCGGGAGCACCGTCTCCCAGTCCCCGTGGGTCCTCCCGCGGTGCTCTCTCACCACAGGTGAAATAATGATTTGGGTTTTGATTGAAAGACGCTCTTCACAGCTAGCTTTGGATATAATGTTAAGATGTACATATAGGGGCATGCCATCACATCACAGTTGCAAAATCTGTGCAGTTTTGATTACATGAAATATAGGCATCTCTGAAATACGCCAACCAACTTGTGTGGTGCTGTACTTCATTCACCCTAATCCTCAAACCTCCCTGCCAAGGTGGAAGGTAAGAATTGTTGCCCCACTTTATAGATCAGGCAGGAGAAAGAGAATTCGGAGGGGGAGGTTCTGATCTGCGTTCAGAGCGATGACCTGTCATCCTAGTCTTTTAGGACACACAGGTGCCAGACAAGGTAATAATAATACAAGGACTGTGGATAAAACTGAGTTGTAGAGACCTTACCTACCATATACAGGGCCCAAGGTTCATCCCTCCTAGCACACAGACACACACACACACACACACACACACACACTGGTTCCATCCTTCCCAACACATACAAACAGACAGACACATGCACACACAAATTCACACTAGTTCCATCCTTTCCAGCACACAGACAGACAGACAGACAGACACACACACACATTGGTTCTATCCCTCCCAGCACACAGACATACACACAGACACACACAGAGACACAGACACAGACACAGACACAGACACAGACACACACACACACACACACACACACACACACACACACACACACACACACCCTATAGTAAAAGTGTTTTGAAACTAAAAATGTGCAAGAATTAGGCTACTGGAAAAAAACATGCTGGCATGCTGAGCACCAAAGCTTAGTCATTTTCTTCATGGAGGGAGGTTGCTATTCAACTATTTAACTGTCTCCTGACCCATTAGATTTAATGAACAACTTAATTGTCAAATGACGACCTGTGGGAAAGCCTTTGTGAGTGTTGAAAGTGTAAGTTATCCACGGTTGCTTTCTTGATGCAAACTTCAGCCTCTGGGTGTGTGTGTGGGGGGGAGGTCACGTTTCACAGGCAGACAGCAAATAAGACCAGGCCTTGCAGTGGGTGGCTTTCCATGGAGATGGGCCAGGGAGGGGTCCTTGGAGCAAACGATAAGTTCCTGAGGATGTCAGGGGAGCTTGGGGCTGGGATTGGCTTCCAAAGCCTTTGCCGAGCCAGGAGCCAGGGTGTCATCCAGGGCCATGATTCCTCATACGCAAGCTTTTTTTTTTTTTTTTAGGCTGCTAGAAAACAACCGGGTAATGCATATGTTTAACCTTAACAAGTTCTAACCAGCCCTGGAAACCATAGGGTGGACAGGGCCAAAAAGCTGGTTGCAACTTGGACACCTCATTAGTAGGGAGACTCATCCGCGGTCTCGCTGGGGGGTCCTGGCCCCAAAGGCTCTGTTTTAGTCTTAGCCCCTTCTTGTACACCCGCTGCCTAAACAGAAGGAAGAGAGGTCCTTCCTGGGTCAGTGGCCTTCTGGCAGAGCGGCTGGGATCCTCGGGTGGTGGTGGCCACAACTGCCAGACTGCAGCTAACTTCCAGTGCGGTCGCTTCCCCCCAGGGGCTGGGGGAGGGGGGCTGGAAGAAGAGTGCTCTGCCTGTATTGCTTTGCTGGTACACAGATCCAGCTGTGGACCCACAGCTGCATTCCACAGGCTCAGGCGGCCACCCCAGGGCCATCCCCTGAGCTCATGAGCTGGCAAGAGAACAAAGGGACCAAGAACAAAGGCTCAGCGTTTGAAGGACAGCGTAGACACTTTCAAAGGCCTTTAGCTGGAAAAGCTCTCTCTCTCTGTGTTTGTGTGTGTGTGTGTGTGTGTGTGTGTGTGTGTGTGTGTGTGTGTGTGGTGTGTATGTTTGTGTGTGTATATATCTGTGTCTGTGTGCTGGGAGGGATGGAACCCGTGTGTGTGTATGTGTGTCTGTGTGTGTGTACATGCCTGTGTGTGTGTGCTAGGATATACATAATGTGTGTATGTGTGTGTGGTATGTGTATGTTTGTGTGTGTACATATCTGTGCCTGTGAGCTAGGATGGATGGAACCTGTGTGTGTGTGTGTGTGTGTGTGTGTGTGTGTGTGTGTGTGTATGTTTGTGTGTGTGTATGTGTACATGTCTATGTGCTGGGAGAGATGGAATCTATGTGTATGTGTGTGTGTTGTGTGTGTACACTTATGTGTGTGTCTATGTGTATGTGTTTATGTTTGTGTGTGTGCACCTGTCTGTGTCTGTGTGCTGGGAGGGACAGAACCCGTACCCATGTGCATGCATGCGTGCATGCATGCATGTGTGTGTGTGCATGTGTGTGTGCGTGTGTGTGTGTGTGTGTGTGTGTGTGTGTTGGCAGGGAGGAGGGCGAAGGTTAGCTCCATTACATCTTGAAGAGAAACATGAGATTACATGTAATTCTTTCCGGAATTTAATTTAAGTAGAATGGAAAAGGACAGTAGTTTTCTTTAAAATGTTTTAACTTGGGATTTAAGTTAAGCAGGGCTGCTTCCCCAGATGTGATTAAACACACATGCACACATGCCCACATGCACTGCACTCTGACAAGAGAGGGAGGCATTTTGTGCCTTGGCCTCAGTCTGACGAATTTCTAGGTCAGCAATTACACCATGTCCAGATCTCAGTCTGGCTGCCTGCTAAACACAACGGGATCCTGGGAGGCCTGTTCCCTGCAAAAATCACACTACCCTGGAGATGGAGAAGAGTGAGAGTTCTGGACTTCATGAAGGGGTCTTTTTCATATGGTAAGAAGCAAACAAAAATCTCAAGATCTTGATCAGATCTTGGCCTCTCCTGGGTCTAGGGTGAGAGTTATCACACCCATCCTACCCCATAGATGCTTCATCTGTGCTCTGTCACCTCTGTGCGTGGTAAGCAGACACTGTGTCCTGGTCCCCAAGATGGACCCTTTGCTGTATCTTGGGATACATTTCTCCTCCCCTGCAGAAGTATGGAGGAAAGGGTGTGGTGGTATTCCAAGGACTTGAGTGTAGACTGTTTGCATTGATGCAGTGGCTATCTCAAGGCAGTGGGGAATAGAAAGACAGGTTTGTCTTGACATTGAATGTGTTTTAGCTAGGCTATATGTCTCTTTGAAGTGTTTGGGGACAGTGGCATAATGCTGAAAGTCACTTTTCCCATTCTTGGCCAAATCTCTGTGCTAATGCTCTGTGTGTGTGTGTGTGTGTGTGTGTGTGTGTGTTGGAGGGTGATATGTGTTTAAACCATACTCTTGAACAGCCCAGGCACAGGTTAGCGTCCCCCAGTTGCTTTAGAGAGCTTGTGTGCTCCACCCTAAAATGGTTCTGGGAAGAAATACTTATCTTTCTCTCGGTTGTGGGGCTGTAACTCGGGACTTCTGGGCAAGTGCTCCACCACTGAGAGGCATCTCCAGCCCAAGGCTGCCTCCCCAGGGGAATCTCTATCCTGCCTCTCAGTCAACAGCAGAGCTGTTGCACATTAGCCATCATTCCCGGACTCATAAAGGACCACTGGCCTCAGCGAGGCAGACAACTTTGGGGGAACCTCAAAAACTCCCATCTAAAGCCTTGCCCAGGGCTCTCCCTTGGGTTTTAAATGCGGAGAAGTGAGTATAAGCAGACCCAGCTGCGCTCTGTGGGGCTGATGACTTCCAGGTGTGCAGAGCCAGGCTCCTCCTTGCTGGCTTCCCTTTGCTAATGAGTCCAGGGCACCCACCCCTCAGATCTGTTAGAGGCGGAGAGTTCTTGTGTCTCCCGGGCACTATCAGCTCACCTCTCATGTGGGGAGATGGGCAAAAGAGTTTTGAAGGGGAGCAAGGATTGGAATGGTTGTAGCCTATGCAGCTTTGAGATCCCTGGCCGCCCCGAGGACTGAGCAGGGAGACGTCATGGGGCTTACCATGCCTTTTCTCCTGGATTATGGAGTTATGCTTGCTTTATTATTTTTAATTGAATTTTTTACCAATGTAATTATAGATTTATATGTAGCTGTAAGAAATAATTAGGGGAGAGATCCCTTTTATGCTCTGCTATGTTACACCCAGTGGTAACATTGTTTGAAAACTATAGTACAATCGCCCCTTCAGATCTACCAGGCATTGATTCCAGAACCCACTAAACCTCTAAGGAAACCTAATTCCATGGCTGCCAAGTCCTCATATGAAATGTATAGTATTTGCAGAGACCTTGCACACACCCCTGAACACTATAAATCAGCTCTAGTTGACTCACAGTACCTAGGACATTGGAAATGCTATGAACAAAGCTGCCACACTATATTGTTTAGGGAATAATGCTAAAAAAATACAAACCAGTTCCTATGTTCAGTGCAGACAGATTTTTTTCCCCCAAATAATTCCCACCCATGGTTGGTTAAATCTGAGACTGTGGAAGCTGCAGGGACAGTCAGCTGTATCATATCACAGCCTAGATACTGCCATTGATACAACTCACCTATCTTACTCAAATTTTCTGTTTTACTTAAACTGTGTGTGCGCGCATGCACGCACACATTTCTAAACAATTTTATCGCCTTCGTAGGTTCATATATCTCTCACCACAGCTGAGATGCTGTTATAGGGGAACCCATGGGATAAGGATGGAAAGACAGGACACAGAATTCAAGAAAACATTTGCAGACCACATAAACAACAAAGGGATAGTATCTAAAATAGGGGAAAGTGACCCAGAAGAACGGAAATACAGATCCCTCAAGGGATGGCGCTTATAGCCAGGCTCATCTCCAGCTTCCCTCGCCCCTGGACCCTCATCTTTCCCTCGTTTCATCTGAACACGTCCTATCAGTGGAATCATTTAGGGTGGGGGCTATTTTTCCCTTAGCAAAACTCCACAGAGATTTAGCCAAGTTTCGACGTGTGCCAATGGTTTGCGCCTCTTTACTGCCGGGTGGCCGTCTATGGTAGAGATGTACCCCAGTTAGATTAACCGCTGCAGGGCATCTGGGCTGACTCCAGTTCGAGGCTGTTACCACTGCAGCTGTTGTGAACATTCGTGTGTGGGTCTGCATGTGGACAGTAGTTTTCTTTTCTCAGGGACAAATGTCTAGAAGATCCACGGGTGATTAGACAGTACTCATGTGTCGGTTTTTATGAAAAACTGACAAACCGTTTTGTAGGGTGACTAATCATTTTATATTCGCACCAGAGATGTGGGAACATCCCGGGTTCTCTGCATTGTCATCAGGATTTGGTCTTTCTATTTCTGTTACTCTCACAGGGATGTAGGCACAGCTCACTGAAAAAAGGGTTTGCTGTTTGGGTGTGTGTGGGGTGTGTGTGTGTGTGTTTGTCTTTCGTTTGTTTTCTAATAGGATCGTTTTTGAGTTTTCATACTATTGGGTTTTACAAGCTCTTTCTAAATTCTGGATTCTAGTCATCTGACAACTGCGTGCATTGCAAATATTTTCTTTCTGTCCGTGTCCTTTCTACTCCCCTTTCCAGAGCTTTTGAAAAAGCCCAACTAAGTTTTTTCCTTTTAGGGTTTGTGCATTTGGCAGTAAGTCTGGGAACTTTCTGCCTAGCCAAAGGTCCCATGAAGCTTATTTTAAATTTAATATTCTCATATTTTATTTATTTGCTTTCTTGTTGTTAATTTTGTGGTAAGATTTTGCAAATATTACCTAGTACAATCTCAAACTCTTAAACAGTTGGGAACTCAGCCTCCCTACTGGCTGGAGTACAGCTTTATTCTTTTGTGGGGGTTGAGACAGGGTCTTTCTACATAGCCCTGGATGTCCTGGAACTTACTACATAGACCAGCTTGGCCTCTAACTAATGGATAGCTGGCTGCCTCTGCCTCTCGAGTACTGGGATTAAATCACAAGCCACTGTGCCTGCCACAGCTTTGTTCCTATCCTTATATTTTAAGTTTCAGCCTCTGACCTACCTTGAGTTAATTTCCATAAAAGCTGTGATGTTTATGTTGAAGTTCATTTTTCTTTTGCATGTGGTTTTCTGTTAAAAAGCTACCCTCTTTTATCAGTTCTCAACCCGTGGGTTGAGACCCCCTTGGGGGTCGAATGACCCTTTCATGGGGGCCACCTAAGACCGTCGGAAAACATAGACATTTACATTACAATTCATAACAGTAGCAAATTCACAGTTATGAAGTAGCAACGAAAATAATGTTATGGTTGAGGTCACCATGACATGAGGGACTGTATTAAAAGGTCGCTGCATTAGAAAGGTTGAGAACCACTGCGATTCTATCAAGTTTTTTGTGCTCCTCTGTCATGACTTGAGGGCTGGCAGGGTGCCTCAGTGGGTAAAGGTGCTCCTGCCAGGCCTGAGAACCCACGTTGGACCCCTAAAACCCACATTGTGGAAAGAGACCTCGTTCCCACAAGCTGTCCTCTGACCCCGACTGACACAACATAGTATGCATGTACACATAATAATAACATGTGGTCACTTTAAAATGAAAAGCTAGTTGATCACATTTGATGAGTCTTTTCTAGATTCTCTGCCCTGTTCTGAGTTCCTGTGCTACCAGTCAAACCACGGGACCCTGCTGGCTGTGGCTACACAGGGCACTTAGTAAGATGGAGTGCTCCCGTGTCAGTCGGCTTCCTTGAGGTTGTTTGAGCTACTTGCCTTTCCGTACAGCTTCTGAATTAGCTTTCATATGGCAAGAGAAAAATCTCCCTGGGCTTAAACAACAAACAAACCAAAAAACCTCAGTAGGAGACACAACTGAATCATTTAAAGAGAGAAATTCAATGCTTTCGTAGTATATTCACAGACTTGTGCAACTGTGTAGATAAACGGTAACCCTGCAGGTGAGGGACCCCAAGCATCGGAAAGGCCTGTGCAAGGCTGCGCCTTGGCTGGGGTTGGGAAACTTGGCCTGTGGAGCGTTCCCAGTGGCGGTTTGCTGGCAGGGGTGGCTCACGGGGTGGAGACTGTACAAATACTACAGCTTATGCAGAACACCTGTTTTTTTGGGGGGGGGTATTTTTTTGGGTGTTCTATTATTCAGATATGTGCTGGGCACAGGGTGCTGCATTATCAGCTCCCGATAAAAACTTGGAATATCAAGTCTCTAGTGTGCTACCTCAGGCAAAAAAAACCATCACTCAACATATGGCTACATTTTGTTGGTTGAGGAGTGGGCTCTGCAGGACTGAGGACTGAGCATGGAGAAAGATGACATAGGGCAACCTCAAAGAGGTTCCCTCTACTCTGTTTCCGTGTGTGTGTGTGTGTGTGTGTGTGTGTGTGTCTGTGTGTGTGTGTGTCTGTGTGTGTGTGTGTCTGTGTGTGTGTGTGTGTGTGTGAAAGCACACACACATGAGTGCACACGCATGTTCACCTGTGGAGACCAGAGGTCAATGTCAGATCTCTTCCCCTATTGCTCTCCACCATTTTTCTTCTTTTTTCTTTTGAACAGAGTCTCCCCCTGACCCTGGGGCTCATTGACTTAACTAGACTTGCGAGACTGGCAAGCTGCCTCCCAGCACTGGAACTGCAGCCATATGCCTCTGCCACGTGCTGCTCCTGTGTGGGCCAGACTTCACGCTTCCAGCCCTTTCCTCCTCTTCTCTGCAACCTGGCTGGTTATCTGTACATCACTGTCACAGATCTTAGCCACACCACAATCTTATGCCAAGCCCCAGAAGCCCTTCCACCCGATCCCCAAAAGTGGAGATGGTCTTGGGGATCGCTGACATAGTAGTAGCAGTGATGAGGGACCCCAACTCAATGAGGCCATGCTAAGCATCATTTGGGTTAAGGGAGATGGACTAGGTTGTTAGGAGGGCACACATTTGGGGTGATCATCTCTTACCATTGTATAAGGTCCCCTTTTTGTCCCAAGTACTTTTCCTTATTCTGAAGTCTATCTTATGGGATGTGAACACAGCTACTCTTGCCTTTTTGAAATTATATATATATATATATATGTGTGTGTGTGTGTGTGTGTGTGTGTGTGCATATGTATGCATATATAATTTATTATATGTTATATATAATTTTTGTTACTTTTAATTATGTGTATGTACATGTCTGGGTGCAGGTGCTTGTGGAGGCTGGAGGTGTCAGATCCCCAGGAGCTAGTGTTATAGGGAGTTGTGGGCCACATGTGTGAGTGCTGGGAATTGAATTGGGGCCCTCTAAAAGAGCAGTGCATACTCTTAACCTCTGAGCCAGCTCTCCAGCACCCTGTGTTATGGGTGCATGTTTTAAAAACTTTTAACTTGTCTATGTCATCAAATTTGGAGTATGTTTCATGTCGGCAGTATTTTTCTTCTGAGTCATTTTTCTTTGTTTTAAATCCACGCTGCCAACTCTATCTTCCCATTGGTGCTTGTAGATAATTTACAATTAAGGTAATTGTTGGTATGCCGGCTCTTCATTTTCCCTTTATATGACTTGTTTCTATTTGTTTCCTTGGGTTCTGAGTTGTGCTGCTGAGTTCTGGCCTTTTGGAGAGTTACTTTAAGCATAGGATCCCATCTTGCTTTAATTACAGCGTTTTGGGGTACATATCAGTATTGTTCTCATGGCAGCTGCCTGAGCATTAAGTACAGTATTTACATCTGAACCCACAGTCTGGTGTTCCTGAGTGTCACCATTTTGGACGGGGGGGACATCTCTTTCCATTTAGGCCCCTTTCCCTTCCCTGCTTTAATGTATCATTATATGGAGTGCAGGTCTTTGCTAACGTAATGAAATACGACTTCTAAAACTCAAGGAGGAGGAGGAGGAGGAGGAGGAGGAGGAGGAGGAGACGAAGAAGAAGAAGAAGAAGAAGAAGAAGAAGAAGAAGAAGAAGAAGAAGAAGAAGAAGAAGAAGAAGAAGAAGAAGAAGAAGAAAGCCTATTGTACGCTTCTGTGCTTCCTCTCTGGCCACGGTTTCTTCTTCGCGGTATCCCAGGGTTCCTCCTGCCATCACCCCCTTGCTCTTTGAAAGATTTCCTTCAGCTTACCTTCAGGAGTGAGTTGGCTAGTGGCAAATCATTTTTCCCCCTCATCTTCTTTTTCCCTTCATTCCTGAAGGATACTTTTGTAAAGTTTTATTTTAAAGTGTGTGCATGCTTGTGCAGGCATGCAGCATGCACTCAGCATGCACACACGTCAGTGCAGGCGCCCAACGAGGGCAGAGGTATGAGATTCCCTAGAGCTGGAGTTACAGGCAGTTGTGAGCCTCCTAATGTGGATGCTAGGAATCGGGCTTAGAGCCCTCTGCAAGAACAGCAATGCTTGTTAGCCACTGAGCCATCTCTCCAGCCCCTGAAGGTAACTGTGCTGCATACAGAAGTTGGAGTGGACAGTCCTTCTCCTCCAGCTCTTGAGAACTATGCGGGCCACCTCCATCTGGCTTTGATGAGAAAGGAGCTTTTTGGAATCTGTTTCAGGTCACATGTCTCCACCTTGATAGATTTCAGGATTTTTCCTGAATGTGTTTTTCTTTTTCTTTTCTTTCTTTCTTTCTTTCTTTCTTTCTTTCTTTCTTTCTTTCTTTCTTTCTTTCTTTCTTTCTTTCTTTCTTTCTTTCTTTTTTTGATTTTCAGAGGTGTCCCCATTTTATTTCTGCTTAGTGGTTTAGCTGGTTCCTGCTAGTGCTGTTTGTGGAGTGGGCAGAAGGGCTTCACTGACTGGACTTGGGAATCTCTTTCCACAGTGTGCTCTGTGGAGGAGGTACTCATCTTCCTGAAGTGCCTCGGCTCTCTGGGGAAGAAGAAACTTGGGCTGTGGGGCAGGTGGGCTTCCTATACCAGAAGTCTTACTGGAGCTGTGTGTCTCTGGACAGACCGGTTCACATTCCTCAGTTTTTTGTTTTTGTTTTTGTTTGTTTGTTTGTTGGAAAGAGGTGTCTCAGACTCCTGGAGAAAGGTGAGCGCTGCCTGGACTGTTCATTTTTGACGAGAATTCCTCTTAATCCCCAAGAGTCAGAGCGAACTTGAAAACCTTGGACTCTTGCTGGGTTGGGGTTGGGTAGCACTGCTTCTTGGTGTAAGGATGAAGGAGAACTAAGATGAGGATGTCCTGCTCTTGCCCTGGGCCTGTAGCCCGGGGGTCCCAAACCAACTCTTTTTTCCACTCCAGTCTCCCTTTGGTTGCTCTTGTCTCCAGGGTTTGAAGTTGTGCCCAGAGAGCAGGATCAGGGGGAAACAGGTCTCTATCTGCCTGTCGTTCCAGCTGGAAGTCCAAACCACCACATTTAAAGGCATGTTTAAATGTACGATGCAGTTGAATAATTAAGCATTCTGCTAATGAGTAGCATTGGTCTATAAAGTGTAGACAGTTTGCTTCCTAGAAGTATGTGAGTTGGCTTATACAGGTGATAAGAGGATCTAGATTCTAAGATGGTACAGATTCGTGCTACTTCACTTCTGTCCAACTAAACATCTGGAGACATTGGACAGACAGTGAGCAGTAAAAAAAAGCTCTAGATGTTATGAAGGAGGGTGGGCAGCTGGGGATGTGAGAGTGGAAAGAGACCTAGAGGAGGGAAGGGAATTCTAGCACTCTCTCGGTAGCAGGACAGAGGCTGGTAACTGCTGTGGAACATTGGTTGAAGATGGGTTACATTTGTTTATGCTGTGGAACAGTTGTTTAATGATGCAAAGATGTGTTGCATTCTTTCATGTTGCATTTGTTTAACTCTGTGAAGCTGTGCGACTGTGCCTGTCTGGAACACATGATTGGTCTAACAAAGAGCTGAACGGCCAACAGTGAGGCAGGAGGAAGGACAGGCGGGGCTGGAAGGCAGAGTGAATAAATAGGAGGAGAAATCTGGGAAGAGGCAATCAGGGAGCTAACGGAGGAGAGAGGACCCCAGGGGCCAGCCACCCAGCTACACAGCAAGCCACAGAGTAAGAAACAAAGAAAGGTATATAGAATAGAGAAAGATAAAAGCCCAGAGGCAAAAGGTAGATGGGAGAATTTAAGATAAGAAAAGATGGCTAGAAACAAGCCAAGCTAATGCCGAGCATTCATAAGAATAAGTCTCTCTGTGTGTTGCTATTTGGGAGCTGGGTGGCGGGCCCCCAAAGAGTAAAGAGTCAAAAGAGTAAAAAACAAAAAAACTACAGGTGATACAATGGCCACAGCAGCAGTCTCAAAGTTCTAGCTGTGATAGCCCCTAAACCCCATCCAGGGGTGACCCACTGGCTGACTCAGTACCCATTCCACATCTGGAGCACCAAATGGGCAGGTTCTGCTATCCACAGGGGCAAGGAAAGCTAGCAGAACCCAGGCCCACCTCCCTACTCAGCAGGGCATACAGAGAACCAGGCCCCCTCAGGACCTGTACCCCCCAGAGAGGAGAGCAAAGCCAGGGGTTGACAGATGTGCCAGAACACTGCAAGGCTGAAGCCCAGGGTGGCATGCCAGCACAGGGAGGGGAGGAAGGCCCTGAGTGAATGTGTGCTCTTGACATTGGCACTGACTTGTCAAGGACTCCAGAGCCTCAGACCCATGGAGGAAAGGCAAAGCCTTCCTCTGGTCCAAGTGTAGTAGTTGACAGTGTGCACAGAAATGTCTGCACATGTGGTCACACAGTCCAGGGATAGGTCATGTTTCCCTGTCCTTAGCTCTGTCCGTGGGTACTTTTCTCTCACAGTGACGATAAAGCCATCTCCATCCCCACTCCCACCCCACCTCCGGGCCTGTCTCTGTACCACTGAACAAGTGCAGACTCCCTGTGTGCCCACAGCCCATACCACTGTGGATGCCTGCTGGTCAGATGTTTCTTTATAGCATTCCAGGCTGCCTGGATGTCTGTAGGATGTCAGACAGCAGGCTGGTTTGAGTGAACAAGAAAATACAGAGGTGACGAGTCGGCCAGAATGCTCCAGGGTGACTGAAATCCATCTCTTCCCTCTCTTGATGTTTTTGATGACGTGGCCTTTTAGGTGTTGTGACTAAGCATGGCTGGGAGGTGTAGGGGAAGAGCCATTGGAGGCGGAGCATGGTGAGTGCGTTTGAAGTGGACTTGAAGACTGAAGGACATGCTTGGCTGTGTCATTTCTCTCCCCTCCTTTCAACATGGAGTCCCCTGGCTGCTGATCCTGAGAAGCTGGTCTCAGGGCTTCTGAACCGCTCCTGGTTGGTGAGCACACTTCTGACGACTGTGGGGCCCAGGTACCCATCACTTTCTTTCCTGATCTGTTCTTCTGAACCCTCACTTGGCAGTTTTCAATTCTTCAGCAACTGTTCCAGTACCTGCTTTGACTGGGGGGTACATCTCTGTCTCTGCAGCACCATAAGTGAGGCAATGTATGAACAAAAGAAATTTCTCTCTTACGGATCAGGGGGCCGAGAAGTCCGGTAATGACACCAGCAGAGTCCATGTCTGGTGGAGGCGCCCTCTCTGTCTCTAAGGCTCTAAGATGGATGGCATCGTGCTTGATATACCTCCATAGCGGATGACAGAGGAGCAAAAGGGACAGATGCTCTACTCTCACAGAGCAGAAGAGACAAAAGGGCCAAGCTGTTTCATGAGGACAGAATGTCATTCATGAGGGTATTGTCCTTACAGTTTTAATCACTCACAAAGGCTACCCTCCCACACAGTGTGTTTGCGTGTGCAGATATATGTGTGGATGTGTGTGCATGGGTGTGCACATAAGGCTCCACCTCCTAACACTATTACATTGTGGATTTCAGTTCATCTTGAAGTTTGGTGGGACACAAGTGTATTCAAACCACAGCTCGGTAAAACAAATGAATCTCTGTGGTTCTGCTGCTGTGAAGACTCATGAGGTCACACAGTCTCTTAAGAGGCCCCTGGACCAGCCCAGCACCAGCCTCGCAGGCCATGGCCTCTCACTTGCCTTCCAACTTCATATTCTGCCACACTCCACAGCTGCACAGCACAAAGCGCAAGCTTTCACGTCCCCTCCTCTTCTCTACCCAAGCCATGCCTGCTGCCCTCTCCCACGTCACCTGTCAGAATCCCACTGTCTGTCCTGCATGGCTCAGCTCGAAGCCCAGCTCCCTCATCATTCCTTTACGACTCCTGTCAGAATGTCTGTTCCCCTTCTCATGGGGACTTCGTACATTTCTGACACTTACGTGTGCATCACATTAAACACGCATCTTAGCTCTCCTATTAAGCGAGCAGAGGGAAGGGGCCATGCCTCATCCACACCACAGGCTTCTCAACGTAGTACCTCAGCAGCTACTCTCCGTGGAGGGACCCTCATAGAAACCTATTATTGTCAAAATGAGAGGACTCTGAGAGAGAATGGGCTGCTGCTGCTGCTGATGCCATGCTCCACGTGGAAAAGAAATTGCCCTTGGTTTCTCAGATGTACAATCGCCTACTTATGCCAAGTGAAGGCCCAGTAGACAACTAAGGAGGGGAGCAGTGTGGTTAGAAAAGGAGGCAGGACTGGAAGGCTGCCAGTGGTACCTACTGGGTGGTCTGTACCTCAGGTGCTTCTGGGAGGGGAAGAGGCGAGCAAACTGGGAAGCTTGGTCTGGTGGTTGTGTTTGGAGTAGGGGGAGGCTGAGAAGAGGGTGGCCGTATGAGGTCCATGGGAATCCAGCTGGCCCTCAGCATTCACACGGGACTGGCCCCAGACTTCCTCCAATGTTCAAGTCCCTTATATAAAAGGAGTGTCTGCAAAGGCCCTAAGTGACTCCTCATGTATGCTTGAAGCCATCTCTAGATGACTTCATATCGAAAACAATGTCATATGCTGTGCAAGTAACTCTTATGCTGTATTATTTAGGACATAGTCATAAGACGAGATGTCTGTGCATGCTTAGGACAAATGCAAAGATCACAGGGGGAACTGCTGAGCACATGGTCTCGGTTTGGTTGAATCTGAGGATAGCGAACCTTCAGTGTGGTTCAATCTGTAGATATGGAGCCGTAACACGACCGCTCTCTGAGGAGGATGACAAGGGCTTACATGAAATATCAGTCTCCTTAAAGGGGAAGAAGAAACAAGGATCTGTAGCCCAGTGCAGTCAGCAGTGGCTTGGGGTGACTGTGAGTATCATAAATGGAAAGTCGGGAAGAGGAGGCAATTTTCAGGGAGGTTCTAAGTTGATGTTTCCATTCCCCGAGTGCGAGGTTCCCATGCGTCATCTCAATGTCCAGCAAACAGGCAGAGAGGGAGTCCTAGGGAGTGGGCAGGGAGAGGACCGGAGAGAACAAGGCAGAGCAACATCCTTGTGGGGGGAAGGGACGGCGAGAGGTAGACGGTCAGAGGCTCCTGGGGCTGACTGGAGTGAAGACCTGCACTTACTGGGAAGGTCAGAGGTTAAAAGAGAGTGTAGCATTGGGGGAGGGGACACATGGAGCCCTGAGGACAATGATGTTTCCAGGAAGACTTGAGGAGAAATGGCTTGGGTGACTAGGAAAATGATTAGAATGAATTGCCTAACAAAGTCAACTGGAAATGGGTTACTCTGGCCAATAACGTTGCCAAGGCTGACGAGGTGTGTCGGCCACACGTGGTGTACGTTTCTGCCCTAACAAGGATTTGAGGTAGAACAGCCCACAGATCAGTTAGGTACCACTAAAGTTGGAATGATTTTCACAGAAACCAGCCTGGCAGGCGAGAGAGCTGACCCCGGGGTCAAGAGAGGGAGAGAACCAGCCCTGCCCTACACCAGCTACAGCACACAGGAGAGCGGGCCCTGCACCCTGCCTGGGCAGCACACTAGAGCTGACCCTGTTGTCTGGTCGGAGGTGAGCCAGCCCTGAGGGGGCATGAGAGCAGGAGAGCTGACCCTAGCCCCCCATATACCCCCTACAGCAATCTAGAGAGAGGACCCTGCACCTTGCGTGGGCAAAACCATAGTGCTGGCCCTGGTGATGTGAGTGAGGAGGACCTGGATCTGAGGGCCAGAGAGCAGGGGAACTGGAGAGCTGGCCCCGCCCCTTGCTGCAGGCTGCTTCGGGTGAGCTAGCCAAAGCAGTGCTGGAGAGCTAGCCTGGGTAATGATGATAAGGGAGAGCTAGCAGGCTGACCAACCCAGCTACCACCCAGGCCCAGAACCAGGGCTATGAGTTGGCCCACCCCAACATCCACCGAATCTGTGAACTATTGGAGCAGTTGATGGGGACGGACCTACGGATCCAAAACAGCAGGATCTCCACAACACAGGACAACAACAGGATGTCCAAGGGGAGCCTCAGTGAGAGCCCATTATCTGTGGTGTAGCCGAAACCAGAGTCCTTGAGCAAGACCAGAGCCAGACCAATGACTCGTAGCAATGAACACTTCCAAGTAAAGATGATCGGACTAAAGGGTAAACCGTGTGTCTCAATGGACCTCGCTACAGCTTCCACGACAAGATTCTTCTTCTTTTTGTTGTTGTTTTTATTTTTATCTTTGTTAAGTTTCTTTTGTTTTATTTGACTTTGGGTTTTTCTTTTAAATTTGGTTTTGTTTTGTAGGTTTCGAGGGCAGAGGGTGGATGCAAGGGGACAGGGAGAAAAGTAGGGAATCCACAGAGAATCAATAAAAGCTAAAAAAAGAGAAGAAGCCAGGCTTATGTCCCACGAGCAAGGTCCTCAAGGACAGACACTGACCTGTGACAGCTTTTTTTACCCAGGAGGTGGCAGTAATGGGAGTAGAAGAAAGAACTTTTCTTGATATAGATTCCATCATAGTGATACCTGAAAAGCAGAGGGTCTCCGTTACTGGATGGCCAAGCACATGCTTTTTTTTTTTTTTTTTTTTTTTTTTTTTTTTTTTAACGAGACAAGGTTTCTCTGTGTGGCTTTGGAGTCCATCCTGGATCTCACTCTGTAGACCAGGCTGACCCCGAACTCACAGAGATCTGCCTGGCTCTGCCTCCCGAGTGCCGGGATTAAAGGCGTGCGCCACCACTGCCCGGCTCAAGTACACCATTTGTGTGCACAGTGTGATGGCAGCGGGCAGGTTAGGTGTTCCTATCGCGTCTCTGACCCATCGTAAGCCCAAGCCCATCATCCTACGCATTTCAATAGCCCTACGAAAGGGCTGCTGCGTGCTCAATTCTGCTTTCTCAGTGTCAAACTTGCTCATCTCAGAGAGATGTCCTAGGGCTTCCTGTCCTACCATCCTTCGCACCTTTCCCAGGACTCAGCCTGCAGAAAGCCAGACTCCTTCCTCAAGGCCCCATCTCCTCTGTGGAGTCTGTAATGACAGCAGTGTGCCCGGGCTAACAACAGAACCAGATTTCTTCAACGTAATTACTGCCAAGGTTAGATCTGGCAAACTCTCCACGGTCTCAATGTCTTCGTGGGCAGCCAGACCTCCCTCTAATTGGCTTCTGTCCCTGCTCACTGATTTCCTGTCTTGATTGAAAACAAACAACAAATGACAATGATAATTGCCTGGTAATTATGATAAGGACACATTTGATGGCACTGGAAGTTCCTGTTAAAACTGCCACCTTGGGCCCCAGCCTCTTGAGTATAACCCATAGGCTAACTGACCAAATATTTAGACATTTCAATTCAAAGAGAAATTGAAAACAATTGGCATTATTCTACATGTGCAACTATTTAAACATTTTAATAAGTGGACACACATTTCTAAACGTTTAAAGTGTATATCGTGATCATATTTTGATAAGATTTTGAAGCGAATGAATGTAGCGCTGCCTTGCGTCACTCCCGACACAGGGACTCGGGCTGAACCGCGGCACCATTTGGTGAGAGCTGTGACCCAGAGCTTATTCCGTGTCACACGCTTTGTCGTCTGTTGTGATTTTCCCCACACTGTTGTTTCCGCCACTTAACACAAAGCAAACATCGTAACTCTACCTGGCGCTTCCTCGTGTGCCCAGCCTCCGGGTGCCCAGGTCAGGAAAAACCAAGCGCACGAGCTGCGGGGACAAGCAGATTTAAAGATGCAACTTGAAAAGGGAAGACAAACTCACTTTATCTATACTTACAAATAGTATAATGGATTTTAAAAAGTATACATGTAAATGAAATTAGGGGGACATATCGGGTAAGTAAAACTTGTCACGGAGTGAAAAGTGCCATTTAAATAAACCTTGGTGTCCAGGCTGGGGTGTGTAATGTCCTGGCGTAGATTCCCAGCACCAAACCTCTAAGACAGTGGTTCTCAACCTGTGGGTCACGACCCCCATGGGTTTTCACAAGGGTGGCCTAAGACCATCAGACAATACAGATACTTACGTTACATTCATGACAAGTAGCGAAATCACAGTTATGAAGCAGCAACGAAATCATTTTATGACTGGGAGGTCACCACAGCATGAGGAACTCTATTAAAGGGTTGCAGCATTAGGAAGGTTGAGAACCACTGCTCTAAAACAAAACTTTGTTTTAGAGTCTCAGTATGAATATGCGTTCTCTGTGTTTCTAGACGAAATCGCCGGCATCTGACAGTATGTGCCGTCTTGCGTTCTGCTCTCTTCAATGCTACACCACTGACCGGGGTCACGAAACTTCTCTAGAAAGTGGACCACCGCCAGCGGCGTGGGTCTAGCCTGCGGGCTGCCGCTGTTGTTTGAATGCTTTCTTCTTTTTCTGATGTCATAGTTATTTTCATGACTCACCCCCTTTTTCTCATTCCCGAGGCTTTTGCGAGCGAATGGTACTAAACTGTCGAAATAACAGCTGCTTGAAATTCAAATTCACATCTCTGGGCTGAGTTGCCTTGATGTGCCCTGTGTTCAGGGATGCCCAAGTTCCATGTATCAACAGGAATCTCTCATAGTTGCCTTATCAAGGGGTTAACCACAGGCCCAGTATCACATTTGCTAGAAGTAGAAAATCTTGCATGTAGGGGCACTTTGGGAGCCAGAACAGGGAAAGCCACATCACTGCCAATGATGTGTGCACTTTATCTGAAGAGATGCTCGGCCAAGCTCCTGCTCGGCTTTGTACCACCCACCTCCCTTTTGTATTATCTTCCAGCAGCAGCCTTTGAGAGGAACGAGAAGGGGTTTCCTCTTACCTGACTTTTCATCTTTCTCTCATCCCTGTCTATCTGTCTGTCTATCTGTCTTGTAGTGGGTACCTGTTGCACCTATGACCTTGAGGTACCAGCCCCTAGGGTGTGGCCTTGGGGCTAGCTTAAGACCTGAGGGGCACGTATGCCTCTCTCTCTTCTCTCCCTGGAGGGGGGGGGGTTGGATGGTGTGGACTGACTCGGGCAGCAGGAGCGGTGTGGGACAGGACATTAGCCTTCCAGGACTCTGCGACGATTTTGCCTTATTCTGTTTAGTGAGCTGTTTTCTCCAATTTATGTCCTAATAAACCCCTTAGATCCCTGAAGTAGACTGCCTTGGATTTCTCGCTATAGTATCTATCTACTTATTATACGTCCATCTATCTACTTATTATACGTCTATCTATCTATCTTCTGTCTGTCTACCCATCAGTCCACCAGCCATCCGTATGACACTCTCTACTCTATCCTTGCAGTATCTATACAAGACGACAGAGTAAAAGGAGGAAGAGGAGGATGAACAGTGAACTGTGTGGCAACACAGCCTGGGACTTGTATCTGTGGGCATTTTGTTATAAAATGGGCAGTTACTTATAAAACTAAAAAAAAAATTCCTGAGCTCATTCACATACAGTGACATGGAGATGAGGAAATGCACAGGGCTTCTCACTGAGGGTCCGCCATCTCTGCTGAGAGGGGTGTATGGGAAGGGTGGTCCGGTCGCTCCAAGTGTTTCCTGTGAGGTCAATGCAGTTGCCATCTGTGACAACCCAGACCTCGTGTGGGTCGGGCAAGAAGGGCCTTGGTGGATAAACAGAGAGCAAGGCTCTAGGTTCTGTGAACACTACCCACAGTCTGCTCGGGCCAAGAGCGGCAAAGCACGTTCTGTGTCCCAAAGTCAGCAAGGTGTGAGAGAGCTGGAGTACGGGAGAGCACCGACTTTTCCGGTATAGTTGCAGAACACAAGAAAGCAGGCAGACACCAGTAAGCTCCACCAGAAAACGTATCTCCCAAGCCGAGGGGCACATACTGAAATGTGCTCAAGGCAGGTACTGAAGAACCCATCACCAAAGGGTCCAGCTGGGGCTGGAGAGATGGCTCCGTGGTTAAGAGCACTATCTACTCTTTCAGAGGACCTAGGTTCAATTCCCAGCACCCACATGGCAGCTCACAACTGTCTGTAACTCCAGTTCCAGGGGATCCAACACCCTCACACAGACATACATACAGATAAAACATCAATGCACATGAAATAAAAATAAATACATCCTTTTTTAAAAAAAGGGTCCAGCTGGCTCTTAAAAGAGTACAGCCTCCCTGAGAGGTGGTGGCACACGCCTTTAATCCCAGATCTCTGTGAGTTCGAGGCCAGCCTGGTCTACAGAGTGGGATCCAGGACCAAAACAACACAGAAAAACCCTGTCTCCAAAAAACAAACACACAAACAAACAAACAAGAGTACATCCTCTTTATCCTTCCTCTCCCTTCTTCCTCCCAGAAAGGTTCAACCAACATCTGAAGCAGGGTGAGACAGGAGACAGGAAACAAGCCCCCACACCTGGTTCTTCGTGGCATGGCACAGAGCTGGGACATGGGGTGAGCACACCACTTGGAAGGTGTGCTAGAGTCTGGATACTATATGAGGGTGGGCATTTCAAGTATCAAGCTGCTGTGGTTGAGTGGACCAGGGTGATGAGAATTTTGCCTCACCCAGGGCTTCGAAGGAGGCCTGCTGCCTGTTCACTAGCTCATCAGGGCAGAGGGAAACAGAAGAGCATCAGGCACACAGGGGCAAGGGACATGAGAACCAGGTCTGTGATCACTCCCAGATCCTGCTATTCACACAAGCGTGTGCTCATGTGTGCAAATGGACCACGCACGTGGTCATACCTTTGATAGTGAGGCTACAGCCAGCATGTTTTTCCCCCTTCTTAACACTTTTCGATGTCTACATTGCTCACAAAGGAGAGGCAATCCTTTTCTAATCAGAAAAACATTCGTCCGTGTTATTTTAGCAGAGGAAGTCGGCCTCCGGAAACTCCCCAGTCCATGGAAGATATCCTTTGCAGCCAGAATGCGCATCGCACACTGCATGCCCATCCGAATCATCTGTGCAGGAACTCCTTGGGACTCAACTCAGCTCCCGGGGGAGGAGGGAGGAAGTGAGAATTGGATATTTTGCTGTTTCTCTTGTAAACATGCTTTGCGGTCATATCCTTTTCCCCTTCCCTTCTCCATTTAGCCACGGCTTTGGCACACAGGACACATTCCCAACAATCAGTCCCATTCCACTGGCCTGTTCTCCAGGCAACGTGCCAACCAAACTTAAATGTTAGAACCTTGGCATCTTGGGGAGTGGACTCTAAGGGAAATATTAAGACAAAGAATTCAAAATAAATGCAGAGGTCAGACACCGGAGTCTCTCATTTCTTTCCTTTGGAATGCGCTGCACTGTGAAACGAGGCAGGACAAGATCTTTTTTTTTTTTTTTTTTTTCCTGTTGTTTGGTGCAGAGACTGAACACAGGAGTTCCCCATGCTAAGCAAGGGTTCTGCCACTGAGCTATATTCCCGGACCCTAGATCCTAAAAGGGGGTGGAAGAGAATTTTCTTTTAGAACTGAACAAACTCTAACGACACCATTCAGAGAGATGGGAAGACGTCTCTGCCATCTCAGCCCAGGAAAGAGCATGCTCTGCTGACGTCACCTAGTTCCCTCTGAGAAGACCGGCAAGTGGGCAGATGAGAGAAGACTGGTATGCCAGGCTACCCAGTACTCTGCAGCGCCTTGGATGATGTTTCCTAAAATTCTGAGTGATGAAATCGCAGACATTTGGGCTGTGTGATAGCAGGTGGGAATTCCCAGGGGCTGGAAAACCTTCCTGAGTCACCTCGTGAGATGTAGTGATAAAGAGACCTGGAATGTCTCTTCCTCTTTGGTTTTGAACTGTTTACTGACATGGAGCATTTACAGCTTCTGACACTTCATTCTGACTTATGTGAAAAAAAAAGATTTATTTTTGTTGGTGACAGATTTAAAGTGAACTAAGGGAACGACAAGAAGGATCAAAGCCCCAAAGAAAAGAAACAAACGGAAAACAAGAAAACACTCCTGCGTCTGAGCACACTATAGAGGCGCTGGGTGGCATCCATGAAGCCACTTTTAGGGGGAATATCCACAAACTGAAGTCACAATGAAATGGGTAGGCAGGAAGGTGGCCTTTTAGGAGCCAAGAGTAGTCGTGACCAAGGCAAGGCGGTAAGAGCGGTTACTTCCATTATTCAAGCAGCTGTCCCATTAGAAGGTTCAAGCACCTATCACAAGCACAGAGTCATCAAAGACTGGACGCTTCAGCTCTGAGGACTGAGTTGGAAGAGCAGATCGACATAATTCAGTGTTTGGGAAAAACACACCGGCATCCCCAGGATTACCAGTGGAAGGTAAGGGAGCTACCTGGAGAACACTTTGGTCCCCACGACCACACACCTTGTGACCCTCCCCATGTCACTCTTCAGTCTCACGCCCAAGAGACGATCATTTCACTCACACACCGGAACACAGGCACATGATTGGTTACAACAAGGACATCAGGGAACAGTCCCAGTGTCCACCCACGGCAGGGGATTGCACAAAGTGAGTGCAATGTCACACAAGGATCAAAGGAGCTCTTCATGTAATATTATTAAGTGATGAAAAGCTCACCACCTGGCTAGAGGCCAGTAAGACCCCAGGGCCCACCGGTCTCTGTGTCCCCAGTGCTGGGGTTACCGACATGCACCACCATATTCAGCTTTTCGCATGGATGCTGGGGATCGGAAGTCAGGTCCTCACGCTCGTTCAGCACGCCCCTTCCAGCCCCTTCCCCCGCGAGCCATCTCCCTGGTTGGTTTAATTCTTTTGTCTTTATCAGGTTCTTTGCTTTTCGTTTTTTTTCTTTTTCTTTTGGTTTTTTTCGAGACAGGGTTTCTCTGTGTAGCTTTGGAGCCTTTCCTGGAACTCACTCGGTAGCCCAGGCCGGCCTCAAACTCACAGAGATCTGCCTGGCTCTGCCTCCCGAGTGCTGGGATTAAAGGCGTGCACCACCAGAGCCCTGTTTTGTTTTTGTTGTTGTTGTTTGGTTTTTCTGTTTTTGTTTGTTTGTTTATTTGTTTGTTTGTTTTGTTTGCTCTTGTGCTTTTCTTATCCAGACAAGACGATGAGGACGATGACGAATTTTTTAACCATCAGGCTATACATTCACCAGTGATCAAATGACACCTTCAACCAATCCGATTCTGTGTGCACAAGGCCCCTTACAAAGAAAGGGGAGAAACAGAGTCGGCAGCTCTGTGACTCCATCAGCAAGCTCCTGGTCACCCTCGTCATTTAAGATCAACCTGGATATGTGGTGCAGGCTGTCAACTGTGCCAAGCCCCCTGATGAGGAAGTGAGTGAAATTCATCTCTTCTGTCGGTTGAACTACAAATCCCAGCGCATGGGCTGTTTGTCCAGAGGAACAGCACCCTTTCCTTTGCAGAAATGTGCTGTTCTTCACTTAGCTTCAGGTCTCAGTCCAGAGAGGGCACACGGTTCTTAATGACGTTCACAGCCAAGGGAAGGTGCTTAGAAGGCTCCTCTTGTCCTGGGCATCACTCAGACTAGGTGATCGCCAATGTCTGTGCTCAAGGGTTTTTTTTTTTTTTTTTTTTTTTTTTTGGTGAAATCAAGTGGAAAGAACTTTGCACCTGTTTCAGGAGGCTAGCTCTGCTCACCATGCATTGTGACCAGCTGTGGGACCCTTGGTTTTAATCACTCCAGGTTTATTTTGCTAGCAATCAAACAACACTGGTGATACCTGCCTAGGCCTGGTAGCCTGAACAACTAGAACGCAGTGAGGGCTGGATTTGATCTCTGTCAACCTCACTGTTTATTCCCAGCATCGAAAGCAGGGTCTACCATTAAGCAGTTGCTCAGAAGAGCTGTTGAACGAAGAGGGTCTTAGACTGTCATTCTGTTGTGTATCAACGGTTCTCAGATGAAGTTCCTGGATGTGAGTGCTAACTTCCAAAGCCAATGAGTCCCCTAAATCCAACTGAAGTACAGGGAGCATCAATTGTTGGGTACTAGAACTGTGTTCTGAGAGCTTTGGTACTCTGTGCAGGAGTAAGTGCCCAGCAAACCAAGCTCTTTGGTGAATGTTGGGGTTGCCACAAAAAGAGTACGTCAACTTTCTCCCAAACTGCTGTAAAGCATGGAGATGTACATCAGATTTTCAATACAAATGGAGGCCACTGGCTGGTGCCTCCTGAGAACAAAGCCAACTAGACCTGCTGAGACCCCATTAAACCCAAATGCATGTTAGACTTTCCTCAAGGGCAATCAGCAGAGTTCTACATATATGGGGTCCCATAAGGCTTTGCCATCAGCAACACTGTACTCTGTCTATATTTGAACTAGGATATACCCTAACAACATTTCTCAGAATGTATCTTCACACTTAAGCCACCCAGGGCTGTAACTTACAAAAACAAAACAAAACAAAACAAAAAAACAAAAAAAACCCAAACACCCCAGTGAATACAGCTCCGCTAAACCTCCCTACTTACCTTCCCGAATGTTGCTGGGTTAACCTGGTTCTGAGCACTCTGCCCACAGGTCTCCACATAAATCTCATACATGAGACATCGAGGCACACTAAACCCTTCACAGACGCAGAAATTGTCAACTAGCCTGCAGAGAGAGAGGGGAACCAGAAAGAGGAAATTGGTGGCTACTTTTCTGAAGTAAGGGTACTCTGACAGAGCCAGTGACCAGGCCATACATGGGTCCAGCCAAGTGACCTCTGTCTAGGTTACTGAATGGAGCAGAAGCTCACAAGCAGCCTAGAAAATGATCTCTTTTATCCTCAGGCCAGTGTTAGGAATATAGACTACAGGTTTTCAGTTGTCAACACTGTAAGGTTTGGGAGTTTATCGGAGGGGAAGTCACATGCTAAAAAGAAGTAGATATTCTTTGATGAATCTTTACAGAGACTGTAGCCAAGAGCTACGTAACTACAGGACAGAGAATTATTGACCTGGTAAAGCAAAATAATACCACAGTGTACACTCAGGTGGGAGGGTGTGGATGTTAACTGGTCCCAGAGGCCCACAGGCTAACAGCCTGGCCACTACCTTATGGTGTTTGGGGGGATGGTGGGACTGCTGTAAGGAAGTTAAGTCACAGGGATGTGCCTTTGAAGGGGATATTGGGACCTTCCTCTCTGCTTTTTGGCTGCCATTAGCGGCATGGCTCCAGGAAGGAACTCTCCATGATGCTCTCTGTCCCACTACAGACACAAAGCAATGGAGCCAGGTGACCCTGGACTGAAACCTCTGGAGGAGCCATTAGTCAGGGTAAGCCATTTTCTTTATGAACTTGATTTTCTCAGGGATTGCCATTTTTATCTCTCCCATCAAAATGCCAAAGAGAAGCAAGAAAGCCATAGGCATTAGAGGTGTAAGTAGACTGTCTCCGGGAGAGCGCAACCCCAAGGAGTAACTGGTGTGGGAAGCCTGACCTCTGTTGCATGTGACTCTGGAGAGAAGATGTGAGGCAACACTACCCCAGGTGACCCAGGGTAAGGGGCTGCCAGTGTGCCACCAAAACGTCCTTGTGTTTTACCTGAGGTTGGATGCCGAGGCCCATCCCAGCCAGGCCCCGAGGGTCTGTACCCACAGTACTATGTCCATTCCTGTGTTCCCCAGTCCGACTGTGTCTCTTCCTGTCTCTGAGATGGAAACCTCTTCTTTCCATTCCCCTAGACTAGCCAACATCCCGATTTCTCCAGGGGATAATTTATCATGCGCAGATGACGAGGGCACTGATGTCCTAGCTAGGACCCCACTTGACTAATAGATCATTGTTGGTCCACCCAACAGACCCCTGACTGAAAGACACAGGGTGAAGTAATGCAGACACATGGCCCATCTTCCACTGGACGACAGTTGGGGCCTCTCTACTCTCTCCTGAGCTGACTGCCAGGGCTCCAGCTCTTCGTGTTTGCTCTCTCTCTATACCCCTCCCTTTGGGGAGCCTGGTCCCTTCCATTCCAAGGCTATCTGTATTAGAAGTTGGGGCAGTACTTTGAATGACAGTGTTAGGTGAATTGAAGTCTTCCAGTCTTTTCTCCCAGCCCTGAAGGACACGTCGCCAGAGGCCCACCTACCTAAGAATTCTGGGCATGGGACTTGATTTGGACTTGCTGTTAAAATACACCCTCTTGCCGGGCGGTGGTGGCGCACGCCTTTAATCCCAGCACTCGGGAGGCAGAGCCAGGCGGATCTCTGTGAGTTCGAGGCCAGCCTGGGCTACCAAGTGAGTCCCAGGAAAGGCGCAAAGCTACACAGAGAAACCCTGTCTCGAAAAACCAAAAAACAAAACAAAACAAAACAAACAACAAAAAAAATACACCCTCTTGAAGACATCAGTTATCTGTAGAAGGGGTTTGGGGCACCTGCCTTGTCCCAAACCACAAGCCAGCTTAAGGAGGACGCCCAAGTATTTTAAATTTTATAATCATTCTTTCTAATCTATCTAGCAACATTCAAAACCCCAGAAATGCAGTGATGAGCTGAAGTAGTTAATTAAGGTACCAAGCTGACTCTTCCTGCTAAGAAGGTGAGGAAAAAACAAAAATCAAAAACAAAACAAACAAACAAAAAAAAAGAAAACATATTGCTGTTGTTTTTTCTCATTCAAGATGAGAAGGACCATAATTTTTTTTTTTTTTTTTTTTTTTTTGGTTTTTCGAGACAGGGTTTCTCTGTGTAGCTTTGCGCCTTTCCTGGAACTCACTTGGTAGCCCAGGCTGGCCTCGAACTCACAGAGATCCGCCTGGTTCTGCCTCCCGAGTGCTGGGATTAAAGGCGTGCGCCACCACCGCCCGGCAATTTTTTTTTTTTTTTTGGAAGGAAGTATAACTATCTATAATCGTAAACGTACTCTTCATTTTTTCTATTTCTTACTCAGGTGACTCTTTAAAAAGAGTTTTCCCTGAGAAATATTTCTTAAAACTTACAAAAATAAAAATGTAGGCTGATGTATAACAGTCACCTTATAAAGCCACGGTCTGAGGACTGACTGGCTTCAATTATTTTCCTATTTATAAAGAGCAGCAGACTCTTTTGAGTTCAGTCCCACGGGCTGAAGAGTATTTTTCTTTCTAGTTTTTTTTTCTTTTTCTGTATTTAAATAGCCAAGAAATGAATTTCATAAATAATATGGAATGCATTGTTGAAGCTAAAAGTTGTTTTAAGTCAGGCACATCCACTCTAGAGCTCACGCCAGGAGGAAAAAAAAAACAAAAAAACGTTTCCTCCCTGGCCAACGCCTGCCTGCGTTCCAGGTCTCCTACCAACAGGCCTAGGTCGGGGACAAGCTGGACTGCTTCCCACGGGAAGTGTGACCCACGGGGACAGCCAAATGTAAAACCGGAGCTCGGTGCGGATGCGTGGGGGGGACCGCGTGTGTGTGGGGACCGGCGTCCTCAGCCCTGGCCTCCTGCCCTCGACCTCGACCCAGACAGAGGTGCTCCTGCTCTCCCTCGACCTGGGCTCCAGCCCCGCCCGCGGCGACCCGCCCCTGTGCCGCGTCCCCGCCGCTCACCACTGGATGATGCCCCGGTGCAGGCCGCGGCTGCCCGCAGGGGAGGCCGGCACCGCCTCGGCCATGGCTCCGGCCGGCTGCAGCCGGGCAGCGAGCGGGCGGCACCGGTCCCCTCCGCCCTGTTTACTTTAGAGATGGGGCGCGCGGGGGAACACGCGGGAAGCCCTGCTGCAGGCAGGGAGGAGGAGGATGCTGCTGGACCCACGCCCTGCACCTAGGGGTGCGGGTTAGGGTCGTCTACCCCCCCCCCCCCCCGATCAAAGGTCTGAGAAACATCCCCCCACCCCATCCCACCCAGCCCTTGCCAGCTTTGGACCAACGGACCAAGCCAGGAAACCAGAAAGAAAAATGGAGGCACGTGTTTCCAACCAGGTCGCTCCTTGTGTTTGATCATCAAGAGTCATCGGCTGGACTGCGCTTGGAAATTATTTGGTTATTTTGGCACTTTGGAGAAATACTGACGTCCAAGCCATACCTCCTTTCCCAAAGGGGTTCGGTATATCTGGCCCGGGTGGGGGTGGGGCATGGGGAAGGGCGTTGACCTGGGTAAAGCCACTCTCTTGGATGAGGCTGTGTTCCAGGTGACTGAAAAGCTGAAAGCAGCCGGGCCTGGGGGCCTAGAATCCCAGGGAAGGGGACCCCAGGTGAGGCCAGTGTGCAGCTTCAGGTGGCTGCTATTGCAGACTGATCCCCAGAGCCTGAAGCCAGGCTAAGGCCTTTCTTGCCCTGCAGAGCCAAATGTGTTTGTGTGGCTGTTTTGTGACTGCGGTCTCCGAAGTTGACTTCTTTCTTGGGGCAATAGGCGGCTGTGTTCACAGGCATGCCATGCTGCACAGCCAGAGCCCACCAACCGGTAGGTGACACTGGCCGCCCACTGCTTATGAGTCTCCTAAGGATGTCTCAATCTAGATGAGAAACATATTTGACAACCAGAGTAACACAGTATCAAAGCTCAACTTAAAAACGAGTGGAGGACATGAGGAGAAGACACGCCTGTGTCCACTAAGCACCGGAAGAGATGCTCGACCTTAGAAAGAGATGCAAGCCCCGGCGGTACTCATTGGAATGACTCTTAGAAACAGAAAACAACAAATGTTCGTGGAGATGCAGGGAAATTGGAACCCTTGTTTCCTGCTGGTAGGGAGGAGGAGTGGAGCAGTTGCTATGGCCAACAGTATAGCCATCCCTCTAACCATGGGATTATCAAATGATGGAGTAGTGTCCAGTTCTAGATGCGCACTCAAAGCAGCGGAAAGGAAGCACTGACACATGTGCGGGCGAATTCATAGCAGCACTGTCCATGGGGAAGCTGTCTGAGCGTCCATGGACGGACAAATGGGTAGAGAAAATGTGGTATATCCAAACCGCGGGCTGGTATTCGTTCTTTAAAAGTCATTCAGTTCTGACACATGTTACCATGTGGATGGATTTTAAAACCGTTATGCTAATTGAGGAAGACCCTAAAGGGTGCTCCTATTCATACGAGGTACATCTGGTAATCAAACTCATAGAGACAGAAAAATAGACGGTTGTCATCTCGGGATAGTTGTGGAGGATGTTAAATAGGAATTCATACTTAACAGTGTTGAGTTTCAGTCTAGCATGATGAAAAAACTCTGTAGCTAGATGATCATTACACAATGTGAATGTGCTTAATGTTACTGAGTTGTGCAATTAAAAGTGGGTAAAATGTTTGATGTGATATATATGTACCACTTTTTGAAACAATCTGCCCCCCAAACACACCTATGTGAAAGCCCCCTTCTGAAAGCAAGGCAGGAATGCATTAAGCATATGAAAGTGCCAACTGCCTCCCACATCCGGGCACATCATGGGTAAGGTTCCTTTCCACGGGAACACCAACATCATGGGTAAGGTTCCAAGGAGCAAGTAAGTTCCAAAGCAGCAATTACGGGACATCCAAGGAGGAACCTGCACAATGAGGTGTGACTAGGTCACTGGAGCGGATAAAGGATGGCACCTGGGCCTTCTTGGGGACACTGCACTGCACTGAGGTGAATTCAACCTTGTCTTGAAGCTTGGAGAATCTTCAGGGCTGGATTGGGTGGGGTAAGTGGGTGGAGGTTGGAATAACCCAGTCAACAAGTGACCCACTGCCAATTTATCTTCCAAGCTCAGTTTCTGTGTTCAGGAAAGGCTGATTTAAAAGGCCATCTGTAGGGACAAGTGGCCATGCGTCATATTCTCGGAGTCAGGGGATAAGACGGACACTCTTCATGCTTCTAGAGAGCATCCCTCAAGGCAGGGAAGGTCAAGTGTATGTGTAGGTAAGAAGCATGTTAGAACACCGGTCTCAAGCTCATCTAGGAGACACAGCTGAACATTGAAGGGAGAGTAAAATGCCAGCTTCATTGAAGAATTAGCAACAAGAACCAAAGAGATGGGGTGCGGGGAAGGACTCGGCAAGGTAGCTGTCTCGGAGTCAGCCATCTTTCCCTAGTTGAGTCTCCAAGTGCCGATTGGTCCTTTGTGATTCAGCAGGAACACCATGGTTTTCTGATGGGCTTTGTCCAAAGGCTCAGATGCTGGGATTTCTGCAGCAAGACAGGTGGCTCCTACTCACAGGAAACCGAGGGCAGGACTCCTTCACATCTGCCTTAGTTAGGGCTTTATTGCTGTGAAGAAACACCATGACCACAGCAACTTGTATAAAGGAAAACATTTAGTTGGGGCTGGCTTACAGTTTCAGAGGTTTAGTCCATTATCACCATGGTAGGGAGCACGGCAGTATGCAGGCAGACATGGTGCTGGAGGAGGAGCTGAGAGTTCTACATTCAGGTTGGCAGGCAGCAGGAAGTGAATGGGCTTGAGTTTCTGAGACCTTAAAACCCACCCACTAGTGACACATTTCCCCCCCCCCAAAAGGCCACACCTACTCCAATAAGACCACACTACCTAACAGTGCCACTCCCTTTGGGCCAAGTAGTCAAGCACATGAGTCAATGGAGACCACTCCCATTCAGACCACCGCGTCATCCTGGATGCTGCTTCATCCTCAAGCCAGCTCCCTTCCACTCAGGCCATGTCTCAAGACACCAGCTCCTGTCCCCAGAGACTAGATAGAGCCAAGGCAAGTGTCTGTCATTCCAAGTCTACCCCACTTTGACTGCATAATATTTGCTGTGCTTCGAGGACCAGTATGTTCTTGGCATGGGGTTGGACTTCAGACATACAAGTGACACCATGACGGTTGGGTTGACTGTGTGTTTCTGCTAGTTGTTACTTCCAGTGATAGACGCTATGAAATGCAAGCATGACTTCATTTTAGCCCAAAGCTATTGAGGCCTGTTGATTAGAGGGCTCTGGAAACGAGGCCACAGGGTCGATTTCACAGCTTCTACACCCCAAGGGCCTATTAATTTCAGATGCCACCTGTGTCCTTATATGATCAAGCGTGTTACAGATTCAGACTTTGATTAGTTACATGCTAATCGAGTGACATTCTTAGAAGACTTATCCCCAGCCCACACCCTCTTAATGGACTAATTGTGCAGAGGATACTTACCTTTGCACATGACTTTTTATCAGCAGAATATTAATGGCTTTTATTAGAGTCGGACATAAAGCTACCTAAGTGCTGAGTAAAAGTAGATCTACAAACCGTTTCCATTTCAAAGGATGATTCACAGCCACTGACACAAGGAAATCTTTGTCTTGCAGCCGAAGGGACAGCCTGACCCATGCCTGTAACTCTTGTTCTACTAGAAAAGCCCCACCTCTCACTCCAGCTCAGCCTCTTCACTCTACCTTACACCACAGCAATGAAAATAAATGCGAATGTTTCTACCACGTGGCATTTCAGTTCTGTAAGCTGTATCTGAATGCTCACAATGCCTTCCCTCCTCCCACTCAGAATACAGTTCTTCTTTTTCCTCCTTCGGGCTAATTGGTTTCTAGATTATCCAATTAGTCTCAATTCACCTTCTAAGAGGGCGCCAGCTGCGCTTTATCCTTGCGCAAAGCCACCTCTGATGATCCTGGGTGCTTAATTTTGTTCAATTCTTGCAATTATTCACGGTCTGTGGATGGACCCAGGTGTCTCCAGGCAATGATAGGTTTTTAAATAAAGCTAATGAGGGCACGGAATGCATCGGGTCCGAAATTCACAAGGAAGCAGGCAGTTGCACAAAGGGGCCATTTGCAGAGACTGGCCAACTTTCACTGTCCATCTGGGCGTGCAAGACGCTAAACCAGCAAGCTGCAGACTTTCAAATTGTGTTGAGGTGAAACACTCCCGTTGGAGAGAGTCAAAATCACTCCTGCGTGTTACAGTTTTCACTGGTCTGCACTTACCTTTTGAGTGGCTGAGTGTTGTCCCAATTGAAAGCAATAGGAACACTGAAAATCTAACAATATCTCCTCCTCCCCATGGGGGGTGTCTCACTATGTAGCCCAGGCTAGCCTGGAACTCCTGGGTTCATGGGATCTCTTTGCCTCAGTCTCCTAAGTAGCTAGGACTATTCAGGTTGTTAATATTCTGATCCACTCCGCCTTGAAATCCCACCCCTTGGTGCCACCCTACATCCTGATGTAAAAGCCTCTTTTTAAGGAAAAACTCCATCTCTCTCTCTCTCTCTCTCTCTCTCTCTCTCTCTCTTTCCTTTTCCTCTAGGAGGTGTGCACCCCTCGACCTTTCTCTCTCTCTTCCTCTCTTTCTCTCTTCTCTTCCTCTTTCCTATCTTTCTCTTCATCTCTCTATTATAATAAACTCTCCATGTGGATTCAGCATCTGGGTTGTGAATTAATGGCCGCAGCCACCGCCACCATGACTGCATGGTGTGCATCTGCCCAGCATGGCAGCAAGTGTCCCCGCCCCCGCCCCGGCCAGCTAGGGGTTCCCCACATGTGTATAATTCATAACACAGATAGATGTTAACAGGATGACTGGCTCCCTACTCCCTGCCACTCTTAATCTGGGGCACCGTAGAGGCACCCACTTCCCATAGCGGTCTCTTGCCCTTCTGTTCCCATAGGGCATATGGAAAGCTGGCTCTGTGTGGTGTAACAAACAACATTATCTTCGGAGGAACTCGGAGAATGCTCGGAATGAGAAGAAATGGCCCCCATTTATCACAGAATACAGAGCACATTACGACTCGGAGCCTAACGTATTTGAACTCTAGTACACTGGAAGAGGCCTTCTCGGAAAGGCTGATAGAAAATTAAGCAAAACGAAAATGGGAAGCAGTTGTTGTTGCGTGAGAGCTGTCAAATAGGAGAGACAGTTAGGTACTGTTTCGATGGTAACTGCCCACAAAAGCACGTCTTTGCCTACTTTGTCAAGTAATTAAAAAAAAAATGGGTGAAAAAGACACTAAATCATTACTTTAGATGTGTATTGTAAATATTACTTTTAGGGGTGTAGAGGTTATTTTGTGAAGTGGTTTTTGAATGCTGGCACTGGGACATGTCTCATCTTCGTCTTCCCTGACACTCTGATGGGGATCGCTCACTGGTATGAGCACAGGCGAACAGCTGCTTGCTCCCATCATTTTGCTCGGATTCATTTCCCCACACTGACCCCGCTGTGAAACGCATTTTACTGAAGCATCTTCAAACCTCACATGTGTTTGAGAGAGCTTCCTGTGGGTCATGTGATGCTCCTGCTAATTACCCATTGGGATTCCCCAGGGGAAGGAAGCCGGAAGGAAGCATTATTTACAAGGGCCTCTGCCTGAGCTTTGCTGGAGAACAAAGGTAAACACATCCCAGTGGATGTCTGCAGATGGTTACAATAAAGCATGCTTCAGAAGCCTGCCTTCATAAACGCTGCAAATGGTCAGACCCCCTGCAAAGCCAGCCCAAGATGTAAATATAGGTTCAATTTCTTAACTATGGTGGGACCAGAAGAGTTTCTGACTTCAGATTTATTACATTTGGAACATTCACATATATACATAATGAAGTACCTTGAGGACAGGAGTCTAGTCCAAACACAAAATTTATATTTCAAACATGCCGTAGACACACAGTCTGGAGCTGATTGTGAGAAGTTATGCCTGGATGTGTGAAAGGCGTCCTATCACTGTTCAGAAAAGTTTTGGCGGTGGTGCCTTTCAGATTTCTGGTGTTTGGATTAGGTGTGCTCAGCGTGTATGGTCAAGGTCATCTTTTAAGATACAGTTTTCACATGTTACAACTGTGCCAGGCTCCTGACAACAGCCTTTGCCGTGGACATGCAGCTACACCCCTCTACCTGTATCCACCCTTCCCGACCACTCAGCCTGGGCACAGGTCTCAAAACTTTGCCCAGGGAAGCTGGGATGAGAAGCCACAGGAAGCCAGCTGGGAGATCAGGACAGACAGATGCCTGAGTGTTCTCTGGCTCCATGTAGCCCAGCTGTCCCTCCTGAAGTGAAGGACTGTGTGGTTTCTCTGTCTCCCCTGACAGACTGCCATTCTGATTCAGCTAGTTTGAGCAAGATTACTTTCCTTTTCAAGTGGACGAACTTTCTAATATCTGCCATTTGTCCTCCAAAGGGAAGGTTCTGGGTTTACTCCCACACCAGCTCTGAGGGGCAGAGCAGGGGCAGTGTTCAGTCAACCATTCACATACCAGCTCCCCAGGAAACTCTGTGTACAATTTGTGTGCTAGGGCTGGGAGACCCCAGGAAAGGCATTCTGCAGTGTCTGTGATGATGCTACTCATGGTAACTGCCATCTTTCATAAAGACACAAGAATGAAAATATGGCTACCCCAACATGCCTCAAAACTAAAGGTCATATAGCCCAAGATCACAGGGATGCTACAGGTTCCAGCTGGACCCCCAGGGGCCCGTAATGACACAGAACATGCAAGATTAAATCTGAGATGAGAGGAAGATGGGGACTGAGGTCTAACCATGCCCAGTCATATGTATGGACCTGGTTGCCATGGAGCAAGCATCACCCAAAAGAACAAGCAGTTAATGAAAACGACAAAGCCTTGGAAGGGATCCACATAGGTGGAAACTGCCTGGGACAGTGCCTGCATGTACCTGTCACCCCTACTACAATTCTTACTACTTCCTTTATCCACTCTGGAGGGTGTTGTGACTTGACCTTTGAGTTACAGTTGCCCTCCACACATGCAGATCTAGTCAATATGCTTAAGAATATTTAGGGGAAACTAAGCATAAATAATCTCCTCAAATCTTGGTAGATAGGATGTAGCATGCATGGGCTGGAATCAGAAGTGGATATCACTTTCAAAGGCCTTTAGCAATCCATGTCTGTAAGATAGACCACCATCCTCAAAACATCATGATCCCCCCAAACAGCACTATCAAATGAGGATTAAATATTGAATATTTAAATATTGAAACGTGAGCCTGTGGGGGACATTTGCTTTTCAAACAATAACACCTGCTGTAGTTTGAATGTGCCTCTTCCAAACTTGATGTTGAAACTTAATGCTTGTGATGGGGGTATTAAGAAGTGTGGCGTTGGGGGCAATGATTATCTTACCCTCACGAATGTTAGTGTCTTAACAATGACGAGCTTTGCCCTGGATATGTTTCCACCTTTTCACCCTTCTGTCCACACACGGATACAGCCTTCAAGGTCTCATTTCAGGGGCCGGAGAGACAGCTCAGTGGTTAAGAGCACTGACTGCTCTTCCAGAAGACCCGGGTTCAATTCCCAGCAACCACATGGTGGCTCACAACCATCAATGATGGGATCCAATGCCCTCTTCTTGCATGCAGGGATACATGCAGGGGGAGCACTCATACCTAAAAAAAAAAAGAAAGAAAGAAAGAAAGAAAGAAAGAAAGAAAGAAAGAAAGAAAGAAAGAAAGAAAGAAAGAAAGAAAGAAAAGAAAATACATAAATAACATTAAAAAAAAAAAAAAAAGATCCCATCTTGGAAGCCAAGCCAGTGCTCTCACTGGATTCAAATATGCTGATCCTCTGATCTGGGACTCCCCATCCTCCGGGACTGTGAAAAATAGACATTTGCCTTGTTTGTAAGCTGCACACAGAGGCCAGGGCTTTGTTGCAGTGACAGAGGCAGGTGACAACAGATGGGTGAGGACACCGTCCGCCTCTTGCTTCTCCCTTCTGTTCCCCTCTTCCTCTACGCCCACTTGCCACATCTAGAGAGGAGGGAAGGCCTGGTGTGCCCCACAGGAGCAGCATCTCTGGCTGACAAGCAAGGGTCAAGTTGCGTTATTTCGCCCTGTTTTACGCACGCGGTGTTCTGATATGGCCGCTGCGGGATCTAGAGTCCCTTTGGCAGGTTCTTGGTCCTGTAGGCAAAAGAAGCTGACACAGACACAGAAGGGAGCTGGAGGACACACTGCAGAGAGAGAGAACAACAGGCTGGCAAGCTCCGAATCCTCACAGCTCGGAGGACGGAGACGGAAGGAAAGGGCGGGAAGGGGAAGGGGGACTCTGAGTTAGAAGTCACCGGAGTCCAGCTCAGCAACGGAGTTTTCTGAGTAGCCGCATGAGAAGGAAGGCTATGGGGTCCATCTGAGCACATCTCATTAAGGGGACTTTGTTTCTGCCATTGCCTTATCTTGCCCCTAAGATACATGTTGTATTGTATGGTCTGGTATTGTACGGTCCACCCTATGGCTGTGGAATAATGCTTTTGTACACTGGTTTAATGAAACACTGATTGGCCCGTAGCCAGGCAGGAATTATAGGCAGGATGAGCACACAAGGAAGAGAAAGGCTGAGTCAGGAGATGCCAGCCTACCGTCCAGGGAGCAGCATGTAATGGCACAAAGGTATAGCCACGGAACATGTGGTGACATATAGATTAACAGAAATGTGCAGAGTTTAAGTATAAGAGCTAGTCAGTGGTAAGCCTGAGCTAATGGCCGGGCAGTTTTAATTAATATAAGCCTCTGTGTGATTACTTGGGTCTGAGTGGCTGAGGACTGGGCGGGACACAGGAAAACTTTCTGTACCATACTGTACCATATCATATCACATAATATCATATTACATCATATCCCACCATGCATCGCATGTCATATTACACTGTATCATATCACATTATAGCATAACTGTATCATATTGTACTGAAACGTACCATATCTCACCGTGTATCATATATCCTACTTCCTTACACATTCTTCTTTATATTGCAAAACAAGATTCCCTCTTTCACGTGGGAAGGGTCTTATCTCCAAGGAGACAGCCTTGATGGGAGGGAGGCACGTGTTTACATTGTAGAGGGTGTCACTGACCACCGACTGGCTTTTGTAAAGGGTACCAGTGGTATTTTTCTCTCTCATCTGTGGCCGAGGGTGCCCACACACGGATACCCATTTGTCCTGAGTTGGTGAGGGAACAGATGGCTGCAGTGGGTTCTCTGGGGCCTCTCTTCCTGCCTCGAGTCCTGAGTCACCACCCGACAAACACACATCCTCCGGTTTTCTTCTCAGCTAGCATGGGAACTCACGGTGCAGGGTATTGAAACACACTCAGAAGCCCCGACACACAGCACAAAGGACTTCCTTGGCTCTGGGAGATTTATTTTATTTTTTTTAATCAGGAATAAGATAAATAACTTTGCGGTGAGTCTGACCATACCCACTCAGGGAATATGCTGGATCACAGAGTGCAGGGTTAAAGACATTTTTTTTACTCCTTTACCCAACATGCAACTGACCAACTTCTGCTTTGTCACCCTCCTGCAGTCCAGCCAAAGGCTTCTCTCTCTCTCTCTCTCTCTCTCTCTCTCTCTCTCTCTCTCTCTCTCTCTCTCTTCAGGCAGGCTTTCCTCGGTGGTTCCCCAGGAGGATGGAGTTCTCCGTGCCCTCTCTTTTCTTCTCCACTTCTCTATCCTTTCCATCTCCCATCATTCCTAGCAGTAGGACGATGAAGACCAGAACGAAAACAATGTGAATGCTGACTCGAGTGGCTCCGTGATATGACTGTCTGTCATCGCCACCCTGTCACGGTCACTCAAGACGCTCATCTAACACTAAGGCTAGGATGCAACTCCCCGGCAGAGCACACACTTAGCTTGGTGACCTGCTTGCATCCTTAATGCCAAAACAAACAGAAACTAGACCTAGGCAGTAGGCATTTTATTTATTTTATTCTTTGGACAGGCTCTCACTATGTAGCCCAGGCTGGTCTCAAATTCAGGATCCTCCTACCCTAGCCTCTCAGTGCTGGGATTATGCGCATGCACTTCCATGTCTGGGTTTGGATGTTTCTATTGTTTTTTAAAGCGGAGGGATCCTGGTGAATGTGAGCAGTTTGCTCAAGATGCATCATTTTACCATTTCAGTTTCTATTGTAACTAAATCTGTGCCATCACTCACATTTCTATAACCTCCCTCAGTTTACCCAAAATAGAATCAAGGACATGGCTACACATTCTAGGGATTTTTTTTCTGTCTTTCCATAATGCCAAATAGTCACACAGAAGTTGCTCAGATGTGAACTATTGCTTCTCTAGCTTCCTGTCATCCCTTCACTTTCTTCTGGGTTCCCTGAGGCTTAGAACCTGTGACATGACACGTTTGCACACTCTGGCCTTTGCATAAACTGCCCCTTCTGCTCAGCATGGTTTCTCTTCCTCCTGGTTCACTGGTGCCTTCAGTTCACTGGTGCCTGCCCTACTTCAGCTCATCTCCCTGTGTGCCCAAAGCCTTCCCAGAAGCTCCCGGTCTCCCCCGACCCCCTCCCTGCCTGTGGCTCAAGTGTGTAGGACTCTGACGAGTGCCAGGTGCTTCACTGTCCTGTTCACCATTTTGTTGTTATTGTTGTTTTGTGCGTGCGGGTATGCATGTGCATGTGTGTGTGTCTGTGTGTGTGTGCGCGCGTGTTGTGTGTGAATGTGTGCTTGTGTGCATGCATGCACTTTTGCTATAACTTCGTGGCTTCTGTTTCTCTGAGTGGGGGTAGCACTTTTGTTTGGAGCCACTAAGAGCTGACACTTGTCACTTGAACTTCCTGACTTTGTTGGCCCTGCCAGGCACACAGAGGCCTCTGCATTTGATTTCCTCTGTAAGGAAGAAAAACAAAACAAAACAAAAGTCTCAATTTATCACGGGACTCAGCACAGGAAAGCTTGCACAATGGCCCCCAAGCTCCCTTGCTTTGGAAAGCTGTCTCAGCCGAGGAAGAGAGTTCCTCAAATCCAACAAAGGCTGCTTGTCTTCCTGGAGAAAGCAGCTTTGCCAGGAGACATTCACAGGGAGGTGGATGGCTCAGTGGCTCTGTGAACCTGCAGGCCAGTTGAGGAAGGAAGGCTTAGGGTCCCCTGGAGAGCAAAGCCATTTTACTGGGGTCACTGGACGATGGCAGCTATGAATTACGACTTCTCTGGATAATGCATGTGTTTGAAAACACTGTGAGGTCATCAAATGTTTAGGAGGAAGCCAGAAAGCCCCGGGGACTCCAGAGGCAGTGAGATAAACATCTGCCTTATCTTGCCTCACCCCTTCCTATCTCAGCTCACCCTTCCCTCTGCTACAGTCAGTAAGGAATACCTGTTATGGCCCCACCCACAGTCCCCACCCATTGGACCATCTGATGTCTGTCAATATTACTATGCTGATTTCATAACAAACCTTTAAAAACCTTACTCCATTTTCTTCCCCTTTTTGGATTAACTTAATATTTTTATCACTTCATTTGGAAAAAAAATCCTTGAGTTGGATGGCGGTAATAACCTGTTTCTGCGCTGTTAATAACGATTACAGAAATTATAGCATAAACAGTTATGTCTAAATGAGCACAGCAGCCTCGTACTGACAGTGGACACACATAGACGCTCCGTTTGCTTTTCCTCCTGTCTAGGTGGAGACCCCATCATGCCCATCTTTCTCCAGCCCCAGTGTCAACAACAAAGCGCTGGTCCAAGTGACCTGTCTAGTCTGTTTTCTTCTGTTGTTTCTTTGTTATCATAGCCCTCCATCTAGCATCGCTCTCCTCCTACCTAAAACTCATCCCTTAGGATTGTCCTAAATGATAATCTAGTCCTGGAAAACCTAGATTTTGTTTCTAAATATGTCTTGTTTTACCCACTTTCTAAGTGTGTTTATGCTGGTTTAAAAATTCCTGGGTGGCGTGTGCTACCTTCAGCACATAGATGGTGGGTTCCACCATCTTCTCTCTCTCATGTAAGTCTAGCATCTGCTTAAAGGTAATGTGTGCTGTTGCTGTTATTATTACCCCCCCCCCCCCCCCCCCCCCCCCCCCCCCCCCCCCCCCCCCCCCCGCCGCCCCCTTGGTTTTTCGAAACAGTGTTTCTCTGTGTAACAGCCCTGGCTGTCCTGGAACTCTCTTTGTAGACCAGGCTGACCTTGACATTCACCTACCTTTGCCTCCTGAGTGTTGGGATTAAAGGCATGAGCCACCATGCCTGGCTCCCCTTGTCCTTTTAACAGTGTGAGCTGCCTGGATTGTTCTCCGGTTTCACAATAATGGGATTTGGGGTGCATTTCTTACACTTTGTCTAGTTTGGTGATGGTTAGATCTCTTCAGTCTTATAGCTTAAAGTCTCACTTCAGTTGTAAGGAATTCTCAGCCACTGTCTCCAAATATCTCCCCTGCCCTCTCCTGTCCTTTTGGAGCTGAGGGACAGTGTAGATGGTTGCTCCTGCCTTCCACATCTTTAAATCTCGTTCATGTATTTTCTTTTACTCGGTTTGACACTAGATTTTAGTTTTCTTTCTGTTTTTCAATGGTAGGAGTTCTGTTTGGTCATTATTCAAGTCTGCTGTATCACAAGCCACTTGTGGTACTCACCTGTAATCCTTCCTAGTACTCAGGAATCTGAGACGGGAGGATTTTGAGTTAGAGGGTAGCCTTGGCTACGTAACAGATCTGTTCCTTATTTCCTGAAAATATGAGGTTTATGCCTTTAATAAGCTTTTTTAAAAATATGAACTACACCACATATTGTTTTAGATTCTGCCAGAGAGGTGAACTTTGAGGTGTTTGCAGTTGGGTTCCTCTAATTACCATCTCATTGGTTCTTGCACAGAGTGTCTGGGTACCTCCCATATGTGTTTGATCTGGTTGTTTTTGCTACTGTTCTTGACAATTTGTCTTCGGGGTTTTCTTAGATGGAAGAAGGTACTTTCCCCTGGAGAGAGTCTGTGTTTGTTTCCTCCAGCAGGCTTAGGACCTTATGAGTACAGGAGACATTTAATTTTAAAAGATGAACTTTCTGGACCACCCAGAAAACACGGTTGTGGTCTGCCAGTCCACACAGAATCGGGTTTATGGTCATGATTCTGTAAGGGAAGCCTGATTTTTCCATACCTTGCTCAGTATTGAGTGAGTGTTCCTCAAAGTCTTTGTTGTTCTTGTTGTTGTTCGAGACAGGGTTCCTCTGTGTAGCTTTGCGCCTTTCCTGGAACTCACTCTGTAGACCAGGCTGGCCTCGAACTCAAAAAGATATCCTCCTGCCTCTGCCTCCCGAGTGCTGGGATTAAAGGCGTGCACCATCACCTTTTGATGGAAGTTTACTTAAGGAACGCCCATTTGCTGATTTTAGCTTTATGAGGGTCCCATGAGACCAAGGTCACTCTGATCATTTCCAATGTTGATTTTTATTCGCTGTCCTGTGAGGCCAGATTTTTGGTGCCTCCAAAATACAAGTGTTAGAATTCTACTCACCCACTTAGAATTATGGTTTGGTAGTTCCTTACTCTCTTAACAGTTCTGTGATCTTTAATATATTTTTAAAAACATCTCATACGTTAGTTTTTATTGACTTTCAGCCAAAGACACTATTTTCCTGTATTTATTGAGAAAAATCACATGATGTTTCTCCTTTAAACTGGATGGCATGGTGTGGTCGTTGAAGGAGATGTCCCCCATAAGTCCCTGGCATTTGAATACTTGGTCCCTAGTTGGTGGTACTGTTTGGGGAATCTTAGGGGGGGTTGGCCTTCCTGGAGGAAGTATGCCACTGTGGGTGAGCTTTGAGGTTTCAAGATTGCCACCATTCCCATGGTTCTCTCAGCTTCTGGCATGGGGCTGGAGATGTGAGCTCTCAGCTGCTGTTCCAACCGCCCTGCCTGCCCGCCTGCTGCCATGTTCCCCCACCATGCTGGTGGCGATGGACTTCAGCCCTCTGTCACTGTAAGCCCAAATAAACCCTCCTTCTGTAAAGTTGCCTCGGTTATGACGTTTTATCACAGCAATAGGAAAGAAACTAAGACTCAGCAAATTTTATTAGTTGTCGTTTTTTGGAATAAACTCAATCTGGTCTGATATATTATACCATTAATAAATTTGAACTCTTGCCACTATAGACTGTGTGTGTTTCTCCCACCCAGACTTGTATGCTCAAATGGAATCCTCCGTGTGATGAGATTTTAATTAACCATTCATTCTAATGGTTAATCTGGGCTGTCAGCTTGATAGAATTTAGAATCCCCATAGACATCTCTGAGCATGTCTGTGGGGAGGATTTTCTAGACTAAGCAACTGATGCTGAAAGACCTGACCCAGTCCAAAGACTGGCGTCCAGGACTAAATTAAAAAGAGAAAGCTGGTTGAGCTAGCGCGTTCTTCTCCCTCTGCTTCCTGACTGTGGATCCAATGTGACCAGCTGCCTCCAACCCCTGCTGCAGACGTGACTTTCTCATCATCATGAACTGTACCTCAGACTGTGGGCCAAATAAATGCTTCCTCCTTTCCTTTGCCTTTGTTGAGGTATTCTATCACAGCAGCGGGAGAAGGGACTAATACAGGGGGAGGTTAGGCGAATCTTCGAAGCCACAGGAATAGGACTGGTGGAGGTCAGAGGACAACCTTGTGGAGTTGGTTCTCTCATTCCACCTTTTACATGGGTCCTGGCACTCCAATGTAGCTAGAGTTTTCCTGCCTGGCCCACAGTCAGGACAAATCTCTATCACCCGCCAGTCCCACAGCCTCTCAGACCCGACCAAGTAAACACAGAGACTTATATTGGTTATAAACTGTATGGCCGTGGCAGGCTTCTTGCTAACTGTTCTTACAGCTTAAATTAATCCATTTCCATTAATCTATACCTTGCCACGTGGCTCGTGGCTTACCGGCATCTTCACATGCTGTTTGTCATCGTGGCGGCTGGCAGTGTCTCTGACTCAGCCTTCCACTTCCCAGAATTCTCCTCTCTCCTTGTCCCGCCTATACTTCCTCCTGCCTGACTACTGGCCAATCAGTGTTTTATTTGCTAACCAATCAGAGCAACACATTTGCCATACAGAACATCCCACAGCACTCCAACACAGATGGGCAGGCCTTCACAAACACCTCAACCCAGCCTCAGTTTTGTAGTATTTTATTACCATTTTGTGCTGATTTCTATTTTGGTTCATGAGAAACTGTCTTCTAATTACAAACAGGATGGAGATTTTTTTTTTTTAGGAGAGTATGAGTGTGTGTGAGACAAAATCTTGCTATGTAGCCCAAACTAGTCTTGAATCAAGGATGCTCTCCTAGGATTATGGATGTGTGCCGCCACCACCCTGACAGGAAATGTGTTTTTATGATTTATGTCAGAAACATACTATGACTATTATCAATCTTTTGAAATTTGATGTTTCCATCATATCATGGTTGAGTGTGTCATGTGCTTGTAAAGAACGTAAACTTGACAGGTTATTCAACAACATCCCCATTTTGTTCTGTCTGATAAGTGCTTTCAGATTTCCTGTGAGCAATGTCCAAGTAGTAGGCATTCAGTTTTCATTTGGAAATGTCCCCACTGCCCTGCCCTTGTTCTTAAGGTGGCAGCGTTGTGGGGGCAGGGGGCATTTATAGTCTCCATTGTATGAGCCAGGCATGCCCACCAGGGTGTGGAATCCTGCCTCTGACCGGATTTTGTCATTGAGGGATTTTGTTGTTGTTGTGTGGTGTGTGTGTGTGTGTGTGTGTGTGTGTGTGTGTGTGTGTGTGTTTTATCCTGAGAATGAAACCCAGAACATCAATTTTGCTTTTATTGGGTCTTTGAGTTTGGGGACTGTCTTCATTATTTTCTGCTGCTGTGATAAGATACCACAAACAAGGCAACTTAAAAAGAGGGAGTTTGTTTAGGACTTACAGTTTCAGAGGGAGAGTCCATGGCTATCACTGTGGCAGGGAGCCCTGCAGCAGACAGGCAGGCATGGCTGGAGTAGGATGAGAGCTCATCCTTGTCCACAAGCACGAGCCAGAGAGAGAGAGAGAGAGAGAGAGAGAGAGAGAGAGAGAGAGAGAGAGAGAGAGAGAGAAAGAGAGAGAGAGAACTGGGAATGGTGAGGGCCTTTGAAACCTCAAATCCAGCCCCCAGTGACACACCTCCTCCAACAAGGCTACACCTCCTAATCAAACAGGTCCACAAACTGGGGACCAAGCATTCAAATGTATGCGCCTTTAGGGACTTTCTCATTCAAACCACCTCAAGTACTCTTTTAAAAGAGGCTTCATATAGCATGAAGTATTAATCCCTACCCTTCCACTATCTGCCATGTGAAGACACAGCACTTCTTCAGTCCAAGCATGCATCCATATCTTGGAAATAGAAAGCTGTGGGAGCCCACAGTGACTCCAGTTGGTGGCTTGATTCCATCTTGACTCAAGGTCAGAGAGTTCAAGCTTGTCTTTGCCCCTTAAGGCTGGATAACAGGATGTTTGGCCAAAGAGGCATGGTTACCAGATGTCTTGAGAATTAAGGGGGTGATTACACTTGTTAGTTCCTTGAACCGTGGTGTCCTTGAGAGGGGAAGGTCTTTTGCCATCCTTGCTTTGGGTATAAAAAGGCTGTGAGAGACAAACTCAGGGCTGCTGCAGTACTGACTCAGATCCCTCCCTGTGTCTCTGTTTTTTCTTTCACATCCCTGTCTTTCCTCTCTGTTTTCCCTCAGTCCTCACTCCCCTATTCAGGACTGTTTGACGGGTCAGGTAGGACCCGACAGAAAGCAGCCCTCACCAGACAACTCAACTTGTCAGTATCTTTATTTTGGATTTCCAAAGCTATGAGGGAATAAACTTCTGTTCTTTTATAACTTAACCAGCCTCCGGTAGTTTATCATAGCATCACAAGATGAATTTAATACCCAGGCTTCTACCTGCCGTCTTAGCAATATTTCCTGTTGTATTAGCTCTTGAATCTTTTTTTGTTGTTGTTGTTGTTCTCCATCTTTACACTGTTACAGTTAGATTGGGCTGATCACTACTTGCTGCTAGCCACCTTGCAATGGTTTACTGGTATTTACTCATCCTATCTAAAGATTAGAAAGATCGAGGACTGTGTGGTATTCATTCGTATATCTCCAGAACTTAGGGGTAGTGTCTAATGTTTTTTGGATCTTAATGCATATTAGTTTATCAGAGTATTCCTAAAGTGGGTTAATTCTTCCTGGTGTGGCAGGGAAAAAACATCCGAATACTTGTATAAGGTCAAAGCCAAGTTTGTACAATGCAGCAAGAGTAGATTTAGGAGCATGGTCAGGGGCAGACAGGACAACAGCTGCCCAAAATACCCACAGAGGGCAAAGGAACACACCAGCAGCAGCAAGCAGCCAGGACACAGGCACAGGCTGTGAGATAGGAAGGTAGGTTATCATTGCTTATCCTTCAAAGAACAATGGGCAGGTGCTTTTAAATAATCATTATAATTATTATTTATCAGTGTGTGTGAGTGTGCGTGTGTGTGTGTGTGTGTGTGTGTGTGTGTGTGTGTGTGTGTGTGCACCATGACATGCGAATGAAGGTCAGAGTTATATACATCTTCGTGCAATCAGTTCTCCACTTTCATGTGAATTCTGGGGATTGACCTCAGGCCTCCAGGCTTATGTTTTAAACTTCTTTACCCAATGAGCTAAGGTATCTTGCTGGTTACAATGAATGGAGTTTTGTTAATCTTTTTTTCTTTTAAAGATGTTGTGTACGCAGGGGTCTAGAGATAGACGGCTCACTGGTTAGGGGCTCTCACTGCTTTTGCCAAGCATCTGAGTTCATTTTCCAGAATCCACATTGTGGCTCACAACTGCCTGCACCTGTCCTCCTGTGCACATGCCAACCTTCATATACACATAATTTAAAATAAAATAAGCCTGCCAGTGGCAGGTGGTGGTGCATGCTTTTAATTCCAGGACTGGGGGAGGCAGAGGCAGGCAGATCTCTATGAGTTCAAGGCCAGCCTGGTCTACATAGTGATTTCCAGGATAGCCAAGACTACATAGAGAAACCCTGTCTCAATTAATAAATAATAAAGCAAAGCTTTTTTTAAAATGCTGTATGGTTGTTATTAGTATGTTACTTATAGATAAATAAGAGATAAATAAAAAGAGATAAATAAAACAGTTAAGGAAAATGTCCTTGACTCCAGGCCACACATCATCCTTCTGGTGACCCTCATTAGATATTGGGTGCTGGTGTGACCTAACAGAGCGTGACCTTCAGGGTCCAGGGTAGGTACTAGGTGACTGTGAATGGAATTCTGAACCGTGAGTTCATATCCTCCCCTGCTCAACCGTGATGAGGCATGCTGCACCTGCCCCAGAGAGTACGCAGCTCATACCTTTCAAACGCAGGCATTTAAAAACATGTATATAGTGGCTAGCTGTTCTAGCTACGACCTTGAAGCACTGCCCCTAGTGAGGTAGCAGGTAACTGTTACATCTGCCTATAACCTTGAGGTACATGCCCCTGGGGTGTGGCCACTAGGGACCCTTAAGACCTGGGATGCGGGCACTCTCTTCTCTCCCTTGTGTTTTTGGATGCTGGAGACAGACCAGGCGACAGAACAGCGTGGGACTGTGCCTCAGCCTTCCAGGACCCTGCAATAATTCCTCTGCTCTGTATAGTGAGTTTTCTTTCTCTAATAACTTCCTTTGCCCTTTAAGGAGACTCTGTGGATTGCTAGCAATGTCAGGACCCATTCCATGTACCCACTACATTCCCTCTCGGGAGTTAAGGAAAGTAAGTGTGGTCATTTTTCTGCTTCTGCTCCCAGGGCCTGCCCAGAGGAGTTTCTAATGTCCAACTGACTCCCCTCTCCTGTATCTCTTTCCAGTGCAGCTTGAACTCAGCCTCTGAGTCAGTATTTGCCAGTTATTAATTAATTACCTTAATTAATAACTTCATTCAAATTTATTTAATTATTACATAATTATTGCAAATGCTCTTGCGCCATTCATGTTCTGCGTTGGGCTAAGAGCTTCCTGTATTGGCTCTTGCTGCCTTGAAGGAGCAAATCCCATTTTTCATCCCATCCAAGTACTCACTAGCCTGACGCTGCTTAGCTTCAGACGAGATCTGGCACGAGATCTGGCACAGTCAAGGGGTATGTATGGTCATAGACGAATCTGTGTTTTTCTAACTCAATTATTTTTAAACAGGAGGGACTATCTTCCTTCTTACTGTGGAGATGGGGCCTGTCCTCTCTATCCGGGAAGTGTGAGAAACATAATGGGTCTTAGTGAATAGCGAATAGCTGTTTTATCCGTGTACATAAGGGAGGTCTTGCTGTGAGTACGGCATCGGGTTCTGGTGGGTGAGATGATTTGTCCCAGATGAACTGCAAAGGGCTCCTGTCAGATTTTATGTCTACTGACATCACTGAGCCATTCTGATACAGAACACTCAATGTCACACTCCCGTGGGGCCCCCGTGACACAGCACACAGCTTCTTCAGCCTGACAGCGGCTCCCCTTCCCCGGGACACTCCCTGGACCTGGCTTCATTTGATCTGAAAGTCTCCTGTGGCTGGCGCTTGGGATACTGCAAACCTCTCAGGCCTGCTTGACCTAGGATAACACCCAGCAGAACTCCTGCATGAACTGGAGGAGGACTGGCCAGGCGGCAGGCTAGCTCAGGTCCTCCGGGAGGCTCAAAGCCAAAGAAAAAGCTGCTGAGCATGCTGATTGCTACCCCGGATAACGAGGAAATCAACAATAGCACATTCAGAATTAGTACCGGTGGCGCAGTGCCAGACAGGAGGCAGCCAGGGAGAGCATTTTATTGGGTTGTATTTTTGTTTTGTTTTTGCCCCCCCCCACCCCACTTGTTTTGCTATTTTGTGGGGAGGAACTGGGGCCTCGCTTGGTAGCCTAGGTTAGCCTTGAACTCTTGGTTCTGCTGCTTCAACCTCTCAAGTGATGGAAATGTCCTGTTAGTTTACTGTTGTGTGTGTGTGTCTTTTTTTTTTTTAGGTTGTTTTCTCTTTCCTTTCCTGCCCCAAACCCTCTCACGTACCTCTCCTTGCTCTCCTTCAAATTCACGGTCTCTTTTTTCAGTAATTGTTTTACACACGTGTGTGCATGTGCAAATGTGTGTGTGTGTGTACGTGTGTGTGTGTGTGTGTGTACATATGTACTCCTAAACACATAAATACAATCTGGTCAGTCTCTATAATGTTATTTGTAGGTATGTTTCAGGGATATGTGGAGGCCCACAAAGGTTTCCTAGTGAGATCTGAGCTGGCTTTACCCAGCAGGGCTGCATTAGAGGATGGCTTGACCATGTGCATGGTTACCAGGTGATTGGAAGGGTCTACACTTGGCTGAGCTAGGGGGAGGTCTTTTGCTCCACCATTTGGCATTCCTATAAATAGCTCTTTGGAAGAGACAGGAGGGGCCTGTGGATAAGGATCCAGGCCCTCCCGAGGCTATCCTGTGTTTCTGTCTGTTTCTCTCCCCTCTATCCTGCTATCTAATATCTCTTATCCCTCTCTCCTCAAAAGAGTTCCCTGTTGTAAAATGTGGGAACCGGTTTCCCAGCTGGGCTCTCACAGGGGTGACCCTTCGGGAAATCCAAACTGGAAACCCAGCCAACTCCCCAGGGCTGGTGAAGTCCTGGGTCTTGGAGGAGAGCCTACAACCCCTAACTACATTCTAAGTGTTTGTCCTTATACCTGCAGGTGAGTGGAGTCCTCACCCCTCATCATGGAAGCTTCTCTTTGCAACAGATGAGACTATTACAGAAATCCACAATTCATCACAATGCAGAGCTGTGGAGCTTAGTCCCATCTGATGATACATTTACAAAACGCTCCTGTACCTAAGGCTCTGGGAACGCTGTGGGGGAGGGGTCAGAAAGACGATAAGAGCCAGAGGATCAGGGAGTTCGCTGCGTGGTTGTGTCTCTTAGGAAGCCTCACCCCCCGTGAAGTCTCACCAGCATGACTGCCTAAACATGAGCTGAACAAGGATGACACCAACAGATGTGCCAAAGGGGATGGAGGAACCCCCACAAGGCTTCAACCCTCCACAAAGAACCACAGGCACCCAAGGAATGCTGGGAGTGGGAGGAACAGTCTACACTAAGTGGTTACCCGGTACCAAATGGTCGGCCCTGAAAACATGCATCTAAGTGTGTGTGTGTGTTTAAAGCATGTCACATGACAATGTTCAGTAGGTCAGGACAAACCCAGAAGCCGAGGATTTATTCAAGGGCTGGAGATATGTTATTAGTTGCGTGCAGGGAACTTGCGAGTGTGGTTCCGTCCCAGCACTCTGAGAAACAAAGCCAAGTTCCATCAGCCAGGCAGGGTAGGGTGTGCTGAGATGACATAGCTGAGAGAGTTCGTTTTCCGGGGAAGCTGTAACAAAACGCCACACACAGGATGGCTTAGACATCAGCCATGTGTGTTCCCGCAGTTCTGAAGCCCAGAAGTCTAAGATCTGGGTGTTGGAAAGGTGGACTCCTTCTCAGGCCGCTTTACACATCCTGGTTCCCCCTCCCCTCTCCTGTCTACATGATCCTCTCTCTGTGGGTTTGTCTGGGTCCTCATAACTCTCTTCTTAAGGAGGACTTGTACTGGGTTAGGGCCCACCGCAGGGACTTTATCTTGACTTGATCAGCTCTGAAAGGCCCCAGTTCCAAATGCATTCTGAGGAACTGGGATCCAGGCTTTAACTTATGAACCTGGGACAAAACCTACAGCTCACCCTCCAACAATAAGTAGTGAATGAAAGTGGTTAATATCCTAGCAGGGCAAAAAAAAAAAAAGCATTATTTTTGACATTTAAAAAAAATTTTTTTTATTATTTTATTTTACAATATAATTTAATTCTACATATCATCCATGGATTCCCTTGTTCTCCCCCCTCCTGCCCCCCTCCCCTTCCCCCCAGCCCACCCCCCATTCCCATCTCCCCCAGGGCAAAGCCTCCCCTGAGGATTGAGATCAACCTGGTAGACTCAGTCCAGGCAGGTCCAGTCCCCTCCTCCCAGGCCGAGCCAAGCGACCCTGCATAAGCCCCAGGTATCAAACAGCCAGCTCATGCACTGAGCACAGGACCCGGTCCCACTGCTTGGATGCCTCCCAAACAGATCAAGCCAATCAACTGTCTCACCCATTCAGAGGGCCTGATCCAGTTGGTTAAAATATATTTTTATTTTAATTATCTGTATGCATGTGTGTCTGTGTGTGGCTATGTGCAGATAAGTGTAGTGCCTGTGGAGGCCAGAAGAGGGCATCAGATCCCTTAGAGCAGTGGTTCTCAACCTTCCTAAAGCTGCAACCCTTTAATACATTTTCTCATGTTGTGGTGGCCCCCAACCACAAAATTGTTTTCGTTGCTACTTCATAACTGTAATTTTGTCACTGTTGTGAATCATAACGTAAATATCTGATATGCAGGCTATCTGATACTCAACCCACAGGTTGAGAACCACTGCCCTAGAGCTAGAGTTACAGGTAGTTGTGAGTCATCCCACACGAGTCCTGGGAACAAAGTTTGAGTCCTCTGGAGGAGCAGCAAGTGCTCTGAACCACCGAGTCATTCCTCTAGCAGCGACATTACATATTTTAATGGTAGATTGAAGTCATTTGCAAATCTACTGTATGCAGGTAAAACGAAGCCCTGGACCATTATCAACTGTCGTTAGTAACTCTAAGGAAGGTACATCCCTGGAACCAGCCTGAATCAGTTCAACAATGCTCCCAAATGACTCTGAAAGGAAATACAATCACTCGTTGATCATATTTCCCACTTTTGCTTCCCCTTTTCACATGTATAACAAAATCAGTAAAATGCTAAAAAAAACCACAGGAACGGTGATGTGAGAGGCTGGGAAAGCAAGGAGCACACAGTGCACACTGCACAGTGTCAGCCTTGACTTCCACTCAGTGTGTCCCTCCGAGGTTAGAGCTGCAAATTCACTCACTAACACTCAACCATATTGCTGGTTGTTTCAAGTTATTTGTGAATTTAGAAGTCATGGGCTGAGAGATGGCCTGCAGTTAAAAGCCTGGCTCCTCACAGTCATATGGAACTCCAGCTTCAGCCTCAGGGGATCCGATGTCCTCTGTGGGTACTTGCACAGATGTGCACACACACACACACACACACACACATACACACATATATACTCTCACACATATACACACACACATACACATGCACACATATACATACATACACACGCTGGAGTGCATGCATGTACATATACATATACACACACATACTTAAGAAATAAAATCTTTTAAAAATCACTATAAAACTCTCCTTATTCATTTATTAACTTAGAGGTGCAGACTGACCACTGCAGGTGTAAAAGACAGACTTAAGAAACTAACCTAATCTTGCCATAAATACTTAAATTTACTTAGTATTAAGAACAAGAGTTCTTCTCACACGGATGTATCCATTCAATGATTCTGTCTCTCGGGAAGGTAGTTCTACTGAGTCTGCCTTTCCTGCTAACACGGCTGGCTGAAACTGGCTTCGGTGAGACCTTCAGGGTTCGGTCACCACCATTTCCCAAGTGAGATCAAATGAATGAGGTACTATTGTTTTCCCCTGTGGTTTATAAAGTGGAAATACTTTACCACCCATTTTTGGAACATTTCAATCACATGCTTCAGTTTCGCTTTCCATAGAATTGGGCTTCTTGATGCTTCTCTAAAGCCATGTCATCCACTGTGTAACAAGCAGCATGTTTTGGTTCAGCACCCCCTCCCCGCTCCCCCCCTCCCCCATAAACAATAAGCAATCAATAAAAGTCTATAGCCAGCTCCACACTGCATGGATCCTTGGTATACTTTCCCGGGAATGGAATTGTTGGATTAAAGAGCGTGCGTGTTTAAATTATTATTTATTTTTCTTTGTGTACGTCTGTCCGTGTCTGTGTGAGTGTATTTGGTTATGAGTGCAGGCGCCTGTGGAGGTTAGAAGAAGGAGTCAGATCCCCTGGAGCTGGACTGACAGGATCTTGTGAGCCATTTTAACATGGGTGCTGGGAACAGAACTCGGGACTCTGTAAGAGAGCATCAAGGGTCTTAGCCATGGAGCCATCTCTCCGGTCCTGTGTTTAAAATGGAATGGCACTGTCGGATTGCCTCAATGAAAGGTTATTATTAGTTTTCTTGCCATACACCACTCAGATGCTTGCCCACTTTTGAACATCCTACTCAACAGTCTAGTGGACAGCAGGTGGTTTGGATGAGTCGTTAAAACCACAGTAAACATTACCAATCAGTGACCCCCTCTCCTCTTACTCCTTTGGCATGTGGCTGAGCTTTTATTTTTGTTTTTGAGGTAACATCTTGCCTTATAGCCCAACCCTGGCTTCAAGCTTGGAGTCCTCTCCAGTGCTGGGATTACAGGTGTGCCCCATTCCTCCTGCTTCTGTTTCTTGGCTCTTACACATTCTTTTGTGAATTGACTGTATTTGTTTCCTCTTTTCCTGTCACCGTGGTTGATCTTACACTGATTCATAAAGACCCTCCTATAGTAAGGATTGTTATTGCAATAGTAACCATTTCAGTTACAAACTATTTCCCCCAGGTCTTTTTTTTTCTTTCTTTTGATTGATTGATTGTTTTCGTTTGGTTTTGGTGAGTTCTTGCCATGTACAAGCCATATATCTGTCATTTGTCATCATGCTAAAATAATTATATGTTTTAAAGTAATTTCTTACAGGGATGTAGGTTTCACCTTCATCTGTATTCTGGAAGTTGGGTAATGATGCACCAACAAATTTAGCTACAAAACCAAAAATCAATTACATAGTAATAAGTGGTGTTCAAGCTAGGAAAACCAAGTTTGGCACAAAAACGGAAGACTGAAAAAGTTCCAAGGATGTAATATAAAGAAGTAACATCCCTGTGTGAAACGGTAGATAATGAAAGGAGCCATTAGCTCATTCGGGACCTTTCTGCCAATGTAATTGATCTTGAAGAAGTTGAAGTCTCTGGAAAAAATAAAAGCTTGGGAAAATGTGCTAATTTTGTTTAAAAATGCATGAAGCCCTTTGATAATAACGACCTGTTTGGGGAGACGCCAGGAACTGAGATTTATCCACAGAACAGAGCTTAAGTGTCTTATGTCATGAAACAAAGTAAAAATGTTCAAAGGAGAATTCCATCAACTTCCCAGCTTTTTCCAAGAGCTTGCTCACAACCCCAGCGTGGCAGCTGCGACCAGAAGTTATCTGGGTTCCCTCAGCACAGGATGAGAAGACCAAGGACGCCTCTGGGTTCAAACAAGCCCAAGTTCAGAGCCAAGAATAACTCGACTGACAAGCCAGCCATAAAAGAAAGTTTCAAGCTAGCATTTAAAAGAATGAAATGGAGTGTGACTCTGTAGTCTTAAGAAAATTCAGGAGAATCAAAAAGATCAACCATGCTGTCGCCTCTGAGTTTTCTAAGTGCCCCTGGGAAATTCTGCAGGCTCCTCCTCAAGCAACAGGTGTTCCAGCGCAGCTTCCCGCCTGAAATCTGGGCTGATGCCAGCTTCGTTCACCCTGATGTCCAGGCCAGAAAGGCTGGCGTTAGCTTGCACACTCATCGCCCTTCGTTTCCTGCCTTTTATCCAAATAACAGACACGATGTTTCCTCTTGTGGGCTTTCTCAACTTCCGGTGAAAACCAGTTGGTCCTTTGACGATGATGCTCTTCCTTCCTTCCTTTCTTTTTTTTTTTTCTTAAAAGATTTCATTTTATTTTTAATGTGTGTGTGTGTGTGTGTGTGTGTGTGTGTGTGTGTGTGTGTGTGTGTGTGTGTAGTGTAGTGTAAACATAAGTACAGGTTCCCTCATAGGTTAGCAGAGAGCTTGGATCCCCTGGAACGCTCCAGGTGGTTGTGGGCTGCCTGACACGGGTGCTGGGTACCACACTTGGGAGCAACCAATCCACCTCTGCATCCCCTATCGTCTTCCTTCTAAAAGCAAAGACAAATACACCCTGGTTTTATTATATTTTTCTTCACTTAGTGTGTACATGTGTGTTCCCACAGACACACACCACAGCTCATGTGACGGTCAGAGGACAACCTGAGGGGTTGGTTCTCTTCTTTGCCATGTGGGTCTTGAGGATCAAACTCAGTTCCTCTAGCTTGGCAGCAAGTTCCCTTACACAATGAACCATCTCTCTGGCCCCGACCATAATGTTCAAAGAAATGTTTTTCTGTGATTGGTTTTATGATGACTGCTTGATGTTTATTGATCTGTGTACACTCTCTCTCTTTAATTTATTTTATTTTAGTTTTATTTATTTTTAATACAAATTTTTTCATACAATATATTCTGATCATGCTTTTCCCCTTCCCCAGCTCCTCCCAGCTCCTCCCCACCTCTCCACTCACCCAACTTCAAGCCCTTTCTCTCCCTAAGAAGACATAGAAAAGAAAAAAATAAAAACAAACAAAACAATAACAAACAAAAGAAACACATACACAAAACGCCACAAAACCAGAAACTAAAATATTTAAACAAAAGACCAATAAGACAAAAACAAAATGCCCCAACAAAGCAATATGAAACAAAAGTCTACAAAAACACCATTGAGTTTGTTTTGTGATGGCCAGCTACTCCTGGGCATGGGACTTAACCTGGAATGTGGTTAATATCTACCCAGTGAGGCTTCATTGGAGAAAACTAATTTTCCTTTTGCCAGGAGGCATCAAATGCAGATGGTTTTTGGGTAGGGATAGAAGCCAGTGTCTTCTTCCCCTCTCAGTGCAGGGGTCCTGTCCGGCTTGAACCTGTGTGGGCAACTGCGCACAATGCTGCAGTCTCTGTGAGCTCCTATGCCCATCCATCCTGTTGAATCTGGAAGACACTGTTTCCTTGGGGTCGTCCATCCTCCCTGGTTCTTAGAATCTTCCCACCTCCTCTTCTGCAGAGATCACTGATCCCTGAGCCCTGAGGTGAGAGGTTTGATGAAGACATCCCATTTAGGACTGGGTGTTGTAAAGCCTCTCACTCTCTGCACACTGTCCAGTTGTGGGTCTCTGTGTTAATAACATCTACTGCCAGAAGAAGGGTCTCTGATGACGGCTGAGCACTTAACTCACTTCATCGAATGAGCTCTTGCTGTATCTGTTTTCCTGACAACGAAGTCATTGCATCCTTTATGGCTGAAGAAACCTCCACGGCGTAGAGGTGGGACCACATTTCCTTCATCCAATCATTCTTTGACAAACAGCTAGACTAACGCTATAACTTGGCTTTGTGCACACTTGCCGTATTAAAACTGATACAGTGATGTGTAAAACAGGAAACGTATCTGTTAAAACAAGTATAGGTAAATAAATCTGTAAATAAGTGTGTTGGAACATGGTCCAAGAATGGAGCCATGGGAGGAGAATTCTGAGTGCTCATGAGAAACTGCCAAGAAAACAAGACAAGAGTCTTGCCACCTCAGTTTCTTGAAATTGCTCTTGGAATGGGTTTTCATGCTCCTCCCAGGTATAGTGGATAATAATGAGTTTACTTCAAATTATTCCTCACCACTGGCTATTGTTATATGTTTATATGCCTCTTTGGAAAAACATGTTTTTTGCCATGTGAGGCTTGTCCTTGTGATTGTGCCTCTTCTTAACCCTCAGAGTATAAACTGTCTGATGCTCTGAATAAAGTTGGCTACTGCATGAGACTTTAGTCTGCCTCATTTTTTAGGCTCTGATCTCCAGGCTCACACCACCAACTGGAGTGGTAAACATAAATGTACCCCTGAATTCCCTTGATAAATTTCTCTTAATAGCTAGCCAAGAGAGGTTGACAAAATGAAATAAAGACTAATGTTGTTCCTGTCTATTTAGAACTGTAGGGGAAGGGACTGAGACATGGCTATTTAATGCCAGTAGTCTCCATTTGTCCATCACGTGGCGCTTGCTATCTACTGTGGGAAGGTGAGGAGAACAGACCCCCCCAACCCCACCGAACTTGAGTGTTTGCTTCTTCAGAGAGGGGGAAAACAACAGCCTCTGGTTCACTTGGGTTCTGGGGAGGTGGTAGTTTTTTGGAGTGGACCAAAGCTCATATCCTTTAAGTTGTAAGGACCCAAAAGATGGCACCTGATTTTGGTTTGGGGGGCCATTGTTTTACTGGGAGAGTAAATGGTAGTTGTGAAGGGGAAGAGGAGGGCCGGGGACTCAGGAAGCTGCTTTTTCTGCTCAGCCTGCTGAGAGGCCATGCAGAGCTTGGAGACAGGCTCTGCTGGCTCTCCTGAGAGGGAGGGAGACATGGGTTGAAGAGCATGGGTCAGTCTCATGGGAGGCTCTCTGCCGAATGATGGCATGGGCACTGTGTGGTGACAGAGCTGGCTAAGATCGGTCCTCTATTCAGAGACATCAGTGTCATTATGGAGGTTTCCTTTCTAGTTGAACTAACTCCCAAAGGCCCCACCTCAAGGACCAGTAGTGTGAATTTGGGGTTTAAATTTTCCAACATAGGAATATAGGGGGACATTCAAACCATAATAGCAGCTGAGGGAAAAGCATAAAGCTGCCACTGATGGGCTATCAGACCACGTTGATGCCAAGGCTGAGACCTTAAACACCTGTTCCTCATCATGCAAAACGTGTTTATTAATTACCTATAAGGCACTGGGCACTATGTGGGGACAGTGGTAATCCTTGGGTCTTACTTAGGTTCAGTGGGCTGAAAGCAATACCTGGATAAGGAAAAACAAAATAACAAAAATAAAACAAAACCAAACAGTGTAATAACAACAATGGGGAATCCCTATTTGGCTTTCAAATTGATTCACTAATTCACTCATTCATTCTTTTTTTTTTTTTTTTTTTTTTTGCAATACAATTCAGTTCTACATATCAGCCACGGATTCCCTTGTTCTCCTCCCTCACCTTCCCCCCAGCCCCCCCCCCCCATTCCCATCTCCTCCAGGGCAAAGCCTTCCCCACAGACTGAGATCAACCTGGTAGACTCAGTCCAGGTAGGTCCAGTCCCCTCCTCCCAGGCCGAGCCAAGCGATCCTGCATAGGCCCCAGGTTTCAAACAGCCAACTCATGCAATGAGCACAGGACCCGGTCCCACTGCCTGGATGCCTCCCAAACAGATCAAGCCGATCAACTGTCTCACTCTTTTTTTTTTTTTTTTCCAGTTCTGATGAAATACGGAGATCCCAGGCACCATATGACAGACAGGTCTCACGGAAGGAAGCACAGTGAGGCTTCTGTGGACAGAATACAATGAGGGCCCACGGGATGCCATGCAGGCCCTCGGGAGAAAGGTTTGGAGAAGGCAGAATTTTGCTAGGATTAACCCTGCTTAGGGCTTATCCTTGAGAGAGCAGACAAATAGATGCCATTTGTTTTCTCCTGAAAAAGAACTTGGTTGTTTTTTTTTTTCCCTCTACTACCGAGAGTGTGCTCTCTCTCCCTTTGAAGTCAGAATGCCTTTGCTCTCCAGAGCCTAGATCTTGCAGCGTAGAGCTGGAGACCAGCTAAGACTGATGGGACACGGAGACCAGTGGGAATGGAGAATTCTGGGGCTGGCTGTGGGCTCCTTCCACTTTGGGGATGAAGGCCCCCAGATGAAAGCTCAGGAGATCTGCGTGTGGACAGGGCATGGAGGACGGGGAAACCCAGGGGACATCGCCACCCAGGCTACTAGGGATTTGGGCAGAAGCCTGGTCTCAAGGGAGACTCCCAGGCTAGTCTCAGGATGTGTGAGAGGGAACTGGAGGGGAGAGTTAAAGCCCTGTGAGTAGACAGTGCGCCAGCCAGTGGGTCTCGGGAAGGGTGCTGGGAGTACTGGTGTCTCTGAGACCCTCCAGGGTGTGTGGCCAAGGTGTTTCCATAGTAACGTGGAGCCTCTAATACCCTTTCTTTATTCTGTGAAGTGTGCTAGGAGCCATTTGATACTCCATGCTTCCCACCCCAGGCTGAGTACAGAAACAGATAAGAGGACCCAGCTGCCTTTTGGTAAGACAGACTTCAACAGATGTGCAGAAAATGTAAAACGATTTGACTATGTTTTCCTTTTCTTTTTCTTTTTTTCTTAAAGAGGGTCTCAGGTGTCCCAAAAGTATCATTGAACTGGCCATGTAGCTGGCAGTGACCTTGGGCGCCTGCCCCTCCTCCCTCTACTCTCTGGATGCTAGGATTACAGGAATATACCACCATGGCTGTTGGGCAGTGCTGGAGAGCAAACCCAGTGCTTTGTGAACCCTACCGACTGAACGACAACCTCAGCTCCTAGTAAACATTTTCCCCATACATCTTGGTGGGTTTTCTTTTTGTGGTAATGCATTACTTAAGTCATGGATTTGTTGTTGTTTTAAAGATATATTTTATTTAATTATGTGTGTGTGTGTGTGTGTGTGTGTGTGTGTGTGTGTGTGTGTGTGTAAATATGTGCAAATGTGCTTGAAGGGGCTCACAGAGTCTAGAAAAGGATGTCGGATCCCCTGCATTTGGAGTGACAGGCAGTTGAGCTCCCCAATGTGGGTATTGGGAGCCAAACTCTGGGTCTCTATAAGAGTACATGCTATTAACCTCTCTCTGTCTCTGTAGCCCTTGTCATTTTAAGAGTAACTTAATAAAGGTACTTTTTTAAAAAAAATCCCCAGTTCTGATAAGCCATTATCAACAGGTAGAACACACACATACACTGGTAGTTTAAATGAGACATCCCCCACATAGGCCCATGTATTGTGTGTGTTATTGTTTTTATTTTGTCTTTTGAGACAGAGTCTGACTATGCCACGTTTGTTGGCCTAGAACTCACTATGTAGACCAAGCTGTGGCTTTAAAGTCACAGAGATCCTCGTGCTTCTGCCTCCCAAGTGTCAAGATCAAAGGCCTGTGACACTGTACCCAGCAGTATTTGAACACTTGACCCTTAGTGAGTCATGCTGTTTGGCAAGGTTTAGGAGATGTGGCCTTGTGTTTCTCTCTCTCTCTGTCTCTCTCTCTTCTCTCTCTCTCCCCCTTCCTCCCTCTTCCCCTCCCTCCTTTTCCCCTTTCTCTTCTTTGAGTCTCCTGTTCAAGATTGAGCAGTCAGCTTACTGCTCTAGCTGCCTGTTGCCACGCCTCCCCGCCATGCTGAACTCTTAACCCTCTGGCACCATAAGCCCAAATAAATTCCTCCTTCTAGAGGTTGCCTTGGTCATAGTGTCTTATCACAGCAACAGAAAAGTAACTACTGCACACACATAGGCATCTGAGCCCCACACTAGCTCTCAGGGTGATTAGACTAAAAGTTTGATAACTTGTAGTGGTTATAAACCTGAACCTCTTTTCCTAATTTTGGAGGGATCTACATAAACAAGGCCATGTGGGCTATTCCTTCATCTTGATCATCCATAGGAATTCAGAGAGGAGCAAAAGACACACATCATCTACTCACAGCTCTCTTTGAAGCAATCTTCAGCCGTCTGTAATTGTATCAAGCATCTGAGGTCATCAACTTGGAGAGACAAAGAGTTTCCTTTGTCTCACAGTTTTAGAGACTTCTATGCCTGATTGCTTTGGTCCTGTGGTGATACACTATGGTAGAAGTTTTCCAGAGCCAAAGCCATTTCTCTCATATCCAGGAAGCAAAAGGGAGAGAGGGAGAGACCAGGGTCCCACCATCCACTCAGAGTGATGCCCACAATGACAGAAGACCACCCACCAGGTCCATCTCCTGAAGTTTCTACTATCTCCCCCTAGGACCAAGCTGGGAATAAGTCTAACACATAGACCTCTGGGGAGCACTCTAGATCCAAACTATAACACCTGCGTGTCCACAGTGTTCTGGTTCCAGGATTCCTAGGCATTCCTGAATGCTTGATTCTTAATATAAAATAGCGTAAGACTTGCATCTAGCCTATGCCTATCCATCTGTAGATCTGACACCATCTTACCAAACTCATCAATGTATAATGCACATGCCAGGTAAGAAGCTGTTATACTGAGCTCTTTAGAGAGTGTCTTAGTTAGGGTTCCTGTTGCTTCAACAAAACACCATGACCAAAGAGCAAGTTGGAGGAAAGAGTTTATTTGCCTTACACTTCCACATTGCTGTTCATCACTGAAGGAAGTCAAGGACAGGAACTCAAACAAGACAGGATCCTGGAGGCAGGAGCCGATGTAGAGGCCATAGAGGAGTGCTGCTAACTGGCTTGCTTCCCCTGGCTTGCTCAGCCTGCTTTCTTTTAGAACCCAGGACCACCAGCCCAGGGATGGCTCCACCCACCATGGGCTGGGCCCTTTCCCATTGGTCACTAATTGAGAAAATGTCTTACAGCTGGATCTCATGGAGGCTCCTTCCTCTCTGAAGACTCTAGCTTGTGTCAAGTTGACACACAACCCAGTCAGTACAGAGAGTAAGGATGAGAAAATGGTCTGTGAATGTTCAGTATTGATGTAATTCTCTGAAAATCTGCTTGGTTGAGTCTGGGTATATGGAAGCTATGAACGCAGTGGGCTGACTGCATTGTTACTGTTATTAATGCATATCCAGCACTGTCCAGAAAACCAAATTATTGCCCAAAGGTTTCAGAGTCTGTCCTGTTTCCAGTGCTTTCCTGTTACTGGACAGTATGGTTTCAATGTGGAATGTTCTTCACAGGCCCCTATGACTGAACACTTGGTCTTTAGCTGGTAGCATTGTTTTGTGGAGTTGGGAAACTCTGGGGACAGACATAGACACTGACGGTCACAGAGGTTGACTGGTGGATGGAGTTTATGGGTTGGAGTCTACGGGTTCACCTGAGGTCTCTGCTTCTGGCCCTCAGATATGAGAGCGCTGTCTCGTGTCCCCCCCCCCCCACACACACACAGATAGGAGACTCTCCTGTCAGCACAGAGCCAGCTGGCTTCAGCCAATATGACTTCCCTTCCATCTAAGGACTGTACTCTCCCAAACCTAAATCCTGCCTCCTCAAGTGGCTTCTTGTCAGTCATCTGTCCCAGTGACAGAAAAATAACGAACACACTAGATTAGGTTGGTACAATTGTCACTGGGAGACATACCACTCAACTTCTAACAAACAAGTCCTTAAACTAATAGTCCAGGGATGTGTTCTCCAGGGTTGAGAAATGCAGCTATCTACAAATGAGCAATGTGCTCAGTTGCGTAAGACTGACAAGCCGCCCCGCCCCCCCCACCCCCGAAGATCAATTGCACCATGTCTCCAAATGTTATATGGCCTTGTGCAGTGTGTGTGTGTGTGTGTGTGTGTGTGTGTGTGTGGTGGTTAGCCTGCCCGGGCTGTCTACCACTCTGTGGCCCCTGAAGCATGTATGGGGCAAGCGAGTGTCACATGACTCGTGTGAGTAATGATTTTATTAAATAGAAACACCTCAAGGCAGAAGGAGAAACTGAGAGTGTGGGGCTGCCGAGAGGGTTCAGCAGGTAGAGGCATTTGCTGCCAAGCCTCATGACCTAAGTTTGATTCCTGAGACCCAAACAGTGGAAGGAGAGAACTGAGTTCTGTGTGTGTATGTGTGTGTGTGGGCATGTACACACACGCACACACTAAAAAGTAAAAACAAAGGAACATAGAATTCCGTGTGTGTGTGTGTGTGTGTGTGTGTGTGTGTTTTTGTGTGTGTGTGTGTGTGTGTGTGTGTGTGTGTGTGTGTTTACTGGGGACTGAACTCAGGGCCCCTCATGCCTGCTAGGCAAATACCCTACCATTGAGTTATATTTCTAACCATTAGCATAAGATCTCTAGGGTCCTTTCCGGCAACGCAATCTTGACACAGTTTAACCTCCAGCAGACCTGAAGTCCGCCCCCAGCACAGAGGCACATGTATGATGGTGCTGTGTGTCGGATGTTCACACACTCCATCCCAGTTCATGTGGAGAGAACTTAATTCCTGACTGGGTGGTAGCATTAGGTCACAGAGAGTGGGGAGTACATGATGGAGTTAATGTCCTTACTGAAAGAGAAAAAGACCAATGTTTACCATTCCTCCTCTCCAGGGGGCACAGTGAGGTGTCTGTAAGTCAGGGAAGAAACCAACGCAGCAGCACTCAAACTTGGACTTCCAGATTCTAGAGCAATCCAGAATAAACATCTGGCTTAAGCCACCCGTGCCCTGGTGTGGTGTTCTCTCAGCCTGCTCAGACTAAGGCAGATGCAGCCTGAGCAGCCTCCTGTGGTGTATGTGATGTCAAATCAGCTTGATTGTCGCTTTGGACAAGACTTTGGCAGCCTTGTGCTGTTGGTTGATTGTAGCTGGTTCCCCAAGAGTTTTGCCAGAAGGCTTTTAGAAGACTTGGGCCAACCAACTTGTCGGAACACACGGGCAGCCTTAACCTAACGAGACGCCGCCCAACACGGAGGAAGACTAGGCGGAGGGCCATGGGGTCAGGTTTCTACTCTGCTGCTCTATGGCTGCCTGATCAGGAAAGTTCCTCATTGGTGTTTTCATGAGCTACCTACTAGTAGCTCACCAAGAGCAAGGCAAAAGCAGCAGCACCCAGTAGGTGCGGTCTATGTGCTCACGCATGTCTTCCTGTAGGGGGCGACAGACAACCCAGGAAGTCCCCCCATGGCATCTGCTCCCAGGGCCTTCCTGACTGTCAGAGAGGGTGTCAGTGCCAATGCACGTTTGGGGAGAGAGTGCAAGAGAGATGAGCCTTTCTTTGTAGATATCCTCCTCAGGGGAACGAGGGGGCAGGGTCACATCTGCATCTGTCTCCTATCCACACAAATCCATCCTGTGTGATGGGATGGAGTTAGCTCCGGGCCTCACCAGGTTCCGCTAACCTGCCGCTAGCCTCGTAGAATTCTAACAATGCAGAATTCTAACAATGCGTAGTGTAGGGGGCCGGCTGCTCACCACGGCACTACTCCACATTTGATATCCGAAGAACTGTATTAAAGGGTCGCAGCATTAGGAGCATTGAGAACTGCTGATAAAAAATCCAAATGCAGAGGCCAGGGGGAGATGGATCCGGGGGTGAAGAGTTTTCTTTATGAACACGAGAGCCTGAGTTTGGAGCCCCTGGGCCCACGTAAAGCCAGCTGTAGTAGTCCACATCTGGAATTCTTCAATCCTATGGCAGCATGGGAAGCAGAGACAGGACAATCTTTAGAAGCCCATGAGCCAGCTAGTCTGGCATGTGCAGTGGCGAGCAAAAGAGAGGCTGTATTAAACAAGGTGCGGATGGACAGACACCCTAGGTTGTCCTCTGACTTCCATACTTGCATGATTGCCTGCACTCACCTGCATTTACCCATGAACACATGTGTATATACAAAAAAAAAAAAATGTAAGAACAATCTTAAAGCAACAACAACATCAAGCAATGGTCCATCCACTTATCAGTGTCTGTGCGCTCTGGCAGATCAGAACAAAACAGTGATGAAACACTCCTACCCCCATCCCCAATGCCTTTTTTGTTTAAATTCTGAGCGATGGCTGTGGTCATTGTAGACAGGATGTTCTTATGGTCATGTTTGCATGATTGTACTGCTTATCCACTGTGTCGGGTTGTTTATTTGGTTTGGGTTTTGATTATTTTTTTTTTTTGTGGCATCATAATAAGTTGTCTCAAGCTCACAGGTCTGCAGGTCAGAGGTCCAGCACAGTGTGTCTCTGTAAGTCTCCACACTGGGACACAGGGTCCTCACCTAGAGGCTCTGGGGAGATCCAGTTCCTAGTTCGTTTCTGTTCTTGTCACAAGACTGAGGTCCCACTCCCTCGATGACTGCCAGCCAAGGCCTATTTACAGCCCCTCAGACATCCACATCCCCGGCCACATTGGCCCCTTCGTCTTCTAACTAGCCGTGTGTGTTAAATCCTTCTGAAGCCTTCAGTCCCTGGTTTCCCACAGCTTTGAACTCTCTGTTCAGACCTAAAGGACTGGGATCCACACTGAATACCTGGATCCCCCTCCCAACTTTATGTGTTCTTTTTTATTTTAATAACCCACTGGGTCCCCATATATGCATGGGTGTGGAACTATACACTGGAGCATGGTTGACCTTCCAGGGGCTCCCATCCTCAAATAAAACTGGATCTCCCTCCCCTAGCAGCCGTAAACCGTCAATAACTCTTCAGCTGGGGGTGGGGCTTACCCCCACCCCTACCCATGCTGGAATGTTGATTGGCTTGATCTTGTGCAGGTCTTGTGAAGGCAGTCATGGCTGCTGGGAGTTCATGAGAGAGGTGTAGACTGAACCAGATTCTTTCTTGGGCTTTAAGCTCATCCAGTACATGAGATTACATCCGAGACTGTCCATGTCTTCAACCAGTGACGTTGATATCCCAGAGGTATCGGGATTGTACAGCAGGCCAGCTGTGCTTCGGATGGATGTTTTTTAACAGGTCAGCCTGCACGTTTGTGCCAAAGTTCCTTCACTCAGGGACTGTGTGTGGCTGCGGGCAATCTCAGCACCTCTCAGGGTCCTTGGCCTACCATCTGGGTCTAAGGGATGCTTGTGGAGACTTATCCGGGTGGCCTAATGAAACTCACTGGATTAAGAAGTTTCTTGGGAATTCTCTGGAAGTCCTGTTTAACAAGTGACTCTAATCTCTGGGTGGATGAGCAGTTCCTTCCTCTGGCAGGAAGTGGCAGTCATCTTCTGCAGCCAGAGATTTTTCCCTCTGTGACTGAGAGTGTATTAACAGAGAAGGAGTGAGCCAATCTCAGAGTTGGGCAGGTCAGCTAAGGTCAGCATGATTGACACCGAAGTCCAAGTTCAAATGCATTATTGCTTAAAGGATAGTCTGGTCATTCTAAAAGCCATCCTTGAATATTCTGGTCCCTGCCCCCCTTCTGGTACATGGCAGGAATGTACTTTTCTGTACCCACTGAAGTCAGGCATGGCCATCAGGTTGGCTGGGGCCATTGAAACAGGAGCAGAAACTGGGGGAGTCTGTGTGATTTTCTACACTGCTTCCTTTTTATGCCTTGGTAACAATGGTGTGGGCAGAGAAGGAGCCCCAGCCACCTGGGTTCCTACCTGATTCCCCACTTGCATGTACTGGACATGGAGCACCAGGAAGATGAAAACTCTTATTGTATCAAGTCACTAAGGTCTCGGGGGTAGCGTTTCACCGACATAGCACCTTGCATTTCCTGATTGACACAGACGACCAGATTGACACCAGATGGGAAGGGGTACGAGGCTAGCAGCAGACTTGGTTCTTTCGAGAGTCCTGCCTGGATAAAGTGGGTCATCACAAGCCAGAGAGTGACTCCCAGCTAAAGACGATTTTGCGGCACATGCTGACTGTTGGTCACAAGTGGCAGAGAAGGGGGGTGACAGGAAAAGTTCTGAGGAAGAGGTTTGTCGTGCCCAAGCAGTTTGACCTCAGGGACTGCCCACTCTTCTGGATGAATGAGTTGGCTATTAGCCAAGGAGGTATAACTCAGACTTCCTGTATGGGGAAGCCATGGGTGAGTTATCATCTAAGCATGCATGTTGAGAGGCTGAGGTGCTGGCTCTGAGGCCTCTCATACAATCTTTCAGGATGGCAATGTTACCAGAACTTTCTATCTATGACTATTTGCAATCCTGGGTGCTGAGCCTGTCCCAGTGAGCAAATGCATTTCCTGGGCAGCGTGGAAGGCACACAGCAGATAGCTAGCAGCCATGGACACTATGGATTGTGAAATACACCGTCCAGGAGGAGGCACATGACTGGTCTAGGCAGTCTACGTAGACTGAAGCTGCTAGCCACTGAACCGGAAGTGAAGGGCCTGCTTCTGTATTCAAACCCCTCTCACAGTTACAAATAAATACAACCCTTCCTTTCCTGGCTGGCGAGGGCAGGGAAATACACAGTTGCCGGAAGATCTGAATGCAACATGCAAAGTTCTCAGAGTTCAAGGTCTTGGAACAGATCGTTCATGAAGTGAGTCTTATGATTCACAGTCCTGGGTTCACTCTGTGGTCAAACCAGGAAAAAAAGAGAAAGAAGCCAGGTATCTGGAATGAATTAACTCTCCCTCCCTTCCACTCTCTTACCCTCCTTCCCTCCTCCTCTCCCTTTCTCCTCCTCCTCCTTCCTCTCTCTCTCTCCCTCCCCTCTCCCCTTTCTAATTATAGGGAGTACTAGAAACTCAAACAACTGGACCTTACAATCAAACCTCTATATCTGGATTTTCCACACCAATGGTTTCAACAATAAGGAACCCCCCAAAAAAAAAATCTTTGGGAAGAACATCAGGATTGAAGGTATAAGAATCTCCTCTTGTCCTCGTCCTCTGAGGCCTGGCATTCCCAGGTACCAAGAGTCTAAGGCGTCTAGGGGTGACCAAAGCATCTGGCAGGTGTAGGCTGGTTCTGTGCAAACATGATGCTGTGTTACATAAGGGACTCTGGGACCACAGGTTCTGGCTGTGACCACCTCCCTGCAGATGCAGAGAGATGATTGTGTTGTGACAGAGGTGTCTCACAGTGATAATGGGGCCAGGCCCATCTGGAGTTAGGGCTGCCCCTTCCTAAAGGTACCACGGTTTCTCCCACTGACAAAATGTTCTCATCTTCTAAGACTCCTTCAGAATCTACCTCCAGGAATCATATATTACACAAACCCAGCACATTGGTAGCTGCTCGGGAATGGGCATGCATGTGTAAAGGAACTATGCACTTTTTATTCATTCATTATTTTTTGTATTTCATTTTTTTCAATTTCACTATATATATATGTTGTATGTGGAACTATATTACATATTACATTGACTGAATATTATATATTACATGTTTTATATATATATATATATTACATAAGAACGGTTTCATATACACATACTTTTTTATTGTGTTTTTAAAAATTTGTCTACACATGGATTGTTTAAATACAAAGAAAAGCCCGCGTGGAAAATCATATTCTACCTCCTTCATGAAAACATCTCCGATTCTGTATTTCTCAGTGACCTTGTGACCTCACATCCTTCTACCTGTACCCCACCCAGGTCTTTACAGCTGACTCTCTTCCCTCGTTTGGACTCGGTCCGAGCTCTTTCTGTAGAACAATCTGCCTCTACACTGGAGCCTCCGCTAAGGGTTGGCGGATGAATAACATCCTGTAATGTGGAGCCCTCGCTGCCGGCCAAGGAGTGTGGGGGGGGGGGGGGGGGAGCAGGGCGGTGCTCTGGGCCAGAATTCAGGCCCCAACCCCTAGCAGCTTAGTAAGACGACAAAGCAACTGCTCCCCGTTCTTGCCAGTTCCCACACACCCACGCCAGGAAGAGTGAAGTGATGGGACATCCAGGAGTTGGGGGATCTGCAGCTCTTCCGGTGAGAACTGCAGTCTCAGAGCTGGGCCCCATCCCCCTGTGCCTGGGGAAATGGTTTTCTGGTCTCACCCTGGGCACTTTTCCCGGGAGGATCCACTAGATGGCCTGCCATGAACACGGTGACTTTCAGGAGCCTGCTTGGAGGAGGGAAGGAGGGCCTCCTGGTTAGATGCTGGCTTCTCTCTCACAGTTTGTTCAGCTAGTCTCCTGCACCGGGACCATGTGAACAAAGGAACAACCTTTACATCTGACAACAGACACAGAGCCGGGACCGGACCTCAGTGTTGAAACTGCTCTTTAGGCAAAGAGGTCTGACGGAACGCACAGCCACTGATTTCTGAGTGTTGGCATTTTGTTAGTTACCACACCAACAGCACTGCACTGAAAGAAGTGATCAGTAAAATAAATCCTATCACACAAAACCAGCTTGAATGACGAGAAATGACAGGACCTCGTATCTGCAGGGCCAGGGTAGCTCAAGCTGCATGGCCCTTTGGGGGCAGGCACATGCATTGCTCCACATGTAGTTATGGCTTTTGGAAAAAAAACAAAAACACAAAACAAACAAAAAACAAAAACAAAACCGATATGCCCTTAGTTATAAAGCCAAAGATGGTTTGAACTCTTTGGCCGGTAAACTTCAAGGATTCTAAAGGGTAGAGAAAAGCAGCCAGCATAAAAACGTTCATCTCTGCTACTTGTAGTAATGAAAACTTGGAAAGAACCCCAGGGGCCGACAGTAGGGAGATGACGCAGCCAAGTGTGGCATATGGGCACCGGGAAGATGGAAAGTGTGAACTGCCCGGCGTCTGGATACAGGAAGTCGTGCTAAGCGGGGGTTTTCTCCGGTTAAACATGAATTTGCCAGCTTAGGGATGAGTGAGAGATCAGATTCCTGTCCTAGCAAGCTCTTACACAGACAGTGAGTGTTGCCACATAGGCGCTGAAGAAAGGTGAGCTCAAAGCTGAGCGTGGTGCTGCATCCTGCAACCCATCTCAGGAGGCCAAGGCAGAGGATCGTGGGTTCTAGGCCAACACGGGCTACTCGGTGAGGGAAGTAACAAACACACAAACAGCAAAGTAAACTCAACAGCCCTCTTCCAGCGGTCACCATGGAGGAAGTGAACTGATTCTGGAGTAGATCTGTGGGAGCAGCATTGTGTGTGTGTGTAGGGGCGGGGGCGGGATGGGTATTTCAGTCAGTTTGGCCTACTGTGACAAAATGCCACAGACTGGCAGAGTCAAACAGAAGCTTACTTCTTGACGTTCTAGAGGCGGACAAGTATCATAGAAGCAATTCTGAAAAGAGGGTGGGTCAGTAATCCTCAGTCTGTCTTCTCTGTGTGTTCTCCCCTGTCTGCTATGCCAAGATGTGGCCCGAAGACCCTCAGTGGACAGAAGCCCCTTGATCTTGGACTCCTGGTCTCCTGAATGGTTGAGAAGGACATCCTAGCTTTTATAACCTCTCCAGCCTCATGTACTCTGCTATAGTCTCACGAAACAGACTATGAGGCTATGCATGAGAGATTAGGATTTGACAGGCAGTTTTGGAGAGAAGGATGCAAACACTCAATCCATATCAGGAGACACGTCCATCAACGTGTTAGGTGGTACACAAAAATACCTGGGTCAGAGAGAAAACCCAAAGCTGCTTTCCCTGTAGGCCTCATCGGAAGTGGTTAAGGCTCCGATGGGGAAGGCTGGGCACTCCTGGGCTAGCCCACACACGCTAAGATAAATTACTATTTACTCACTGTAGCACTGACTAACAATCATGTGCTTTTAATTTAGACCCAGCATTTGAACCTAAAATCAGGTTGTTACAAGATTCTGTGCAGTCCCATCTTGTCTAACTCACAGTCTGCCATCAATTCAAACCAGTTTTTTGTTTAACTTTAATTTGTTTTTTGTTAACAAATGTTTAGTAGTTCTTTGAGAACGTTATACCATGTATTTGGATCATATTCGCCTTCTTCTACTCATAACTCTTTCCAGATCCACCCCTAAATCCCCACCCCCTCCCGATTTCATGTCCCTATTTATTTATTTTTGGTTTTTCAAGATACGGTCTCTCTAATGTAGCCCTAGCTATCCTGGACTAGCTCTGTAGACCGAGCCGGCCCGGAACTCAGAGTTTCGCCCGCCTCTGCCACCGGAGTGCTGGGATTAAAGGTGTGCGCCACCGTGCTTGGCCCTTCTTGTTTTCAGTGACCCATCAAATCCAGTTTGTGTGCATGCGGCCGTATATACTGTAGCAAGGTTGGCCTACTAGGGGCCACAGCCTTAAAGAAAACATGGCTCTTCCTCTCTCAGAAGCCACCAACTGCCTCAGCTAGGGGATTCATCCCCTCCCATGTCCATGCTGGGCTGTCAATTGGCTTGATAACATATAGGTCTTAGGCAGGCAGCAATAGCTGTATTGTGTTCATAAACTCAGTGGTCCCATTATGCCCAGAAGACAGCTTTGCTCCCTGACCTCTGGCTCTTACATCCTTTCTACCACATCTTTTTTTTTTTAATGGGTGAGAGGTGTTGCAATACAGATGTCCCATTTGTGACTGAACACTCCACTGATACTTACTGATGCTTAAATCTAATTAATCTTATCAATTAAAAACCAGGAGGCAGCTATCAGGGTAAAAACTTGAAAGATCAGAGAAGCAGGGGACCAAAAGGTGAATATGGTCAAAATACATCGTATGAAATTCTCAAAGAACTACTGCCAGTGACTTCCTACCTTTTCCGTTCCTCTAACCAAAAGGTCCTGTCTCAGCCCCGCCTTATCACTTCCTGTCCTCTCTCTACAGTCCTCCAAACCTCCATGGTTAACTAGTGGCTAGCTCTGCCCTTTGACACCAAGCAAGCTCTATTTGTCAAAACACAAACAAAATATCACACAACAACGTAAGCTCTGTACTTTGACCAGTTGTAAGTTTCTATGCTAACCACCGTCCACTTCAGAAAAGACACTTCTCTGATGAAGTCTCAGAACTGCAGAGGGTGTGGAGAGATGAATTTAGAAGGCTGTTTGATTCTCTGTCAACGTAACAGGATAATAGACTCACCGCTGGGGCCTATGAGCTCCCTAGCCATGGCTTGTTGGCAGATTTAGAATGCTAAGCTTGTACTTCTTCCTGTGGAGCAGGCCTGAAGTATAACCAGAAAGTGGTTGGTTACCCCCAAAGCATTCTCACCACGATCACATTCATGGACATGCCATGCCGGCCATTACTGTAGTTCACAGGGTTCACGATAACCAACACGTCCATCTCCTGCAGCCTACATGGCATCTTCCTGTACTCTTCAAGCCAGTGGGGAGAAAACCTGCTGGTCAGTACCATCTTGATTTTTCCATATCCTCTGATGAAAGTGTGCGGTGTCTTCAGCAATTGACTCATATCATTAGATTCTGATGGGCAACCAAGAGTGGTGGCCCTAGTGTGTGCTGTCTGGGGGGTCTCCTGGACACGCCTGACTTGAGTTCATTCAAGGGATGGTCTAACCAAAGAGAAAAATCACATGGCAAGACACCATCTGATTGGACGGACACTTCCTATAAAGGAGACTTTCCCAGCATCTCCGCTGTGCAGTAGAAGACAGAAGACAGCACAGACTTGGTTGCTATGACATACAGATGCATCTTTGAAGACTCACAAGCACTGCACGTTAAAGGGGTAACATAGTCCAGACTGTTTCTCTTCTTTCTCCTGCAAGATAGTGAAATGAAAATCAAAATGTAAAAAGTAACATAGAAAATTTATAAAAAATTTTTGAGGGCTGAGAAGATAGTTCAGTTGGTAATGTTTGCCTAGTAAGCATGAGGCCATGAGCCTCATGATCCCCAGAACCCCTCCAAAACAAACAAAGAGGTGTGTTATTGTGCACTTATAATTTCAGTCCCGGGGAAGGTAGAATCAGGCAGATGTCTGGGGCTTGCTGGTCAGTCAACTGAGCCTGATCGATGAGTACCAGACCAAGGGAGAGACTGTCTCAAAAAACAGGTCAGTGCCTGAGGAATAGTACCTGAGGTTGACTGCACACACACACACACACACACACACACACACACACACACACACAGAGAGATCAGAAGTATTTGTCAACCACATATTATGTTCTGTACCCTGCGGTAGTGTAGTATCCCATTTCCTATTGCTATAAAAATGACTGAGGCTGGTGAAGGAACACAGAAGGAAAGGGCATTCAGCTCAGTTCTGTCCAATCACGTGGTCCTATGAGGGTGGCCTCTGGTGAAGGCCTTCTGGCTATATCACAACATGGGACAGCATTGTAGTGGGGGAAAGAACAAAAGAAAGAACAGTCACATGCAAAAAACCCAGAGAGATCCGAGGGTGTGAGGCTCCCTCTCTGCCAACTGGCTCTCTCAGGAACTAACAGGAGTCCTTTGAAAACCACATTTATCCCTTCAGGGGGCAGCACCTGTGTGACCTGTCACCGTTCCTCTGGGCTCCACCTCTTAACTGTGTGTTGCTACCCTGAGAAACAAAACTTCCAGTATGTTAAACTTCCAGGGACACACTGAAATCATATCCAAGTGACAGCAGGCAGGTACTGAAGAAGCATCATTAGACAAGACAGGTGTCCATCAGCGTTGGCCCAATGAATGTAACTGTGACCAATGTTACAAAGGAGAGTGTAAATTTAACCTCAAGGGTGCCTAGCCAAAGAAGAATGCCATGTGTGAGTGAGAAATCAGAGTAGTTGTGATTCATAGGGAGGTCTGAAGGATAGTGAGAGGTTACCTGAGTACAGAGGAGAAAAGGAAGGGATGGGAGGGTGGGGATGAGGGGAAATGGACGCAAAGACCCAGGGGCAGGGAATCATCCAGGTGCTGGGATGGTAAGTGTGGAAGCAGGAGAGACTGGATTGTTCACACTTTCTACGCCAAATTAAGGATTTTATTCTCTCTTAGAAAATGGAAAATCATCGAAGGGTCTAAAGCAGGGGTCAAACGGTGGGGAAGCAAGAGATGATGGGGTCGGGGAGAGACGAACTTGTGAGGTCTTCTGAGAATAGACGTAACAGGATTTAGCAAAGGCTTGGATTTGGGCATTGGGGGAAATGGTTTAATTTGAGGGTTACAGATGTTGGCTATTGACCAGGAAGGCTTAAGAAGAACACACTTGGAGAGGAAATGGTGAGTTTAGGCTTGGATGCACTCCGCTGAAGGTGGTACCACCACAGCCTCCTAAATTGGTATTGACGGAGAGAGAGGTGTGAGCTAGAGACCACATCTGAGAGTCAAGTGAGTAAGCAGCCAAGGATAGAAGGTGGGGTAGATAAAAACAGGAAGCCAGGGCCTGAGCATAGAGCCCTTAGCTTGAGCTGGAGAGGCTGGTACATCAAAGGAAGCCGAGAACAGGTCAATGAAATCGGAGAAAGTCTATGAGAACACAATGTCATGGAGCCTGTGTAGCCGAGCTAGGCTAACGTTCATGCTGTGACAAAATAGCATGATGACTTGTAAAAGGACACGTGATGGGGCAGACATAAATCCCAGCTATTCCAGAGGCTTCCGCAAGAGGACTGCAATTTCAAGGCCTGTCTGGGCTGCACAGAGATCCAAGGCTCACCCAGCTGGGGCTGGAGAGATACATAGCCCAGGAAGGAAAAGCACTTGCTGCTTAAGAACGAAGGTCTGAGTTGAAGCTCCAGGGCCCACATAAAAAGCTGGGTGTGGTTGCTTGTAATCTCAGAACCGAGTTGGGCAGAGATGAGGATTTTGGGGGCCTGGTGGCCATCTGGGTTCAGTGAAAGACCCTGCCTCAAGGGATTAAGGTGGAGAGTGGCAGAGCAGGGCATCCAATATTCTCATTTGGCCTCTGAGCACAGATATGCACCCCCTGTCACACACATAACACACACACACACACACACACACACACACACACACACACACACAGACCCCTAGATGAGCCTAGCTAATTTAGTAAGACTTTGCTTTTCAATAAAAGAAAAGAAGGGAGACTCAGGTTTTCAGCTTAGTGGTAGGGCATTTTCCTAGCATGTGTGGGGCTTAGACCTTAAATTTGATTCCCAACACCAGAACAAACAAACAAAACCACCCATGAGCCCTTATGTGGCAGAAAGACTCATTTTAACTCAGGTGTTAGAGGTGCCAGTCAATAGGTGGTTGGCCCCATTTGGACCTGGGAAGAAGGAACATCATGGGGGGGGGGGGGGAGAGCTACATGCTTCATGGTGGCCAGGATGGGTGGAGAACCATGGCCTCAATGTCCCCTTCCAGAGCACACCTCCAGTGATTCAGCTTCCTTCCAGTGGGCTACAGCCAGCTCTTAAAGGTTCCCGCATCTCCCATTTGAGCTGTAGGGCGACAGGCAAGCCCCAGCATCCAGGCCTTTGGCAAAGGGGCACTGAAGATCCAAACAATATTTCAAGGCTGTGGTGGGCAGTGTTGTTGGATGTTGTCATGTCAACAGGAAAAAGACCCAAGTGTCTTCCTCTTAGCAGTTGATGTAGGGGAAAAGGGCTAGTTAAAGAAACCCACCCTGACCCTGGAGCCCAGACTCAGTGAAAGAAACACATCTGAGATCTGGAACCTGAGCCAGAGAAAGAAACACTTTATCCCCAAACCCAGAACCAAAGAAACATGCCCTGACTCTGAAACCAGTGCCAAAGAAACACACTTTGTCCCTAGACTCAGAGCCAGTGAAAGAAATATGCCCTGGCCTCAGAATTAGAGCCAAAAAAGCTAAGAAAGGCCAGTGAAAGAAACACAGTTTGGCTCCGAAATCAGGGCCATCTCGGCCGTTAACCTACAAAACTAACCAATCCCTGAGCAGAAAAAAACTAACCAATCCCTGGACAGAAAAACTTCTCACTGGAGAAACTGCACCCCCCAAGAAATCCTATATAAACCACCCAGGCTGTTCAGTTGTGGGCTGTTCTTTCCACCCTGGCAGAGGCAGCCACTCTCCTGGAACTCTTCCTTCCCAAATAAATCTCTTTCTCAAAAGAGTCTTGGGTGTGAAGATCTTCATTCGCCTGTGCAGAGAAGAAGAACCTTGCTAAGACGTCCTTTAGTGGACTGAGCAGAAAAAGTCTTGTAGAGACGTTCTCTTAGGAGGCTGAGCAAAGCGGAGCTGAACAGAAGAACCTTGCTGAGACATCCGTTAGGGGACTAAGCAAGGCAAAGCCAAAAAAGTAACAACTTTTCGTGGGAGGAGATTGCAACATTCCTGCAGGGGTTTCCCCTTTAGCAGAGTGAGGCAAAAGAAGGAACATCTTGGGCTGGAGAAGAAGCAGAGTTCTGCAGGGAATCCCCTTTAAGTGGGGGCTGAGCAAAGCTCAGCTGCAGCGGCACTCCAGGAGAGGAGCAGGATTGCTGTGTCCTGTGGGGAGACCATCCCCCACCACACCGGGCATTGCCTGACCCTCCCCAGCAGTCAGGATACCTTCCCCTCCAGAGCTGAGCTGCCCTCTTGCAGCTCCAGCTGTCAGATACCTTTCCCCCAGAGTTGCAACATTCGCCGCCGACAACTGACATCATCTTCCTTGTGGGGTGTTGGGTGTAAAATAGTACAAACGGGCCTGAGGAGCAAGAAGGTGAGAGAATTTGTCTATGAAGGGAGAAAAGATGGGGATGAGGTTTGGAATGACATGGGTCTGAAGGACAAGTCTTAAAAGACCTGATGGCGTTTTCCCCCGCTGAATGGAAGAGCCTGTTACTTGACAGGAGAAGGCTATGTGGGACAGCGATGGGGTGGGCCTAGAGACCACTGGGACTAGCAGCCTTAGGTCTGGGCTTGTTGATGGAGGGAAGGGATAAGAAAAGGGGGTGGAAAGAAGGCTGACTGAGCATTCTGCTCTGGGGTGCAGGATGGTAGGATGTTGTTGGCTGCTAGCCTCTTGGGAGGATGATCCCGCTGGGTCATATGTTGGGGGACTTGACATCTGCACCTTCAGATCTCTTCTTTTGGGATGTCTGAGAAGCTTCCAGCATCCCGCTGAGCTGGTGAAAACCTGCCCGGTCTGCAAGCTGAGAGAGAATACTCTTATTCCCACTCCCACAGTTTCTAAGCTTTTCGGACTCGGGCCTGTTGCTGGGTCTGGTATTGAGTCCTGACCCTCTCTGTCTTCTCCATAAACTGAACCTCCAGCCTCCTGATGGAGTTGGGGAGGCAGCATCAACTGCTTCTCCAGCACTTTCCAGGTCTGTTCCATAAGACGCTCTTCCAGGGGTGCCCAGGGCAGCCATTTTCTATTTAAGGATGCTGGGTTTCAAAGCCAAGGGAGCCCACTGCCCTTCACTACCAGACCTAATTCCCATTTGCTGCCCAGCTCCCAAAGCCTTGTTGCTCAGTTTCTTATTCTCTCCCACCCCGCTATTTACCATAGCATGGTGGGCTTTCTGGAGAAGATGTAGTAAGATTCAGGCATTCAGTCTATCCCTGTATCCAGAAATCCACAGGAGAGCTTGTCCATTCTCAAAGCACATCTGGCTTCTGTAGAAGAGGAAAAGCGCCAGCAAGTCTTGTCCCCTCAGCTACAATGTACATATCACCTATCAACACCTTAGACCAAGCTTGCCCCACCCAGCTGTGTAGAGGCCGAACAACCAAAGCAGCCCACACGGGATGGCTGACTACATAGTCTCAGGCTTTGGAGTACATACTTGGAACTGTCCTCATCCCTTGCTACTCATGGGGAACTGGCTCCAGGGCCTGAAGTCGGAGGATGCTGAAGTTCCTTATATACAATGCTGAAGTCTTTGCATATAACCTACAAACCTCCACCCTATACATTGTCAAAATAAAACAGAAAAAGGACATTTTCAAAAAATTATTTTATTTTTATGTGTGTGTGTGTTGTTATTGTTTGTTTTGTTTTTGTTTTTTGAGACAGGGTCTTACTCTGTAGCTCTGGCTGGCCTTTAACTACATAGACCAGACTGGCCTCCAACTCACAGAGATCTTATCAGAGATCTTACCTGACTGGCTCTGCTTTCCAAGTGGTAGGATTAAAGACATGTACCACATAGCATGGGCAGAGGAGAGATGCTCTCCCTGACACCCGTTAATGACAGAGAGAAGCTGACTCTGGGTTCATAAGAGTGGGTGACGGGGAGAGGGGGGCTTGTCCCTACCCCTCACCAGCTTCAGTTCTCAGGAGAGTGGCCCCTGTACCTCATCTGGGCAACACAATAGAGCTGGCCCTAATGGTGCAGGTATGGGAGAGCAGACCCTGAGGACATGAAAGCAGGAGACCTGGCCCCACCTCTCACTCATTGCTGTGAGAGGTGAATTAGGTGGGGCAGGGGGTAGGGGATGGGAAGCAATGCTGGAGAGCTCCCCCCTGTGGTAAGGACAGGGGAGAACTAGCTGGTGGACCAACCCTACAGCTGCCCAGGTCCAGATCCAGGGTTATGACTTGGCCAGCCCCAACATCCACCCTATCTATGATCTGCTGTAGCATGTGAAGGGACCTGACATGCAGACCCAAAGCTGCAGGATCTCCACAACACAGGGCAACAACAGGATGTCCAGGAAGAGTCCTAATGAGGGCCCGGCATTGATAGTGTAGTAGAAACCAGAGACCTTGAACCAGAGCAATGCCTCTTTGCAATAAACACTTGTAAATAAAGATACATGGACAAAGGGGGTTACTGTGTGACTGACTCACTGGGTCACACTGCAGCTTCCGTGAGGAGAGTTTTAATTTTTCCCGTTTTTCATTTTTTTCCTTCTTTCTCTTAAATTTTGTTTTATTTGCTGGTGTACAGAGGTGGAGGGTGGATGCGAAGGGTCAGAGAAATGAATGGGATCAAGATACATGATGTAAAAGACACATAGAATAAATTAAAACAAACAAACACACAAAAGACATGCACTACAATGCCTGGTGTGCGTGAATGTCTTGCTGTGTGTGTATAGGTGCACCACACACGAGCCTGGCGTCTGTGGAGTCAAACCCTCTGGTACTGGAGTTATAGATGATTGTGAGCATATGGGGTGATGGGAACTGAACCCCGGGTCCTCTGGAAGAGCAACTAGTGCTCTTAATTACTGACCCATCTCTGCGGCCCCTAGAGAAGGGTCATTAATACGGAACTTTAATTTGGGAACGAAGACCAAGAGTGATTGTAATCATCATCACCTCACTAGATGATGCCTGAAGTGCATCAGTGCCTTGCAAACAGTGGTACGCAGAGAATGGAATCAAGGCCTTTAATCTTTATTCACAAAATTTTAATGAAACTAAGCACTAGCAAGATGCTTCCGAGGGTAAAGTCACTTGCTGCTGGGCCTGACAAAGCCCGAGTTCAATCTCCAGAACCTACATGGTGGAAGGGCAAAGCTGGCCTCTTGCAAACTGTCTTCTGACACTTCACATGCACAGCATGACACGCGGGCAGTCACAGTAAGTACATAACCAGATGTGGATAATTTAACGGAATGAGAGTGTAGACATGGATGCTTGCGTAGGCAGAGTGAGCTCTGGTATGTTGGAAGATGAAGGAAAACAGGGTGGAGGAACAGAGGAAGCTGGGGAAGTTCAAGATTGCCCTCCGAGGTCTGCCTGGGGAGCGGGGCATTATTGTGGAAAGGCAGCTTCCGGTCCAACTTGCTAGTTCTGTGGTCAGCGGCTAAAGGAAAAATAAGGAGAGAGAGAGAGAGAGAGAGAGAGAGAGAGAGAGAGAGAGAGAGAGAGGAGAGAGAGAGAGAGAGAGAGAGAGAGAGAGAGAGAGAGAGAGAGAGAGCCTCTTAAAGATAAGATTGGCTGCTTTGCAGGATTGGCCCAGCAGGGCGTTTTCTCTGACACTCTTTGGACTTAAGCCTTTTCCCTGACCTCTCAGGTCTGTCTTAGAAAGAAATGACAAGCATGTTTTCATTAGCGTGCTCACTGTCTGCTTGACGTTATCTGTAGATTACTTAGGATGTCCAGACAACCCTAGTGTCACAGAAAATAGCTGTGCATGGAGAATGAAATCAACGCAGGAATTTAGATTTAGCTGAGGCCAGTTGGAACTTCGAACTTGGGAAACACAGGTTTGTAATCATCAGCCTTCGCCGGCTTCCCAGCCTAAAAAGCGGTTGGGCCCTCTGTGGGCTCTCTCTGTCCCCTTTGCGCTCCTTCCCCCCGTCGGTCCCCCTCTTTCCCTCTCCCCCGCTTCTCTCTCTCTCTCTCTCTGTCTTTCTCTGTCTCCCCCCCCCCCCCAATAAAGCTCTAAAAAGGTAACCATGGCTAAGATTCTTTCAATCAGCACGCTCCTCCGCAGGCACGCTCCTCTGCGGGCATGGCCGCCGCGGGCGGTGACCAGCCACGAGGGGCAGCTCGGCGGCATAACCAACTTTGGTGCCGTGAACGGGTCTAAAAGCGGCTAAGATCCATACAAATAAGTTTACAGTAGTCAGGATGGCTCTTAAGCCAAAAAAACTGCTTATAGCCTCAGACAAGTCTTCCAAAAAGGATCGGTTTATAGTCTGCCTACTGGCAGATCTTCCAAAAGCTGTCCTTAAGCCATCAATCAGCAGGAAAAAAAAAAGTATTCAGGACATAGAGTAAAATCCGTCTCTTGTTCCCCAGACCTCCCCGACTCAAACTTAAGCATCTGGAGAGCAAGGCTCCTGACCCCACAGGCAAAAGAGTCATCTGTGGCATTTAAGGTGTGCCAGGGAAAAAATAAAAGCCCGAAAACAAAATTGCCAAGTGCTGGCACTCGCTGACTCCCAAAAGCTGTTGGGTCCCTGTTTTAGGCCACGGGCTAGCGAATGCCCTGCCAGGCCATCGACAGCCTTGTTAAAAGTGCCACCTAGAAATACAGAGTCAGCTGACTGCCCCCAGGCACCAAGATGCATGGGTACATCAAGCTAAGACCTTCAGCAGACCTAGGCTTGGCTACAGACATGGCAGGGAACCCAGAACGCATCAGGGAAGTGATCCGATTCTTTCCTTCTGGACACCAGAGCCACTGACTCAGTCCTGGGAGTTTTGGGATGCCACCTCTCCTTTATTGTCGGGTACAGAGGACAGCCTTACCACCTCACCTGATTTAATTGCACTTTCAGAGTTACTTAATAAAAAAAAATTTCCACCTAAAATAAGAGCTCATTGCTTCATTCCAGATCCACTGCCTGTGTTTCTCATGTGCATACAGACAGGGCCCTGATCTTTGCCTTGTCCCTAATTCCAAAAAAAAAAAAAAAAAAAAAAAAATTCTCATGTACCACAAGCTTTTCTCTTCCCAGTTTCCTGTTCTAACTCACTGTTCAGCTAATGGTACAGGACCACCACAAAACCAGAGTCCAGAGATCATCAAATAAGAAACTGTAACAGCTAAAAGGTATTTACACCCCCAGACCCAAAAGCGTCTGGGCACTACAAAGACTTTAATGTAAACATCTATTACTATGAGATGCTTTTAACAATTGATCACCTGTCTCCTAGATGCTGAACCAGTAAAGGAAACAGGTACTTTAAAATAATCTGTCTCTGATAAAGCTTAACATGTTTCAAAATCCATAGGGACAGGCCAGATCTACCTCAGATAAATGTCAACATAAAATAATAATGATTCTTTTCTCTCTCTAAGTTTTTTCTGTGTCACCAGCATCTTGTCAAACAGAAAGTTCCCAGCCACAGCCAAGAGGGATACATGTCTCCAGAGCAAACAGATGACAGACAGCATCCCACGACGCCTGTCTACCTCGGAAGACTCCCCTTCTCCATTCCCCCAAGAGCCAACCAACGTCCAAAAGTCAGTTGGAAGCAGTTTTTGAGAGGAACGACGCCCCTAGTCCCATCTACCTGCTTTTTTTATAATAAGGGAAAGTCTGGGATGTAAGGTTTTGGTCCTTATTTACGTCCTTTAATTACGTCATCAGCCTTCGCCGGCTTCCCAGCCTAAAAAGCGGTTGGGCCCTCTGTGGGCTCTCTCTGTCCCCTCTCCTTTGCGCTCCTTCCCCCCGTCGGTCCCCCTCTTTCCCTCTCCCCCGCTTCTCTCTCTCTTTCTCTCTCTCTCTCTCTCTCTCTCTCTCTCTCTCTCTCTCTCTGTCTTTCTCTGTCTCTCTCCCCCCCCCAATAAAGCTCTAAAAAGGTAACCATGGCTAAGATTCTTTCAATCAGCACGCTCCTCCGCGGGCACGCTCCTCCGCGGGCATGGCCGCCGCGGGCGGTGACCAGCCACGAGGGGCAGCTCGGCGGCATAACCAACAAGGTTCAAGCACTGAGTTTTTGTGAGACGGCTGCTGTATTTTCAGTTTTGGATGGAGAAGACTGGGAAATGGCATCACTTGTAGGTCGGGAATCACGATTGGTGCTGCCAGAGTTAAAATGGATTTGCTTTCTGCCCTCGGGTGGCTTGGGGAAAGTGCTCCTTGTATGGAAGATCAGTGGAGGTCGACAAATAAGGATTCGGGGAAACTGGTTTGGCCCTGAGGGTCTGAGGGGATGTACCTGTGGTCAGCATTACCCCATAGTCCTGCTATCTGAGATCTGATTTAACAATGGCCTCCCAACTCCATTTGAAGTGCCCAGAACCAATGTTGACCCACTCTGACTTTCTTCCTTAGCACTTATAGAACGATACAGTTACGACACAGTGGACATGGAGAGGACACAATGCTATCATGCCCACCCCCTCTTTAGTACAGATATGCTTTTTTTTTTTTTTTGGTTTTTCGAGACAGGGTTTCTCTGTGTAGCTTTGCGCCTCTCCTGGAACTCACTTGGTAGCCCAGGCTGGCCTCAAACTCACAGAGATCCGCCTGGCTCTGCCTCCCGAGTGCTGGGATTAAAGGCATGTGCCACCACCGCCCGGCCAGATATGCTTTTTCAATGAATTTAGTTTCCTAGCCAAAGCTGGTTGAATGTGTGGACAAGGGAACCACAGGATGGTGACATGGGCCTAAAGCCCTCAGACCCGTGTTGACATCACCAGAGACAGAACAAGAAAGTTTAGGAATGTGCTGTGTGTGTTTATCATGTTGAATACTGACATGCTCCATAAGCTCCAGAAAATGACTGGATCCACCCCCCACCCCCTGGAAATCTAGAAACTATTAAAATATTAGCAGAAATCTAAATAAAGGTGGGGGGAAAAACAAAACAAAAAAAAACCCACCTTACCATAATCCTATCTGTTCAACACAGACGTTTTGTTTGTTTGTTTTCAAGGTCTCAACCAGTTTTGGTCTCTGTCTTAGGATTTCTATTGCTGGGAAGAGACACCATGACCACAGCAACTCTTATAAAGGAAAACATTTAATTGGGGTGGCTTATAGTTCAGAGATTCAGCCCATTATCATCATGGCAGGAAGCATGGTGGCAGGCAGGCATGGTGCTGGAGAAGGAACCGAGAGTCCTACATCTTGATCCACAGGAAGTGAACTGTGTCATACTGAGCTAAGCTTGAGCAAAGGAGACCTCAAAACCCACCCCCACAGTGACACACTTCCTCCAACAAGGCTACACCTACTCCGACAAAGCCATACCTCCTAACAGTGCCACCCCCTATGAGCTTATGGGGGCCAGTTACATTCAAACTACCACCGTCTCTAAAGCTTGTTTCATAATTTTCAAAGCATCTAGTTCAAAATCAATTTCTGTGTGAACCTGGGCATTTCCCCCAACTCTCATCAGCGTCTAAGCCAGGTGAGTCTGGGAAAACCTTAGCTGCTTTGGAAGGTTAACAGTATGTGCGATGATGGTCTAGTCATTTAAGAGGGATGGGATGTGCAATGATGGTCTAGTCATTTAAGAGGGATGGGAGCCTCCTCCTCTATGAAGGTTGTTCCAGTGCCCAAGCCTCATCCACAGGGCCCAGTAATGACTGTGGCCTGCCCTTACCCAGGCTCCCATCTTCCTATCTGCTACTACAGTGTCTCCTTCCCTCCCTCAGAGAGTCTTTCTGGGAGGCTGAGACTTGAAGTCTCACAGCAGAACCTGGGTTTGCTGTGTTAGGGTCTTGGAGGTCATCTGGTTAGCATTCCTGCTGGAAAAGCAATGTGCTTACTTTTTAGAGTCTGGAAACTCACTACCAGAGAGCTCCCAAGGAGCCCGAGCATGCCACTAGGAGAGACTCATGAAGCCCTTGGCTCTTTCTGTTCATTTTAATATGAATTAACTGTGATCTGATCCAGGAGTCTGGTCCAGCTTGTTTACTGCACTAGAGTTTGGGGGACCCAAATGCAGCTTGGGGTCCAGACTGAGAGCCAGGCCAGGCATGAATGAACAGACTGGCAAGGAGAGAAGCCTAGCTGTTAATGACCCCAGGAGGCCCTGACAGCAGCCTACCAGCTCTGTGTGCCAGCCCCTGGAGTCCCTGTCTAGAGAGTTCCTGTGACTCCTAAGGACTGCCTGCTTTCCATGTGCATTTCCTGCTGCTCTGTCCTCATTCACAGCCTGTCATCACCCCTCCTCACCCCTGGCTGAGGTCCTGACAGCTGGCTTATCCCATGTGGGGCCTAGCAGAGACCTGAGGCTCACTGTGGAGGATGCTGTGTGGACTGTCCCTGTTCCCTAGTCATCGGAAAGCTCAAAACTACATTTCCCAGGCTCCCTTGTAATCAGGGCTCTGGTGTAGTCATTCAGGCTACACCAGTGAAAAATGCAAGCAGGAGCCTAGAAGGCCCAGAGAGGGCCAGGCAGTTACTTTGCCAGCTGGAAGCTCCTGGGAGGAGGAGCTCCATTGTCACTGCTGACAGATGGCCTTCTGCTGGGAATTGTCCCAGGAACCCTACCCTGGAGTGGAGTCTCCAGCTCCTACTGTGACTTTGTGAAGTATAAAACACTCCGTTGTGGGGACACTGAGCTGGCCGGAGTGCTTTCTGAGGATTCCATGAAAACCCATTTTTAATGTAACCTCAGAAACGGTTGGACATATGTTCCAATCACACTATGCACAGTGTACCTCCTGCAGCCTCGAATTCAACCGGCCCAGATAAAAAAAAACTGCAGGAAAAACATTTCATCTGCGTTGAACGAACACGTCCTTGTCATGATCGCCCCTGACCAATACAGTGTGGCAGGGATTCCCATGGCATTTTTTTAGTCACAGCAGGTATTGTACATCATCTGATGTACAGATGCGCAAGGAAGGGCTAAATGCAAACGTTGCTCTATTTTATGGTGAGGACCTGATCATCTGCGCGTTCTGGTATCATAAGCCATCTGGTATGAATCCACTATGTTCAGCAAGGGACATCTGTATGCAGATATATGCATACATGAATATGTACATATGCATAGACACACATGTATAGAGTCTCCTTTAACATGAGAGGAATCTAAGGTGCAATATTCACTGGTGTTTTGGGGATAAAGAAACTGAATCTCTTGGAGTTACAACTGACCCACGGTTTTGTAGCTCATCTATGGCTAGTCTATAGCCTAAATCGTTCAGTTTATACTGCCAGCTCCGTGTGTCCCCCCAGGAGAGGCAGGCTTCCTGAGTCCCAGCTAGTCATCTCAGGTGGCCTGCAAGGCTGCTTATCGGTGGCTGTCATCTTAAATGCTTCACAAATGTCCTTCAAAGAGTGAGCAGCCAAGTACATGGGAACTGCACACCGGGGCACCTGGCTGGTCCTCAAATCCAAATGTACTGCCATATCCGTTATCTGGAAGTTCAGAAGGCGGTGTAACCCACAGTGCATCCGTCCAAACTCCACTTCCTACATAACTGGAAACATGATGCTGCTAATTCTGTTTTCATGCCTGGAAAAGAACAAGAAAGGGTCACATTTCCTCAGAGTCAAGGAAGAAATTGGGCTTGGGGCCCAGGCCTTGGGGCCTTAAGTGTGGTCCTAGCCAAGGCTGCCACCTGTGAACAGATGGTTCCACTGTCGGGCAGGTAGCTGTGTGACAGGCAATACCACCTCCATCCCTCCTTTCCTGGAATTGCTATTCATTCACACCAGTTAGTGTGAGACTTAAGTGGTGAGATTTTATTCTTAAAGGCACACACACACACACACACACACACACACACACACACACACACACACAAACAACACCCCAAAACAGGCCTTGAACTGAAACTTGGAAGTTGGGAAATTAGCATATTTGAAAGGAAGCCAGTGGGTCTTTTGTCATTGTGTGGGATGGAAAGGACATTTGCTGCTCTTCTGAAAGACAAAGGGGGGCGGGTCTGTGTCTAGAGCATGTAAAAATAAACAGTGGGCATGGGCTTGGGCTGTTTGTACATAGACGCTCCAGAGAAAACTGTCTCCGGCTGCCAAGATGGTGTCCATGCTGGGGGATTTAAGACCCCAAGATTCATATTCCCTCCTTCTCCCCCCATCACCCCATGCCAGAACGAACCAGAGCATTTGAATATGAACACAGGAAGCTAAGGAACATTGTGTTTGAAGTATACATGGTACAAGGGGCCACGTTCATCACTGACTTCCAGAGTGCCCCCAGAGAAAACACAGGGCACCATATTGGCAAGTATTTCTCTCAAGGGCCTTACGTCAAGAGCCCAGAAGCAGAGATTTGAGGCTGGAGCTGGGAAGGGGTGGGAAGAGGTGTGCCATGTGCTCAGCATTGTCTGTGTCTAGGAGGACAGCAAGCACAAGGTTAATAGACACTCAGGAATCATACTGAATGGCTGTAGCAGTATTGGGGAGCAGGCACCAGGAAAGGCTGGATGAAGACAGGGAGGCAGATACAGGCTATGGGGATAACAGGAGAGGAACAAGGCTTTGAAGGCACTTACTAGTGTGTGATTGTAGTGAATGTCTGAATTTGGGGAAAAGTATCAGAACTGTAAGAATGAAAAGCAAAACATCCCAAGACGACAGAGCTGTAGAAATTAAAAGAGATAATGTATGTCAAGTGGTAATCATCACTTTTAAATGACAGACATCTGAGTTGTTGCAGCCAAAGAGTTAGAAAGCCCTGAAGGTACAGGCAGCAGGTGGTATGAGTTTGGTACGCCAACTCAGTAGCCGAGAATGGCAGGATCCTCTATACTGGAGAGTCTAGTGACCTCCCTTGCTTAATGCACTCTACATAGGTATGAACAGGACAAACACATGTAGGCGTATGTGGTATGTATATATGTATGCACACTTGTGTGTTCCTGGTCATGCGTATGGAGGGTTACAGCTATGTGTATATAAATGTGGTTGACCATTCTTCCACCTCATTCATTGAGGCAGGGCCTCAGTCAAATCTGGAACTCACTATATGGCTACCCTTGCTGGCCAACTTGCTCTGGGGATCCCCATCTCTGCGTTCTGAGGCTGTAATGCCACACTGCTCCTGGCATTCACATGGGTTTCTAGGGATCTGAACACCGGTTCTCGGGCTTGCCTGGCAACCGCCTTCGCCCTGAGCCATCTCCCCAGCCAAGATGTTGTTCTCTTAGGCTATTTCCATATAGAGACTCAAGGAACTGACAGTTGAAAGATATTGCTATATGTCCCAGAGGACAGGTCTATATCAAAATTATAATTTTTAAGTTATCCATTCTTTGTCTGAAATTCAGTTTATCAAGATATCCTAGGGTGTGTGTGTGTGTGTGTGTGTGTGTGTGTGTGTGTGTGTGTGTATGCACAGAAACAAAGTAGACAGCTTCTGTGCTTTGCAGATTTACTTAAATATCTTACTGCATTTTTCCTTCTGCTCAATACTTTGATTTAAAACATGAAATATTGTTGACATGAATATTAGATGTGTTATACATAATGGATAACCATCCCACAGTACAGTAAGAGTTGGTTCTAGGACTCTTGCAGATATTGAAATCCACAGATGCTAAAGTCCTTTACATCATGTGAGGTATAACCTGTGCACACTGTCCTGTAAACGTTAGGTCATCTTTGGATGACTTATAGCAACGAATGTAAGTATCCGTTGTACTGCATTATTTAAAGAGTACTACTAAGAACAGGCTTGCGCATGTTCAACACGAACACATTTCCCCCAACTATTATTTGCTAACAGTTGGTTGAATGAACGGACACGGAAGCCATGGACACAGACCTCCCCTATGATAAGAAAGCACACACCCATGTGCCTAGCACCCAGTAAACCACTCTCGGTAATTTCGGGGTGATCATCTGCTCCCTTCCCAGTCACACTCCTCCCCTCCACCCCAAACCCCCACAAGAGGTGACAGCCTCATTGCCGTGTTTCCCTTCTGAGTGTGCACACTCGACTGTTGTAGAGTCGGTCTGTTGTCTCTGGCTTCTGTCACACGCAGACATAGACATTCGACCCTGGAGTCTTCAGCCTTTGAATGTGGGCGTGAGCCAGTGACTATCCAGAGAGACTCCAAGCCCTTCCCCTCCAACCCTGATCCCCCAGGTTCTGAGGCTTCCGTTTTCTTGGACCAAAAAGCCAGTAGTTTCTGGCCCCCTGGGTTTGCTTGCAGACAGTCATTCCCCCTCACTCTGTAAACTTATCATATCAGTCCTGGGTGCTGGCTGGTCTTACGTCAACTTGACACACCAACTGGAGTGTTCTGGAAGGAAGGAACCTTAATCGAGAAAATGCCTCCATAAGATCCAGCTGTAAGGCATTTTCTTAATTAGTGATGGATGGGGGAGGACCCAGCCCATGGTGGGTGGTGCCACCCTTGAACTGGTGGTCCTGGGTTCTATAACGCAGGCTGAGCAAGTTGTGTGAGCAAGCCAGTAAGCAGCACCCCTCCATGGCCTCCACATCAGCTCCTGCCTCCTGGTTCCAGCCCTGCTTGAGTTCCTGTCCTGACTTCCTTTCATGATGAACAGTGATATAGAAGTGTAAGCCAGATAAACCCTTTCCTCCCGACTTGCTTTCCAGTCATGGTGTTTGGTCGCAGCAATAGAAACCCTAAGAAAGACAGTTCTGTTTTATAAGGCTATGTCCTGTTGACTCTGTCCTATCCTTAACACAGTGAAGATCTGTCCCTGTTGAGGAGCCCAGCTGGTTCACTGAGCTGCTATTACAGCTGTATAGTGTTCCGTTGGAGTAACTAACCATATCTTTTACGGCCAAGGGGCTAAGTCAGTTCTTTTAGGTGTTTGCTACTGAAGACATTACTGTTAAGATCATTATTGTATTTTTCACTGAGATGTGTGTGAGTGTGTAATGGATGAGATATGAAATACCCCCACAGAGACTAGGTTTTGAACAATCAATTCGCAGCAGGTAGTGCTATTTGGGGCATATAAGGCTGTGGAAACTTAGGAAGCGGGGCCTAGCTGGAGGAAGTAGGCCCTAGTCAGTTGCTACCTAGTTCTTTGCTTCCTGACCAGCCACGTCCTCAACACCTCTCCCATGTGCTCCAACCTCCATGATGTGTCAAGCATGTGGGACCAAGTGATTGACAGGCTGAACGAAGCCTATGAAACTGTGAACCACAGGACCCTTTCCTCCATGCAAGTCCTTGTGTCTGTCAGATAGACAGGAAAACTAACTTCTGTGTTATCTCCAAATGTTTCTGTGTCTAATACCAAAGAGTGGGATTTGGGGGGTCTTGATTGTTGTTGTTGTTGTTTTTTCAAGACATTCTATCAGTTTATCTCCTCACCTACCACACCAACATGCATTTTGAGTGTTTTATATTCTTCCAACATCTGCCAGATATGCTGTTCAGTTTTTATTGTAAACTTGATACAACTTCGGCTCATTCACACAGAGGGAACCTCAGTTGGGAAATGACCTATATTAGCTTAGTCCCTTGGCATGTCTGTGGTACATTGTCTTAATTGTTAATTGATGTATGACGGCCCAGCCCACTGTGGGCAGCACTATTCACTATGCCTAGGCAGGGGGCCTGGGCTGGGGAAGAAAGTCAGCAGAGAACAGGATTGGAAGCAGGCCAGTGAAAAAAAGCAGTAAGCCCCCTTTCTCCATGGCTTCTCCATGTTCCTGCCCTGTTTTTCCATCAGTGATAGACTTTGGCCTGGAAGTGGAAGATGGAATAGACCCTCTCATCCCAAAGTTGCTTTTGGTCATGGTGTTTATCACAGCGACAGAAAGCCAACTAGAACACCAGACAATTGGGGACAAAATGTTATCTTGCGATGGCCTAAATTCCTAATATTCCTGGGATTGATAATGAGGGTGCTCATCATTTCGTATTATTATTATTACTCCTGGTTATTTCATCTCCTTTTCTGTGAACAGGCTGTGCTATCTAACCTCTGTCCTCGTTTTTATGAGGCTTATCTTATTTCCTGTTGTAAGGACTCTTCATATTCTGGTTATTAGTCTTTGGATGGCTGTGGCCCTGCCCATGCTTACTTTAGGCTTGTGACAGGCTCCTTCATTTCTATATCATCTTTTGGGGACGAAACATTTTCGCTTTAATGGAGCCTAATTAGTCATTTTCTTTTTATGATCAGCACTGTATTTTTATAGAAGGAAACCATCTGTATACTGACACCATGGCCATTCTCTTACATTTTCTTCTTACAGTTTGGCCTCTTGTGCTTAAGAACTTAATATATGGGCCGCAGAGGAGCTGAACTTGCTCCACCTCTTTTGAAACGTTTTTTTTAAGCCAACCTGTTTTGTTTTTTTCTCCAAGCAGAAGGGTGTGCAGTATTGTTCATAGTTTACTTGTATATTTCTCTTTCCCTGCAAGAGCTTGTTTGTCACCTAGCTCATTTCCTATTCATGTCACGTGACCATCGCCCTGTTGTGCTGCCTGTATTCTTACTGATTTGTTGATTGATTTATACTCTAATTACTAACCCTCTACTAGCTCCACTGGTTTAAACTATATTCTCCAACTCTGTCTCCCGGGCTTGTAAACACTGACCCTAGTCCTTGGATTGCATTGTGCAGCTCTGAACTCATCCTGATGTAGCCGAGTGTTTCTATAGTTTTACAAGTTGCATTTTGAAAGGAAGGCAGAAAAGAAAGAGGAATCCGTAGCTGTCTTGGATACAAGGATGTACTTGGCCTGTAGAGCCAAAGCCATTTACAATCTAAAACATTTATGATAAATGTTTTTGTTCACACAAAAACATTTGCTGACATTGCCATTGACTGTTTTCTAGTTGAATTTTTCTTACATCTCTGCTGTTGAATAGACGCCTTTAATCTGAATATAACACAGTGCACATTTTCATCTTAGTACTGCAGAATGTTATGACTCTGGTTCCATCAGCTGAGTGTGTCTCTTAATACTAACGACATCTTGGAATTCACCAGGGCTCCAAAATAAGTAGAGATATCTGACAGGAAAAAGGAAAACCTGCCCCCTTCCAATGCCATAATCTTCCCAGGTAGCCCCTGCCCACCAGCCCCTTCCTCAGTCACACATGAATTGATGCTTTTACCTACTATACTCTTTAGTTTTCAGGGTGTAAGATTCAAAGGCTGTTTAGCGGTTTACTTTTTCCTTTTTTGTCGGCTGATTTCTGGCTGGTTATTCTCACTGCTATTTTCCATCCTTGGCACAGGAGATTTGCTAGAAGAACCAGATTCGTTTGGAGGGCACCTGTCTGCTGTTCTTCACACACCCCCACTCCCCACAAGCCCCCGCCTGCTTCCTGTGCAGGGCCTGAGCTGATTAATGACTGCTTGTGCTGAGTCTAGACACCTCTGAAAGGCGAAACAGCACATGCTGGAGAAAGCATAGAAAAGAGTGAATTACTGTAAACAACAGGCTTTACTGCATGTTCATTTCTTGAAATATCATTAGGTACAGAAGACCATCCTTCAAGGCCAACTGCCCATCATAGTCACGCGATCATGCCAACTCAACCATCTTCAGCAACAGCAATGATTGGTAGCAAAGTGGGGCCCAAATGGGTTCTAATTAAATTTCAGGTTTTTATTTCCTATTTTCATATTGTCAAATGGCTTCAGAGCTTTAAATGGATCCAGTGCAAGCATTTTATTCAATGGTTTTTTAACAAATGCATGGAGCTGTGCAGCTATCAGCACAGCTCAGTTTGAGACTATACCTACTAACCTGAGAGCCCTTCCTGATTTTAACTAATGTTCTCCAACCCCAGGGACGGCTAGTCTGCTTTCTCTATATATTCACTCACCTTTCTGGACACTTGGCATAAATCAATCAATTGTTTAAAATGTGGCCATTTGTGTCTGGTTTCTTTCACTGTATTTTAGCATTTTTTTTTTCGAGACAGGGTTTCTCTGTGTAGCTTTTGAAGCCTATCCTGGAACTCCCTCTGTAGACCAGGCTATCCTCGAACTTTAGAGATTCACCTGACTCTGCCTCCCAAGTGCTGGGATTAAAGGCATGCACCACCACTGATAAGCAGCATATTGTTTTTGAGGTTGATCTATGACATGGATTGTATCAGGTGTTGCTGTGGAATAATCTCTTTGTATGCTGTGAATATTTGTCACTGTGATTGGTTTAATAAAGATGCTGACTGGCTAATAGCTGGACAGGATAAGGTTAGGGGGAGAGCTAAACAGAGAATGCTGAGAAGAAGGGTGGAGTCAGAGGAGTAGCAAGCAGATGCAGAGAGAAACAAGGTGGACATAACTTACTGAGAAAAGGCAGCAAGCCACATGGCAAAGTATAGATAAAAATATGGGTTAATTGAAAAATGTAAGAGTTAGCTAGTAACAAGCCTGAGCTATTGGCTGAGTATTTATAATTAATATTAAGTCTCCAGGTCAGTTATTTGGGAATTAGTAGGAGGGAAAGGAAAGTCCACCCACAGGGTACTTTTCTCTTATGATTGCTGAGATGTGTTCCATTCTCTGCATAAAACAATCTAGATGAACTTTCCTTTTTGTTGATATTGTTTGGGTTTTGCCCATTCTACCAACTAAAATTTGATGTGGGTGTGTACGTGTGTGTGTGTGTGTCCCTGGTGCATGCACATGAGTGTACAGATGTGCCAACACATGCATGCACACATGCAGGCAGAGTAAAAGGTCAGTTGTCTTCCTTTGTCCTTCTCCAACTTAGCGTGTGAAGGCAGGCTTTCTCACAAACTGACAGCTTGCTGTTTCATTCCCATCTCATCAGATGTGCTTACAGGCGTATGCAGCCATGATCAGCTTTTGAGGTGGGTGTTGGGGACCCAGGCTCAAGTCCGTATGTTTGTAGAGCAAGTGGTTTTACCCAGTGAACATCCCTTACAGCCCTACAGTCTAAATTTAAAGGCCAGCTAGCTGGGCTTCCCCTGCTCTAGATGCTAGGAGGCAGGCATTGACTTTTTCACCAGTAAGTATAATGCCAGCTTCGGGCCTTTCACAAGTGGTCTTCAGGCAATTGTCCAGGATTCTTCTTGTTCCTAATTTGTTGAGAGAGGATTGTTTTTGGTCAAATGAGAGTAATATATTGTGGGTTTTTCCTCCAACTTTTGAGGCAGTCATTTAGATCTTGTACTTTATTTTGTATTATGCTAGAGTATATTATGAGAGTCTTTATGAGAATTTGCCCATTTATTTAAGTTGTTTAGTTAATTGGTATAAAGTCATTCATAACACCCTCTTATCCTAATTTCTGTAAGATTAGTGCTGACATTCTCTTTTTGATTCACAATTTTGGAAATTTGTTCTTTCCTCCTTTTTTTTTTTTATTTATCAGTCTAGCCTAAGATTTCTGAATTTAGTTTTTTTTTTTTTTTTTCAAAACACCAACAAACCAATTGTGGTTTCATTGAGGTTTCTCTGTAGTAGTCTGCTTCCTGTTGAATTAATTTCTCCTCCTAGCCTTTATTTCTTGCCTTTCTTACTTGTTTTCAGTTTATATTAATCATCTTCTATATCCCTTTAATGTGGAAACTTGGGTTTTTGGTTTGGGAGGTTTTGTATTTCCTGGCATAGTTATGCAACGATATAATGACCCATTTAAGACTGTTTCACTGCATTCCACAGCTTTTACATGAACTGTTCTCACTTAATATATTCTCTAACTCTCCCCGCTTTGGTTTCTTCCTTGACCTATAGGTTATATGAAAAGTGTGTTTTTAAATTTTCAAATATAATGGAATTTTCCCAGATTCCTTTCTTCTCATTGATTTGTAGTTCTGTTGGGATCAGAACATGCCCTTTATACAATTTCTCTGCTTTGATTTTTGGGGACTTATTTCATGGCCTACCAAATGGCCTACATTAGGGAATGTTCCATGTGCTTTGGAAGACAATGTACATTCCACAGTCATAGTACCCTACATTGTATCAGTAAGGCTGAATTGAGTGACGGGACTCCTCAACTCGCCCGTGTTCTTGCTGACTGTCTAGCTGGTCCTTCTAGTTCTTAGGAGGAGATAAGAAAATAAACTATTTTTGTAGAGTTGTCTGTTTCAACTTCAGTCATATCAGTTTCTGCTCTACACATTTGAAACTGGTTTTAGGCATTAATGCACTTGAAACTGCTTAACTTACTAGCATGTTGACTCTAATTTCTTTCTTTTTCTTCCTTCATTTCTAATTGTGATGATGGATAGAGGTGAAGATGGGCTTTTAAAGTAACTTCATTCTATATACACAACTCCCCAGGTCAGACTAGAAAAAGCTCTCCAGGAGCCACATAAACACACAGTTGACTAAGTGATGGTGTCTCTGCATGGATACAGGATGGACAGGACTGTACTGTTTTCTGTACCAAGGTCATAGTGAGATGAGAGCCACAATTTTGGCTGGCAATTATTTTTCAAAGCTGACTTTTTACATTATCGTGGACTGCCTGACACATGAACTTCCAATAAACTTTGCCCCGTCTATCCTAAGTAAGAACCCACTTTGGTTGACATTCACGTCTTGCAGTACGCAGAGACAGAGTGTGGGTGCCTGTTTGACACTGTGTGCTTGTTAGAAAGACATCATCAAAAGGTCACAGGCAGAACAATTCCTGCTTACACTCTGCCTTTGACCTTTCTTGTTTCTGTCTTGGAAAATGGGTACTTAGTACTAAAGTACCCTGAAGAACAGAGGCAAGACAGAAGCATTCATCAGTGTAGTGAATGCCCACTGGTGTCCAGCACTCCAAGCCCATAGACCACTGTGCTGGTACCAGGAACATTCCTGTGTTCTTGAGAAGGCTCCTGGCAGCAGTCTGAGAAAAGCTGGTTGAGCTTAGGCAACCATGGTTGTAGTAGGCCAGTTATATGGAGGAGGACCTCACCAGCAGGTAGGCAGAGCCCAGCATTCACGCAACATGAGACAGATGCTGTGGTGGCCTGGGTAAGCTAATCCTAACACTTACTGGTAATACTGGTGAGTGTAGGAAGTTATTGTCTAGTTCAGGGTTTGTCTAACACAGTCATGACCTAAAACATACACACACACACACACACACACACACACACACACACACACACACATGCACGCACAGCTTTAAAAACCTTTGTAATTTCCTAAATCTCTCTCTCTGTGTCTCTCTCTATATATCTGTCTGTCTCTCCCTGCACCCTGTGTATGTGTGTAGGCCAGAGGTCAACATAAGGCATCTTCTCTAAGCGATAAAGGATCCTAACATTGGGTCATCGACAAAATACTAGTGAGTGGTTACTGAGTAGTTTCTGTCAACCACAGGAGTGAGTGGCCCTGTCTTGCCATTGTTCTTTTGGGTTTGGACCTACCAAACAACTGTTTTCTAAAGTGGAAAGGAGAGAGGTCAAAGGCTGTTGGAATTAGTGCTTCTGACTCTAAAGCCCTTGGGATTTCCTGCCTGACAGGAAGACGTTGTTCTGATGAGGTGACTCTGAGGGGTCTCCTACAGAGGCACTAGCCCTCAAGTAGTCTAAGCCATGATTTAAAGATTGGAGATTTCATCACCACCTTGCTCCAGGGACAGGAGAGAAGCTGAAGACGTAGGAATTGTTCATGCCTACAAGATGCAGCTTTCATATAAGATCTCTAAGTCAAGGGGTTCAGGATATGCCCAACTTTGTCATGAAGAGGGGGGGTGTCCCTGGAGAGTCCACGAAGCTCTATACCTTGTTCCTCTTCCTCTTTTTTTTTTTTTTTTTCTTTTTCGAGGCAGGGTTTCTCTGTGTAGCTTTGCACCTTTCCTGGAACTCACTTTGGAGACCAGGCTGGCCTCGAACTCACAGAGATCCGCCTGGCTCTGCCTCCCGAGTGCTGGGATTAAAGGCGTGCGCCACCACCGCCCGGCCCTCTTCCTCTTTTTTACCCAGAGCACCTCTTGCATCTGTCCGCTCCTAGGTTGTATCCTTTTACAACAAACTGGCAATCTAGTTCAAGTGTTTGCATCTGTTCTGTGAGTCATTCTACTGAATTATCAAATATGACGAGGAGTCAAGGAAACTTCTGGTTTACAGTTGGTGAGTCAGAAGCACAGGGAACAACGTGAATTTGCAACTGGTATCTAAAGGAAGCAGGAACAGTGTTGTGAGATTGACTCCTGAGCCTGTTGGGTCTGTGCTAATGCCAAATAGATAGAACTGTATGAATTGTAGGCATTGTAAGCTAAACACACATTTTGCACTAGAAGTGTTGGGTATGGAGGGTAAAAATATGCTTATGTGGTTTTGTTTTGCTTACGACCTAATGGCTGTTGTCTGGCATCTGAGAGCTGTTCTTGGGGAAGCTTTGGGTTTCCATAAAACTGTGCATCACCAAGAAAGCCAATGGGCAACAGTCTGCCATTGTTTAAGGGTTATTAGAGCTGGGGCATTAGCAGGAAACACGCTTTAAGAAGTTATTAGAGAATTGTGTTCGCAGCCGTCGCCGCGCCACTGCCGCTCCCTAACGCCAGCGCCGCCTCTCGCTTGCAGAGCTCCAGCCGAAGGAGAAGGGGGTTAAGTAAGGAGGTGCCCATACCATGGCTCGTACAAAGCAGACTGCCCGCAAATCCACCGGTGGTAAAGCACCCAGGAAACAACTGGCTACTAAAGCCGCTCGCAAGAGTGCGCCCTCTACTGGAGGGGTGAAGAAACCTCATCGTTACAGGCCTGGTACTGTGGCACTCTGTGAAATCAGACGTTATCAGAAGTCCACTGAACTTATGATTCGCAAGCTCCCCTTCCAGTGTCTGGTGCGAGAAATTGCTCAGGACTTCAAAAACAGATCTGCGCTTCCAGAGTGCAGCTATTGGTGCTTTGCAGGAGGCAAGTGAGGCCTATCTGGTTGGCCTTTTTGAAGATACCAACCTGAGTGCTATCCATGCCAAAGGTGTAACAATTATGCCAAAAGATATCCAGCTAGCACGCTGCATACGCGGAGAACGTGCTTAAGAGTCCACTATGAAGGGAAACATTTCATTCGCAAAAAATTTTTTCCTCTTCTTCCTGTTATCAGTAGTTCTGAATGTTAGATATTTTTTCCATGGGGTCAAAAGGTACCTAAGTATATGATTGCAAGTGGAAAAATAGGGGACAGAAATCAGGTATTGGCAGTTTTTCCATTTTTATTTGTGTGTGAATTTTTAATATAAATGCAAGATGTAAAGCATTAATGCAAGCAAAATGTTTCAGTGAACACATTTCAACAGTTCAACTTTATAACAATTATAAATAAACCTGTTAAAATTTTCTGGACAAGGCCAGCATTTGGATTTTTTAAAAATAAGTAAATTTCTTATTGATGGCAACTAAATGGTGTTTGTAGCATTTTTATCACAGTAGATTCCATCCATTCACTATACTTTTCTAACTGAGTTATCCTACATGCAAGTACATGTTTTTAATGTTGTCTGTCTTCTGTGCTGTTCCTGTAAGTTTGCTATTAAAATACATTAAACTATATAAAAAAAAGAAGTTATTAGAAGTGGGGTTTGTGATCACAGACCATTGACTAGCAAGGCAGCCTTAATGCTGAGTGACTGGTAGGCTTCCGTAGCTCTAGGTAAAGGCAGATTCCATCCAGAATGGCCTTAGCTTGGGAATACAGGCAGTTGAAGACGGACACAGTCTGAGAGGCCCAAACAAACGTAAATCCCCCACCCTACAGTGCTCTGATCCCTGAACCTTTATCCAGCTCTCATGATGTGTTGTGTAAGAGCTGGGATGGAAGAGGGGTCAGGGGAGACTGAGTCAAATGAGGCAAAAATGTTAACCTAAAATGCAATTCTAATGGATGTGTCATTACTGAGAAATCGGTACCGGTACCGAGAGTCTTTAAACTAACAGACTATCACAGCACATAGCTTCCAGCAACACAGACTTACTGGATGGGGAAAGAGCTGTTTCAGATGAGGAAAAAAGTAAGAAAAGGGTACCTTACTCAGACGCTGCCGGGATACTGAGGGCTAAAGGATGTCCGAGCACCTTTTGAAATACACTGTAGTTGGTTTTTAAATGTATGATCTGAAAATCTTTGTCTTGTAAGTAAACTCTTTACACCATGTATATGGGAGGCGATTAGTGACATGCCTGTGTACGAGTCTGTTGTCTTGCAAGCTGCTTTTATTCATGATATCTGTTCTTTGTTCCCTTGTTTCTGTGTTCCTTTGGGTCAGTTGAACATTTTATATTTTTGGTTGTGAGCCTAGCCTTTAACGGCTGAGCCATCTCTCCAGCCCTGGTTGAACATTTAAAAATAATTCTATTGTAGGAACTCAGAGGATGGCTAAAAGTGCTTCCTGTGTAAGCCTAGAGACCTGAGTCCAATCCTTGGAGTCCACAGAAAGATGGGAAGAGAGAACTGACTTCACACAGTTATCTTCTAACCACACTAACGCTGTAGCACACACCCCTCTCCAATACACTGACATGCACACATGTGCAATAATAATAACAAGTAATTTTTAGTTAAAAGAATTAAGATTCCATATCTCCATTGTAGGTTCACTAGCTATGGCTTATTTTATGGTGACTTTTTAATGATTTAGCTCATCACCCTCTAACTTCAAGGGGTGTTATGATATTTAATTTATAGTGTGAAAATTATAGTATGCTCTATTCCTCATTTCTCAGGGTTTTTTTGTGTCATAGATTTTATTTTCACATACATTATTAATGCCATAGCATATTACTTTGTCTTTAGACTGTCAATCATCTCCTCAGGAGATTAAAATGTAACAAAACCCTTCTACTTAGCCACTTAGTTACTATTTCCAGGTTTCCAACCTATATTCTCCCCCTTCTACCTAGAGAGCATATTTTACAGTTGCTTACAGCCCAGGCTTGCTGGTGACCCTTTTTTCCAGCTTCTCTGTCTGAAAAAGATTTTATTTCCACTTTGTTTTGTAAGATACGTGATAGAGTTGGAGCTCTGAGATACTGGCTTTTTTCCTTTTTGTGTTTCTCCATTATTTCCCAGCTTCCCCTGTTTCTGACAGAACATGCCATTTCTGTCTTGATTTCTTTGTACAGAGTATGAACAAGGGAGACCTCTTAATTAGAAGAGGTTATAGTTCATCAATCAGCATGTCCATCCAATTTAAACTAACTTATACCAGTAGCACATGCCTTTTCATTTAATCAGATAATAACTTGCTGAAAGGGAACCTCCCCAAAATTAGTCTTGGGGAAAGGTTTTTGTTTTTGTCTTTCAGGAGAATGAAGGCTAAGGAATCTGAAGAACACTGGACAAATGAGACAACTGAAGAAAAGGGACAAATCATCTGTCCCAGGAAAAAGAGTAAAATGACCTATTGGTATATCATCTATAAAATTTTCTAAGTCTTCCTAAATGTTTGTTTCTGTTCTTCTGTAAAGAAATTTAACACTATTAGTCTTCTTGTAGTACCAGTTCAATTAAAATTTGAAGCTGACTTTGGAGTTGGAGAATGGCTCTCTCCTTCTTTAAACTCAAGCATGTTGTTAAAAGGGAAATGCAAACTTATGGTGATATTTTATTCGTACTGAAATGTGATTTTATTTGTATGTTAATAAATAAATTTGCCTGGGGGTCAGAGCTAATAGCAAGCCATAGCAGAAGTCTGGCAGTGGTAGCACACGCCCTTAATCCCGATCACATGACAGGCAGATCTCTGTGTGTTCAAGGATACCACCAGCATGGAGACACACACCTTTAATCTCAATACCAACCATAGAAGATCTGGAGGTCTGTATAGATGGACAGTGACAAGGAGGTCATGTGGTTGGGCTTACAACCAATGAGAAAGCAGAACAGAAAGTCCATAAGAAGACAGATACACAGGAAGTAGCACTCTTGCTGAGGAGGACAGCAGCGGCAGTGAAGGGTAAGGTTTTTCGCTCTTAGCTACTGCTCTGACCTCTTGAGCTTTTAACTCTGCAATCGGCTCTGTGTTTCTTATTTAAAAAGACGGTTACATCTACATTTAATGTTATTTAATCTGTTATTTAACATTATTCACTTAACCATGGCTGACAGATTTGGATTACAGTAAGAATCGGTGGAGCTTCATCAGTGTTTCTTGTGCTTGGGGTTCACACGTGATTTAGTCTCTGCTGTTTGCAAAACATTTATTCATTCTTTTTTCAAATATTCTTTTTTTATTTTTATGTGTGTGTTCTGTCTGTACACACACACACACACACACACACACACACACACACACACACACACACATCCAGTACCCACAGAGACAAGTAGAAGGCGTTAGATACCCTAGAACTGGAATTACAGACATCTGTGAACCACCATGTGGGTGCTGAGAACTGAACCTGTGCCTCTGCAAGAGCAGCCAGTGTTCCTAAACCCATTCAGCCATCTCTCCAGCCCCTTTTCAGATAGTCTCACTGTCTTAGGATCACATTGGACCAATTATGTGTCTATTAGGTTGTTTTAAATTGTCCTAGAATTCACTTTTCCAGTCTTGAGTCCCCTTTCCTCATCTTGGATAATTTCCTGTTCTGTGTTATCAAGTTCACTAATGTTTCTCAGAGTCTAACCATTGGTTAACCTGATTCAGTATATTTTTCATCTCAGCTATTGAAATTTCTATTTCTAGAAGTTTCATTTCTGTCTACACTTACTACATCAAGTCATTTCTCTGTGTTTTAAGGCGTACAGAACACAGCTGTAAGTGTTTCGATATGTTTGTGTAGTAATTCTGCCGTATTGGCCACTTCTATGTAGGTTTCCATTAACTTAGCCACTGCTCCTTATGGGTCATAGTTTCTTGCTTCTCCGTGTATTAGTTACTCATCTTGTATGATAAAAACCTGACCAAAGCAAGTTAAGGAAGGAAGGCTTGTTCTGGCTCACAATTCACGGTTACAGTCCATTGCGGTGCGAAGGTCATGTAAGCCCCAGCTGTGACAGCCCGTCCTTTGGCGCCCACAGTCAGGAAGTAGAGTGACAAACTCAGGGTCTGTGATCAGCTCCTCCTTTTATTCAACCCATGACCCTAGCCTGTAGATAGTGCTGTCCACATTTAAGGGGAGTCTTCCTGCTTCATTTAATTTAGTATAGACAATCCCTTACAGATGTGTCCAGAGGCTAACCTAATCCAGATAATCCTCTGAAATATGTCCAGAGACTTGTTCCTACATGATCCTACATCTGGACAAATTGATAATCAAGGTTAATCATCACACCTCCACTCTTTTTTAAAAAAAAATAATTTATTTAACTTTATTTTATGTACACTGGTGTGAAGGTGTCAGATCTCTTGGGGCTGGAGTTAGAGACAGTTGTGAGCTGCCATGTGGGTGCTGGGAATTGAACCCAGGTCCTCTGGAAGAACAGCCAGTGTTCCTAACCCCTGAGCTATCTCTCCAGCCCCTATTACCCCTCTTATAATGCAAAATGGCACCCAATTCACCTTCAAACCCCCCCACAGTCTTTAACAGTTTCAAAACTATTTAAAAGTCCAGAGTCCAAATCTCCTCTGAGACTCAAGACAATCTCTTAATGATCTCCTGTCAAACTAAAAACAAATCACATACTTCCAAATACAATGGCAAGAATAAGCATTTACATTCCAAAAGGGGAGAATGGGTACCTACCAAGGATTAGTCAGGCTAAATCAAGATTAAACGCTAGTAGAGTCAACACCAACTCCTGCAGCTCCATGCCAGGCATCCGGGGCTCCTGATTGATTATCTGGACTCTGAATGGTTTAGTTAGCCCTGCTCCTCAGCTCTGCTGCCTCCAGTACACGCAGCCTCTCTTCAACCAGCTCTAATCTGTGCATGCAGCTTTTCTTATTGGACATGCCATGGCTCTAGTATCTCCAGCATCCTAGGGTCTCCATTGCAACGCAAGCTTCACCTTCCTAGCTTCAGACAGTAGCCTTTCATGGCCTCCTTTTAGATGTTCTGACTTTTCTACACATTGCCTGGCCTCAGCGATTCTCTGGTACTGTGAGGCAAGACTCCACGACCCCCTCAATCTTGCCTCTTTCATAGCTGCAAAAACAGTACCACATGAATGATCCTGCCTAGTTCCACTGCCGGTTCTAGAAGGAACCTGGTCCCCTTAGACCACAGCTGTCACACACTCTGTCTGCCTTTGTGACTAAATCTGGAACAACAGCTTCCTGGGCAGTTGTTTTAGAGCAGGGAACTCCTCTGTGTCATTGTTTAGTTCAGACTTTTTCCTTTCAGATGGATTTGCGTTGTCACAAATTAGAGTCCTTTTGACAGGATGGGCCTTGCCTTCAGGCACCTCTCCTAGTACCTCAGTGAAGAGTAGAGTTTCTCCTTAATAGTTATAGAGGCATGGTCGTCTGAACTTTCTTTGTCCCCAATTTTAAACTCATTCACACATTGTCCTTGCTAAACTTTACATTTTTTTTTCATATCCCTTTACAGTCGGTGTAGATCTGGATAAGAGCAGTGAGCAACCAAAGCGCCATAGCCTAAATACTCTACCATCTTTAAAGTTTTCTTTGCCTAAGAAATCAGTCCATTACTTTTGAGTTTAGCCTCAGAGAGGTTCTCAGGACACCGGCAGAAGGCGACTAGAATGACCTCCAGCCCAGTCCTTGTTCCCCCACTGAAACTTTATGAGCAAGGCCTCCACTTTTCATGTTTCTCTCGGCATTCTGGTCTTCCAAGCTCCCACCAGTATGGCCCATTGAGCTCTGCTTACAGTAAGCAGGACCTTTTCTAGCTCAAAGTTCCAAGCTCTCCAACATGCTTCCCATGAATCAGTTCCAGAGCCTAAGAGTCCCATGGTCCAGGTTTGTAACAATCCCACTCCTGATACCAATTTTCTGTATTAGTTATGCATCTCATGATTGGGCTATAATACCTGACAAGGGTGACTTAAACAAGGAAGGCTTGATCTGGGGTCTCCGGTCAAAGTTGTAGTCTCTCAGGGCAGGGAAGTCAAGGCTGCAGCAACTTGAGGCAGCTGGTCACATTGTGTCTGCAGCCAGGAAGCACAGGGTGATGAATGCTAGCACTCAGTCAGCCTCTCTTTTCTATTCAGTCCCTACTTACACGGAGTTATTCTAGGTGTTCCTGATCACATCTAGATTTGGAAGTGGGAAAAGACAGCGGAGAGTGTGTTGGCAAGCCAATGTAGGCTGCTCCCAGCTGCCACCTCACTTTGTGCCAGTAAAGCTGTTCTGCTGACGTCCAACCTTCCACCTGCCATTCAGCTGGGTCCAGATACAGAAGGGAAGAAAGTCTGTCTTCTGAAGCGTTACCTACCATGGACAGGTGGAACACGACAGTACCTGGATGATGAAGGGTCATGTACATAGCTGATATGTACACTCTGACTCATTGTCTGCACGAATGCGTGACTGTGGGGGGATTTAATAAGTTATGAATCTCCTGCCACTAACAGGCAGATAGGCACTCTCAAAATTGGCTCATTTTCTGGAAGCTGCTCTGTTGCGGGAGATGTATTCTCTCTGTCCCCCAAAACTGTCAAGAAAATGAACCTTGATTCAGAAGATGGAGTCTGCGCTCAGCTGACCAGAGTAAACTATAGAGATTTGGGGGGGGAAGGGGGGACAGGGGACTCAGATGGGGAGAGAGGGACACAGGGATAAAGGAGTTTCACAGGACTTTTTGGATCTTGGAAAAGCAGAGAGGAGGGTCAGCTGGGTTTTTCTCCAATGCTTTTTGGATCTCCCAGGTTAATACCCTACTATCTGACTCCCGAGTTTTTATTAATAACAGAATAATTTAGATAATCATTACACTGCTCACCACCACACACTGCGACCTGGAGAAGAGAAGGGTAGACAGCAGGGTGTCAGAAGTTTGGACGAAGCAGTAGAGAAAGGCTGTCCAAGAGACATCTCAAGTCTGGGCTCCCACCCTGCTCCTACAGGGCTCCGTTTCCTTCTTTCAACTTTGAGAATCCTGTGTGCAATGCTAAAGGTAACGCTTAATGTAGTGTTTCTAGGCAGGAAATACAGGACAGCGAGGAGGATGATAAATATACTGATGAAGGAGGCTTGACCCTAGCCACGCCAGAGGCGAGCATCAGAGCCTTCATTCTGAACACTGATACTAGGGAAGGCTTTGTGCTTGCTTTTTGCTTTTTCTCATTAAAAAACGTTCTTTGGTTCTAGAACAGTTTACAGTAAGGTGTCATTCAGAACTGGAACAATTCAAGCCAGTTTTCCCGGAGGAAAAACATTACCCTTGACCCAGGTAGAGGCTGCAGAAATGGAGCTTTTGGTGGTGTCTTCTACTTTGTGCTCCGCACCCTGAGGTGTCCTCCACACCCTAAGATGTCCTTCTCACCATTGACTGTGATGTCATGGGAAATACCAGCACATGAAGGCTTCTGCTGCTACTGGATGTTAGATGCCTTAGTCTGTCCCTATAATTTTTTCCTACCTCTTATGGCTACTCCAATTTAAATACACATCAGAATATTCAGTGCTGGCTCCCACATGAGGGGAAATATGTGGAGTTTGTCATCCTGAGTCTAGTTTACCAAGAATGGCTGTTTCCTGCTCTATCCATTTCGAGGCAAATGTCTTATCTCTTTGCAGCTGAGTAATAATCCATTGTGTCTATGAACCATAGATAGCCTCGTTATCCACTCATCAACTGATGAACAACTAGGTTGCTTCCTTTTCCTGGCAATTGTGACTAGAGCGGCAGTGAACATGGACGAGCAAGTATCTCTGTAGAAGGATATAGAGTATATCCTTGGGTATATATGTAGATGTAATTCTGAATGGTTTTATTAAGTAAGAAACACAGAGCCAAATGCAGAGTTAAAAGTCCAAGAGGTCAGAGCAGCAGCCAAGAGCTAAGACCAAGACTGCCCTCTTACCCCTCGCTGTCACTGTTGTCCTTCCCCTCAGAAAGAGAGCTACTTCCTGTGTGTCTGTCTTTTTATTGACTTTCTGTTCTGCCTTCTCATTGGTTGTAAACCCAATCACATGACCTTCTCGTCACTTCCTGTCTATACAGACCTCCAGGTCTCTATGGTTGGTATTGAGATTAAAGGTGTGTGTCTCCATGCTGGCTGTGTCCTTGAACACACACAGATCTGCCTATCATGTGATTGGGATTAAGGGCGTGTGCTAACACTGCCAGACTCCTGCTAAATGCCTTGCTATTAGCTCTGACCCCCAGGCAACTTTATTTATTAACATATAAATAAAAATCACATTTCAGCACAAACAAAATATCACCATATATATACTCGTGAGTGGTATAGTGGATCATAGGATAGATCTATTTCTAGATATTTGAGCAACTGACACACTGATTTCCATAGTAACTGCATTAGTTTGCACCTTCACCACCAGTTAATACATGTTCCCCTTCCCCAATATCTATGACATCATTTGTTGTCTTTTTTTTTTTTCTTAGTCATTCTGACTGCGGTAAAATGAAATATCAAAGTTTTCAACTTTGCCTCAGGGCAAAGGATGTTGAACATTTAAAAATGCTTTTCAACCATTTGTATTTTTTCTTTTGAGAACTTCATGCAGAGTTTAATGCACCAATGTTTGATAAGGGTTTATTTTTCTTGGTGTTTAGTTGTTTGTTTTTTTTAAGTTCTTTGTATATTTTAGACACTAACCATCTGTCAGATGTATAGCTGATAAAGATGGCTTTTTTCCATTCTGTGGGCTGACACTTCATTCAATGACAGTGTCCTTTGCTGTGCAGAAGCTTTTTAGTTTCATGGGGTTCCATTTGTCACTGACGGTCTTACTTTCTGCACTTACTGGGATCCTGTTCTGAAAGTCCTTTCCTATGCTTATAAGTTGAAATGAATTCTCCACATTCTCCTCTATCAGATTGGGATCCTAGGTTAAGGTTCTTGGTCCATTTGGAGTTGAGTTTTGTGCAGGGTGAGAGACAAGGATTCAGTATCATTCTTCTGCACACAGACATCCAGTTTGGCCAGCACCATTGGTTGAAGATGCTCTCTTTTCGCCGTGTGTATTGTTAGTCTTTTTGTTGGAAGTCAGGTGGCTGCAAGAGCATGGGTTTATATGTAGGTCTTCAATTCTATTCCTTTGATCAATGTGTCTGGTTTTCTGCCAACATCATGTTGTGTTTATTTCTACAGCTCTGTAGCACAGCTTAAAATCTGGTTTGGTGGTGCTGCAGCAGGTTCCTTTCCTTTCCCTTCCTCCCTCCCTCCCTACCTCCCTTCCTTTTAATTGTTTAGAATTGTTTTGGCTCTTGTCTTAACTAAGGTTTCTACTGCTGCGATGAAACACCATGACCAAAATCAAGTTGGAGGGGAAAGGGTTTATTTGACTCACACTTCCATATTGTGGTCCATCACTGAAGGAAGTCAGGACAGGAACTCAAACAGGGAAGCATCCTGAGGCAGGAGCTGATGCAGAGGCCATAGAAGGGTGCTACTTACTGGCTTGCTCCTCCTGGCTTGCTCAGCCTGCTGTCTTCTAGAACCCAGGACCACCAGCCCAGGGATGGCATCACCCACCATGGGCTGGGCTCTCCCCATCAATCACTAATTAAGAAAATGCCTCACAGCCGGATCTTATGGAGGCATTTTCTCAATTGAGGTTCCCTCCATTCAGATAACTCTAGTTTGTGTCAAGTTGATGTAAGACTAACTAGCACAGCTATCCTGGGTCTTTGTATTTCCGTATAAAATTTAAGATTATTTTTTCAATTTTTTGTGAAGAATTGTGTTGGAATTTTGATGGGAATTGCATTGAAGCGCTAGATTGCTTTCAGTAAGGTGGGAGGTCTTTTCATCTTCTGGTATCTTCTTCAGTTTCTTTTTTTAGTATAGAGTTTTTATTTCCTTGGCTAGATTTATTCAAGGTAAGGCTATCGTGAATGACAATATTTCTCTGATTTCTTTCTCAGTGTTTCCGTCATTGGTATGTAGGAAGATGACCAGTGTTTGTGTGTTAATTTTGTATCCTTGCTACTTTGCTAAATGTATTTATTAGCTTTAGGGGATTTCTAGTGAAGTCATTGGATTTTTGTATAGAATCCTATCATCTAAAAACAATGACACTTTGATTTCTTCTTTCCTGTTTGCACCTTCTCTTGTCTTACTGCCCTCACTAAGACTTCCAGTATTATGTTGAACATGAGTGGAGAGAGTGTCTAATTTCTACTCAACAAAAAAATTTGAGTTTTTCTCCATTTATCATGACATTGGCTGTGAGCGTCTAATATGCTGCCTTTATTTTATTGAGAAGTATTCCCTGTATTACTTGGTTCTCCAGATTTATATTTTGAGTGGGTATTGGATATTGTCAAAGGCCTTTTCTGCATCTAATGAGATGATCATGTGTTTTTTGTCCTTGAATCTATGTATATCTATTTATTAAGTTTCATATGTTGAACCATCCCTGTATCTCTGAGATGAAGTCAGTTTGATCATGGTGGATTTTTTTTAATGTGATCTTGACTTCCATTTGCAAGTATTTTATTAAGATTTTTTCATCTAATAGGACAACTGAAGGAGATCAGGGCATACAAATAGGAAAAGAAAAGTCAAAATATCTTCATTTGCAGATGATATGATTTTATACATAAATTACCCTAAACTTCCATCAGGATTCTACAGCTGATAAACACTTTCAACAAAGTAGCAGGATACAAAATTAACATACAAAGATCAGTAGCCTTCCTATATACAAATGACAAAAGACTGAAGAAGAAATCATGGCAATAGTACCTTTTGCAATAGCCTCACACACACACACACACACACACACACACACACACACACACACACACACACACACACACACACATCTTGGGGTAACTCTAACCATGCAAGTGAAATATTTCTATAATAAAAACTTTAAGACATTGAAGAAAGAAATTGAAAAAGATATAAGAAAATGGAAAAATCTCCCTTGTTCATGGATTAGTGGGATTAATAAAGTGAAAATTGCCATCCTACCAAAAGCAATATACAGATTCAAGGCAATCCCCATCAAAATTCCAACACAATTCTTCACAGAAATTGCAAGAACAATTTTCAGCTTCATATGGAAACACAAAAAACCCTAGGATAGCTGCAAAAAATTCTGAATGATTAAAGAACTGCTGGAGATATCATCATCCCATCTCAAATGTATTACAGAGCTTTAGTAATTAAAACCAACATGGTATTGGCAAAGAAACAGACATGTTGATCAATGGAATCAGATCCAAGACCCAGACATAAATCCAAACACCTATGGATACCTGATTTTTGATAAAGAAATCAGAAATACACATTGGAAAGAGACAGTGTCTTCAACAAATTGTGCTGGTCAAACTGCATGTAGATAAATGCAAATAGATCCATATTCATCACCCTGCACAAAATACAACCCCAAGTAAATCAGGGGCCTCAACATAAGGACCCTGACTCTGAATGAAGAGAAAGTGAGAAATAGTCTTGAACTCATTGGCACAGGAAAAGATTTTCTGAACAGGACATCAACAGCACAGGCACAAAGAACAACAATTAACAAATGGGACCTCATGAAACCGAAAATCTTCTGTATGGTAAAGGACACCATTATTTGGACAAATTGGCAGGCTACAGAATGGGAGAAGATTTTTGCCAATTATACATCTAGTAGAGGGCTCATATCTCAAATATATAAGGAGCTTAAAAAAATAAAATTGGACATCAAGAAAACAAATACGCCAATTAAAAATGGTGTATAAAGAGTTCTATAAAGGACTAAATAGAGAGTTCTCAGAATATGAAACACAGATGACTGAGAAACACTTGAAGAGTTCAACAACCTTAGTCATCAGGGAAATGAAAATGAAAACTACTTTGAGATTTAATCTTATACCAGAAAGAATGACCAAAATCAATAAAACAAATGACAGCTCATGCTGGCCAGGATGGGAGGTAAGAGAAACACTCATGCATTGCTCATGGGAATATAGACTTGTACAGTCACTATGGAAATCAATGTGGTGATTCCTCAGGAAGCTGAAAATAGATCTACCCTTAAAATCCAGCTATAGCACTCTTGGGCACACACCCAAAGGACTCTACATCCTTCTACAGAGACACCTGCTCACCCATGTTCATTGTTCTATTCATAATAGTCAGAAATTAGAAATAGCCTAGATGTTCATCAACAGAAGAATGGATAATGAAAATGTGGTATGTTTACACAAGGAAATATTACTGAGCTGTTAAAAAAAAGAAATGAAATCATGACATTTTCAGGTGAATGGGTGGAGCTAGGAAAAAAAATCACCCTTAGTGAGGTAACCCAAACCCAAAAGACAAATATGGTATGTATTCTCTTATATGTGGATGGTAGCTTTTAAGCCTTCAATAGGTATGCTATCATCAGTATCACCACAGAGGTTAGGTATAGATAGAGTCAGGGACTAGGGGGCACGGAAGGAACTCTTACGAGGGGGAAATAGAATATACAGTTATGGAGAGATGGAGGGTAGCTGGAATTAGAGGATTAAGCAAAGAGAGGAGGGGAGAGGAGGGTAAGGGAGGGACTATAGAGAGGCCAACTAACAGTGGGGGCATTTGAGGGTCATATGGAAATGGAAAAGGTAGAAGCTTCTTAAAATATATACGTATGTGAAAGAAATTTATAAACTGGATTGTCAACTAATGAGGAAGACAAAACCCCACTACACCTTTCTTGCTATTGAGTGGAAACTCCAGGGCCAGGAATGGGTCACATCTAATTAAGTTGTGGCCAAAGGGGCCCAAGGAAAACCCCCAACCAATTCAGGATATTGCCAAAGCTACTGGTTGCTCTCTACAAACTGATACTAAAGCTCTGCTACTGAAGACAAAACCTACACAACTCACTGGTGTAGTGGGTAGCTGTTCTAGCTTTGACCTGGAAGTACTACCCCCATTGAACTGTCATGCCTACAAGGCGGGGCCAAGACAGGAGCCCTGAAGACCCGACATCCGGATGTGCTGGCTCTCTTGGTTCCTGGATCCTGGACGCTGGAGATAGACTGAGCAGAATTTCTAGAGAACCGCTGGACTGCGCTACACCTTTCCCAGACCCTGTAACCTATCCCTTTACTTGTAAGTTACCCCACAAAATAAACCTCCCTTTTAACTACATGGAGTTTCCTTAATACTACAACCAATACACTGGACACAAAGAAATCAAACTGGTGCCTAACTCAAGTCTTCACCCCAACTAACTAGTGTTCATGATACTGGTACTGGTACACAGTACTGCATGCTACCAGAGGAGAAAAATAAACACCAACAAAGCTACAGACCCTTTGATCTATAATGGTGACCTGCCTGCAAGGTGTGCTGGTACAATAGTGGTAGGAAGTAGTGGGAGTAACCAACCACTCTACAACTGGATTTAAAGCTCACTTCATAAGATAGAACCCGTACATGACACTGTGTGAGTGGCCAGGAACCTGAGACTAGATAGATCATGGACCTAGGGGAAAGCCAAATACTATTGTTCTTCTGAAGGAACATAGCAATGACATTCTACTATACTCATATGTCAGTGCCTCATTCAGCTGGCACCAGAGAAGCTTCCTCCTGCAGAAGATGGAAACAAATAGAGAGACTCAAATCTGGACAATGTGCAGAGAAAACTTGGAATACTTAGTTCTAAATGAGATGTCTTCATCAAAACCCTCTCCCCTCAAGACTCTGGGACTAATGTGAAAGAGGAGGTAGAAAGATTGTAAGAGCCAGCAGGGATGGAAAACACCCAGGCCTTCCAGACACAGAGGACCAACACATGTATGGACTCACAGAGACTGTGGTAGCATGCATAGGGCCTGTGTAGGTCCAAGCCAGATGGAGTCCCAATGCTGAGAGGGGAAGTGGACATGAGCCTCCATCCCTAACCCAGAAGCTATCTCCAGTTGACAACTACTCACAAGGGAAAAATTAGTTTTCTTCAGTGCAGTCTCACTGGGTATACAAACCACACTTAAGGGAGGCCCCATGCCCAGCAGTGGATGGCTAACACAATTGACCTCAATGGTCAATTTTTTTTTTAGATGTTTTATTTTTTGTCTCATAGTGCTTTGTTTGGGTATTTTTTTTTAAATCTTATCTGTCTTTTGCTTATCTATTATGGTTTCCAATTCTGTGTTTTTTTTATGAGTTGTGTGTATATGTTTCTCATTTTTGGTTTTTTTAATTTTCTCTGTATGTTTGTTTTGTTTTATTATGGTTTGTTTTCTAAAAAGAAAGAGGAAGAAGGAATGGACTTTGATTGGTGAGGAGTATCTGGAAGGAGGTAAGTGAGGGGAAAATGTGATCAAAATACGCTGTATAAAAAAGCTATTTTCAGCCGGGTGGTGGTGGCGCACGCCTTTAATCCCAGCACTCGGGAGGCAGAGCCAGGCGGATCTCTGTGAGTTCGAGGCCAGCCTGGTCTCCAAAGCGAGTTCCAGGAAAGGCGCAAAGCTACACAGAGAAACCCTGTCTCGAAAAACCAAAAAAAAAAAAAAAAAAGCTATTTTCAATAAAACAAAAAGAAAAAATTTGATTCTGTGTTTATCAGGGAGACTGACCCATAGTTCACTTTCGTTGTTGGTGCTGTGGTTAGGCCTTTGTCTGGTTTTGGTATCAGGGTAATACCGACTTTGTAAAAAGAACAAGGAAGAGTTTTCCCCCTTTCTGCTTTACAGAATAATCTGAGAAGCTTTGATGTTATTCTTTGAAGTTCTGGTAGAATTTTGTATCGAATCCACCAGACCCTCAGCTTGTTTTAGTTGGGGGATTTTAAACCAGCACCAGGCCCTACTCCTGGCCCACCCTCGAGTCTGGTTGGAGAAACCTACTGCCACAATTTGGCTACCCTCTTGCTTGATGATGTAGGTGCTCATCCATGGCTGTCACAAGATGAGAGATTAAACCAGGTACATGGGAGCTGCAGTAGTTACTTTAACTGAAATGATTTGGGTCCAAGCCAGGTACGCCCAGAGAGCAGGAATGATTGATCTGACCCAGGTTCTCAGAGGAAGAAGAGGAAAGTCCACCACCACGTCCACATACCATCAGTTGGTCCTCAAGCTATCTAGTTGAGGACTGGTCCACCCCCTGGGTCTGCAGGTGATATGAAACTTTCCAGGTGTCTGTGAGCCTAATGGGTTCTCACACTAGCTTTATAGCTTCCTCTGAAGCCTTACCCTAGTTCAGGACTCTGGACTTCATTCACTCAACTTGTTTCTGGAGTGGCTATTACTCTGCCAAGTATTAGGAATATAATTGTAAGCAAAAGCAGGTATGGCCCCTGCTTGTAAACAAGTATTATGGATGTTTTCAACCACAATAATCAATAATCATTGAAATTTATACAGTTGGCCTTAAATCACTGGGAATTTTTTTAATGCCTCTGTGTCTATAAGCCACCTCAACAGTGATAATCTCTACTACTCACGACTCCCCACCACTCAAGTTATTTTGGAGCAAATGCAAGAAGATATCATGTTATTTCATTTCTACTGATATCATGCATCTGAAAAATGCAGACATCTTGGAAATTACCTAGGGTACTATTTTTACACCAAAAATCTTAACAATTCCTTAGCATGCTGAATAACTCCCCTGGAATGTTTGAAACAATTAAAAAAAAAACTCATCCGTGAATAATTTACTCTTTATCTCTAGAAAAGAAACACTTTAATTTTAGAAGGAAATGATAGTAGTATTATAATGCTTAAAAAACAAGTCCCTTCATATTATCACATTTTCAGTTTACACATTTTCCTGATGTTTTCATAAATGTTGTTTTACCATTGAGTTGATTGAGTCTGGATTCAAGTAAATCTATACATTGTATTTGATAAACCCCTCATAACGCCTTTCATTTATGAATTGCCCTTCCTTATTATTTTTACAGATAATTAATTTGCTGAAAACTGCGGACTCATCTGGCTTTTTAAACATTCCAGTTCATTAGTGGTTTGGGTTTTACCCCTTCATTCTTCTGCATTTAAAAAAGCTTCACTGAGGCATTCTTGACAAGCAATAAACTGAACATACTTAACACCTACAGTCGGTCCTCCACGTCTGTGGGCTTTGTAAATTCAACCAACCATGAATTGGAAATATTTTTAATGGCACCTACGCTGAATACGCACAGACATTGTCCCCTTATTATTGCTCCCTAAACAATACATTTTCACTAATGCTATTTGTGTAATATTCACAATACATTAGGCATTATGATTATGATTAGAGGTGGGTTCAAGAACAAGGGAAGAGATAGCTAAATTATATGCAAGCGGTATAACATGTTATAAATGTCTTAAACCTTTGCAGGCTTTGATATCCAGTGGGGGTTTCTGGAATCAACCACCTGTGGATAGTGAGGGACAACGGCCATTCAACAAGTGTTTACATATGTCCATGCCAAGAAGCCACTAGTTCAGTGAGGATAATAAGCTTGCTTGTTACCACCAAATGCACTTGGCTCTCTCCGTTTTGGCACAAAGACACACCCGCCCCACCCCCATCTCTAGTCTCTGAAAAAAGAATCTGCATAGAGCTAGATGGTCATCAAGGCTCTGGCAGGTCAGAGTGTCTATCATTCTTCCCTTCTTGGCCCGTCATTCCGTGAGTTCAGATACTTTTGATCCCAAAGTTTCATTTCTGTAAATAAAAATCTACTGATGGAAACTGTAGGTCTAAATTTTATATATCACAGGTCTTTCATTTAACTCAAATAAAAGTGAGACTATTTGGACGTGTTTTCTCTTCTATTTCAGGAGAATTTCTAAGCTTGCTGCTCATTGTCAAAGCTGGTATATTCCTATGTAAGTCGCCACATCACACATCTCTCATTTTGAACATTTGACCATCATTACTGTTTTTCAAACCAGAGCAAACACGATGTTGGTGCAGGGCCCTGCCTGTTCCCATCATTCTCCAGGCCAGAAAATGCAAGATGATGGATGAAACACCTTGTGGAGAAGAGTTCAGGAGGTGTGATGTTAAAACATCCAAGGCATGATCAAAAGGAATTCACTGGGAGGGTGCTGAATAAAGTGATATTTATACTTGCAAGTCTGAGCAGAAACGGGGTAGGGCCGTGAGCAAATCAGGACCTATAGTATAACGAAAGTATGGTGAAAATGTTCCTAGTAGTTTAACATTGTCAAGGACTCTACAGCCAGTTGAATAACATATTGGCTGGTTCATTACTCACCAATTTGGTGCTAAGTACCTGATTGGTTCAGGAGCAAAAACATACATAATTCCTGGTTCACTAAGGAACTCATTCTCTCACAGTGAGCAGAGGATGCGTGCTTGATATGATGCGGTTATGAAGTACCCTGCAAATAAGACCTCAGCTTCTCATGATTTCAAAGGCAGAATATCCAAAAATAATTCAAACAAAAGCCAAAGATTTCACTCTATTGTGTCCTTCAACCTATGTGTCCCTCCCTATGATTATTTGGTTTGAAGATGCCATGTTGATAATGCAACATCCATCACACATTTATCCATCTACCTAACCTTCTGTCCATTTATTCAACTCTCACTCATTCTAGGACTTCTGGACACAGCTCTTTCCCTTTGGAAATATTTTCTGACTAATTCCTTCTCCTGTTTGTGTCCTAACATTAGGGATCTTTTGCTTCAGGAAGCCTGCTGTGATCTCTCGGTCCTGAGTAACACCTTCCGTCATACCTCCACCATTACATTCTCCCAAGGGACACTTGTGGCTCTCGCTGTGGAATGGGAAAGAGTAACTTCTGGCTATCTTTAGTTAACTGTTTTTCTCATTAATGGAGAAATCGCCAGGCAGATGCTTCTGAATAACTACTGCCCATAACCGAGTGTTTTAGTGTGTAGGCCAGTCCTGCTGGAGTCCTTGTGCTCTGTGGTCAGCTAGTAAGGCAGGAGCTGGGAGATATGGAGGCCTCACCCTGGCAGGTCACCTCTGCCCCATGTGTTCTCCCACTTATTGTCATCCTACGTAAGACCTACCCAAGAAGGCTAGGTTCTAAGAGGAGTATTCTGGAATCTTCGGACCACACAAAGCCACAACTGAGAACTGTACCTGCCCTTTTCAGTTTATCCAGTTCAAGTCAAAAGGCTATCCTTGGTTCCGATATCAACAGATAGACCCCAGCTTCTGAAGGGAGAAGCTGCAGCGGATTGTGGCCATGGTTACAGTCTAGAGCCTTGATTTTAAAACTGAGAAGGCATTCCTGTGGGGATAAGCTGGGATTCCTCTAAGAAGCCCTAGGGGGAAATGTCACTGGCGGGCTTGGAGTGAGAAAAGAGAAGTGAATTGCTTTGAATAAGTTTTCCATTGACACTAGGGAGTCAGGGGGTAGCTAGGAGAGTAGGACAGGGGCTGAGAACTGTGGAGAAGGCAGACCTTCTGGGAGGGCTGAGGGGAGCCTGGAATGTGCGCTCTTCACTGCACAGCCAGGGCTGTAGTGCTCACAATGGCATGAGATTAGAAATCATGAGTGACACAGAGGATTGAGAAGACACGAGGACACACAGGAACTTACACCTTCGGCACTAGTGAGTTGTTCTTCAACACAGGCAAAGCTTAGAGGCATCATTGGAGTCTGTAATTTTGGCTATACATTTTAATACCGTACTGTCAAGGAATGTTATTTTAAGGCATGTTACTTTTGTTTATGTTGCATTTGTTTAACTCTGTGAAGCTGTGTTACTGTGCCTGTCTAAAACACCTGATGGACTAATAAAAAGCTGAATGGCCAATAGCGAGGCAGGAGAAAGGATAGATGAGGCTGGCAGACAGAGAGAGTAAATAGAAGGAGAAATCTGGGAAGAGGAGGTTGAAAAGTGAGGAGCCAGAGAAGGAGGAGGACTCCAGGGGCCAGCCACCCAGCTACACAGCAAGCCACGGAGTAAGAGTAAGATTTACAGAAGTAAGAGAAAGGAAAAGCCCAGAGGCAAAGGTAGTCGGGATAAGTTAAGAGAAGCTGGCAAGAAACTAAGCCAAGCTAAGACCAGGCATTTATAAGTAAGAATAAATCCCTCCATGTGGGATTTATTTGGGAGCTGAGTGGCGGGCCCCTTAAAAAGGGTAAAATATCAAAAACAACACTATACATTTTGTGAGTGATGATCCACACATGGCTGTCTCATGTCATTATCACTTAAACCTCTGCCATCCCTAGTTACCATGGTGTTTGTCATTGTACACATTCACACACATACAGGAGGGAGAGAGAGAGAGAGACAGAGAGAGACAGAGACAGAGAGAACAGGTGTGCATGTGAGATCCAAGGACAACTTTGCCAAGTTGAGTCAGGGTCTCCAGCTACTTTTGCCAGGCTGCGTATACCAGGATGGCTGCCTCATGATTTTTCCGCTGATTTCCATATCCCCTCAGAGGCACACGCAGTTACAGGTTCTTACAGTACTGCATCTGATTTTTATACAGCTTCTGGGGATCTACCTCAGGTCATCAGGCTTTGACAGCTAGCACTGTGGGTGCTGGGCTCTTTCTAACTGCTGAGCCATCTCTCTAGCCCTCACTGTTTTGAAAGGCCTCCACCACCACCACCTCCACCTCCACCTCCACCTCCACCTCCACCTCCACCACCTCCACCACCTCCACCACCTCCACCACCACCATCACCACCACCACCACCACCTCCACCATCACCACCATCACCATCACTACCACCACCTCCACCTCCACCATCACCTCCACCTCCACCACCACCACCTCACCACCTCCACCATCACCACCTCCACCAACTTCACCTCCACCACTACCTCCACCTCTGCCACCATAGGCTAGTTGGTATCTCGAATAAATAACACATTCGCAGCTCTTTCTCCTCAAGTAACAGACAAATTTTAGCTTTTCCATGTTTACTGGCAAGAAGTCAAAAGTAAAGCATCCATATGATTTTTGAAATGCCAGAGAAATCGATTCCCATGTTAGCTGAGCTTGGACATTCGCCTGTGCGGGGTTCCAGAACTGGGCAACGGGACATCCTGAGAAGACCTGGTAAGCTGTCCAGCACACGAGGGTAAGCAGTGAAATGGAAGCCTCTGGGGACAGAGAGAGAAAAGCGCTGTGGGAAGACTGCAGCTGTCAGAAATCAATGCCAGCATCAACTATCTGAACAAAGCATTTCCGTCTCAGCCAGCTGTCAGTAAATGCCAGGCTGGTGAAAAACCATTTGCACGCTCGTGGTTAGCACAGATCTAGGAACCCAGATGGAACACGTGTTTGTAAACACATGTACAGGGCCTCAGCCTACATTATGCCTTTAAATAGAAGCACCTTCCCTAATTGAAAGCCTGCAGCTATGCACGCTATGAAAGCAATACTTCTTTTTTATTGTACACTTTAAATAACATTCTTCTTCTTTTTTTAATCTGTGACTTTAGAGCTGACTCTACCACCAAATATGAAGAGGAAAACTGCAGGCAAGAGCAGCCCCCCTTCCCAGCATTCCCCCAGGGTCTGGGATCTGCTGCAGAGCAGCCTCTGGAGAAAAGCGTGGTCTAACGGGCATGCCTATATATAGCAGCCAGGAAGAGAGGGTGACCTCTGGGCTTTGGATCTGAAGGATATCAGGCAGCAGGGCTGGAATTTAATATGCCCTTGGCTTACCAGCCTGGTCCCTTTGTTTGATCTTTATGAGAATCTGTACGGGGCTCACTCTTTCTTTCTCTCTTTGCTTTTGAAACTATTGTATCATCGTATTTTTAGGACCCAGAAAGCAATGAACAGAGGTGCCATCCATGGCAAAGCTCTAAAAGGCTACGTTTTTAACTCACCACCCTTGACACTGCCTGATGGATGGCACTGCTGTTGAACAGCTGACTTCTGCCTCACAGCCCCAGATGGAGTGTGGTGTGGGTGACAAGACACCGGAACCATGACATTTCCACATCCTAGACAAGGAGGGTGGGTGGGCCAGGCAGGAAAGCACAACCCTGGGGAACGTGCACAGGTTGTAACCCCAGAAGCCCTCTGTTGAGGGCTCTGTGAGTACGATTTGAGTACTTGCAATTGTCAGGGCTCTCTAGAGTTACAGAACGTATAGAATGGATGGCTGGATGGATACATGGATGGATGGATGGATGGACAGACAGATGGACAGATGTACGGATGAGTGAATATACACATATATACATATACATACATATACATATATATTCCTATTTGGGATTTATTAGAATGCTTATAGGCTGTTATGACTGACTACAAACAGTAGGTCCAAGAATCCACTAGTTGTTAAGTCTATGAGGCTGGATGTCTCCGCTGGTCTTCAGAATACACGGGAATCCTGAAGAAGTAGGCGCTAACGCCAATAAAGGATCAGGCTTGCCAGTGAGAGCAAGCAGGCAAAGAGCAAAAGCTTCTTAGCTTCCTTCTTCCACATCCTTTAGAGAGGTGGCCAGCGGAAGGTGTGGCCTAGATTAAAGGTGGATCTTCCCACCTCAAAGACCTGGATTAGAAGTGAGTCTTCCCACTTCAAAATATTTAATTCAGAAAAGATTCCTCACAAGTGTGCCCAGCCATTTGGGTTTTAATTGATTACAGATGTAGTCTAGGTGAAAACAAGGGATAGTCATCACATTGCCCTTAGTCATTAAACGATGAAGTGAAATGGGTACTCCCTGAGGGTCCCTTGAATGCTGCCTGCCTCTCAACTCTCAGAGGTGGTGTAGACGATTGTATGAGTCTCCTGTGTTGCCGCAACAAATCACCCAGAACTCCGTAGCTTGAACCAGCATGAATTTATGTTGAAGTCTCAGAGGTCAGGAGTCCGACACAGTTCTCATTAGCTTTAAATCAAGAGGACCTGAGTTCAGATCTCATCACCCACATTAAAAGCTATTCATGGCCCTGCATGAGTCTGTGGCTCCAGCAGTGGGAAGTGCACATGTGGACACACACACACACACACACCCCTCAAATTTTGACCAGAGCTGTGTTCCTATCTGGGCTCTTGAGAAGATAATCCATTCCTTTACTTTTCTAGGATGACTCCTGTTACTCAGATCATGAGTTTCCACCCGTGTGTTCAAAGCTAAGACGTCCTTTCCATGACTCTGTTTCTCTGCAACTGAGAGGGAGCCTCAAGTTTAAAGTATTTTTGTTAGCTTGTTTTTGTTTTGTTTGGGGATTGTGTGTGTGTGTGTGTGTGTGTGTGTGTGTGTGTGTGTGTGTGTAAGTCTGGATTAACCCAGCCAGAATAGTCTGTGGTAATCTTCCCATTTTATATCTTGTTAGCTTAATCACATCTGCAAATGTCCTGCTGTTCGGTTCCTGCCTGTTGACAGGTTCCAGGCATCAGGGTTGGGCCTCCTGGGAGCCGTTGTTCTGCCTGTTGTTAGCATCAAATTCTCATCAGACCGAGGGGAAGGGGGGAAAAGGGAAGTGGAGGTGGAGACCTTTCAGGGGGGTTCTAAAATAAACAGTTTTCACTTGCTCTGTTATTTACAACCCATCTTTCTATAAACATTACCCAGGACTTTGGGCTGTTCTGGGGCATTTGTCCCTGGATGTCTGTATCCTGGGGGCGTGATCTCCATGTGGCAGTGTTGAGAGTTGGTGGGTTTTGAGGAGATGGAGTTCAGGGGAAGAGGGCTGAGTTGTTGGGGGTTCTGCCTTTAGAAGAGATTAATGTGGTTCTATGGAATTCGTTAGTTTGCATGCCAGTGTGTGGTCATAAAGTGACGGTAGCCAACGTGACTGGTTTCTTCTGCAAACGGCCACTTCCTTTCCCTTCCTCTGCTATGCTATGATATAGGCAGAGAGCCCTCCCCAACGACAGAATCACTTGGTCTTGGGCTTTCAGTCTCTCCAACCGTGAGTTTAACAAATCTTTGTTTGTTTGTTTGTTTTTTATGGTGTTCAGCCTCAGGTATTTTGTGACAGCATCAGAATCTGTGCCGGTTGGTTTCCTTGAGCTGGGCTACACATGCCTTAGCTCTGTCTAAACTCCTATGCCTCTCTGCCTTGGATCCTGCACCACCCAATTCCTCCTAGCTCTGGCTAATGCACTTCCCTTACCCTGCCTCTCCTGACCCCCACAAGAGGAAATCAAAGCACCCATATCCTGACGTTTCATGTTGATAAATCTGCCTCTTCTGACCACTCCTGGTCAAGGGTCCAATGAGACTGAAAATTCCCAGGCACTGATGCATGGGAACGAACCCCAAGGTTATTCCAGTTATTTTGTAAGACAGTGGGTTGTCGTAAAGTGACTCTACCCAGCGTGCCTGACTCCTTCTGCAAACAGCCATTCCCCTTCCCCTTTCTCTGCTGTTATGATGTAGGCAGAAAGTCCTCACCGCAGTCGAGATGACAAAGTCATTTGATCTTGGGCGTTCAGCCTCTACAACCGTGAGTTTAACAAAACTCTTTTCTCTATCGGGTTCAGACTCAGGTATTGCACATCTCATGCAAACTAACCTCAAGGTTCTCATACAGAGAACAGGAACTGCTTCCTTCTGCCTTAAGTGATGGCCTGGAATGCGCCTCAAGAGAATAAAAAGGCCATGGGGGTGAGGACATCACACAGCTGACTTTCTGTACCATTAAGTCCTTCAGTGGTTTGTGAAGCTTCTCATAGGTGTCTGCACCTACACTTTATATGCAGGAGAACTGTAAGTCCAAACCAGAGGGACATTCCATATGCCCTTTAGCAGAAACAGAGGCAGTCTGGTGGGAGGAGCTGCCCCAGCCTCCCTTTCCTCCTCCGTCCTGCAGAGAACATACACATGGAGCAGGAAGATATGTGAGCTCCACGGGAACTGTAGAGAACAGCTTCTCAAAACACAGAGAGTCTTCCCATCCTACAATGCCAAGCTGAATTATGTCCCCTCACCCTGAATTAACATGTTAAAATGCTTACCTCTAGTACTTTAAAATATGCCTTCATCTGGAAACAGGGTCATCATGGATAGAATCAGTTAATTCTAGGCCATTCTGGAGTGGGATCCTGGACCAATATGACTGGCATCCTTTTGGAAAGGGGAAATCTACATACACGAACCTGGAAAATACTATGTGAAGGCTGAACTTATGCCCCCCAAGCCAAGGACTATCAGGAGCCAGGATGGCACCCTGGGACAGCGCCTGCTCTGATGCCTGCAGAGGGAGCCCTGCCCAGCTAAGGCTTTGGTCTTGACCTTTTGGCTTCTAGTTGGAGAACTGTTCCAAAACACGGGTTAGTGGTGCTTTGTTCTGCAAACAGAAAAAATAGCAAATTCCACAACACACACTACCATTGACTAACTTTTATTCTTTTCCATTTACCTGTGTGCATGCGTGTGTGCGTGTGTGTGTGTGTGTGCATGTGCGTGTGCGTGTGCGTGTGCGTGTGTGTGTGTGTGTATGCAGTGCACACACATCTGGAGGCCCAGGGCTGGTGTGGAAAGTCATCATTACTCTTCTACCTGATTCACTGCAGTAGGGAATCTCAATCAAACCTAGAGCTCAGGGATATAGCTCGCCTCACTGGCTTGCTCTGGGGGAGCATGACCTGTTTCCCTTATTCCAAGGCTAGAATTATGGGTGGAATACCAACACTCATAGGGTATTTTTGTGGGGATTCGAACTCCTGTCCTAACACTTGCATGTCAAACATTTTAACCACTGAGCCTGCTCTCACCACTGACTATATTTAAACCTGTTGCTTAACCTTTCAAAGCCACAATTTTCCATTTATATAAAAGAGGTATTGAGAACTCCTATTTGGTACGAGGGGATGGTGAGGATAAAAGGTGACCTTAAACCCTGGGCCCTGCATGTGGGAGGTCCTTAACAAACAGCAGAGGTTATGCTAGTCCTAACTCATACGGTAGTCCTGTTAGTGGTCAAAGCTGGCCGGAGTACCAGGCATGAAGGCATCAGAGAACGGAGGCTGGAAAAGTAGGTGAAGCCAGGTGATAAAATTAAGATGCCACCTGACGTCTCTTCAGTGTTGATTGGCTCATTCACTTCTTCATTTCCCTCCACTCTACCCTCATCCCCTCCCCTACTGGCTGTTGTAGTTCATGACTGTCAGGTCCAAAATGGGCCCCGGAGGTGGTAGTGATGGTGACAATGCCCTAAACAGAAGGACTCTTGACTAGGAAAACAGAAGGATTGTTCTTGAGTAGAGCCTAAATTCAGCATTGTTCAAGAATCGTGTAAGGTTTCTGCTTACCAGGAAAACCATTACTTCCTTTATCTGCCCCAAAGGTCAAGTCTCTCAGGCAAGGACATCTAGTTCCAGGTCAGTCTGAACAGCTTGTATCTCAAAGACCCCCACCCCGCTGACCATCATATAAAATCTGCTGGCTTTTCCACCACTTTGCTTCTCTCTGCCCCATAGCCTTGGCAGTTGGATCCCCAATAAACCTCTCTTTCTACCTACAGGTGGTTTCACTGCGCCCTCGCTTACAATGGCCATCCTAGTGGTGAGCCAGAAGGGCTGTATCAAGCCAGCTCAAGGGTGAGGTCTAACTTATGGAAATGTCTGTGGAAAATAAATAAATGATGAGCCAAGGAGTGAATGAGGTGATTGAGGTGATTATACTTTGGCTCCACGGACTTATCAAATCTGCCCCCTGGCACTTCGTGAAAACAGGATTGGGTCACCACCCATGTCATTAGTCAATTTTCTTGTGTGTGAACATCATGCAGGATACTTGCATGTACTAAGGTGCCTGCAACACCACCGTGTCTTATGGTACCACATTGTCTACGGGGTTTGTGGTTGACCAGGATGTCATGGCAGCATGTGACTACACTTCAATATAGGATAACTTGTGTGGGTGCTATGCCAGGACTCATGCATGCTGGACATGGGGTCTAGCATCCAGCTCTACCCTCAGTCTAGATATAACCTTCTAGCTTAACTTTATAGGCCTCTGACCAAAGTATTTCCCACCCTTCCCTTCTTCCTGTGTTTTCTTTACACAACCATTTGCCCAGCCTGACTCACTGCTGGATAACCCCTCCACCTGTTCACTCTCTCCACACATGCACATATTTGTCCTGTCAGCATAAGAACTGGGTCTCTGCTACCCCAGCATTCCCCCATCCCCACCCCCACCCCCGGGGGCTGCCATTCCAGCCAGAAGCATTAAAACAACAGTAGAAAATTCCTCTTTGCTTGCAGCCAGATTCGCTTTGATACGTCTCAAATAAGTTAATCTTGCTTAGCATTCCACAGCCCTGCACACTTGGACTGCCAGCACATTGGCTCCTTTCTGACTCAGACCACAGCCCGTCCATGTGGCTTTCTTGGGCAGGTCCCCACTGCCTCCTGGGTTCTTTCGAAGTTAGACTTGCTGATTGTGATTCCTGGGACCTTAATTCCCTCCCGAGTTCTTGGAATTTTCTACCTTTTACCCTTTCTCTCCTTTCCCCTAGTCTCGAGGTCATGCTTCTCAAATACCCACAGAACTTCAATCTCCCTCTCCCTTCCCAGACTGTTCCTAGCTTTACCACCCCCCCTACCCCCCCACCCTCACCCCCGCCCCCGCCCCCCCACCCCCACCGCCCCTTGAACCCCACCCCCCAGGCCCGTCTTCTACAGAGCACTCATGTGCTTCTTCTTAAAGGAGCCCAGTCTCTCCTTCCCAACACGATGATCTGTGTTCTCAGGAGAGATGTTTTATTTTGTTTCCCAAAGGCCCTCTACACTTAGTAAAAATGAATCTAAAGAGATTTCGGTGTCCAAAGTAATGACCTTTTTTATCGTGGGGTTGGTTTTAAAAAAAAAAAATCCCATTTGAATGTCGCCCTTGTGCCTGGTGGAGACTTCAGGATTATAGTATCACAGAGATAGAAGAGTCTAGGCTCATGTCTAGACTTGTCAGGGAACACAGGCTGCAGCCACTCCCTGTGTCCCCAGACATGCAAGCCATGTGTCCACCAGCTTCAGGGAAGGGGACTCGGTGGTTTTTATGGGATGGAATCTCTAGTGTTGCTGGGAACCGTGAGCACTGTTCAGCTGAAAATGACCTTTCCCTCTCACGTGGGACCCACTCTTCTGTGAGGCTCCAGGTAGGTGGGAAAGATGGAGGACACTGGGGACCAAATGAGAGCGCATGACTCCTGTAAGAACTGTTATTTATTTCAAGAGGTTTTGAACATGGTGATATTCTAAACAGAAAATGTCTTAACAAGCTGCATTGTTTAATAAGAGTTGGAATTGGCTCACTAGGCTCTAGACTGTCCTACCTGTTTAGATCTCTCTCTATAGTAATAATACAGAAACCCCTTATTTTCCAAGGGGCAATGGGGTGGGGGAGGGTATGTGTTCTAAGACCGCTAGTGGATGTCATATATATAAATATAAATATATATATACATATATATATATATATACATATGTCTTAGTGGATATATGTACATATATATGTATATATACATATACACATCCACTATATATATATATATATACAATTCTATAATAAAGTTTAATTTATAAACTAATCCACATTGACAATAATTAATAGTAACAATATACTGTGTAGTTAGGATTTCTATTGCTGTGAAGAGACACCATGACCACAGCAACTCTTACAAAGGAAAACATTTTATTGGGGTGGCTCACTTACAGCTCAGAGGTGTAGTCTATTATCTATTGTCATGGCGAGAAGCAAGGCAGCATGCAGGCAGACATGGTACAAGAAGAGCTGAGAGTTCTTATATCTCGACCCCCAGGCAACAGGAAGTGGTCTGAACTAGGCCTAGCTTGAGCATAGGAGACCTTCAAGCCCGCCCCCACAGTGACGCACTTCCTCCAACAAGGCCACACCTCCTAACTTCCCGTGAACTGATGGGAGACAATTACATTCAAACTACCACATACTATGGCAAAAGTTACTTAAAACTTGTGCAATTTTCACTTCTGGAATTTTTTTTTTTAAATCCATGCATGCACACACACACATCACGGCACACGTGCGGAACTCGAGGGACAACCCCGGGTGTTGTCTTCACCTTTCACCCTGTGTGAGACGCAGTGTCTTGTTTTCCCGCTGCACCTTCCTATCTAGCTGGCCCGTGAGCTTCGGGCGCTCTGACTCTTCCATCTTAGTGTGGGAGCGCCAAGGTTACAGCGGTGTGCCGCTGGGTCTAGCCTTGTGTAGATTCCAGGAATCCAAACTCAGGTCCTTGAGCATCGTTCACTGAGCCGTCTCCCCAGCCCATCCTTTCTGGAATTTTCTATTTACTGTTTTCACGGAAACCAAAGAAGGTTTAACTATGGATGGAGGGAGATTCTCATAATATGTCGTGTTAACGTTGAGCCATTTTAAAAGTTAAGAGTGACTTTTAATATGCATGGATACCTGCTTTTTAATGTAAATGTTTTTTGCACACACATGTGTGAATATTCCTGTGTGTGAGTGCATGTGTACATGCCTGTGGATGCCCAAGGCTGACACTGCGAGTCTTCCTTATCCTTCTCTACCTTGCTCACTCAGGCACCCTCTCTCAACTGAATGCAGAGCTTGACCATTCAGCAATTCTGGCTTGCTCTGAGAGGAGCCCCTTGTCTCTCCTTCCCCAGGTCATGTTGCTCCCAGCCTGAGTCTGGTTAATTTGAGGTGTATGTGTGTGTGTGTGGGGGGGGAGGGTTATTGAAGGAATTCAGTGTAAGACTAAATCTCCCAAACTTTCCAGTAACAGACAAGTAATCTGCTCTGTGTGAGGGGCACTTTGTTCCTCCCATGATTCTGGGGTCCAGGGACCCACTTTTGTCCTACCCTGTCCCCAGCAAGGAACCATTTTGGGTGGGAACTGGCAGCAACCATCATGGGAAACCACAGAGTGAGTCTTTGCCTGTCACACTAGCAGTAGAGTCCTGGACTATCAGTGGTTCACAGGCCCCTGCCCCGTACCTCCAATCCCCTTGCTACCTAAGGGAAAGGGTCGTATTAGCCACATCCATGTGTTCCCTAAACTCTACGTGTCTCTCATGGAGGGAATAGGCTCAGTTCCCATCATTGAGCAGTGAGGAAGGGGATTCTCCACATCTGTCCCTCAGTAGTCTTCTGGTATACGAAGACTAGCTGCATAAACAAGTTCTACATTCAGTTAAGAGACGGTGCCTGAATAAATAAGGTGGGGCAGGGGAAGGAAGACTCCCAATGTCAGCCTTGGGTGTCCACATATATGTACATACTCCCATATGTGTGTGTGAAAAAGATTGACATTAAAAAGCAGGTGCCCATGCGTAATAAAAGGCACTCTTAACTTTTAAGATGGCTTGCATTAATCCTACATATACAGAGTATACACCTTCTCTGTACTTCTCCTGATATCTGGATACCCACGTGTGGTTTACCTTAGTGGCAGCTTCATCCGACCAAGAGCTGCGGCCCAGGCATTTGGTCAGACATTCTGGGTGAGTCTGTGAGAGTGTCTCAGGATAAGGTTGACACTTCGTTGGCGATTGATCAAAGCTGCCTACTTCCCATTCGCAGTGTGGTTGAATTTTGTCCATCTAGCGAGGGGCCTATCGGAACTCAAAGGCTGGCCTCCCATAGTGGCAGAGAAGCCTTTCTGCCCTGCTGGATTAAATCGAGACGTCGATTTACCTTTGCCTTTAGACTTGAACAGAAACGATGGTGCTTCCTGGCCTTGGACTTCAGCTCTCAGGACCAGACTGTTTCCCGACCATGAACCGGCCCCACCATCTGCTCTGCTGAGTCTCCAGCTCAGTAGCTCTCCCCACACATCTTGAGATTTGCCAGACTCCATAATTGGATGAGCCAGCTCCTTGTCATATACGTGTGTATACATATGTATGTGTGTGTTATGTTGTAATTTGAATCTTAAATGTCTTCCAAAGGCCGTGGTCCTCAGCTCCCACTGTGGGAAGAGATAGAACCTGTAAGAAGCGAGGCCGGGGGGATGGAGCTGTTGCTTAGTTGGCAGAGTGCTTGACTTGAGGTTAATCTCCAGCACAGCATAAAACTGGGTGTGGCAGTGCACACCTTTAATCTTAGTAGTAAGGAGGTGGAGGCAGGAGGATCCGAAGTTCGAAGTCATTCTAGACTGCATAGGAAATTCAAGTGTTATGTCATTGGGACATGCCTTTGAAGAGGATCCTGGGATCTCAGCCCCTTCCCCCTTTTTTCTTTTTCAGTTCCCAACTGTGAGGCAGATGGCTTTTCTCCACATGTGTTATCACTGGGATGATATGCTGCTGCCTCACCACAGGCCCCAAAGCAGCCAGCTACCGTGAGCTGGAAGAAACCTTTCTTCTTTATACATTGATTACCTCAGTTATATTGTTACAGTAACAGAAAGTTAATATCACAGAAACACACACAGACACACACAGATACACACACACACACACACACACACACACACACACACGCACATGCACACGCACACGCACACATACACCCCAAAATGCAAAACAAAAAGTGATTCTTCTGGAAAGCTAAAGGGTACCAAGGGCACCCAGAGGAATCTGTGTTCTGAATGCCTCTCAATGGTGACTGCAGAGTCTAAGGACTGCTGGGCATCCCTCAGTGGTGGGGCTGGGTCAGACCAATGTGTGGTTACTCTGTTTCAGCACTGAATGGGCACCACAGTGTATGCCTACACAGACTGACATGGGATGTCACTGGATGACAGAAAGTTTACTATTGTTACTGTCATAATTTCGCACATCAGACTTTTTCACACATAAATACAGTACACTGGAATCACATTGCCTTGCTTCACCCCCTACTGTTCTCCTCCCCACTCGCGGGTCTCCCCATCTTCCAAAGTCTCCCTTCTACCTTTATGGCTTTTTAAAAAAATCTCAATTTTGGATATGAGAGAAAACATACATTATTTGTCAGAATCCAGCTTATTTTACTTAACTGTCTCCAGTCTCGTTTTCCTGCAAATGATGTAGTTTCATTCCTTATGGCTGAATAAAAGCACACACACACACACACACACACACACACACACACACACACACACACACACAATTTTTAACCCACTCACCTGTCGATGGACACCTGGGCTGACTCCCTCACTTGGCCATTGTGAGAAGTGACAGGCTAACCGTGGTGTGCTTCATGGTATACTGGCTTAGATTCCCTCAGGAATACGTCTAAAAGTGGAGAGCTGGATTCTCTAGTTACTTCTATCTTCAGTTTCTGGAGGAACATGCATACTGACTTCCACAGTGGCTGGACTAACTTACATTCCCACCAACTGTGTAAGGATTGCTTTTTTTCTGCCCCGACATCATTCCCAGTACTCGTTTTTGTGATGATACACATTGCGACTGACCAGATGGAATCTCGGAGTTTGTTTTGTTTTTACTTTTTGAGATAGTCTCACCCTTAGCTCAGGCTAGCCTGGACTGCATTATGAAGTCCAGGCTGGCCTTGAACTTATGGCAGTCCTTCTGTTTAGCCTCCAGAGTATGAGATTGAAGGAATACCAGTGTAATTTTGTTTGTCTTTGAGAGAGGGTCTCGTGCGATCCAGACTGGCCTTGAACTTGCTGTGTCGTCAAGGATGACCCTGAACTTCTAATCACTCCACCTCCATATCCTAAGTGTTGGGATTTCAGGCATGCAGTACCACACCCAGCTTATGTGGTGCTGGGATCGAACCCAGGGTTCTGTGCACACTAGGCAAACACTCTGCTGTCTGAGCTATGTCCCCATCCCTTCCCCCAGTGTAATTTTGATTTGAATTTTCCAAATTCAGAACAATGGACATTTGTGTTTCATGTGTTTTTCAGCCATTTGTGTTTCTTTGGGAATTGTCTTTCCAATTCATTTGCTCATTTATTGGTTTGTTACTTTGTCCTTGTGGCGTCTTACGTTTTTTAGTTCTTTAAGATAGCCATCCCTGGTCAGATGAAGAGCTGGCCAAGGCTTCTCTGTGGTTCCGGCTGTCTCTTTCCCTTTGTCGTTGGCCCTTTGCTGTACAGAAGCTTTTGAATTTGCTGCAATCCCATTGGCCAGCTCCCCGCTTTTATTTCCCGGGCTTTCAGATTCCTGTTTAGAAAAATCTTTGCCTCTTCCTGGAGCTTGAAGTGCTTTCCCTGTGTTTCTCTCTGGTGACTCCAGAGTTTCAGGCTTCACATTAAGGCTCTCTTCCTCAGTGACACTCTTCTGTGACACAGTCTATGGGACCACCTTGGTACGTGTGCTCCATGTTTTACCAAAATACCATTATGCAGCATACGACTGTTTTACAAGATGTTTTTGTTTCTTTCCATTTTCCATGTTCAGTCAAGTACCTGTAAAGGAAAAATTGAGGAGCAAGCTCCCTGGTCCCCAAACTAAGAATTCGAAGAGTATAAGCACACCTATCAGAGCCTGCGCTAAAATGTCTGCGTGTCAAACTCACATATTACAGTATCTTGATTTGGATTGATTTAGATAACTTTTAATCAATTTCATTCCCCCCCCCCATAATACTTCTGTTTTGAGACAAACACAAATTAACTGTATCTCTCCTTTATATTTCTCTGAGTTTTGAGCGATCATGAGCACGAGGCTTTCTTCTGTGGACTGCATAGGTCTGTGAGGAACTTGGCAATGCTCTGGAAAGGGGCTGAGTGCCAACTCTGTTATACTGTGCCTCAGATGACTGGCCCTCAGCTTTTAAACAACTCCTGAGCTAATAACCGAGACCCAGAAATCTGTCCTGGGGAAGGCCGATGACTAATCACTACTACTGGAAACTAGAAAGTCTCCCTTTGCCGACCTCAGCAGCTACCCAAAAGGCTGACCAGGCAGCCTCCAACAGTCCCCATCCAGCTCTGAGTGGACAGACACATGCCCTGGTCTTACGGCTACCCCCCTGCTCCGATGAGGCTCTGTCCCTGAGGAGAACCTCTGCTTTGTCTCTGCTACTGATTACAGAGGGGTGATAAATCCATTTTCAGGCACAGAAAACGGGTTCCTTCCCATTTCCCCCAGCCTGCTGCCAGGGGCGGACAGCAAGGGGATACGGCCCAAAGCTTGGGCAGCAACCTGGCCGATACCTGGAGGCACCGCAGAGTGAACACATTCTCATTTTCTGTCTGTTTGTTTATTGTTGGTTTAAAAGCAGGTCTTGCCATAATAATCTCCAAGCTGGCCTCATTCTAGCAATCCTCCTGTCTCAGCATCCCCAGAATTGAGATGACAGGTGTGTGCAACCACACCATCATTTTACCACTACTGGGTTGTGCAAATAAAGTTGAAATGGATAAATAGAAATATCACAAAAACAAAGTTAGGGTGAGTAGGTGATTTAGAATTTATGCATGATGAGGATTGTCTAAAGATTCCTTTTCTCGAATTAAAAATGTTCTCAAACTCCGAGTACTGAGTAAGGAGGTCCTGGGAAGGGGGGGCTGATAAAATGTAAAGGGCGGATAACATGAAAAGCACACTAGCCACGTAGGCAGCAAAGCTCTCCTTAGACTTCAAAGAGGTTCAAGGACAGCACAGCTGTCCCCTGGCAGCTTTCGCTTTGATAACGAGACCCCTCACCCAAGTGCACCAAGGACAAGCCAGCAACCTGTGTACAGAGGGAAGGAACAACATCCTGAGAAAGGCGGCCTGAGGAACGCAAATAGGAAAGGTCGATACCTGGGCCCTGTCTACCGGGATCAAAGCAGGCAGGTAGTTGACACGTGAGTAAATACAATCGGTCAACGCGTAACAGCAGTTTTAGAAACGGCAATGTAAAAATGCATGCGCACCTGAAGTACCTATATAAATGTGTCACTGTGTATAATAGCTAAGAATCAGTTTTCTAATTTCTTACTGATGCTTTGGGAACTATGCCACATAATGCTTTCTAGATTTTATTATTTTTCACTTTTAATTATGTGGATATGTGGGAGGAGGATGTTATAGTTAGGCTGCAATCAATCATGCTTAAAAATAATCGTAGTAGTAAACCATATTAGCACATCACAAATCACATTATGGAAATTGTATGATTATTATGGTAAATATTCTCAATAATAATTGCAATAGCAATTCAACATGTAAGAAAAGTTTTATAATATTGTGGCTGCACTAACACGGTGTAATTAGAGTTTTCACACATTTATTTTGTGTGATGGGATAAATGGTAAGATGCTTTCACACATAACCATGTGTTAAGAGGACACAGGCTGAGGAGAGGGTAAAATGGGAGCACAGGTTGAAGAAAAGACTGCCTTAGTACATTTGTAAAGTGGATATTATTATTGAATATCAAATTATTATCATTGTGAAACTCCATGAGAAACGTGCGTGTGTGTGTGTGTGTTTACATATGCACACAGTGAACATGGAAGTCAGAGGTCTGCCTCAGGGTTCTTCCTCACTCACCATCCACCCCCTTTTTCCCAGGCGGTTTCTCTCACTGAACCCGAGCTCACCCATGGGGCTCAGCTGGTTGGCCCGCCGGCTCCAAGGGTCCATCTGCCTGCTGGGGACATGTGCCATTGTGCGGGCCTTTGTGTCACTTCTAAGAATCTGAGCTCATATTGTCACGCTTGCTTGTGTGGCACACACACTTTACTGATGGAGCCATCCATCCCCTACCACTGAGAACCTTTAAATGAGTGAGTTACATGATAGCTTAATTTTTATGCTCAAGAATGAAGGCTATCTAACCTTCTATAAGAAATTTTAAATGTCCACTTAAACAGAAAGAATAATTTCAAAACTCTCAGGAACGTGTCAAAAAATATTTGTAAACTACTGTTCATCCCTCCTGATCCTGTCCAAACTGTCTCGCAAAAGGGATATCATATCTTTTTTTTTTTTTCAATTTATTTATTTTTAGAGCTGAGGACCAAACCCAGGGCCTTGTGCTTGCTTGGCAAGCGCTCTACCACTGAGCTAAATCCCCAACCCTGGGATATCATATCTTGATCAGATAAATTTGGGCTATGCTTCAAATTCAATTTGTGAAAACTCACAATCCCTGCTGAGTACTCAGAGAAACACCACAAGCTTCTCTAACCTCGTTTAACTCTGTGGATCCCAAATTTGTTTGACCATTGATTGATCCCTACTTTCTCAAATGATCCATTGAGACAGTCTGGGGTAAAGACTGTCCTGTCTTACCCCATTGCCACCGAGATTGAATGTGTGTGTGTGTGTGTGTGTGTGTGTGTGTGTGTGTGTGTGTGTGTGTTTGTTTATTTTTAGTAAAATATATTTTTATAATATATTTTATGTTTTTATTTTTTATTTTATTTTTTATTTTTTTTGGTTTTTCGAGACAGGGTTTCTCTGTGTAGCTTTGCGCCTTTCCTGGAACTCACTTGGTAGTCCAGGCTGGCCTCGAACTCACAGAGATCCGCCTGGCTCTGCCTCCCGAGTGCTGGGATTAAAGGCGTGCGCCACCACCGCCCGGCCATGTTTTTATTTTTTAATTATAAACTTTAGTCAAGGAAAACACACAAGTGTATTAGAGAATGAACTCTCTGATCCCCACACATGTACTCTGTCTCTCCCACATACACACACCTAAAATAAATATAATTCTAAAAATTCAAGGGGGGGGCTTTAAAAAGCCATATTTTTAAAATTTCTACATGAACTATTGAGACCAGTTGAGTAAAGTAATGAGCCACATGCTGCAACTCTGCAAACTGGCTATCAGCTCGCCCATTTCATGCCAGCGTAGACAGTTCAGCATTTCCTGTTCTCAGAGGATTCTGTTTCTGCAGGCGCTGGCCCTTATGGACCAGGCTCAGCTTGTGTTAGAGTGTCTGGGAAATGAAGCCATAGGCTTAAAGAAGGAGGGCAGCTTAAGTGTGCAACACCATAACAAATGTGATATCTTGTCCTTCGCCATCCCAGGAGTCTAGGCCTGGTGCTTCTGTCCCCCAACAGACCAGCTTCTTGTGCTCTCCCAGGTACCATGGGAATCTTGGGGGCCTGGGTCACATCTCAAGAACAGCTCAGCCTCTGTCCTCTGCAGAACTGCGCCAGCTCGGCTCTCTCTATGGGTTCTTTTTTTTTTTTTTTTGGTTTTTCGAGACAGGGTTTCTCTGTGTAGCTTTGCGCCTCTCCTGGAACTCACTTGGTAGCCCAGGCTGGCCTCGAACTCACAGAGATCCGCCTGGCTCTGCCTCCCGAGTGCTGGGATTAAAGGCATGCGCCACCACCGCCCGGCCCACTCTCTATGGGTTCTTAAAGGACAGTTATCTGGGTTTACGGAATGGCAGATTTCCTGTACTATTCACCTATCTGTGTTCTTGCATTCCTATATTCTAACAATTACATGGCAATTGTGGACTGCCCTACGTGTTCTTTCAATTATGACGACCGACATGATGGTCACGTATTGTATGATCAGCCATCTTAAGGAGTACAGTGGCCTTTAGAGTTCTGCCCCCGCACAAGCACTAGTTCTAGCCAGTTTCAGATTCTTTCATCAATACATCAAATCTACACCAGTTAAATAACCACTCCCATCCTCTTCTCTCTGGGCAATGTTTATTTGATTCACAGTTTCCGAGAAGGAGAGACCAAGCATGCAGACCCCAGAGAAGCCCATAACCAGCGGTGGGGACGGGCGCTTGTGGGGAGGGATCAGAAACCACAGAGAAAGGCCAGAAGCAGAGCAGTTGCCTTTCGGTTTTTTATATGGGATCTCTTTTATCCTAGGCTAGACTCATACTCAATATGTAGCCAAGGATGAGTTTGAACTTCTGGTGCTCCTGCATCCATTTTCTGAGTGCACTACATGTCTGGTTTATTAGGTGTTGGGAATGAAGCCCTGTGTGCTAGGCAAGCCCTCTGTCTGATAAGATACGTCTCTAGCACCAAATCCCAGCCATTTCTAACCTACATTTGGCCTATGAATTTGCCAACCTTGGTTTCTCTTCCTCCTCCTCCTCCTCCTCCTCTTCTTCTCTTCTTCTAGGATTGTGTTGTGCACATTAGTAACTAATATTAATTGGTTTGTAGTTTTCTTGTGGTGTAATTTGCCCAGTTTTGACTTCATGATATTTCTTACCTAGGAAAGTGTATTTATTAGATACTGTTCCCTCTTCTATTTCTTTGGAGGCATTTCAGCCAGATTAGTTTTAATTCCCCTTTAAACATTTGGTGGAATTCACCAGCGGAGCTACCTGGTCCTGTGCTTTATTTGCCAAGAGGTTTCTTTTCTTTTTCTTTCTTTTTTTTTTTTTTTTTTTTTTTGATGACCGATTCCATATGCTTAACACAAATGTGCTGATTTCCCTCTATTTGAAAACGTTTGTGTTTCTAAGTATTTTTCTGGTCCATTTAGGCAATCTAACTTGCTGACATGTAATTATTCAGTATATTCTCTAATTCTTTTCATTTCCTTAAGACTTGTAACGTCCTCAGTTTTATTTCTGACTTTAGTCATTTGTGTATTTTTTTCCCCTTGGTCTAGCTAAGGTTCATGAATTGGGTTGATGTTTTCATTCACTGGGCCAGCCTACAGTCCCCATGTGTCTCATCCCCACCCCCCACCCCCCCACCCCCCCCCCCCCCCCCCCACCCCCCCACCCCCCCTCACCCCCCCCCCCCCCCCCCCCCCCCCCCCCCCCCCCCGCGCGCGCGCGCGCGCGCTGTTTCCTGATTTCCTGTTCCTCTCTGTCCTTGTCTCTGCTGCTACATCTGTTCTTCCTCCCCTACTTCAGCTGCCCAGGGCAGGAAAGGAGTACGGTGCAAACAGGCAAAGAGGACTCTGCTAAGTCTCCAGAGTTTTCAGCTGATTTATTCTGCGTAAAGCCAGGAAACTTGAAGGAGTGACAGTGTTCCAACATGCTGGCGGGATTCTCTTACATTTTGTTTATTGAGTGTGCATGTGTGCATGTGGGGGGTGGGTGCAAGCACATGTGTGGGGACAAGTTGTGGTAGCCAAACTCAGGTCTCCAGGCTTGCTAATGAACACGCTTCCCCCCACCCCCAGACCTCCTGAGGTCTCTGAGTGAGTGAGCACCCCAGCAGTTAGCGGAAGAAGGTGCCTGTTTGTACACAGTAGATGGACACACTCACCAAGAGAAATGAGTCTCTCAGCAGGGAGGAATCTTTATAGATGCAATTTGGAATGTTTCTCCAGATGGGAATTTGGAACATGAGCCCCTAAATATAGAAATATTCTGAGCTCTGTGTCTCCTTCCTATACTTCCAGTCCATGCCAGGCAACTATCGATTACACACTGGATTATAGACTTTCTTCTGTCCCTTAGTATGGTTCTGTGATCACAAATCTTGTCTTCCTCATTAGATGAAACGTTCTTCCAGAGGTCAGAAGGTGGACAGTCTGTTCTGAGTCTGCACTGTGCCATTTTCAGTATGTGGTAATTAGTCACTCTTGACAAGTTTTTTGGCATTCATTGACCAAATAAAGACATTCTTTCTGACACTGGAATTCTCTTTTTTGTTGTTGTTGTTGTTTGTTTCCAAATTATTATTTTGGGAGAAATTTTGAGGAAGTAGTACAGTATATAAAAGTATGTATTTGTAATAAGAAAACTACATTATGTTACGGTTGACCATTAGATAACTTAACCAAAACTAGACCGCCCAATGTATTCTCTGCAAATAGGAGATGATCCCATTCTTAAAGGCTGAACAGTGCTTTCAGAGGTGTGCTTTGCCTGAGTTATGTGATCATGTTAGGGAGCGAGGGTTCTAGAAATTGAGTCAAATGCAAATAGATACATCAGAGTCTCCATGGGGCTCTGGCTATGTATCAGCATGCACTTGTCCACCCTTCCCCTCACGCACCCACAGCTCAGCCTTCCAAGAGCCAAGGAGGCGATGCGTAAGTGTTTCTTTCACTCCAAATGGCAGCGGTTTTCTCACTTGAATATGCCACAGCAGGATACCTCCTATCTACTGGACACTGTCTTGATCCAGGTTGTTGGAAAAACAGATGGGTTTAGAGAAGTTCAAGGCTTGTTTATTGGGGGAAGTGATGCTTTCTGTATGCTGTGGAAATATGTTGCTCTGATTGGTTGATAAATAAAGCCGTTTGGCCTATGGTAAGGCAGCTTAGAGGCAGGTGGGAAATCCAAACAGATAGAGAGGAAGGAGAAAGACAGAGCAGAGAGGAAGTGCTGCCAGCCGCCCCCATGAGAAGCAAGATGCAAAGATACCGGTAAGTCACATAACAAAGTATAGACTTATAGAAATGGGTTAATTTAAGATGTAAGAGCTAGCTAGTGAGAAGCCTGAGCCATTAGGTCATATCATCTGTAAATAATATAAGTCTCTATATGTTTATTTGGGTCTGAGCGGCTGTGGGACCAGCAGGTGAGAGAGATTTGTCCTGATCGAAGGCCAGGCGGGACACATGAAAACTTTTGGGTACAGGGATGTGTCTGTGTGAGGGGGGAAAAATGGGAAGGAAACAAAAAAGGGTTGGGAGGGCCACTAGGCAACGAGAGGAGCCAAACACTGGGAAAGAAAGTGGGGTATCCACAACACATAAGAAGGTCCAGCAAGCCAAGGAAGTCCCCACAGGACTCATGGCACCACCCTGCTTACTGGTCTCCCCCGTTCAGTGCTGACTAAGCTGCTCACAGGAGGCCAGACCTCGGCACAGACCATGATGGGTTTCGAAGGGGAACAGCAAGGTCCTTGAACGCTAGGCCCCCTAGGTAGCTAGCTGCAAAGTGTGGTCCACCACAGATGCTCACATATTTGTCTCATTGAATGGGTGATCTTAGTGAAAGAACCCTGTTCTTCCCCTTGCCATACCACACAACTTCTCTTCATGTCAGAAAGATCCTGAGACCTGACTGAAGCTGGTTGTTCAGTTTTACAGTCTGGGCAAATTCCCACAAGGTCAGCTCATCACAGGCTCCCAAGATCCACACTTCAGCCAGTCACGGGACATGTAGATGACCCAATCCTCTTATTTCCTTCCCATCATCTGAGATTTGTTCTCCAAGATCAAAGGATACAGTAAAGTGTGCATATGTTTACTTATGTCTGTGTACATGAGTGTGCGCGGGCGTGTGTGTGTGTGTGTGTGTGTGTGTGCGTGTGTGTGTGTGTGTCTACATATGACAGAGACACAGACATAGAGACAGATGTCTGGACAATTAGGAATTTGTGCCAGCTAAGCTTTGAGTCTAAATGTTTCAGTATTTACTCCTCCCCACCCTCCCGTTACTAAATGAAAAAGCACAAATAATGCAGCCAAATGCATTTAATATCAATTCGTCAATTAAAAAGAATCTGTTCAAGGTTTTTTTTTTTCCCCTCCAGATTCCGAGCAGTTTGGTGAGATTGCAACACAACTCGTCAAATATTCTCAAGATAACTGGTATCAAAATATTCTCAAGATAACTGATAAAAAAAAAAAAACCACCGCTTTCTGGAACTAACAACTGCTTTTTATCAACCCAAACAAGCGAAACTTGCATATTTTAAGACGTGCCGTTTTGTGCCTGGTTTGTGGGAGCTGGTTGCACACCCCACTGCTGTCGGAGTGGCCAGAATAACTATGCCAGTGCTGCAAAAGTGAATGAAGGTCAGGGGCTTCTCCCTGCTCTGCGTGATGTAATTCCTTCCACTTTTATTTTTAGAGCATACCACTGACATTACTTTAGGAGAACTAATCTAATCATATTAAAACCATGTTGTCAAATAGTTCTTAGCAGATTGAGATTGACTCACAAACGGCTTGAGAAATAAGTTTTTTATAGTATTTGCAAAAGACCAAACTGTGACTGGAAAACCTGATTCATTTTGTTCCTACCTGACCTTCTTACAAGATCAGCAAGAAAAGTGAATTTTTGTTCAGGGAAAGGCTATTTGACTATTTTCCTCAGACCTGTTTGTTCAAATCTAATTTGCTCAAAAACTAAGGATGTAAGAAGTTAACTGACGTTAACTCAAATGTCAATCTACACGCACTGCTTTGAACAACTTCAAACTTTCCTTTGCTCAGAATTCCCACTGGAAATAGGAGAATGCTTCTCCCCACCCCCACCTCTGTGGTTGCTCCTTCTCAAACACTCGTCCACTTGGCCATTGTTTCTCAATATACTGACCTGTACGTATCATTGTGCCAGGGTCTGTGAGCACATACAAACAGATGAAACATATCCGGCCCTCACTAGGTTTTCATTTCAGCCAGAGAAAGAAAAAAAAACTTGAGGATACCTATAGCAAATGACCAAGCATCAGTCAAGTTGAAATTACAAGTTGAGAGAGAAAGAAAAATAAAGACCTCAATTTTTGGGTAGCACTTGAAGCAGAGGTTGTAAAAGATGTGTTTGAGAGCTTTCTCTAGTCTTATATAGTCCAGGATTTCCCTCTCTAAGGAGTGGTGCCACCCACAGTGGGCTGTGTTTTCCCACATCAATTAACAATCAAGACAGTGCTCACAGATGTGCTCAAAAGTCAGCCGGATATAGACAATCCCTCACTGGAACACTCTTAAGAGACTAGGTTAGGGCTCTTGGGTCACACAGAACCAAACCAGTAACGGGGAGTGGGTTGTTACAAAGCTAGGTCGCTGTGTTTTGCCTCTTCTAGACACATACCTACTTGCCATTCTGCCTCATGATGTCATACATGGAAGGAGACTCTCACCAGAGACTAAGAAAAGGCTGGTGTCGTGCCCTTGGTCCTCTAGAAGTGTGATCTACATAAAACTCTTCTCTCTATACATCACTCAGTCTCAGGTGTCCTATTTTAGCAACAAGACACAATGTATAATATATTCGTGGAAAAGGATGCCTGAGTATGGGTCTCCTTCCACTATCATATTTTTCCCCATCCTGTTTCAGCACCAACCGGACTCTAGCACTTCCCACAATCCACTGCACCTGTGAGTCTTCCGCCCTTGCTCCTATCCTCCCTAGTGGGTTGTGCATGGCTGAGATATTCTAGCAGGACTTTTCCAGATTCACCCACACAAATATTCATGCAGTCTCTAAGAGGGGTGTTTAACATTTTTATTAAAGCTTTGAAAATGGAGAAATTATGATATAGAAGAGAATATTGAAGTCTATGTGCTAAATATGATTAGTAGATCCCAGAAGAGAGGAAAGGCATCACAGAGTACGCTCATCTTCGTGACCTGAGGCATCATCTTTTCTCTTCCCATCCTTGCAGAGAATCCCAGCCTCTGTTTATTTGTTGTCCAGATCTCAACATTTCATCTCCTTTCTGGACTTGGTCCACTAAGCGTCCACTAACACTGAGCTATAACCTTACTTCATACAGGCACATAATCCAGGAAATATGGCAATTACTAACGGAATCACCAAGTGTCCTAGTCAGTTATTGTCAACCTGATGGCACTCAGGAAGAGGGAGCCTCAACTGAAGAATTGCCTCCATCGCCGGGCGGTGGTGGCGCACGCCTTTAATCCCAGCACTCAGGAGGCAGAGCCAGGCAGATCTCTGTGAGTTCAAGGCCAGCCTGGTCTACAGAGTGAGATCCAGGAAAGGCACAAAGCTACACAGAGAAACCCTGTCTCGGAGGGAAAAAAAAAGAATTGCCTCCATCAAATTGGCCTGTAGCCAATCTATAAGAGACTGTTTTGGTTGATTATTGATGATTGATGGGGAGGGGGCGCTAGCTTACTCTTGGTGGCAGCATCCCTAGGAAGGTGGTCCTGGGCTGTATAAGAAAGCTGGATGAGCAGGAGCCGGCAAGGGAACCAGTAAACATCGTCCCTCCATAGTTTCTGCTTCAGATCCTGCCTCGACTTCCCTAAGTGATAGAACACAACCTGGAAGTATAAGCCTTCTTCCGCTAACAGAAAGCAAGCTAGAACATCAAGTATGAGCTAATCCAGAATGACAGTGCAGCCATCTGGGAGAACAGTCCACAGGAGGCTTTCTAGCCCAACATTCCACATCTGTGCGGGCATATACAGGAGCAGGATAGAATAAATATATTATGGAAAGGAACTGTTTGGTCTGGTCTGCAGGGTACCAGCTGGGTACTCCAACAGCAGCTAGAGAAGCTAAGAATCTCATTTGTCAGAGCTTGATGCTTTGACAGTCCCAAACTGCCACTGAAGGCCTGGAGGATTCTTGGAGTCCTTGGTCTCCAGTCCATGTTGGAAGGCCAAGAAGCTGCATTCTGATGGTAGGGAAGATGGCGGCAGCGGCAGTGGCAGCAACAATGGATGCATTTACCCGCAAGAAGCAAATAAGTGGGCAGGCGGGCAGGCAGGCAGGCTGTCTGTCTTTCTGTACTGCTTTTCTTAGGACCCCTGTATCTGGGTGGTGGTGCTTGTGTGTGTGTATGTGTGTGTGTGTGTGTGTGTGTGTGTGTGTGTGTGTGTGTGTGTGTGTGCTGCCCACTCTGGGAGAGGATCTTCTCCCCAGTTAATCCTTCCTAGAAATACTGCCACAGATTTGCCTAGAGGTTTGTTCCTTAGCTAATCCTAGATCCAAGCAAGATTAACCATCACACATCCCTTGGGGAAAACTGTCCACAATCCTAGGGACAGTGTTGTCTAAACGCACATGAAAGGAAAGCGGCATTTTCCTACAGAGAATACAATCTGCCCTAGTGTCCCCAGCCTGTTGCTGAAAGCATCTACATTTATCTGTAGAAAAATCTGTTTCCCCCATTTGTCCCCTTCTCTGCTCTAGGACAAATTGTTAGTGCCCCCATAACAAAACCTCCCACTCTGCAGAAACTTTGAAATCACCCTTGTCTTAAGAGGCATGGGAGAGAACCAGCCAGCTACAGGGGACACATGGACTGAAAGGCCCAAGGGTGGGGTGGTAAATACAACGACAGTCTGCACTGAGTGGGGAAAGAGACTGGGAACGGTAAGTTGTATGTATCAGGGGGCTCCAGGGGAAATGAACCAATGGGATGAATACATATATTAAAGGAACGTATTAAATCAGCTTATGTTAAAATAGTAACCGCTGAGTCACAGCTGGAAGGCTCAGACCCTGACAGCTGCTAAGTCCTTGAGGTTGGGTGCCTTGGCTGTTGGAGTAGTCCCACAGTGGCTCTCTCTCTCCCTGGGGAGGCTGACAACACAGTAGTCTCTCATGTCACAGAGCTGGGTGCTTCAGTAATCCCAACTTGGCACCCAGCCCTGGAAGGTTCTTGGAGTGCCACTGGCCCTTAGTCAACAGTGGAAGCCTGGAAACACTGGTTCTTCTCTCAGCCAGGGAAGAAACTGGAACATGTCAGCAGCAAGAGGGAAGGCTGGGCCAGCAAAACCCAGTCTTCCTTCTGCCAGGACCTTTGTTGTTGTTGTTTTCATCTAGGCTGCAAGGAGAAGGTACACTCAGGTCGGGTCTTTCCACATCAATGAAAGCCAGCAGGACAGTGGAGGCTCCCCAATGTGTGACAAGTTAACACTGAAAGCCACCAACACACTACAGTTTCATTTGCCCCAAAGAAATCAATATAGCAGAAAATGATGAAAGAAAAATCGATTTTCTCAGCCTGAAAGTCATGGATGACCTTCTACAGATTTTGAAACAGGGTAAAGGGGCGACAGCAGTCACAGGCTTTCTTTTTTTTTTTTTTTTCTTTTCTTTCTTTTTTTTTTAGTTTTTCGAGACAGGGTTTCTCTGTGTAGCTTTGGAGCCTGTCCTGGAACTCACTCTGTAGCCCAGGCTGGCCTCGAACCACAGGCTTTCTTTTGAAGAAATGAAGTCGCCAGAAAGAAGGGGAAAGGTGAGGCGACAAGATGGTAGATTTCCAGTCAGGTTGAGTACGTGAGGACTCTTGGTCAGCAAGAAGAAGAGCTTGGAGATGTGCTGAGGCAAGGTGAGCTAGGAGTGTGGGGGATGGGAGGGGAATGAATGCTGGACCAGAGAAAGAAGAGCTTCCGCCCCCTGATTTTGAGAGGTGAAATAATTAGATTAAATGAAGGGTGGTCCAAAACTACACCAGCCATCACACAAAAAAGCAGCCTCTCCCTGCTGAGGCAGGAGGAGGGTGTAGAGAAAGCTAGGCTTTCCCAGTCTATTGCCTGAGTTGAATCTGAAGGGTTGAATCGGCATGGAGACCTGAGGACTGAGCATGCGCTGGGTAGCGAGAGCTCCAGAGACTCAGGGAACACCACCTGCTCCATCCTTGCGTAACAGCAAGTAGGACCAGAGACATTAACCAAAGCCTAAGAATTACCTACTCAATGCTGGGAAAAGGCAGGAGAAACTGCCCAGCTCATTCCTAAGGACTTTCCTCCAGAGAGGTCAGCCTGGCGTGTGCCTCTTTCCCCATAGGGTGTCTGCCAGCTCCTGCCAAGAACCCAAGCAAGGCTTCTGGCAGACTATGGGGTTCAAAGAATAAATAAATGTCTTTAATTTTTATGAGGCCCAATTAATTTCACCTGCTGTTAGATTAACCACCCTAACTTATAAATTCTGTTTGTACAGAAATATCTTTTCCCATCATTTCACCTTCAACCTGTTTGCGTCATAATTCCCCTGCATCACTGATGGGGATGTAAAATGGTTAAGCAGCCCCAGGAAGGAGTTTATGGCTCCTTTCAAAGTTAAACATAGACTTACTGTATTCCTAAGGATCCACTCCAAGAGGTAAGTCCCAAGGAATTGAAAACAGGGGTTCAGACCAGCACTGTTCATAGCAAGATTGTCTAAGTCAGCTAAAAGAAAGAAACGACTCAGATGTCATCCGCAGATGAGTCACAGTGTTTGTGTTCTGCAGAGAAGTAATTGGTAGTGTATGTATATAGAGAGCAAAGGAGAGCAAACCAGAGACAGACAGACAGACACACACACACACACACACACACACACACACACACGTACACGTACACACATACACACACACAATGTAGTATGTATGTATGTGTGTGTGTATGGCTCAGCAGTCACGAGAGCTGAGAAGTCCACAGTCAGCTGTCTTCTTGCTGGAGATGCACAAAAGTCAGTGGGGTAAATTCATGACCCATGAGCTGGGGACCTGAAGGTGAAGGGTCCAACCCATGTCCAAAGGCCTTAACTTTTTTTTAAATCAACCTTTTCATTTCTATATCACTATTTATAATGTGTGCTGATTTTTTTGTATGAATAAAAATGCCTGGTTTTGATTATACTTGTTTAGATACAATTATTGGGAGAGTTTAATGTTTTTATAATATCAAGTCTACATAAGTCCCTGTCCCCAAAAGTTAAAAAGTACGTAAGTAATTAAAATTTTAAATAAGAGTCAAAACATCAAGGGTCTTGGCTTATGGCTCTAACCCAGCTGGAAGGCCCAGTATCCTGCTGGATAGAAGTAGAAGTAACAGACATTCTTGCCTTATTCAGGGTCTCAAAAGAAAAGGCCCATGTTTGGCCTTTACATGTGATACTTTCTGCAGATATTTTGTAGATGGCTCTATGAGTCTGGGCCTGGTAAGATCTGCTTCAAAACCACACAGAAATGCTCCTCAGCCCAAGCTTGCTTCGCTGGTTTCTCCTACTCTGAGGTTTTCCAGCTTCTTGGAGTGACCACTCCTGGTTTCTTAGCTCTCCACTCTACACACACACGAGGGAGCTTTCCTGAACCTTGCATTGCAAATCAATCTAAAAAATCTTGACTCCAGGGCACACATGCATGTGCATGTGTGTGTGAGTGCGTGCATGTGTGCGTGAGTGCGTGCATGTGTGCGCACACACTCAAGTCTACATTCCTGTGAGTGTTTCCTGGCACATATTTCTATTAGTAATTCTCCTACCCAGTAGTGGGATTTCTGGGTCCTAGCATATGGGAGACAGGATCTAATAGTTTTCCAACTTAAAAAAAATAATCATTTCATACATGTGTATGCGTGTGTTGATGTGCCACAGACAGCGCATGGAGATCAGAGGACAATTTGCAGTAGCTGGTCCTCTCCTTCCATCAGGTGAATCCAGAGAACTGAGTGCAGGTGACGGGCCTGGCAGCAGATGCTTCCGTGGCCGAGCTACTTCACAGGCCCTAGTTTTCCAACTTCAACACTGGCATTTAGACGCATCTTAGTGTGTGAGGGTCTATTAAATATATATTTTCCCATTCCCTGGTTCTCTCCTATACATATGATGTGTGACTGGCTCAGATATTCTTGCAGAATAAAATGAAACTTGGCCCCCTTCCTCCCTCCATATAAACACCGGGTTTGTGGGCTGGTGAGAGTGAAGATGAGATGGCTGAGAGAGTGAAGGAGCTTGCCACCAAGCATGTTGACCCGGGTTTGAGCCCTGCAGCCCACATGGTGGGAAGAGAGAACTTCCTCCCACAGGGTGTCCTTTCACTGTCACACCTGGGTTGTGACACATGTGCACCCCCCCCCCACCCCGTGCACATGCACTCACATAAAACAGTGTGAACACATTAGAGCCCAAATCCCAGACTCAAATAAATTATAGACTTAAATATAAAAGGCAAGTGATAATCACAATAATAATAAGATAAATTTAGGAAAATATTTCCATCATCTGAGCAGGACAAATCTTTCCTTGGGCCATAAATAAATGACTTATGAACAGCCCCACAGTGAAATTAGGAACTTCTGTCCATCACAAGATACCATCTAATAATGGAAAGCCAATGTTATCACAAGTGATGTGTTTACAACTCATATCCTACTGGCTTTTACTCAAAAAAAAAAAAACCTCCTGGAAGTCTAAAATTAAAAAAATGAGACAATTCCATAGACCCTCATACACTGCTAAGGTGACCCTAAATGCCACTGGTGACCTAGGACTGACAAGATGGCTCACTAGGTACAGGCACTTGCTGCCAAGCCCGACAACCTGAGTTCAGTTCCCCAGAACCCAGTTGGTGCTATCTCTCATATCCTAGGGCCCAGACATCCCACTCCTTTAGAATTACTAATAGCAATGTGTGCACACAGGTAGATGCTAAAAGTCATTCACAGGAATGCACACTGCTCAGTGTCACCCCAAAGCGGAGACAGCTCAAGCCTCCGATAGCTGTAGAACACGTGAAGTATGGTGTGTTTGTATTACAGAGTACTACGGCCATTGAGAATGAAGGAAGCTTTGTACAAATTGATCAAGACAGTGAACATTGTGTTAAGTCAGAGAACCCAGAAAGCCCCTGAGGGGATGACTCGGTAGGTAAAGTGTTTGCTGGGCAAGCATAAGGATCTGAGTTCAGATCGCCATCGCCCAGTCAAAGCTGGGCATCTGTAAAGTACTTTGGGCAGAGAGCTAGGTGAGTCCTGGGGGCTCACTGGCCAGCTAGTTTGGCTTCAACAACGAGCTATAGGTTCAGTAAGAGACTGTCTCAAGAAGTAAGTTGAATACAGAAAGTCATTCTGAGTACGCACACACCCCAACAATAAGTAATCAATAAATAAATGTTAAAAATAAAGTTCAGACAATGGGCAAAACCAAAGCCTGATATTTAATTGTGCATGTTTAGACAGTACAAATATAAAGAGAGGCAATAAAATTATTCCCATTAAGTTCAGATTAGTGTTACTATATAAAAAAGACAAAGTCAGAGTAATTAGAAGGGGGCTTGAGAAAAAACTTCAGGGGTGCTGACTGTGTTCTAGTTTGGACCCAGGTGGCGTTCATGTGGAAAATAACTGAAAATTCAACAGGCTGTGTCCTTTGCTGTTGCTGTTATTGTCTCATAACCCAGGCTGACCATGAAATTGCTCTGTGGTCTAGGACACTCTCTGTAGTGATTTGAATGAGAAATGTCCTCCATAGGTTCAAGCATTTGAACACTTGGTCCCCAGTGGGTGGAGCTGTTTGGGGAGCTTTAGTGTCGCAGCCTCGCTGGAGGAAGTGTGCCACTAGGGCTGGGTTTTGACATGGAAAGTCTTCCGCCACTTCCAGTCCTCTTTCTGCTTCCCGCTTGAAGTTGAGGATGAGCACCCTCCGCGGCTCGCTCCGGCCACCATGCTGGCCAGCAGGCAGGCTGCCACACTTCCCGGCCGTGATGGACTCTCATCCCTCTGGAACTATAAGCCTAAATCAACCCGTCCTTCTCTAAGTTGCTTCTGCTCATGGTGCTTTATCACCACAACAGAAAAGTAACGCTTCATCTGCCTGCCTCTACTTTCCAAGTGCTAAAACTGCAAGCATGCATAACACGCCCCGTGAAGCTATGCCTCTGTGGGTTTGGAGATGCCTTTACTATTTCATTTTTCAATGGTTAGAAGAAATGCTTACCGGGCAGCATTGAGGAACCAACAGAAAGGCAGACAGCATTAGATTTAGTCAACCCTAGTGACTAAATTTAATGATTTTTTCTTGCATTGTACAGGAACCCAGGTGTAGGAGAGACCTGGGGCGGGGAGTGGGGGTGGGGCACGGGCAGGGAGGATGGGGCCATGACCTAGAAAGCTAAGGGCAAACACACATTTGACATTGCAGGTTCTGTGGCAGACATTCCCACAGGTATAGACTCAGTCACAGTCAAATATTGTTGAAGGACAGACAGGACCACAAGAGCAGAGGTCTCAGTTGCATGTAAAGAGTGAGTTCATGACATTCAGAGTCACAGCAAGCTGGACAGTTTCAGTCAGGTATGGTGCATACCTGCATCATACACTCAGAAACCAGAGCCTTCTAGCCTGGCTTCATTCTTTCATTTCCTTGCTCATTCATTCAAAGAATTATGGAGCATCTAACTATTCAAGGTAGAGACGCCAGCATATATGTGGCCTAGGTCTCGGGTTAGGTATGTGGCTCCATGGTAGAACACTTGTCTAGCATGTAAGAGGCCTGGCTTCCATCCCCAGTGCTTCAGAGCTAAAATTTCCAAAGCTCTTGTTGTTAGTTTTAACTGCAGCATTTAAGAAACAATTCAAGATTCCTACTGGCTAAGGAGTAAGACCCAAATCCCCTCCCCAACAGCGCACAAGCTCTACCTCCCTCTGAGTGCAGTGATATTTGTCGTGAGTCTATGCCCTTGTCTGAGAGCAGACAGGTCTAGCTGAGGCCCAGAGAGGCTAAATAACTTGTCCATCATTCTACAGCTTGTCATGTCTGGGGCCTAGCTGTGAATGCTGGGCAGTCTGACCCCATCACGTGGTCTTTAAGAAATCCAATTCATCTGTAGCCTTTTGCTCTGCTCCCTGACCCCACGCCCCAGCCTGTTTAGTGTTCTGTGGCCTCACATGGGTTCCTTGTTGACATGTCTCGGGAACTAACTCACAAGGCTGTCTTCTCTATGCAGAATTCTGTGACTGCCTCCCCAGCACTGGCCCGTACCTTCCAGCATGCTTCCCTCCCTTTCAGCATGCTCCCATCCCAACCCCCGTCCTTCAGCGGCCACCCCCATCAGGCCCCTTGGGTCTGTCCCTAACAACTGCCACTTTCGCTTCTTTGTCTACATATCTCCAGAATCTGTGACACTGGTGATCACAGGCAGCGTTGATCACCAAGGAAGACTGTGAATCCCAACTAGTGCTGTCCCTGTGTTGTGGATTGGATAAGGCTCGTTCTGCCAAGCTTGTGCTAAAAATCACCAATGTAATATGAAAGATGGGGGTTCTTCAAGAGCAGCATGATTCTTGGGGGCTCCAATCTCATGAAGGGATTACTGGAGAGTTTCTGGTCCAGTGTGTCCCTTCTTCTCTTTGTATACATCCACTTTTGTACCCTGCATGGAGTGTTACATGGCCCTCCCTTTCCAGATGCTGCACAAGACAGCAGCACCATACACTCAGACAGCCAGAGCTATGAGCCACATTAAGTGTCTTTCCTTTATCTTATCCAGTCTCAGCTATTCTGTTGTAGTAACAAAATACGGGCTAAGGCATGGTATTAAAAGTCATTGACACTGGAATGAGAGGTCTCTGTACTCTGAGGTAGTCTAGGAGAGGCTTCTGGAAGTGTTGGCCCTTAGCTAAACCATAGGGGTTAGGTAAAACGTTCATACATAGCTAAAGATGACCAGGAGGGTGGCTGGGACAGGCAAATGGTATGCACTAGCTTGAGACTCCAGTGCACAGGGTGTCTCCAGGGCTGGACATGAAACTAACGATCACAGCAAGACCGCAAGAAAGACAATCAGTAAGCTGTATGCCAGAATATCAAACTCCCCAGACAAAGGCCTCTCCCCCAGGAGTCCTCCAACAGTTTGCTTCGTAAGTAGATCCAGAAAACCTGAGTACCTCAGGGGTGGGGGAAAGAGATTGCAATTTAACCAGATTTAGAATTTTAAAATACCTTTTATTGGATAATACGGTACATAATTAACCACAGGGTTCGACCTGCTCTGAATTAGATTCCTGTTTAAAATAAATCGATGTGAGCATGGGGATATTTTACTGTATTTTCTTTGCAACCAGGCCATCTGAATCACTGCCATTGATCCCATCCCCAGCCAGAGATTCCAGTCAGTGCTGTGTTATGCCCACCAGCCAACAGTAAGCTCTTCCCAATCCTCCTGGTCCAGATACAAACGTCCTGCTGAGTGCAGAATCCAGCCAAGAACGAGGTCTCGAACTGTACAAAGTGAGCATGTCTTGAGATGGACTGAGATGAACTTGCATGAGGTTGGTGGGGAGTAACAGGAAGATAGATGTCAGTGGCTGTAGATGTCTCTATAAAACAGACTAATGGAGTAGGGACGGTGAACTCACATTAACTAGATTATGCACTCTATTGTTTGCTCATAGTGTGAACTTTCTTCTCCGTGGATTTTGGAAACATAATGAATATATAAATACGATTCTAAGTGCTGTATTAAATTTCCATTTTTCCCCCAGAAGACCCCAGATTTCCCATAGCATCTTTAGAGCAGATGAGAAAAACCCCTCACGCCCACACTTGCTTTCTCAGCAGCCCTGACTCACAGAGATTTGACTACAGGTGTAAAGATCATCATAAAATGAGAAAATTCTTCTGCTTGTTCCTTGTGTTTGCCTTGGATTCTCCACAGATAAAAATCAACCAATATTTCATTGCCACTCTTTCATCTACAAATGACCATTCATGACCTCCAGTCCATTTAAGCTCATTTTGCAAATGAGAAAACATCGCTTCATGAGTTTTATTGGTTTGCCTAAGGTGGCAAAATTCCTAAGCAGTGACATCAGCCCCGAGTCTAGGACTGTGATGTCCAAGTTGTTCTACTCATTTTAAGACCATCAAAGACTCCAGACCCACTTGCAGCCAGTCTGTTGCTACATTTGTATCCCACAGGACATACACATTTTTGTTGCATACTTTTTATAATTCCAATTTAGAGCTTCGTAATAACATACATTTTCCCCAGGATTCAAATTTTAATGTAGCCATATAAGGTTTCAGTAGACTGGCAGCTGACTCACTGATATCATGTTACATTTCACAGATTTCATTTTTTAAAATTCTTTCTTACATTACATCCTAACTGCAGTTTCCCCTCATTCCACTCCTCCCAGTCCCTCTCCCCACCTCTCCTCTTCCTGAGATCCATCTCCTCTGATTCCTTTCAAGAAAAAGAACAGGCCTCCCAGAGATGTCAACAGAACATGGCCTAACAAGGTACAATAAGACTAGGCACATACCTTACATCAAGGCTAGACAAGGCAACCCAGTAGGAGGAAAACGGTCCCAAGAGCAGGCAAAAGATTCAAAGACACCTCTTCTCCCACTGTTGGGAGTCCCACAAGAACACCAAGCTACACAACAATAAGGTATATGCAGAGGACCTAGGTCAGACATGTACAGGGTCTGTGTTTGTCTCTTCAGTGTCTCTGACCCCCAGTGAGCCCTGCTTAGTTGATTCTGTGACTGTGTTCTCATGATGTCCTCAACCCCTCTGGCTCCTACAATCCATCCTCCCACTCCTCCACAGGGTTTCCCTGACTTCACCTAGTGTTTGGCTGTCGCACAAACTCCTAATCAAAATATGAATTCCCATTTTAATGTTTTATTTTCATGTTTAGGGGCTGACCCATGTTCTTCCTGATCTGTAACAGAGCTGTGGATCTTTGAAAGATGGGTCATGACTCCAAGCACTGAGATCAGAATGCCTGACAGCAAGGAAGAGCCTTGAGCACAGCCCTGAAGCACAGGGGTGTGATCTGAGCAATAGTTCCGAGGCTGAAATTACAGAAGGAGGTGGAGGTGGCTGTCACTGACCCCACTGGCTGGAGCTGAAGGGCAGGGACTGGTTGGTCTCCAGCCTTCTAATCCCAAGGTTTCCCACTACAGATCTTCTTTGGAATAACTTGGCAGCTTCACTGGAGAGCAGGTTAGATACTCACACTATTATATTATTAATCTGTATAACCAACTCAGCCTCCAAGGAAACTTCAAAGATGACTATAGATTTTCCTGTGTCAAAAGTGCTCTCCCTGAGGCTGGATAAATGACTGCACTTAAGAGCACAGACAGCTCTTGCAGAAGACCTGAATGGGTTTCCTGGTGGCCATGTCCAGCAATTCACAACTGCCTGTAACTCCAGCTCTGGGGGATCTGAGCTCTGCGTCTGGCCTCAAAGGACACCTGCTCTCCTACGTATGCATTCCATATGGATACAAACATATACACGCAATTTAAATTTTTTAATTCTTTTTATAAAAAATACTCTGCTTAACACCAACCTCTGAGGCTGGTATTGGGAATTCAAGGGTGCTGAGGTTTGAACCCAAAGGTAAGCTGTTCCTAATTGACCTCATCCCCAGAGGGCAGAGGAACTCAGAGAGAGCAAGGGAGGACACTCTATCTGTTGCCATAGTAATACTAAGAATCCTCCCACCAAGCTTGGGATAAAGGCTATTTCTTCCAGACCTCCCTGTATTTAAAACACAGTCCCAATAATTCTGCCTAGTTTGGGTTTGTGTAAAAACAAACAAACAAGTAAACAAAAAAACCATTTTACATGCACTGGCTAGGGACACTGAGCTGTTTAAAGGTATAACATTTCAAATCCTTTGGGTAGGGGATGGGGGAAAGAAACCAACTCAGCCCTGTGGAATTACATTAAATTAAGGTGCATCACTCCAGAATTTTCTAGAACATACTGCATCAGACCTTGGGATTCAGAAAGAAAAGCAAGCCCTTGTTTCCATCACTCCACTTCCGTTCAGTAATTGAGATAACTTTGGAGATACGGAGAAACCTGGGGATTTGAGTAAGGCTCTCCACTGTTCTTCTTGTTGCCATGGAGAATAACAGTTTTAAAGACATCTTTAAATGAAGTCAGCCCTGAGCTGAGAGCTCTCTTTTTTGTGTGTGAAAAGAAAGAAAAGGAAGAGAAAAAAAAAAAAACCACTAACTAAAGAGATGGCTGAGAAGTGTCTTTCCTGTTCCAAAGGGCAGATAATCTTCACAAAGCACACATCCATGGAAGAAGCAATAACAAAGTGAAGTATGCCAGTCAAAACTCTCCAGAGCCTACCTCTCACCTGGGGATCTCATGTCCAGTCCTCAGAGCTACAGGAAACAGTCTTTGACTAAAGCCATGAGGCTTCATTTACCAAATACTCTACCAATACTCTACCTGTTCCCGTGTCTGTGGCTCCAGCAACTCCAAGGAAAGGCTCCAGACCGTGACCACCCTTTCCCATGGCTTTTCCCTGAGTGTTGGCGTCTCTGCCCCTCACTCCTTTATATTCCTCCTTGGATCCCTCAAGGGGCTGCATGTGCCCCCGTGATGGCAAGAAGGAGCATACTGGCTGAAAACAACACCAGGCATTTTCTTCTCCACTTTGAGGCATTTCACACGTATTGTCTTAATTGCCCTTGGACCCATGTCAAAATCCGTCCCATTTTACAATGGACGAAACTGACCCGGGAAGTTCAACTACCTTGCCACCGGGTTGGCAGGAAGCATGATTGGGGTTCAACACAGATCATGTCTTAATTTGCTTTCTGTCGCTATAATAAACACCACGAGCAAAAGAAACACTGGCTGGGGGAAAGGGTTTATTCCATCTTTCAAGTTAGAGTCCATCAAAGGAAGCCAGGGCAGGAACTCAAGCAGGAACCTGGAGGCAAGGACTGAAGCAGAAGCCACGGAGGAATGCAGCTTACTGGCTTGCTCCCCGTGACTTGTTCAGTCTGCTTTCTGTTTTGTTTTTTTGAGACAGGGTTTCTCAGTGTAGCTTTGCGCCTGTCCTGGAACTCACTCTGTAGCCCAGGCTCGAACTCACAGAGATCTGCCTCCCGAGTGCTGGGATTAAAGGTGTGTGCCACCACCACCCGGCTTCAGCCTGCTTTCTTATACCACCCAGGACCACAATCTCTTGGGTGGCATGGCTCACAGTGAGCTGGGCCCTCCCACATCCATCATCAATCAAGAAAATGCCTTCACAGACTTGCCCACAGGACAACTGATGGAGAGAATTCTTCAAGTGAGATTCCCCCTTCCAAGACATGTCTAGATTTGTGTCACATTGACAAGAACTGGGACACCAGTCCACTCCCAGACTCTCCACACCCTACGGTCTCTCCATCCAGGCTCTCATTCACTTATGCCATGAGTATTTACTGATTTCTCACGTCTGGCAGTACTCAAAGCCTGTTAGCAAGCTTCAAAGCAAAAGCTGCTGATGCTAGCAGAGGTAAAGGAGCAGGAAATGAGCACACATGACAGAGAATTTCTGAGACTACTTAGAGGTAGGGAGAAAACTCTCGAAATGAAGCAGAGCATCGGTCTTCAACCTGGAGGGGGCACAGGTTCACCCAGCAGGCAGTTCCTGATCCGGGGTGGGCCTGGGAATCTGCATTGCTGAAAAGCTCTCGACAGGCAGATGTTGCCCTGGGAACTGCATCTGGAGACTCTCCCGAATGGACTTGGTTGACACTGGAGCAAGGATTGGAGAAGTCTCCACAGGGTCATCTGGCGTCTAAGTTGAGACCTGACTGCTAAGAACAAGTAAGGTCTAGAATCTGAGTGAGAAAGAATCTAAACAGGGCCCAGTTCCCAGGAGAGCCTGTGCCTCGCTACCCAAAGGTAAAACACAGGTCTGCTAGGAGATGTCAAATGGCAAAAAGAAAGAGAGGCAGAAAGGGCTCTCACAGTTTGCTTCTTTCTGCTCTTCCTGTCCCTCTGGGCTGTGTTGTTTTACCTTGAACGTCAAATGTGTTTAATTATCAAGACAGTGGTAGTTAGCTGACTTTAAAGGTAAAGCCAGGTTGTCATACAAAGTCTTCCATTCTTGTGACCAGTGTTGAGGAATTATTTATCTTGGCCCATAGTTTGCAGCAAGGTCCATTGTTGTAGAATGTTGTTTTAAGGTGTGTTACATTTGTTTATGCTGTGGAACATTTGTGTAACGATGCAAAGATGTATTGCATTCTTCTATGTTGCATTTGTTTAACTCGGTGAAGCTGTGTTACTGTGCCTGTCTAAAACACCTAATGGTCTAATAAAGAGCTGAATGGCCAATAGCAAGGGAGGAGAAAGGATAGGTGGGGCTGGCAGGCAGAGAATAAATAGGAGGAGAAATCTGGAAGGAAAAAAAAGAAGAAAGAGCAAGAAAACAAGGAGAGGGAAATGCTAGGGGCCAGCCACCCAGCCACCCAGCCACCCAGCCACCCAGCCACCCGTGGAGTAAGAGTGAAAATAAGATTTACAGAAGTAAGAAAAGAAAAAAGTCCGGAGGCAAATAGTAGATGGGATAATTTAAAGTTAAGAAAATCTGGCAAGAAACAAGCTGAAATGATCAGGCAGATGCCATAACAGGCAGTCAGTCTTCTCTCAGAAATCAGGCCTCAATTTCCATTTCCTGAGACTTGAGCAAGCAGTTTCTGGGAAGGTCATGAACAAAAGACAAGGTCCTTGCAGTAGCTCTCTTTCTGCACGTACTCTGACTGCTCAAGGTTCAGCCAGTTGTTTACTGTCTGGGACCCCTCACCAACTTAGAGCTACGTGCATGGGTCAATGTGAGCATGCAAGGCCAGCCAGCCTCCATGACAGCTCAAGGACAGAGCCTGGGCCACTGAGTCATCCCCCACAGTCAGCACTTGCTAGCCCTGCCAGTCCCCATGGCAGCTCAAGGACAAAGCCTGGGACTTGTCCGGGCCTGCCTAAAAATAACTGTAACCCCCAATTAACCCTAGCCAATTAAAAGTTACTAACATGATTGCCACTCACATAAACCAATCCTGAGCCTGTTCCTATGCAGTATCTAGCCCCTAAACCCCACCCCCTGCTTTAAAAACCCTGCCCTATTGCTACTCAGGGTCTCTCCTGCTCTGCTGCTGCATCAGATGGATGGAGAGTTCTGGGTTAACTTGTAGCAATAGAAAGACTCTTTGCTTTTGCATTGGTCTTGATCTCTTGGTGGTCTTTGGGTACAACACAAGCCAAGCTAAGGCCAGACATTTATAAGTAATAATAAGCCTCCATGTGTACTTATTTGGGAGCTGGGTGGCAGGCCCCCCAAATTGCCAAAGAGCAAAAATGACCAACAACAGTCCGTTGTTTTGGGCCTAAGATGAGGCACAACATTATGGTGGCAGGAACATATGGAAGAGATAACTCACCTTTGGGCAGCCAGGAAGTGGAGGAAAGGAAGAGGAAAGACAAGGGGAAAGACAGACTGTCCTTACGTGACCGCACATACACAGTCCGGTAGCCAAGCAAGAGGCTTAGTCATCTCTTATGTCCTACGGAATCCATGCACTGCTGATCATACAATTTGCATGCAGTGTGATCACGCAATCTATGTGCATGCATGGGGCACAGCTATGTGAGCTCATATGCGCACGTGGTGGGGGGGATTCATAAAAAGCAGGTCACAGCCTCCTCCTCCCTTCTTCCTCTTCTTCCTCTTCTTCCTCTTCTTCCTCTCTCTCCCTGTACAATCTCCATAGGCCTAAGCACATTCTCTTCAGTCTCCTTCCCCTTATAAACTCTTATAGTGGGTTTTGTTGTGCCTCGGGGCTTTTCTCAAAGGGTGAACAGCGCCACTTAATGAATGAATAACACTGCGCCACATAAAACAAACACAGACTCCTTCAGGACCATCTTCCGGGGACCTACTTGCTCTGGCTAGACCCTATCCTGCCTTTCACCATCTCCCAATGATTGCCGTCATGTTCTGAATCCACTAAGGGATTATCCATGAATCAGAATCCTGGAGCCCAGTCGTTTCTTGAAAGCCCTGCTCCCGAGCACTGCTCATCCAGGGGAGCATGCTTCTAACCTCAGCCTTCAGGATGCATTTCATATCCAAACTGTAACAGTAGTACGACTTCACATGCGCATCTCCTACAACACGTTTAAAACGCCTCAGATGCTCTTTCTCACAGTTACATGTAATGAATGTTTTCCTTTTCCCCCCTCCTAGCCAAATCTCCAAACTGCAAGCTGTTGATCAAAGTCAAACACAGGCCGTGTGTCCTTGCCTTCCTGGTTCCTCCACCTTAGTGCTTTTCTGACACGACCATAACTACAATTGTGCTCTCTTGACAAGCTTCTTGGAGAGAGGCTTTCGTTAAGGAAGAGTGAACTGGTCTTGCCAGACACTCTCCCTTCCACCCTGGACCCTGTAGAAGCGGGAAAGGATGAGTCTGGGCTTCCTCAGACTTCTCAGCCCAGGTGAGCCTGTGTGTGTTTAGTTCTCAGCCCAGGTGAGCCTGTGTGTGTTTAGTTCTCAGCCCAGGTGAGCCTGTGTGTGTTTAGTTCTCAGCCCAGGTGAGCCTGTGTGTGTTTAGTTCTCAGCCCAGGTGAGCCTGTGTGTGTTTAGTTCTCAGCCCAGGTGAGCCTGTGTGTGTTTAACTCTCAGTCCAGGCTGTGTGTGTTAGGACAGTTTAGTTCTCTGTCCAGGTGAGCCTGTGTGTATTTAACTCTCAGTCCAGGCTGTGTGTATTAGGACAGTTTAGTTCTCTGTCCAGGTGAGCCTGTGTGTGTTTAGCTCTCCGCCCAGGTGAGCCTGTGTGTGTTTAACTCTCAGTCCAGGTGTCTTGGGACAGTTTAGCTCCAGCCCAGGTGAGCCTGTGTGTCTTAGGACAGTTTAACTCCTGGTCTCCCTTTAGCCAACATTCCTAAGGTCTTTCTACAGTAAGGCATTCGTTGGCCTACTTTAATCTATTCTGATAAAATGGTTATTTCCTGTGTGATTAAAATAGCTTGTTTATCTTATTTTTAAAGTAATTGAAGGCTATTGAGCATTCTAAACTGTCTAAATGTTGCACAATTGATAGATGGCTGCACTATTAAAAACAACAACAACTTTGTTATTTGCTGTTAAAAATTATGGGCTGAACTTACCTGTTGAAATCCCCAGCCACAGTATCTCTGAATGTGGCTTTTTTTTTTTTTTTTTTTTTTTTTTTGGAAATAGAGTTTTCAAAGGGCTAATTGAGGTTAGCTGAAGTCATTAGAGCATATCCTAAGTTCCTTGGGTTGGTGTCCTTACATGACAAGATTAGGACCCAGGGAGGTCCTCGGGAGAAATCAATTCTACTGCCAGCCTGGTCTTAGACTTTTAGATCAGGACTCAGAAGATCAATTTTTGTTGTAAAATCCACCCACTCTCTGGCACTTTGGGATGGTCTTACGTACATACAGAAACTTTGTTTTTGTTTTTGTTTTTTCGAGACAGGGTTTCTCTGGGTAGCTTTGGTGCCTGTCCTGGATCTCGCTCTGTAGACCAAGCTGGCCTCGAACTCACAGAGATCTGCCTGGCTCTGCCTCCCGAGTGCTGGGATTAAAAGTGAGCACCACCACCGCCCGGTTCCATACAGAAACTTTTATGCGTATTTTATTTCCTGTTTTTTTGTTTTTGTTTTTGTTTTGAAAAAAGAAAAGAAATAAAGTCAAGAAACCCATCTCTCACCTCTGAGTATTGTAGCATGAATCTTAAAAGTTCTTATTAATAAAATCAAACCTGAGCCAGGTATTGGGGTGAATGCTGGAAGATCAGAGAGACAGAACAGGCCACAGCCACCTCACCTCGCCAGTTCCTCAGCTGATCCTGTTTCCTCAGACTGGAAACCTCTGAGTCCTCATCCAGAATGAATCTCAGCTGAACTGCTGCTTCAAAGCCTGAAACCTTAACCAGCTAAAAGCTTCTAGTTTCTGGTCTTCACACCTTACATACCTTTCTGTTTTTGCCATCATTCCCTGGGATTAAAGGCTCACTTCTTGGGATTAAAGGCGTGTGTCACCATGCCTGGCTGTTTCTAATGTGGCCTTGAACTCACAGAGATCCAGAGGGATTTCTACCTCTGGAATGCTAGGAATAAAAGTGTGAGTGCCACCATTTTCTAGCCTTTGTATCTAGTGGCTGTTCTGTCTCTGACCCCAGATAAGTTTATTAGGGTGCACAATATTTTGGGGAACATAATACCACCACAGAGTATCCCATCTTGCAAGTTTCAGTTCCACAGTGTGTAGTATTCCCATCGCTGTGGTAGAATACCTTCCAGAAGCAACGGAAGACAGGAGAGGTTTATTCAGGCTTGTGGCTGAGTACAGTCTACCATGGTGGGGAAGACAGGCTGACACTCAGTCCACAGTGGCAGGAGTCGGAGGTGGCTGCTTACCAACACAGTACTGGTGAGGACACAGATATCCAGGCAGCAAGGAAAGGCCAGCCCAGTGACCCTCAAAGTCTACACCTATGTCCTGAGTCTGTCGGCTACACTCCAGGACCAAGAGGCTTCACAGCCTCCCCAAATACCATCGTATGAGAGCCACGTGTTCCAATATGTGAGTCTCCAGGAGTCATCATACATTCAAACCCTGGCACTCAGGAAAACTGGGGGTGGGAGTGATGGGGCAGAACTCTGTCCTCCTCTGCCTGCCACAGAAGGTTCTCTTGCTTTCTGCTGAAGTCTTGATGTCCGTTTTCCACCTGTGAGACCACTCTCTCTCCGTTCCTGTTCTCCTGACCTTGGTCTGCTCTGGGAACTTGAGTTTCTGGGTTGTTGCCTCTGCTCTGTATTCCACCTGGGGTTGAAAAGCACTCTGACTCAAACTGCTCTGTCCAGACAATTTGGAAGAAAGGTCCAGATTGCTTCCCTATCACTGAGCTTCAAAGAACTCTAAAAATGAAGAACCTTTCTCTGGGCCAATGATGATAAAGTGATTGATATCTGTAGGAAGGCAGCCAGGGTGTGTAGGGGACTTACAGCATGTCCCTGAGTCCTGATGAGGGAACTTCCTATCTTGATAAATCTTAATATCTTTGGCTTAAGATGACAAAAAAATGAACTCAAATGTGTTTGTGCTAGAGAGAGGATTTGAGCCTATGTAAGTGGGATGTTCAAGGCTTGATGGTTTCAGGGACATTGGGTCCTGGGTTCAGGTGATGTCATCAGAAAGGCGTCTTTGTGTAATTATAAATCTTCTTTCTCTAGTATGTTGGCAAAGGTGGCTGAAGATTTATTCTGCATGCGACTGTGGATCCCAAAAGAAAAGAATGTATCTTGGTTCCTAGATTCCTAACAAAATTCTGTGGGAAACCCCCAGGTGGTCCATCCTGAGTTACCTGCTCATTTCCAAGTTAACCACTGTAGTCAGGGTGCGAGACTACTCTGGCCACATGCCACCTGGGTAGTTGGTCTCACTAGATCAAGCAGACGGATCGCGCTGAGAGGTACCAGGAAGAAAAAAGTAAACACATAAAAGTGTATCTACTATTGCACTAGGCAGCCTTCTTTAAAAACAAAAACAACTATGTTTGTGAGGGGAATATGTGCACCTGAGTGTGATACCTGAGGAGATCAGAAGAGGACACTAAAGCTGGAGTACAGGGGATTGTAAGCTGCCTAATGTGGTGCTGGGAACAGAACCTAGGTCTCCCACAAGAGCACTAGAACTGCTCAGCCATCTCTCTAACCCAACTAGGTAGATTTCTGAAAAGTGCTCAATGCTGAGTAGCTTATATAACAAACTGACCCAAAAAGGAAGAGAGGTATTTCAAAGATACAGAAAGCTGGGGTGTAAAAGAAGGAGCAGAATGGACAGAAGAGGAAACCTGAATTGATATGGGGAAATTGTGAGAGAGATTTCAATCCAATGGTATGGAAACCCTTTCAGAATGGGACAGAAAGGGTTGCTTCATGAAACTGTGTGCTCCTCTTTTTGGAATTGAGTTCTAGCAGTGAGATGAGTCCCACCATTAATGCAGAAAGGGGTCCTAATTCAGTTGGCCTCTTTCGATCTCAATGTCTGATGACTCCCAGACTGCTAGTTTTCCAATTAGAAAACCTAACAACAGCAAAGAGTAGGCAAACCTAGAGAACCCCTTCAGGTAGCACTGAGGAGTGAGGTATTTCACAGTGACAATTTCTAAAGCATTACTGAATGTTCTGATCTTCCCGCGCACTTTAATTCTCCCAGCAAGACTTCAAATTTGGTGAGCACATTTAATGAGAAAGGAAACTGGAACAGTAAATTTGCTGGAAATGACACAGCAAATGGCCGAGCTGGAACTTGAATTGATGCTAGCCACTGCTTGAGGTCCATCTCCTGTCCCTTCTCTGTCCCTTGGATGCAGGCAGGCCTGATTATTTGTAAGAAGCATCATCGTACACCTCCCTCTGCTCACCTAGCTCTTCCCAGCTGCTCAAGGATCAAGGTCAACAGGATCCAGACGGCATGACAGCAGGTGGATCTAATGAGATGTGAAGGGTGTCCCTTCCAGGATTTGCCAGGAGTGGCTGGGAGAGAATCCCAGATTCTCATCCCCCATTGCAGACGTCAAAAGCAAGCATCATGACCATGCATTAACCCCCGCAAGGCCAGGCATGGAGGTACATGCCTGCAATCCTAGCACTCAGGAAAAGGAAGCAAGGGATTGCAAGTTTGATATCACCTTGAGCTATGTAGTGAGTTTATGGCCAGCTTGGGCAATATAGTGAAACCTTGTCACACACAAGCAGGCAAACAAAACATAAAACAACAGCAATAACAAAGCCAGTAATATAACTGAACACTTTACAACTCTAGTCAATCCAATTGATTAGGTTGGAAAGATATTACACTGCCTAGGTATGACATGGATTCCCAGCACCCTACATCCCTAGTTAACACAGCAAAACTTCCAGTGCCCACATAGCCAATGTGATCCACAGTAACTATTTTTTTTCCCCACAGGTGCCATTTGCTATTACACAAAAACTTCCCAGAACATCTATTGAAAGCCTTCTATTTCTATGTTAAAAAGAAGTAGAGACGCATACAGACAACATGGAGACTTCCTGGAGTTTGGGCCCAAGGTATGTGTTTGTTAGAAAGGATTTCACAAAGCTGTATTGTTTGTTGGTCTTTCGTCTTTTGCTCTTTTCAGGGGGCCCACCACCCAGCTCCCAAACAAATCACACATGGAGGCTTCTTTTTAATTATGAATGCCCAGCCTTAGCTTGTCTTAGTTTCTAGCTAGCTTTCCTTATCTTAAATTATCCCTTCTGTCTTTTCCTTCTGGGTTTTTCCCATTCTCTTACTTCTGTACATCTTACTCTTACTCCATGTCTTGCTGTGTAGCTGGGTGGCTGGCCCCTGGAGTCCTCCTCCTTCTCTGGCTCCTCTTTTTCCTCCTCCCAGATTTCTCCTTCTATTTACCTTCTCTGCCTGCCAGCCCCACCTATTTCTCTCTCCTGCCTCCCTATTGGCTGTTCAGTTCTTTATTAGACCATCAGGTGTTTTAGACAGGCACAGTAACACAGCTGCACAGAGTTAAATGAAACATAAACAATAGTAACACACCTTAAAATAATATTCTACTACATTTCCCCCTTTTTGTCTAAATAAAAATAAAGATTTTAACTTTAACATAGTATAACTACATACAACAAAAGTAATTATCAAGTAAGAATTAATTTACAATATTCAGTCCATTTGTAGTTAGCATATTCAAAGAAAATAATAATAACCTATCTTAGTGAATATAAATACCTAATTTACTATCTATCATAACTAAGAAAAACTGCAACTATAACTATTTAGTTTTCAACTCCATCAAAGACCCAGAAGGATGTAACATTATCTAACAACAGAGACATTTGGTTGCTTGGACAGTCACTCAAAGTTCCTCTGCAACGTTGGGGCATCCATCTTCAGTCTACAGGCCTAAACTATCTAGTAGACTTTTCTGTGAAGCAGGAATTTTGAAGGACTGTCCTGATCTGTTTTGGCAAAGTTCAATAGTCTTTTTCTTGTGTGTCCTGCATGTCCGGTCTGCACAGCACATTGTCAGCAGTCAAAGGCAAGGACAGTTTCTTTGTCCAGTGGCTAACCTTGCTATAGTAAAAGCAATCTCCATAAGGAGTTTCTTCAATCCCCATCATCTATGAAGTAAATTGGTGCTGCTAGGAGCAGATGTCTCACTGTCATGAAAGGTTCTAAGTTAACCAAACACTTTAAATGCTATATTCTGTAAGTCTTTGAAAGGTTTGAAGACCATCTATCTAAAGTATATCTTTATATGATCTGGAAAGCATGCCTAACATTTCTACAATTTTGATTGTTATAAATGACTAACCACTAACCTGTGTTCCTGCTTATCCTATATAGTTTATAATAACAGCTTTCAAAAACCAGAATTTTATCTTATATTTTTAAATGAACTGCATAGGTACAATACCTTAAACAAGAATAGAAACATATATACAATATGTTGTAACAAAAATAACCTTAAATTTTTATCAATATACAAAAATCCTTTAAACAAGAGTAGAAATATATACAGTATGACAAAAATAACTTTAAAGTTGTATCAATATACTATATTCCCCTAAATGATAACAAATACCTATAACCCATCAAATAACCAAAAACTACCCACACACCCCAAATCTTGGGAACATGGACATAGTTTTCTCCATACTTCTTCCTACTGTCTGTGGACGAAGTAACATTATGGTCCCAGGGAGAAAATTTGAGATAATAACCAAGCCCTGGGAAGACCAGCAGTAACCTTTGCTGATAGATATCACCTGTCAAGATTCAGGAGGTCTCTCCTGATCAAACCTGATCCATATTAACCCTGAAGGAATTCATAGCCTCTCATCTCCCGTGGGAACAAAACTCTAAAGCATTTTGATTTCCATTTGACAAACATATTTTTGACTTCTTTTTTACGGTTAAGGCATTTCTAAAATATCTAGATTGGTTCAATTTAGCAGTCCAGTTCACAATCCCATGTGTTCTAGCAGCTGTCTTTTGCTTCTCAACAGTAAAAAAGTTCAAAGTCAACACATTCAGGATCCAGACTACCCATGTATTTCCCATCTTACAGGGCTTGTTCTTTTTTTATATTACTTTACTTCTCTATTTAAAGACTCTTATAAACTATTCATTTTTTTTCTATGACTATACCCTTTTCCTTTCCTTAAACTCACGCACATTGTTAAACACCCTGTAACCTGTTCAGAGGTTTTTCTGTCTAGATCTCTTTTACTGCCTATCTCTAGCCTTTTTTGACTGCAGGAGCAAACCTTAGACTGATAAGGTACACCCGGATCCTCCAAATGTGGCTCTCGGCTGGCTCCACCCACTTATTGGGTCGTGAAAACTCAAGACCAGTTTGTCAGAGGTTTGTCTGACTAGGAACTACATTCAACCTTCCTAGAATGTCGTCGATGCTTGCACTGCGGCAGGCGTTTTTACTTAGTTTTTGTTCCTACTTAACGTACTAGCTGCTCAAGGGCTCAGTGACCAGCAGAAACTGTCCAGTCAAACTCTTAAAGGAGTCGTATCCTTTTTTCGTTATTGTTGTTCAGCTTTCTCAGGCCCTATATGGAAATACAGTCCAGGTTGGAACACCAAATTGTTGTTTGTTGGTCTTTGGTCTTTTGCTCTTTTTGAGGGGGCTGCCACCCAGCTCCCAAATAAATCACACGCAGAGGCTTATTCTTTATTCTGAATGCCGGGCCTTAGCTTGGCTTGTTTCTAGCCAGCTTTCCTTATCCCATCTGTCTTTTCCCTCTGAGATTTTTCCATTCTCTTACTTTTGTAAATCTTACTCTTACTCCGTGGCTTGCTGTGTAGCTGGGTGGCTGGCCCCTGGAGTCCTCCTCTTCTCTGGCTCCCCTCTCTTTTTTATCCTCCCAGATTTCTCCTTCTATTTATTCTCTCTGCCTGCCAGCCCCACCTATTTCTCTCTCCTGCCTCACTGTTGGCCATTCAGTTCTTTATTAGCCCATCAGATATTTTAGACAGACACAGTAATACAGCTTCACAGAGTTAAACAAATGCAACATAAACAAAAGTAACACAATATTCTGCTGCAAAGCTGGGTCGTCTCTCTGGATGGAAGCAGCTTCCCCTGGGCTGTTCTATGAGGATCCACCGTTAGTTTCTATGGGCTTTCTGTCTCTCCCCTCTACGCCAAATGCAGGTTGGGTGCCCTAAGTCTATAATTCAGAACCTGAAAAGTTTTAAGTGTGAAGATTTCAAGTGCCAATGGACTGCTACAAATTGAAATTCCTATGCCTGACCTCAAGTGACAGACATTCAGTTAAAACACAGGCAGGCACGCGCACGCACGCACACACACACACACACACACACACACACACACACACACACACTGGCCTATATAATGGCCTTCGGGCTATGTGCATGAAGTGTATGTGAGATACAAAGGACTTCCTTGAGTCTCAGACCCAAGGTATCTCACTATCTAGATGGAGAGATTCTGAAATCTGAAAGCAAATTGAAACACACACACACAAACATTTCTTGTCCTGATCACTTGGGGTAAGAGATAATCAGTATGTAAGAAGACTCACAGGTCAGTCCAGGCTCCAGGCGCTTCACTGAACCATGGGCCATCTCTTGTTTTCTGTTTCTTTCTCCAGGAGAAAGCTCCACAGGTCATGATGGGCAGCCACCTCTTAGACACCTATCTCTGAAGACAGCCTGAACTTGACAGGGGAACTTGACAGAGGCCAAGGGGGTGTGCTTCTGGTGGTAAGCCAGTGAGGGCTTTGACGGGATTCCTGAGGAGTTGACAAGTGGTTGTCAAGGCAGGTCTCAGGCTCACTCACCTGGAGATCTCATTACAGAAAATAAAATGCAAACTGTGCTGGGCCCTTGCAAGAATAATTTGAAATTCCCCCCTAGAAACATGAGCTGTGTGCAGTAGCCAGTAAGAATGGGTTCTGAAGTGCAAGTTTCCTCCGGAATCACAGAAAATGACTGTGGCTTTGGAGAAAAGTCCACAGCACATGATGAGAGCATATTGATTAAACATATGTGGTGGTTTGAATAAAAATGGCCCCTGTAGGCTCATATATTTGAAGGCTTCGTCACCAGGGAGTGGCACTATTTGAAAGAATTAGAAGGATTAGGAGATGTGGCCTTGTTGGAGGAAGTGTGCCACTGGGGGTGGGTTTTGAGGTTTCAAAAGTCCATGCTAGGCCCAGTGTCATTCTCTGATTTTGGATCAGGATATAGCTCTTAGCTACTTCTCCAGCACCATACCTACGTGCTCTCTGCCATGATGATGATGGACTGACCAAGCCTCTGAAACTGTAAGCAAGCCCCAATTAAATGCTTCCTTTTAAAAGAGTTGCCTTGGTCTTGATGTCTCCTTACAGCAATAGAACAGTGACTAAGACAACATAATAATATCAACAGTGGAGCTAACTGAAATGCGAATGTCTTGCCTGCATCATCCACAGCAATTATTTGTCTCTTATGTCTCAAATAAAAGAGTTGCTTGAGTTAAAACTGTGTTATTTACAAATATTTTTATTTTTTAAAGATTTATTTTACTTTAATTATGTCTATATGTGTGTGTCTATGTTCAGGTATGTGCATGTGAATGCACATGCCCATGGGGGCCAGGAGAGGGCACCAGATCTTCTGGAGCTAGAGTTATAGTAAGTCACCTAATGTAGGTACTTGGTACCCAACTCAGCAGCAAGCACTTCTAACAGTTGGGTCATCTCTCCAGCCACAGTATGTTTACTTTTAATTGGTATGTAATTATCCATATTTATGGGTCACAGTGTGACACTTTAATACTCTCAATATGTAATGACTAGTCGGAGCAGATAAAAACCATCATCTTAGACATTTATTATTTCTTGTGTTGGGAACACTGAAAATCCTCTCTACTACACATTTTTTAATTTTTATTTTTTTAGAGATTTATTTATTTATTTGTTTGTTTATTTATTTATTATGTATACACTGTTCTGCCTGCATGTATGCCTGCAGGCCAGAAGAAGGCACCAGATCTCATTGTAGATGGTTGTGAGCCACCATGCGGTTGCTGGGAATTGAACTCAGGACCTCTGGAAGAGCAGCCAGCCCTCTTAACCTCTGAGCCATCTCTCCAGTCCCATACTAGACATTTTAAAATAATTAGCTATCAGCCATTGTTATGCTACTGTGCTGTAAAAGATTACAACTTACTTCTAGCCATTTGTTCCCATGAACCGATTAACTGACCTCTCTCTACCCTTCCTCCTCACATCCTCTCCAGAAAACTGTATATTTTAAAAACACAAAATAAAGGGTTTGATTTTTTTTGTTGTTCAGTAACTCAAAAAGTTTTGCAATGTTACCCTGGAATGATGAAATTGCATTTCTGAGACATCATATGACATTGTTAGAGCTGTTGTTCATAGAGAGTCAAGGTCTTACTGACTTTTCCTGATCATTCCAAGCCACCACCAAGAAGTGACTTGTAGAGGTCCCTGATCCAGCCTTGTCTGTCTTACTTGGCATGGAAGCCTCCCATTCTAACACTTGGAAGCTGAAGCAAAGGAATCTCAAATTCAATGCCAGTGTGGGCTTCAGAGGGAAACCCTGCCTCAAGAAAACAGAAAGATGGCTGCAGACATGGCTCAGTGTGCAAAAGGCTTGCAGTGCAAGCATGAGGACCTGAGTTTGAATCCCCAGAGCCTGTATAAAAGCCTGGCTTGCTAACACATGTCTGTAATCCTAGTGTTCCTAAGGGAAGATGAGAGGCAGGGACAGGAGACTGACTGGAAACTCTGGGGCCAGGGCCAGCTGACCTGGCATGCACAGTGTCAAACAACAGAGACCTGTCTCAAACAAGGTGGAGTTGCTCTCTGATTCCCACATGTGTCTGTGACACATGTGCATTTGCACGTACATGTACATACGAACATATCATATACACATACACACAACATAAAAACAAATGTAAAAATAAAATAAAACAAATGGGTGTCATGGCATAAACCTTTAGTCCCAGTACTTGGGAAGAAGTGACAGATGGATCTTTGAGAGTTCAAGGACAGTCTAGTGCCCATAGCAAGTTCTAGGATAGCCAGGGCTATATGTTAGACCCTGCCTTAAAGAAAGAAAGAAAGAAAGAAAGAAAGAAAGAAAGAAAGAAAGAAAGAAAGAAAGAAAGAAAGAAAGAAAGAAAGAAAGAAAGGAGGAAAGAAAGAGAGAAAGAAAAAAAAAGAATTAAAGAAAAATAAAGTAAAGTAAAAATTAAATAACAACAACAAAAATACAGCACATCTCCTTGGCCTCTGTCAAGTTCTCCTGTCATACCTATCGATCATATTTGATGAGATGATGTCTGCCAGCCCTTACTGGCCTGGATCTGGCTCTGTAGACCGGTGGCCTCAAACTCACAGTGATTCACCTGCCTCTGTCTCCCAAGTGCTGGGATTAAAGGTGTGCACCACCACTGCCCGCCCGAGAAGCACTTTTAAAGGTAAGTCAGCGTTGGTTTGGATGGTGATTTTAGAAACCCCGCTGCTCGTTTTTCATTTAACTTTGTTTTTCATTTTTTGCAGGAAAAAAATTCCTATAATTGAAAATCTGGTTATAAGAACTTGAGACAGGCCGGGCGGTGGTGTCTGTGAGTTCGAGGCCAGCCTGGTCTACAGAGCGAGATCCAGGACAGGCACCAAAACTACGTAGAGAAACCCTGTCTCCAAAACAAAACAAAACAAAACCAAAAAGAACTTGAGACAGAAGTTGTGCCAACAAAACGGCAAATAGATGAAATGCTCATTGTCCTTAAGGCCAACTTGGCGAAAGAATGAAACTCTCATGTCACATCTGAAGTATACTTGCAGTGTGGGATCAAGGTGTGATTCCTACGAGAGGGAAATGCTTTGGAGCAGTGGTTCTCAACCTGTGGGTCATGCCCCCTTTGGCAAACTTCTATCTCCAAAAATATTTACATTACAATTCATAAAGAGTAGCAAAATTACAGTTATGAAGTAGCAATGAAAATAATGTTAAGGTTGGGGATCACCACAACCTGAGGAACTGTATGAAAAGCCTGCAGCATCTGGAAGGTTGAGAACCAATGCTTTAGAGTTTTGTTTTTTAAATAATGTAGAAGAAGCCTTGAATTGCCACCCCCTATTTCCCAGGGGCCCCTTTACCACAGAAGAAATAACAAATTCATGTCCACAGGAGATTAGGGCTAAACAAACAAATGAACAAACAAAACTTAGAGACATCATATTGACAGGAACAAAGCCAGTTTTGTTTTCAATTTTTGCTGACAAGAACATGGGCCCAGAAAGACGTACACATCACAGGTGTCAGCTGGGTGAAGATTCACAGACTGAATGCACCTGTTGTCCAGGGCCTAGCCTCGGCCTGACCAGCCCCCTCATTCTGCCTCATTCACTGCTCATATGCTACAGCCACCGTCATCCTGATTCTTAGCTCATAGATTCATTTTGCCTGCTTTTCTATGTCAGCGAAGCAGAATTGTACAGTCCAGCACTGCTGTGCCCCAGGCAGCATTCTGTCTGTGAGAGCATCCAGATTGTGACATGTAGTTATAGATAGGCCATTATCTGTTTGGGCTGGTATTCCATTGTGCAAATATACCACAGTTTATTTGTCCATTGTGCAGCTGATAGACAGTTGGGTAGCTCCCAAAGTGGGCTGTTACAAAGAGCCAGCTGCATGCATTTTTTACATTGGTTACAGTGTGCTGGGGCCAGGCTTTCTAATTTGCGTGAATGCGTCATAGAGCTGTCTAAAACCACACATGCTCTTCAGGGTTCTGATACCTTTGTCCTCTTGCCCATCTGCTGACAGATGCAGACCTTACTAAAGGCCACAGCTGCAAAAAAAAAAAAAAAAAACCCTGTTTCCATGAAGAAAAAAAAAAAAGTTGTGAGGTTTTTGTTGTTGTTTTGAAGATTAGCAATTGAAAACAGAAGTAAGTATTGTGTGCTTTATCTGGGTATTTGAGCAGCTGGCCTTAAGAATCTGGATGAGAGGTAACCACATAAGTAACCTTATTGAAGCAGGACATAGCCTGACAATCCTTGAACAAGGGACAGGACACATGTCCGGGGAAGCAGAAGATGATGGAGCAGAGAGGTGAGATCTTACGGAATGAACTTGACCTGGAGGGCACCAGTCTCTCACTGGAGCAGATCTTCTGTGGTCTATGAGGTTAAAATAAGGGGAAAGCCAGGGACCCTCATAGGCAGAAATCACTGGATCGTTGTTTCCATCTTGAAGTGTGGCCTGCAGCTCTTCCCTGAGCCATGCCGGGCCACAGCTCAAGTGTTCCAGAATTTCATTCTTCCTGTCTGTGATGCTTTGGTTACTACAGCCTCGTAGGACCACCAGAGTCCACGGGACTGGGAGGGAATAGGCTCCATTTCCACTCAGCCCTCAACTAATGCTGTTCACACAGAACAATGCAATACAGGGGAAAGTTCAATGATCAGGCTGCAACAGTGATTTCTCAATCTGTGGGTTGCGACCCCTTTGGGGTCAAATGACCTTTTCACAGGAGTCGTCTAAGACCATGGAAAACACAGAGTTTTATATGATGATTTGATGTAGAATATTATTTTAAAGTGTGTTACTCTTGGTCCTATTGCATTTGTTTAACTCTGTGAAGCTGTGTTACCTTGCCTGTGTCAAACATCTGATGGGCTAATAAAGAACTGAGCAGCCAATAGCAAGGCAGAAGACAGGATAGGCGGGGATGGCAGGCAGAGAATATATAGAGGGATAAATCTGGGAGGAAAAATAAAGGAGAAGGAACCAGAGAAGTAGGAGGACTCCAGGGACCAGCCACCCAGCGAGCCACAGAGTAAGAGTAAGATTTACAGAAGTAAGAGAACAGGAAAAGCCCATAGGCAAAAGGTGGATGAGATAATTTCAAGTTAAGGAAAGCTGGCTAGAAACTAAGCCAAGCTAAGGCCAGGCATTCATTAGTAAGAATAAGCCTCCATGTGTGATTAATTTGGGAGCTGGGTGCAGGCCCCCCCCCCCAAAAGAGTAAAATACCCACAACAACGATTCATAACCATAGCAAAATTACAGTTATGAAGTAGCAACAAAAATAATTTTATGGGCTGGGCGGTGGCGGCGCACGCCTTTAATCCCAGCACTCGGGAGGCAGAGCCAGGCGGATCTTTGTGAGTTCGAGGCCAGCCTGGTCTCCAAAGCGAGTTCCAGGAAAGGCGCAAAGCTACACAGAGAAACCCTGTCTCGAAAAAACCAAAAAAAAAAAAAAAAAAAAAAATAATTTTATGGTTGGGGGTCACCATGGCATGAGGAACGGTATTAAAGGGTCACAGCATTGGGAAGGTTGGAACCACTGAGCTAGAACGTGGTGAGTAGGAGAGAAGTGTGGGGATAGGGGAGGTAGGCAACTTTCTTTTGGAAAATCAAAGAGAAAAGTAAGGGGAGGGGCTGGGGCTTCATGGGAAGTCCTGAGTGGTTGCATTTTAAATGTAGAAAAGACAACAGCTTTTTTTTTTTTTTTTTTTTTTTTTTTTGGTTTTTCGAGACAGGGTTTCTCTGTGTAGCTTTGCGCTTTTCCTGGATCTCGCGCTGTAGACCAGGCTGGCCTCGAACTCACAGAGATCCGCCTGCCTCTGCCTCCCGAGTGCTGGATTAAAGGCGTGCGCCACCACCGCCCGGCAACAACAGCATTTTTAAATGTAAGTAAAGCAAGTATTCCTCTGTTTAAAAAGCATTATCACTGTGATAAGTACATAACAGGGAGAGACTTCTAGTTCCAGACGCCTCATCCCAGTCTCTTGGTCAAAGCCCTGGAGGCCTTGGATGAGGCTGAGCACCATGGTGGAGAAGGCAGAGAGGAGCACGGATGATCGTCTTCTGCCTGCTAGGAAGAAGACAGCAGATGGAGACCCACCAGGACAAGGAGAGACACCAAGGAGGAGCTGCCTCCTCCCATTGTGGCCCACCCCTTACTTTCCATCACCTCCCAGTACCTGCTTTTCTACGACGCAGCCATCAATGGACTCTTTCATCAATTAGGTCAAAGCCCTCATGATCCATCTTTCAACAAGTGGATCCAACAGCTGGAGACCAAAGCCTTCAACACATGAATCTTTGGGATCACTTGATACCCAAGCCATAACCCTCCCCCTGCATTTGGAATAAAATGAACTCTTCCCCATGGCCTCCAAAGCAGGACTCTGAGCCCTTCGCCTTAGTGACTGTCCCCAATCCTTGAATCCTTTAGGTTTGTTCCAATTTCAGGATATGTACACTCCAGGAAGACCTGAATTCATCCTCCCTAAATGTTACCTAGGCAGAGAGCCTCTCTGCCAGCCCCTTGGTCATTATTACAGAATACTTGGTGTATTCTGCTTTGTAGCACGTACCTGTCACTTGGTAGTTCTCCCCCAACCACGTCGTGTGTACGCCATTGAGTCTAAAGGCAACATCCAGGTGAGGGAAGTAGCCTAGAGCCCCTCGGAACAAGGGAGAGTGGTAAGCAGGCTCGTCTGAGACGGTCTGAATAGAAAAGCTGATAGGTTTGTGTAAGAACTGGGCAGGGTAGTGGTCAGGGGAGGTACTTCCCAGGCCTACATGGATGGTTGTGCTACTCACTGACCCTGGTTGCCCCAAATGAGGGGACAAGAACAGAAGGGTTTTTCACCCACTGGAAGCTTCTGGGGCCATGCCACAAGCCTATCAAGCCTGCGGTGGCTGACTGGAGGCATTAGTGGCAGGTGTCATGTTATATCAGCCACAGACCCAGCAGGCATGAATGAAGAAGAAAGATGTGGGACTTGGGGCAACAGGTGAGGGACTCCCTGAGGGAAGAGTTGATCAGGGTGAATGTGACGTGAGTTCAACACAGAACCAGGAAGGTAGAGAGAGCAAGCGAGGAGATCATGGGATCACTGGTCCAAAATGCAAGGTTGTGTTAGAGGATGTGGGTGCGGGCACTTGGCTCCTAAGATGGACTGCTTAAGAATTCCCACCAGCCAATCTCTCTAGTGCCTGATCCACAGATGTGTGCTGGGTGGACTACAAAAAATTCTTGGCTCTCCAAATGACATCTTCTGTGAACTTTACAACTCTGAACTCAATTGAGCCCCGTAAGAACCTTTATTCATTACTCTCTCCCATTTTTCAAAGAGAGAAACCAAAGCATGGGGAGAATAAATAGTTTGTCCTCATCCAAGGGCCAGCAGGGAGTGTGGGGATTTGAACCTAGGTGGTGTGGGTTCCAGAGTCCACAGCTCTTCCACCACACTGTCTTACAACCCCAACCCCTTTTCTGGCTCTTAAGGAAATAACTTCTAGATCTATTTATTTATTTATTGGAGAAGGGTGGGGAATATGCGTCATGACACATGTGTGGAGGTCAGAAGACACCTTGAAGGAGTCGGTTCTTGCCTCCCACCATGTGGGTCTGGAGGATGAACTTCGGGTCATCAGGACTGGTGGCCAAGCCTTTTATCCACTGAGCCATCTTGTCAGCCCCTGGCTCTTTGTTGACGGCGAACCATTTGCAGTCTCCAATCTCCAGGGGTTAGAATGGTAGCTGTGGGTGTAAACACAGAATGGGTCACACTCCTCTTCCCATCCGTTTAGTTAAGGTGATAGAGCAGCAATCTTGCTTCATTTGGGCCTCCTCCATTTCCCCCATGAATTGCTTTATCACAGGCCAGGGAAGGTTTCCAAGCTCCAGGATTCTTCTTTTCAGTTTCTGGGGTCAGGATGCCCACACAGAGGGTACTGAATCATCCAGAGTTGCCCTTGCTCCCAGTGGGGACAGGGACTCTGAAGTCAGAGCCCACTGGAGCCATTTGAGGAAAGACAGTCTACATAGCCAGCTGCCATCCACACACATCTGTACAGGACACGCCTCCACACACATCTGTACAGGACATGCCTACACACACATCTGTACAGGATATGCCTCCACACACATCTGTACAGGACATGCCCACGCACACATCTGTACAGGACATGCCTCCACACACATCTGTACAGGACATGCCTCCACACACGTCTGTACAGGACATGCCTACACACACATCTGCACAGGACGTGCCATCCACACACATCTGTACAGGATGTGCCATCCACACATCTGTACAGGACGTACCATCCACACATATCTGTATAGGATGTGCCATCCACACACATCTGTACAGGACGTGCTTCCACACACATCTGTATAGGATGTGCCATCCACACACATCTGTACAGGACGTGCCTCCACACACATCTGTATAGGATGTGCCTCCACACACGTCTGCACAGGACGTGCCTCCACACACATCTGTATAGGATGTGCCATCCACACACATCTGTATAGGATGTGCCATCCACACACATCTGTACAGAACGTGCCTCCATACACATCTGTATAGGATGTGCCATCCACACACATCTGTACAGAACGTGCCTCCACACACATCTGTATAGGATGTGCCATCCACACACATCTGTACAGAACGTGCCTCCACACACATCTGTATAGGATGTGCCATCCACACACATCTGTACAGAACGTGCCTCCACACACATCTGTATAGGATGTGCCTCCACACACGTCTGCACAGGACATGCCTCCACACACAAGCTTCTTGACTGGAGTCTAACCTGATCCTGTTTTGTTCTGAACCTAGTAAACCAACACCCTTGGTAACAGGCAGGCCGCGCCCATCTCTTTATGACTGTGAGTTTCAGGAGGTGCAATCTTTTAACATTATTCAAACCATGATGCTTCCCCACAAAGTTAATAACCCACATACATGTCTCTGTTGGCATTGATCTTCAAATCCAAGTGAGCCTTGTTGAAAGCCTGCCTTAAAAAATATTTAAATCCTGGTAGGCAGCCAATTGTGTCTTTCACAAAAACAAGCCACAGTTTCTTTGGCCAAACTGTGGGGTGTTTTTCGGTTATTTCACATGCAAATAACACTACGGAGTAAGTTGTGTTTTTACTATTTTGACCTATAAATATGTTGAAAACATCGACTTGTTATTGTGTTAGCTTTTCTGAAAAACTATCAGAACTTTCTCCACTTCAGAAATGATACGTGTTAAGGTAGAACTTCCTATTTCGGAAACCACACAAACTCCCCTCCCTTCCCCCTCTGAACACCTCACCAACCTGAGTGTTGTGGTTGACACTTTGACATCAACCGTTGTCAGCTTATGAAGCACTAAGGAAGTACCAGGAACTCGGTGACACTGAGGTAGACAGATGCCCCCGGGCTGTTTGTCTTTACTGGAAAGTCATGGATTCAGATTGTCCCCATAGGGTCTGTTGCAATGACTACCTAGAAAACAGTTTTGCCTCATGACAAGCCTTGAGAGAAATATGTTTGACTTTTCATTGGTGTAATGTTATGTGGCTTTTGTGAGTTAGAAAACAACTTGAGGCTGGGGGATGGCTCAGCAGGTGAGGGCGCTCGTGCAAACATGAGGATCTGGCTTTGGATTCTACATGAAAAGCCTGATATAGCTGCCCAGGAGCCTCTACTCCAGCACTGTTGTGGGCAGAGACAGGAGGATCCTGGGACTTGCTGGCCTTCAGAGCAGCTCCAGGTTCAACAAGAGACTGTGCCTCAAGGGAATAAGGTGAAGAGTGACAGAGCAAAACATCTGCCCTCCTCTGGCCTCTGCGCATGTGCGTGGGTATGCACACCTACAGACATGTGCAAACAGAGAGAGAGAGAGAGAGAAGGAGGGAGGGAAGGATCTTCACTCCATTCTATAACTGCTTTCTGCATAAGAAATCTGGCCAGGCAGTGGTGGCGCTCGCCTTTAATCCCAGCACTGAGGAGGCAGAGCCAGGCAGATCTCTGTGAGTTCAAGGCCAGCCTGGTCTTCAGAGTGAGATCCAGGACAGGCACCAAAACTACACAGAGAAACCCTGTCTTGAAAAAACCAAAGAAAGAAAGAAAGAAAAAAAGAAAGAAAGAAAGAAAAAAAGAAAGAGAGAAAGAAAGAAAAAAAGAAAGAAAAAAAGAAAGAAAGAAAAGAAGAAAGAAAAAAGAAAGAAAGAACGAAAGAAAGAAAGAAAGAAGGAAAAAAGAAAGAAAGAAAGAAAGAAAGGAAAAAAGGAAAAAGAAAGAAACCTGGCCTTTGGCTGGCTGGCCAATTTCACCAGCTAACTGATTCTGCACTGGTTATCCTACTCATTCATTCTTAGCAACAAGTGGTAGGCCAGACCTCCATGAAGAAACACTGGCTCCCTCATGGAAGCCCAGGCTCAGATCATTCCTCTGGGTCTGGGTCCAAGCTGTTGAGTCTCAGCTAGGAGTCCGACTTAATGTCCCTGAAGAGCCACTGAAACAGAACAACCTGGGTGCAAATTCCCACCCCCCCCATGGCTGTCTAAGCAGGAGCTTTGGTGTCTCTTCTCCCTCTTCATCCACTAGAGACCATCCCTAAATCGTGTTAGCAGTGTCTCCTAAATACCACTCAACTCAAGGCCTCCTGCCCCAGCCTCCACCACACTTAGCTTCATCACAGTCTCCTAGAGGCCTCCTGGCCTCCTTATAAAGGTCTTTAAAAAAAAAAAAAGACCTACAAATTATAGCTATCATAGCTGGGTATGGTAACACAGGCCTATAACCTAGGCACTCAGGGGGCTGAGGCAGGAGAGTGGCCTCAAATCCAAGACCAGTTTGGGCTATATATCAAGATCCTCTCTCAAAAGCAAACAGATAGAAATTATGCATCAGCTTGTCTAGTTGAAATGCCATCGGTGAGGGCCATGTGTCAGGCGAGGCTCCGAGGCTCCTCTTTGTTCGCCTCGTGCCTCTCTTCATACCTTGGCGCTCTCTGCCATTCCCAGGTTTGTCTCCTATACTCACGTGCACCAGCTGCCTCCACAAACCTCTCCCAGTGTGGAAGCAGCACGGACCCTCCCAGGCCTGAGCCTCTGCATTCCTCCCAAGAATTCCTTCTCCTTTCTCCACTTTTCACCTGATTCTTAGGTTTCACCTTCAATGGTTCCAGTTATCTGTAATCATTCCACATTATATGGGATATTACAGATGTAAACCATCTATGGTGTTCAAGTAATTTTTGTGTAGTTTATTGTTGTCGTGACTCTGATTCCTTACGAGATACTGACAATCTCTTGCTGCACCTAATTTACAAATTAAACTTTGGGGCTGGAGAGATAGCTCAGAGGTTAAAAGTACAGTGTCGCTCTGGAAGAGGACCAAATTGGGTTCCCAGCACCCACAAGTGACTCACAACCACCTGTAACTGCAACTCCAGGGGATCTGACACCCTCTTCTGCACGCATGGGTGCAAACACACACACACACACACACACACACACACACACACACACACACACACACACACAATGTTTTAAAAGACAAACCTGTATTGTTCAAATTTATTATAGGTACATGTAAGAGAAAACGCATTGTATTTTAGGGCCTGTGCTATCTGTTTTAGGTTTCTGCAGAGCGTTTAAAGCATGCACCTGCTACAGATAAGAAGCACTGATGTGTTCCCAGTGTGGAATTCACAATCTCCAGAAAGCTGCTGTGTTCTTACGCACCGTACCACCAGCCCACTGAAGCCTGGGGCTCTCCATTCACCTGCCTTCAGAGCCCTCGGAATGTGTCACATGTGCTGTCCTGGATGGAATTTCCCTCTGCTAATTTTTCAGGCCAAAGTCTCACTTTGTATGCTCTTTTTTGTCCTATGTCTTCAGCCACACATAGAATCTGTCACAAAAGAGACATTAAATAAATCGTTTGTTAATGACCAGGTTCAGGCTCAAGGTGGGTTTTTTTTTTTTTTGATTTTTTGTTTTTGTTTTTGTTTTTTCTCTTTTGTTTCGTTTGTGAGACAAGGTCTTGCTATGTAGCCCTGGCTGAACCAGAACTCACTGGAACTCACCAGGTTGGCCTGGAACGTAAAGATACCTGCCCGCCTCTGCCTCCGGATTTCTGAGCTTAAAGCTGTGCGTAGCCATGCCCAGCTCACTCAAGGTGGCTTTTAACGTATTGGCCTGATCCATGCCTTACAAAACATCCTTTAGGTTTTTACAGATATTTGTTTCAAATTTCAGCTTTAAGATATTGTTAAATTAGTCTTTCACGCTGTAGTCTAATAGATTTGAACATATCATTTAGAAATGTATAGAGCCCATTGCAGACCAGTAGGCATGTTATAAAACAAGTTTGTTTTAAGACCTTCAGAGATATTGTGGGTATCCTGTCATTTTGTGATTACTTACAGAATAGTTCAAGGTCTCAAGGCTGGCCAATTTAAAAAAAAAAGTTATGGTTTATAGTCCTTTATCTGTGCGAAGGAGGAATTTCTCATTAGAGTGTGACCAAAATAAACTGTAGGAATAATCTGAACCCTGAGTCTGGCTTCAGACAGCAACAGGTCTCATAGCCCTTCTGCGTTTTCCCTCTATAAAGGAGCCCACATTTCTCATTACTGCACTCTATGGTGTGTGAATATAGTAAGTTTGAGGCTATAATGGGAATATATGTGTAAAATGAACCGTTAGCCATTTGATATTTTAGGGATTTCTGGAATGTTATTTGAAAGACGGGTTGAGCCGTTTCTTTGAAAGTTTCAAAACCACTAGCTGAGGAGGCAATGTCCTAGGCCCGAGCCTACCAGTAAGTAATTCAGCAACCAGTGCCTAAGAAAACAAGGCAGCTGCCTGGGGACTGAGCCCAGGGAGGCCCAAACAGGAAAAAACACTTCAGCATTCTGCTGATGAGTGAGGAGAACAAGAATATATATGTTCTGGGTCTCATCTGCACACCCAGATTCCTGATCTCGAAAGTTTGTGGGTTAGCCTCAGTGCTGACTTCAAAATCATCTGGCCCGTGCTCAGCAGTTGGGAATACCCTTAAGTAACAGACGCAGGTGCCTGAATACTAGAAGGTACACAGACCTGGAACGTGCTGATTCAGTAACAGTAGAGCTCGGAGCAAGCCAGCTGAAGCTGAATAAAAAGGTGCAGGGCTGGGTCTCTCCGTTGAGAATGAGGGCACAACACAGCACCCATTCCTTCTCCTACTTTCCAGATGCCATGCCCAACACGGGGCTTGGTTTTGCTTCAAGCTTCACGTTCCCCCTGGTCATGTGACTTTTTCAACAAAGTAGATTTGACATCAGGCTCTCTTCTGGCCCCTCCTCCTCCTCCTCCCTCTCTTCTGCTTCCCTGGGGCTTTCCCCCACTCTTCTAAAACATGGTCTCTCCAACAGTTGATGGGGCAGAGAGAGACATTTCCTTCATTGGTGTAGAGCCCATGCTCCTGCAAACAACTCCCACCCCGCACCTGTAAATAACCCTAATGAAGCTTACTGGGGGATAAAATCAGGGAAGGGGAGCATGAGAGTAGAAGGTGGAAGAGGAATGGGATTAACTGGGTGTGGGAAGAGGCAAGATGTTGAAGCGCTAAATGTGATCAAAATACATAATGAGAATAATTATGTATAATTAAAATATGATAATAAAACCATTTTTTAAGTTCTCTCTCAGTTCTGCCTCTCTTGCTACCGTCCTATCTGTCCCTAAGCTTCGCGTGAACCTTCTTGCTCTCAAGATGTGACTGTTACATTGAGTCCCCTCCCTAACCCAGTGTACCTGGATTTCCCCTGCTGTACCGACGGCATCATCTTCTCAAAGGTCACTGGCAACTTCCTGATTCAAGTCCCAGAAGCTTTCTGGAAACCAATGCTCTCCCTGACTTTTTCTCGTAAGGATTTCCATAGGCAACCGCTCCTCAGTTTTGAGATGCCCTCTGCTGTTGTGACTTCACTTCCTGCTTCTCCCTCCCCCTCCCTCACCACTTCTGCCTCCAAAAGCTTTTTCTGTGCCTCTACAGCGGTGGTTCTCAACCTGTGGGTCGTGGCCCCTCTGGGGGTCAAACGACCCTTTCACAGGGGTCACATATCAGCTATCCTGCATATCAGATATTTACTTTATGATTCCTAACAGTAGCAAAATTACAGTTATAAAGTAGCAACAAAATAATTTTATGGCTGGTGGTTGTCACACCATGAGGAACTGTATGAAAGGGTCGCAGCATTAGGAAAGTTGAGAACCACTCTGCTCTACACCGAGATGACTATCTTAGTCTACAACACGGCTATTACAGGATGCAGCAGACTAACCAGCTTAAAACAATTGACTTTATACCCATTCTGGAAGCTAGAAGTCCAAGATGGTGTCAGTGTTGGTATATTGGCATATTTTCCACTGCTACAAAAAAAGAAAAAATACCTGACATTTCGTTCTTTGTAAATGAAAAAGGTTTATTTAGTTCACACATCTTCAAGACCAAGAGCACAGCACTGGCTCTCACTCAGCTCTGGTGAGGGCCTCTTCACAGGAACATGCACTGTCATTGAATAGCAAGACAGGAAATCAGAGAATTCAGTAACCAGCTGTATATCTTGATCTCCAAGGACCTGTCCAGAGTTCCACAGCAATTACATGAGCCCCTTCCTAGTGCAGCACCCACAAAGCCTTAACCGCCTCCCAAGAGGCCCCACCTCTTGAAGGTCCCACCACCCCAACACTACCATACCACTTGGGGACCGTATCTCCAGCCCATGAACCTTTGAGGACACTCAAACCATCTCTAAACCACAACACCATGCTTCTTCTGTAGGCTGACTTACTGGTTTGTAGATGGTGGCATCCTCCTGTGGCCTCATGGTCTCCCCTCGGTTTATATGTGTTCCCGACCTCCTTTTCCTGTAAGGACACTAATCACACTGGATTAGGGCCCCCTAATGACTTCATCTTGATCATCTCTGTAAAAATCTCTTTTTCCCTAATGCAGTCCACTCTGGGACACAGGAGATGGCCATTTCAACACGTGGATGTTTGGAGGTGGAAGGAGAGACACAGTGTGGCCCATAACAGTGGTCCTTCCTGTTCAATTCTTGGTCCTTTTAAATATTTTTCTTTCTTACACCCATCCTAAAACTGGATGTATTGTTACCAAGCAAAATGTTTATTATTATTATTATTATTATTATTATTATTATTATTATTATTGCAAAAGTAATGTATCTCATGTTTTCAAAAGAAAACATCTCCAGACAGTGGTGGCGCACACCCTTAATCTCAGCACTGGGGAGGCAGAGCCAGGCAGATCTCTGTGAGTTTGAGGCCAGCCTGGTCTACAGAGCGAGTTCGAGGACAGGCACCAAAACTACACAAAGAAACCCTGTCTCGAAAAAACAAAACAAAAAACAAACAACAACAACAAAAAAAGGGGGTTGGAGGTTTAGCTCAGTGGTAGAGTGCTTGCATAGCAAATGCAAGGCCCTGGGTTCAGTCCTCAGCTCTGAAAAAAAAAAAAGACAAAAATAACAAAAGAAAACATCAAAGATAGGGAAAAGGGGGAAAAAGATTACTACAATGATGTGGGTTGTAAATGCAGTTTAGCTCCCAGTTCTCATTTGAACTCTCAGGCCCATTCCCAGCGTGCTCTCAGGGGTCCCCAGTGAGTGCTGGCAGTTCTGACAGGCTGTGCTCCTGTGGAAACAGCTCCTACTTCCCTTCCCTTTTGTTCATCTGAATTCCCCACAACCTTCCCATCCCCCTCCTTCCTCTGTCTGACACTGGTGACCAGATATTCTTTGTCCCGTTCAAAGACTGGCTGTGTAATTTGCTGTTTAATACAGTATTTATGAGGCTCCTTATTGGAAATCTTTTTAGAACTTTGGATAATGATGTCAGTGGATGAAACTTAACTGAGAAACCGGCCTATTGAGCCATCATGAGGCTACCTGGTCCCCTGTACTTTCCCCCCACCCCCACCTTTTCTCACATTGTGCAACCCCTTACCAGCTTAGGCTTCTATGACAGACTCCCATGAACCACATTCATCTCCATACGCCTGTGAGCCTCCACCGAAGACATCACACCTTGCAGCCTCTGCTTGACGCCTTTGGGATCTCCACACTCCTTCCAACAGAGCCCAGTGTTTTGAGCCAGTGTTTCTTGATTTCTTGATTCCTGCTCACTCTTGCACAGAACACAGAGCGTGAGGCAAATAAAGTGCCCATTTGCTTTGCCCTGACTGTCCTCACACAGCTCCATTCATTGGCATTGGCTCTGATGTTCTTTTGAAATACTGCTTCCCCATCTGCGCCATCAGAAACCCCTAAAGATGGGGCCCGCCACTCAGGAGAAGTGTTGCGTGGCCTCTCAACTGCTTTGAGCACATTACCCTGGGAAACCCTATACTCACGAGTCATTCTGATGACAGGCCACACACCCTGCTTGGGGCTTATGTATGTTTCACGTTCATACCTTTGATGTTCCCGTCCTCGTCCCACTAAGGGCTTAATGAGGCTGGGTGGGTTGTGTAGCTGAAGTTTTCTCCAGTCCTGCCTGGCCCACGGTCAGGACAAATCTCTATCACCCGCCAGTCCTGCAGCTGCTCAGACCCAACCAAGTAAATACACAGAGACTTATATTGCTTACAAACTGTATGGCCACAGCAGGCTTCTTGTTATCTAGTTCTTACATCTTAAATTAACCCATATCTATAAATCTATACCTTGCCACGTGGCTCGTGGCTTGCCAGTATCTTACATGTTGGTACTCATGGCGGCGGCTGGCAGCGTCTCCTGACTCAGCCTTCCTGTTCCCAGAATTCTCTTCTTTGTTTGTCTTGCCTATACTTCCTGCCTGGCTACTGACCAATCAGTATTTTATTTACATAGAGCGATATCCACAACAGGGTTGTGCAAGGCCGCAAGTATCGGCAGGTGGTGGGTCAGAATTCAAAGCCCAAGTGAAACTCAGAATCTGTGATGAACCTTGTGTGGCCTATGTTGGCGTGCTTCTCAGAGACCCACACAAAGGAAACACATCTTTGTCCTCTTCACCTTGCCTGACACGCTGGGCCAGCCACTGGCCAGCCACTTTCAACCCTGATTATTCATGGGGCCGTGCAGTAGGTAGGCCTGGGATTCTAGATTAGTCCAAGACATTATAGAGAATAATCATGTTAGCTTACATCTTTGTGTGCACATGCACTTACATATGCATGTGGGTTCGTATGTATGTGCATAACAGAGATTGATGCTGGGTGTTTCCCTCAATTACTTTTCACCTCATTTTTTTCATTATTTATTTATTTATTAGGATGTATATTCCATAGTGTGTGTGTGTGTGTGTGTGTGTGTGTGTGTGTGTGTGTGTGTGTGTGTGAAAGGACAACTTGTGGGTGTAAATTCTTCACTTCTATTATGTGGATACCAGGACTAGAACTCAGGTCTTCGGTATTTTGTCACAGCAACAAGAAACAGAAATTAGAAAGGGCCCAGATATGAACGGTTCTTGCCTTTTAGTCCCTCTCCTGCCCAAGGAACAGCATTATAGTGATGTAGACTAAGAACTGGGGGTGGACAGGGGCGGGGGGGGGGGAGTTCAGCCAGAGAGCACCTGTCAACACAGAGAATGTGCAACCATTCCCTACTACCTTGTATAACGGCTCTGAAGGATGTGGGAGATGCTCATCCTATATTCTCACAAGGGAAAGCAGAGTGCAAAGTCCTGTGTGTAGTGAAATCCCATTCTAATATGTTTACATTCGAATAAACCTGTTATATCTCACACATAGCAACTTGAGAAAATGAACATTGTAGAAAATGAAGACATATTCCCCCAATGTATCCCTGTATGTTTTGGATGAAATTGTCTTAGCTACTTTAAAATGCATTTAATGTTGTCCCAATCAAGACACATTACAGCTATAGTGACAGGTAAAACAGGTAGGGTGTGTATTTCTCGGGAACATGTGTACGTGTCCTCTATTCAGTTGGAACTCAGAGGCAAATCGATGTGTGGTGCATGGACCTCATGATTCCAGCAACTCTGCCCTCACCACATTCTGGCAGCTGTTGGGAGAAATAGAACAAGATGCCACCCAAGGCCTTCCGTCTGTAGGCATGTGAATGTCTGTGCCTGGCAGGAACTTGGTCAGGCATATACCACTTCCTCTTCTTTGGGAATTCCAGGACTGACGCGGTAATGTGCTTTGACCTAAGAGTGGGTGACCAACCCGCGGTGAGACTGGTAATTGAGCAGAATTCTGCTGACTCACCGTCTTGTGCCTGTGAGAAAGGCGCAGGGGACGATGGCTCAGATGAGTCCTGTCACCTCTGTCACCCGATGCCCCCTCTCTGTTCTTCTTACCCCCACTGCTTCAAAGGTGCCTGATTCTGACCTGGTCTATAGTTAACTGCCATTTACCCACCAGCTGCCCCTCGCTGGCATTCTAAAAATGCAAGTGGAGGGTTCATGTCTTCACAGTCTCCTTACCCAACCCAATTCCACATCTCTGCTTAGACAGGCGCTTTCTGACATTCTATGCTAGGACATTCTATACTAGAAGTCCAGCCTCAGTGAACAGCAAGAACCTCACTGAATACAACACATCCCAGGCTCTGACATCCCTCCCAGGCTGGGGGCAGAGCTCAGTGGTTGTGAGGGTGGGGCCTGCCCCCACATTTTCCCCCCAGAGTACTCTTGAGCAGGGAGAAGTGAGAAAGAAATATTTAGATAGAAATATAGAGGAGAGAGAGCTAGAAACACAGGATAGCCTTGGGAGGGCCTGAGTCAAAACCCACCAGCCCCTCTGTCTCTTCTAACAGGCTTTTAAAAGGAATGCCAAGAGGTGGAGCAAAAGACCTCCCCCCAGCACAGCCAAGTGCAGAACATTCTGAACACTTGGTAACCACGCATGTGGTCCAGCCATCCCCTAATGCAGCCCTGCTGTGTAAAGCAAGCTCAGATCTCACTAGGAAACCTCTGTGGACCCCCACAAGTGGTAGAGCATACACTAGGAAAAACTTACTGCGCTTCAGATAAATGGAATGAATGAGAAAAACCACATTAACACAAAGAAACAAGTCAGGCCAGAAAGAAATGCTTGGTGCTGGGTCCCATCCGGGTCTGCCTGCACTGTGAGGAGGGAGGCCATCCTGGGTCACTGTCTTCCTTTGCTTTCTGTCGCTGTGATAAACACCATGGGCAAAAGTCACTTGGGGAGGAAAGGGTCCATTTCAGCTTACAGTTTATAGTTCATCGTGAAGGGAAGTCAGGGCAGGAACCTGGAGGCAGGAACCGAGGAAGAGGCCACAGAGGAGAACTGCTTATTGGCTTGCTCCCCATTCTAAGTGGTCTTGATAATAAAAGCCTGGAGTCAGACATCGGGGTAAATGCTGAAAGATCAGAGGGCCAAAGGAGTAAGCCACAGCTACCTCTTATCTCCCCAACACCTCAGCCTGAAAGGAGGGCTGAGTTTCTGTCTTCTCCTGCCTTATATTCCTCTCCCTGCCCAGCCATATCACTTCCTGTCTCCTCCTCCCTAGTGCTGGCATTAAAGTTGTGTGCCCCCCAAGTACTGGGATCAAAGGCATGAGAGGCCAAGTGCTGGGATTAAAGGTGTGCACCACCACCACCAGGCTCTGTTTCTCCTTTAGACTGGGAGCAATCTTGTGTAGCCCAGGGTGGCCTTGAACTCCTGATCTTCCTGCTTCTACCTTCCAAGTGCTAGGATTAAAGGTGTGTGCCACCACTGCCTGGCCTCTATGGTGAACTAGTGGCTAGCTCTGCACTCTGATCTCCAGGCAAGCTTTATTTGGTAGAGCACAAACAAAATATCACCACACCCTATGGCTTGCTCAGCTTGCTTTTTTATATAATCCAGGACCACCTGCCTAGGGATGGCACCACTCACAGTGAATGGTTTGGGCTCTCCCACACTTGAGTAATCAATCAAGAAAATGGCCCATGGAGTTGACGATAGGCCAATCTGATGAAGGCGTTTTCTCACTTAAGGCTCCTTCCTCATGACCCTAGCTTGTGTTGAGGTGACAGAAAACTGACTGGCAGAGCCATTCATCTGCCCAGGCTGCTGTCTCTCCCCACTTCTTCTGGCCCATCTGTTGGGGGATATCTGATCACGTTATGAACCCCACGTTTGCATTTGCATTGATTAAACAAAAGTAACTCAGTTAGGAGGCTGAGTTAGCGACTTGTTGGCAGAAAGTAATCATAGAGCATCAGAGGGCATCCGGGAGAGCTAGAGAGACACAGGAAGTAGTGGGGAGGACTTTGTAGTGGCACAGCTTTTTCTGGTTTGGCGGAGCAGAAGGACGTTGTCTTTGGGAGACGCCAGCAAGGAGAGAAGGTTAGCTAGTTACCACCCAGCTTCTCCGAGCTAGCAGGTTTTCACCCCAGCCTTTGCATCTTGAGTCTTATTTACAAATAGAATGATGGAGTTTTAAATAAAAGCTACCTTTAGCAGTAGCAACAGAGCCAGAATTCCAGGCTGTGGCCTGAGCAGCCAGGCTGATGCCAGAGAAGCAGGCCAGTAACTGCAAAGTCACAATCGCCGGCTGAAATAGCATTAGATTGAGTCACAGCCACCGTGCCGAAGTTAAAACAACACTCATCCTTCTCCACGAAGCATCTGGGCTCACACCAGCTCACAAATGCCACTGTGGCACCACTTACACTATTTCACTGTTCCCTGCATATCCACATCTCTTCCCAGACAGGAAGCTCTTTAAGAACTCAGATCGCATCCCTGAGTGTATTAAACTGGGGTTTGAGGTAGGCAGGCCTCTTGATGGTTATATGACCACAGTAAATCACGGAACTGCCCTGGGGACGATAATAATTACGTACGGCTAGTGGAAGCAACACACACTATAGAATGGTCCTGGTGATTGTTTACCCAGCCTCGACACTTGTAGTCTGTTATAATGCCAATCACGGGGCTTATCATGTCATCGATGTCCAATGAATATTTGCTGTTTGGCTGACAGGTGATGAGTTATATTCCACTGAATATATATGGACCTGCATCGCCTCTATGTATCTAATCCTTAAGAATGCTTTATGAGAGGGTTTGAAGGTTCTCCCCTGAGAGCCACAGTAAATTAGAAATCAACATTACAGATTTCGCCAGGTTTGGGGATGGGGTTGGCGAGCGGGTTTGAATCCATGCTAAGTACATCCTGCACCACTGAGCCCTGGCTGATTTTTTTTTATTTTTATTTTATTTTATTTTTTCAGCATTCCTCTACGATGGCCTTTAAGTTTGTTGTCCTTATTATTCCATCAGTTTTCTCTTCATGGGGAAGAGTAACAGTTTCTTCTCTGATCTGTCGGAATCTTCTAGCTCACCCTGGGTGATTTGTATGGAGCCCATCACAGTGGTGTGCCCCTATACACACACTTGGAGACAGGAGGGTCATGACTTCAAGACCAGCTTGGGTTACAGAGCAAGAAAAAAAAAAGATTTGCACAGGGCTTGGTCACTGTCCTTAAGTAATGCCCATGGCCTTCATTGCAAAGGTTGTCAGTCACGTGGGTTGATACAGAGATTGTACAGCACTGGAGAAGACCCCACACCGACAGGTGCTATCGAGGACTTGTGCGAGCATCCTGTGTTCTCTCCCACAAATGATCTCTCCAGGAATCAACTCTACTAAATGTAGTGAGTGGGAAACTTGCAGAAAAACCAGAGCCTTACACATGTGTCCTAAAGCCATAGAGTCTACAGATGAATAGCAAGGAGTTTAATCCATGAAGCTTAGAAGAAAGTGGATGTTAATATTTGTCCTAAGTCGTATCACATCTTAGGGAGTTTCCTACACACATGCAGACGTATTCCTTCCATCCAGTGTAGGGCAAGCTTAGAAGGCACTCTTGTGAATTTTGTAACTACTTTCCTTTCTTAGTACTTAGCATGTATTAGGTGTCTAATCAACACCTAATAAAGGAATGGATGAGTGAGCACCCAAGAAGTTCCCATTTTCCAGGAACTGCATAATTAATATAAAGACTGAAACCAGAGAAAATTAACTTTCTTTTTTTAAATTTTTTTTAAAATTAACTTTCATATTCTGTTTTGTTTATCTGGAATTCTCTTTTTAAAATGCCGTCAGTATACACATCGTTGAGCTACCTTACATTCTCTTCCATATGCTACTGTTGAAAGCCAGTATCTATTTCCCACTTAAAACAAAGTTCACTTTAGTTACAAAATTTTCGTGAGAACATTTGATCAGGGACTGGAGCGATGGCTCAGCAGTTAAGAACACTTGCCGCTCTTGCCGAGGGAGGACTCTAACTCAATTCCCAGCCCCCATGTTGGGCAGCTCACAATCACATGTAACTCCAGCTCCAGGAGATCTGACATCTCCTTCCGGTCTCCTCCAGTACCTGAACTCACATGTACATACCCATTTTGCACATACATATAATTAAAATTAGATGTTTCCAAAAAAAATGTTTCCAACCTTATTTGGTTTTTAATTTTGATAAAAATTTACTGTTGCCGGGCGGTGGTGGCGCACGCCTTTAATCCCAGCACTCGGGAGGCAGAGCCAGGCGGATCTCTGTGAGTTCGAGGCCAGCCTGGGCTACCAAGTGAGTTCCAGGAAAGGCGCAAAGCTACACAGAGAAACCCTGTCTCGAAAAACCAAAAAAAAAAAAAAAAAAAAAAAAAAATTTACTGTTACTAGATATTTGATCACACTGTGTGAAAATGTGTCTTATGTTTTACCTCACTTGCCTAAGGCAACTGATTGGTTTAATAAAGAGCTGAATGACCAATAACTAGGCAGGAGGGAATAGGCGGGACTTCCGGGCATAGAGAGGAAGTCAGGGTTAGAATCTGATGCAGCAGGAGATGCCAGGGAGACACAGAGGGAGTCAGATGTGCAGAATGGAGGAGAAGTAAAGAGCCATGTGGCAAAACATAGATTAGTAGAAACTGGTTAATTTAGCAGTTGGATTAACTAGTTGGAAACAAGCCTAAGGCAAGGCCAAGCTTTCATTGTTAAGATCAATTCATGTGAGTCTATTTAATGGGTAATAGGGACTTATTAAGCTATAAATTGAGGAAATACACTCACGAATACAGAACCAAGTAAACAGCTGAAGTTGTCCTCTGTTCTGTCTGGGAGCGAATGCACCTGACTGTCTGATCACACCAAGAAGAACATGACCCCTATCCCTTTCCTTTTAAGAAGTCATGTACGAAGGCAAGAAGCCCCGCCTCTTTCAGGCAGTATAGCCCAAGGTCATGGGCGGAGCAAATACCACTACATTTGATAACTAATAATAAATCTCTGTGTCATTATTTGGGGTCTGGCAGTTCCAAAAGAAAGTCTGACGAGAAAGACCAGCAACAATTTACTACTGAAAAGCACTCTCAAATACCAAGTTGTTGAAATCATTTAAAAGTTTTCTAATACTGAATTGAACTGAGCCTCCCTCCTAAGGGCTCAGTGGCCACATGGAGTTGCAGGCTACCACACAGGACACTGTGGCCATGGTCCATGTAACTCTGCATGCCGCCTGCAGTCAACACTTACAAAGCATTCCGCCAAAACCTGCCTTGGTTGTCTGTGGTATGTTCGGCTATGGAACTTTCCATTCTGGCCTCTATACAAAGCCACTTACCTGCTGGGCCACTGGGAAGAAGTAAGATAACCTTGGACTATCAAATACCCCTCCCTGGTAGCTCAAGTTAAATTCTATGTAACAGTAGCATCTTCTGAATATTCCTATGCAACTGAAGCGGCGGGGGTAATTTGCAAATGAATTTACAGCTCAAAGGGCCCTGCAAGAAGATGGTGAGAGCATCTGGATTCTGTCCTCTCCCAGCCTCCGAATGGGATGCTGGGAAGAAGTATGGGGACAACACTATGCTCATCACCTCTCACCTGGCCAGCGCTTCCCAACAGGCCTGATGCCAACACCCTGGGCCACCTGTCTCCTCCTTCTCCAGCTTGGCTTGGTCAGAAAAGAGGACCGATGTCAGATAAAGAAACTAAACACCCCAAATAGGTCATTCTTTATGCTTTGGCAAAAATTCAAGATGTGCAGAGCCCGGGGGAGGTTCCTCCTCAGGTGGCCTTGTCCTCTCTCAGCTGGCTCTTCCAGCCCAGGGAAAGAGACTCGGGGGAAAGTTCAAGGAGCTCGCTGCTGACATGCACACCGACTTACAGTGACAGCCAGGGCAAGGCTTCATGTCTAAGATTCTGAAACAAGAATTAAAGGTTTTTAACTCGGCCCATGGACTACGGTGAAGGTTAAAAAGAATGCAGGAACTGCATATAAGAACAGTTGGAAAATACACAGTATTTCCCCCACCTGCCACACTATGGAAGCCCATCAGCTGTGTGTTTTCCAACATGTGTCGGGAAAACCTGAAAAGACTGGGGTGTGCAATGGGTTGTGTTAATGTCTGCTAGGGGCTAGAGACTGGGAAAGCAAATGCAGGAAGTGTTTGGAGGAAAACGCGGCTCTCAAAATGTTAAATGCTTGTACCCTGTTAAATGCGTCTACATTCAAGGGTAACTGGAGAAACACATGGCAAAGACTTATGTGCAAGGATTTCACGCAGGGGTAGCCTGTAATAGAGAAAAACAAAATCTGTCTGACGTTCTAGCAGTGGTTCACAAAGAGAGAGGGAATTGTGCACTGCCGAGGGACAATGGGACCTATGTGTGTCCATGTGCGGAGGCCATGATGCTGCACTAGTTTTTAAAAGCCAGCTCAGGTAGAATGGATCGGGAACTACAAAAATGCTGTGTATCACACTGCATTAAGACTATAGAAAGACACCAATAAGTAACCTCTTAGAAATGGACTTAGTTATATTTTATACTTTCTATTTTATGTTGTTTAGTTGTTTACACTAAGCGTGGGACACTTCTTTTTTGTTTGTTTGTTTGGTTTTTGGTTTTTCGAGACAGGGTTTTTCTGTGTAGTTTTGGTGCCTGTCCTGGATCTCACCCTGTAGACCAGGCTGGCCTCGAACTCACAGAGATCCGCCTGGCTCTGCTTCCTGAGTGCTGGGATTAAAGGCGTGTGCCACCACCGCCTGGCGGGCCACTTCTTAATAAGTAAAGATAATTCAATCTTTTAAAAAAAGGAAAGGGGCGGGGAGATTCTGTGCAAAAGGTGCCAAGCAATGAAGATCTGAAAGGACTTAAAAATACAGTACAGTTCCTTGAGCGGTTTGGAGACTAGCTAGGCATGCTGAAAAGAAAAAGGTGGGGCTCTGAAGATGGCTCAGTGGTTAAAGTACTTGCCATGTAAACTTGAGGGCCGGAGTCTGGATTTTCAGACCCCACATAAATGCCAGATGGGTGTGGAGACCCAACTCCAGGGCCTGGAAGGTGGAGACAGGGAATCCTTCAGAGAGCTCTGGGTTCAAGTGCGCCCTGTATCAATGAATAAGGTAGAGACCAATCCAGGAAGACTCCCAATGTTAACCTTGCACCCCTACACATGTGCCCACAAGCACTGGAACACACATATAAATACACACGCACACACGTACACACGCACACACGTGCACACACACAAGAAAAAGAAAGAAACCCTTTCTTCCTTATCCTCCAAGGAGTTATGTTTCCCAAATCACAAGGCAAATTTTATCCTTAAATGATTGTATGAGATCTCTTACTATTTTTAAAGCATTTCAAACTTTTTGAAATCTCAAGATAGATTTTTTCTTCACTTTTCCTTTGTTTATTCGTAGAATATTCCCAGAATTCCCTACAGCATGGATGGCACCATGTGCTAGAGGAGATCAGACCTATTTCATACCTGACCACGGAGGCTTTGCAGAAGGATGAGAACACAAGAGCTTATAAAAATAATAATAATGCAGAAGAAAAATTACACTAAGTGTCATAAAGATATGCTGCAGACAGGTCTGCAGGGTGCCACTCAGCAGATGGTAATGGTCCAGAGGACACTTGGCCCGCTCTGTGAAGGGGAGGTACCATTGGGGAGGTAAACATTACTTTCCAGTTTTAGAAATGAACCGAGAACTGTCTGGGAGCTCAGGCAGGCTCAAAAGCTTTGATTTCCAGTGACTCAAGGGACCTCTGCCCACAGCCACTGCTTTGTTGGTTTTCCCCGAGGGTGAGGGTGTGGGCTTGGTGGGTTGGTGTCCCGGCCTAGAGGTAAGTCGTCTCAGTTAAATGTCTGCACTGCAGGTTTATAGCCTCTCACCCCATAAAAGCAGCCATTGAATGGACTTTCCTGGTCATTTGAAAACCTCTCAACAAACCTGACTTCTGAAAGGAGGCCAAAGTCACATCTCTGTGCCATCCACACGTACCGTGTGCATAGTAGTGTGACCCGTGTGCCACTGCATGGATTCCCAGAACTATCCCTTTAGCCAGGGCTCCCCCGTGAACCAGCCGTGGAGAAACTGTTTCCTCCCACACCCTTACTGCCACATTCTAGAATGCTCCCGAGCAAGATGCTCCGCTTCTTCTTTCCATGTCTTTGTTCTTTGGCAGCATAAGGAGAGTCTGTGTGAAGGTCACCCTTTCCTCTCGTGACAGTTCTAAGTCCTGGTGAACAAAGGAGCCTGTCGGAGGCTGGCATCTTGGACCAAATACGCATCACTCAAACTAGCAGTCTGGGAACCACGGGACTGTGAGCAGCAGATGCTCAGGCGAGGTTAGCCAGACTGATCCTCTCCCGTTCTGCCCTGTAGACATTTATTACTCAGCTGAAAGGTGCCAAGCCTAGGGGGTTACAGAAATGAACAACCTGGTCCTGCATCCCTAGGAGGCTGCAGTCTGCGGAGGAGAGGTGGCAGATCATATTAAGAGCTACCAATGACCAAGCACTATGCTAGTCATGATTTCAATCCTACAAGGTAGATTTTGTTCAGGCTTCTTTTCATACATGCGGAAAGCGGAGGCCCATAGAGCACAGAGATGGAGCACGTCCCCCAGGGGAGCCCAGTGGGGCTGCAGGGGGATTTGTCTCACAGGAAGTTCACTTCATGTTTCAGTGAGTAGTGTGGAAACAGCGGAGCTGGAAGGAAGTTCGTGAAGCAGGAGGCTGGGGAAGCAGAGGACAGATAGGTAAGCAGACCCGAGTCTGCAAATTCTCCAGGGACTTCATCAAGACGGCTGCTCCTGTACCCAGAAATGCTCTAGAGCTCTGCCTCCCTCACAGAGGCTGCTGCTTCAGCTGTCCTGGGTGGCTCCTCTCTTCCCCTCAGCAGCTGGTTGTTCTTATCCAGCATCTCGGAAGTCAGTGAGGACATCGCCAAGAAGGTTGTAAAGGAGCGTTACTAGTCTTTTCTCCTGGAAGGGTGATTCATCCAGTCTCCAGAGAGTGACCTTGCAGAAGGACTTCACCTCCTGAGATCACACTGTGTGTCCGCTCCAAGCAGGAATCCTAGCGGGAAGGCGGTGGGCCCTGAGCTGGCTGAATTTGCCTTGGTCCACTTTTCCTGTGTTTCCTGAAAGCTCCACAGGTGGTGGCCAACTGTGACCTGAGTTTTTCCTGTAGCCGTCTGTTTGCTCAATTGTATAATGTACAGGGTTGGAGTTGGTACTTCCTCTGACACCGCCCTGTCAGAAGCACCAGGGGCCTAAGTCAGCACTCCAAGAATGAAGGCGACCCTCCCCACCCTTTTGTGCCTGTCCAATGAGCTATTTTTATGTCAAATAATCACTCTTTACAAGTGGGAAAAAAATATCCTGACCTCTACATGCATTGGCAGAATATGGAAATGTGGGTTCTGAAGGTCTTAAAGGTAGTTGTTGTCTGGGGTTTCAGACTTTTTTTTTTTTTTTTTTTGAGGTCCCCGCCCATTCTGCTGTAACCCTTTTCTACATTTGTTAATTGTAGGAAAATGTTTTATCATGTAGGTTGCTGGATGTTTCAGATAAGACGACAGATACAAGAGAATGGTATCAGATAGATAAGAAACCAGACCATTGTTCATTGGGAATAGAATTGGCAGCATTCATCTCATGCTGGGCTGGTGTTTTAGCAGTCAAGAGACAAAAAAGAAAAAAAAAAAAACAACTGGAGATGAGCACAGCCACCACACATCAGGGCCCATCAGTAATGCCGGCAAAATAAGAATCATGAACAACGTGGTTTGGTTCACTTGAAGAGAAGAGAGAGGGCTGCTTTGAGCGGCTCAGAGGACCACAGCAGTGCAGAGATGCTGCGCACCAGCTCTTCCTGGTGTACCTGTCTCCCTTCCCGCTGGAAAGTGAGCGTGGGGTCAGGAAGTCTTGGAGTTCAAGTTGCTTCTCGGATTGCTCACTGGGGGATCATCTGGCTGCCCGAGTCATGGCATTTAAGAATGAGGAAACCAGCCAGGGAAGGTGAGATGATTAACCTGGGGTCACAGGATGGAAGCCTGGCAAACGGCTTTGCCAGAGCAAAGCATGGGAAAAGGCGGGGGTGTGGGCACTTCGGGATGGAACTGACCCAGCCGTGGCAGATCTCTCCTCACGCTAAAGGGGTTGCAGCAGATCCCACCAGGAAAAGGATTTTTACCTCCAAGATCAGACTTCCCAGGCAAGTCTGAGAAACACAATGCAAACCAACAAGCTGAATGGTTTCCACCGCGCCAGCTAGGGTCAGTGACAAGAAAGGAGCTTTCTCCATCGCTACTATTGTCACACGGGGCCAGTAGATTCCTCAGGCTATTACAAAGCAACTCTGTATCCTTATTTGTCCTGTGTCCAAAGAATTTTTAAAATTTTTTATTTTTTAAGAATGAGCCTAGCACCCCTGCAACCAAAAAAAAAAACTTGTTTTAAAATTTTTTGACAGAAATTTTTGTAAGTTGAGTCTAATAAAAGTGGTATGTAGTAAATATCCTATGTCATGAAGTCTACACTTAAAAGTTCAAGTTTCCATGCTGAGGAGGTGTTCGGTGGGTCTAATTGCTTGCTGCATAAGGACCTCAGTTCAGATCCCCGGTACTCACATAAAAAGCCAGCCTTGGCTGTATGTGCCCGTAACCCCTGTGCTGAAGATTGCTGGGCTTGCTGGCCACCGGCTAAACAAACTGTGAGCTCCACGTTCAGTGAGAGACCCTGTCTCAAGGGAATAAAGCAGAGAGTGGCCGAGAACATTGAGCATCCTCCTTTGGCCTCTCCATGTTCATGCATCCTCAGAGTGTGTATGTGCATACACACACACACATACACACACACACATACATACATACATACACATACACACACAGACACACACACATGCACGCATGTGCACATGTGCATGTACATTCATGTGTATCCCACATCACACACATTCAGATTTTGAAGCAGTCCTAAGGCAAGGTGTTTGGGAAGACAAGTGGGCCTCTGCTGGCATTGCATTACCTGCTGAACACTGTGGCAAGCAGCTTCTGATATGGGTGGGACTGTGCAAGAAACAGACCTCTCTGCAAACTCCCAGGGCAGCACTGAAATTGAGACTTCTCCTCTGGATCAAAGGTCTGAGACAGGTCACGGCAGCAATTAGTTCATCAGGACAGCTGATTGGTCGGGTTATTTAGTAACCAACTTGCTGGGATGTGGCCCTTTCAGAAGGTGAATGACCTTGTAGGGTGGCAACTCTGTGTTCTAAGTGGCTTCCCTCGGCCTACATTGTACCAACAACCACTAACAATTGATTGGATGTTGTCATCCATATAAAACTGGCAGAAATTATTTTTGTCAATCTGTTATGTCTGTTACATAAGGCCTCCTATGTGTCCTGGGCTGAGCTGTATTATCTTCCTGAGTTCCCATCTATACAGTAACCCAGCCATGTCTTTACACATCCATCTACTGAGGCTCAGTATGGTTAGGTAACTTACCCAGGGTCACACAGCAGTTAAGCAGCTTAGCGAAAGCTTATATCCAGTTAAGCCTGGTTCTAAATCCTACCCAAGATGCCTCCCAGGACTGTACACTGCAGTGATGGCAGACAAACATCTACCAGAGCCAAAACCCTGGAGAGTCTCTGTATCCAAATAATAAAGCCTATCAGAAGTCAATAATCAAAACATACCGCCATGTACCTAATTGTTTTCCTCCTCGGTTTAAGATACCATTTAGAGACTGAGTACAGAGAGCAGCTATGCCAAGGTAGCATAATGCTTCACACAGGCCCTCAGAATAGGTGAGGACCCATGTCTATGGGATGCAATGCATGCCACGAACAAAAATTTGTTCTGGTTAACATGAGCTGAGTATGTTCAGTAAGCACCCATGAGCATCAGCAACTCTATGAACACCATCTAAGAGTGGAGGATTGCTTCCAAAGACCTTAGGGTGATATACAAGGACAATGTCAGTAAACCTGACTCACACTTAGTAAGCATCTCAGGGCACTTGTAAAGACAGTCTTTATTAGTTGACTCAATAACTTCATGCAACTGGACCATTTAGAGAAGTGATTCGAAGAAACCTGATTTTTCTCTTTTTATATAACCATAGTTAGAGGAGGTCTGGAAGACAAGTAGAGATACAATAGGATTCAAGTGATGAGATTGGAAACATGAATCTGTAGCTTGTGCAGTCTGAAGGGGCCATAGCTGCCCATGATGGAGCAAGGAATCATGATGGAGAGGGTCTTTACGATGCTCCCTGGGGACGGCCAGAGGCACAGGCCATTGGTGGTAGCCACCTGCATCTCCGGCTGCCTCCAGTGGCACTTGCATTGTCCTGTCCCCAGTACAAGAAACCTGGGAAGACTGGGAGTTCTCAGAGAGGTGGCAGGCCAGCCAAGAACATTCTAGTCAGGAAGGCTTGTGGGGTATTACTGACCTTGGAATCACTGGCCCTATTGCCATTATATCTCCCTTTAAAGGATACTCAGAAATAAGATGCATAACTTGCACTCAGTACTTACTGCTCCAGTTTGAGTATGACTTGTGCCCCCCAAGGACTCACATGTTGGAAGCTAGGTCCCAGTGTGGCAATGGTGAGAGGTCCTGGAACCTTCACAGTTTTGAGCTGAGGACTGGAGAGAGGGCTCACTGGTTTAGAGAGCATACTGTGCTTGTAGAGGACCTGACTGAGTTCAGTTCCCAGCATCCTCTTCAGGCAGCCTACAACCATCTGTAACTCTAACTCCAGAGGATCTGACACATCTCGCCTTTGAGGGCAACTGTCCACATACTCCATACATACATAAACGCACTCATACACATAACTAAAAAATTTTTTAAAAATATGTTTTTAAAAATGTAAGCCTGGGCTGTGAGATGATGTATGGGTAAAGACTCTTGCTCTAGAGCTTAACAACTTGAGTTTGATCCCTGGAACCCATGTGTGGAAAGAGAGCCATCTCCTGCAAGTCGTCCTCTGGCTTCAACACCTGCACCTCCCCCTTCCCCCATACACACTACACACAAGGCCTCCTGAGAGATCTAGGTCACCAGGGGCATCACCCTCGGGAGGGAATAATGTTGGTGATTTAGTTCTCACCAGAGAAAAGCACGAGTCACCCTCCCCACACAGGCTTCCTTTCTCACCATCCAGTTGCCCTCTCCCATGATGTGTGGCCATGAATCCCCGGCAAGAGCTGAGCAGAAGCCGGTGCCATGCTTATGAGCATCCAGAACCATAAGCTAAGTAAACTTACCCAGCCTCAACTATGTTGGTATAGCAACAGAAAATGGATTAGTGCAACCCTTAAGAGTTAGACAGTGTAGTGGTCCCTACAGGAGCCATTTCTGTCCTCCTGTCAACTATGTGAAATTGCCTTTAATACCTAATTTTTAAAAAGTCTTTTTGAGACAGGGTTTCTCTGTGTAGCCCTGGCTGTCCTGGAGTCTGCTCTGTAGACCAGGCTGGCCTCAGACTTACAGAGATCCACCTGCCTCTGCCTCTGCTTCCTGAGCACCAAGACTAAAGGCATGTGCCTCCATCGCCTGGCTTCATATCTAATTTTTATACATGAAAATAGCCTAAATTTAATGTGGTTCACTTACTCAAAGTTGGCTATCCAGGATTTCTACCCTTGCTTTCCTAGGATCCAAGAGCCTCCCACTACCTCATATAACCTTTTCCTCTTCAATCCAACCAATACTTGCTAACCCCTCTCTGAAAAGCTGGAAAATATGGTGGAGGAATCTGATGAGGCAAAACAAAAAGGAACAAGGATTTTAACCTGGGCAGCTTAAAAGCTTGAAGAAAAAGATTCGTATAAGAAAATGAATCTACAGGCCCGCCAGTGCCCCAAGGTCAGGACAGGCAGATACCACAATGATGAAGAGGTATGTGATGGAGAAATGGGAGAGAAGGAGAAGCGGAACTGAAGACGCAGTAGCTACGCTGCCACCCGGGCCATGTGATGTCTCGGCCTGTGCTGCCGCTGAGGGCCGTGTCTGGGTCCACGATCCTACAGCCAGGGTCTGTGATGATGTCCATGGCCTGTGTTACCACGTAAGTCTGTGTGGATGCCTGGGGTCTAGGCTGCCACCTGAGGCCACCTTGGTGTCTGAGGGCCGTGATCGCTGGGGCCATACTGATCTGAATGTCTTAATGCTACCACCCTGGCCAAGGTGGTCGCAACCTGAGTTGCAGCCAAGGGCCGTGTCTAGTTCAGTGATCCTACTGCAGCTTTGGTCTGTGTCGATGTCTGTGGCCCATTTTACCACCAGGAACCATGGGAGAGCTGGTCCCGGTGTCCTGGACACCCGCACCTGAGAGCTGGTCCCACCCCTTGTCTGTTGCCTCAGTGGGAGAGCTGCCCCCCATTCCTGAGAGAGCTGGGCCCGACGCCTCACTTCGCCTGTCACTGCAATGGGGGAGGTGATCCTGCCCCTTGCCTGGGGGTGAGGGAGCTAGAGGTCCTGGCAGAGGCCCAGGCTAACCAACTGAGCTAACACCCAGGCCCACATCCAGGGGTTTTGAGTTGGCCCACCTCGTCATATAGCCCATCTATGACTTTCTGGAGCGTGTGAAGGGACCGGTCAGTGGAACCATAGCTGCAGGATCCATGACTTGGGGCAATAGCAGGATACCAGAGAGGAGTTTGAGTGAGGGTCCCCATATTGATGGTGTACCAGAAACCAGAGGCCCTAAACCCGAACAATGACTCATTGAAATGACCATTTACAAGTAAAGCTGTTTGAGCAAAATAGTATACTGAGTGACACACTGCAGCTCCCAAGGCCACTACGACAAATGAAGATGTGATGGAGAGGCAGGAAAGACGGAGGAGTGAAGTGGTTTTTGTTTTTAATTATTTTTATTTTCTTTTGGGGGAGGCTACAAGGGTGGAGGGAAGACATGGAAGGATGAGGAAATGAGTGGGATTGGGGGTGCATCATGGAAAATTCCCAAAGACTAAATTACAAAATTATACTAAAAAAAAAAATCTAGGAAGAATACACTCAAAAAAAAAAAAAGGAAGGAAGGAAGGAAGGAAGAGAGAAAGAAAGGAAGAAAATATTACTACAAAGCAAGAAAGTGATAGTTCATGAAAAGAGGGGGTAAAGGCACATGGATGGGAGCGTTGCCTGGTGAGAAGGACAGAGGTGTAGATTATCCCTGAATGAGAGGTGCAAGATGAGGTGGGGTTAGAACAGGACAGGGGTGACTTCCACGGGACTTCAGAAGCTGAGAAACAGCCAGAGCACTCTGGGGCCATTTTAAAGTTCTTACTCCCTTAATTTTCTTCTTTTTAACTAAAAAAGAAGTTTAGTTAAAAAGAAGGCATTACAGTTGAAAAAAAAACAAAACAAAAGAAATGCATTACACTCCATTCCACAGAAAGTGAAATGCACAGATCTCAAGATACATTCGGCAATTTCAAAAACTATATATCTGTGTGATCACCATCCCAGTCCAAACATAAAGTACTCCAATTAACCAGCAGGTACCCTCAGTCAGCCCCACACCTCACCAGCAAGCCAGCCTCCTGATGTCAGACACTGGGTGCTACTCTGTGGCTGGCCACTTTCTTGCAGTGTGGTATTGAGGATCCCCCTTAGGCCTCCTGCATATTAGGGAAGCCCTTTGCCACTGAGCTATATTCCAGCCCAGTTACATTTTTTGTTTTGTTTTCTTTTGATATGGATGACATTCTCATACAGAAAACAAAAAGACCTGGAGTTACGGCCTCTCCCACAGTCATCACACCCACGAAGACTTTATGTCCAGACCTTCCACATGATGACCATCTGTGGAACATCCTTGTAATTTGTAGAGCATCATGGTGAACTTGGCAAGGGTATTCGCAAAGCTTTTGGAAACAATGTTCTACACTTCAGAACACATAGGGATTTCCACCGCCTTCCATCTTGCCCACCCTGCTGCCTCCTGAGTAAGGAAGGTGACAGGAAGAAGTCCCCGGCCAAACTCATTCTCTCAGCTGTGGTAGAAGGAGGAACAAGGCCCAAAGAGTCTTTCTGCTTCCTCCATGCACAACAAACTGAGAGCCAAGGAAGGATGGCACCATCGAACATGCTCCCGTTACTTCAGAGACTGGCTTGAGTTGAGGAGTTCAAGATCAGCCTCTCTCTCTCTCTCTCTCTCTCTCTCTCTCTCTCTCTCTCTCTCTCTCTCTCTCTCTCTCTCTCTCTCTCTCTGTGTGTGTGTGTGTGTGTGTGTGTGTGTGTGTGTGTGTGTGTGTAAGAGATAGACAGATGGACAGACAGAGACAGAGAGACTCAATCTCAAATAAAATAAACAAGTCAATGAGGTTAAGAAACCAAGTGAGGAGATGGGAGAGTTGGCATAGGTGTTAAAAGTACTTTGCTGCTTTTGCAGGGAACCTGGGTTTGGGTCCCAGCACCTACACGGCAGCTCATAACCATTCCATCCTCTAGCTCCAGGGGATCTGACACCCTGCTCTGAATGCCGAGGCCACCAGCCACACACATGGCATACGTACATATATGCAGGCAAAACATTCATGTGCGTAAAATAAATCTTTTTAAAAATTTAAAAAGAAACACAGCAATAGGAAGAAATTGGGCCCCCAGGTCACCGCATCTTCTACTCACCGCATCTTCTACTCACCGCAACTTTCCCTCTCCGGTCTTGCAACTCAACCCCAGTCCTGCTTCCTTTACACACTGAATGGCTCTGGTAACACTAATGACTGGCCAGCTGGCCACCCTGTGTGGTGGCCTGATCTACCCTGAGTCACTCACTGTCCAGGTGGCTTCCTGTTATCCAGTATTACTGCTTGGGGGCTTTCTTTATCATCAGAATTTGAGATCCACTTAGAAGGGCCTCCCAGAGGCATCTCTGTATAGGCAGAGGAAGAGAGAAGGGAGACAGGCGGATTGAGGAAGGAAGTACAGTGTGGGACAGTTTCCTTGAAGAAAAGAATGCATTTGTAGATGACGGGGGCTCACCAACAACGGCAGAACCGTCCGAGGGGTCCATGACATTGCCGTGCACCCCGGACAACCAGAGAATCTTAAAGACCTCCACTGACTCAGAACAGTATCCAGGCTATGGGGAGAGATTGGGTATCAGTATGGATCAGTTTCTGCTGTGAGGGATCACGAGTGGACAAGGAACACACATACCTTCAACATCCTACAGGCAAAAACGTCAAAACTCGGTTTCCACCTAGCCAGCCATGATGAGAGTAGAACGGAATTCCAATGCTTTGCTTTGCTTTGTTCTGTCCTGTGGTGGTTGTTTGATTTTGAGAGAGAGAGAGAGAGAGAGAGAGAGAGAGAGAGAGAGAGAGAGAGAGAGAGAGAGGCAGAGAGACGGAGAGAGGGAGGGAGGGAGGGAGGGAAGGAAGGAGGGAAAGAGGGAGGGAGACTAGCTGTGGAGCTCCTCAGGTTAACCTCAAACTTGGGATCCTCCTGCCTCAGCCTAAGTGTTGGAATTATAGTCCTGCTCCCTCTTTCTTTAAGGAATGATGGGCTCTATCAGGATGAGGGAGGGGTCTAAGCAGAGACCCCTAGATTCAGGACAATCTCTAGCTCAATGAGAGAGAAGAGCCCGTGCTAAGGATGGGCCTGTTGTAGCAACAGTGAATAATAGACAGGACGGGCTGTTAAAGAAGGGGGCTCCCCAAGGGAAAAAAGATGATTTTAATAAATTATTTACTATTTGGACACATAAAGGGAGACTGATGTTTGGAAATATTTGTAAGAATGGGGGTAAATCACAAATTGGCACATAAAACTCTAAACATAAAGATTACTGAGTCAAGCACGGTGGCTCACACCTGTAATTCCTGTAGTCAGGAGGCTGAAGTCGGAGGATCGGTGTGAATTTGAAGCCAGCTTGAGCTACATAGTGAGTTCCAGGACAGTCGGTACAGAGTGTTCGGAGTGAGACCCAGTTTCCTGAGAACAAACAAAAAATTATTGATGTTGTAGGAAGGGTGATGGAGGTTTAACGGAAAAGATGATGTGGTACCTACAGCAGGGCACAGGGCTGAGCTTCGCGGACCGTTTCCATAGTAATATAAACCTTCACTGCTGCTGTTGACTGAAGGGGAGGAGGCTCATACAGAGAGGGAAGCTGTGACCTGTGAGAGCAGATTCTCTCCTTCTGAACAAGGGAGATAAATGGTAACGTTGAAACAGAAACGTAGACCACGGGCACCCAAAGCAAGTTTTTAAAAAGTGTAGCTGCCTGTGGGCTGGAGAGATGGCTCGGTGGTTAAGAACACTGGCTGCTCTTCCAGAGGACCTGGGTTCAATTCCCAGCACCCACAGGTGGCTCACCACCATCTGTAACTCTAGTTTCAGGACATCTAACACCTTCTTCTGCCCTCTGTAGGCACTGCACACATGTGGTGCACTTACGTACACGCAGGCAAAACACCCACATACATTTTAAAAAACAAAACAAAGAACTTCAAAAATTTGTTTTAGAAAGTATGGAGGCATGGGGGCTGGGGAAGATGGCTCAGTTGGGAAATTGCTTGCCAACACGCAGTTCAGAGCCCTAGCAGCCAGGTAGAAGCTGATATCTGGGGCATCAGTGCTGGGGAAGGGGTAGAAAAAGATACAGATGTATCCCTGGGCGGGTCAGCCAGTCTATCTGAATGGGTGAGCTCCAAGTTCAGTGAGTGATGTTCTCTCCACAAACAAGGTGAAAAACAATAGAGAAGGACACTTTCATTGATTTCTGCCCTCCACACAACATACACACCACACATACTTGTGCACATGCACCTAAACTTGAGCACACACACAGACATGCGTGCATCCACACACGCAGGTCCCCATGCATGCCCACGCACAAATAAAGACAAGAAAAAAAAAATCCAAATAAACAGCTGACCTGGGAACTGGGTATACTTGAAAAGGAGAAGTGGAAAGGCGGGGGTAGGGTTGCTGTTTTGTTACAAGCTTGGAAAATGATTTTACTTTTTTTTTTTAAAAAAATGTGTGTGCACAAATGTAAAGGTTGCAATTCTCTAAAGAGAAAGAGGACAGTTTCTGGCTGCCTTTAGTCTTTAGTCTTTAGGTGAATGCTTTGAGTAATAACCCAGGATGGGAAACACATCCAAATCCCGCCCCCATCCTGCCAGATGCAGCTATCCACAGGTCCCCGGGGCAGTGTCTACACCCCTTCAGGGACTCAGCCGGCCTCTGGATCTTTGAAACCGTTCTAGAGGTCATTGAAGGCAGACTGATTTCTCTTTGGCGGCTTCCTGGGGAACAAAACACACACTCCGGCCCCAGCTCTATCTTGTTTAGCTTGTGAAAGCAATGCATAGGTTGCCAGGCCAATGAACTAACTGTTATATTTAGCTGGAAAGATAACGTAGCCCTAATGTTTGGATTTATCAAAACCAATTCCAGATGGCACACAAGCCACAGAGAGAGGGCCATCTGGTAAACAAGAGCAGGGCTTGTTTCTTTCTCTCTCTTCAAGGTGAAAGGTGACAAATATCACAACTTCCTATGTGAAAAATCCATCTCTTGTTTGCTGGAAGGATGGGCCTGAGCCTCACATCTTATCTGTGTTCGTTCATTCGAACGCCTGAACCACTGTGATCCTTTGAATAGAGTCATCAACTGGGCTTTGAAAAATCACTGAGTGCATGTGGGAAGGTTTCAGTGTCTCCTGCATTCGGTGTATTTCAGTGAAACATAGACTCCCTGGTGACAGAGGTAGGCATTAATAAAGTCGTGGAAGAGACCCTACAATTACACAGATTTCTTAAGTACATAAACCAAAAAAATCAGAAATTATGTTTCTTTCTAAAAATGATTTAAGTCGCTGGTGAGTTTTGTTTGTTTGTTTGTTTGTTTGTTTGTTTAGCCCAGTGGGGGTATTTTGAGTACACTTTGTTTGACAAGGTGTTTCAGGCGTATACTTCTGTCTCCAGTTGTTCCCTCTGAAACAAAGTATCCTGTGCCTGTGTTGATTCATCAGTTTCCCACCCTCCCTCATCCCTTTCTCCCACCCTCTCTCCCCCTCCACCCAACTCACACACAACCAGGCCAGTATAATCTTCTTTAAATATTGCTCTGTTTATGGAACTTTACAGCTCGAAAAACCAGTCACTACCTCTCCAGTGTCTAAAAGATACTGCCCAGGTTGTATAAAATGGCACCCCACTTGCTCACCGCTGCCCCTCAGCCGAAGTCTCCCACCTCCCAGGCCCTAAGAACCAAAACCCCTTTTCTTTCTGCACTGGGCCTACCAGTTTCCTCCCCAAGGGTCAGACCCTGCTCCCTGCTCTCTGGAGATTAATGCTTGGTGCAAAATCCAGCAGGAAGGAGAGAATTAGATCAATACAGAAGATTCTGGGTTACAGACATTTCCAAGCCAACTCTAGAGCTGGCACCATTTGCATGGATTTCATGTGATGGGAAAGGTTGGTCATCCTAGATGGTAGGCTGCATAACACTCCCTCTCACTACAAAGATGTCCATGTCCCAGCCCCCTGAACCTGTGATTGTGCCATTTTCCCTGGTAGAAGAGTCTCTACAATGAAGTCAAGGATCTTGGGGGGGGAGGGGCTGTCTAGTTTATATCCTGGTGGCTCCAGAGAAATCACAAGGGTCCTTACAAGAGGAAGGCAATAGATCAGAGATAGAAAATTTTGTGAGGCCAGAATAGAGAGGGAGGGAGGGAAGTGGGGTGGAGAAGAGGGAGAGAGCAAGATTTCGAAGAAGCTACACTGTTGGTTTTGAAGATGGAGAAAGAGGTCACATGCTTTAAGGATGCCGCCAGCCTCTGGATGCTGGAAAAGACAAGCAAGCAGTGACTTCTAATCCCAGAGCCTCCAAAGGAACCAGCATCACTATCCACATCAGTAAGAAACTAGCATAGCTTCTCTGCAGACTCCCCTGGTTCTAGACCCAGTCTACACTGTGGGATCTCCATAAGGTTCTACCTGGCCCAGAAGCTGAGGCTAATGACTGTTAAAAGTTGTACAACATACATCTGTCACTAGTCACGTGTGAGCATTTATATTTAAACTGAATTAAAGCACAGTGAAGCATTCAGTTCCTGTTGTACCAGCCATGTTTTAAGTGTTAATAGCCCAGTGTGGCTACTGAACAGGAAAATGAAGACAGTCATGAAAAGTTCTCTTGGACAGCACATGTTGGAATGGAATGCACACCACTCCTTACAAATCTACTGACCTGGATTATCAAGATGGGTTCAGTGCTTCAGTACTCTTGCTGTCAAACCTGATGACCTGAGTTTGATCCCGAGGCCCACATTATGGGAAGAGAGAACCACCTCCTCAAAGCTGTCCTCTGACTTCCACGTGTGCTCTGTGCACACACACACACAATAAATAAATAAATGTAATTTTTTTCCAATAAAAAAAAAATCTACTGAGCTGATTGAGCCAAATGAAGACACTCATGGAAGTTTTGTGTCTTCATTCTAAAGGTGATGTCCATGATACTGTAAGGTCTCTGGCATCAGTGTCAACTTGGGAATAGTATTAAAACCCAGGTGGATCCGGTTTTACTGGCTCTTATTGTACTATAAAGTAGTGTGAGAGCCTTGGGGCACCTCCAGGCTGATGAAGCAGGGCTTGGAAGAACCATCAGCACAAAAAGGGATGTCTCAGAACACTCACGCTTCCTGCAGGGTCTCACACCAAGGCAGGGAGGGCCCTGGGGGCTGGGACTCCCACTCACAGAGCCTGTTGGGGGCATTGCATTGCATGGGAAATCTGGTTCACAGCCAGCAACCCTGTTTCCTCCCAAGTTCAGAAGTCTCTATTTGGAACTTTCTCTAATTAGAACTGGAATCAATTGGTGCATGTGATGTAAGGCGGTGATCTGTGTTTTCCCAGTGGATAGCAAATGTCCTACCACTTCCCACATTAATTTGAAACGCCACTTGGGTGATGTAATCAAGCCCCCGGTATAAAACGGTGCTTTTCTGCTTATCTCTGCCCGCATGGCTATCCCCCTGCTCTCACTGCTATAGTCTGGCAGTTTGTTTTGCAATCTGGCAGGGCGAGTCTCCTCTCGTCGATCCTCATTTTTCAGGATTTCTGTCGGTTCTTGATACTTTCCTCTCCCTGATGTACTTGGAGTCAGTTTGCCAACCCCCCACTTCCGAATATCCAATTGAAATTCCCATTGGAGTTTGCAGACTGATGAGCTCATTGCCAATTTAAAAACACTAGCTCTCTTATTTGGATGGGTGTTACTGTATTTCCTGAAAGCTGGACATTTGTCTTCATCTCATTGTATGTCACTACTGTGGCATTTGTCCCTAAGGTCAAAGGCCTCAGAACAACCTTTCTCAACCTATGGGTCGTGACCTCTTTTGGGGTCAAACAACTCATTCACAGGGGTTGCCTAAGATTGTTGGAAAACACAGGTATTTACATTACAATTCATAACAGTAGCAAAATTACAGTATTAAGAAGCAATGAATATAGCTTTATGGTTGGGGATCACCACAACATGAGGAACTGTATTAAGGGTCACAGCTGAGAACCACTGCCTTAGAGGATTTAGTAAAGAATCCACCGAAGGAAAACACTTTCATTTTCTAATTTACTTAGAGAGGTTGGAATTTGATGGAAATTGTATCCTACATTTAATATATATATATAGTTTCTCTTCTTTAAGGTGAAAAATCTTCCATTCTAGTGAGAGATTTCTCAATTATGGACTGCCCTAGACTTGTGGGATAAACTCACAAAGTACAGAGGGAGTCACTTGAGTTTTTTGAAAGCTCAGGTAAATTGTACCTCACAACCTCCTTTTAGGATCTTTCACGTTTATGTTTTCAGTAGGAATTCTTTATACATTTCTTCTTAGCCTATTTATTAAGATTTTTTTCTTGTCTGGGTTGTGTTCACCTTCTAGAATAATTTAGGCAAAATATTTTTTTCTAGGAAACTTTACCTATCTTCTAAGTCTTGGAGAAGTTTCTTATAAGTAGAGAACTTTTCAAGGAGAGATTTTTGTTTGTATATTTTTGATTTAGAGACAAAGTTTTTCTACATAGCCCTGGTTGGTCTGAAACTTGCTATGTAGACCAGGTTATCCTCAAATTCACAGTGATCAGCTTGTCTCTGCCTCCAGAGTTCTGGGATTAAAGGTATGTGCCACTATATCCAGCCCAAGGAGAGATTTTTTCACTGACTCTGCTCCAAAGCAATTGATCTGTTGTTTGTTATTTTGCTCTTTCAAAGTCACTGTCAGCCCTGGCGTTCTTAGCATAGGACAGTATGAATCCATAAATGTGAATGAAGTGCTGACAGATGGTATGGCTGGATGAAAGGAGAAGACATACAACTGAAATAAGACATCACAAGAAGACAAAAGGTGTGTGGCTCTCCGTTATGGGATATCTAGAATGGTAAATTCATAGAAAATGGATTAGAGGTCTCCAGGGTCTGGGGAAGAGGAGTGAGAGATGGTACAGCTTAGCAGTTACAGGATTGCTGTTCAGATGATGGAAAAGGTTTGGAAACTGTGTTGAGTTACTGTCCCAACATGTCTATTTAATGTGGCGTGTGTGTGTGTGTGTGTGTGTGTGTGTGTGTGTGTCCCACCATAAGACAGTATTTAAAAATTCCCATAAAGTCATTTTTGCTTTTTAAAATGATGTCACTTTTGGTCATTTATACTTCCCTAGAATGTGTTTCATCTAGATGTTAAAATTCTTGATAAGAAATGACGGTGTTGCCCCTCCTCTGAATTTATTTATATGTCTTTCCTTGTCGGTTCTTCTGAGTTTTCAAAGCGTGTCTGTTTTCCGCAGTAACTTCCTCAAGCAGCCTTGGGTAATCTTGACTCTATTGATTTTTTTCATTTCAATTAATTTCTCCTACTTTTATAGAGATCTTTTGTATGTTTGTGCATGTGTGTTCATTGGTGTGCATGTGCGTGTGAGGTGTGTGTGTGTGTGTATGTGTGTAGCAGAGGATGACCTTGGATATAGTTTCTCAGGCATGTTGCCTCACACTGGCCTGGAGCTTCCTAATTAGGCTAAGCTGGCAGGCCAGCTCCCTCAGGGATCCACCTGTCCCTGCTGCCCCGGGGCTGGGTCACAAGCGCACAGCACCACACCTGGCTTTCCTGAGTGGGTTCTGGGTTGTGAATTCCAGCTTATTGGCAAGTAGCTTCCTGACTGAGACATCTCCCCAGCCCTTCACACATCTTCTTCAAGAAGATTCTGCTATCATTTTTAAGATTCGGTTTTTGTCTGTTTAACTTTAACTTAAATTCTGTTTTTTTTTATGTTAACTTTACTGTTCATTTCAAAGGAGTTAAAGATAAACAGTAAAAGTTTCTTTTTTATTTTAGAGACTAAATGTTAAGCATTTATAAGTGACTTAATTTTTTTACTTTCCTTAATTCTGTGGCCATATATGTATGTTCCTGGTGAACCATAATGAAATTTTTAATATGTACTGATAAATAATATCTCTTAATTTTTTTTTTGTTTTTGTTTTTTGAGACAGGGTTTCTCTGTGTAGCTTTGTGCCTTTCCTGGGACTCACTTGGTAGCCCAGGCTGGCCTCGAACTCACAGAGATCCGCCTGGCTCTGCCTCCCGAGTGCTGGGATTAAAGGCGTGCGCCACCACCGCCCGGCTAATTTTTTAAAATTATGTTTAAATTTATTTATTTTGTGTGTGTGAGCATGTGTGGGACGTGTACCATGGCACACATTGGAGAGCAGAGAACAATTAGTGGGAATTTGTTTTTTCTACCATGTGGGTCCTGTGGACTGAACTTGAGTCTTTGGCCTCCATGGCTAGCACCTTTTCCTGTTGAGATCCCTCCCTATGTATTTATGGGTGCTCTAAGGTCAACTGAAAAGAATGTGTATGACTATATGTATGTAAATATTTACATAGTTGTGTAAATATATATTCTACTTAATTATGCTACTCATGTCTTCACTTGAATACAGAATTAAGTTTTTGCCTGTTTAATCTCAGCTTTCTGAGAAAGGTTTGGATAATGTTCTAATAAACTTGTTATTGCCAATGTTTCTGGTGTATTTTAATACATGTTAAGATTATTACTTAATTGTTATATATAATTAAGAGGACAAAGATTCATGACAATATGTTTTCTTGGTAGATAGAACCTTTTACCGTTATGAAATAACTTTTCTCATTGTAATACTTTCGGCTTAAATCTTATTTTATCTGGTATTAATACTGTCATGTCTACTGTGTTTACAGTTTTAATCTATATAAGTTTTAACTTGTATGGATAACTTGGTTTTTAAAATTAAATAAATTATATGGGACCTAAAGCAAAATCTCTTTGCATCATCCACTTGCCCCCGTACTTCCTCTCCCACTTATTATGTTGTTTCTGCTGATAATTGCTTCCATATTTCTAAATAATAATCTTTCCATTACTATCTCCTAATTTTCAATTTTAGATTCAATCCATTTCCTGGGTGGGACACTTGTTAGTTAGGTCTCTTACATTGCCCCATTAGATTCCTAACTCCATTCCCCACTCGTCTTAAAATAGTTATAATTGTTTATATCAGTATTTGAAAGTATGATTCATAGCTAAACTACTTAATATCCTATCATTATATATCCTTTTCCATGTGACATCTGCTCTCTTGGCAGTTCATTTAGTTCTGCCTTTGCTTGGTTTAGGTACTTAGCCCCACCCAGCCTTCCTCAAGAAGAGTACATATTTCCTTAGCACCCAGCAACTCTCTGCACTCCTGCCATTGGTTGATCTCAAGGCCCTCTGCATTACTGACCTCCTCATCCTCACCCTGTGTTGAGTTCAGCAGTTAATCCCGTGTCTGTTTCTCTTGCTTTGATCCCTTGTTTTGGTGGACATGGCCAGACTCATCAGGACAGGATGTAGCTTGGCTGCATGCATCTTTTCCTAGTCTATCTGAGTAGAGGTTTGGGGAAATCTGTGTATTTCTGTGTTGGAAATCATCTTCCTTCAGGATTCTGAAGGCCTTGCTGGGTCCGTTTGTGCTCTTGAGATGTAATGACAGTCAATTCTGTCTGCTTCAACATCTGTGGCTATTCATTCCAGGAAGCTTCAGGGTCTTCGGTTTGGAGTGCTCTGGGATTTCACCCTGAGTTGTCTTGTGTGAGTTTCTTTTCATGAATTGGTTAGTTGGCATTAGTTGGCTAGTTGGTCCTTTTCACCTAGAAACTCAGGCCTTCTCTGTCCAAGAAATCCTTCAATTGTTGACTTGATCCTCTTGGGTGATTTCCTCTGTTCTTTCTGGAACTCCTGGTTTGGGGAGCCTGCTAAGCAGACACATAGTCCCCATATTATTTCAAGTTTATTTTCATCTCTTTCTTGTAGTCTTTTTCCACTTTTTGGGGAATTTTCTCAAATTTCCTATTGAATATTTTCAGTTTCACCCCCCATCCCCATTTTATCTGATTGAATGTGCTATGGAATTTTTTAATTTCCAAGGAAACTAAAGGCAGGGTTTTCCACATGTTAGGCAAGCACTCTAAGTGAGCTGTCTCCCCAGTCCCAGCGACAGCTGTTTTAACTGGCTTCCTGTTGCTGGGATAAAATAGTTCTTTGCTTTGCTTCTTGTAGTTCTGCACTGCTCTGGCCTCTCCCGAATTTCATTTTCGCTTGTGTTTTTTTTTTGTTTTGTTTTGTTGTTTTGCTTTCTTGTTTTTGTTTTATTTCTGCTTTTATGTGGAGGTTTTCCTGAACTCATTGTCCATCCTTAGATGACCTTTCATAATTATAAGTCAATCTCCCAAAGCACTGAAGGGGAAAACCTTTATCCTAGCCTCTCGGTGCAGGAATGTGACTTGTCTCCCTGCAAATTTACTACAAGCACATCTGGCTGGGCAGTGTGATCGGGGAATCCCAAGTATCAGTTTCTTAAGGTGTTTTCCCTTAAGCTAGTCAGACAATCTAGAAAGAGACCATCTTTACCACCTTGGCTACCAGCGTTCTTGGAGCCAAGCACCGGAAGGGGACAGAGGACTCACCTTTTCTACCCACAGTTTTCATAAACGTCCTCTGCTCCTCACCTGAGCCCAGTGTTTCTCTCGTTAACCTGCTGTCCAGTCTTCTGCCGAGGGGTCGTTAAAGCCCCAGCTGAATCATACATAGACTTTCCTGTCATGTTTTCTTTCTTCTTCAGCCTCCCAGCAACCTTTCTCTGCATATTCAGAGTGGAGCTTCTGGTGCAGGCTTTTTGCTGATTGTGACAGAAAACTGTCTACTTCTGGGCTCCTCTGCCACTAAGGAGACATTAGCTTCTTCTGGATAGTAAATCATTTAGCAATTAGTTGTCTGTTTCTTTTTTTCTAAGTTGTTTTTGTAGTTCCTTATCTTTATATCTTTATAATTATTTATGTGTATGTATTATATATGTATGTATGTATGTTTACACACACACACACACACACACACACACACACACACACACACACACACCCTGTGAGTGAGATCAAGCAAGCATAGGGCACTTTCACTCCGCTGTGTTTGACTCTATGCTCCCTGTCTATCAGTATCTGCTTATTCTCTTTGTTTCTGTATTTTCAAACTTTAAACCTATCTTTTATTTCAGATGTCTTTTGTTGTAATGATAGCTGCATTAGACACTGTTCACCAGGTACTTTAGACATACGTTTTTAGATTATGTGTTGGAGTACTATTTATGCCTCGTCTGCTCTGTTACTCACAGAAACACTATTAATTAGGTAGCAGATACGTTCATATGTTCACTTTATATATACCCAGCAGGAGGTGAGCAGCCCAGGTTGGCAACCCAGAGCCTGGGCTACTATACAATCACTCAACTACTAATTTTTTCTTTAAATCAGTCTCTGTCCTTTAACTCATGAATTTCAGCTCATTACACTTATTGGGATTAATGATAATATATGGATGAGGTTTTTACTCTGTGATTAATTATATTTTACTAGCAAATCATTTCCCCTCTTTTCCATTTGGCAAGGCCATACACCAGATCCTCTGTTGTTGAGCTTGGACATTTCTTTCACTCTCTTCTTCCCCTCTGCCGTGAGACCCGTTTCCTAGTCATCATCTCCCAGGGCTCTCGTGCTGTCGATCATTCTGTGGGTCTCCGTGACAACCTCTGCAAGGAGAAGCATTCTTGTTGTTCCCCAAAAGGAAGTACTGAGTCCTCTCCTTCGACCCCTTTCTCCTCTCCCTCTACAGTCCTGTAAAAGTCAGCAGGATCCTCAGGGAGTCCTGCTGCATCTTTCTTAATCTCCAACGGTAAATGTTCCTTCTCTGACAGCAATGCTGAGGCTTTAAACCCGGAGGTCCACATCGTTGTCCCCACTGGACATCTCTGTAAGAGGAGGGAAGGGTTTCCCTCCGGTTATAGCTGTGGAGCTCACTTTCACGACAGCTGCTTAAGAACCCAGTCCCGAGCCAGCCGGGGGATGATGGCACACGCCTTTAATCCCAGCACTCCAGAGGCAGAGGCAGTTGGATCTCTGTGAGTTCGAGGCCAGCCTGGTCTACAGAGCGAGTTCCAGGACAGCCAGAGCTACACAGTGAAACCCTGTCTTGAAAACCCAAACCAAACCAAAACAACACAACCCAGGCCTGCTCTTTGTGATCATACACACTGTGTGGAGGAAACAGAATTGGTTTTGTGGCCCTGAATTTCCAAAAGGACCCTTTGTCTCATCTCACCACTAATGAAGTCTTATCCACTTTCTGTCTACCAGGAATTCCTCCGAAATATCTTTCTTCTTGGTCTGTTTGTTTCAGTGATTCCTTTGTGATGGGAGTGTTTTAGTTAGGGTCTCTATTGCTGTGATAAAACACCATGACCAACAGCAAGTTGGGGAGCAGAGGGCTTATTTGGCTTACATTGCTACTTCATTGTTTATCATGGAAGGAAGTCAGGACAGAAAGTCAAACAAGCCAGGAACCTGGAGGCAAGAGCTGACGCAGAGGCCAGGGAGGGGTGCTGCTTACTGGCTTGCTCCTCATGGCTTGCTCAGCTGCTTTCTTATAGATCCCAAGACCACCAGCCCAGGGAAGGCACCACCCACAATGGACTGGGCTCCTCCCACCAATCACTAATTAAGAAAATGTTCTGTAGGCTGGCCTATGGCCCAATCTTAGGGAGGCATTTTCTCAAACACCCATCTTGGATGACTACAGTTTGTGTCAAGTTGGCATAAAACTAGGGGGATAAAACATATCTTCAGGTCTTCAGATAGCCAACACGATTCAGCTTCCTCTGTTCCAATTTTAAAACACATCACCTCGAAGTCAAACTGGAGAGAGAAAGGGAACATGGGAGTATTTGTGGGTAAATTGTTTCGACACGGGCACTTCTGACAAGCTTCACCAAGGGAGCCTCATCATCAGCCTCACGTCTGCTCTCACCGGGGGACAACGCTACTTGACCAAATCAGCTAAGTCCCTTTTCTGAGATCTTGGTACACTCTCCTCTTTAGTCTTCTCTTGGCCTGCCCTCTTCTGCTAATACACCTTTTTCTTCAGTCAAATGTGCAGAGTTGTCAAAGTATCTTCTGTCTCTTATATAAAATACAGTCTAAGAAAATAATTTGCACCAGAATGTTAGGAATTTAATGTATTCCCCTACCAGTACAGTACTGTGTACAGTCTGTCATTTTCCTCAGTGGATACAATCCAAGACCTTCAGTGGATGCCTGAAAGCTCTCATGGTGCCAAACTATATATCCTGTTTTTATCCTATATATACACACTTTTGATAAAGTATAGTGTATGTATTTCTCATTCTCGGTCTCTCTCTATATCTGTCTCTCTTTCTCTTTCTGTCAAAAGAGTCAAGAAGATATTTCCAACCCGGTTGGCCATCGGTTAACAACATGAAAAGTAAAATTTGAGTAAGAGGGTAAATATTCTGGAAGATGATGGATGAAAGAACACAGTGCTCACCTTGGGAGGTCACAGTAATGGTGGGGATTCAGATACTTCAGAGGGAGAGAGCTTCCAGATGTAGCTGTGGACCATGGACACTTTGTTCCTTCAGAAGGTGCAGCCGTAGGATCCCTCAGCAGCTCCATCAAGTCTGCAGTGTGAGATGTCGACAGTTACCTCCTCCTTAGTCTTTTTCAGTCATTAATAACAATGCTAATGATTTTGAGCAAAAGTCAGCAGAGGCCCCTGGGCAGGCACACCTTAGGGAGAGTGGAAAGCTTGGGCTGTGACTGTTGTGAAGGAGTGATTTCACTTAAATTTCAGATTGCTCAGCATTTATAACCTTGAGAGGGCCTTTGGGACCTTGTAACTCTGAGCTTTCTGAGTATCCCCCCAAGGAGGAAGCTTTCAATATGGAGGTATGGCTACACAGCCAGAGAAACAAACGAAGATATTCAATGTGAGAATACTGAATGACAAATGTCACCTGCTTTATTGTGAAAAGGTTGAACTGACCTCCCTACTCAAGGAAAACAGGCTCATTTTGACCTCATTTCTTCCCTCAGATCTTGTCATGAATAGCCCCACATTCTTCTGTTGTGTCCATTCCGTGACAATCCAACAAGATGGCTGCAGGTCAGCTGTTTCTTTCATAGCTCTTGACTTACAGTGAGGCAGTTCTATTCTCTTGCCACATGAAATACTGTAAATATGACTACTGTCAATCTGTTGTTGTTTTTAAGGCAAGGTCTCTCAATGTAGCCCTGGCTGTTTTGAAACTCACCATGTAGTCCAGGCTGGCCTTGAACTCAGAGATCCACCCACCTTTGCCTCCTGAGTGCTGGGATTAGGATTAAAGGCATTTACTGGATCTGTTAGTCTGCTTTCTATTGTTATGACAGAAGACCACAGACTGGCTAATTCTTGTTTGTTTGTTTGTTTGTTTGTTTTTAAATTTAACAATATTTCTTTATTGAATCTTCAGAAATTTCACATCATGCATCCCAATTCTGCTTACCTCCTGGTCCCTCCATATCCTCCTCTCCCCCTGCAGGGGCCCCCCAAATGAAAATTTAAAAAAATCAAACTAATCTAAAGCAAGCAAACAAACAAAAAGAAAAACAAAACAACAAAAACAAACAAGAAACCCCTTCATTCCATCTTTCCCACCTCTCCAACACCTCTTCATTCATCCTGATGGCTTTGGGAACCTCAACTGGCTAATTCTTGAACAGAAGTTTCTGTAGCTCAGGGCTCTGGAGGCCAGGAAGACTAAGAGCATGGCACCAACATCAGCTTGACCCCTTCCTGATGATGCAATATGGCATGTAAGAGGCACCAAGTAGCAATACAGAACAAGTGTGCCCACTAGAACTCACCCTCAAAACAAAACTGCTCCATGAATTGTTTAATTCATTAATTAATTCTTGGGAGCGGAGACTTTCACGACCCAGTCACCTTCCAACATCCCACTTGGCTGGGAAAAGATCTCTGCCAATTACACATCAGAAAGGGGATTTACAATCTAGTACAACAAACTGCAAACATTAACCACTAAACCCCAAGTCATCCAATCTGTACATGGACTAATGAACTAACTAGTTCCCCAAAGAAGAAATACAAACAGTCAATAAATACTTGAGAAAGTGTTCAACATCCTTAGCCATCAGGGAAACACAAATTAAAACTGCTTTGAGACTTTGTCTCACTCTGGACAGAATGCTATAATCAAGAGAACCAGTGCTGGCCAGGATGTGGAAAAGGAGGAATCTTTTTTCACTGTTGGTGGGAATGTAAATTTGCGAAGCCACTATGGAAATCAGTATGAAAGTTTCTCAAAAATCTAAAAATAAAACTACCCTCTGACCTACTCTTGGGTCAAATACCCAAAGGACTCTAAGTCAACATACCACAGAGCATAATAGCTGGGAAATGGAGACAGTCCAGATGCCCATCAACAGATGAAGAAAATACATACACACAATGGAATTTTGTGTAGCCATGAAGAAAAATTAAATCATGACTTTGCAAGAAAAGGATGTAACTGGAAATGGTTAGGTTAAGCACAATAAACAAGACTTAGAAAGACAAATACTTTTGTATTTTAAATGTTTAAATACTGCATGTTTTTGCTTATGTGTGAAGTCTACACTTAAAATGGTGTGTGTGTGTGTGTGTGTGTGTGTGTGTGTGTGTGTGTGTGTGAATTTAAGAGAGGGCAATGGAGCCTGGGAGCAAGAAACCAGCCATAGTGGGGCATGGAGAATGTGAGGAGGGAGCTGTGGAGAACAAAGTGTAATGGCACATAGGTATGAAGATACCACAGTGAAACACATTCTTTTGTATACTAACCTTAAGAAAAAAATCAATGACTTTTTAAAACTCCACTTGTCACAAACAATGTAGACTGTGTGTTTACATTTCTACCATATGATATTTAGGGCAGCTACTCTGCTATTACTGCCTTCTTGGCACATCCCTTCTCCATCTTTTCCCTACTCAGGATACAGGGTCATATCAGTTAGTGTGGTTACCAGCTAAATAAAGATACCCGGTGAGCCAGGCCTGGTAGCACATGCACATAATCCCAGCATTCAGAAGGCAGAGGCGGTTGGATCTCTGTGAGTTTGAGACCAGCCTAGGCTACACAGTGAGTTCCAAGACAGGCAGAAGCATATAGTGAGACCCTGTCTCAAAACAAAACAGATATTCAGTGAATGGGGCTGGAGAAAAGGCTTGGTACTTAAGAGGACTTGTCATTCTTGCAGAAGATGTTGGTTCAGTTCTTACCCATGAGGCAGCTCATGCTTTGTAACTCCAGCTCCGTGGGACATGACGCCCTCTTACAGTCTCCTCGGGCACTGCACACACATGGTGCACACATATATGCAGGCAAAACACCCATCCACATTAAAAAAAAAAAAAAGTTGCCCAGTGAAGAAACAAACTGTCCCTGCTTCTTTGTGTGCACTTCAAACATTGTGAGTAGGTTTCTTGGAGTTCTTCCTTTTTAGCTTTGGGAAGGAGGCCTCTTTTCCTCCACTTATATACAGACACACACTGCAGAAAGTGGGTGGGGGAAGAAGCTGTAATTCATACTCTAGTGTCTTTGCTGAAGTAAAAGTGGGGGAAGAGGGCAGGTCAGTCCTACGAGGAGATGGAGTCCTAACCACTAGAGTTTGCTAGAGGCATCCTAAATTCAGAATGTTCCTTGGTCCTTGGCTTTAGGCTCTCAGCTAGGATTCTGGACAAAAGGTACCTCTCAAGAAAATTCCCCAGGTTGCACCACCACCATTGCAACCAGCTATATTCTATTGCCCAAGACCCACTCTGCCACCCAAACCCATGCACCTGGTCATCCTCCCCGTGGCCAGCCCTCCCACAAAACCCCAGCAGACTACATAGGCACAGGTACAAGGCGCACCAATTGGAAGAACAGATGAGTAAACATCAGTGTAAGAATATATTCAATAACAGAAAGGGCAAGATGGCACCACCAGAACCCAGGGATCCTGCAACAGCAAGACCTGAACATTCCAACTCAGCTGAAGCTGAAGCACAAGAAAACAACCTTAAAAGTAACTTTATGAAGATGATAGAGGTCCTTAGGAAGGAAATGAAATATTCCCTTAAAGAAATTGAGGAAAAGACAAACAAAAAATTGCAAGAAATCAATAAATCCCTTCAAGAAAGCCAAGAAAGTCAAGAAAAAAAACCAAACAAACAATCAAACAGGTGAAGGAAACGATTCAAGATTTGAAAATTGAAATTGAAGCAACAAAGAAAACACAAGAGAATTCTCAATGGAGACTCTAAAAGCCAGAAGGTCCTTGACAGAAGTTTTGCAGGCACAAAGAGACCACAGATGCCAGCCCAGATTACTATACCCAACAAAACTTTCATTCAGCATAGATGGAGAAAACAAGATATTTCATGACAAAACCGGATTTAAACAATACCTCTCCACAAATCCAACCTTACATAGAAGGAAAACTCCAACCCAAGGAAGATAGCTGCACCCATGAAAACACAGGCAAAACCCGAAGAAAGGAAACACACACACACACACACACACACACACACACACACACACACACACACACTACCACCACCACCAAACTCAAAAAATAACAGGAATCAGCAGTCGCTGGTCATTAATATCTCTTAATATCAATGGATACAGGTTAGCAGAATAGATATGAAAACAGGACCTAACCTTCTGCTGCATACAAGAAACATACCTCAACTTCAAAGACAAACATTATCTCAGAGTGAAAGGTTGGGAAAAGATTTTTTTAATCAAATGGACCTAAGAAGCAAGCCGGTGTAGCTATCCTAATATCTAGCAAAATAGACTTCAAACTAAAATTAATCAAAAGAGAAGGAAAAGGACATTTTATATTTATCAAAGGAAAAATCTATCAAGATGAAGTCTCAATTCTGGACATTTATGACCCAAATACAAGGGCATCTACATTTGTAAAAAAAAATTATTACTAAAGCTTAAATCACACATCAAACCCCAAAGATTAATAGTGGGAGATTTCAACACCCTGCTCTCACTACTGGACAGGTCTGTCAGACAGAAACTTAACAGAAAAACAAGGGAACTAACAGACTAACTAACTAACTATGACTCAAATGGACTTAATAGTCCATTTTTCTTACACAAACACAAAAGAATATATCTTTTTCTCAGCATCTTATAGAACTTTCTCTAAAACTGACCACATACTCAGTTACAAAGAAAATCTCAATAGATAACAAAAAAAATTGTAATAACCCCCTGTCATCTTATCGGGTCACCATGGGTTAAAGTTAAGAGTTCAACAACAACAAAAACTGCAGAAAATAGTCAAACTCAAGGAAACTGAACAACTCTCAACTGAATTACCACTGGGTCAAAGAAGAAAGAAAGAAAGAAATTAAAGACTTCCTAGAATTCAATGAAAAATGAATCCACATACCCAAACTTATGGGACACTATGAAAGCAGTGCTAAGAGCAAAGTTCATAGCACTAAGTGGCTACATAAACAAGTTGGAGAAATTGTACATTAGCAACTTAACAGCACGCCTGAAAGCTCTAGAACAAGAAGAAGCAAACTTACCTAGGAGGAGTAGACACAGGAAATAATCAAACCCCAGGCTGCAATAAAGTAGAAACGAAGAGAACAATACAAAGACTCAATGAAAAAAGAGTTTGTTTTTTTGAGAAAAACCAACAAAATAGACAACCCTTCTCCAAACTAACTAAAAGAGGGAGTGAGAATATCCAAAACAACAAAACCAGAAACCAAAAGAGGGCCATAACAACAGACACAAAGAAACTCCAGAGAATCATTAGGTCATGCTTCAAAAACCTGTACTCCACAAAATTGGAAAATCTAAAAGAAATGGATAATTTTCTTGATAGGTACTACATACCAAAATTAAATCAAGACCAGACAAACAATCTAAATAGACCAGTAACCCCCAAGGAAATGGAAGCAGTCATTAAAAGTCTCCCAACAAAACAGAGCCCAGGGCCAGAGAGTTTCAGGGCAGAATTTTATCAGAATTTCAAAGAAGAGCTAACACCAATACTCCTCAAATTTTTCCACACAATAGAAACAGAAGGAACATTTGCCAAATTCTCTTTATGAGGCTACAGTTACCCTGATACCCAAACCACACAAAGATGCAACAAAGAAAGAGAATTACAGACCAATCTCATCATGAACATTGATGCAAAAATATTCAATAAAATACTGGCAAACCGAATCCAAAAGTACATTTAAAAAAAAATAATTCACCTTGATCAAGTAGCCTTCATCTCAGAGATGCAGTGTTGATTTAACATACAAAAATCTGTCAATGTAATCCACTATATAAACAAATTGAAAGAAAAAAACCCACATAATCACCTCATTAGATGCTGAAAAAGCCTTGTACAAAATCCAACACCCCTTCATGATGAAGGTCTTGGAGAGACCAGGGATACAAGGAACATACCTAAACATACTAAAAGCAATATATAGCAAGCCAATAGCCAACATCAAATTAAATGAAGAAAACCCTCAAAGCAATTCCACTAAAATTAGGAACAAGACAAAGATGTCCACTCTCTCTATATCTATTCAATATAGTACTTGAAGTCCTCGTTAGACCAATAAGACAACAAAAGGAGATCAAGGGGATAAAAATTAGAAAAGAAGAAGTCAAACTTTCACTATTTGCAGATGATATGATAGTATGTGTAAGTGACCCGAAAAATTCTATTAGGGAACTCCTACAGCTGGTAAACACCTTCAGTAATGTGGTAGGATACAAGATTATCTTAAAAGAATCAGTAGCCCTCATATATACAAATGAAAAATGGGCTGAGAAAGAAATCAGAGAAACATCCCCTTTACAATAACCACAAACAGTATAAAATATCTTGGGGTAACTCTAACTAAGCAAGTGAAAGACCTATATGACAAGAACTTTAAGTCTTCGACGAAAAAAATTGGAGAAGATATCAGAAGACGAAAAGATTTCCCATGCTCATGGATCAGTAGGATTAACATAGTAAAAATGGCAATTTTACCAAAAGCAATCTACAGAGTCAATGTACTCCCCATCAAAATTCCAACACAATTCTTCACAGACCTCAAGAGCAATACTCAACTTCATATGGAAAAACAAAAACCTGGGACAGCTAAAACAATCTTATACAATAAAAGAACTTCTGGAGGTATCACCATTCCTGACTTCAAGCTCTACATAGAGCTATAGTAATAATAACAGCATGGTATTGCTATAAAAACAGACAGGTGGATCAATAAAATCGAATCAAATACCCTCAGATTAATCCATGCACCTACGAACACCTGATTTTTGAGAAATAAGCCAAAATTATACAATGGAAAAAAGAAAGCATCTTCAACAAATGGTGTGGCATAACTGGATGTCAACATGTAGAAAAATGCAAATAGATTCATATCTATCGTCATGCACAAAACTCAAGTCCAAATGGATCAAAGACCTCAACATAAACCCAGTTACACTGAACCTGATAGAATAGAAAGTGGGAAGTAGCCTTGATCTCATTGGCACAGGAGATCACTTCCTGAATACAACACCAGTAACACAGACACTGAGATAGACAATAAATGAAACCTCCTGAAACTGAAAAGCTTCTGTAAGGCAAAGGACACTGTCAATAAGACAAAATGGCAGCCCACAGAATGGGAAAAGATCTTCACCAACCCCACATCTGACAAAGGGCTGATCTCCAAAATATATAAAGAACTGAAGAAACTAGACATCAAAATACCAAGTAATCCCAATTAAAAAATGGGGTACAAATCTAAACAGAGAATTCTCAACAGAAGAATCTCAAATGGCCGAGATACACTTAAAGAATTGTTCAATAGCCTTAGCCATCAGGGAAATGCAAATCAAAATGGCTCTGAGATCCAATCTTACACCTGTCAGCTATGGCTACGATTAAAAACAAAAACACTAATAACAGCCTATGTTAGAAAGGATGTAGAGTAAGGGGAACACTCCTCTACTGCTGGTGGGTGTGCAAACTTGTACAGCCACTTTGGAAATCAGTATGGCAGTTTCTCAGAAAATTTGGAATCAATCTACCTCAAGACCCAGCTATACCACTCTTGGGCATATACCCAAAGGATGCTCAATCATATCACAAAGACACTTGCTCAACTATGTTTACAGCAGCATTATTCATAATAGCCAGAACTTGGAAACAACCCAAATGCCCCTCAGCCAAAGAATGGATAAGCAAAATGTGGTACATTTACACAATGGAGTATTACTCAGCAGTAAAAAACAATGATACCATAAAATTTGCAAACAAATGGATAGAACTAGAAAAAATGATCCTGATTGAGGTAACCCAGACCCAGACAGACAAACATGGTATGTACTCACTCATAAGTGGATATTAGCTGTAAAGTAAAGGATAACCAGGCTACAATCCACAGCCCCAGAGAAGCCAGGTAACAAGGAGGGCCCAAAGAAAGATGCATGGATTTCCCTGGGAAAGGGAAAACAGAAGAGATCTCCTGGGTAAACTGGGGGTGGGGTGGGGAGATGGGAGGGTGGAGGCATAGGAACATGAGGGGTTGGGTTGGGCAGGTTGGGGGCAGGTTGGACAGGGAGACTAATGAAAGAGATATCTTGATGGGGAGCCATTTAGGGGTTAGGGAGAAACCTGGTTCCAGGGAAACTCCCAGGAATCCACAAGGATTACCCCAGCTAAGACTCCTAGCAATAGAGGAGAGGATGTCTGTACTGGCCTTCTCCTGTAATCAGATTGGTGACTACCCTAATTGTCATCAGAAAGCATTCATCCAGTAACTGATGGAAGCAGATGCAGAGATCCACAGCCAAGAATTGGGCCAAGCTCAGAGCTACAGGAGTCCTGTTGAACAGAGAGAGGAAAGATTTTTACCAATGGGGAGTTGGGGGGAAGTCAGGGTCATGACAGGAGAATGCACAGAGACAGCTGACCTGAGCTAATGGGAGCTCACAGACTCTGGGCCACCATCTAGGGAGCCTACATGGGATGAGACCGACCTAGTCCCTCTGCATGTGTGTGACAGTTGTGTGGCTTGGTCTGTTTGTGGGGCTCCTAGCAGTGGGATCAGGACCTGTCCCTGTTGCTTGAGCTGGCTTTTGGGAATCTGTTTCCCATGCTGGGATGCCTTGCCCAACCTTGATGCAGGTGGAGGAGCTTAGTCCTGCCTCAACTTGATGCGCCATGCTCTGTGGACTCCCATGGGAGGTCTGCCCCTTTCTGAATGGAGATGAAGGAAGAGTGAATGGGGTGGGGGTGGGTAGATAGGAGGTGGGGGGGAGGGTATGGGAGGAGAAGAGGAAGGGGAAACTGTGGTTGGTATGTAAAATAAATGAAAACAATTTAATAAAAAAAAAAAAAGAAAGAAAATTCCATTATATCCCTGTCTCTTTCCCCATAAGCCACATGATGCTTTTCCTGCAAATAAGCCACTTTGTCCTTGGTTTGCCACATTTGTCTGATTCCTTCTCTTGCTTGCCAACCCCCTGCATCTATTCTAAGTCAGACATCCCATCATTTCCTGTTAGCCCTATTCATGGTGTGACTTTGAATTTCCAATCACATCAGCTATGCCTTTGTTCTGCCTTGCCACACTTTTGATATTTGGACCAGCTACAGGAGCATTTTCAGCCTGTCTCCGTATCTGTAGAAGGAGCATTACAATGGTCTTACCTGAAAGGATAGTTGATGATTAAGTGTCTTCCATGCTAAGTACTTAGCAGAACATCTTGTACCAGAGGCTGTACTGGGGTTGGAAATAAAATGGAGGATGGGGCAGAGAGCAAGTGAGGCATTTTCTCTTCTTAAGCACGTCGCTCCAAGTCAGATTTGGTAGTTTTGGTGTTTGCTGTTATATTTAGAGTTTTTAAGGTAAAATTGCTCAGGTCCGTGGTTGTGCTTGCAATATCCCAAGCACTGGAGAAAGAGATGAAGACAGTAGCCTGTTCGTCCTGACGGTAACACAAGATGGGAGAGAGAGCACAAGGATGGAGCATCCATAGGGGCTAGTCTCACCACTGCTCCGGACAGTCCATCTCTTCACCATCTCCACAGGGGAGATTCTGATCATGCTTCTTCACTGTGATGAGTTACTCTTCATATTTATTTATAACTGTGGCAGAGCTGTCATGTGGAAACACAAAAACCCAGGATAGCTGAAACAATCCTGACTAATAAAAGAATGATGAGAGGGATCACCATCCCCTATGTCAAGTTGTACTGCAGATCTATAGTAATAACATCATGGTATTGGCATAAAAATAAACACATTGATCAATGGAATGAACTGAAGACCCAGACGTAAATCCACACATCTATAGTGGCCTATTTTTTTTTAACAAGGAAGTCAAAAATATACACTAGGAAGAAAACAGCATCTTCAACAAATGTGCTGGTCAAACTGGATGACTACATGTAGAAGAGAACAAGTAGATCCACATTTATCACCCTGCATAAAACTCAACTCCAAATGGATCAAGGACCTCAACATAAAACCAGGCACACTGAATCTGAATAGACTAGGAAGTCAAAAGAGTCTTGAATTCATTGGTATAGGAAGGGCATTCTGAACAAGACACTGATAGCACAGGCATTAAGACCAACAATAAATGGGACTTCATGAAACTGAAAAGCTTCTGTATGGTAAAGAACACCATCATTTGGACACAGTGGCAGCCTACAGAATGGGAAAAGATCTTTACCAGTTACACACTTGATTGAGGGCTAGTATCCAAAGAATATAAAGAACTAAAAACAAACAAAAACTGTACATCAAGAAAGTAAATAACCCAGTTTAAAAGTGTGGTATAGAATTAAGCAGAGAGTTCTCAAAGGATGAAACATAAATGGTTGAAAAACACTTAAAGAAATGTTCAACATCCTTAGTCATCAGGGAAATGCAAAGTAAAACTACTGTGAGATTTCATCTTACACCAGTAAGAATGGCCAAGATCAATAAAACAAATGACAGTTCATGCTGGTAAGGATGTGGAGTAAGGGGAACACTCATCTGTTGCTGGTGGGAGTGCAAAATTGTACAACCACTATAGAAATCAGTGGTTCCTCAGGAATCAGGGACTAGATCTACCTCAAGCTCTAGCTTTATCACTCTTGGGCATATACCCAAGGGGCTTTACAACCTAGTACAGAGACACTTGCTCACTCGTGTTCATTTCTGCTCTACTCATAATACCCAGAAATTGGAAACAGCCTAGATATCATCAACTGATGAATACATAATGAAATTGTGGCACATTTGCACAATGGAATATTATTTAGCTGTTTAAAAAATGAAATTTACAGGTAAATGGAGCTGGAAATACTCATCCTAAATATTTTTTGACAGGGTAGTTTTGGTTGTCCTGGAACTCACCACATAGACCAGGCTAGCCTCAAACTCACAGAGATCTGACTGCCTCTGCCTCCCAAGTGCTAGGATTAAAGGTGTGCGCCCCCATGCCCAGCTCACTGTACATCTTTACTTAGCTGGTAGCCATATAACTGATATTACCCTGTAGTTTTGTGTCTGAAAGTGTAAATTGATGGATGAGCCCCCATTAGAACCCTTGAAAAACTGGCTTCATCACACTAAAGCTTATTTCCTCTGCAAAGAGAAAGAATTAGAGCAGATGTGCCCCCAGAGTATTGGGGCTCTAGATTAAATGTCTGTTTTCACGTAACTAGTTTGGTGAGCTACAACCGAGAGCTCCAACCTAACTCCCTCGGATCCAGGGTCTCATGCCTGGTAGACACACAATCACTGAGTTCCAGTCTTTTTTTTATTACATCATATTGACTCTTTCCTCAGTGTTTGGGATCGAACCCAAGGCCTGGCGCATCATGGCAACCACTCTACCACCTAGGTATGCCCCCAGCTCTTTCAAACATTTGCCCGTGTATTCTTGTTTTAATTGAGCCATGACCCGGTCTTAGGTAGTCCTCTTAACCGTGATGGAATTTTGCATTTTGTACACCACTGTGTTACACACCAAAATGAGTTGTTAGTGGGGTGAGCCAATGTTGTGGCTTTATTATTATTGCTAAATCTGGAATGAGGAATTATAACATATGCCATAGCTTCAGTTGTCAACTTGATACACCTGGGAAGAGGGAACTTCAACTGAGGAAATGCCTCTATTGAGCATGTCTGTGGGGGCATTTTCTTAATTGCTAATTGATGTAGGAGGTTCTAGTCCACTGTGGGCAGTACCATCCCTAGGCAGGTGGACCCCAGGCTATGTAAGAAAGGTCGCCGAGCCAGGCAGTAGTGATGCATGCCTTTAATCCCAGCACTCAGGAGGCAAAAATCTCTGTGATTTTGAGGCTAGCCTGCTCTACAGAGCTAGTTCTAGAACAGCCAGGGCTACACAAAAGAATTTTGCCTCGAAAAACAAAAACTAACAAACAAAACAAACAAACAAAAAAGTTGCTGAATGTGAGCCTGCAAGGAAGCTCATAGTAGTGTTCCTTTAGGGTTTCAGTTCCCGGTTCCTGCCTTTAGTTTCTGCCCTGATTTCCCTTGATGATGGACTGTAAACTGTAAGGTGAAATAAACCCTTTCCTCCTCAAGTTGGGTTTTGGTCCTGGTGTTTATCATAGCAACAGACAGCTAACTAGGACACCAAAGTGACATCAGTGGGTGTATACAATGAGAGAAAGCTTCAGGCCAACAAACTAGTTCATACACAGAATAGTCAGGATAACAGCCTTGCTAAAAAATTGATTATATTATTAAAACCCTCTTTTGGAAATCATCCATGTACAACAAAATGTATTTGAATGTTAATTAAACATGTCTTGCTACATAGAAACTAAAAAAAAAAATATGAAAACTCCCATGTTTTAGTTACTGCTGGAGTGTTGTGGTGAGACACCATGACCAAGACAACTTATAACAACAGAAGGTATTTGATTGAGGGCTTGCTTACCGTTTCAGAGGGCGGGGGACCATCATGGTGGGGAGCATGGAGCAGGCAGGTAGACATGGTGTTGCAGCATTAGCTGAGAGCTCGCATCTGATCTGCAAGTTGCAGACAGAGAGAGAGAGAGACAAACAGACAGACAGACAGACTGGACCTGGTGTGAGCTTTTAAAACCTCAAAATCCCACCCTAGTGATGTACCTCCTCCAAGCCTATACGTCCTTCAACAAGGCCATAACTCTAATCCTTCCTAAACAGTTCACCAACTGGGAAACAAATATTCAACTATATGAGTCTATGGGGCCATTCTTATTCAAACCACTGCACCCTATTTACCACACTTTAATCCCTTTCAGTATTTTGGGGTTTCATATGCTATTCTTTTTGGGGCAGCGATGATGACCCTGGTCACTTTTGATGCATAAATCGTCATAGCCCCAATAGCATCCCCAGAGGCTACAGCGACAAAACCCTTTGATGAACTGTCTCACGTTATTATTTCTGCCCTGTAGGAATTTGGTGAAATGTAAGTCTGTGGCATATTAAACCATCTGAAATGGACAGGCAAACCTGGAAACACCCTCAATGCCATTTCTCTCGTGAAAGAAGGGCACCCCACATGCCATGTTCCCTTCCTTTCTTATTTCAACACCACAAAATGGCGCACAGAACATGCCCGGGGGTGAGCTTTGTTTGCCTTTGTTCAGGCCAACAAACCAGGCATTGTCTTTGCACAGTCATTCAGAGCTCTAAATAGTTGACGGGAATGTGTAACCAGACATGGCAATTACCACAAGTGCCCCTTTCCAGCCCCCACTTCAGCTGAGTACATGCCCCTCATTCTCACTTCTGCCGGCAAAGCCGAAGACTTGGGACCAGCTATGTGCAAGACAGCATCCATTATGTGGCTGGAATTCAGCACATGTGGAAAAATAATGATACCTTGTTCAGCAAGTTCGAGGGCTCTGTGTTATGATGGCGGGGAGTTCCACCTGTGGAAGCCTGGTCTACACAGTGAGCTCAGGGCCATCCAGGGCTACAGAATGAGATTCTGTCTCAAAAACATAAAACAAAACAAAACAAAACAAAAAACTGGACAAAACAAAACAAACAGAAAACAAACAAACAAACAAACAAAAAAACACAAGACAGTGGCACATGACTGATCCCAGATCCTGTGCACAGGGGAATGTGATGTTATGACAATCATCTCCCCCTGCACATCTCTGATGGGAGTACAGGTACATCATTCTAGAACCGTGACAAGAAGCAGAGGAATCTGTGGGCACGAAAAGCTTTGCACACCGGGACCTTTCCTGCCTGCCACCTTACATCTTTTCTACTGTTGTGGTTCCCTGTGTTTCTCCACGATGGCCAAGTCCACATCTGTGAGCTGGGCAGCAATGCAAAACCTGAACCTGGGTGTCACATCCTTTGCCCCTGGCCTTTGTTGCCAGACAGGGTCCTTCCAGAACCCACAGGCAGACATCAGACACTAGAAAGAACTGGGACATCAGATGAGTGCTCTACCTGCCCCATCTCCCTCCAGAGCTTGCACCAGCATGTACACACCTCACCTTTCATTTTCTCCTTCTTACAACTTGGCAGAACATCTTTGGATGGAGTTGGACAAAATATATAAAGAACCTTGTATGTGTTCCTAGACTTTGAATTGCAATTCTAGTTCAAGAATTTCTCTTAGGAAACTGAGTAGCCCTCTCTATATATTCAAGGGATACGTCCCCAAACTCACAATGGGTACCTGAAATGAACCATATGCATATTGTATTTTTTTTCCTACACTAAATGATTCTCTCCGAGTGTGTGTGTGTGTGTGTGTGTGTGTGTGTGTGTGTGTGGTCTAAGTGTATGGAACATGAATATTCAGGACAAAGAAATAATTCTTTCATGTCCCAGGTGGGACAAAATAAGCGATAACAAGATTTTTGTCACTCCGCTCAGAATGGCCCACAGCTTCAGATTTGCCAATTGTTCAATGGAATTTTCCATTGAATATTTTTGGACTGTGGTTGACTCTGAGTAGCTGTCATCACAGGCCGAGAAGTAGAGGCTAAGAGAGGCCAGCCATGACAGTGTGTCTGCTACTCAGAACCCGAGTGATTAGAAATAAACTAAAAAAATAGAATGAAGAAAATAAATTACATTATAGTCAACAAGCTATTAAAAATTAGCTTGTAAAAATATTCAGTGTTGGAAGAATGTTAAAAATAAATGAAGTGAAAAGAAGCATACCACCAAATAGTACAATTTTGATTACATTTGCATATAAATAGATAAATAAGCAAACCAGCATCCTTGGGGGAAATGAAGACGTCAATATATTAAATGTTACTGATTACTAATAAGGATTATTGGTAAGTACTTTTTAATTTTATACTTTTCTATATTTTATTTAAATAAATATATTACTTCATAATCAAAGGAATTTTTAAGAAGTCTTTCTTTCATGTTAATGAATTGGATCCTTTATCGAGGCTTGGTTAAAATTCGTAAGTCACCTAAAACTTCATAGTCAAAAACATGGGTTTGGGGTTAGTGTAAGGATTCAGCAGATGAAGGTGTGTGCCACCAAGCCTGATGGCCTAAGTTTGATCTCAGGAACCTATAGGTGGAAGGAGAGACCCAATGCCGGCAAGCTATTCTATGACTCCATGTGTACACCATGGCGCACATGCACACACTCCTCACTCACAAATGGAACACAAAAGTAAATTAAAAATAAAAGCTTAGGTTGCCAGATGGATCTGGTCTCCAGTCCTGCATCTGTTACCTTCTGAAGGGCCAATCAAAGCCAAATGATTTAATGTCTCTACGTTTCCGTCACCGTGAAATAGTTACGACAAGAGTGTTTATTGCACAGCACGTAAGGATTTAATAAAACAGTGCAAGTAAAGTTCAGGGGATGGTGTCCAACAGATGGTAAACACACGCTGAATGGGCACAGCTACCACGCTCTGCTGCTGATGACCGCTGTCCTGTCAGCACAGGTGGTTCCTTAATTTATAGTGTTCCTTGGTATCTACTAGGGATGAGTCATTCCCCCAGCACTTCCACCCACCACCAACCCAGAATACCCAAATCCATGCCGGCTTGAGTCCTTTAGACAAAAACTGTGGACTCTGCACAGAACCTATACACAACCTCCTTCAAATGATCTCTGGGTTACTTAAAAGTACCCAACACGATGTCAATGCTTTGGGAGTGGGTGGTGTATTATCTTGTTTAGGGAACTGTGATGGAGTCTATGCATGCTCATTGTATTGGCTCTTTTCAAATATTATCCATCTGCCATTGGTTGAATCCACACACATAACTGACTGACTAATTTCTGGCCTTTTTGTAGGAGACACATGAGGAACTGAGAAGGGGAGAGATGAATCACCCACAAGACCCAGGGCTGGGGGTCAGCCCCACCACTCTGTAATGAAGTGGAGAAGAGGTACTTTTATGTCTCAACAATATTCCTGTGGGGGGAAAGCTGGCCCCACTTCAAATCTTCTGACACATGATGCTCTAAGTAGTCGAGTGTCACCTTCTAATTTCCTGACTGCACACAGTGAAGTTTTGTGGGACAAGCTTAGCTTTGCATTTAATTTCCTTTGGCTTTGACCTAAACAAAGCACTCTCAGTAAGAAAATGGAAATAAACAGAATAAATGCACAATGTAATACACATGCCAATCTGATGACGTCACTGACATCCTCATTAAAATAAATGTGTGCGTGCAACCAGACAAATAAATATTTTTGCTTGCAAAGGCATGCAGCAGCAATATAGTCATATGCAGGGGGTATAAAGAAAGCTAAGCTTGCTTTGTCCACACCCCACTGTAATTCCTTATTTATAATTTTGTCACATAATTCTGTCAAATTTAGCAAAAGACATTCTTCCAAAATATTAAATAAATACATTTGTCTCAGTATTAAACTTGCAGCTATTTCTAGCTCTGCCATCAGAAAAAGTCACAAAATAAATAGTTCAAAGCCAGGAAGATGTTATCTTAAAACATTAGCTAGTTTACAAATATCCCAGCAGAACTAGAGATTGCTCAATGTGGAAAAATATTCATTTTGGCAAATTCAGTTTCTGTTCAGAGTATTTTAACCTTAGCTGGCTTTTTTCTTTTCCCCTAATAGTCTCTTCTCTCTCATCTCTTATATGTTCGTCAAATGCCCTGATTTTTTAAAAATTTATATATAATGCCAGTTTAAGGATACTCTTTATAGTGATTTGCAAATTACACATATTTGTTTTAAAAGTCACTGTATTTGAAAATCACAGTGTAAATGAGCAGCTCACAACTTCTGGCTAGAGTTTTAAATTTTGATAGATTGGGCTGGAGAGATGGCTTGGTGGTTAAGAGCACTGGCTGCTCTTCCAGAGGACCCAAGTTCAATTCCCAGCACCCACATGGCAGCTCACAATTATCTGTCACTCTAGGAAACTCGATGCCTCTTCTGGCCTATGCACACACACATGGTGCACAGAGATGCATCCAGTCAAAACACTCACACACATAAAATACAATGAAAAAAATTACATTTTTGTTAGATTAACACAATGTCTGACTAATAAATACATGCTAGAAGAGATAACGAGGAGGATGGCAAAGGAGAAAATGAGGTGAATCACGGGAAAAACCTACCTAAACTATCACCCGTGTGGCTAAAGTGTGGAAACCACCACATTCCAATAAGGAAAAATAATGGGGGAGCTTTGAGTTTGAGGCAAATCTGGTCTGCACAGAGAGTTCCAGGCCAAACCAGGTTATAATAAATTAAAAAAAAAATCAAGAAATGAAGGAAGGAAGGAAGGAGAGAGGGAGGGAGGGAGGGAGGAAGGAAGAAGGTAGGCATTAACTACTGAAAGAAACATCTTACAAGTTGAATAGTGTCTTTTCTACTACCTCCAAAAAGACATGTTGAAGCCTGTCTTAGAGTTTCTACTGCTGTGAAGAGATACCATGACCATGGCAACTCTGGTAAGGAAAACATTGGATTGGGGTGGTTTGATGACGATTTCAGAGGTTCAGTCCAGTATCATCGTGGTGGGGAGCATGGTGGCATGCAGTCAGACACGATCCGAAGGCAACAGGAAGTTGACTGTGACACTGGGAGTAGCTTGTGCATAGGAGAACTCAAAGCCCACCCCCCACAGTAGCACACTTCCTGCAACAAGGCCACACCCGCTCCAACAAAGCCACACCTCCTAACAGTGCCTCCTCCTTTGGGGGCCACTTTCTTTCAAACCACCACCAAGTTCCAACTCCAGTACCTCAGAATGTGACTTTACATGAAAACAGGGTGATTGTAATTACACGAATTAAGATAGGGTCACACCGGAGTAGCGTGGGCCTTTAATCCACTATGCCTGGTGTCCTCACTGGAGGACCCAATGGGAAGACCTTCACAGAGAGGATGCCATCTGATAGCAAGGACGGATCGCGGAGTCAGCTGTGAGCCAAGGAAAGGGAAAACTGCCAGCAGCCACCAGGAGCTGCAGGAGGAAGGACTTCTCAGCGGGTCAGGCGCCTTGACCTCAGTTTCCACCCTCTAAGGCAGCGGCATTATGAATTTATGCTAGTTTAAGTTTACTCGGTTTGTGGTTTCTGTAAAAGCAGCCTTATGGAAATTAATGATAATAAATTTATCCCATGTTACTTTCAAAATTTAATATTAGAAGACATGCTCACAGAGAAAATTCACAGTCCGTGACTTGAAGGGGGAAAAAATCACTAGTAGTTTTTTCAGTTAAAAACTACTAAAATTTTTATATTTCTTTCCAGTATTTTCCCCAGGAGTAATTTTTAAGTTTTACATAGCTGTGACCATAAGCTTAAATCTTGTATAGTGACAGTTTCAGTATCACAACGTCCATTTTATGTTTTTGCTAATGTGCTTAGTGCAATCAATATGACCCAGATTAATGTGAGCCATCTTATTTTTGTAATTCTACTTTATTATTGCAGATAATGTCTCTTGGGTTAACTTCTGAGGAATCTAAAGTTCTCTTGATTATCATTCAATTCTCTAAAATGTGCTCTGAGAAAAACATGAGGGTCATGGTTAGTCTGCTCTGTCCATTGGATGGGATCTAGAGTCACCTAGGAGACGGTTTTGGCCACGCCCCTGATCACTCTTGCCGAGAAGCTTAACGGAGGCGGGAAAACTTAACCTGAGTGTGGGCAGCGTGGTTTACTGGGCTGGACTCCCAGTGGACTCAAAAGCCAAAAGCTACTGGGATGCCAGTGTTCATCTCTCTCCATTCCCTGACTGTGGTGTCGTGCGACCAGCAGCTACCTCGCTCTTCTGCCACTACACCTTCTCCGCCACGATCAACTGTATCCCTTCCAACTGTGAGCCAGAATGAGCCCTTCCTTCCTGAAGTTGCTCTTCTCAGCTATTTTATCCTGGCAAAGAGAAAGCAACCCATATACGAAGTCAGTCTGTCTATTCGGTGACACAAACGCACGGTATTTCCACAGGCTCTGACTTATGTCTATTTTCGGTTGCTGTTACAGGACACCCGATTTCGGTTAGCCTATAAAGAAAGGTTGTTTCAGCTCACAGTTCTGGAGTCTAGAAGTCCAAGATCAGGCAGCGCTGTCTGGTGGGTTTCTGATGAGGACATGGCTCCGTTTCAGTTATTGGGGGAAAGTGAATGGGAAGGAGGTTTGCAGAAAGAGAGTGAGGGTGGGGGGGGGGGGCGATGGGGGAGATGCTTTGTTTCTTATATTTACTGACAATTTTACACGTGTATATAATACACACTGACCACTCCCACCCCTTACCCTCTCCAATCTTCCGACCACCAACTACTCTCCTCCCATCAAATCTTTTCCTCTTATTCGTGTTTAATCATTCTGTTTTATGACCCACTGAGTTTAACCAGGGTTGTCTGTGTGACCATGGAGATATCCACTGGAGCCTGTGAGCTCGGCAGCAGGTATGTAGCTAAAGAGAGCAATTTTCCTTCTCCAAGAATCTATCACGTCGGGCGGTGGTGGCGCACGCCTTTAATCCCAGCACTCGGGAGACAGAGCCAGGAGGATCTCTGTGAGTTCGAGGCCAACCTGGGCTACCAAGCGAGTTCCAGGAAAGGTGCAAAGCTACACCGAGAAACCCTGTCTTGGGGGAAAAAAAAAAGAATCTGTCACTAGCCAACAGTTCAGCAGTGAAGAGTAAGGCCCCATGAGCCCCTCCCCATGTCTGATTATTGATAGATTGTCTATCTTGTTTAGGCCTGGTGCAAGTAATTACAGTTGTGAGTTCATGATTAAAATGGCTATTTCAAGTCGAGCTGGCATTTCACAGTCCCTCACTCTATCTTCTGGTTCTTACATACATAACTCATTCTTCTCATAACTAACCCACTCACTCAGGACTTCTTAATTCCTTCATGGGCTTCAGCTCAGGGGTGCAGTCCCTGAGCCCTAACAACTCCTTTTTTTGGGCAGGGGGACAGAGACTCTGTAGCCCTGATTGATCTGGAACTTGCTATATAGAGCAGGCTAGCCTTGAACTCACAGAGATCCACCTGCCTCTGCTTCTACCTCTGACTCCTGAGTGCTGGGGTCAAAGGCATGTACCACCACACCTGGCCTAGCATAATAACTTCTAAGGTCCCACAATCTCTCTGTACCATTACAGTGACAATGAAATTTTAACATGAGTTTTGCCAGGGACAAACAATATCAGGACCATAGCACCCTCACAGACGGGACTAGTCACAGGTCATTTTCTGATCGATGCATTAAGGCTGGGTAATCTGTCCATGATGTCAGTGTAGCTTCTGAATCTAGAGGCTAGGTTCCTGACTCCCACTCCTAAATCATTTCTTTCTCTCTTCTCAAGTCCTGGCAAAGATCTAAAAACTGTTTAAAGTATTGCTTTAGTGTTGAATTCAGAAATACATTTAAGAGCTATCTCTGCTATGTGATTACAGTTTCTAGTAAACCTTAACATAGATTTTCTACTTTTCTTAGCAATGAAAATCTCATTAAAAATATCACTCACCCTTTAATCCCAGCACTTGGGAGGCAGAGGCAGGCAGATCTCCGTTAGTTCAAAGTCACCCTGGTCTACATATAGAGTTCAAGGCCAGTCAGGATGATACAGTGACACTCCATCTCAAAAAGAAAAAAAAAAAATCACTCACATTCTCAGACTTGTGCCACATCCAAAAGCAGAAATTGTAGGTGGAAAGAGAAGGCAGGGCAGTGTGTGACCTTAGCATTCCTAATACTCCCATGCTCTAAAAACTCCATGGAACGTTTGGTACTATGATGCCCTAGAAATCCTATGGAATGTCCAGTACTGTGATCCTCTAGAGACCCCATGGAATGTCCAGTACTGTGATCCTCTAGAGTCCCCATGGACTGTCCAGTACTGTGAAACTCTAGAGTCCCCATGGAATGTCCAGTACTGTGATCCTCTAGAGTCCCCACGGACTGTCCAGTACTGTGATCCTCTAGAGACCCCATGGACTGTCCAGTACTGTAATGATCTAGAGTCCCCATGGAATGTCCAGTACTGTGATCCTCTAGAGATCCCTTGGAATGTCCAGTACTGTAATGATCTAGAGTCCCCATGGAATGTCCAGTACTGTGATCCTCTAGAGTCCCCATGGACTGTCCAGTACTGTGATCCTCTAGAGACCCCATGGGATGTCCAGTACTGTGATCCTCTAGAGACCCCATGGAATGTCCAGTACTATGATCCTCTAGAGTCCCCATGGAATGTCCAGTACTGTGATCCTCTAGAGATCCCTTGGAATGTCCTGTACTGTAATGATCTAGAGTCCCCATGGAATGTCCAGTACTGTGATCCTCTAGAGTCCCAATGGAATGTCCAATACTGTGATCCTCTAGAGACCCCACGGACTGTCCAGTACTGTGATCCTCTAGAGACCCCATGGACTGTCCAGTACTGTGATCCTCTAGAGTCCCAATGGAATGTCCAGTACTGTGATCCTCTAGAGTCCCAATGGAATGTCCAGTACTGTGATCCTCTAGAGTCCCAATGGAATGTCCAGTACTGTGAAACTCTAGAGACCCCCATGGGTTGTCCAGTACTGTGAAACTCTAGAGTCCCCATGGAATGTCCAGTACTGTGATCCTCTAGAGTCCCCATGGACTGTCCAGTACTGTGATCCTCTAGAGACCCCATGGAATGTCCAGTACTGTGATCCTCTAGAGACCCCATGGAATGTCCAGTACTATGATCCTCTAGAGTCCCCATGGAATGTCCAGTACTGTAATCCTCTAGAGACCCCATGGAATGTCCAGGAAGCCTTGCACCATCTTTAAGGAACGTTATGACTCCAAGGGACACCGTTTGAAATCCAACTCAGATTCCAGTTTTTTTCCTATTCAGTCCAACAGCAATGGATGATTTATTCATAGCTCTCTTGCGTCTAAAGAATTGATGGTTATAAAAATGCTATTAAGGTCTCTCCAGGCACCTAGTTCTCTGAGTGCTTAAACTTTGTCCTTAACTCTTGGAAATTTCAAATTGGGTGGTGACATTTAAAAGTGGCATGTATTGCCAGGTGGTGGTGGCACACATCTTTAATCTTAGCACTTGGGGTGGCAGAGTCAGGTGGATCTCCAATCACATCCTTAATTACAGCTTTTGGGAGGCAGAGTCAGGCAGATATGTGAGTTCTAGGACAGCCAGGGCTATACAGAGAAACTGTCTTGTAAAAGAGAGAGAGAGACAGAGACAAAGACAGAGACAGAGACAGAGACAGACAGAGACAGAGAGAGAGGAAAGAAATGGCATATGTTGAGTCCATTTCTCTGCATTTTCTTCTCTCTATAGAACTACAGAGCTAAGTTGTGATTCTGAAAACCATGCATCACTTCTGCACACAGTACTATTACAAACCAGAATATTTTCTTCCTTCCTTCCTTCCTTCTTTCCTTCCTTCCTTCCTTCCTTCCTTCCTTCCTTCCTTCCTTCCTTTTTCTAAAAACAGATCAGGCAGCTAGCATCTATATATTCTAATTTGAGAAAAGATGCAATTTGGTGAGAGTAAGCAGCCTTTACCTTTTGTGATTCTCAGTTGTCCTTCCAGAGCTGAAAGGCATTGTGCCTATCTGTCTGGCCCCCCTTGTTCTGTTCCCTTTAACACTGCCCACCAAGCCCAACAACCTCAAGTAGCTGTTCACAGGCGAGAACCAGGATCCACCCAGTGCCTCCCATTAGCCATGGCTGGCCTCTTGACCTGATTTTGGCCTTCTCTTCTCAACAGTTTCATCACAGAATAAAAGCCTAGAGGCATGGAAAACATGGTGGAAATGACAGTGAGGTGACTTGAGAGAGCAGGAATTCTGCAGCTACTGAGTCCAGCATTTAAAGCTCACAGTTTGCTGTTGGTATTCAACCACTTTATCTTTGCTACAAGACACATTCTGGGAAGTTTGGAGAGGGGACTCACTGTAATTAACCAAGAAGTGCTGATCAATCGCCCTGATGAGCTTCCTTCACCACTGTTGGAGTCTTGTGGTTCATTCATTTTTAAATTTGACTGTTGTTGTGCGCGTGTGTGTGCTGTATTTGTGGTTGTGCATGGCTGCACGTATATGCTGGGGGAGGCTGTCTTTGTCTATTACTCTCCACCTTATTTTTAGAGGTAAAGGCTCGATCTTACCTGGAGTTCCCTGATTTGACTAGACTGGCTGGCCAATTAGCTCCAGAGATCCACTTATCTCGGCTCCTTACCCCTCAAACACTGATAGCTTTCACGTAAGTGCTGGGTATCTGAACTCAAATCATCATGCTAATGCAGCAAACACCTTACCTACTCCCCATGCCTGACTCATTTTTGAAGGGATTAACCTGATTATCATTGGAGCTCCTCTTTAATGGGTGATCTGATGCATCTTCGTCAGGACCCTGACGCATCATATTTTAACAGACAATAATTCTATTCCTGTTGTGACATAGTAAAGGCTGAGCCCCAGAGACCCTCCTCTGGCCAGGCTCCTTTCCAGAGATGCATACATATGTAACTTCATATACTGAGGGCACAAACACCCGATGAAACGTAAGTAACATCTGCTCAAAGTTTTCAAATAGTTGATTTATACATAGCAAGTTTTTCTTCACTTAAAACAGTATTCTGGTTGGGTGTGGTGGTGCATGCCTATAATCTCAGCATTCTGGAGGCTAACACAGAGGGATAGGAGTTCAAGGCCAGTCTAGGCTGCAGAATGATACTCTATTTGAAAAGCCAAGAATTGGGGATGTAGTTCAGTGGTAGAGTACTTGCCTAGTCTGGAGTTTGAGCCCTCCCCCAACCCCCGCCCGCCCACCTCCCTAAACCCACAACAATACAAAACAGAATTTTGCCTTTTCTTTTCTTTACTGGGATGAGTCTCAGGATGTTAGTGAGGTGCTCCTCAAATGCCAAATCCTATCTCAGTTTCCTAAGTAGCTTTTGCAGGTGTAGGCCACCTCGCCCAGCTTATTGTTTTGAAGTTTACAAAGCCCTTTTCTCTGAGCACAAGTGCTATAGCTTGACTTCGAAACTCATGTTGAAATGAGATTGTCCTTCCGGCTTTCTCTTGGGAGGGGTGTGGTCACTTTAAGAGGGATTAATACTTTCCTGAGTTTGTTCTTTTGCAGAGGGCATTAGTCACCCCAAGAGCGGATTGGTATAGAGCTAGGCTGTGTCTGCTCCCTCCTGCACACACCTGCTTGCCCTTCCCTTTCTGGCATGGGGTGAAGCAGCATGGTGATGTCATGCTCTTGGACTTCCCATCCTCCAGAACTGTGCGCCAACAAATCTGTTCTTTAAAAACCACTCAGTCTCTGCTGCTATTATGAAATGAACTTAGGTGGATCTCTGTTTTGTTTTCAGTCTTAGCAAGCTAGGAATGCATAGCCTGGCTGTTCACAGCAATGCCTCACTTGTGAACACAGTGCTTACTAATGCACACACACACCTTCACGCGTGTGTTTTTGGGGGATGCTCCTGGCAAATAAACTGATCACACCTAAATCCATGTCTCTGGATCTGCCTTGGGGACACCCGAGCTAAGACAACTTCCTCATCACAGACCTGCCAACTCCCACAGCCTAGGGAGCAAGGGCAGGATGTGGGTCCCTCCTAGGGGCCACTTCTTCTTTTGCTGCCCTTTGATCTACCTTCTGTAGTTCACACTGTCTACCCTGTTGGGTGTTCCTCTGGTTATTTTCTTTAATCCCAATGATCAGACCAGTAGTTTAAAGCAATCTGGTCTTGTCTTTCAATGATCAAAGTTTTTTTTTTTTTTTTTTTTTTGGACACACACAGGCTGAGCCGGAACTCAGATCCTCTTGCTTTCGCTTCTCTACAGCTGGAATCACAGGTGTGCCCCAACACTTCCTGGGCACCTTCTTCCCTTTTTCAGTGCTGAGGATGCGACTCAGGGTTTTGCACAAGCCATGTAAGTGGTCTCATACTAAACCATATTGCTAGCCCTTCAAAAATGGCTTTTAAAGGTGGGAGCTTGCTGCCAAATTTACAGCAGTCTCCATTTGTTATTTTCACTGTGCACGGCGTTGTCTCTGTTCATGGCTGACAGAAATTGGAGGCTCTAAGAGGATCTGTCAATCATTTTACCCAATCCTCCAGTTCTCTGTTAGAAAACTGAAGCTCCAAGAGGGTACATATCTGCTCAACACGTAGTCCACCAGAGAAAGGTCTCTGGCCTGTCAGCCTGCTTCTCCCCTTTCATCCTTCTCTGAACACAGTTCAACATCTTTTCCCTTGTTAGATTCAATTGCCTTGGCTCAGTAATACTTTTATTACTTATTTCTATTCGACCTACATCCTCAGTGACCTTGAATGCTCAAATGATATCCATGCTGTCTACTGCCCTGTTCTCATCTTGACAATATACATTCCCCCAATATTTTTGCAACAAAGAAAAACTAGGAAATAAGCAAAGTCATGTCGTAATGGTCAAAGGGCCTTGCATAATTAAGCTCCCCTTGGAACTTCTGTGCTTGGGTACAGATGTGACCATCATCCCTTGTACCCCAGGAAGATGGGCTTTCACGTCCCAGAGCCGACTAAGCTCAGGAGCTGTGGTTTGAACATGTCACTCCGAGTTCCTGTGTTGGAAACAAAATCCCCAGGGTGACAGTGTTGAGAAGCAGGATGTTTAGAGGTGCACTGGTCCTGCAGACTCTGCTCTGTGCACTCACTGACGTAGTTTTGATTTTAGGTGTGTGGTGTGCTGCTGGCTTATTCCCAGAATTAGCCATGAAGTATGGTAGGAACTTTAGAATGTGGGTTCTAGCAGGGATCCTGGATCACAGAGCAAATGGGTGGTGGTGGGGGTAAGTGGGACCCCCAACAGCTTCTTTTTTCTTTGCTTCTGGCTGCCATGAGATGAACAACTCTGCTCTGGCATGTGCTCCCTGCCAAACTGCCATGCCATCTTGCTGTAGGTCCAGAAGCAAAGGGGCCCACTTATCATGGACTGAGACTTCCCAAACTGAGGAAAACAGCTTTCTCTTGTTACAGGGATGGACAGATAGCACACTCTATCTCTGAGGACCCTGACCTGAGTCTTCTCCCCAGTATGGCTGATCTCTTCACTCTTCCAGAGTTTTCTTTCTTCATCTAAGATGGCTATTTTACTCCCTGACCTAAAATGTCAGATTGGTATTTATTTTCTAATTCATCACCTTCTTGCCTCAGTTTATTTTTGAGTGCTGAGTCAGACACTATTTCAGTAACTTTTCTATTGTTGTGATAAAGCACCATAAGCAAGGTAACTTGTAGAAGGAAGGGTTTATTTGGGCTTACAGTTCCAGAGGGGTGGAAGTCCATCACCACCATGGCAGGGAGCATGTTAAAAGGCAGGGAGGAATGGTACTGGAGCATCAGCTGAAAGCTCACATCCTGATCCCCAAGCAGGAGGCAGAGAAACACACTGGGAATGGCATGAGTCTTCTGAAGCCTCAAGCCCATCCTTCATGACACACCTTTTGCAACAAGGCCACACCTCCTAATCCTTCCTAAATAGTTCCATCAACTGGGGACCAAGTATTCACACATATTAGTCTACGGTGCCATTCATTTAAACCACAGATACCTAATGACAAGGGCTTGCCCCTACCCCCATTCATATGCTGAGGCTTTATCTCCTCTCTATGGGTTCGTGCTTGGAGGCAGGATCCTTGGGGAAGTAATTAAGTTGGGGTAAGTCAGAAGAGTAACACCTAGTGTCACCTAGAGAGGGTTCAATGGTTAAGATCCCTTGGTGCTCTTGCTCAGGATCTGGGTTTGGCTCCCCAAATCCATGTCAGATGGCTCACAAATGCCTGTAATTTCAGTTTCAAGGGCACTGATGGTCGCTTCAGGCACATGCACACACATGGTACACATACAGACAGGCAGGCAAACACACACACACCCATAAACAAAACCAAACCAAAACAAAACAAAAATAACAAGGGTGAAGCCCAGAAGGCCAGGGCACCACAAAACACATTCTCTTCTCCTTAATCAGGCACCCAGGTGGATGTCTTCCAGACAGGTAAAGCCCTTAGCAAAAACTGGGTAATTACAAACCTTCATCTTGGACATACAGCCTCTAGAATTATAAAAAAATACATTTTGTTAGTTACCCATCTGTAGGGTAAGATCCTACAGGTAAGATGCAGCTGCCAAGATCCTCAGTGGATATCTGAAAATGCAGATAATACCTCCCCCATATATATACACACATACTTATATATGTATATATATATATGCACCATTTTCCTATACATATCTGCGGTAAAATTTAACTCATAACGTAGGCACGGTGATTTATTAAAAACAACAATAATAGAGTAAAACAATTATAACAACCTACTGCAATAGGTTGTTTAAAACTGGTGAAGTTTATTTCCAGAGTGTTCCATTTCACATCTTCAGACTGAAGCTGTCCTCAGGCAAAGGGTCCCTCAGTTAGGAAAAGCATGACTAATGGAGAGCTCCCACACGAAAGCGATGTAGTTAGAGGCATTTTGCTATGACCACCTGCACTGCTACACGGCTGTGCATTTTCAGCAAGGCCCCCTACCCACAGAGCTAGAGTTTCGAGCGGGGCAGATGTAAAACTGCTCCGTTTACTCTGGCTTTGGGTGCAAAAGCCAACATTTGGTCCTTGTTTGTCATCCAGGTAACCTCTGCTCCTGGTGATACGCTAGCGACCGTCAGCACCGCTCTGAGCCGCAAGGAAAGTGGTGTACCTTTTGCCTCCATGCTGCTTTCTGGAATCCCTTCAGGTGTCAGGTCTTTGGAGAAGCTACCATCCCATGACCTCTTTGATCTAGTCGCCCGTCCTCACTACTCTGGCCTGAACTCTTCTCATGTGCCTTTCTTATCTTTTGCCTCTGTCTAGTATACTGAAGAGGAAATAGTCTGGGAGGTTAAGCAACAGGAGCAAGGTTACACAATTGATAAATAATAGAGCTAGGGTTCAAACCCAGTTCAGCTTTGCCCTAAATCTAGCAGACTTCAGAGGACAGCTGCTCAGTGCTCGGTTTGCCTGGGATTACAATATTCTGTGTTATGGGTATTTATGAAAATGTCCCATGACCATCCCTCAGCTGTAAATTCTCCGAGGATACACTGTGACACTCTTCCTGACACCCGGGGCACTGGTTAGCCCTTTCAATAATAGATACCGCCTTGGAAGTGGAACACAATGGCCTCAGTGGTAATACTGGCCATTGCATCTTAGGATGGGTGTGGGGGCATTGAGAGAGAGCCTATGGTAGGATGTGGTGGTTCTGAAGCGATGGGAGGAATTCATATAGATAAGAAGGAAATGGTATGAGGTAGGCCTCAATGTCATGGGTCTGATGCTAACCCGTGGAAAGAGATGGGAGGAAGTTGCTATATCGCACAGCGCTGTGCACATTGGGCAAGGTAGTACTTCTTCTGATTTCAGTTTCCATGTGTGAAAGTAGGGCAGTTAAGAGCACCATATTATTACCAGTAATAATACGATCTGAAAGTTCAGAGATGTGCACCAAGCTAGTTCTCTGAGTAAGTTAACCTCGGGTAAATAACTTAAAATGTCATTGCTGTTGATCAAAACAAAACCATTTAAAAAGCACTAATAGGCACTTGAGAGGAGGTTCAGAAGAATTCTTGTCCAGCATTTGAAAAGCCCTGAACTATATATCCCTAACACAGTATAAACTGTGCACAGGTTTAGTCCTACCAGGCTGGGAGAATCATGAGTTTAAGGCCACAAGTAGCTAACCTAGTGAGTTTAATGCCAGCCTGGTGTAGGTGACACCTTGTCTTAAAAACCAAAACAAAGCCAAATTGAACAATAAAAGCACTGCTGGGCAGTGGTGGTGCACGCTTTTAATCCTAGCATTTGGGAGGCAGAGGCAAGCTGAAATCTGTAAGTTCGAAGCCAGCCTGGCCTACAAATGGAGTGCCAGGACAGTCAGGGCTGTTAGTTAAATAGAGAAACCCTGTCTCAAGAAAAAAAAAAAAAAAGCACTAACACATTCTCAAACACTTGTTACTATGAATTTCCTAATAAATGGATATCAGGAGTTTTGAATATAATTGAACTTTACAATGGAGTCTCGTGTCAAAAATCTTAGAATGTAAACTATCAGGAAGCAGGGGAGTGCTAGATATTCTCTGGGCACAGCTGACTTGAACTTTGGGTATAGGCCGGCCTGGAGAGCATCTCACCCTCACTAGGCTCTTAATGGGCTTGTGTAAAAACACTTACAGTATTTTGGTTTTTCTGCTCCGAGGCTACTGCTTAGAACTTAGAACAGTTCATGAGTGTGTGGGAAGGGATGTAGGTGCAGAATGCTGGTGACAATAGATGCCCATGTCCGTGATGCCTAGCTATGGAATACCTTGGATTTTGATCTTGGTGGCACCCAGAAACACCAAGCTTAGCTTCATCTGCTAACTTGTCAGGCCCATTCCAGGCCTCTTCCATGTGGGAGTCAAGCCCCCCATCAGCGATTTTTTACACTACTACCTGGTCCTTGAGGGGTACTCTCGAGAGAACACCCGCTGTAAGGTAACACCAAACATGTTCTTGGCTGGCCTGGAAATGTGATAAAGATGGACTTGATGAAAAAGTATTTTCAACCGGCTAGCTGACTCGCTTTCCATTGTGCTGGAAGGAGCCTGTTTGGTGACCCGTGGTGATCTCCAGGTACTAAGCACTGTCCCGGCTTTAGATCCCGAACAGAGGTCTCACCCAGCACACATTGTCAGGAACACAGCAACAAGCAATTACAGGGACTGTTTTGGATTCGGCCGGGCGGTCAAGTGATGCTCAGCGAATCCTCTAACTGCAACCACGCCACAAATTGAGCCTGGAAAAGAGAAAGGAAAGGAAAACCCTGCAGGGAAAGGGGGAGAGAGGGGGTTCCGGGACCGACCGGCGGTAGGCGGCGGTGGAAACCGGGGAGAGGTGGGTGGGGACCGAGATAGGTCCCCCTTAGCCCGCTCGGGCACACCCTTTCCCCCCGGGGCGCGACGAGGGTCCGTGGCCTCGCGGCCGCGGGGTTCCTCGGTATTCCTTCATTCATTGTTAGCGGAGGCAGGGGCGTTCCCTCGAGCCCCCGCACCTCCTCCGGGAAGGCCCCGAGGGCTCCCAGCCCCACCCTGGGCCCGGCCGCCATCCCGGGCGGAGGGCTCGCCGCCGCCCCGCCATTGTTCGAGCCCCACCCCTGCTGAATATTCACGCGGCGCGGGCGCGGGCGCGGGCGAGAGAGAGCCGGGTTCCGCCCGCTTTCCCGGCGGCGGGCGGCGGCGGCGGCGGCGGGCGGCGGCGGCGGCGGCGGCGGAGGAGGAGGAGGAGGAGGAGGAGGAGGAGGCGGAGGCGGGGGGAGCCGCTCGCTCGCTCCTCCTCAGAAGCGCCGATCGGTGCCCCGCGTCCCCGCCCCCGCCCCCGCCTCCCGCGGCATCTTTGTCTCGCGGCCTCGCGCTCGCTCGCCGCACTCTCCGCCGGCGCCGCGGCCCCAGCTTCCCCGGGCGGGCCGCTCCTCCAGGCGCGCGCGCGGGCGGGCGAGCAAAGCGGGCGAGCAAAGCAAAGCAAAGCAAAGCAAAGCGGGCGGGCGACGCCCGGGGGGTGGGGTGTGGGACGGTCGGGGGGGAGCTGACGGCCCCGCCGCGCCATGGTGTGAAGCCCCGCGGGCCCGCGCTCGTCGCGCTCCGGGGAGACGCCGCCGCCGCCGCCGCCGCCACCGCTGCCGGCGGCCTTGCCCCGTACCGCCCGCCCCGTGCCCCGGCGCCGCGCGGAGCTCCTGACCGCGGCTGTCGCTCCCGGGACGGCGACCGGGGAAGATGGCGAACGATTCGCCCGCCAAGAGCCTGGTGGACATCGACCTCTCGTCCCTGCGGGTGAGTGCGGCCGCGCCCTGGGCGCCGCGGTGGACACGGCCGCGGACACCCGCGGGCGCGGCGGCCCCTTTGTCTGCCGGGCGGGCGGGCGGGCGGGTGTGGGACTCGGGCGCGACTCGCCGCGGCGCTCCTGGCCGGCGGGGACCCGGCGGGGCCACACCGCCTTTGTCACCGCCCTGCATCCCTCCGCCCCGCTCTGTCTCTTCTTCCTTTGGGGGGCCCCCCTTTTAAAAAATCATCATCTCCCCCTCCTCTCTCTCTCTTTCTCCTCTCCAGGACCCTGCTGGGATTTTTGAGCTGGTGGAAGTGGTTGGAAATGGCACCTATGGACAAGTCTATAAGGTCGGTGTGGGGCGCCTTTGTTCCCCGTGGCGTGGAGAAACTTCTTAGGGGACGAGGGGAAGGGTGACGAGACGCTGCTGACTGGAGGCCATGCCGCCTGGCCAAAAGTTGGGAAAGGGGTTTCGCCTGGCCATTTTTTTTTTTTTTTTTCTCGCCTGTGTTCAGACTGGCCTTAAAAGACCTCATTTCCTGGCTTTGAGATAAAGGAAATAAGCTACGCTGTTAGGCATGCACTTTGCTTCAGCAAAATAAGAAAAGGAATTTTGAGTTCAGAGATGACCAGGGGGTCTCCCCCGACACCCCCCCACCCCACCCCACCTTCCTTTTCTCCAAATAATCCGGCCTCCATGCGTTTGCATTTGTATGTGAATTAAAATTCGGTGTAGACAGGCCTGCCCATGATTACCCTCAGCCACTGGCTTGGTCTTCTTGAAAATTGTCATCCTGCTTCTTCCTTAAGAGTGCTTGCCAAAGGACTGGACCGTGAGGACTTTGGTGTCACCTGGAACTGCTTTGAAGGCCCTGCCTGGCCAGCCTATCCTCTTCTGGTGGACAGTATTTTGGGGAAGCCGGGAGGAGTGTGTGTTTGGGTCACGGGAGCAGGAAGACAGTGTGGGGATTAGAAAATCTGAATTCCAGGAATAACCTGTGTAACAGCTGTGTGATTTGAGATAGCGAGGGAGGAGGAGGAGGAGAGAGGGTGCCCGGTTTCACACCCACCACCCCAGGTCTCTCTCTTTACATTTGCCCTCCTCTCCCAGCTCCAAATGAAACTGAGGAATCTGGAGACTGTTAGTCTGTGCTGAGGAGCTGGCACCTAACGTGACTAACTGTGTTGTTCATTCTGTTGGATGTACGTTCTAGAAGAAGGCCCAGGCTTCCACTGCAAAAGGAAAGAAAAAGAAAAAAGAACTTTACATTCTCTTTCTTGATGTCTTTCTTGTTACTAAACGTTTTCTGGAGACTGTCTTCGCTGGGGGAGTTTTCTGGTTTGTTAGGACTGGGTCAAAGTTGAGCTCCAAAAAATTATGTTATGAAGGAGGGCTTTGTGGCTCACCATGAAGAATTGTGATTGTTTCACCAAAAATGGGGGTGGCGGTGGAAGCTGACAGTAGACATTTTCTGAGGCCAAATTAAGTGTGGATTCTATTGTCCCTTTTTCTGTTTTATGAATAGGGTTTATGTGTTCCCGATTGCTTCTCCCAGCTTCAGCTTCCCCCTCCCCCCACCCCGGGGCCCTGGATGGTGGTATTGACAGGCTTGTGGTCTGAACTAGACTCAGTATTCTTAGGTGATCTCAAGTGAATGAGCGTGTTTTGTGGGTTAACTGTTGGGGCCCCCCGGGCCAGATTTTTGAATTTGAAAGGCAGCCCTGTTAACAGCCTGCTGGGCTCCACTGAATTTGGAAGGCTTTGGAAAATTTTGGAAAAGATTGTGTTGCAACTCACTGAGTGGCTTCAAGACATTCTTCCCAGCTCCAGTGTTTGTGTAAGCACTGGTTGGCTCTTTTCTAACCCAGTTTCTCTGGCCAAATCTAAGTGGTGAGTAGACTCTTCCAAGTGAGTTAGCCAGAGCTTGTTTTTGACCTGGTTACACAGTAGTTGGATTGTTTGTGTCTCCCTGGGTCAGCGTGGAAACTGTGGGTAGTGAAGGGAGCTGGAAGGCACTGGCGTGTTTTAAAAGGCCAGCGTGGATCTCGTTGGTTTTAGGAGGTGGGCACTTGGTGTGTGAGCTTGGGCAGGTTCTTTGTTGTTTCTCTCCTCTGTTCTTCCACCCCGCCCTTCCTACCCAAGGCTTTGGGAAGCATTGCTTTGGGGAAGTGTTAGGGATACACTCTGCTGGTCTCAGACTGCACACCCTGTGCAGTTGAAATATCCTCTGTGCAAATCTAAGGCATTAAGACACGGATGTAAAAGTTGCGTGTACTCCATAACAAAGTAGTGCTTACGGTTTCACCAGCAGGCAGTCACACATCCCCTCCACCCCCCATCTTTAAGGAAGTTTTCAAGCATGCGCAGTTGTAACATCTCAGTTTAGTAGCCCACCGTTGATTTTTTGTTTCATCTACAGTCTTCTTTTCCTGTTCCTTGAACTTCAGATAACATTTCATTGATAAGTACTTGGGTATTTCTTCCTCCTTTTTAAATATTATCCCAATGCCATTCCACACTGAGAAACACATCCGATTTTCTTTTCTTAGTGTGCCACGCCTGCCCCAGTTCTTGCTACTGGTTCTTGCAGGCTTGTGAACAGGTACAAGGAACTTGAATCTCCTAGAAATGACATCAGTTTCCTTTTAAATGTTTAATTTCTAGATCCAGTACTGTTGTGCAGAATGGTTTAGTTACTATTTATTTACTTATTTTTGGTTGCTTGGCATGGGGGTGGTTTGGGGATTAGGTTATTAATAGTAGAATTTATTACAATTTCTAAAGAAAAATTTGAAGAAAAGCATTTCTAGGTAAAACATTAGCTGAACAACCTAGAGTCCTAGCTTTTTTCTGTGTTGCATTTTCTATTTGTATACGTATAATAGACACACAGGCATATATATACACATATGTATACACACACATATATGCGTGTGTGTGTGTGTGTGTGTGTGTGTGTGTGTGTGTGTGTGTACCTCATGTATGGGTATGTAGGTGGGTGGCATGTGGAGGCCTGGGGTTAAGGTCAGGGGTCTTCTTGGTTGTTTTCTACCTTATACATTGTGGTAGGATCTCCACTGAAACCCAGAGCTTGCCAGTTCAGCTAGTTAGTTAGCTTGTTCTAGGCCCCTGTTTCTCCCTCCCCATGCTGGGGTTACTGTGGGTCGCCGTGCCCACCTGGGTGCTGGGGATCTGGATTCCTGTCCTCATCCTTGCTCTGCAAGCATGTTAGTTCCCGAGCCACCCTGCCTGCCCCTCTGCTTTGTAGGCCCAGAGTGAGCTAGGTTGCTTGCTAGTTACCCACATTGACTAAATGGTGAATTTCAGTTATTTTCATCAGTGAGGACGATAATAGTGTGGAAGATTAAGACTAGCAAAAGGCTTATTTCCATGTTACTTTGGGTTTTATTTTTCTTAATATTTGAGGATTTTTGTTTTTCTTGGGTAACTACTACAGACGTTTCTCTTGCATGGTATTTTGTATTTTATGAGCATACTGCCATCCTGAGAAGGCAACTTCTGTCTTGAAGGGATTGTACTACTGTGTTAGAGAAGAATTCAGTAATAGGCATTGCTGTGTGTGTGTGTGTGTGTGTGTGTGTGTGTGTGTGTGTGTGTGTGTAGGAGAGAGAGACAGATAGATAGACAGACACACTGACTGACTCCGTCAGGTAGAATGTCTGAAATCTGGGTGGATTTAGGGAGGTACCGTAGTTATGGAAGATAGAGCAGATCTGCCCCTAGTTTGCTGACCTTGGAGAAGAGATGTCAGGTAAACCTGGGTGGCTATGCAAGAGGCCACTTTAGGCCCAAAGACCTCCATGTCAGTAAGGGTGGCTAACACTGAGAGTTTGTTTTTGCTGACTCTGCCCCTTTGGTTAGTTAAGAAAGGCAGAGAGGAATGAGGGCCTGTGGGAGTGACCAGTGGGAATGGCAAGACTAGGGGAATATGGCAATGTCAGGAAGGTATTTTTGGGGGGCTGCAGTTGAGGAGCAACCTCATTCCTTAAGCATTGAGAAGCTATTAAAAGGTTTTATTGGGCTCAGAGGATTCCTAGGAGTGGGGACCTTCATCAGATGATATTCTGGGAAGAACAGGTAAGATGGTTGGCCTAGGACCTGAGTTCAGAGAGGACTGGTGAAGGTCTGAAGCAAGTGATGGAGATGGTAGAGAGGAAGCCAGGTTGAGGTGAATACTTGGGCATTTCTTTCTCTGTATATTTAACTTGAGGCTTGCATGTACTCTTGTAGGCTTTGGTTCTTCTCCCTTTTAAATGAGAGTGCTTTCCAGTAGATTAGGTGGAGCTTTGATGGACAGGGTAGGAGTGCTCCAGTTGATTCTGATCGCTGCCCGGGGGGTTAAGTACCCCAAGAATTGTCTGGCAAGCAGAGCACCTCTTATTCCTGGTGGGAGGTGAAGCCATGCAGTGGGCAGTGAGAATTCTGAGTGCGATGTTCCACCGGGAGAGTGTTGTGCCAGCTGATCTGTAGCTGAGTGGCATGTTCAGACTTGTTCTGAGACTTGGGTTCCCTTCATGCTGGAAGGATCTGGATGTGGGTAAGGTGGGAGGAAGCCAGCCTGTTGAACAAGTATTGCTGTGCAGCTCTTCAGACTGTTAACCCCTAACTTCTATATGCTATTTCCCAAAAGCAGGAACATCAAAGCTTGACAGAAATCCAGGGGTCCCTGCTGCGGTGGGCTTTTAACACTTTCTGAAACACTGTAATAAATGTGTACTCATGAATAGCAGCAAACTTGTATTTTGCCTTTTTTTCTTAGCCAGACTTGGAGATGGGTATATTTCTATGTATTAACACAATCCAAAAATATTATCCATGCCTTTTTTTTCTTTTATAACAGTGTATGTGTTCACAGGTTGAGCCTGAAAGAACAAAGAAACATTAATTTTTTTTTCTCCTTTTAGAGTGATATGTCACAGGAAAGTTGTGCTGAGCTGAAGAATAGTTACCTAAGGAGCTTCCTTTCTAGGGGAGTGGAAATCACTGTAATTGAGTGCTTTAAAGGTAGATGCTTTACCATATGAGTTTCTTGGTGGTATTTCGTTTGTTTCTTTCTTAGTAAGTCCCTGCCCTCTGGTGTGAGTGGCTGTGTGAATCAGTCCCTGCCCACGCTTGGATCATCAGAAAGGTCTCGCTCTTCTCTCTGTTGTCTTAAGTTCGCAATGCCCATATTTTATCAGTGCGTCTGCTTTCCCAGTCATTTATTCCCGTCATTAAAAACAACAGCAGGTGGCAAGAGGCTGTGTAATTGTAGAAATTCACACTTTTTGGATACAGAAAGGCAAGATGCTGAGACACAGCTATGGTGAGAGGTGAGCACTACCATGTGGCCACCTCTCCGGTTTTTTCTCCGGCTTAGATGGGGGTCTATGGACAGTAAAGTGAAGTGTTCCAAAGCATATTAGATGGCTTCGCGGTGTCCCACGTTTAGAGCACGTGGAGGTTGTCAGGGTTTGAATTAGTGTTTACAGTGTTTCTCTCACAGGGTAGACAGATACCTAGCAAATTGTGGTATGCAGGGTATTTGCAAGTAGTGGCTTTGAGAATTGAAGTAGATTTTACACTGAGTTTGGTTTCTCATCTGAATGATCAGTGTTAGGGCTGCTTATGATCAGGGTAAGGATCCCCAGGTACTTACTTCACTGGAGAAGACTGGGTTGATTGTAGTTGTTTGCTCTGCTAGCAGAGAGCCCAAGGGTTGAATCAGGGTAAACTCTTTGGGTGTGTGGAAAGATGGCTAGGGAGAGACTGGAGAAGGGCAAGGAAATGCTACCTTTATTACCAGTCGCCAAAAACAGGTTTCTGGGTTTTAGAATTTTACACCACTGTTTGCCAAATAGAATATGATCTTCTGTTATGAGACTGCTTCGTTACCACAGACTGCTGGCATTGTTTGGGTTAAGTAATTAGCGAAGTAATGACTTAGGATGCATGTTTTCCTGGACAAGTTTTAAAGAACAGTGTTTTAGGACTTCATGTTTTAAGATGAGGAATGTTTTATGTATGGAGGCCGTTACGGGGAGTTTAGAACTAAATTGGGGAGTCAAAGGAAAAATGCACAGCAGTGTTTTTTGTTTTTTGGTTTTTTTTTTCAGGTACTTACTGTACTTTTTCCTACATGGGGCTTCTTGTGTGTGTTAGTGCACTGTGGGGAGGGATACTGCTTCCATCAGTGAAAGCAGGAAAGACAGGAGTGGACACAAAGTGACAGCTATAAGGTGTATGTGCGGAAGGCTTCTCTGTGTCATTCTCTGGTCCTCAGCCAACACAACTGCTTTCAGACCCATTGAACCAGCGCAGCCCACTGCTTTGTTGTTAGGAGACAGGTTCTCACTATGTAGCCCTTGGTTCGTTTGGAACTTACTGTGTAGACCAGGCTGCCCTTGAACTTGTAGATCTGCCTGCCTCGGCTTTTCGTGTTGGGATTAAGGTGTGTGCCACTGTACTGGCCGGTTGTTGCTTTTAAATGAGGCAGGGTCTCCTTAGTTTATGTCTGTAGCTCAGCCCGGCCTTGAACTCAAGGTTCTCCTGCCTTAGTTTCCAGAATAGCTGGGGCTATAGGAATGTCTTACACCTGGCTGAAATGTTCTTTTTTAAAAATTTAGGTGGCTCAGTAACTGTTCAGGAAAACACAGTGAGAGCAGATGACTGGAAAACTGAAACAAGGTAGACATCTAGTGCTAGTGTGCAGTCTGCTGTAGCAGTTTGCCGTGTGAATGCAGTTTGGGAAACGCTCTTATTTTGCACCCTGGTTAGTGAACTGTGCTTTGAGAAGCATGGACCTGACAAGTAAAACTGATAGGGAGTGGAGCTCTCAGCTCACCTTGCTGGGCACAGTAGCAAGCAGGCTGTTGTCAGCGTCTAACAGTTGACTTCCCACCGTTGAGAAGCTAAGCCAAGGGACCTGTGCTTCCAGCTTTGTGCTTACGGCTAAATACCTCTGATCGCTGGCACTGTGTCTCAAATATGGCTACATATGGACAAGTTATCCTATTACATTTAAATAATTAAAAGAAAGGACCCACCTTTCAGTTATAACTTAAAAATAACCCCTCTGTTACTTACGATAAGGGCCTTAAATGTATTACAGTTACAGAGTAGCGGTCCAAAGTCCTAGGATGCTTGTTTCAATCTATGGAGCTATCCTGCCCTTCAGAGGCGTCAGTTTCCAGCGCGGGTCCGCTGCTGTGTTTGATATTGACCGCCGTATCTGCCTGTTGTAGGTGATCCCCATTTTTCTGTTTACTGGTCTTATTTATGCATTGGCATGCTGTGACAGTAGTTGCTGCTGCTGCTGCGCTCCTGTAGTTCAAGAGCAGTTCAATACTTACTTGGCTCTGACACTTGCTCCTCCCATAAGTGAGTATGTCGTCACTTGGGGCTAAAATGATAGTTATAGTTTATGTTGTCATGACTTTATAAATACTATTTATCTGTGAGCCAGCTGACATACAGTGTTTCCTTTTGAAACAGTACCCTTCCTTTTAGCATTGTTTTGCTCTCTTCCTGCTCAGTTTTCAGCGCCTCACCATTGCTTTCCCATTCACTTACCCTGAAAGAGAAGCCAAATGTCTAGCAAAGTTCAGCCTCTCTCAGCCGTTTTCCCTCGTGCTGAGGACATATAATTAATTGTTTCAGATAACCTATTAATTTCACCTTCTCTACCCTAGAGCTACTTCAGAGCTGGGCAGATAAGACTGCCCCTAGACCCAGTGTCCAGCTGTGTCATGGATTGTCCCTGTTTCTTAATGGCCACAGTCTTTGGCTTACTATTTTCATTATGCTGAAATACATCGTCCAGTGGCGTTCAGGAAGAGTATTCAGGATGTAAAGTTGTAAGTCACTGCAGGCTCTAAGCTCAGCTTCTCCACCTCTGCCCTCCACTTGGCCTCTACCCTCTGTCTGGAGCATCCCTTCCGCCAGGGACTAACGCTGTGATTTGCCATGGTATGGACTGAGGAGGTAGTCACCCAGCTGGGTGAGGCAAAGAGAGGGCTGCAAGCTTAGATAAGTCCTCTTGAATTTAGCTTTAGTGACTTGGTAGGAGTTGCCTTCAAGTGATGATGTTTTTTGGACTCTAGAGGGCAAACTGCCTATCTATCCTGGCATTCGGATAATAAGTTTTTTTTCTTTTATGAATCAATAACTGCTCTGTAATCTTTCAGTTTTCAAAACTTGGTAGAAGTGATCTGTGTCAGAGTCTCTCTCGGTCTCTTTTTCATTCTTTTGTTTACTTTATAACTTTTATGAGTGTTATAGCTCATGGTGCATGTGATCACTCCACCATGGTTAACTAAGAATTATGTCTGTGTTTTAAACTTATGGATGGGCTCAGGTGTTTCTTTTCACTCAGAACAATAACGGAAACAGCATGAAAACAAAGGAAAATGGGTCAGCAGTACCATGTCCAGGATACTGTGCTGACTCAAGATGTGCAGGCCCTGGAGGTGAAGGTGAGGAAGAAGGAGATGCAGGAGGCAGATGCAGAGCAGTGCTCTTGAGTGCCCTAATGCTGCTTGGAACAGCTTTTCAAGACAATGAGTTTGGAAATGATTTTTAAAGGTTTTTCTTTTTTTTTTTAAATTCAAGTGAAGCTTACATTTCAGTGATTTTTGGTACATTTATAGAGCAATGCAACGTTTACCCACAGCAATTTTCAGCACTGTGATGATCCAGGTAAGATACTCATACTCTTTACAATTACTCCCCGTTCTAACTCAGAGTACCAGGCAAGTGCTAGTGGTTCTGCTTGTGTAAATTGGCCTTTTTATTTTCTATTTAAATTAGCTCAATGTGTAGCATGTGATTTCTTTCACTTCCTGTTTTTGAGGTTTATCTATATAGCGGCCTGGTGGTTTCTTTTTATTAGTTTATAGTATTCCAGTATATGGATGTGCCATACATCTGCCTAGATGTTTGCCGGTTTATAGACACCGAAATTGTTTTAGTTTAGTTGCTCTTTTGAATGGTGCATTCGGAAGATATTTTTGCCTGGAATCATGTTCTTGTTCAGAGGGCTAGCTGCCTCATGGGACTCTGTAGGAGAGAAGGAGAGAAAGGAGCAGGTATTTGTCTGCTTGGGTCTTCTATTTCATCAACTTAACCAAACACCCTTTCTGGCTATACTACCCTGAATGTGCCTGATCTCTGATTCTCATGACAGGACTTTGGATGGGGGCTGGGCTGGGGTGGGGGAGCATTTGAAAGCTCTGCTTTCCTAGAATCTTCCTCTTCCCTGCTCTTGCTGTAAGGCTAAGTCATATTCTTGAGCTGTGAGTACAGTTTCTTACTTCTGTACAGACAGACTCTACTGTCACTGAATTCACTGGCATCAGAAACCACGTTTCTCCTTCTCCCTCTGTTTTTAGATTTTATTTTATAAAGGTAGCCAGTGTCGTGATGCTGAAGACTAGTGTCTTTCTTTATCCCAAATAGGAGCTGTTGATTCACCAGGATTAAAAAAAAAACAAGGTTCAGAGGAAGGAGGAGCAGGCCTGAGAGGGCCTGAATTCCACTCTGGGATCACACAAGGTGGCAGGAGACAACTGACTCGTGTGGGTCACCTGTAGCATGTGTGCACATGCTTAAAAATCTGTATTTGGACAGAAAAATGTATCCCAAGTTAAAGAAATGATCTTCTCTGTTATGTGTGAAGGGATGAGGTTACTCACCTGAATTTGCTCCAAAAGTTTCTTCATAATGTTTGATGGGGGAGTAGGGGTGGTATTGTGAGACAGGATGTTGCTAAGTAACCCAGACTGGTTTTGAACTTCTGATCCTTCTCCCTCAGCCTCCTGAGTGTCTGTCTGAGTGTTGAGATTATAGGCATGTGCCAACTTGTACAAATTTACATTTTTTTTTTTTTTTTTTTTTGGTTTTTTTGAGACAGGGTTTCTCTGTGTAGCTTTGCGCCTTTCCCTGGAACTCACTTGGTAGTCCAGGCTGGCCTCGAACTCACAGAGATCCGCCTGGCTCTGCCTCCCGAGTGCTGGGATTAAAGGCGTGCGCCACCACCGCCCGGCGGACATTTTTTTTTTAATGATTATCTTATTAGAGACTTGAGGCATTAGCTCAACTCTTACTAAATGTTATAATCGTGCACATTTGGAAAACTCTTGACCTGGGAGCATTCTTACCTGTTTAGACTGTGAAAGAGCACTGCCGCCTCTCAGACTTCTTTGCCCGCCTCAGGTTTTTTTTTTTTTTTTATGTTCTTTGTATAATTGCTACGTAGCTTTTATTATGTCATTTTGAGATCTCGGGTAAAATATTGTTATTTGAGTAAAGACTGCATCAAGGGACAGACAGTCCTGCTTAGGGATTCCCAGTGAGATCCTGAGTGTTGGGTATGGTTGAGGATGCGCCTTCCAGTGGCGCACAGTTGTTGGCCATGTTCATTCACTTTTCCGTGACTCAAGTCCCAGGGCATGCCAGTGTGAACTTGGGGTGGGTAGCACCTCAGCCCTCCGAGGCTATGGGTGTTCTTCCCTGTCATTCCTGCTTCTCTCTCCTTTGATTGTCAGGGGGAAACATGTGGATCCTCAGCTCTTACCAGTGATTTAAAGGCTTAATACTTATTTTTTGGTTCACTGTCCACAAGTGTTTTGAGCCTAGTCAGCTAGGCGAGATCTCTTATTTATTTCTGAAATGCTTGATGTGTGTATGATGTGTGCCAGGCACTCTGGGAACAGTGAACGAGAAAGTCAGTCTGTGCCGTTGTGTAGTTTATAAACCCAGTGTTAGGCAGAAAATGAAAGGTTTAAGAGAGTGATAGTACAGATGGAGTGTTGCAGGGGCTGTGAGAGAACATGAGACTGTAGCAGAATTGCATTTGGGAAGCGGATACAGTGGTGTCCACAGTAGAGATTCTGTGCGTGAGGCAGAGATTAGTGAGGAGAAATAAAGAGTCCCTAGATTTCAAAGAAGCCATTTAGCCCGTGACTTTACTGTCTCGGTGAATACCACATTGGAGGCTTGAATAAAGAGAAGGCGAATGAGGAGGGCCCTGGGTTTATCATGGTGATTGCCTCTCTCCCTCAGTTTGCTTTGAGCTAGCTGTGTCTTGGGAGCTGTTGCCTCCAGCAGCTGCTACCATTGGGTGTGGATTGCTTGGAGTCTCCTGTATCAGTTATGCACGTGTCAGCCTGGACATCTCTTCAGAGGTGGAGCTTGTTAGGCCTGGAAGGTCCTTTGAGTAGGATTTGGAATAATACTTGGAGAGTGGAGACCCAGAGCAGGCCACATGTGACCTATACACAGAAAGGAGACTGCTTTCCCAGGTGCTGGCCCCCCTGATCTTAGAACTTGAAAAGGGGACTTCAGTAAGATGGTTACATTGGTTACAGGTTTGGGGATAAACCCGGGTACAGGTTTAAAAGTTTCTGTAGTTCCCATTATAGAAATAAATGATTGAAAGATGAACTTTGCATTTCTTTTTTAAGCTGCTGTTTACAGTTAGTTGTGGGTCATTTAATGCTGGGGGTAGATTATGAGAAATGTTGCCCTTGAGGCATTTTATTTTTCCAGTGTGTACCATCAGTGTGTGTATAAGTGAATACAACTGTCACTAGGCAGGATGCCGTCATGTGTTTAGTCTGTTACTCAGCACATAATTGTTTGCTTTTTTATAATATGGATACAATTTTATTTTTTCTGAGCTTACTAAGTAAAATGGCTTTGTTGGATTTTGAAAAATAATACTAATTGAGTACTTATTTTAATTTTTAAAATTATATTTATTTGTACATGGGCACATACGCACATGTCTATGTACACGTGGGTGCGAACATGCTATAGTGTGAGTGTGGAAGGCAGAGGACAGTTTGCTAGAGTTGGTTCTCTCCTACATTGGACCCCAGAGATCAAACTCAGGTTGTCAGGCTTGGGCAAGTGCCCACACCTGCTGAACCATCTTGCAGGCCCACAAAATGAATAGAATATCTCTAACCTTTTCCTGATCTTACTAGAAAAGAACTCTGCAGCTATTAATGCGAGCTTTCAAAGTGTGAAATTTCTTTTGTTTTAATAGGGCTTTGTCAGCCATCAACCCCCAAGATTGAATTAGATAATTCATTTTTCACTAGATTTTTACTTCATCAGCTGAAAATATTTTCTGCTGCTTACTTATTGTTACATGAAAGAAGTGATTTAATGTTAAATGTTATGTGGACTTTGTTTCCCCTTGGCTCTGTGTGCATATAAGGACTTTTCCCCTTTTTGTCTTTGGGAGTCTCTCCCCCCAACCCCATAATTCCATTTTTTTTTCTTTGCAGGGTTACTAGCTGTAATTTCGTTATTTTATATTTTGTTTTAGAATTTGTAGTGGTGCACTACTTACTTATTTATTGAGATAGTTTCCCTTTGTAGACTAGGCTGGGCTCCAACTCAAAGAGATTCTCCTGCTTCTGCCTCCCAAGTGCTGGGATTAAAGGTGTGGACCATCAAGCCTGACTTTTAGTGTAAATTTTTAGCTTACAATCTAAGTTCAGATGTCATACATTTCATGTGTAAGAGATCTCCCATTCCTGTCCACCTGGCCTGTGTTTTTACCTTTTAAAAAGCAAAGGTAAAGTAGGAAAGGGTTTCTCTCAGCTTGCAGTTTGATGCACATCCATCGTGGTAGGAAGGCGTGGCAGCAGGAGAGTGGGAGTCTGGGCACATTGCAGCTACAGTCAGGACGCATGCAGAGGGCCCTTTGCCTTTGCAAGCTGGCTTTCTCTTGTTTGAGTCTAGGATGCCTGTCCATGGAATGGTGTAGCGGACCTTTCCATCTCTTTTAACCCAGTGTGGGCAATCCCTCACAGGCATGCCCAGAGGTCTGTCTCCCAGGTGATTCTAGGTCCTGCTAGCTTGGCAGTATTAACCCTCACATGGCTGTCTTGGTCAGTCCTCCCTTGCTGTGAAGAGACACTGTGACCATGGCAACTCTTACAAAGAAAGTGTTTAATTGAGACTTGCTCACAGTCTCCAGGGTTTAGTCCATTGTCCTCATGGCAGGGAATATGGTGGAATGCGGGCAGACTTGGTAGCTGAGAGTTCTATATGTGGATCCCCAGGCAGCAGGAAGAGAGAAGAGAGGAGCTGAGAGTTCTACGTCTGGATTGGCAGGCAGCAGGAAGATGGAGACCCTGGGTTTGATCTGGGCTTTTGAGACCTCAAAGCCCACCCCCAATGACACAATTCCTCCAACAAGGCTACACCTCCTAATAAGACCACACCTTCTAATTCTTTTAGTAGTGCTACTCCCTAATGGTTAAGCATTCAAATATATAAGACTATGGGAGCTATTCTTACTCAACCACCAAATTCTACTCCCTGGTCCCCATAGGCTTGTAGCCATATCAGAATGCAAAAATGCATCCAGTCCAACTTCAAAAGTTCCCATTGTCTGTCATTCTCAACATTGTTTAAAAGTCCAAAGTTCAAAGTCTCTTCTGAGACACTTTGCAATCTCTTAACTGCAACCTCCTGTAAAAACAAAAATCAAAAAGCAGATCACATACATACTTCCAACATACAGTGGCACATAATATACATTACCACTCCAAAAGGGAGGTAAGAGAGCATAGTGAGGAAATACTCAAGCAAAGCAAGACCTAAAACCAGCAGGGTAAACTCCAAACTCTGCATCTCCATGTCTGATGTCAGAGCACTTTTCAGATCTCCAGCTCCTTTCATCTTTGTTGACTACAACATACTTATCTCTCTTGGGCTGGCCGCACACCTGGTTTGCAGCTCTTTCTTGGCAGGTATCCCACAGCTCTGCAATCTCCAACTCCTTGGGGTCTCTAGTGAAATTAGGCTTCACCTTCACAGTTTGATGTAGTGGCCTCTGTGGCCCTCCGTTCAGGGACACCCCTGACACATGCCTGGCCTCAGCAGCTTTTCTTAACTGAGGAGGGAGATGAGATTCCATAACCCCTTTCTTGTATCTTTGACTCTAAAGCCAGAACTGTGTGTCCCAAGCTGCCAAGTTCTGCTGCTTGCTGGGCTAGAACATGGCCCCCTTGTTCAATTACAGTTATATCAGCTATCTGTTGTTGATGGTTTTCTTCACTGTTTAAGCTTTTCTTTAATTCCTTCTTGTTAGTTGGAAGTTTAGCTGGGTGGGATTTTGCCCTGAGGTCACCACTCCCCTTAGTCCATTTAACACCAGGCTTTTCTTTAGCTTTTTGTCCCCTTGAGCACAGGACTTAGCTCCATTATACTCCCTGATGCTTCTTTTCTCCTCAAACTGTATGTTTTGTAATTTTTCTTAATCAGCTTGCTCCTTTTCAGTATAGGTCTGCGTAAGACTTTCCACTAATAACCATATGACAAAGTCAGTACTAGGTCGTCTTGAAATCTCCTCTGCTAACACTATTAATTCAAAACTCTTCATTTTAGCCTCAGACAGATTTTTTGGGACAAGGGTAAAAAAACAGCCACATTCTTTGCCAAAATATCACAAAAATTGTCTCTAGTCACTTACTGATATTCTTCCCCTCTGAAACTTCTTGAGCTGGGCTCTCATAATCCACATCACCCTCAGGACCACTACCTTGCATGCTTTTTACTAGGATAGCCTATTAAACCCTGCTTAAAACATTCAACTACTTTCCTAATCCAAAGTCCACATTCTGCCATATAGCATGGTCAGGCCTGTCACAGCAATACCCAGCTCCCTGGTACCAGCTTCTGTCTTGGTCAGTGTTTTGTTGCTGTGAAGAGGCACTCTGACACTGGGCCTGACTTGAGCTTTTGAAACCTCAAAGCCCACCCCCAGTGACATACTTCTTCCAACAAGGCCACACCTACCAACAAAGGCCACACCTCCTAATCCTTCTAAGTAGTGCCACTCCCTGTGGCTAAGCATTCAGATATATGAGCCTTTGGGGGCGATTCTTGCTCACCTACTACACATGACCTTAGAGTATTGTGGCATACTAGTGGTTACACTGTCTGGTACTTGTCATTTTTTTTTATTTAGACCTGTATTTCTTGTTATCATTTTTTTTGTGTCTGAGGATTTTCCTTAATTTATTGTTATTATTGTTACTATTATTAGTACTAGTATTATTATTTAGTACAAGTTGGCTGATAACAAATTCTTTTAGCTTAGCACATCTGAAAGCATTCATTTTTCATATCTGAAAGATATTTTGTTGGGTATAGCATTCTAGGCTCATATATTTTCCTTTCAGTATGTTATAGTTCTACTCTGTCTTTGTTTCCATTTTCCCTCTTTTTGAATCTGTTAATCCTTTGTTCCTTTGTTTATAAATGTCGTTCTTTTCTGGCTGCCTTTAAAACTTTATTTTTATTGTTGGTTTGGAGTGATTTGATTATCCTGTGCTCTTGTGTGTGTGTGTGTGTGTGTGTGTGTGTGTGTGTGTGTGCGCGTGCGTGAACACACGCATACGTGCACCCTGTTGTTTCCTGAGACTCTTGCAGGGCTTCATTTGGTCACTATTGCTCAGGTTTCATGTTCACTTACTCTCTTAAAAAACAAACTTGTTTTTATTAAATTCTGTGTATGTATATAGTTGTGGATATGTGTATGTGAATTTGGTGCGTACAGAGGCCAGAGGCATTGGATCCCCTGGAGCTGGAGTTCCAGGGGCTTGTAAGCAGTCTAATGTGAGTGTTGGGAACCAAAATTGGGTCCTCTGTAAGAGCAGTGTGAGCTTTGAACCACTGAGCTGTCTCAGTGCCTTACTGTCTTTTTATCCTCAGTGTCTGCTTTGCTAGTAGTCTCATCCACTATATGTATTTTTTAATCTCAGACATTAACATAGTTTTTTTTTTTTTTTTTTTTCTTTTTTCGAGACAGGGTTTCTCTGTGTAGCTTTGCGCCTTTCCTGGATCTCGCGCTGTAGACCAGGCTGGCCTCGAACTCACAGAGATCCGCCTGCCTCTGCCTCCCGAGTGCTGGGATTAAAGGCGTGCGCCACCACCGCCCGGCTAGTTTTTTATCTAAAGAGTTTTGGATCTTTTTTGTATTTTTCTGGGCTTTATATTCTCTCTAATTTTTTGAGCATAAGAAATAGCTATACTGTTTGTTTTAAGAATGTCATCTGATTCTAACCTTTCAATTTTGCAGTTTTCAGTTGACTTATTGTTCTCTTATGGGTTATGCGTCTCAATATGTTAATCTTTCACCATGAATTTTACTGTGTTTTAGTGCTGGGTGTTTATTTATTTTTTATTCTTGGAGGTATTCTTGAGATTTTTTCTGGGAGGCAGTTCGGTTACGTAGGAGAAAGTAAGTTGATCTTCTGGCGACCCATTTCTCTGATTTTTAAGTAGGAGGCAGCAATGGTGGGTCTGGTCCTAGCTGTTTTTCTCTACTCAGGCAAGATATTTTGTAGTGCTGAGTTCCCTCTGAGCTCTGCAGTCAGCCGTCTCTATGTAAATTGGCTCTGTTCCGTCAATTCTTTTCAGTGTATATTTTATCTCCGCCATAGGTAGTCTCCTTATATGCATGTGTTGATTTGCACTTGGCTGAACTCACGTGGGCCCTTTTTCGAGCTCGGGGTTCTTTATGTCTGGGCAGCCCCTGCATTCCTGCCTCTGTATTCCCATTTTAACTCTAGCTTCTTAGTTACCCAGACTCTCAGCCCCTCCTTTGCTAAGGGAATAGGCTGGGTTTTGCTTCGGTTTCTTCTTGAGTCATGACCTGAAATGTTGGAGGGAGTAGGTAGTTCCAACAGTCAGGGATCATTCATTGCCTTTCATTCATTGTTTGACATCCAGTTTCTTCTCCACCCCCCTCCCTCCTTCCATCTAAAAACAATTCAGTGTAGGTATGTATGGTGTATATGCAGATGCATCTGTAAGGCAGTGGTTCCCAACCTGTGGGTCATGACCCCTTTGGGGTTGCATATCAGATATTTTCATTCTGATTTATAACAAAATAATTTTATGGTTAGGGGTCACCACAGCATGAGGAACTTTATTAAAGGGTTGCAGCATTAGGAAGGTTGGGAACCATGGGTGTAAGGAGAACAGAAGAAGATATCCAGTGTTTTCCTCTATCACTCTCCCCTTCGAGACAGGGTTTCTCTGTGTAGTTCTGGTGCCTGTCCTTGATCTTGCTCTGTAGACCAGGCTGGCCTCAAACTCACAGAGATCCACCTGGTTCTGCCTCCCGAGTGCTGGGATTAAAGGCACCCGGCCTCTGTCTATTCTTTTGAGGCATAGTCTGCCTCTGAACTTGGGTCTTGGGTTTTCTCAGCAAGGCTGGAAGCCATTAAGCCCCAGTGCTTAGGTAGGTGTTGGATGCCTGGCTTGTTACATGACTCTGTGATCTGTGTAATTGCCTGGCAAGTACTCTTAACCACTGAACCATTTCTCCAGACCTCCTTTTTCTTTAAATCAGATCTTGCTGTGTAATTAGCTGCCGTGAGGTCCTCCTTTCTCAGCCTCTTGAGTGTTGGAATGTGAGGTGTGTGTACTGCCATACCTGGCCTAACATCTAGGTTCCTTGTTTTTGAGTGTCTCACTGTTAAACCTTGGCTGGCCTGAAACTTGCCTTGTAGACACAGTTGGCTACAAGCTAACAGAGCTCTGCCTGCCTCTGCTGGCATTAAAGTTGTGCACCAACATGCCCACCTCCTCCTCTTTTTTTTTTTTTTTCTGATAGTAGTATTGATGTGTGGAACAAACGGCTTTCGAAGGAGGGTTTTTTGTTTTGTTTTGTTTGTTTGTTTGTTTGTTTGTTTGTTTGTTTTGAGACAGGGTTTCTCTGTGTAGCCCCTGGCTGTCCTGGAACTTGCTCTGTTGACTAGGCTGGCCTCAAACTCAGAAATCTGTCTGCTTCTGCCTCCTGAGGGCTAGGATTAAAGGTGAGAGCCAACACTGCCCGTCTAGAAAGAAAGAACTTTTTTAAAAGAGTTTTTATTGTGATGTTATTCATTTGTCGCATTGCACACCCATTTATGACATGATCTCCATGGCTTTTAGTGTATTCAGAGTTGCACAGGATAGTCACAGTCAGTCTGATGACGTCCTTCAAATAGACTCATGTTCTGGTCCTCCTAGTGTCTGATGCCTTCTGCACCTCAGCCCTACGCTACCACCTTGGTTTCTGCCTTTTATGGATGTAGGTACTGTTGACATTTCATAGAAATGGGCCACACCATGCCTGTCTTCTTTCAGTGTGATGTTTTCAAGGTTTATACATGGCGTAGTAGGTGTCAGGACTTCGCTTCCCGTGTTTGTCTGATAGTATTCTATTGTGTGGTTATGTTCATCTGTTGATGGACATGTCGTGGTTTCCGTTTTGAGCTACTAGGGGTAATGCTGCTGTGGGCATGTATGCACAGCTTCTGTGCAGACTGTTGGGACTGTAGGAGTCTGTGCTAAGTGTGACTTTTTGAGGAACTACAGAGTGTCTAGTTTCTGTGACACCCCCACCAGCACCAGCGTATAGTAATGTGTGTGTGTGTGTGTGTGTGTGTGTGTGTGTGTGTGTGTGTGTGTGTATATTTTACACTCTTGCTAATGCTTGTACTATCTGTCATCTTCATTATGGTCTTCATAATGAGTATGGAGTATTAATCTCATTTGTGGTTTTGATTTGCATTTCTCTGATGACTAATGGTCTTGAGCATGTTTTTACTTGCTTTTTAGCTTTTTGAATATTTTTATGGGTGTGTTTTTCAAGTCTTGTAGCCGTTGTTTAAGTTGAGTGATGTGATTTCTGAATTTTCTGCCCAAGAGTTCTTTGTGTGTCCAGGACTCCCAGGCACACAGTGTGCAGCATCTTTCAGAGTTCTGTGATTGTACTTTTACTTTCTTGATGATAGGTTTTTTAAAGCATATTTTTCATTTTGATGAAATCCAGTTTGCCTCTTTTGCTTGTGATGTTGGTGTCATATCTAAGAAGCTTTTTCCTAATCCAAGGTTAAGAAGGTTCACTCCTGTGTTTTCTGCTTTGTTTTATTTAGCTCTTAGATTCATTTTTTAATTAATTGATATGTGTTTCAAGTTGTTTGAATTCACCCATTTTCACATGGACAATCTGATTGAGCACCATTTCTTGAAAATCCCCCTTTAAATTATTTTAATGCACTTGTTAAAAATCAGTTGATTAAGCTGGGCGGCAGTGGCTCACGCCTTCAATCCCAGCACTCAGGAGGCAGAGCCAGGCGGGTCTACAGTGTGAGATCCAGGAGAGGCACCAAAACTACACAGAGAAACCCTGTCTTGAAAAAACAAACAAACAAACAAACAAACAAACAAGCTGGTTGGTTGATTTAAATGTGAGAACTGCTGGACTCTTACTTCAGTGATTGCTATGTTTATCTTATCCCACATCTCGATTACTGTACCTTTGTAGTGTTTGAAATTAGGAAGTATGAGCCTCCTTCCAGAATAGTTCATCTAAGAGCCTGTTGATTTTGCTAATCTTTATTGATAGTGGATCTTGACATATGACATATTTTTAAGGAACATTGTTAGCAGTTGCTGTGAATTTTTCCATTGAGTATTCCTTTCAAAATTAATATTTCACTTTTTCTGCAGACTAACATGCATTTATACATCCATGTATTTTAGACCATCATTTTTTGTAAGGAGGCATCTAGAAACATTGCTAAGTCTTGCTTGCTTGCCCTGTACATACTTCAAAGAATAATTTGATTATGCCAGTGATTTCAGGATCTTAATGATCTTATAAATTAGGGGCCATACAGTATAGAAGAAGATAAAAAATTTCAAGGAATGGGAACCAAGCCAATATCTAGATGTAAAATATCTTCAAAAGATTATGCTGTGAAACATTTCCAGAATATGTACAAATTCTATATGTAGACAACATACCTTCCAATATCACAAAAATCTAGTGTGATTTAGGGTAGATCAAAGACTGTCCATGCAGCACTAAGTAATGGTTTGCTTTGATTTCCCAGAGCCAATTAGCTCAAAAATTTTGTTAAATTCAAATCTTTATTTTGCTTAAAATATTTCCAGTAGTAGGAAGAATGTGCTTTGCTCTTCCAGTGTTCCTGTGACAAGTGGAAAAGATCTTAGTCTCCCGTCATCTGACCCTACCAAAAATACCATACCAAGGGGCTTCCCGTTTCAGTTGCCGCCCTGAATGGCCTCATGAAAAGAGTAAGCTGGCGAATATTTTTGTCTTAATACTTCACTCATACAATACAAATAAACCTCAAACTGATCCAGAGCAGATCTAATCCAGAGTTCTAAAGAACAATGGTGATTTTTTTCCCCCCTCCCTGGACAGGGTCTCACTGTGTAACCCTGGCTGTCCTGAAACTCACTGTATATAACAGGCTTACCTTAAACTCACAGAGATTGAAAGTGAATGCCGTCATGCCTGGCTCTTTTCATAATTTCAAAGCATGGTTTTCATTTAATTTGTTCAACTGCTGGTTTATAAATATTAGTAAAAGAGGAACTACCCAGAACACAGATTTCATCAAGCAACCTGTTGAGACTAAGTTGTAGAGAAGGAAGTTTTTGCTAAAATGCATTTCCTTTACTGTGAAGAAACCTTTGTTGAGAAATTAACTTCAGCTCTGAGAAAATGGTGGCATTTCTGTGCAGCCTATAAGGAACATAATATCCTGACATTTCAGTTAGGGTATTTGAAGAAAATATTTTCTCTCCACTACAGAAGTTCAAGAAACTTATTTTGCAGCTATCCTATGTGACTACCTATAAGACCTCTGTGGTGGTTTGAAAGAAAATGACCCCCAAAGGGAGTGGCACTATTGGCAGGTGTGGCCTTGTTGAGGAAGTATATCACTATGGGGGTGGGCTTTGAGGTCATCTGTGTTCAAGATACCACCCAGTGTCTTAGTTTACTTCCTGTTGCTTGCAAGATGTAGAACTCTCAGCTCCTTTTCCAGTACCATGTCTGCCTGCATGCCACCATGTCCTGCCATGGTGAGAATGAACTAAACCTCTGAAACTGTAAGCTATCCAAGTAGATGGTTTCCTTTGTAAGAGTTGTTGTGACTATGGTGTCTCTTCACAGCAACAGAAACCTTCACTAAGACAACCTCTATCTTCTGTTTATCTAAAGCACCCTTCAGTGAACGTCAACTCTGATACTAACCAACCTAGTAGGAAAAGTTATAACTCCTTTCTACATAGTTTTGCAGACCCTTCTGATTTCCATGTAAGCTCGCTTAGGATTAGGGGCAGTCTGGCAGGACATTTTGTTTGATCTGAGATGAAAGAATGGATCTTCTAGAGACTATAGACCTTTTCCTGAATATCAAACCCATCAGTCATGGGACTAAAATCTACGTCCTGCTAATTAAAACAAAATCAATTAAAAAATGCTTGTCCTCCAATTTCCATGAATTCCAATTTATTTATTAACAGTCCTCGCCAGCCCCTACCCCTTGAGACAGTGTCTTGTTATGTTGTCCTGGCCAGCCCTGGCTAGCCTTGACTTTTAGTAATCTCCCAAGTGCTGGGGTTATGGGCCGGTGCATCATGTTTAGACTAGTTCCTCAATAATTTTCATTGTTCAGAGAATGTGATAACAATGGCAGGTCTTAGGAACTACAGGAACAGATGTGTGTGAGTAAACTGTTGTGTTCTTTTGCTTGAGCCACCATAACAAAATGCCACCGCCTGGAGGCTGGACTGCAGCACTGGTTTTCTGAGTTATAGAGATTGAAGTCTGAGATTGTGGGGAGGACATTGCTGGTGTCTCCTGAGGCCTGTCTCCTTGTCCTGTCGAGGCTCACTTTCTCTTGTGTCTCCCATGGCTTTTCCTCTACATGCCTCCCTGGTGTTTCTGTTCTTGGTGAAATGCCCTACTCTTAAATGGACATTGGTCACATTGGACGAGGGTACTGATTTTTAACTCATTTACTGTTATGTTCCAAGGTATTGTAGGTTAAGGCTTCCACATAGGGATTTTGAGAGACCCAGTTTGGTCCATAACAACACACACACACACACACACACACACACACACACACACACACACACACACACACCCTTAGGACAAATTAACTGCTGTTGAGTACTAATGCTTTATTAACTGATCAATTTGTAGCTTTATTTCTTAAAATAACAAATAACAGTGGACATTATAATCAGATATGTGGCATATTCATTTAATACAGGAATTTCAGATGCTTATTCTAGATGATGCAGATAGAGAATTGGTAATGGACGAAAGAAGTGCCATCCTTGTGGTTTAAGACAACAGAGGGTAAATGTGTCAGCCGTTCCTCGGTGAAAAGCCACTCTCCAGACTTAGTGACCTAACCTGTCCTTTTGTTTTCTCATGATTATGCTGGGTCCAGTGGTGGTTCTAGTCTCTGCTGTGTCACCCAATAGTTAACTGGAAAGTTTGTGCCCTAAGAGGGGTTGGCAAACGTTGAAAACACCCAAGCCTTCTTTGGTCACATCAGTTTTCCCTTTGTTCTTTTAAAAGTAATGTTAAAAAGATTGACCATGAGGAAGAGCTGATGCCGAGGGATTGAGTGGAATACGGTGCTGCCCTTTAAAAAATGTCTTCATTCTAGCAAAGGCTCTAGTCACCAGTAGTTGTAGTGTTAGCAGAGGAGAGGAGTTTCATCTAACTTTAGAGAGGACAGTAGCAGTGACCCAATGGGTGGAAACTTTGCTTTGGTTTAGAGCCTCAGTTCATGCATGGCAATGCTAGACCTGCTTTTCTTAGCTCTACAGGAAATGAGAGTAGGGCTCAGTAGAAGGAAGTCCTGTGTACCCAGCTTTCAGTGTGCAGGCTTCTCATTGGTGGTCTGGGGGAATAAGCAAGTTGTTCTTGCTCCAAAAAATGCTGACTTTGAAAAGGAACTCAGGTACAGCTATAGTAGATTTCCGATTCAGTAGGTCTAGGGTGAGGCCTGGGACTCTGCATGTCTGCTCTGGTCCTCTGTCATGTCATCTTGATTCCACACTTTGAATACTGAGAACACAGGAGACAGAAGTTAGCCCAAGAGTGTTGGGGGTTAGCTGTCGACGTAGGTGTTTCATTGGAGCAGAACTAGTCCAGTGTCAGTTTGGATTGTTATTGTGCAGGGTGAAGTGTTGTGTGTAGCCACACAAATTGATGATGTGAATAGATTGAGTGAGGATTCTAGTTTGGGGGGACTCAGTGTCCTTAGTAGAGAACAGGGTATTAGAGATTTCAGTGTCTGACCCTTGAGTTCACAGATGGAGGTGGGAGCTTTGTGGCTGCCCAGGACCTGGGTTACAGAGATCTGGGGGCTCCAAAAGTCTTTCCTTTTAGTGAGAGTACAGATAGGTGATGCTACTTCCTTACCACCCCTAGGGGGATTTGGTGATATTGATAGCATTAGAAACTCATGATGGGCCTCATTCCATTTTGGTTTATAGTGCATTTCTAGAATAAAAGTAAAAGTGTTGAGAGAGTGAGTGAATAGGAGGCCTGACTTCAGAGTGAGGTGGTCACAGAGTAGGTAGGCCCAGGGCCAGAGTGGCCTCTAAACCACGGCAGAGAGTTTCTAGTAAAAACAGCTGAGGCCATTGTGATGTGGAAAAAATCTACAGGCCCGTACAACGACAGGCTTTCAGACCACAGCTGTGTTCTGAGTCAGCGAGCCCGGGCAGGTATAAACGTAATCAAATGGGTAACTCAGGGAAGCAGCTTATGCATGCCCCTCCCCGTTTTGATTATGTGCTCTTTCTTGCATCTAGAAAGCAGTCAGGAGAAGGTGAGGGACTACAGATGTTGTCACAAAAGCAGTGGCCGGAAGGTAGGGTGAACTTGATGAGGGGAAGACAAGTGAGAAAGAAGCAGGTTAGAAATTAGTCCTGGTAGTGATTTGCATGTGCTTACGCATGCCTTTTGTGGGCTGGTGGGTAAGAATGTGCTCTTACATTGAGGCTCTGGAACTACAGAATGGTAGTTCTGGATGGAACTTTGGGACCCCGTATTCTCTCACTCTGGTCTAGAAATTCCCAAGACCCAATGAGGTAGAGGAACGTGGCCAAAGGTTAATGATGCTCCAGTGTAAATTTCCTCACTCCCTCCTCTCTCTCCAACTGAACTGTCTTGTCTTCCCACTAATAGTGTTATCGGAAATAAATTACTTTCCAGGGTTTCCAGACTAGTGCTTTGAAGTGAAGGAAAAAACACTGAGCTAAGTTGTAGACTGACTAAAAATTCCTACGGTCACTTTAGTGATTTGTCAAGATTGTTTTCTGTTTTGCTCAATTCAGTTTTACTGTTGCTTTGGATAATACAGTTTTTACTGCAAGTAACAGAAACGTAGTGGAATCCCAGCCAGTTACAAAAGTGGCTCTCTGTGACACGATGACTCCAGGACTTAGGGCTGCTGGTCTTCCACTTGGCCATCTTAAGGATGTAGCTCTGTCCTGCATATCCTTCCCAGCCGCAACCTCTCTTTAAAAAAAATACTTTTATTATTTTAGGTGCAGATACTGTAATAAATGTTATTTTATATCAGTTTTAGTTTTTAGGCTTTAATTTCTTTTGTTTTTAAAGATATGTTTCATTTTATATGTATGAGTGTTTGCATGTATTTATGCGCACCATGTGTGTGGTGGTGTCCTTGGAGACCAGAAAAAAAGGCCTTGGAGTCTCTTAACAGTGGTTTTGAGCCATCTGAGGGTGCTGGGAACAGAGCCCAGATCCTCTGCGAGCACAGCCAAGTGATCTTGGCCATTGAGCATCCTTCAGTTCCCTAGGTTGTGATTTCTGAAAATTTACTCATGCATCTTAAAGAAGTCTTTTGAGTTGAGCATGTTAGACTAGGTTGTAATTCCAGCAATCTGGAATCTGGGACAGAAGGATGTGAGTTCCAGGCTAGTCTGGACTGGTGAGACTGTTGATGCCCCTTCCCAGGGAGGAAAATCTTTTGTTAATGATCCTTTGATAGGAGAATAATTAGTACGTCTATTTACTGTAGGCCGTTATGTAATCTGGAAAAACAAGTTCAAGTGTTTATTGCTGAATTTGGGCAGAGTTTATACAACTTTTGCAGTTTGTTGCATCAGGCAGGCCAGTCTTCAGAGAGTAAGTTTTAAGACTATTTCCTATGATTCATAGGAATGAAAACCAGATTTTGTATTTGGACCTTTCAAAGCACTGAGTCTGGCTGAATTGCATTTAGCTTTATTACAGCACTTTTCCTAGCATTAACTCAGACTCTACTTATCTAGAAGTATAGATTTAACATTTCAGTTTTACAAGTGTGACTTTGGTAATTAATTTCCATTGTCCAGTTAGCAGACTCAGAGTTAAAACAGAATTAAGTTTGACTACTATTGGAAATCGTCAATATGACATGTCACTCTACAGAGGTAATCCCTGGAAGCAGCTCAGTAAACACAATCCACCTTCATATGCCTTTGGAAAGGAACATTTACGTTTCGTTTCTAGGCCCATGTAAGATCTAGGAGCTCGCCCAGACTTGAGAAGGAGGGAGGACGTTAGAGGAGACTGTCAGGGCAGTGTCTGAGTAGTGTGTTCAGCCAGTGCACCACCTCAGCTCTTAACTCTAGCCTTTGGCCTGCTGTGTGAGAGGAAGTGTGATTAGTATTGAATTAGAGACTTGTCATAGAGCTTCACTTTCCCCAGCAGTATTTAGAACATAGTCCTCTCCCACCTCATTAAAAACAACCCCAGACCTAGCAACAAATCAACCACATAATAGACCTGCTCTCAGTGAATAACAACTGCTCAGTTAGCTGTGTGAGCCGCTGACTCCTGCCGTGCCTGGTGAGTGTATGTCTACATCCATGTTCTTTTGAGTTTGGAGACTGCTTACTGTGGTTTATAGGGAGAAAGTAGTCATAAGAAATTTTAAGGGAAAATTTAAGACGGAATTGTCCATGTTGCTCAGAATCATCTTGGGGAGCTGTAAAGCTTCACCCCAAAGCAGAAAAGGCAGTTTTGAACAGTGGCACAGTGTTTATCTGAGGTGTGGTTATAGCTAATTGAAAACTTTCCCCAGTACCTGAAAGCAGCAAGTCACAACAGTGCTTACACAGTGTAGTCACTAGGCAGATCAGAATAAAACTGATGCTTGTGCTGCAGACCCAGGAACAAAAGACTTGATTATTCCTCAGTGCTCTTTGGGCATTGCGTTTTTGAAAGCACTTCGATTATCTTGTAGTGCACCCATGCTTCTAAACAGCTGTGCTTTGGGAGCACCTGTCGGTAGCCAGTGTTGGTTTGAGACTTGAGCAGAGATGGAATTCCAAAAAGATGGGCAGTCTTTTGTACTCTTCCCTTACACACACACACACACACACACACACACACACACACACACACACACACACGCAGGAATAGAACCAAATTTGGAGCACAATTAGGACTTTAGGTAGGAGATATTTAGAACAAGTGAACTTGGAAGGTTACAAGGGTGCAGTTGTTCTCCATAAATCAGTGCGTGAGTAGCCAGAGTAGGTGACATTAAATTCATCCCCAAGCACTCTAATTTCCCAGTTTAGAACGCTGCCAGAGTTAGACTCATAGGCGCTAAAGGCAAAAAGTGTGTGGAGTTTGCTTGGGGCATGGGAGGCAAGGGATTTATGTTATACAGACCTGTGTGCGGGTGGCCTTGGACAGTGTCCACTTGTAGCTTCTTTCTTTAGCTGTTCTGCTGAAGGAGGGATGGCAGTGTTAGGAAAAGAGCAACGATAACAGACTTTCACAGATTGGTTTTGTGATCCTAAAAAGACCGCTTTAGATCCTAGACATAGCAGTGTTGACTCATCTTAATGGATGCATCTAATACAATGTGTGGCACTTGGTGAACATTTTAGAAATTTGATGAAGTCTGGCAAGAATTCTTTATCATGCTGGGAGGTGGTGGCACATGCCTTTAATCCCAGCACTCAGGAGGCAGAGGCAGGCGGATCTCTGTGAGTTCGAGGCCAGCCTGGTCTACAGAAGAGTTCTAGGACAGGCACCAAAGCTACACAGAGAAACCCTGTCTCGAAAAAACCAAAAAATAAAAATAAATAAATAAAAATTAAAAAATAAATAAAATGAAAAAAATCTTTATCATCTTTCCTTTTATTATAATTCTGCTCATTGGTAGAAAAAAAGTTTCTCAAGTAAAGTGAGCTATTGTCCATTATGTGGTATCACACTGAAGTGTCTGTAATAGGAAAGATTGAGGGTTTGAAAATACTTTAATTGAAAAATCTGTGCCAAGTCAAATCTTGAAAGTATAAAAAATGACCTGGTAAAAAATGTTATCCTGAAGTGCCCCCACTTTTTTTCTAAATTGTATAGCTAACAATTATGTGCTACATAATTCACTTTTGTATTAAAAAAAATTTAGAAGAGAAGAACCTCACAGATAAGTCTGAGGCACATAATTGTCTACATTGTGAATTGTGCAGAATGCAATTTAATGTGAGAATCATGTAGTTTCCTTAAAAGGTTGTCCTCAACCTCATATAGCAAGCCAGAGTTTTAATACACTTACTTTTTAATTGCTCATCTCAGTATCTGCACTGACACAGCACAGTCATCCCTAGTTTTCAGACAGTGCTTGGTTCCTCCCACTTACCCAGGCTTACCTTGGAGACCTCATGATTCTAGATGCTACTCTAACCTGGCCTGTGTTTCCTGTGCTCCTGCCGTTTACAGCTTGTGAGTTGTAAGCCAGTTTGTCTCTGCGGTAGCCTGTCTTCTGATATTACCTTGCAGGGAGGGAGAGGGTTGAGGCATCAGAAAATCTAGGTCTGTGTCCTGAATGTAGTGTCTAAGGCCGCACATTGTGCCTGGGCTTGAGCACCAGCCTGGGGAGAAGAGAAAGCTTCCGAGAAAATGGGCTTAAGATTCTCACCAAAGAGAACATTAGAAACTAGAATTGCGGATGAGAGGAGTTCAGCTCATGTGGACTTGGAGGCTAGGAGTCAGAGGTAGCTTGGATGTAGTTAGTTAGCTATTTGGATTTGTTGTGGGTAGGGTGCCATTCAGAGACGGAGAAGACACCATTAAAGTCCTGCTACCTACCCTCTCACTGGCAGCGCTTCAGATTTCTTTGGTCAGTAACAGAGTCCTTTATTTTCTCTTGGTAGCAGGTTTACCTTCACGCACATGGTGTAGTACTGCATTTCAGTGCTGTCAAACTAGATTCCTGTTAATGATGGCAAGGAAGGCTTATGTGGGAAAGCAGGGAAGTTCTGATTCCAGGGCAGAAGGCAGGCCAGAGAAGCTGGGTGGGGGGCACACTTGTAAGTGTTCCTCATAGCAAACATCTGGACTAGTTGTTTGCTTTTATTTTAGATTTATTTGATTTTATGTGTATGAGTGTTGTACCTAGTACCCACAGAGGTCACAAGAGGGTGTTGGACCCCTTGGAACTGGAGTTACAAGGCTATGAGCCAGCTACGTGTGGGTTCTGGGAATTGAACCTGGTCCTCTGCAAGAAAAAGTACCCTAACCATTGAGCCATCTCTCCAGCCCTTGGACATTTTTGCCAAGGCTGTCCTCCCTCTGATTTTCTTCTTCTCTGCTCTGTCAAAGTGGACCTTGTCAGGGTAAAGGTCTTTCTTTACTCCTTGAAAGGTCTTCTTGAACGGACAAGTCAGTGTACTGTGTACATGCCACCTGGTCTCTTTTGATGCTAGAGTTTCCTGTTGGCTTTGCTGTGGAGGGTGGGGACTTGGATTTTCACGCAAACACTTGTCAGAATATTCTAGTTATTTCTCATTTTGGGCAGGGTCAGAAGGCTGTGGCTAGAGGATTGTTAAATCAGTGAATCCAGGCTTTCTTTTGAAGTATCAGGGCCTCCAGAGAGTTTGAAACAGGAGGGAGGGAAGACCTGCCCAGCATACTGGGTAGGAGGGCATGGAACTGTGTGGCTGAAGGTGCTGCTCTGGCTGCTGCTGGGAAAGGCCCGGAAGAGAAGATAAACGTGGAGGTGTGTGGAAGAGTGAGTGCCAGAGACAAGAGAAGCCCAGGGGGTGGCAAGGTGGAGCTGTCAGATCAACTGACTTTGACACAGAGATGTGAGCAGCTGTGACTGCTGGCCAGGCTTTGCGGACAGTTGATGGGAATGATGCTTTTCCTTCAAGGGGACATCCACCTGCTTCCAGCTTTATTGATGGATGGCGTTTGCCTGTTAGCCGTCTCAGAAGCCTACTTCCCGTGGTGCTTTACTCCACCAGAGCATGTTACCATGGAGTGTTCTGAAAGCCAGAATGGCAGACTTGCTGCTGTGCTGTTACTGTGGTCAGGATCCTTCCCTTTGTCTACGAAGACCACAGTGGTACCTTCATCCTGCCTGGCCTCTACTTTTGACCTTACAGTTAAAACTGTTCCCATGGGAACTTGACTGTGTCACCTTCTTCAGCTGTCCCCCAGTGCTGCGACATGCTGCTAGACACATGCTGATTGGCCCACCTGACATGCATCCCTCCTGGTTGACAGCTCTCTAGTTTTCTGTCAGGCCCTGGTTCTACCTCATGCACTTAGAACCTCTGCTGCTCTCTGCCTGAATTCCTCTCTGGTTATAAGTTCAGGGGTTTTGTCTATTGCCATAGCACTTGGCATTTTCTGCGGTCTTTGGTTAGCATTGGAGAGGGCTCACCACTACACCCTCTGGCTTATCGCATAGCTGAATTCAGCCTAGCCTGGCATAGTAATCCATTCTGTTGCCCATTCCTACCCACCCCGAGAAAGTTTTATTCGGTATGTCTTTTTCTGATCGCTTACTGAAGTAACCCCTTTCCAACGGGCTCTGTAGTTAGTGCCTGCTCTAATTTTACAATGCTCTGCACATTTTATGTCAGTGGTGCTCTTTTGGGATGTAGAATTAGTGCTCCTGACACAGTTTTTTTTGGCACCCACTGGGTGCTACATCAAGGTTTGTTGAGCAAAAGATTCCCCTTCGGAAAGGTACGTATGAAATTATAAGTCCTGGCAGTGAAAAGCTTCATCACTTCTTTCTTCTTGCCCCCCCCCCCTTTCCCATTTCTTCCTTCCCCTCATTGGGCTCATTTCCACTCTCGTAGTATGGCTTGCTATGTTATCATGAGCTGTCCACACACAGGAAAGGAGGGGTGTTGGGCAATTTGGAATTCTGGTTGTGAAAGTTAGTCATTGTGACGAGCCTGTGAAACACAGGTGATAAAGCTGCTACTAAACTTTAATCTGTGAAATTACTTGTCACCGGAAGAGCTGCCAGCCTGATAGCTTTACGGCTGGAATGTGTGCTGTTGTTTACTGCATAGCAATAGATGGTGCCTTGTTTTGGTAAAGACCTTGCTGTTTCCCTCCTGACTTTTAGATTAAATTATATTGGTCACAGGGTTCCAGAGAACTAGCAGTGTGCACCATCGCTACAAATGACTAGTGAGGTCTTAGCAAGGCGAGGTGTTTTTCTTTCTGTCCCCTCCGCCCTTTGCTATTACTAATTGTTGTCTCATTTGATGGATCACAGAGTAAGATTGGGAAATACTGAGTTGTTACATTTGGAGAGAGACAGCGCTGGAGTAATCTGGCGGGACTGCCCAGTGTCTCATTAAACATGTTGATGAATGCACACAGGAGAGATCCTGTGCTTCCTTTCCTCCTTTGAATCACTCAAGACCAGGGTCCTGTGCTTGGAACAGGTGACTCAGATGAAAGGAAGTTTGGAAAGTCAAACTGCTCGTTTCCTGGCTGCATGTTAGCATTTGAGGCCCAAATTAATTAACGCCTTTCCCCCTGCTTTTCTTCCCTTGATCTTGCATGTAAATTCTTGTCTTCTTTATTTCTCTCTGCACAGTCTTAGTTTTCCAGGAATGAGTGGAAATACAAAAGAGTGCTGTCATTAATATCTGTTGCTCCTGCTGTGTGGCAGGCTTTGGGCTACTGTTCTGAGGTCCAGAGAGGCTGCCTAACATGCCAACATTATTCTGCGCTGCTCCTCCCATGCCAGCACTGTGGCTGAATTAGTGGAGTGTGGGCAACAGTCAAGAGTGTGTCTCTGCAAGGAGGAGAGGAAGCCCCCTTTCCTTCTGAAGTCTCTGAAGTACATTTCACTGGTCAAGTGGGATACTTGAGACTAAGGCTCACATAAATGTATCACATAAATAATCCATTGGGTAATTACAGTTACTAATGGTTTCTGACAGGAAACTCACTTGGACTTGGGTACAGCCTTACCTGTGGGAGAAAACGACCTTCATGCTTTTGACAAAGGACTGGTTCTAGTCCACACTACAAGAAACTGACTTTAAAAGCGGATGTCTCTAGTTTCAGCAGTTAAAATCAGTTTGAAATGAACCAAACGATGGAAGATGACGATGGTGCTTTGAGAATTGTGTAGAGTGAGAAAAAAAATAAGATGTTCAACAGAAAGACTTGTGTTTGTTAAAGGCTGTTGGAAGCCGTCTTATGTGTCCACCATTTCCTGTGCTCTGGAGTTCTTGATTCAGACCCTGCTTCTGTGCACATTTCATAACTGCCCTTTGTTGCCCCTTTTGTGAGCGTGTGCTCTCTCTTTACATTTCAAGTTCCTGACACCAAAGTGGTGATGACCTTGAGAAAGAGACTGACCCAAGCTGAGGCCATTATTTGTCAGTGTCACATGAGGACCAGTTAGAGTACCTTATGAAATGATTATGAGGGCTAAGTGCTCCTGAAGGGACCCACCTGATGGAGTAGTGAGTGACATTGGCCAATACATTGCTCCTTGGCACTTCCGATAGGCCATGTGGTTGGCACTGTTAAACCGTGGTTCCTGTGAGGGAGAATCTGTAACTTAGGACAGTCCAAGGCCAGGCACACAGGTGGAGCTGCTGGTAGTTCACGGCTAAGCCTGTGACGATCCTTGCTGTGGATTCCTCAGAGTCCACAGACAACAGTGCCCTTTGTAAACACAGTTACCTTTGGTTAGGAAGCACACTTCCCAGATGAAGATGATAGTTCCCGAAGATGGAGCTTTGCTGTCTTCTGGTCATAGTATGGATGACCCCAAAGGAAGATCGATTCTAAGGACATGTCATATGTAAAAGGAAGAGTGATCATAAGGATGTGTGTCATATGTAAAAAGAAGCATTCTTCTTGATGCAGGAATCCTGAACCTTTCCTGAGCCGTCACTTGATTCTAAACACTTACAAACCTACCTTTTAGCCATTCAGTATAATTCATGACATAAATACAAGGCAAGAGCATCTTGCTCTCTTCTTTACATCACCTCCCAAATCCCTCTCTCTGAGGGGGGTCTTGCTGTGTAGCCCAGGTTGCCCTGGAGCTTTGCTTTGGCCTCCTGAGGAATATCAAGACTATGGACACTAGCTACTGTGCCAGCAGAACATTATTTTTGTAATAGTTTATATGCCATGTACTAGGTTGGTTGGGTCATTTTTTCTCTTTGTTTCTTTGTTTGTTTCTTTCGCGTGTATTTGTATGGTTGCACAGGAGTGGAGATCAGTAAACAACTTTTAGGAGTCCTTTTCTTCTACCATGTGGGTTCCAAGGAACAAAACCAGGTAGTCAGGTGTGGCAGCAAGTGTCCTTACTCCTTGACCCAACTTTGCTGAACTGTCAGAACGGCTCTTAGTATTTTTCTTTTTTTTTTTTTTTTTCCGGTTTTTTGAGACAGGGTTTCTCTGTGTAGCTTTGCACCTTTCCTGGAACTCATTCTGTAGCCCAGGCTGGCCTCGAACTCACAGAGATCTGCCTGCCTCTGCCTCCCGAGTGCTGGGATTAAAGCCACCACCGCCCAGCTTGTTTGATTTTTCTTTTCTTTTCTTTTTTTTTTTTTTTTTTTGGCTTTTAGTATTTTTAATAGAAGTTTCTTGCAGGTTTCCAACTATTTTCTTAGTGGACATGGTGCTGTATATATAAATAAATAAGATAGATGAAAACACTTCCTTTACAGTGGTTACATAGAATTTGTAGTGAAACCTTAAGCCGTAGAAATTAATTCAGAATTTCTTCAGCTAGAGACAGTTACTTCTTTGTCCTCTCCACTTTAGTTGAGAAGTCAGATGTAGCTTTACTGGGAGAACCAGGCTCTGCACCATCCGGGTGGGTCTTGCCTGTTGCTTTGTAAGATGCTCTCCCTTCCTGTTCTTGCTTGGACATGGCCTCTTTCTCTACACCAAAAGAAGTAAGAGTGAGGGCAGGGTTATTGGACTTTTGGGGTACACTGGCCACATTAGGGCAGGGTTATTGGAGCCTTGGGGTACACTGGCCACATTAGGGCAGGGTTATTGGAGCTTTGGGGTACACTGGCCACATTAGGGCAGGGTTATTAGAGCTTTGGGGTACACTGGCCACATTAGGGCAGGGTTATTAGAGCTTTGGGATACACTGGCCACATTAGGGCAGGGTTACTGGACCTTTGGGGTACGCTGGCCACGTTAGGCCCCGAATGAAGCCAGTGAGTTTCCTGGGCCGAAAGAAATTTCTGTCACGGCTTCAGTGCAACACCTGCCGCGTGGGGCTGTAAAGTGATTTGTTATCATCTTGATAGTTCCTCCCTCTCTGTTGTAATTTCAAGCCCACGTTGTATTCTGTCTAATTTGCTCTATAAATCTGGAATAGTCCATGAGGAATTTCCTGTCTTCAGTGGAATCACAATCTGAAGCTGAATTTTGACCTTGGTGTCTACAGTTACTGTTGGTTCAGGTATGCTGAGTAGACAGGCGGGTGACAGTCAAGTGGGAAAATGCACATTTGAAGAGCAGCCCGAGGTTTCTCAGCACTGTCGACATAAGCAGAGCCTTTTCCTTGTGTGCTGAAGAGAGCCTTGTTTTCAGAGTAAGGGAGGGAGACAGTCTGCTCGGAAAACCTTGCTGGTTTATGAAAGGGAACATCCGCTCCCTCTCTCCTTTCCTGTACTAATCACAGCAGTGAAGATTACGTCAGCCTTTGAGTTTCTCCATACCTTAGCCCTAAAGACAGCCCTTTAGTTGTTGTTCCTGTCTCTGGGGTGATGAGGCTGAGCTTGTGGGGGCTGTTATCTCACCCAAGGCAAGAGAGAGTTAAACTCTGCTACTGCAGGACTCTGGAAACTAGTGATTCTAGACTTGGTAATAGGCATTTTTCCTCCCTTAAGGATACCACAGATTCAGTGTTAATGTTGGATTCCTGATTCATGCTAAATTAGATCAAGGGCATTTTATTCTGTCTCCTTCCCCTTTGTAATTACTTAACTTTAATTTCTAATGTAAATTGGGATAGTATTCACCTTAACAAAAGTTTGATTTTTCTAAGTGTAAAGACCAAAACTGGAAACAAAATCATTGGCATATGTTTTGGGACATGCTGCACTGGGTTCGTCCCCCTCTTTCGAGCATTAACTACCAGTCCTTGTGGTATGTATTTATCTGATTCTCAGTGCCCTTATTTGAAAAAACCAAACCAAACCAAACCAGCCATCATAGTAACTGATGGGGTCAGGAGGCTGAAGTGAACTTACACGCCAGTGTCTCTGAAGACTGAATGCAGTAGCTGACTGGAGTTAGCTAGCAAGAGTTTGTCTGCCAGTCTTGAAGAGCTTACAGTCAGTCACTCTGAGGCAGATTTACATGTCAACAGATGAATAAATGTGTACTGATAGATTGTAGGAAAAGCACTCACTAGTGTAGGGGTATAGTGGACATCTACTATTTGAAGATTTCATTACCAAAGGCATACATAGGTCCAAGAGCTGTGAGATCTGGTCCTGGGACCTCCCATGCTCCAGTGGGCCTTGCCATGTGTCCAGAAAGAACTGTAAAGTCCCCTTCAATGTCTTATGCCCTTGAGTTGGTTTCAGCCTATCTCTAGAGAAAGTGTCATCCAGCAGTGACTGGGAACCTCAACCTCTCTCTCTGGTCCCCTGGGATTTCTTTTGGAGGCCTCCTCGGCATGTGCCAGCATGTTCTAATCGTGATTAGTTCAGGTTGAATGACAAGGCACTAGGGCTCTGGACTGCAAGCCTTTGGGTAACCTTGGGTTGTGTCTGATGTCAGTGATCACTTTGGAGTGGGTTGTTTTCCCTAAGTCTTTGAAATGAAATTCCTTCTTCTTTCCTTGGTGTCCTGTGAAGCATCTCCACTCCATTGCTAACTGTGGGCAGGAGTTAAAGGAGTGAGAACTTCCCACTTCCTCTGGTGCTACCTTGTGAGGGAAAAACTCTGACCCGGTAGGTGTACAAAGACTTGACTGACTACTTGATGGCTCATTCTTGCTTTACAAGTGGCAAGCAGTCTTCCTCACACAGTGGGAGTGACAGGAAGAGAGTCCTGGGACCGTTCAGGGACCACCCTTACAGCAGTCGCTCACAGGAAGGAAGAGCTCTGATTGGCCACTGGGATCCAGTGTGTCTCCGGGCTCCAATTCTCAGCCCCAGTAACCCACTTCCACAGATGGGTAGTGCTCCCCCATGTGGCAGGGCCATGGTGAGCTCTTCACGGGGACTTGCATTTTGTTGGAAAGATGTTGTCACCCTTTATTTCTGTCCTGACTGCCCTACCTCAGATTCGATAACCATTTTTTACCAAGGAGAAAAGTACCACAGCTCTTCACTGCTGTGCCAAGAACGAAGTTGATCTGGCCGATCGTTCTGCCTACAGAGCTACAGTGCAGTTTAACTTCGTGTGGTAAAACAGAACAATACAGAGTCTTGGAGGCATTGTTTGTAATCTCCACTGATTCTAAAACTATGTGAGCTGCAGTGGCCGCCAGAGTTATGATAGGAACCACGTGTCGTTCAAATTTTCCTAGAGTGCACATGAAAATATGGAGAGGAATAGGTAAGCTTGATTTTAATAGTAAGTTTTGTTTAACTTACTATAGCTGCAGCTATTGCTTCATCATTTTAAAATGTCATTATTAATCAGGCAGTTTCCTTTCTAAAAAAATAAATCCACTGTATACTGTGTATTTAGAGTACATTTTCCCACCTCTCAGATAGGCAGAGCAGATTCAGGGAATTTAACCTTACCTCTCTTCTAGCTTTTTGGCCAAAATTGAGGGTTGTGAGAATTTGATTTATAATTGAATGAAACTGTTCAGTTCTTTTTTTCTCCTCAATGAATTTTAGATGATAGATTTACAGATTTGCTCTCTGGCTAGTATGGCACGATGTGCTGCTCTTTTGTTTGGGAGGCCTGAGCTTGTGTGACTTCTTTGTGTGTAGTGGTATGCGCAGGCTGGGTGGCACTGGGGAGGACTTGGAGGACTTGGCCAGGTGGCTTTTCTGTCCATAGAAAAGGCCTGCCTACTTCTTATCCCGGGTGAAGTACAAATTCTTCACTGAAACTTGGGACTTCTGGGCTGCAGTGTGTTGTTGCTGACACAGCAGGGTTTATTGAAAGGGCTGTTCACACCTCCATAGGTTAGCAAAACAGTGTTTGCTCCCGCCCTTCCTTTCTCCCAGACATATTTTGAAGTTGGCATCCACAGAAGAGTTGACTCTGAGGATGCAGGAGGAAGGTGGCAAACAAACCTAATGGGTGGGGTGGCTTTGGATTGTTTCTCTGCACTTGACTTAGGTCAAGAATGGCCCATATTTCTTTGGGTCTGAGGAGTGTGATACGATGAACCTGGTCTCCGCAGAAGGGACTAGGCATTTCAGAGCTAGAGTAATTAAAGACTTCTTTAAAGGACCAGGTATTCCCAACTTCTAATTAGAAAAGTCTGTACTGCATATGACTGCAAATTAAAGCAGCGCACGCAACTGGGAAAGGAGTCTAGATGGCACTGCCCAACAGCCTTGTTTATTTCTTCTGTTTCCAAGGACTCTTTTTCCTTCCTCAGCCTCCTGTAGGGATTAGAGGAGCTGTCTGTCATACAAAGTTACCAAAAAACAACAAAAGCTCCCAAATGTTATCTCAGTGCTAATTGTGTCTGTGTTGGGATAAGAAGTAGGCTTTGATTAACCTTTGCAGCCTTTAAAAATAATCGACTAGGCTTGGGGTAGACTGCTCTCACTGTGGCCATTTTTTAAAAATGATTCTTATGAGAAATGCTTTGGAGACACTTGAGAAACTTGGAGCAGTTGATAATAACTTTGCCATTAGCCTCAGAGAAACAGAAATACTTTAAATGTCTTTAGCATATTGATATGTTGGGCATAATTGTAGTTTATATTCCATCTGTTCAAAGGGACAACCACACCCTGAGGCTGGGGGTGTGAAACAATATCATAGTAATTTAGGAAGTATCCTAGAGAATTTCAGTGGGCTTTGCACGTAACTCTATATGTGCAAAAAAGCCTGCTTTTTGGCTTCTGAATAGTCTAAAGTGTAGTAAGTAAAGCTGTTGAGAGCATGTTAAATTCCCTAAAAAGGTAGCTAGGTATGGGAATGTGCCTGTACTGGACTCAGAAGGGACATGCTTGTGATATACAAACAAAACAACAAAAAGCAACTCCACTCTCCTGCTTGGAAATCACACAGTTGTTTGCTGTTAGGGGATGAACTTATTGAAGCTTTCGTTTGTCCATATAATTTCTGTTTATCACTCTTGACCCTGAGCTTGGGATAGCAGGAGACTACGTTTAGAAATAAAGAATGAAGAAACGTATTCAGGCTTAGCAGGATGCGCTAACAAAGGTGGAGGCTGCTGTTGCTGTAAGCCATCTACCGTTATATCTTTTCATTCCTCTTCTTTTTAAAAAGTTTTTTTTTTTCAGTGTGTGTGTGTGTGTGTGTGTATGCATTCATTGTGTATGATTGTGGAGGTGTATATGTGGCGGTCAGAAGTGGGCATCTGGTGGCTTCCACCTTATTTTTGAGCCACAGTTTTGTTTTTGTTTTTTGTTTTTAAATTGAACTTGGAGCTGATGACATTGGCCCTAGGTCCCTAGGGACCTCTTGTCTCTGCCTCCCCAGTGCTGGGACTCCATGTGTGTGCTGCCACACCAGGAATCTTATGTGAGTGCTGGACATCTGAACTCAGTTTCTCCCCCCTTCATGAGCCATCTTCTGGCCCATCATTTCGCTTCCCTTCATCTTGGTGTTTTAGCTGTCTCCAAGGCTGACGGCTTGGCTGTGGCACTGATCAGAGCAGTAAGAAGTGAGGCAGTACCATGTCCCTGCATGGTTTGAGTCCCCAAACCTTGGCTAGGGCCTATGAGGGAGTGAAGAAATGGCAGACACAGGGACACAGAAAAGCTGGGATCAGGTGGTCTGGGCTCTCTGGAGAAGCTCCGGCACTCTGGAGCCCAGTGTGTTTATCATATACATCTGAACAGGGAAGGGGTTTATTGCACACAGCTGGAAAAGGATAATCAAGGAGGAAGGTTTAGTTAATCTCTATAGGAACAGTCTCTGTTGGGGACTGTTTCAGGCTGTAAACATCTGGGGGGAAGGCTATAGTGGACATTTTCTGCATACACTGTCAGCATTTGCACTCAGATCCAAGAAAGGCTTTGCCATCCCGCTGAGCCTCACCTGAGGAAAGGCTTTGCCAATTTCGTGGGGCTGAGACTTTGGTCCTTGACATAGCCAAGCTTATGTCAACACACATCCACTCAAGACTTGACTTGCTCCCTACGAGATACCCTTTCTTGTTCTGTTGGTGTTATGCCACTTTCACTTCCCTGACAGTGTCCTGGAAAGTATGACAGAGCTTTATGATAGTGTTTGAGTTATGAACTAGCATTTCTGGAAAGATTTCTTGTATACTGTATGGATGCACACATTCTTATCAGCTGAAGAAACATGAAGTCAACTAATAAATAGACTGAAGAAACGGGGAAATTGAGTGGGTTGTGTGAAGTAGAACACTGCCTTCCCCAGAATGCTGTTCTGCTTTCCTGGCACACCTGTGCAGTGGAGAGGGCGGATCCGAAGAGTGATCCTTTCCTGTTTCCCAGCCACAGCATATAATAATTAGAGCAAACAGCATTGCCTTAGACTTCATCTGTGAATGGAGTGTCTCTGCTGAGAATGGACTTCCTTTTTCCCCAACAGGTGTTTATTGGGTCCTTCCTGAGTGCTCCCCACATTGATTGCTCTTTTCGTTTATAGGAAGAAGTGGCCTCTGCTCTCCCTTCTGGAGCAGACAGTGTAGTGAGATAGGCAGGTAGAGAGCAGATCGTTCCACAGGAGGTGTTGAAGCAGATGGCAGTTTCAGTTAGACACAGGACGGTTGTTCGGAACTTGACTGCTGTCCACAGCTACAGAATTTAGAGGCTTTAACTGTGTGTGCTATTTTATTTGGGCTCCCTAGGTTTGCATACACTTCAGGTTTCTGTGTACCTATGGAAGCTAGGAGAGTCGAGTGTTGAGGTGGGCGACGGGGTATAGATGACTGGATGGATGAGTGAGAAAGAGGGTGAGAGAGAATGGAGGGGAAATACATTTGTAACTGACTCAGAAAGCCTCTTTCAGTGTCCTTTCACACACCAAAGTCTTTGCACCTTGAATACCTTCAGTGGCCCAATTTAGCAGACGTTGTGTATCACAGTCAGCGTGTGTCATGTGTCCGTAAACACTGAAGTTGCTTTGTTTTCTGTTGTATTTTGTCTCAGTTTAGACCCAGAGGAGCCAGCATAGTGCTCATCAGCCAGGATGAGGTGTGGGCTGAGGTTCTTCTGCTTCCTTGGCAGTGTTTTGTATTTTAACTGAGGAGTCTCACCCTCATAGCGCAGGTGACCTTGCTGCTGAGTTGTGTGAGCGTTGCTGGGCCTAGAGTGCTTTCTTTCCAGTGCTGTGGGTGCTTCGGTACAGTTCTTCGATTTTTGTTAGGTTTTCCCTCGGAGCCATCCCTTCTTTCCAGAGTTTTAAAGTGGACTGACACTAATTTATATTGAAGTTGAAAGTTTGACATGCACACGGATAAAAGAAGTCAAAGTATTGGAAGCCTGGTCTGTGAGTCAGGGAGAATAGCATAGGATCACCCTGGGCCACGTGGGTTTGAGTTTCTCAGGCTGTGCCCTGGCTTGTCTCTTTCTGAGCAGTTCATTCAGTGATTCATGTGCCTATCTGAAAGGGCAATTACATCATTGGTTCAATTTTGCATTGGTTCATTCTTGGCTGAGAAGAGGATGCCACTCCCCTTATTAACCTGTATTTTCTCATGATCACAGCCATGTGACAGAAGCTACTTGGTGTTAGACAGTTCCAGGGTAAAGAAGGAGGGAGAGAAACAGGATGATCTGGAAGGTTCGTGGAGGTAGGCAATGTGCCAGCACTCTCATGTGCATATCTGTTTGAGGTATCATATTCCCATTGAGCTAAAGAGAACATGGGGAGCTTAATAAGGTTGAGTTACCTGTCTGTGATTGTACGGCTTGAAAGGTGCTGGCTTGGAATTCAAGGTCTTTCCATTGAACAGTACCGAGAATTTTCAACTACATCCATGCTCCATATCATCATCATTGCTGGTCCCTGTCTGTGTCTGTCTATAAAACCATGGCCAACTGAAGTGCCCCTGTTCTGTTTTTCCTGGTGCCAGGTTCTGCCTATAGGAGCATTGGCAGCCTTGTACCGATAGAGTCATGGCACCAAGGGTAGAACAAACCATAGGACAATGCTGGTTCTGTCTGCACCATAAATGACGGTGGTAACAATGGCATTTACTGTGTGTTCTGTGCGTGCTAGAAGTTAAGGGAGAGCATGCTTATACTTACACCGTCTCAGTTAATTCTGCAGATTATTTTGTTGTCCTTTCTTAGGTGATGAAACTTAGGCTTAGAGTTGTTTATGAAGTTTGCCTGAGTTCTTACAGAGCTAGTCAGTGGCAGAGTTGTGATTTGAGATCTTGGTTTGAAATGAAAGCTTTTGAATGCGCTTTGGTGTTTTTGCACACAAACATTTTCATTGTGCTGCTTAGAGGAGGTTGTGGAAATGCATTTCCTGGAGAACTTAGCAAAACAGGGCAGGCAGACACCTTTTTTTGTTGAGAAGCTGAAATATGAGAAATGAAGTAGTTGGTACAAAGGCCTCATCTAGCTCTGATCTGTGAAGCACAATTATAGTGATTTCGAAAAGTGTGTGAACCATTTTTAGCATTTTTCGTGAGTTTTATTTCCAGCCATTTTGTCCACAAGTATTCACTCACTGATCTCATTTAACTCAGTAAAAACATTTTCAAGCTTTAATCTAACAGATAATCCATCCCAAACAGTATTCAATATAGAAATAGCCAGCATTTGAATGTATTCTGCTGTTTGCTTTGGATTTAATCAGCTCTGTTTTTATAAAGTTCCCTTCACTCATGTGGCCTAAAGAATGAACCATCTGCATGATTTGGTCTTCAGCAAGACATCTTGTCTCTGACTGGAGTTTTTCCCTTATACTTTGAAGAGGCACTAATGCTTGGCTCTTACCATTGCTCATGTGTGGGAGGGTGGTCCTAGCAAAAATGAAGCCAGGTTTTAGAATGATTAGCTAGCCCAATATGGCATTTGGATTTTCTTTCTCTTAATTGAAAAAGGCTCCAAGAATGACATTCCTTTTTTTTTCCTTCGTTGTTTGATATCTATGTGCACGATCTTTGTTTTCTCATTTTGTGAATGAGTCTTGTGCAAGGTGTCAGTTAACAGTAAATGCATTTTAATGTCTTCTGTTACTGTTCAGATTCAGGAGCTGGTTGCTGGCCCATTTGTGTGAAATCACTTTCTAGTTCTGGGTTATTCTGCTGTTCTTCTGTCGGGGTTGGAATTGGTGATTGAAGTTTGCATTAAGCAGAGTGAATTAAAGCCCTAGGAAAATTTGGTACTAAAACAGCATCGATGTCTGAGTGTTCAGCAGCTAGCTCAGTGGTGGAAAGGGAGAGAGCCTTTTTCGCTTTATGCATTTTCAAGAGTGGTGGAAAGTCCAGAGGAAGGCCATACAACATAGTAACATTAACAAAGACTGACCATCAAGTTGTGTGTGGTATCACAAGAGTGAGTAGCAGGGTTAGATGTATTTGTTTTCATTTGTGCCTTGCTGTTGGGAAAAAATAAAGATGAATATTTACTGCCTAGAGTAACCTATTGAAGGTAGTTGGGGGTGTGGACAGCTATTCTTTTTTTTTTTTTTATATTGTATTAGTTAAGAAAAGTTAATGAGGAATTTGCCTGTGCTAAATTTGTGAATGATGAATAACTTAAAATGACAAGATTTTGTCAAATGTTTTCTAAAAGTGAAATTTGTTTTGATGACTTTTTTTTAAGAAGAGTGAAAAATTCTATATTCTGGTCTAAAATTCTTAAAGGTTTTCTTGTAGGCTTTATAGTAAAGGCTGTGAATTCGTATGACCAGGACGAGGGAATGAATAAGTACTTCAGTCCAGCAAGGGAACACTGTCCTGTCTTCTCGATCCTGTTTTTTCCCCACCCTCTATTTTTCTGGCTCCAAGAATCTACTGGATGAAAAGTCCACACAAGCTAGTGCTGGGCTGAGGACACTGGAGGAGGGGCTGAAGAGTATCATCATGTCTACCAGATCAAAAGCTTCTGTTCCTAGCACACTGTTCATCCTCCAATCTGTAGCTGAGTTTGGCCTCCTTCCGGGTTCAGTGTTCTTGTTTTTGGACAGGACAATATATAAGCAGGTATTTGTGTTTCATTAAGAAGTGTGTATGTCAAGGATGACCCCAGCTAAGACTCCTAGCATTAGTGGAGAGGGTACCTGAACGGGCCCTCTCCTGTAATCAGATTGGTGACTACCCTAATTGTCATCAGAGAGCCTTCATCCAGTAACTGATGGAAGCAGATGCAGAGATCCACAGCCAAGCACTGGGCTGAACTCCTGGAGTCTTGTTGAAGAGAGGGAGGAGGTTGTACTGGGCGTGGGGGGGGGGGGTCAAGGTCATGACAGGGGAACCCACAGAGACAGCTGTCCTGAGCTCATGGGAGCTCACAGACTCTGGATCACCAGCTAGGGAGTCTGCATGGGACCTCTGCATGTGTGTGACAGTTATGTAGCTTGGTCTGTTTGTGGGGTCCCTAGCAGTAGGATCAGGACCTGTCCCTGGGACATGAACTGACTTTTGTGAACCCATTCCCTGTCCTGGAATGCTTGGTCCTGCCTCAACTTGATATGCCATGCTTGTTGATTCCCATGGGAGGCCCTCCCCTTTGTGAATGGAGACAGAGGAGGAGTGGATGGGGGAGGGGGTAGAAAAGAGGAGGGAGGGGAAACTGGTTGCTATGTAAAATAAATGAAAAAAAATTAAAAAGTATGTATCTGTTATAGAAATGCTGGCCATACTTTTGTGCATGTAGGAAACCTTATTCATAGCCAGATTTTTATTGTTTGATAGAAAGGGATAACAAGAGTCAGTTTTATTTATTTTCTTTATTAGCTACCTTTTTGAAAGTTGTGTATTAGCAAAGCATTCTTGGCTTGATTTTCAGACAGTTTCTTTACATCCCTCACTTTTCTTTTTCTTTAAAGCACTTTAGATAAAGTTTTTTGTACTAATAAGGTCATAATTAATTTATATTTTGAGGGATAACTTTTGAGGAATGAGAATTATATGAAAGGACTTAAACTGAATCTTCTGTGTTAATAAGGGAGTAAATATTTGCTTTCTTATTAGTCATTGGCTTTTTAATTATTAGTTCACTGAAGATTTGATTGTGCCTGCCCTTGTTTTTTTACAGTAGGAAAGAGGTATTAAAATCTAACTCACCTTTTTTGGGGGGAGTGAAAATGTTTGCATTGTGAACATTTTGGATCTTTGAGTCATAGGTACATCATAAAATAACAGCGTTTTTCCTTAGTTGACTGCAGAGAGAGGCAGGAAGTGAATCCACAGAGTGTTACATTTCCTCTTCCTGCTTCCTGTGCTGTGAAGGAGCTGTCCTACTGTGCCTTCCCAGGTTCAGGGATTCTGCACTGCCGGTCCTGGCTAGCGAGTGAAGTATAGCAACACCCTGAATGTTGCTGGTCTTGGAGAGGCAGTGCATGGTCGTTTTGTTTTGTTTTGGTGAGTCAGTTTCATTATGTTAATGAGGGTTAAAGTAAGCTTAATGAAGTGAGCAACTTTCCGGTAGAAAGGTGTGCTGTCTTTCTCCCTGTATATCATGAGCAGAGTAATGGTATACCACCCCTCTCTGTGTCTGAATCATCTTTGTTTCAGGAGGTCATGAAGACTCTGTGATCTTAGAAAAAAAAAATTGTAGGCTCTAAGTGCTGCTTCTCAGACCCTCCTGCAGGATTTCAGTGTGGGCATAAATAAAAATTGTAACTGGCAGGGAACCTGGGAGCTGCGGAGATATCATCTAGTTCAGCCTATTCTTGTTTGTAGCTGGGAAAACCAGTGCCTATCCTGTAGTAGTTGAAAAGGTACTTTTTTTTCCCTCTTTTACTCTTGAGGGGGCCCACCACCCAGCTCCCAAATAAATCACACATGAAGCTTTATTCTTAATTATGAATGCCTGGCCTTATCTTGGCTTATTTTTAGCCAGCTTTACTTAACTTAAATTATCCCATCTACCTTTGCCTCTGGGCTTTTCCTCATTCTCTTAATTCTGTAAATCTTACTCTTATTCCGTGGCTTGCTGTGTAGCTGGGTGGCTGACCCCTGGAATCCTCCTCCTTCTCTGGCTCCTAGCTTCTTTCACTCCTCCATCTTCTTTCTTCTCCTTCCTCCCAGATTTTTCCTTCTATATATTGTCTCTGCCTGCCAGCCCCGCCTCTCCTTTCTCCTGCCTCACTATTGGCCGTTCAGCTCTTTATTAGACCATCAGGTGTTTTACACAGGCACAGTAACACAGCTTTACAGAGTTACACAAATGTAACATAAACAAAGGTACCACATCTTAAATTAATATTTTACTATAGGTACATTGCTCGGGGCAGGATTGAACTCTAACCTGTGTCCTGTGTGTTCCGGATCAACTTTACCACAGCTGTACTGGATTATCAGGATGGCTTCTAATACTTAGAAGTGCAGCACTGTGTTAGTCAGTGTTATTGAAGCTGTGTAGTCATGGCACCATTGTTAGTGAATTTTGCATTTTAGTTCATGGAGAACACAGAGGTGCAGGACTTGCTTTCTTCCTGAGGTTTCACTCAACTGTTGAGACTACTTCAAAAGGGTTTGTGTGTAACTCTGAGATAGAAGATAAGCGAGAGGAAAACCATAGGCCATAAAGAACCTTCCACACTTAGCTGATGTAGTTAAGTGACATTAGAAACTCACTGAAGTGATTTTTTGACAAGTGCTTTTGGAATAATGGCACATTAACCTTCTATTTTTAGGTCTTCCCTCTTGGCAACTCTAGAATACTTGTTACAAGTTTCAGAAATATTGTATATAAACTATGTTTCTGTGTCTGCCCCTCAATGAAAATGGAAAACACCATCCTAATAAATACTATAGTGAGTAAACGAAATCTATAGCATATTTCAGACTTTTTATTTAGTAAATCACATGTACAGTAGTAGTGACAGATCATTGAGTATTTTAATGGGAAAGTAAAACTTTCTAAAGATGGTCTGTCATTGTGGTGGTTTGAAATAAAATGACTCCAGAGACTCACAGGGAGTGGCACAATTGGGAGGTGTGGCCTTGTTGGAGTAGGTGTGGTCTTGTTGGAGGAAGTGTGACACTGGATGGGACAGGCTTTGAGGTTTCTGATGATCAACCTCGGCCCAGTGGTTCACTGTTCCCTTCTGCTGCCTGAGGATCCAGATGTAGAACTCTCACCCCCTCTCCAGCATCTTGTCTGTTTGCATTCCACCATTGTCTTAGTTAAGGTTTCTATTGCTGTGATGAAATACCATGACCAAAAAGTAAGTTGGGGAGGAAAGAGTTTATTTATCATAGTTCATCATTGGAGGAAGTCAGAACAGGAACTCAAACAAGGCTGGAACCTGGAGACAGGAGGCAGGAGCTGATGCAGAGGCAATGGAGGGTGCTGTTTACTGGCTTGATTCCCCTGGCTTGCCCAGCCTGCTTTCTTATAGAACCCAGGACCGCCACACCCACCATGGGCTGGGCCCTCCCCCGTTGATCACTAATTGAGAAAATGCCTTACAGCTAGATCTCATGGAGGCTTTTTCTCAGCTGAGACTCTTTCCTCTCTGATGACTCTAGCTTATGTCAAGTTGACACACAAAACTAGCCAGTACAGCCATGTTTCCTGCCATGACGATAATGGAGTAAACCTCTGAATTATAAGCCAGCTGCTAATGAAATGTTTTCCTTTATACAAAGTTGCTGTGGTCATAGTGTCTCTTCACAGCAATAGAACCCTAACTAAGGCAGTCCTATAACAGAGGATTTAATCATAGGACCCTTTGTCCTTGAAGATGGTAAATCGGAGAGTTTTTGTGTGGTAGTTGTGGTGATAATGCAGTCTTACATCCTTTTTGGAAAAGGGATGGGTGGCATCGAGGGCGTTAAGGACACCATATCACTTTAGTCTACTCTTGTAAGCAGATAAAGCTTCCCCAGGTTCAGGCTGGCTACCCGTTTTTTCTTTGGCATTCTTAGGTCCTAAGGATCCTGTAGCTCTGCTTTCTATGCTTTTCCTCCTAGGAAGAAGCAGCTGGTCTGAAGAAAGGGAGGAAAAGGCTTGAGAAATTCCGTCAGTGTCAGGAATAGAGGCACTAGAAATAACCACGCACCTCGTCAACTTGTTCTCTCAAGTTCAACAGAAATCAGTCTCTTTTGGGTACTCCCTGCTATAAAAAAGGGGTGCCATTTGTCCTACTTCAGTGGCGGTAGATTGAAAAGGCTCATTAAACCATATTAAACATCTTTCTGCTGGAACAAAATTGGCTGCCTTGGACACTTTTCTCCTAGAAAGAGCTCTTAGTTACTTCTTTTTTTGAAGACATCTTGCATAATACCACCTCTTTGGTATTTCCGTCAAGTTTGTGGATTTCCTAAGAGGACAGAGAGGGAGGGAGAAGGAGAGGCCATGTAACTGAGCGTTCTCACTAACTCCACCCTCTTTTTTCTCTCTCTCTTCCTCTCTTTCTTTTTGGATTGGCTGTTTTGTTTATATGTTCTCATACTATGTAGGACCTTGCTCTGATCCCCAGACAGAGTGAAACAACAACATATTAACTGGGTAAAATAACGCAGTCAAGTGATAGAGAGGTAGATAAAGCATGATTAGAAAAATACTGTTAAAAAAAATCCAGCTGAAACCTGAGTCCCTTAACTAGATGAATCAAAAGAATCAAAAGAATCTGTTGTTTTGTCTTAGACATAGGCTGGCCTCAAACTCATAGTATAGCTGAGTCTGGCCTTGAACTCTTGATCTTTCTGCCTCTATTCTGAGTGCTGGCTGTGGTTGCAGGCATCTCCTACTCAGGCAGGACTCAAAGAACCAATTGGTTTTATCTTCAGAATTGCTAAGTCTTCTGGAAGCAAAATATTCAGGCAATAATAGACTTAAGCAGTCTTTGTGCTTTACAAATACACTACAAGCATTAAATATTCTACTGGAGTAGTATTGCTTTTCTTTGGTTTTGATAGTACTTCATTTTTAAGATTATGTTAACAAAAATTTTAGGATTTGTTTTTTCTTTTATGATTGTGTATACAGTGATGGCTTAGCTTTTCACAGTGACATGTGAGACATTGATTGCTTAAGTAGTCGTGTTTGTGTGTCTGGCATTATTGTAGGGCCACATCTGCTGTCTGCACTGAGCTCATGCAGCATGGGTCTGGATTTAGGGCAGCCAGATTCAGGGCAGTCACATCTACAAAAGCAGTGAGCTCTGGAGTGAGAGGCTACCTTGGTGAACTCCTGGACTGTGCCTCAACAGGTCTGTAGATTGGGCAACTGAGCCTCTTTCAGTCAGTTTCTTGGCTGAAAAAATAGAACCAGGAGCCCCTGCCAAGCAAAGTCTTTTTCAGGGTTAGAAAGTGTGTGATGGGAAGTGAACTTTTAACTAAACGTACTGTCAGTGTGGTGCTACGGTCCTGGTGCTGGCTTTAACAGCAGGACTTGTGTGTTCTCCGTTTGCAGGGCTTCATCTTAAGGGTCTAGAATATGGATATGGTCAGTGTCACGTGTTGATGTGATGCTCAGTCTACCCTGGCTTCAGCTTGGCAAGTTGTCATGGCTGGCACAGGTAGCACATTTGGTGGTGCGCCCCCCCCCCCCCCCCTTCCCCTTCTGGGCAGTGAGGATTTTCCCTTGCATTGACTTGAATGCTTAGGATTTAGAACACCAGAGGACTTTTCAAAGGAGGCACTTCTGAATAGAATCTCTGTCTGGCCCAGGCCCTCGGTACTCCCATTCAACTCTGAGTACAGAAGTACTTTTGATACCATCTGCTGAGTTGTCAGCTCTTGTAGAGGTAAAACAGCTGAAGTGGCACAGGGGGAGATTATTAAGGGCACAGCCATCTAAATGGGAGCCCTTTAACAAAAGTCTGGCAATAAACATAATTTCCTCATTCGAAATCGCTGTGGAGAAACCCCCCAAGCATGTGGTACACAAAGCTGTACTGTTGTCTCACTGGGGCTAGCAGAGGGATGAGAGGTGCTCGGACTTAATACAAATTTCCTGCTCTTGGGTCTTAGTGCTTGGCCCTCCTTCTGGTGTAATTGGAAGGAGAGGAAAGGATTATGGGAAGCAGTGGTTTCTTTTATGCTGGTTCCCAACAGTCGCTTTGGATGGATAGGGGCTGGGTATGTATGGTAGTGAGTTTTAGTGTTTTATCATGTATGTAGAGGTGACATGACTCATTTGATAGGTAGCTGTATGTGAGGAAGAGAGGCCAGACAGCATAGAGACAGAACATTCAAGGTGCATTCTTAGACAACTGCTTTGGATTGAGACTAGATACCTGGGAACCTAAATCCACTTAATTAACCTCAGCATACTGCTCCAGAGAAGAATCCAGTGAGGACAGGAGAAGCATAACTTCTTTGTATATACCCTTGCCTCCCACTTCAGCAAATGGATGAGACCCCTGTGCTCAGAGTTGCTGTAGGTGAGATGGGAGTTGGTTCATGGTAGAGCCATTTTGAAAAGAGTAAAAGCCCAACCCATATGTTAGGCTGTGTCTTTACAAATCACAACTAAGTCAGGTGACTTTTTATACTATGTATGAATTCTTGGATCCTTTTGTGCTTTATGTTGGACATTGTAGTTTTTCCAGGGTTTTTAGTGGTGAAATTGGTGGAGCTTGTAAAATAAAACGTTCACCCAGTTAATTTGTTCTAGATAGAGAAAAATCAGAGTTGTTTCCAGAATGTGCACAAGTAGTCTTGTGTTTTCCAAACAAAGGAATTGGGTGAAGTAAATTTTTCTAGAGTTTTAAAACTGATAACATTCAGAGACTGGATGGACTGGAAAATGCAAGATTTCTATAGGGAACGAAGACTAGGAATTACATAGGATTCTGGCGTGAATGCATCTGTGAAAGAGGTGGAAATCCACCTTAACCTAACAAGAACTCTCCTGCTACATTTACAATATAATCTAACAAAACAGCAACACCAGTGTGCCAGCCCAAGGCTGAGGATGGAGAGAAGTGAGTTTTCACAGAGCCAGCCTGCCAATGCTGGGGTGCTGTTAACCCCAAGTGCTGTTCTTGTCTGAGCACACAGGACTAGATTCTGCAGTTGTGTTACAGCTTTTGTTTGCCATGTGGAGCTGTTGTGACATAGCTTTATGTGTGGGGAGTTCTGGGGTTTGATGTGCTTTAGAGAGGATGTATCTCACACACTTGGAAATACTGTTTGCTCACATAAGAGAACATTAACAAAAGCCATATATATATGTATAGTTTTATGCACTACACGTACAGAATGTTGTTGCAGTGTAGCATCACATAAAATTATTTGTGAGAAATTGTGCACTAGTTGAACCTTTTTTTCAAAATCCATGCCTCATTTTATTAGAAAGGCCATTATCCTGAATGTCAGGCTACTGGAAATTTAACCTTAGCTTTGGCACTGTGTTGCAGTCCAAGTCTTGGCTTTTGAGCTCAACATTTATGATGCTTGTAGGTGAAATGATTTTAGATTAAAATATTGATATCACTACTTAATCAAGCTCAGAACCACTAGTATACAGTCAGTCAGATGGCCTGCCATTATATTGTAGTGCTGTGGACACATATGCCGTTATCCATAGCATTCCTAGCAGTGTGAATCAGAATCTAATGGGGGTAAACTCCTGCCTAAGGGGAACACATTTATCAACATAGGAAATACAAAGGAACAGTCTGATACATTTAAAACAGGAATCATTCTATAAAGAAGCTGCTCTGCTGAATTAGTTACTTTTCTTGTTGCTCTGACCACCTACTTGACCAGCAAGGAGATGTTTATCTTGGCTTGCAGTTTAAGAAGGGCCGTGGCCTCTGGTGGTGGGTGATGTATGCTGGCAGGAGAGGGAGCTGGCTGTTTGTACTGTATTTATAGTTAGCAAGCAGAAAATGGAAAGAAGTGAGGCCTGGCCGTAAAACCTCTAGTCTAGGCTCACCTTTAGTGACGTACTTCCTTTGACAAGTCTCCGCCTCCAAAGGTTTTATTACCTTCCCAGATAATACCACCAGCTGGGGACCAAAGGTTCAAGCACACCTTATGGGTGTACGTGTGGGGAGGGGGTGATTTCACTTTCACAGTGACACAGAGTCAAAAGAATAAGTAAGAAAGATTGTTTAGAAACAAGCTAAAGTCTAGGGTGTGAGTGTAGGCTGATTAGTGAGAAATACTGGAATCATCACTTTTCTTAGCTGTCATAATGGTATTTGAAAACTGCTCCTTTTTTTGTTTTTGTTTTTTGGAAAGGGTTTTCTTGATGTCTCTCTTTTGAAGTATTTATTGTAGTAACCTGTCTTCCAAGGAGGTGTGTGATCTAGATAGTCATTACTTTCACTTTTATGTGTTTTAATGATTTAAAATAGAAAAATGGTATTTTCACTTCTGAAACAGTTCCTTCACAGATTGTATTTAAAATGTAGGCTCATGAATTCCTTTAATGGAATTTCTTGTCATATTGCTTTTTTTCACTTTTAATTTAAAAAAAATAAGCCCAAACAAAACAAAACAAAACAAACAAACAAACAAAACCAAAGAAGCTTGTGGCAATAACAAGGTTTACTCTGTGGTCCAGGGCATGGGAAGTTCTTGCTGTTTCTGTCGGTCCTGGACCAGTCTCACAGACTACTTCTGGGTTGCCCATGCTCTCATTTTGATTGTTCTGGCAAAATTTCTCCCTTGGTCAGTAAATTGAACTAAAGTGGCTGCCCAGTCTCTGTGCTGCAAGAGTCTTTGACAGAGAAAAAGAGATTTGACTGATTTTTACCTCTCCTTTCTTAGTGATGGGTGAAGCTGGACACGGGAGAGGGCGGTGGTCATGTAGACTTAGAGGGAAGGATGGTACAGCTTTAGCAGTTGTCAGTCAGTCACGTAGTCTGGCTTTGCCTTAAGATAAGCATGAACATAAGTAACTGTCTTAAAGTTGGATGTTAGAAAGGTTCAGGAGGCCTGGAGCACTGCCCAGCTCTCAACCATTGAGACATGGCCTTGGTCTCTTCAGTGTATTCCCCATAGTATAAATATATACACAAGTGGAACTGATTAGGTAGTGTGGAAGGAAATAAACCGTAAGCCTCTTATTTCCAGCTATTTTCAGATTTAGAGCCTTCTCAGAATTGAGGGGTTTTCTCCCCCTTTCAGAGTTTCCTTTAAAAGTTGGAACATTGGTTGTCCTTTCCTTATTTTTGTCCGGCGCTGGCATCTTTGTCCCCATTCCCTTTGTGTCCTGTGCTGGGAAGGAGTGTTTTAAACTGCTTGCACAGGCCAGGCAGCTTCTTTCCAGTGGAGAGACAGGGTGACAGGAAAAAGGGGACCGTGGGCACATGGTCTGGTCTGGTGAGAAAATGCTGCAGGGTTTATTGGAGACTGCCTTCTACACGCTGAGTAGAAAGAACTCTAATTTAACCTGGTTTTTATTAGACACCCCCCTACACACACACACACACACACACACACACACACACACACACACACACACACACACACACACACACAGTTTTCCACCTCTTCTCTCAGTGTGGTTTTCCCAGCCCCTAGTCTGCATTTCATCTCAGAAGGCGGACTGACGGCGAAGGCTTTTTCCTGAGCAGGACAACTTGCTTTGGAGCCTTTGGCTGTGGTTGTGTGCTGTGATCTGTTATCTGTAAACAGCCTGACCGTTGACTTCGCAGAGTTTGGAAAGCGCAGCTTAGTACTGTTTTGGTGTGATCCAGTGTCTCATTTGGCGGTGCCCCTGCCGCCACTTCCTCCAGGCCACAGCGTTGGGTGCTGAGAGTGTTTTCTACCTGCTGGCCCAGGGCAGCCTCCCCCAGACAGAGGTGCTCCCTTCTAACCATCTCCGCCTTTAATTAGTAGGAAATTTGCTCTGATTTTGCTGTGACAGCCGGGCCTGCTAATAGCTGGGTTAGAGTGAGCTGTAACACATGCTGCTGCTGCTACTGCTATACTCAGACCTGCTGTTCCTTGCACTCCTGCTCTCCCCCAGGTAACACGGCCTTCTGAGCGTGGTTTGTGGCTTAATAGAAATCGGTACAGTTGCTCAATATAAAGTTATTTCTGAACTTTTTTTGAAAAACTAATTGAAACAGATTTTTAAAAATTTTTTTCATAATGGTTACTTATTTGTGTACTTTTCCCTTGACACGTACCGTATTACTACATTACTACAATTACTTAAGCTGTTTAACTACATTACTGTCTTAATCATAATCATAGCAATAGTTTAATACAATGATTCTTATATGTACCCTTACACACTATTTTGAGGCAGTATTTCCATATAGAAGAGAGGCTTGGCTTGGACTCAGGATCCCTCTATTTAGCATGCTCTCCCAAGTGCACCCCCCCACCTGGCTCATTTTGAAGTTTCACAGACTAAAAACATTACTGTGTGAAATTGTGGCAATGCAGACAGTGTGAGTAGCAACAGCTTATCTTCCTCCTGGCCTTGTTTCTTAAGGAGAGGGTAGGATTCAGTATTTTCCTTTGATCATCTCCATTACATTGAACTGAGAAGATTAATCAGGGGTTCTTGGGCTGTTGTCTCCGGCAGTCAGTTATAGAAGCTAAAATGGTTATGATATGCAGTTATGCTGGGCAGACAGCTGTTACCAGGTGGTGTGAAATTGTGACCAGGATCCAGCTGAATATAGACTGTACACGTAGTTCACAATGCTGTTTCCTCTATTTATTCCTCACATGATGAATTGAAGACTGCCATTTGGAAGTGGGAGGGGCTATAAAAGGAAGGCTCCAGTTGACTGCACACTTGCTCTTCCTTAAGTAGAGGCAGAAATCAGGAGTGAAGCAGAAGCTCCCTTGTGATTGATGCATGGTTCAATTATCACTGCTGCTGGTGCTGAGGGTGATCCTGGTGAGGTCAGTAGGGTTCCTCCCTGAGCTTAGCTCTCTAAGGCGGCGGGGCCAGGCCTCCAGCAGACCCACTCCACTGTCTTTACCCTGAGATTTTCTCATTGGGCTTCAGAAGTCTTGTCTCAGTGTGCATTGAAAGGACACTGACCAAATGAAATGGTCAGGCATGGCCCCTGGTGAGGAGGTCCGGAGGCTCTCACAGACTTGTAATTGTTGTCCTGGCCCCTCAACGATCATTCAGAATCATTCCATATGTTTTTCTCACCAAAAGGGCAAATCATCTCCCCAGACTTACAGTCATTTTAAACTTGGTTTGTGAACTTAAGGTGAAATTTAATGAATTTTGCAAAAATTCTTTTAAAGTATCAAATTAGAAACACACCTACCAATTAAATAGAACAGAACTATTAAAATAATTTGTTTTCACACAAACTGTGTTCTGTTTAGATTGAGGACAGTTGTGACTTACTTTCCAAAAACCTGAATGAAATTATTTTATGTTTTCATTCAAGGAGGAGAAAGAAAAGTAGCAGCAGACGTTAGCGTCCATCTTTGCTTTGAGGTGTAGGTGTCCAGTGAGAGGAGGTTGGTGATGTGAGCCTAGGCTGCTCACCATTTTATGGGACTGTGCAGCTTTGTTTTAGCTAATGGATAAAGTTGATTTATTTGCATTGTGTTTCCAGAAAAGTGTAATAGAAATTCATGTTGGTGCAGGGTAGTGCTTATGGATGTTGTATGGATACCCATTTCAGGGGCTTTGTGCATTACCGGACCCTCCATGAACTTCACTGAAGAGTCTGCTCCTGGATGGACTAGGAACTCTACCTGTCCCGGTTTTGATGTTTTCCCATCTGAGCATCCCAGATCACCAGGAACTCTTTAATTTTGAAGTTCTTGAATGACAATGTGAAAAGAACAGGAAAAGGGAGCTGAGGGGGGAAGGGGGAAGAGGGAAGGAAGACAATGCCAAGAAACAGTCTCTGAGCGGAAGTGTCTGTCTGTCTTGAGGGGCCCCTCACTGAGAAAACAGGAAAAGAGAACCAAGGGCTGAGGCACCCTGGCTTTTGAATCATTGCTGCTTCAGTTCAGTTACTTTAAAAAATTGTCAAGTAAAAGTGACTTTAGTTTTCTGTGTGTGTACAAGCCTAAAAAGAGTTTTTTTACACATGTGTGGACTGCTGAGTCAATAGTTAGAACAGATCCATTACCCTAAAGCCTTCCATGTGTTCTTCCTTGGATTTCTCAGTGTTAAGAGAGAGCTGTGTTGCCGGGCGGTGGTGGCGCACGCCTTTAATCCCAGCACTCGGGAGGCAGAGCCAGGCGGATCTCTGTGAGTTCGAGGCCAGCCTGGTCTCCAAAGCGAGTTCCAGGAAAGGCGCAAAGCTATACAGAGAAACCCTGTCTCGAAAAACCAAAAAAAAAAAAAAAAAAAAAAGAGAGAGCTGTGCTTTTCCTAGGAAGTATGTCTCCTAGTGCTCTTGGAGGACCTCAGGGGTCATATGCAAACCGCCCCACAGGTCTTCTCCAGAGGCAGGCTCTGGGCCTTTCCAGCTAGGTATCTGGTTTTTGTTTTCACTACATTTTTGTTGGTATATAAATTTAATGGTGAATAGGGTTTCCTGCCCCTCCCCCCAAACATATATATAGTTCTTATTTTTTTTAAGGGTTGAATTAAGGTTGTAGCCATCCATCTGTAGGTTTTACATTCCCCTGTCAGTATAAATTCCTGAGATTTCCTGTGCATTGTTGTGCCGTGGCTTTGCAGGGCTACAGTATACAGTGTATGAGGGCAAAGACATGGGACACCTGGCCTATAAGGATCAACACGGGTGTCTGGACCTGGAGAGGCGATGTCCTGTCTACTGCAGAGGCAGATGAGTTGATTCATGGCTGCCTGCTTTCCTTTTTTTCTTTCCTCCCTTCCTTCCTCCCTTTCCTCCCTCCATTTGATTGTGTTTTCTGTGAAGAAGTTGTATCTCAGCGAGCTTATCCCTGGATGGTCTGCTTACATGGAATTGCCTAGAATCCTAGAAGGAAAGGTCATCTGAGGGCTTTGAAGGTCCGGCTCCTGTTGCGATTGCATATACAAAGGTTTGTTTACAGACCACCGACTGGATTTCTCTTCTTTCTTTCTTTCTTTTTTTTTTTTTTTGGCCCCACCCCCCTTCTCTTCTTTCTTATTTGCTGAAAAACATTTGCTGATGACCTGCTGCTGTGTGCAGGCCTGTACTGGCATTGGGGGTAAGAGTTGAGAGTCCAGTAATTCATGATTTGCCATCTCTTTTTCTCCCTTCCTTCTTCTCCCAGTACCTTAGACCACAAAGGCAACAACGACTTAGAGCCTGGTGAAAGGAGGGTGGCCACACCTACCTACAGTTTGCCAGCATCTGACATATTTCCAGTTTTGCTCTGGGTTCTGTTTGCATGGTAGATTAGTGTGGTCCAAACAGTAAAAGGCGGAAAGGATTCAGGGCTCTCAGAAGTCTCCTCTTGGTGCCTCTGATGCCTGCTTCCTGTATTGTCTTCTTGTCAGTTCAGCACCTCTTGTTCCAGGAATCCAGGGGACAACCATACATCTTATTAGCTGTGGTATGATGTTCAGTTTACTGCCACGTGTGATAGTGTTTCGGGGATTTCTCAACTTTTCTTACTGAGAATCTGGGTTTTGGTGTTATATACTGTGTGCTGATGATATGTCCATGGAGTATGGTACAGTAGATCTAGATCAAGCGTATTTGACTAAAACCAAACCAGACCCACATAATAACAGCAACAGTCTCTTCCAAAGACTCAGCTGTGGTTCAAGACCTACCACTGTCCTGAGTCTTGCAAGTATTTTTTAGGACTCTTGGTGATAAAAGCTGAGAGGATGCTGGGAGCTGCTCCTGGCTAAGGGACCAGTCCCCAGAGGCAGTTGTCAGCTCAGCTTTAGATGCTGATTCATTGGGCCTAGCCTAAGACAGCAATTTTAATGCAGGTTTTTAAATGGTGAGCATTTTGGAAGAAGAACACTAGTGGGAGAGGGAAAGGAAGGCCGGAGATGGTAATGGGGAGAGAGTATGCCCAAAGTTCATGATATACTTGAACAGAAGTGTTACAAAGCCCATTGCTTTGTACTCTGAACACACACTAATAAAGTTTTAAAAATTATGTAACTCCCTGGTTTGTGTTTTTTTTTTTTTTTGGTAATGTTCAGCAAAAATGGTAAAATACAAATACCACACCACTACTCACTCCCTACAACAGATAAGCAGCAGGAAATGTGATGTCCAGTTTAGTCAATGAATTACCAGGGAGAAGACCCCACTATTAATGTTTAGAGAGTGTTTTCTGGTTTCAGGAACCTTCAGAAAGCACCTTATTATGGTGCCAGGGTAATATGAAATGAGAGATGTGTAGCCATAACAAGCCAACACAAAGTCTTTTAATATGGGTGCTGGCAAACTTTTGCTACTGTTATTCAGCAATTGAGTCTATGACATCATAGCCCATGGAACCACATATAAATAATAACATGTATCAGTGTGCACCATCAATTTATTTTTCAAATGATCTTTTTCTCCTTTTCTTTCTTTGATTGACTGGCGCTCCTAGTTTGACTCCAAAAGCAGTGTACCCATATCTAGGCTCAGGAGCAGTGCTTTTTAGAGAAGCAACAGTTTGCAACCTTAATTGGAGGTTAGGTTAGTGGTGAGTAGAAATCCATGGGCAGGTCAGCATCCCAGAATGGAACCAGCATCCTTTATCACATGCTCTTTTGTCTTTTGATAGTGTCTGAAGTGCTGATGCTTGTCCCTAAGCCAATTGGAAACTTTTACTCTAAGTGCTTTAGTGATGTTTGAACTTACAGCATCACAATGATGTTGTGGATATAATTTCACAGAATGAAGTATATTATAAAGTTACAAGAGAGAAATGTATAGAAACTTCTTGGGTGAGGAGATAATGCTACAATTCTGTTTGGTCTTTTATTCTGGACAAATGGTTACCATTATAATAAACAGGTTTTTATTAAAATTCACAGGTGGGTGGTAGTAGATGGTACCTGTGTGTGTGCTCATAGAGGCCAGAGGTCACTGTTAGGTACCTTCCTCAACTCATCTCTACCTTATTTATTTAGTTTCTACAACAAGGTCTCACTGAATCAGGAGCTCACTGATTGGCTAGACTGGCCGGGCAGTCAGCCCTTGGATCATCTCGTCTCTGCCCTCAGTACTAGCATTCATTATAGGTGCATTCTGTTATGACCAGTTTTTTACATGGGTGCTGGGGATTGGAATGCACTACCCATTGAGCTATTTTGTATCTCCTGAGCCCCTAGTATTCTTTTTTGAGACTCCCTATGTAGAGGTGGAACTCTCTACAGAAACCAAGCCAGCCTCTATCTCATGAGTGCTGAAATTAAAGGCTTGCACTCTCACACCTGGCCCTAGTATTCATTCCTAATGCATCAGGGCAGTATATGAACTTGAGGATTAGCATGAACAGATCGACTAGTTACTTACTTGTATATGTGAATGTATATTTCTTGTGCCTAAGTTTGCATATAGTAAAGAGTAGAGAATTTTTCAAGTGAATGAAGGGAATGGTAATTGTATTGATATGATAGATGTGGTCATAGCTGCTGCAGTCAGAAATTTCCATTGTCCTAAAACAAACATTCTCACAAAACAATTGGAACACTCACTAATTTGATACTTACATGCTGAGGAATGACAGTAGAAAAATATTAAAGGTCTCTTTTCTGTAATAGAACTGTTAAGTTTCTGTAAAAACACTGCAGTTCACATAGGCAGTAAACAGTTTTGACTCTGAGCTGGGGTGTCTTAGGCAGTATTCCTTGGTGTTGGATGGCATCCGATATATGCTGTACTGAGTACTTAATGCTGTGTGTGTCCAGAGCCCAGGCTGCAGGGAATCCTCATGATACCAGAAACACCTGGAATCAAGTATTTCAGTTTTCAATTAATTTTTCCCTTTGCATGTTCAGAAATTTTTACTGTTGCCTAATTTTTTTTATGACCCCATATTTAATTATGTTCCCTTTATGGGGTCTGAACCCATGGTTTAAGAAGCTATGTTTTGAGATAATTTCTAAATTACAGAACAAGTATGTAGAGCCCAAATGACTAGGCCCTTTGTACTACTGGGTGTAATAATTCCCCGAAGCTATCTAATTGCAAGGACTGGATCGTACTTGATGTTCATAATAATTTCTCTGAGCCATTAGGACAAGCATTTTTATGGTACTCAGGAGTTCAAGGTTTGGAAAGTTTCTCTTCCAGATTGGTCGCTTAAAGAAAATGTGGTACATGATGCATTTAGCTTTTTATTCTTTGCTGACTCTGCTGTGCAAGATGATGACTCATTGATTGGGGAGGGGCGTGGCTTAGGCACTCCTACCATCAGTTTGCCTAGTTATCTTTAGTGCTGTTTTAGATAAGTAGCTTTTACCTACGGAAGGTATGATTTGATATTGAGGTTTTTAAACGCTCAAGAGTGTTCTGTCTTTTTTAATTAAAACCCAAGTTCTAACTGATCTCATAATACACATTCTAAAGATTCCTCTGTCTACCTGCTCACACACAGCACTGGTCCTGGGAGATGGAGAAGCAACAAGCAAATGTTAGTTGTCAGGAGAAGTAGGAGCTACAGGATGCGATATGCAAAGGTGTGAGCCTGCCTGTCCGTAGCCACATACCAGAGGCCAGTGATGAGACCTGCACCATGGGTCAGTGGGCTCCTGCTGCCTTATTCCTACTGTCCTGCAGGGAGCTGTTTAGAACATCTAGCTGTTTTCTCAAGTGCTCTCAACTCTTTCCGTAAGCTGGTGGTATGCTTCCTTAGATAGCTCATGGTGCTGTCTGGCTGCCATGTACCCTCTTCCCGCTGTTATTTTATTTTTTAGACACTTCTTGTAGAGTCCACTCAAGTGGTTTTGAGGTTTACAGTGCAGAACCAGTTACCCTGGTCTCTCTACCTGTGGGATGGATGGGTAGATGGAGTGGTCATCAGACCCTCTAGTGCTGAACTCACCCTGTTTAGCACAGAGCTATGGGGGTTCCATATATGCTTTAGAAAGCAAACTCAGAGCAGGGAGGACCTTGGAATTTTCAAGCTGACCTCTTGGTGGTCTAGATGAGATGCTGCCGTAATGGATGTGTTGGTCCAGATGAGACACTGTGTTGGCATGGCTCTTTGACTTTCCTCTTCATATGAATTGCATCTAAGGGATAGGGGAATCTCAGTCTGGCCTTCTCAAATAGTCGTGTGTGTGTGTGTGTGTGTGTGTGTGTGTAACTTTAAAAAATATTTTTGAGATTATATTATAATTACAACATTTCTCCCTCCCCTTTCCTCCCTCCAAACCATCCTATAAACCCCTCGGTTTTCTTTTTCAAATTCATGGCTTCTTTTTTTCATTAGTACACACATACTACACATTCTAAAGTTTCCTTTGTTCTTTGCTAACTCTGTTGTGCAAGATGATGACTCATTGATTGGGGACAAATCAATATGTAAATATATATTCCTAAACATTACCTGTTCAGTCTGTATAATCTTACTTGTACGTTTTCAGGGCTGACCATTTGGTACTGGGTAACCAATTGGTGTGCTCTTCCCTGGAGAAGACTGTTCCTCCCACTCCCAGCATTCCTCAGAAGAAGTGAGCTTCAAAAGTACACAAGAAGCCACCAGACACTGCTTTAGGAAGCTATGAATCTTGTCTTACTCTCTTCAGTTCTCATGTTGGATCTGGGGTGGAAGTCTCCACATTCTGTGGGAACAGGAACAATATTTTTGTCTGTTTTATTATTGAGAATGACTTGTTTACTAGAAAAGCTTAATACTTGTCCCTTAGGTAATTTTTTTTCTTTTTTAAAAAAAAGGGGTGTGTGTGTGTGTGTGTGTGTGTGTGTGTGTGTGTGTGTGTGTGTGTGCGTGTTTGCACACACATGCACATGCCATCTGTGTACAGGTACCTGCAGTAGTTAGAAGAGCATGTTGGATCCTCTGGGGCTGGAGCTACAGGTGGTTGTGAGCCTTCTGGTGTGGGTGCTTGAAACCAAACTTAGGTCCTGGAAGGAGCAGTACACACTCTTGGCCCCTGAGCCATCTCTTCAGACACCTTCATAAACTGGATTTTAAAAAAAGTTATTTTTCTGTGTGTATGCTCACACTTGTGTGTGCATGCAGGTGCATTTGTCTGGAGGTCAGAGGATAACCTTGGGTGTTGGTCCTTGCCTTTTACCCTGAGACCCAGGATCTCTTGTTGGTTGCTGCTCCATGAATTGGGCTAGCTAATCCATGGATGTCCATGGCTTCTCCTTTCACTGCCCCCTCTTGCCATAGGAACACTGGATTGCAGACAGGCTCCATTCAGCATTGTTTGGGTGAGTTCTGGGCATTCATACTAAGGTGTGCTTTTACACACAGAGTCATCTGCCCAGCCCCCAGTGAACATCTTTAAATCCAAACTAACTGTTCCAAACCAACAAAACATCGCTAAAAGGTCTAGGAACAAAGGTTTCTGAAACAAAGCTTGTAGTTCAGTGGAAATGAGAAGCAACCAGACCTGCTTCCCTTTTTACACCATGATGAAATCTTTTCCTACGCTTTTGAGAGAGCTGCTGTCTTGGTTGGGTGTGCAGTGTATGGCCCTGCCTGGTTGTCTGCAGGGAGTTTGTGTGGTTTTGTGGCAGGGCTTGTCCTCCTAGGTGAATCATTGTGTCCTTCCTCTTACTTTTGGCCACCTGTGTGTCTGTTCTGGGATGCAGAACAGATTGTCTGCCGCTCCAGTTCTACTCTTTGATTGATTGTCTTCAGGTTATTATTGTTCCCTAGAAACTACCCTTTGCCCTTCCCAGCAAAGGAGAACAGTTGGTTTCCCACTATCCTGTGTTTCTACTATAGAGTACAAATAGTGCTTCTCTTCTAGGGCAAGTACAGTGTTTCTACACACACACACACACACACACACACACACACACACACACACACACACACACACACACACACACCCCTTCTCCCTGATCAAGTACCATGTCCTTAAGCAGTTTTGGATTAAACTTGGTAGACTTATTTGGAAGCATTTTGATTTCCAATATTTATTGAAAGAAAATGGATAATGAGATAACTATGTGAATAAACAAAAGCCCATTACAAGTTTCAGAGACCCATGGGCTCTGAATTTGCCCTCATATACCTTTCTGTTTGCTAAAGATGCTCTTTGTCATAAGAGGCCCAAGCCAGGAATTGACAATATATGGTTATTGTTGGTGATTGTGTTGCCATATTTGATTATAAATTAGTATCAATATTTGTAGAATAATATACTCGAAGTTTATGTTTAATTTGATTGGATAGGATGTTTCCGTCTTAAAAGTAGGGAAAGTAGGGCAAGTAGGTCTGGGTGTAAACTTGAGCTGGTCAGTGTAATTGTCTCTGAAGTTCAGTTTCTCTGTTTTATAAAATGATGCTTGCATTATGTTCTGTGAGGAATATGGGAGTTTGCACAGGAGACACCTGTTCGCCGAGTGTCCCCAGAGTACAAGGCTGCGCAGGTGTCTGCGCTCTGCTGCTCTTACAGAACTACAAGGCTGTGCGGGCCACAGGATCATGTTTGCTGGAGCGGAGGTGACCTGATCTGGCACTTGTCTGTGCTGTTGAAGCTAGAAGCTAGAAAACATTTACTTTTCCATAAAGTAAATAAAACCTCCTGTAGTATTGCATCTATTTTTAGGCCGAAGGATGCTGCAACACAGAAGCTTTAAAGAAGGGCAAGCTGTAGACAGAAGCACCATGAGCAGAAACAGTGCTAAGTTATAGTGCACCTCCTTTTCAAACGTGCACTAGCAGCAAGGATTTGTAAGGGACAGTGGAGATGAACGGAACACCTTCTGATGGAGCTGGGCATTCTTAAGCCTGGAATTTGAGAGTCTGAGGCAGGAGGATCAGAAATTTGAGGTTAGTGCTGGTCTCATGAGTCTTTGTTTCAAAACACCAAAACCCAACTAACCAAACAAATTTCTTGATGGAGAAGTTGGCATAAGGTATGTTGGGACCATCCCTGAGAGTTAGAGTCCTAAGCTCTGTCTTTAACATCTTGGATACATTCATGTGTCTGCCAAGTTCCTGTTTATGTGAAAGAGACCATGAGACTGTGCCTGTCAGTGGACACAGTGATTCATCAGATATTTTAAGGAGGTATAAGTGGTCTAGGTAAAGATTACACAACATGCGTCTGTTAACTAGTATTTGTTGCTAGAAGATTATCTAGGAAAACAGAACCGTTGCCATTTCTCCCCTCACTGGGATTTAAAAGCTTCCCTTAATGTTATTCCCTCTGCCCTTTCTGTGGGACCAGGGACAAACTTCATTAAAGGTGGAGACAGGCTGCAGCAGTGTCCTGAGTCTTAAAGCTGCATCGTGTGGTTTTTCTTGGAACATGTGTTATGTATTGCATATTTCCAAGCGCAAGGTGGTAATTTTGACTCGGTCAGAAATACGAAGGAGAGTTGAAAAATAGGCCGTTTTCCTTGGCTTGGATCTCTGCCAAGCCTAGTTTTTTTTTTTTTCCTCCCTTAAAAAAGAAACATTCATTTTCTTGGGGGTGGGGGGTGGGAAGCAAAAATGAATCAAAAGCTATGAGGTTTCTCGGTTGAGGAGTAATTCTGGTTACTGGGAACCAGGCAGACTCACAAAATGACACTGATAGTATTGTTAGCTTACTCATTTGAAATAAAGGAAGATGACACAGTGTAAGAGCAGTTTGATAGGTTCATGTGTTTATAGATCTAGAGTCCCTCCCCTCCTCTATTTTATCTGAGCCAGTCCAGCATAGCATACCTATCTTCTCTGGGGTGTGGGGAGCCTGAACAACTCGGTTTTCTCCCACCACCTAATTTCTAGCTGTGAGAAATTTGCTGTAGTGATTTGGAAATAGCCTTTCAGCCACTGTAGAAAGGCTGAAAGACTTAAGGGCTGTGTGGGAGAAAATCATTGTACCCTTTACTTGGTGGTGTCAGAGGATAAGGTTACACAGTGTCTTAAGTGTACTCTTCCTTCTTGGGTTCAAGAAAAGCACAGTTTGACTCTGTGATTGTCCTGTCACAGTCCTGGGAGAGTCTAGATGCTATTACTGATGGAGGGGACGGACTCATGGTCTGGGGTTATATTTGACCACTGACCAAGTGTCCCACCTTGTTTTTTGCATCTTGATTATTGTATTTCTCAATGCTATGAAGTATACCACTACTGTGCCTGTCCTTCATGGAGCCCAGGGTACACCAGTCTAAAACTTGTCTTCACTTGTCTTCCTGGTTGCTGAGCGTACTAGTTGTTCTTTAACTACAGTGTTTTAGTTGTCAAATAGTACCATTTTCAGGGACGGCTTTTCCGTGTGACTTGAGTTCCTTCACAGATTCTGAGTAAATGGAGAGTTGTCCTTGGGTTTGATGTTAGAAATTCCTTCTTTTTGTCATGAGGCCACAAGATAGACAGGTTTGTGGAAAATGTGAGGGTGTCATTTCTGCTTTGCATTGTTGCAGAAGGGTCATTTGTAAAAACTGAATCCTTAGGTAGCTCGTGTTCAAGACAGCTAGGTGGTTCCTAGTCATTGCCTTGAGAAATGCTAACAAGGTATTGCTGCAGAGAGCAGGCTGATAACCAACCCGTCAGTGCTGGAGGAGAATTATACCAAATTTTTTGAAGTACAGAGTGACATGAATGAGCTACACAGTTTTAGGTTCTAGATCAAAAATTATAGTTGTGACAAAGTTATCTTGTTTGTCCCTGAATCTTTTTGTATATTTCTTTACTCTACATCATAGTCTCCATACTCTATATTGACTATTGGGGCTGTGGGAAGATTTTAAAGAGGACGTTCATTATAATTGTGAAATCAGGTAGTTACTATTGGGATTCCACTAGGAAAACACAATTACTCATTTATGGTATAAAATAAATATCTAGAGTTTTATTTATTTATTTGTTTTTGGCCGTTGAAGGAGTGGTTGGTGACCCCAGTGTATAGACAAACCCATTACGTAAGTGCATTGGAGGGCCGGAGAGATGGCTTCCTGGTTTTGTTTCCAGCATCCACACAGTAGCTCAGAACCTACTGTAACTCTAGTTCTAGGGGGATCTGATGCCCTCTTCTGGCCTTCATGGGCTCCTGAATGCATGTAGTGTACATAAACTTACCCAGGCACACATATAGAAACGTAAATTTAACAAAATAGTATTTTAAGTATCTTGGAGACATTGATAGATACATTAAACCTATGAGAAAAATAATTGGTATTTTATCTAAATTCACTTGATATTCTATTATTAGTAATAGAAAAAGCATGAGGAAGATATGCTGTGTGAGAAACTTTAGCCATTCTGTTTGGATGGCTGTCCAGAATGTTGGTATTAATTAGTCTTTCTTTTCTGTTTCTTCAGGGTCGACATGTTAAAACAGGTCAGCTGGCGGCCATCAAGGTTATGGATGTCACCGAGGTAAGGTTGGAACACACATGTTTATGAAGAGATTGTGACTTTAAAGTTAACTCCTGTTCTAGTACAAGAGCCTTTCCATGCTTGGAGATTGTGATCACTTGAGGACACAGCTCTCCTGTGGCATTTGATGCTCATGGTCCAGCGGCAGGCCAGTTGACACACTTGAGTTGTTGCACATGGTCCCCAAGTAACTAAGTCAGTAGCAAGCATTTGCTTGATTTTTTTTTTTTTAACCATCAACCCATAACACCTCCCCTCCATCTGAGTGACATCATCCTTGGCCATAAAATGCACTGTAATCGGTAACATCTTCACTAATAGAAAAGATTGGAGGAGGGATCAGGGAGGTCACACGAATAGAGATTGAAGGGAGAGCTTCCCTTAGGGTATTAGTCCACACCTGTTCCATTTCTTTTCTATCTATCTATCTATCTATCTATCTATCTATCTATCTATCTATCTATTTATTTATTTATTTATTTATTTATTTATTTATTTATTTATCTATCTATTTATCTATCTATTTATTTATTTATTTATTATCACGGGAGAAGAAAATTTATTTATTTATTTATTTATCTATTATCATGTGAGAAGAAAATTTATTTATTTATTTATTTATTTATTTATTTATTTATTATCATGGGAGAAGAAAATATCCAGCCAAATTCCTAGAGGTTGGAAGAGAAACATCTGTTAGAACTTTAGTAGATTGTTGGCAAAATTGAGTGGCAAAAGATAGTTCTTGAAATGGTCAATGAGGATTTACTCTGTAGCTTTACGTGGAAAAAGAGAACTGAGCCAAACAAAATGTGAGTTCACACATGTGCACATGCAGAGGTGTGCCTGTGTGAGTGTATGTGCATCTGAAAGTGCTTACTTATTTAATAAAATAGACATAGGTTTTGAGGAACTACATCCACCTCATTTTAAGTTATTTTAATCAGTTTTATCTCCTGCACTCACGACCTTTTATTCCATGTTGATTCAGATTCAACATAGTTACAAATTTCTAGAAGGAGATGAGCATCAATCTTAGGAATTTGGGATGTCTTTACATCAAATCATAGTTCCCCCAAGTCTGGAGTCTATTGAGGATGGTAATGACTGCACTGAGTTCAATGTGCCATTAGTAATTTGGAGAGGTGTTCTTTGTTGCTTTCAGACAGTATGCACCTCTCCAGTGTGCACATTTGTGAGTTGGAATTAGAAAACATTGTAGGCCACATGACAGCTGTTGAATCTGACAGAAATATTTGAAGGTGTGGCATCAGGTGACTGCCCTCTTTTCGTTGTCAAAGAGGATAACTAGAAACTTATTTGATTGACTATTCAGAAGATTTGTATAACACATTATGCTATGGACAGTTCAGTTGTGTCCTGTAGGATCTTACTTTGGCATATAGCCCAGTGGAAAACTATATGCTTTCCAGCTAAAATTTTTTGTTTTTGTGTTTGTTTTTCAGGACAGGGTTTCTCTGTGTATCCCTGGCTGTCCTGAAACCCACCCTGTAGACCAGGCTGGCCTCAAACTCAGAGATCTGCCTACCTCTGTGCCCCATACCCCCCTTCCCAGCTCAGCTAAACATTTTGAAAGAGCAGTGAAAGAGTAGCACATTCTAACTTACTGTAGTTTAAATAGAGTAGGTGTTTATGAAGTGCTCTCTGAGACTGGGCCAGGCAGTGGCAGGCAGTGGCACCTGCCCCTGTGACTCCTGTTGCTATGTTGGGATATGGAGCCCAGGGCTTTTGCATATTTATAAACTTACTTGTTGACTGGTTTATTGTTAGACTTGTGGATACCATGTTACATGTAGGCTTTGGTTCAGGCATGGTTGTGCACCCTTTAGTCCCAACACTTAGGAAGCAGAGGCAGGCAGATCTTCATGAGTTCGAAACCATCCTCTACATGGCAAGTTCCAGGACAGCAAGGGCCATATAAAGAGATTCTGTCTCAAGAAGAAGAAAAAAAAAAAAATCGAAAAACCAAACCAAAACAAAACAAAATCGAAAAAAGTAAACCTTAAGCTTTGGATACTTATGAATCCAGAATTTAGGTTCTTTCTGGACTCAGTGTCTTCAGCTTGTGCTGAGCTTCCTGAATAGCTGTTGTGGCCTCCTGGTATGTTACCTTCACACCTCAGATGGATTTCAAGTGGAGGACCTCCTTATCTAAGACTGGGTCTGATAAATGTGCAATACATGGTCACCAGAGAGAGAAACTATAATATATAGGAGAATATAAGGAAAAGTTACATCCTTATACCTTTTTACAGTAGCCACTGTGTGCTTTGATGTATTTTGTAGCTGGAAGTTTTCCTGCGTTCTGCCGGGTCCCACAGCCGCTCAGGCCCAAGTAAACACACAGAGGCTTATATCAATTAAGAATTGCATGACCATAGCCTATGGCTCAATTTTTTTGCTAGCTAGCTCTTATATCTTAAATTAACCCATTTCTATTAACCTGTATGTCACCACGTGTTCCATGGCTTTACCTGCATGCCATTACTTTCTGCTCCCTGGACAGCAGAATGGAGTCCCCCCTCTTTGCCTTTCTTCTTCCTGTCTCTCTTTTGGATTTCCCGCTTGCCTCTAAGCTGCTTTGCCATAGGCCAAATGGCTTTATTTATCAACCAATCAGAGCAGCACATATTCACAGCATACAGAAGACATCCCACAGCAATATTTCTTTTGCAATCATATATCTATGAGAACATCTGAAGAACATGCACACTTATACATGTACTAGATGCTTTTGTATTATTATTATGGTTATTTTCTATGCTGGGGATTAGTGAGGGCCTTGTGTATCCTTGCTAAATAAGTGGTGTGTCACTGACCTACACAACAAGTGTACACTTGAGTTGTATACAAAAGGTATTTTCTTGCCTGGCAACAATGGACATATGCATAACACAAGTATTTTCAGGGCTCCTTTAAAAATAATTAATGCAGAGCTCGTGTATTCCAGTAGAGTGAAAACCAGATGGTGAGCCTTAAAAAGAGCCAACCTTCAACCAACCATTGAGTGTATTAGCTCCTCAGTAATATTTCTTGCATATTCTTTTCTTGTAATGACCTCTGTTATAGCCTGCAGCTCAGAAAGATCTAGAGTAAGTGCTGATTGTGGGTATGGGACTATGGTCAGCTGGCAGCATGGAAAACATGCCCTTACCTGCCCCGAACATCAAGAGCTGGGTTTTGCCTGTGAACTTGTAGGCCTTATCCTGGCTGGGACCTGGGTGGTACATAGGAGAGATTTTGTAGCAGACTTCACCTCCAGCAGGAGGGGTCATCGGAGAGCTTTCTCTTGGTGAGAGCAAGGTTCTGTTTGGTTTCCATTCTGTTTCATCTCAGGGTCAAAAAGGTGCAAAAGCTAGTTCCTGGAGGAAAAAAAATCACAGCCTCATGACTTGTTAGAAGAAACCAAGTGGTTGTTAACAGGCTCAGAAGGGAAGAAGAGTATGGGTGAGGAGAGCAAGGCATGCGTGGTTCTCCCCCCTCACTTAACTATTGCAGCCGGAATGAATCTAGCTCCAGCGCCAGCTGCAGTGAGTGGGGAAATGAGGGCCTGCTTCACCCAGTTGAGTTGGTTATGTGAAGAACCTGGACATAACCAACCAAGAATTCATCTTCTGCTCGGGGGTGCTTTGACATGGGACTGTGTAGGGAACTAAGGAGTCTGTCTGCAAGAGAGACATTTCTTTGTCAATGTATATATCTCTTCGGATTTCTTTTAAACCTCAACACAATTAAGAATTGAGTACATAAGGACTCTTCCGAAGGAAACTTAAGTATTTCATCTGGTTGGTTTTGGGGAGGTTCTAAAGAGCATCTTTCAGATTTTTTTAACTACATAATACTAGCACAGTAGATTATTAATGTGCACGTGTCTTTGTTTTGTTTTTACAATAATTTTAGATTGCTAGAGATTTGCAGGAAAATGTGTAGAGATGTCCCATGCACCTTTCACTCAGTTTTCCCCAGTGATAAATAACATCTTGTAAAGCTATATGTAGCACAGCTTCACAACTGAAGTGCATACAGGAAGCATGAAAGGCAGTTGTTTGTATAAGGGGAAGAATTCCCTGGGACTTAGTTTTGAATCTACTGGGGTCGGCTAGACAGTTACACTACTTCTGCTGCGTACCTTAGTACCAAGGCAGGCCACAGGAAATCAGCTGAACACGCACCCATCTGGGGTTGTAGTGTTTGGAGGAATACTGTTCTTTTCTCCAGGGCTTGTTGACCATTGAGCTTTATCCCCAGCCCTTGTAGTTTCAATTCTTGACAGTCTCATTTTACTTTCTGTGTCTTAATATTAAACTTGTATTTATATTATTTGTGTAGATTTGACTTTTACCCATTTGCTTTCAGTTAATATTATATAAGGTTTTGTTAATTTAAAGGTGAATTAGCTAGATCAGTAGTTACTAACTTGGGGTCCATAAATTGAGCAAAACTGTCTTTAGCACCAACTTCAAGTATCATACTTGCAGACAGAGGGGACAGTATGTATCATTTAGTTAGATTTGACAGTTAACATTTTGTCTATGTGTTGTTTTTGAAAATAGTTACTAGAATCATACCTATCTGTTAAAGTATTAATGTGGTTGGTGCCTCTCTCTCTCTCTCTCTCTCTCTCTCTCTCTCTCTGTGTGTGTGTGTGTGTGTGTGTGTGTGTGTGTGTGAGAGAGAGAGAGAGAGAGAGAGAGAGAGAGAGAGAGAGAGAGAGAGAGAGAGAAAGACACACAGACACACAGACACACAGAATATTTTGAGATGGGAGTTTACAGTATTGCCCATGTTGGTCTCAAATTCTTGGGCTCCAGCAATCCTCCTGCCTCAGTATTCTGAATAGCTCATATTATAACAATACACCACTTCACCTGGTGTGTTGAGGTATTTTAAAATGACTAAATTGGTAATGATTGCAATTTTTTTTGAAGGCTTAGGCTTTTTTGTTTCTTTTGTGGGAAGAGAATGTGTTTCATGTTGGGGACTAACTCATTTTAACTTGGGACTTGGCAAAAAATGAAGTTTCTGTCTGTTGTTGTCACTGTCTTAAGTTGTTGCTGTGATAGAATACCAATTTAAGGAAGAAAAGGTGTATTTTGACTCATAGTTCTTAATATAGTCCACTGTGGCAGAGAAATCGGAACAGCTCTGAGTGGCTGGTCACACACGTCTGCTGTCAGGAAACAAGGAGCAGTACATTCTCACACTCACTTTCTCCTCTGTGTAATTTGGGATCCCGGCACAGGGAATGGTGCTGTCCACAGTGGGCAGGTCATCTCAACTTCATTAGCCTAGTCAAGATAATCCCCTGCAGGTTTGCCTTCCAGGATGCTGTAGTGTTCAGGTTGGCAGTTGAGATTAACTGTACTCCCCAGAGGAAAGACTGGGTGTTAGACGTTTTCTGTATTTCCAGTTGAAAAGTCTTTACTTTGTGGATGAACAGTTGAAATTTAGAGAAATGGTTTTTCTTGCAAAGCCCCATGGCTATTACCAGAATAGGGTTCCAATCTTGTTTTAAGTATTGAGATTCTACCTATGACACATTAAATAGTGTTTGCTTTTTGGTGATTTATTAGCTATTTTTCCTCATTGCTATGACAAAATAATTGACTATAAGCAATTAAAGAAGGAAGGTTATTCTGAGTTAGAGTGCAAGGGGATCATGGCGTGCATGGCTTGGGGCAGGAGTAGGAGTAGTCAGGAAGGAACAAATGAACAGGAAGTGAAGTTGGCTATATAAGCTCAAGCCCAATCCCAGTGGCCCATCTCTTCTAGCAAGGCTCTACTTCTTAAAGGTTCCACGACCCTCCTAAACACCACTACCAGCTGGGGACCAGGATTTGCAACACATCAGTCTATGGTGGATATTTCACATTCAATCCACAGTATTCTATTCTTGTTCCTCATAGACTCGTGGCCATGACATAATGCAAAATGCATTCATTCCAACTTCAGAGTCCTCAGTCTTAACACTGCCAACATTTCAAAAGTCCAAAGTGTTTTCTGAGATGATTGCTTAACTGTGAGCTCACACAGAATTAAAAAAAATTATATCCTTCCAAATATAATGCCACAAAATAAATATTCCCTTTTCAAAAGAAAGGAATTGGGGCATATTAAGAAACTACCAGACCAAAGCAAGGCTGAAACCCAATAGGACAAAACCAAATCCTGCAGCTCCATGTCAGGCATCTGGGGCTGGAGAGGGAATCATCTCCAAAGGGCTTAGGTAGACCTTCTGCCTTTGCTGCCTATAGCACACACTCGTGGGCTGGCTCCATTCTCTGCCTCCAGCTTTTTCTTATTAACCTCTGCTGACTCCGCCCTTCTTCATCCCGGCATCCTTAATTTGATTGTCCTGTCTATATTTCTTGCCTGGCTACCGGCCACCAAGCTTTTTATTAAACCAATTCTGAGTACAAATCTTTACAGTGTACCAAACGATTATTCCACAGCAAACGAAGACTTTGATGGGGTCTTGCCCTTAAGATACCCTTTCTTTTGTTCTAGTACAGAGCAGGGGACTGAGCAGTCTTAGTCTTTTTTCAGGAAGAGCCTTGGCTGCAAAGTTAAAATTGTTCCAGCCCTTTCTCTCAGCAAACTGTCCATTGTTTGTATCCTGTCCATTTGGTGATTTTTTTCCCCCTGAGTGAAAGTAGTAATAACCGTGCTACAGCCGGAATGCTATCCTGCTTTGAAATCCTCTCTGCCAAACATGTTAGCCCATTACTTTTAAATTCAGCCTTGTTCAGTTTCTTGGGATATGAACAGAATGCAGCCAGACATTGTGAAGGTGTGCAGCCTTGATGGCTTCTAGCTGACTTCCCAAGAGTCCTTCTTTCCCTGAAGGGTAAAGAGTTAGGACACCACTGTCACATTTCTCTGTGCATTCTGACCAGAATGCCCCAGCAAGCACTGTTGATAACATTATTAGCCTGCACAGGGAACTTTTCACACTCTTCCTGGGAAACCCATTCCCAAAGCCTATGGATTTGTCTTACACTTTGTCATACGAAGTCAGATTTGCCACAGCGATGACTTGACTTCTCAGCACTGATTTTTCCTATTGGCTACCTTGCATGTTGTGAAGGAGGGGAAAAGCCTATTCCAGCTCACAATTGGAGGAGTACATTTTATTAATGGTGAGGAAGGGCAGTGTCAGGAGTGGGAGGCTAGGCAGGGCGCATTGCATCTGCACTTAGGAAGCAGAATTTGAACAGGAAATGAAACTGGGTTAAACCTCAAGGTTCACACCCTTTTATCTACTTTCTCCAGCAAGACTCTGCCTCATAAAGGTTCCATAATCTTCTGAAATAGCACCTACCTACTTGGGCCAAGTTTTTAAACACATGAGTCTGTGAAAGACATTTCACATTCAGACCACAACTTGTATACAATATTCATCTCTTTGGCCAAGAAAATTGATCTCATTTTCATATCCTTTTTAGAATTGTAGATATTGTAATTAATTAGAAATTCTAACAATCACCAGATGTGGTGGCGAAGGCCTTTAATCTTAGCACAGGTTAGGCAAAGGCAGGTGTATCTCCTGAGTTCAAGGCCAGCCTGGTCTATAGAGTGAGTGCCAGGACTACAAAGAGAAACTATCTCGAAAAAAATAAAAACAAAACAAAACATATACACACACCCCCCAAAATCCCAGAAATGCTAACAGTCATAAACAGTAGCATGATATGTTTTTTATACCTTCACACTTAGATTTCATGTCCCAAGAAAATAAATTATTAGACTGACCATGTCTGTAATCCCAGCACTTTGGAGGCAGGGGGATTGCCCCAAATAGAGTAAGCTGGGCTTTGTTTAGAAGACAAAGACTTCGTCACTGAACTAATAAAAAGTGCTTTAGCTTTTTACCTATAGACATAAATTTGAAGCACATAAGTACCTTCCAAGTCGAGTTTATAATTGTGAGCCTCATAGAAGTTGGCCTCAATATTTTATAGCTGTGTCTTTGCTTTTTCCTGGAGATAGTCAGTCTTACATCATTTCTTAGAATATTGCTCAGGATTAAACAAGATGACGCTTCAGTTTGCTTGTACATAGGATGGAAAAATAATCCCCACATTGTAGGTTTTTTATCAGGGTTAAAGAGCCTAATTTAGTGATTTTTACTTGATAAGCTGTGATTCCTTGCTTCATCGTTCTCTTTAAATATATTAAAATGCCATTTTAAAAGTCATTTTATCATTGTATGTTGTGTGTGAGTATTTTGCACGAACATATGTCTTCACCACATGCATGTGGTGCCAACGGAGGCCAGAAGAGGGCCCTGGGTCCCCTGGAACTGGAGTTACAGATGGTTGTGAGCTGCCATGTGAGTGCTGGAAATTAAACCCAGGTCCTCTGAAAAAAGAACTGGCACTCTTAACCACTGAACTGTCTTCCCAGCCCCTAAAACACCACTTTGCTGAAGATATTTGAAGGCCATCTGGTGTTCTTAATGCATATTTGGTTCTGTGATGAATTAGAATGGTTAATTATGCTGTAGAAACAATTATTCTTTCTTAAAAAAACTTTCTGACAGGGTGTGCCTTGTAATTGTTAATGAACATTTCACGTTCAGGTTGGATGCTTGCATATTTTAGTTCAAGTTTATTTTATTTTTCTAAGTAAAATTAATAAATTGCTCAATATATTTTGTACAACTAATTTTTTAAAAAAATATATCTGTCTTCTGTCCTTCTATTGTTCTGTTCTCTGTCCCTAATATGTTATTGTAGAGCTTGAGGCTACAAAGCCAAATCGGCATGGGCGTGGGGAGATGATCAGTGAAGTTTGGATGAGTCTAGGCACAGACCTCTGGTGCCCTGGCCTGATGCAGGCATGTAGGGTAGACACACTTCTTCCAAAGACACCTGGGCATTTTCATCCACCAGCAGAGCTTGCTGGACGCTGGCCCTGAGCTTTAGTTTGGGGCTGACAGTATAAGCAGCACTGTTAGTCCGATTCTTCAGCAGCAGTTCCACACAGTGCCCTTTGGTCTTCCTTCTGAGCCACACTTCACGTCTCCTCCATATCTTTCTGAAAGACTGGGCAGCTTCTCTACTGATCCTGTGAGCTGGCAGCTTGCCTCGTCCCTCCTGGAGGTTGGGGAGGAATCAAGGTAGCAGCAGAGGGAGCTAGAGCCAGACAGAACTCCAAGCCAGCCTGCGTTCTCACCCCGTCCCACCTCACTGTTCACTGCCCCCTGCTCCCATCTCCAGCGTTCTCACGGAGCCTGCAGAGACAGATGCTCTAACGGTTGCTGTTGGTGCTGCGACATCTGTTCTGCCTCAGAGAGCAGCAGTGAGGGTAGTAGCGGTCAGAATGATGCTGTACTTGCTGGGGGTGAATCATTTTCCCAGGAGACCACTTAGTGACCATTTCTTTTGAGAATGAGTGGAGGTATTGCTACAGACAAGGTGGGTGTTGTCTTTGTAGCTGTTTCCCCTTTGATAGTGCCTGCTGAGCTCCACTCTCTACTAACGCTCTGGACTCCCTTTTCCCTAGAACTAAAGGAGGTTGTAGTTTCCATTAGGTTGTTTAGGGAGAGGAGAAACAGTGGGGAGCGCACCAACAGATTTTAACAATACTTAATTTTTCATGAAGTATATTTCGATCATATTCTTTCCTCTCCCCAGCTCCTTCAGGGTCTGTGTGTACACAGTGAATTGTCAGTCTTAATGTCACGTGCTCATCTAGAGGTAGAGAATGGGTTTCCCCTTCTGTAGACTGCTCTTCGGTTGCTTTGCTTCTGACTGCTTCCGGTATTTTTTCCTGCTGCCTTGACAATTTTATGATAGCCAAAAAATTCAAATACCATTGAAAAGATCAAGGGCCTCGAGAGTTCGTTTCTTATTATCTCAAGATCTCACGGTCTGTTTCTCCAAGAACTCAAGGATGTTAATCTTAAGTGAGGTCACTTTACTGACTGAGCTGTCTCCTCAGGCTCAGGTTGTTTTGTTGTTGGTGTTTTGTTTTGTTTTTGGTAAAGGTTATAAGCCTTAGAGTGGTCAGCTGCTGCTTTTCCCCATCCTGTGTCTAATTTTAGTCAGCAAAACTGCAAACAGAAACTACAGTTCTTTGGTGCCATATTTTAGCCCAAAGTGTAGTATTCCAGCCTCCGTTCCTTACAGGTTTGGTTTATCTTATTGATAGGTTCGTTAGTGTAGGCCTGAGCGTGAGCGTGAGTGTAATTGTCCTGACCTGTAGGTAGGGGTGTGTGTGTGTGTGTGTGTGTGTGTGTGTGTGTGTGTGTGTGTGTGTGTGTGTGTGTGTGTGTGTGTGTGTGTATGTCCGCCCGCCCGTCCTGCATCATTCTCGATGTTGTGAGCCCTGCTCTGGATGACTTGATGCTGTGAGATTTGCTCAGACATGTCTTAGACTGTCTTCTTCTCCCCAGGCAGCTCGTGGCTCTTGCTGTCCCTGTGCTGCAGAGTGTGGGTGTTGGTCCATTGTGGTTTGTTTCAGTAGTGTCCATCCCTGCCCTGTGCCTTTCTCTTGTTCCAGTTCAGTCTCTGCTGTGAACATGGAGATTGAAAACGCTGTGTCAGTGGGCAGGAGAATGCTCTTAAAAGGCTGACAAGGAAAGTGGCATGATCTGATCTTTCTTCCTATACTTCATGTTTATTGCTAGTTGGGGGAGGAAGAACTAGGCAGATTTGTGACAATACCCTTTCTCCTTATGAATTTTAGTTGGTAATGGTCTTTCAGAGTCTTCACTGGGGATATTCATTTGGGCATATAACTAATTGGCTTAAATTTTAGTCTCTATAAACCAATATGTACTGTTGAGGAGGAAATGTTATTTGAAAGTCAGTCCCCTCCCTTCCTCCCCCCTCCCTCCCTGTGTGTATATATGTATGTATGAATGATGGTGATGGACATAATTTTCCTTTGATGCAGAAATCCAGCTCTGCCACCCCACTACTTTGAATGTAGGCATGGGATTGTAGGTGGTCCTCTTTCTGACAAGTGTTTTCTGTTTCTTGTCTCCTGTGAGAGTTCCAGTTTTAAAACTTGGCCAACCTCAGGAGACTCCAGACAAACTCTTACCATGTGTTTTGCTTTATGGTCATGCAGAGTGCCAAGAGAAGGTCTCTGGGGAGAGATGGCTGTGTTGTTATTAGGGAGTGGCATCACTTGTCTGCTGGCAGATGGAGAGCAGCTGTAGTGTTCTGAGACTCTTCTAGACCTCTCTTCCAGAGAGTTCCACTGCCTCCTGTCTGTCTCCTTACTTTCACTGTCCCCGCGACTCTAGAATAGAGGGAGAAAGAAGGACTAAAGAACCTAATCTCAAGTTAGTGAGCTGCGTTTAGAGCAAACTGAAATAGGCATGCAGTAGGCTGCCCCGGAGTTCTGTGTTATGATTCATAGTCACTTACCTTTCTAGTCATCTAAATTGGAAGTCTATTTTTCTTCTACTTTAAATAATTGGTATGCAACTTTCTTGCAGTGCTGGTTTAGGTCATGAGATAGTTAAAGTAGCAGGTTCAAGATAACACCAACCTCTGTTTTCAAAACTTGAGAAGTTTTATTTTGTCTGCCCATTTGAACTGGATCATGCTAATCCTGTAAAAGTTCATTGTTCTATTCACAAAATCTCACATCTTAAACAGTTGTCTTATATATCTTTTAAAAGCACATTTGAAAGAGCAGCTATTCTCTGATAAGATACACACAGTGCTTGCTCAGCATCAACCGGAGTGTGCAGTGTGTTCAGAACAAACCCTAGGCTGCATTTAAGGGAGTGGCAGCGGAGAGTTCATGGTGGTGGTGCTCCCCATGTAACACTGCCTAGCAGGACAAGCATCAACAGTGGCTGAATAGAATTAGTTATCTTTCCTTACCAGTTGTTTTGGTATCTCTGGATTATAGTCATCCTTCCTGTTTTTCTAAGAAGGAACACCTGCAGGTTTTTTGTGTCATTGTATGAATAGAGGTAACAGCCTATCTAGTTAGGACTCAAATTTGTTACTCATCGTTAGCAAGAGATTTAGCCTAACTGGCCGTTGGGAGGAAAGCAGGTTACACTGGCATTGGCTGATTGGGCCTGTGACATCCTTACTCTGTCTTCTTGCTTCATCACAGCAGTAAGTTGGTGAGCTGTTTTAGATTTTCTGTCTGCCCACTTCTGCTAGCAGGAAGGCAATGCTGGGAATTTGTGTCTATGTTTACCAGGGCTTGCTTTTATGTTAAAGGCTGCTGTAGGAATACTTTATAAAGCCAAAGATAATTGTAGTTCATTTTCTTAAAACCACAGCACATATTTGCTGTGTGCTAAACACTGTCAAGATATTTTCATGCTAACCTAGTTTATTATTTACCATTCTGGGTGGCCTCACTTGCTAGGAATGGATCCGTTATCTTGGATGTAAAGAAACTGAGCTTAAGGAATTGGCTCGTGTTATTTTTAAAGCAAAATCATCATTGTAATGGATAATATTTAGCAAAGAAGGTTTCATAAAGGACAAGACCATGTATTTGTATATTTATGCAAAATTGTGCACATGTGTGTATATGTGACAAAGAAAAAGAGGCCATGATTTTGAAAGGAAGCAAAGTGGGGGGTGAGGTATGTGGGAGGGATCTTAGGTAGGAAAGAGAAGGAAGAAATGACATAATTACATTTTGATTAAAAAATAAAATCTAATCAATAATCTTTGGTTGTTTACTAATACTTTAAAAGTCAGAATTAGGAAGTCATTATATTATTGCTTCCAATATGAGCTATTTATAGTTTTCATGGTATCTGTACTTTTGATTCAGTCTTGTCATGTTAGCAATTGATACTCAACAAAAATTATTCAATCAGAAGTGCTGTGACTTGGCACATTAATTTTAAGGAGTGTGATACATATTTTAAAAATCGTGATTAGTCCCTGATGCTTCATGCCTCTGATCCCAGGAGAAGTTAAGGCCAGAAGATTGTGGGTTTCAGGGCAGCCTGTTCTGCATAGTGAGACTGTGGCCCGATAAACCCAAGTCCTGGTTCTACTCTCTCAGTGCTAGGTAGGTGGAGACATGATATGTGGGGTTTTCTTTGTCATCCTCTGGAGGAAGTGAAACATATGTACATCAGGTTGTTTTAATGTAGTGCACTGTATCAAACCGAGTGGATCTCAAGCTATTTCAGGAGCATGTTCCTAACAAGCATGATAGTACAGCCAACAGGTCGTTGTTGTTTATCCCTTCTCCCAGGTGGTTGTGTGCTCTAATTTCTTTGCCTGGCAATCTCTGGTTAGAGCCAGGCACCATGAATTTTACCTTCTTGGGTTCATAATATTTTATACTTTTGTATTCTTGACTTTGGGCGGTGGGGGGTGTCCAGTTAACTACCATGCACTGGGGCTTGGCTCAGTGTCTAGTCAAGGACTAATTTCGCTCACTCACTGTTGGGACTCTGGCCTCCAGAGTCCTATGAGATGATGTTTTCCAGTTGGGTTTATAGCAGTTTGCCCTATTTATTCCTTTTCTGCAAGGGCTGGTGGTTTCTGTTCACAGATGCCTTTGAAAGACTAGAGTCTTCCTTTTACTCCAAGTGATTTCTTGACAGTGGTGCTCTACTACAACACCAGAAGGGCTCCCTGTCCTACGCCTTTCTTGCTATGCAGTTTTCTCTGCTCTGGACATCTATTCATGGGGTTGCTGCGGATTCTCCAGACTCTCTACTCTACCCCCTGAGCTCGTAGACTCCTCTTGCCCTTTCGAGTCTCCTGTTCTTGGTTGGTCTAGACTGCCCATCATTGCCTGGTACCTTAACCTCTTCAGGATTTGTCTAATTTTAGTTGTTTAAGTAGGAGGGCAAATATTTTGGCCCCTGATACTTTATCTCCTCCAGGAGCAGAAGTCCCTTTATTCTTTCTAGTTGAAGATACTTCTCAGAGCATAGCCTTTATCTGAGCATGCCAAATCAGCAAGCCGGAGCTCCTGAGACCTGAGGTCACAGGCTGGCCAGTGCGAGATGCACACACAGGTGCTGCCCATCATTCCCTTGCAGCTACTCCTTGCCAATCCTCACTTGGATCTGTTTGTAAGGTTTAAGCAACACTGTTCAGTGTACACAGTATTCTTTTCTTTCTTGTAGTATGTAGTATGGGGAACTTCGTGGAATTTGCCACTGGCATGGACCAGTGTCTGGATGGCCTGAAGCTATGTCCCTGTAAGGGAGCCTCTGTCAGTCAGAGAAGTGAAGACAGGATGGTGAGCCTCATCTTTGCTTCCTACTGGAAATGACTGACTTTTGGAAACCGTTGGTCTTAGGTCACTGTCTGGATAGGTAGTCACAGCAGACAAGAAGGAACAAGCCTGAGGCCTTGGAATGCCTCTGGCCAAGTCCCAGCTAGGCTGTGTGGTTCTTCAGGTTTGGCAGTAACCCTCCAACATTAGGGATGGGAGGCAGAGGATGGGAGACAAACATGGAGGCAGACCTTAAGAACTGACAGAAAGTTCTCATGGGGCTGATTCCTGTCCCATAAACCATTATTTATTTATTTTCAGAGTTAGTTAAATATTGCATGGCCATGTAGAAAATTAGAAGATTACAGAAGAAACTCACCTAGAGATAGTCTGTAGTAGAGTCTTCTCCTCTTCCTCCTTCCTCTGCACACTTATTTAACCTGCTGTAGCTATCTAAACAAGTGCACATTTGCATTGTGGATGGTCACGTTTCATTGCCAAGGTCATGACTGCTTTGCTAGCTTTGGGTGTTTTAGATTTTGGATTCCTTTTTTTTTTGTTGTTGTTGTTGTTCTTACAATTTAAAAGTTTGGGCCTTTAAAATGTTGAAGTGTAATCACAATTTGGTTTTGGAAATAAATTTGGACTACTTGAGGTTTTATTATTCAAAACACTTATACCTATGGTATTTTGCCTTATAGATTGGGACTGACCATGATACCTGTGTGTAGACATGAAACTTTGTCCAGTCCAGTAGTTCAGGAACCTAGAAAAATAGTGTGTTAGTGGACTTGATGAAAGTCATCCTGTGCTGTGCCTTTTGGTGGGACTTTGTCATGGAGTTGTGCGTTGGGCTTCTGTGATTTCTTGGTCTCCTTCATGGAAAGGGTTCTGCTCCCTGTGTTCGTCTTTTAGTTGCGATCTCAAGTTTGTTTCATTCTTTCATGGTGGGACTTGTTTGTTTTTAGTCACATGCGACAATTGGTGACTCTTGAGGTCTGATCATAATACTCAGCAAGAGACCAACTTGGGTAGAGAAAGATATAGAGGACGCTGAGGGCTGTTCTGACTAGATGTGCCATTAGACAAAGAAGAGCTTCAAGGACAAGGCCATTATCAAAATAAGTACACTGATTATTCAGTTACATAAAAGGAGTGTGACTTTAATATTAATACGGGATATGTTCAAGAGTTTTTCTTCTAGATTTTGAGCAACCTTTGTGCATATGTGATTTTTCACTTTGGTTATATTAATTTTCGTGAAGAGTTTTTACTGTAGTACTGAGTGATTTGGATGAGGATGTTAATTTTGAAGACTGTCATTCTTTTTTTTTTTTTTCTTTTTTCTTTTTTTTTTTTTTTTAATTTATTTTGCAATACAATTCAGTTCTACATATCAGCCACGGATTCCCTTGTTCTCCCCCCCTCCCGTCCCCCTCACCTTCCCCCCAACCCCCCCCCCCATTCCCATCTCCTCCAGGGCAAAGCCTTCCCCACAGACTGAGGTCAACCTGGTAGACTCAGTCCAGGTAAGTCTAGTCCCCTCCTCCCAGGCCGAGCCAAACAATCCTGCATAGGCCCCAGGTTTCAAACAGCCAACTCATGCAATGAGCACAAGATCTGGTCCCACTGCCTGGATGCCTCCCAAACAGATCAAGCCAATCAACTGTCTCACCCATTCAGAGGGCCTGATCCAGTAGGGACCCCTCAGCCATTGGTTCATAGTTCATGTGTTTCCATTCATTTGGCTATTTGTCCCTGTGCTTTATCCAACCTTGGTCTCAACAATTCTCGCTCATATAAACCCTCCTCATTCTCGCTAATTGGACTCCCAGAGATCCACCCGGGGCCTAGTCATGGATCTCTGCGTCCAGATCCCTCAGTAGTTGGATGAGGTTTCTAGCACAACAATTAGGGTGTTTGGCCATCCCATCACCAGAGTAGGTCAGTTCGGGCTGTCTCTCGACCATTGCCAGCAATCTGTTGTGTGGGTATCTTTGTGGATTTCTGTGGGCCTCTCTAGCACTTTGCTTCTTCCTATTCTCATGTGGTCTTCATTTACCATGGTCTCCTATTCCTTGTTCTCCCTCTCTGTTGTTGATCCAGCTGGGATCTCCCGCTCCCCCAAGCTCTCTTTCCCTCAACCCTCGCCTTTCATTACCCCCACTCATGTCCAGGCTGTTCATGTAGATCTCATTCCATTTCTCTGTCATTGGGTGATCCCTGTGTCTTTCTTGGGGTCCTGTTTTCCAGGTAGCCTCCCTGGTGATGTGAGTAGCAGAAAAGTCATCCTTGTTTCATGTGAAGACTGTCATTCTTGTGACCTGATCCCATAATCTTAAATTTTGTTCTAAAATGTGCCCTCTTCTAGAATCTGTAAAATTGTCTTCATTTACATATTGTTGAATGGCAAATTTAAAATTTGTAACTTTTTATGTTTGAATCAAATTATACTTAATTGATTCTGTGCTATCTTACTTGGCATGTGTTGAGTAACACTCAGATCTCCCAGGACTCTGTAAGTTGAAATATCTTATTTTCTTTCAGTTTGCAGGCATAAGGAAGAGCCGAGTAGCAGTTGACTGTAAACTGTTCTTAAGAAGCAGGCATTTTCTTTCAGGAACACGTTCAGTTGTACATCTCAGTGCAGAAATCCTCCAGAGAGACCATTTGTCTCTCTAGCGGCCTTTTTCTCCCTCCTCACAAAGACCCTCGGTTGCCCCTTTAGTTGTTCAGCTGTCAATAACTGATGTTTAATTCTGTGAAGCCAGGTGGAAAGATGGTAAACTCAGAGCATTTCTCAGTCCTCTTGCATCCCAGTTAGCATCTCCGAGGGCTGCCTGTTTCTGATCAGACAATACTGCCTGCCATCAGTGGAATGAGAGAGGATTTGGACAGGAAGGGCTCAAAGCAACAGTTGAAGGGAACACAACAGGGCTGGAGATGGTCGCTCAGTGGTAGAGCACTCACCTAGCATACTTACGGCACTGCAGAATAAACTTCCTTCAGAACGCCACCAAAGGGGACATTAAGAGACAAAAGCCAAACTAAGACTATGCACCCTGTGTGCTCAGATGGTGAAGTGGGCAGTGCTTTTCATTTGCCTCATTTACAGCCCATGGCTGCCTGTGCAAATTAATGCTGTGCAGATGTTGGCTCCTCCCAGCCCCCAGTCCTCTGATAGCCAGGGAGCCAACTGAAAGCTCATCCACTGTCAGAACCCAGCTCCAGACAAAGACCTTTTCTATGAGAATTGCTCCTGTTGGTCAGAAGCCAAAATGCTAATTGGCACCAGCTGCATTAACTCACTAAGTGGGGGTCAGCAGCTGCCTCACCATTGGAGGAAACCAGAAGAGAGCCCTCTTCCCTTTTGCTCCAAGAAGCTCCCACCCCATCCTCCAGATCCTCCTATTTGTGATCATCTTGGCACCCCTAAAGTAGAGTTTGAAGGACACAGTAATTTGGACTCACAACTAGACCCATGGGATGATACATAAGCTTTCTGTGTATAGCTTTGTCAGTTCAGCTATTTGTTTAAATGTCATCCTCAAGTCTGTTTACTGCTTTATCCTCTACTTAAATAAGGTGTTTACTTTGGTGGTGGTATGTGTGTGTCTATTAAATGTTGACATGAGTCTACCAATCTTATTCTTTTAGAAAACGTGTATTTATTTTATGTATATGGGTGTTTCTCCTGCATACATGTCTATGAACCACATGTATACCTTGTCCCTATGGAGGCCAGGAGAGGGCATTGGATCCCCTGGAAATGGAGTTCTAGATGGTTGTGAGCCTCCATGTGGGTGCTGGGTATAGAACTTGGGTCCTCTGGAAGAGCAGCCAGTGCTTTTAATTGCTGAGCCATCTCTCCAACTCCCAAATTTACTTTAAACTAATGGTCAAAGGAAATTGCAACTCAAAACTTGGTTCATTATAGGTGTAGTCTAAAGACAATGTAGACTGTAGCATACTAAGTGTTAGTCCTAGGATTCTAGCTGTGATTGTCCCAATCTGTATTTCTGATGTTCTTTCCTCCAAGGCTAGGCCTTCATAATAAGTCAGAAAAGGACAATAAGTGGTGCCAAATGTCTTTGTATTAGATATGCAGTAGTCATCTATTTTAAAATCATGAAAACAGCAGAAGTAGTGTTCAGAGTATCTATTACATTACATCATCCTAAAACAGTACTTTGGAAAGGAGACCACGATTTCCTCTCGGTGTTCTTTGTAGTCGAGTTTCTTATGGCTTATGGCTTGACTACTAGGTCATAAGACCCCTAGGGCATATTTTGGCAAGTAAATGAATATGATCACTGTATCTCTAGATGATGTTTCGGTCCTATAGAAAGGCTACTGTTAAATTTGATTGCACTTAAGGTCTTGTATTTCATTGACTCTAAGTTGTAACCCAGTTTCCCTTTTTGAGATGAGTCCCATTAGATAGTCTATAAACTTGCATAGTCTTCCTGCCTCAGTCTCCCAGATGCTGGGATTCCAGGCCTCCCCCTGCCCGGTTTTGGAGGTGTTACGGTGTGAATCTTGTCATGGTGCAGTATGACTACAGAACACAATAATGTGTTTTTGTCTAGAGATGTTAGAATTAGCAGAAATGATGCCATGAAAATCTGCCAATCATATTTATGAATATACATACTCAACATTTTCAGACCAGTGGACAGCACTGAATTTAAGCTTTAACGACTTCAGAATATGTGTTTGCTTTTTAATCAGTGGGTTATGGAACTTAGTACCTTTGGAAGCTCTTGACTTCTTAACATGATGAACAGCTAGATCCTAGAAGAATTGCTTTCTGTTACTCAAAGGAAAAAGTGCATTGCAGCTAGTCAGACTCTTCAGGGAGCTGCTGATGGGAGACTCTTGGGTAGCGTTTATTCTCAGCCAGGAAGTAGCATCTCTTGTCTAGTGGGATGGGACAATGACCCTGGGAAAAATCAAGCAAGATAGAGAGTGAAGAAAGTGGGGAGTGGAGGATATATGGGTAACCATGTCTCTAAACCAGGACAGCTCGTACAGCAGTGAACTGAGGGTTGGCGATTGAACTGTAAAACAAAGTTAATGTTTTCACTTTTTCCTACCTTTAAAGTAATCTTTTGTTTTGTACATGTATTCTCTGTAAAGACAAGATCTCACTGTGTATCCGAGGCCTGCAATTCTGTATGTAGAAGAAGCTGGCCTCAAAGGGCTTGGATTTAAGGCGTGCCCATCACACCTGGCTATGTACTTTTTTTTTAATACTCCAAATTTCTATATGGTTATTAATTTTTTTATTAAAATAAAATAGATCAGATCTTTAGTTTCTCTTATGGTCTCCTGGCTACAGCTAATGTGAGGAATGGGCTATTTGGCTCTTTGGAGCATATGTTTAGCTGTGGCCCTTCCAGGAGTGGCATTAGATGGCTTTGTAAGCAGGCCACAAGTGTTCCTTGCCAACCACCGTTTCACACCTCATGTATATTATTCTGTACATAGGAGGTGCATGTACAGATAAAGAACACAATTAAAGCCTTTCTATGAATCAAGAATTCTTAGTTTTGTTAGGGACTTGTTTCTTTCTGCTTTTGTTAATTATTACTCCTTTTTATTTTAATATAAAGTTCCTTTGAAGACAAAATTCAGATAGAAGAATTTTTTTTTCTATATCAGCCAGGTTAAATGCTAGTTTTGTGTAGAATTAAGATAGTTACTATAACCATAATTATTATTCCAGTTTCCATTGCTGCTTTGAACACGACCATGTTTGAATGCCTTGTTGAAATGATACACATTTGGTATGGTTTTCCTCTGCACAAGGCAGACTCAGAGGAGAGTCATTATAGAGACTATATTTGACCACTCTGCTGCTTTGTTGACAGTCCTCTCCTGTGGAAGTTACAAGATCACTGTATTTGCAGAATGTTCTGCAACATTCCAATATCTGTGTCTTTGATATAACGTATCTTTTTTTGGCAATGATACCCAGGAGGAGATCTGCCATCCTTAGAATCACTGCTTTAAGATGACTGCACGCCTTCTTAGGTGTTTGGTTTCTAAAGCAAAATGTATAACTGGAATTGTATTTAATATTTTTCTTCTATTTTCTTTCATCTTACTTTTAATATCTAATTAATGATAGTTATCTTTTATTTTAAAGTATAGTAGTGATAGAGTATAATATTTTCCTTCTTTAAGGCTTTAAGAAAGCTTCTATTGATGCTTGCCTAAAGCAATTGATGTCTTCAGACTTTGTGCCTGTACACATATACACACATGCACATTCGTGGGTACTCTCCTGTGCTTCACTGAACATGCATGTATGCACACCTGTATATTACTCAAATTATTCCACGAGAAGGGAAGAGCGTGAATGTGGAGTGGGTGTGTTTGTGCGGAACTCTAAGGAAGTGGCAGCAATGGAGTGCATAAGGAATTTGAGAGATTTAATCATGAACTTTACCTGAAGAACTTACACCGTGCTTTCTTACCACAAGGCTGATTCCTGCGTGCACGCACATGAACACACACACACACACACACACACCACACACTCCATGTATGATTTTCTAATTTTAATTCTAATTTTCCTTCATTTGGATGATGCTTAGAGAGCTTTCCTAACCTGCCCTCTTACAGGAGGTTTGTCAGTATGTGCAGCAGGTAACAGAATAAAATGGCCATGCTGATTGATGCACTTTCTTCCCCGAGTGTGTGGGAGAGAGGTGGAGACTGTGACTTCTCACCTTTTAGCACTCACAGGACAACTGATTTACGTTTTTGTGCCTGTATGTCTATCTGTTTCCTTCTTTCCCCTCTTCCCATCGTCTCACCAGGACTCTCTTTTTCTCCTGCTGCTCAGCTTACTAATATAGCAGCAGGCATAAGGAAGAGCTTAGTCTGAAACAATCTGTGTATGGAGGTCGGCCCCAAGTGCAACCTAGTACACCACCCCTGGAAGCCATGTGTTGTTACCTGTCTGATACCTTGCAAACCTGTTCTTAAGTGTATTCATAAATGTCTCCTAAGGAGGAAACAGCCTTTCCTAATGATTAATTGAAATAGTATCAGTCAAATTACCTTTTACACAAGGGTGGAGGGGTTGGGGGGTGGGGCGTGTGGGGGGTGTTGTTTCACTTGAGCAAACTGCCTCCTAGAACTAGAGTAAGTAGCCTGAGGTCACAGGTAGTGGGGGAATCAGGCTGGTACTCTGCCCTGGTTCATCCTGCTGTTTGTCACACTTGTTGTCTGTCTCTCATTTCTCTTGGTCACATTCAGAAGGGTGAGCTGAGAATGGAGGAGCTTCTGCTCCTCCTGTCTCTGTTTGCTTGTGTGGGAGGAAAGCAAATCATTCAGAAGCCACATGTTTTGTTACTTTTTTCTTAAGGATGAAGAGGAAGAAATCAAACTGGAGATAAATATGCTGAAGAAATATTCTCATCATAGGAATATTGCAACATACTATGGTGCTTTCATTAAAAAGAGCCCTCCAGGACATGATGACCAACTCTGGGTAGGTAGATGCTTGCGAGCCTTTGGTGTGCTTTGTGCTTAATGTAATAAGGGAATTAAGGACTTCACAGGGACCATGGAGAATGGAAACAAAACCAAAAGGACTTGTTATCCTTAAGCTTCCCTGTCCTATGTCTGTACTATGGCAAGGAGATCGGGAATGGAGGCCATTTTACAGGAAGCTGTTTCATAGAAAGCTCAAGAAAGTGTGATGTTGTCAGCCATTCATTAGTAACTTCGATGATAGTAGTTTATTATGAACAGGAAATTCCAGTGCATTCAACCTTCAAAAAGTTATATTCAAACGATGACTGAGAGACTCATCTGTGCAAGCTGCATGAATTAAACTGAAGGTATTGAATTTATAAGGCAAGAAGATAGATTGATAGCTTCTTCTAATGATTTTTAAAAGGCTAATGTAGAAAACATTAGCAGCTTGGTACCAACATGAGAGAGGTAAAAGGAAGAGTAGGGTGGAATTGAGTATCAGGAAGCAAATCTGCACAGTCATAGCTACTGATGTGTGACAAAGATGTCAGAAGCATACATTAGAGAGCAGCTTCTAAAACAGATGACTCTGGGGAAAGTCACTCAGAAGATTGGAGCTAGATTGCCAGCTCTCATGATGTACAAAAACAATTGAAAATGGATCAGAGATCTTAGTGTAAGATCTGAAACTGTGACACTGTTAGAGGACAACATAGGGAACACTGATACGGGCACAGGCAAGGACTTTCTGGAAAGAACCCATTAGTTTGGGAAATAATACCAACAATTGACAAAGAAGTTTACAAGCGTAGTTGTTACTGTGTCTAGTATTATAGATAGGTATTTTCAAAACTATGTAATTGCTTAAAAGTACCATTTCCCTTTTGATTTAAACTCAGTTAATAGGAAATATTATGAAATAATTTGAAGATCATAATGTATGAAAAACAGCACATCTCAAGGAAGAACTTCTGGAATACTGATTTCTCGTAGTTTGGTAGTAATGACCAGCAAAATGCTCTTCGAGAGGGAGGGAGGGAAGAAACACATGAAAATTGCCACCCAGACATGTGCATGCTCAGTCTCCTGGACTGTGTGAATATACTCTTTGGAAAGCAACCTGTTCTTACTTGGATGCGTCCACCATGGTCATGCATGTGCCCAGGTGTTGAGGGAAGCAGGTGATAGGGCTGTGTGTTCGGACTTGGACGCGTACTCAGTCTGGGGTGTGATTGTTTTCATCTGTCTTGTCTGCCCTGTAGCTTGTTATGGAGTTTTGTGGAGCTGGGTCCATCACAGACCTTGTGAAGAACACCAAAGGGAACACACTCAAAGAAGACTGGATTGCTTACATCTCCAGAGAAATCCTCAGGGTAAGGAAAGTGAAGTGAAGTGTTGCATTCTGACCTCATGCTTCCATCTTCGCCTGAATCCTGGGTGTATGCCACATAGAGAGGTAGTTACCTATTTCAATAGCCAAGGATGCTCTGTACCTCAGTAGTAGTTTATTCTACATCATGGTTTGAAACTTTCCACTCTGAAAGGGGTGAATTTTTTGTTTGAAAAAAAACCAAGAATGTAGCACTTCTTACCTGAGAGCTTGGCTTGTGTGGTTGGAAAACACTTGAAACAAGTTGCTGTGTACAGAATATACAGCTTCCCTCTTGTCGTTACTGCATAGGTAATGCAGTATAATAGCTATGCCATCCTAATATTATGAGCATGACCTAAAGAAGAGAATATGTGTAACTTATATGCAAACACTGCACCATTGTAATAGGAACTTGAGCATGCTCACATATGTATGTATATACATATACATATATATACATACATATACATATATAAACATGTTTATATATTTAATTTGGTGTTTTTGAGACAGGGTTTCTCTATGTAGCCCTGGCTATCCTGGTACTTGCTATGTAGACCATGCTAGCCTCGAGCCTGGAGATCCACCTGCCTCTGTCCCCTAAGTGCTAGGATTAAAGGTATGTACCATCACTGCCTGACTGCATGCTCATATTTTATATGGATGAGGTTATGGTACTCTGGAAGCAGTCTCCAGATATACTCAAGGGTAACTGTATTTCTCTGAGTTTGTCTTTGTTGTTATTATAAGAGTACCTAGTAGCCCCTTCCCTTTGCCATTTAAAGGGGATGGAGGTGAAGAAGATGAGAAATGAGCCTGAACTGTTGTGCTGTAGGCAGCTTGGGGAGAGGCTACAGATCAATACTAACAGTACTGAGTGCTGGTTTCCAAAATCTTCAGTGGACTTTGGCATTAGCTATTAGAATCTCTTGGAATATTTATGAAGTAGAGTCCTAATGCTTAATGTTATTTACAGCCAATGACAAAGATGGCTAATGAGCTCAGAGCAAGTTTCTGAATTGCTGTTTTTTAGCCACTAAATGATTTCTTTCAGTGGAAAAGCCATCCTAACAACACACGGGGTTTTCAGGGCTTCATATCTGAAAGCTGCATGTGAGTTGCTAAAGGATGTCTTTCATTCCACTACCACAGTTTTTCTTTTCCTTCATCCCTAAATTGCATACTTAAATTACTTGGCTGCATATTTATCCTCCATATTTAAAAATAAAGACTCTGAGCTTACATTGAAATTTTACTTCTTATTTCCCTACTAAAGTTTGGTAACGAGTTAGTCATTTTTTTTTATTGTAGCTAAATTTACTTTTTATATTTAAGATTCATGGAAGACTGCAAGTTTAAAAACTGCCAACTAGAATTCCTAGAGAAATGTTTTAATTTCTCTTTGCTCATATGTTTTATGGAGCCTTCCAAAAAATTTCCTTCACACACCAGTGTGAGGTAGGGAGTCCGATGGTAGGAGAGCCATACTTTTATAATTACTCAGACTTGTACTTATTAAGATTTCAGGTGCTTCTTTTCTTTCTTTTTTGGGGAAGGGTTTTGAGACAGGATGTCTCTGTGTAGTTTTGGTGCCTGTCCTGGATCTCGCTCTGTAGACCAGGCTGGCCTAAAAGATGCTTACCTTTTATGGATATTACCGAACCTAAAGGGGAAAAACTGCTGCTGCTGTACGCGCTCAGTGGTGATTGGCAGGGTACAGCAGCAAAGGCTGGATCATAGAGCTGCTTAGGTATAGATTTGAGGAGCTTGATGGATACCATTCTGTTCAGAAATAGACATACCTTTCTTGTGTGTTGTAGCTTTAGACTTGTGGGCTCTTGCCTTGGCTTCCTGTGTGCTGCACTCTCAGGGGTAGAGCACATGCCTGGCAGATAGGAGATTCTCAAGTAGAGAAATCTGTGCTTTTAGCATAATGTTATAGACATAAGAGGTCTCTCAGACATCAAAGATGATTTACCTGTTTTTGTATACCTGGGGGAAACAGTTTACCTGTCAAGTATAATGTATTTGCTTTAGTATTTTGTCACTGTTGACCTCAGGAGCACTGAAGGGAAGACCAGGTTGCTCCTATCTCTAGTCGGTGTGGTGGTAAATGTCATCCTTTTGAAATGCTGCTGACTGTTTCCTTCTCAGTGAGCATTTTTAATAAGAACCTTCTCCACTCAGGAGCCATCTACAGTAACAATTTTCTGTGGCAGTTTTAGTTCAAAACAAAGAAATGCCCCCTATTATGCGCTGGTGTTTGTTTTAGGCGTTATGTTAGTGTTGTTAGAGAAAGCACGGAAGCAAGATGGAGGTGAGGTCTCATGTAAAAGGCAGCCCCGGGGGTCATCTAGGCTCTCACATGCTGTTGGAGGTAGCTGGTTTCTCTGTGGAAAAGTTTTCCCCACCCCTTCGTGATATTAGAGAAGACTAGATCAGGCAAGGGTCCTAAGTCTGTAGACCACGGCTGTCAGAGTACTCTGTTGAACTAGTCTGCTGAAACGGTGAGGACCACAAGGTTTGCCGCAAAGCCGTTTCCTTCCTCCCTGCCCACTCACGTTCTAGGCAGCAGTTTTCTCGTTTTGGTAGAAAGCATTATTTCATACTGAAGACGAGAACTTAGGACTTTACATCACCAATGTGGAGGGGCAGTTTGACCGCTCATTTGTCTCAGGTAGTCAAATCAGGTAGACTTAGAAGAAAACCATTTCCTAGTGCAGAAACACTGACCGACCCAGTTGATTTTGGACAGGCTGTTTCCGGAGTAGCTATGGACCTGGAGTCTTTACCTTAGTTCAGGCTTGGCTCCAAGGTGCTTCCTATAAGGACATGTACTCATTCTTGTTCTCTTGTTTGTTCTGAGTAGGTGCACTTCAAGGTAGCTGTATTGTGAACTGTTTTCTGAGTAGAAGCAGTGATCCTTCCACAGTATGGACTGAGAAACGGGCATAGTTTCCCATACTTGCTGCTGAAAGTGTGCAGGATTGCACATAAGCCATAACTGTGTGAGGAGACAGGGCTGCTTGTGTTTGTTGGAAGATGTGGAGGGTCAAGAGGAAGTTCATGCAAGTTAAAAAACCAAAGTGAACTGAAGCTTAGAAGTAGAAGTTCTGTAAGGATGGAGTGACTTCAGTTGGCTCTTTCAGTGTTGGATAGCTTAGCATGCTGAGAGGGGGAGCGGAGGTGCTTCCATCAGAGCACTGAAGAGCCATCTGTTCAGGGTTCCCATCCCAACCTCCTTGTATGATCACTGTACCTTATATAATGATGACGAATACGTCAGTATCATATAAGCTGTGTTCTGTTTCGCTGGCAGATTAGTAGATGACTTTCGAACCCACCATGCTTGGAAAGGTAGTGATCTAGAGCTGCAGAGCGGTGAGAGTGAGAGGCTCGATAGCATAGGCCTGTGGTCCTAGCTCTCGAAGCTGAGTTTTCAGGTCTAAAGTCAGGCTGGGCTACACAGTAAAGACTCTGCCTGCCTCCACCACCACCGCAGCCCCCCTTTTATTTAATAAATATATATATGGAAAAATCAAGCCCCTTACAAGTAGTTCTGAGGCATTTCAGAATCAATAGGTTGTTTGTGTCTTAAGGAGACACGTTCTGGGGTGGGGCCTCTCTAGCCGGGAAGAGAAGGGTAAATAAGTTGTGGCAGTGGTGCATTGATGCCTTCACACCACACACAGTGGATCCAGCGGTGTCTCCTACCACCTCTGGAGAGATGATGTTGGGCTCCGTCTAGATACAAGGACATCAAAACGTGCTCTATGCCAGGTGTGCTTGTTTTCCTAGGGAAGAAAGGTATTTTATTCCTGCACAAGGCCCTTCTGGTGGCAGAATTATTTTACATTTGGATGGAAGTGGGGCATATCAGCACTTAACCATTGTTCTGTGTAGTGGGAAGACAGGCCTGCGTTTTAGGAGCTAGATTTTAAGCCCTTCTCTAATTCTTTGCTGTTCCCCTGGGATGGGTCTAGCTCAGATAAGTTCACAAGGTTACCCGCTGAAAGACAGACATTTGCCGTGGGAAGGGAGCTATCCTGTACGCAAATAGCACAAATTACAGCAGAACAACTGGAGCTGGCAATCCAACACTCGTGTCATAGGCACAGCTCGAAAGTGGTTCTGACCGTCCCAGAGGGAAAACCCAGCCCACTGCTTTCTGTGTGTGTGGCAAGGCTGGCAGTGCCTTCCTGGGAACGTGCCAAGGGTAAATTCCATGTTCTAAATGTGGATTACAAAACCTTGGCCCACGTGTACACCTTACTCTAAAGGGTGCTCCTGGCTGTCTACTCACAGAGACAGAGAACTGAAACTCAGCTCTGCTTTCCTTTTCAGGGACTGGCACATCTCCATATTCACCACGTTATTCACCGAGATATCAAGGGACAGAACGTGCTGCTGACAGAGAATGCGGAGGTGAAACTTGGTACGTGGCTGATGAGTGTGAGGTTCTGTGCACCCACCTGGTACAAGGCAGCAACATGCCATGCCCTTTAACACTTTGTAAAAGTTCATTCTGTTAATGTTTGTGCCCCTCCCCCCACCACCACCTTAAGAGTAAGAGAACTGGGTCATTGCTTAGTCAGGTACCAGCCTCCCCACCCATGCTCTGTAGTCCACTCTGTCTGGATAGAGCAGCCAAATGGAGTCCTTTAATTTCTTGTTTTGATTAACTTTGAGGGAGGGAGGGGGACTGATGAGGCCTATCTTGGTTAGATTTCTATTGCTGTGAAAAGACATCATGGCAGCTCTTACAAAGGAACACATTTAATGAGGCTGGCTAGCTTACAGTTCAGAGGTTCAGTCCATTATCATCATGATGGGGAGCATGGGAGCATGTAGGCAGACATGATGCTGGAGAGATAGCTGAGATTATATTTGAATCCACAGGTGGCAGGAAGAGACAGTGAGCCACTAGGCCTGGCGTGAGCTTCTGAAACCACGAAGCCTGCCCCCAATGGCATACTTCCTCCAGCAAGGCCACACCTGCTCCAACAAGGCCTTACCTCCTAATCGTGCCACTCCCATGGGCCTGTGGGGGCCATTTTATTCAAACCACCATAAGGCCCAAACCCAGGAACTTAAGACTTCGGCACGCTTTCAGCCCTGTACTGTCATTAAAAGTCAGACTTTTTTACTTTACCCTGAGTGGTGCCTGGCATAGTGTATTCCTAGTACTTGGGAGGCTGAAGCAGGAAGGTTGTGAGTTTGAAGCCAGCCTGGGGTGTGAAATCAGAAGAAGGGAGGGAGGAGGGGGCAGAAGGGGGCAGAGAGACAGACAGACAGATAGATAAACAGACAGACAGACAGACAGACACACACACACACACACACACACACACACACACACACACACACACACACACACACAGAAACAGACACCCTTAATGATTGCCTGTTTTGCCTCATAAAAATTCACACTTCTTGCTCTGGCTTATTAAAAATGTGGATCTGGCCCCTGCTACTTTCCTGCCCCATCCTCTGACCCTCTTCACTTTTTCTTCATGTTATAACATGGAAGCAATTTTATGAAGTTTTCCTAGTAATAGAACAAAGAAATGATAGATAAATAGAGTCATCAAAAGTCAATCAAGATGCTTTGAGATGCATTGAGTGATCACTCAGACACAGCTGTTTCTCTGTTTGCCTTTACTTCTTAGACCCTGCCCCAGGACCTCTGCATTTACTGTTGGCAATGCTTGTCCTCATTTTCAGAGTTACCATTTTTTCCTGTTTTCAGGGGCTTTCTCTGGCTCTCTGATTTACCTTGGACTCCTGCCCCCTTTTTATAGTACAGTTGATAATTTATAATTCTATTGAGATTGTATGGCATTTCTCAAATAAAAGAAAACATTCTCCTTTACTAGAATATTCTGGAGTCCAGCAGCCAGGATTGTTTTAATCCCTGGTGTCTTTTCATCTAGGACCTGGAGTAGTGTCTTCAGTGTTGTAGGTATTTGACAGATGTCTTTGTGGGTGCTGTTTCCTAGAGGTGGCTTCTAAATGATTACAGTGTTCCCTGTATCCCCTAGTGACACCTGAATCTATTCTCATTTAATTTTACTCTGTTAAAACCGAATCCGCATTAACTTTTTTTCTACTAAAGGATCACATTATTTTTCCTTTGTACATTCAACAATCTATTCTCCCTTTTCCCAAAGGTCTGAGCCCTAGAAGTTGCTTTTTAAAGTTCAGATCACTGCTCTCTTCCTCAGTGCCTGTGCTAACTGGTTGTCTGCAGCTGCTCTGACAGGTGGAAAGTCCCCTTAGGGCCAACCTGGAACACTTGCACTGTCCTTGGTGGTGTGTGTCCATGCACTGACCTCCTGACCCCGAGACTGATGCCCTCAGTAGTTGCCCAGTCGTCGGTTGCTGTTGCTAGCCAAGGTTCTAGAAAGCTTAATTATTAGTCTTTTTGTCCTGATTCTGTTGTCTGTGTGTTGAGGAAGTCAACAGGTAAGCCTACTGTTCCCTGAACTTGTTCTGTCCAGAGAAGCGAAATGTGTGACCCCTGCCAGGTGTCTAGTGTTTTGTAGACCCATTTGTGTGAGCTGCTCCTCTTCTCTGCCCTCCTGCTGGGCTCATGGCAGTGTATGGGCTCTGATGATGGGGGCAAATACTGATGGGCAAACATCTAGCATGTGGGCTTTCTGCCAACCCTGCCTCCCATCCATTAACTTTCTTCTAGACCACCATCATTAAATTCCTAGGAAGTAGAAGTTACTCTGAAAAGTCAACTGAAATCCCAGCTGTTTTGGGGAATGTTTATTGTGGGTTTATTTGTTTTGGTGTGTGTGTGTGTTTACATTTACATAAACATGATGTGTATTTGTGGGTCTAAGTGCCACAACGTGTGTGTGTGTGTGTGTGTGTGTGTGTGTGTGTGTGTGTGTGTGTGTGTGTTTACATAAACATGATGTGTATTTGTGGGTGCAAGTGCCACAACACGTGTGGAGGTCATAGAATAACTGGAGTCTGTTCTTCCCATCCACCTTTACATAGGACCAGGAATGGACCTCAGGTCCCTGAGTTTGTACATTGAGTTCCTTTAAGCTCTCTTATCTGCTTAGCCATCTCACCGGCCCCTTTGTGTATTCATGACTCCCTTTATTTGGTGCCGTATGGTGTATTAGCCTGGGGTCTGTATGTAGAATCAGCTCTGGGAATGGGGAGAGCAAGAGTCTGTCAAGGCAGTCTTACAGACAGCTCTCACTAACCTGGAGCCTTTCTCCGTGTTCTTTCCAAGAAAACCACCGTGCACTGCAGAGCTAATCTAGGGTGAGCCTTAGGTCCGTTCTCCTAAACTTGGGGCTTTCTTTAATTTGCACTTGCTTTTGACACACACATTTTTTTTAAAGTGCGAACACCATTATTGTTCCTGTAATAGGCCCTCTGCTGGTCCCTGGCCGTTGAGGCCAGGCCTCTTTGGTTCTTCTGGACTGGGAACAGGGTCTTCATTGCAGTCTTTTTGTCCTTGCTCTGAGAGGGGCACTGCTTTCCAGTGCTGCCTGCCTGAAGAGTTCTGCAGTTGACAAAGCAGTGTTGGTTTTGTTTACTGTGACACCTTACAGTGTTTTTCTTCTTTGTTAATTGTGCTCCACTTTCCCTTGCTTTTTGTTCCTCAGTTGATTTTGGTGTGAGTGCCCAGCTGGACAGGACGGTTGGACGGAGAAATACATTCATAGGCACACCCTACTGGATGGCTCCTGAGGTCATTGCCTGTGATGAGAACCCGGACGCCACCTATGACTACAGAGTAAGAGGCACTGACCTGCTCTTCCGGGCCGTCCGTGGGTCCTTAGCATTGCAGAGGACTGGAGGCTTGCCTGTCAATTGCACACCCCTCATACCTACTGGGTTTCAGTGAGAAACGCACAGACTGTTGAATGCAGGTTTTCCAGGCAGTCCTGTGCTAAGATACCGCTTTGTTACTGTTGGTCTATTGCTTCATTTATGATCTCACTGAGAACGCATTGCTTATAGACAGCCAGTCACATGCCCTCCTCCAGCGGCCTTTTTATCTTGAAGAGTACATTAGAATCAGATATGGTTTCTTTTTAATATACTGTCAAAATTTATAATAGTGTCCTCTGGAATTTTATAGTATTCTGTGTAACGAGTTTTATAACTTCTCTTAGTTACACAAATAAGTTGAAGTGATTATAGAGTGACCTCTAGGGACTTGAAACCATAGTGCACTTTTTTAATCCAGGCATAAAACCCATATTTAATCTGATTCAGGTTGACTGTGTTACTGTTTTATTTGTCAACAAAATCAAACTTTGGCTTTAGTGGTTATTGTGCCTGTTAATGATGTTAAAATTGAGCTCATATTTCAGCTGTTCCCCTTGTATCTCAGTTTTTGTTGCAAAATACCCAATTAATGAAGATTAATTTAAACCATTGTTGCAGGGGAATTTTCTTTTCATTTGAAGTATTTAAAAATACATTGCAGACTTTATGATTTTCTACTATTAATATATACCTAAAATTTGAAAACTTTCCAACATCGTCAGAATAACATCATGCTGAAGTAAATGACAATAGTCCCTGGGGCTGGAGAGGTAATGTTTGCTTGTTCACCTGAAGGATGCTTTTATTTTGTTTGTGTGACTGTCCAGAAATATAAACAGGTATCTAGAACATTCTCTTTGGTTTCCCCAGAGCGACCTGTGGTCTTGTGGCATCACAGCCATCGAGATGGCGGAAGGCGCCCCCCGTGAGTAGCTCCCCTCCTTTTGAGCCCCTTTCTTCCGGGTAGCTTATCACCTGTAGGAACCCGAGGGCCACTGGGGGAACCATGCCTGGCGGGGCAAGGGGATGAAGGCCCCACCAGCCAGAGTGGCTTTAGATGGACGGGGAATTCTTGGTAGCCAGGACTCCTTTTAGGGCCCTCAGGCTCTGTAGCCTATTCAGTCATAGGCAGGATCAGAAATGAATAAGAGCTCATTTTTTCTTCATTGCATTTAAAAAATACTGTTTGAAACATAAAGTTTTGTTCTTATTTTGGCTTTACAAATTGAGGTATTATCTTTTATTTATGGAATTTTTGTGAAGATTTGAGTTCGCTTTTCCTTGGGTTAAATCGGTAAATTGATCAACCATAAAGTTGGTATTTGATTAAGGTTGTAATAGAAATGTAGAGAAAATAAGGAAGGAGAACATCCACAGCATTTCCTCCTGGTCTGCTTATGCACAAAGACTGTATAGTGCCTCAGACATAGTTGTTGAATAAATATTTGTTGAATGAATGAAAACATATTGACAGTTAAAAATCAGTACAACGCAGAAGCCGCGGCCCTTATTTCTTCTATGCTGTTGAGACAGGGGACCTATTGGTGACCTCTGTCTCAGTTTCCGTTCACACTGGGACACTGGTGTCCGCTAGTCTAGTCCCCATTCCCAGCTGCCTTATAGGTTCTGCTGAAAATGGGCCTCACCTATTGTGACATGCTAGTGTGCTGTCTGCTGTGCTCACCTCTCGTGGAGTTATGTAAATACAGACAGTAATTACAAAAATAAGCGGCACCGTTTACACTCATCTATCTTTACTCTTCCTACTGACACTTCCTACTGACACTGGCCGTAGTAACAAACAGTATTTCGTGGAGGTTCTGAAGGTGCGTACTGTATTTAGACATTGTACCGTTTGGAATACTGAAAGCCTCCACAAGCCATTCTAATCCTTAGACCAACCTTATGAAAACAGCCATTTTCTTTATAATCTGTAAGGTGATTTAAAGACTTAAGTATTTTCCCCTTTTAAATTTGAAGTAATATTTATCTTTGATTTATGAAAACTTTCCAGTGTCTCTTTGAAGTTGTGAATTGTTGGTTTTCTCCTTATATTTGGCTGTTTTGAAACGCTAAGTTCAAGGTATGGCCTAGGATTCATAACAGACAACTCATCTACTTGACATTCATGACAGTTGGACAGAGTATTTGGATAGAGTATTTCAGATTATTTGTGAATGAACCCTGGAAGTCAAGAATGAGTAAATAAGTGCCTTACTGATATAGCCGTCTCCTTTCCCCAGCTCTCTGTGACATGCATCCAATGAGAGCACTGTTTCTCATTCCCAGAAACCCTCCTCCCAGGCTGAAGTCAAAAAAATGGTAAGCTGTGTGTGTGGATTTCCCTCCATCGTTCCTTCCCTAACCCTTTCTCCCCCCCCCCGCCCCCCGACCCCCATATTTTCCTTTGTTCTGGAATAAAATTCTGGCCATTCTAATTTCAGTAACAAAAGCCAGCACCCTCAACAATCTAAAGTACATCTATTTCTTTGTGGTGGTGTGCTTGATACGGTGTTTAGATTACACACTAATGACAGGGGACATCTGATAGCCCCGTAATGTAGAGGAAAGATTATATTTTAATGTTTAAACATCTTTTGAGTGTAATATTTTGTAGAACGTTTTCCTACTAAAATGGCAAAGATGTGTTGAAAGTCCTCTGGTAGTAGATTTGATATTGATGAAAGGTGTCTGGGGCCATGGTGCATGTTGGCAGCCCCATGACTTAAAGGACTTCAACAGCACGGCCATTTGAACCGGGGGTTTGAAGCATCTAGATGAAAGAGCACCACCCCTGTCTAAAGGGAGTGGGGGGGCAGTGACTGTGATGATGGCTGATAAAATGGCAGGTAGGCACGCCCCTCTTAATCCCAGAAGGGCTTGTTAAGAGACCCGTCCTTCGCCCCGGGCAGCCAGCTTTCCTTCTGCTGCTTTTCTGAGTTTGTTGTTCAGAATGCTGACATTCATGGAGGGGGCATGATGGCTGGCTGAGCAAAGTGTTTAGAGTTGCAGCTTATGAAGACTTGTGCTTTAAATCTTTAAGGGAGGGGCAGTGTCTTTTTTGGGGGAATGGGTCTGAGAGTTTTGCCTAATCCCTCCTGAATGTTGTCTGGTAGTTCCTGTCTGTACTCAAGCACCCCATGCTTTCTAGCCCTGCCTGTCTCTGTGCCCCTTTCTGCTCTCTTGGCTTGTTGAGTCCTGCCTCACTGCTGTGTTTTTCGTTTTCCTCTTTTTCATATCTTACTAATTTTCCAATTAATTCATGTCACTCCCTCTTAGATTTTATTACTCTTTCTGAAAGACGCCCAAGGTCTCACAGTTGGTCCTTTCATTTGGATCTGGTCTTTCAGTTTCTACTGGCTGCCGTGTTCTTGGTTGCCTATCTTCTGAACCATGCAGACTTCCTTTCCCTTAGCTCTAGGCACACGCATGCTTCCATCTGTCTCCTCCTCCTCTCTCTTAGTTTACTCTCGTGGTGCTCGGCACATTGCACATTTCCTTTCCCACCTTTCTTTTACTTGCAAGATTTTTTCCCATTCTTTACGCACTCTTTAACCATAATTCTGAGTAAAAGAATTGCTTAATTCCATTAAACCAGTGTTTAGAGAGATCTGAAGGACCACACAGTTGCAAAGATTTTTGGCCAGGATTAGTTCCTTGTATTAATAAGTGAGAGGTGATGATTCTGGGCATCACTGATAGCCAATTACAAGGAGAGATTTGATTAATAGGAGTCTGTTCTGGGAGGATTACAAATCAGTATTCTGAATGAAGAATACCCCACACTGTCTCCATTATTTTTAGATTTTGGTTACCCATTTGCATGTAACATATGCTAACAGAGACAGTGGTAGATGGTGAGTGATACCTCCTGGTTCCTTGAGCTGAACTCTCTCCAACTAAATTAGGTAAAATGCTACACTGATTCATTTGCACCACAATTCTTATTTTATCCAAGTATTTGAAAGTGTAGCCAGCTTCTTCCTTTGTGATTTCTGTCTTCCTTCCCAGATGTAAATTTCTGTTACTTTTTCTGGAAAAACAGCTATCAGAAAATGGCACCTGCCAGGAGAACTCAGTTATAGATTTTCAGGAATATACCATGTATGGTTGGTTCCTAAGTGTTGTCCGGTGGACATGGTGCATGAGAGTATTTTCATTTAGGAATTCAGGCTCAGAATTTGGTATCTTGGTGTGGTGAGTCAGCACTGGTTCTTTAGTCAGTTCATGAATGCTCTTAGTGGGTCCAAGGTTTAGTAATCTGTGTTAGGATGTTGTGCTGTACGGATTACGTAGATTGTCGTGTCCCTCTTTAACCACAGACCTTTCTGTGAGGTGACCCTGAGCTGTTCTCCATTCTCTTCCACTTTTTGTCATAGCCCCAGAAAGGGACTTGTTAGTCGCTGACCTTTGCCCTCTGGTTCATGTCCCTGTACCCTGAACGCTGTCTTCTTGTTCCCACTTTGAAGTAACAAGTACTCGATTTGTTTTCTTTTCCTCTCTGAGTTTGATTGTCTACCCGCTGTTGTGTACACTTAACTCTCCTCTACTCGGTTTCACAGGTGTGTTCTCACTGAGTCTAACATAGATAGATAGATAGATCCACATATAAATATTTGTTGAACTTAAAAAATAGTTTGAAAATATAAGCTATAGAAGGGATACTTCATAGAAGTGATATAATTAAAACTGGACTAAATTTAAAGATGAATAGCTCATTCATTCAACAAAAATTTATTCAAATACCCTTTGTTGAACATGACTGACAAGTTGAAAAATAAAGAACCCATCTCAGTCTGTACCAAAGAAATAAACTATAGTGTACAAACTGTGACTTGCAGATATCTCCAGAAGAAATGTTCTTAACTTAGGATGGGATGCTGCCAGGAAAGGCTTACCAAGAGACAGTCACAGAACTGGGTATCAAAAGATAACCCAGCAGAATGACTTAACTTGGGCCAGTGAGCTTGCTCAGTGAGTAAAGGAAATTGTCTTCTTGTAAGTCTGGAAATTTGAGTTGATCTTCAGATCTTTGTTAAGGTAGGAGAGAAGTGAACCCATGGGGTTGTTCCCAATACACACACACACACACACACACACGCACGCACGCACGCACGCACACGTGCACACACCCTGTCTCTCTGTCTCATACATTTTTTAAAAAGACTTGTTATGTATACAGTATTCTGCCTGCATGTATGCCTGCAGGCCAGAAGAGGGCACCAGATCTCATTACAGATGGTTGTGAGCCACCATGTGGTTGCTGGGAATTGAACTCAGGACCTCTATAAGAGCAGCCAGTGTTCTTAACCTCTGAGCCATCTCTAGCCTCCATCCATCCATACATTTTTAAATGTTCCAACCAAAGGTAGGGCTAGGTATGGGTCTTCATGCATTGGGCCAGGAATGGGAAAAGGGCAAAGCTCTGAAAGTGGCACAGATGTGGGTAACAGGCGTTATTGTGCCCCCCTCTAAAGTAAAAACCTGCTGTTTCTGCCTTTGTACACCAAGCACTGGGACCCGATGAGTCAAACCAGTGCAAGACTGGATGCCGTGACAGTAGGTTCAGGATGCCCCGCGTTGCCCACTGAGGCAGGCCCTCTGCTCGTCTGTGTCTGTTCTTGTTTTCTGGATACCAGACAGCTGTCCTCCATCTGTGCTCCTGTGTGTGCTATCCTCCCAGTCCCCCTACCCCACCCCCACTTAGTGAAGCCCTTCCTCTGTTCCCTTGCCTCTTCCACCCCCATGGTGTAGTAGATACTGAGTAACATTAGCCTTAAACGCTTTTCCTTTTCATTTGGCTTCTTTTACAGCGGTTTCTGGTCTATTGTGAGCGTAAAGCCACGTTAGTGCTCCTGCCCCCTTGCCTCGGTCCTGAGCTCCTGCGTGCTCTCCCAGCATGGCTGTGTGTTGGCAGAATAGTTTTCAGGCTGGGACTAGTGTTTGGGAGCCCTACTTTGCGGTAGAAGTTTGATGATGTGTTTCACTTCCTCTTCCAGGTCAAAGAAGTTTTTCAGCTTTATAGAAGGCTGCCTGGTGAAGAATTATATGCAGCGGCCCTCTACAGAGCAGCTTTTGAAACACCCTTTCATAAGGGATCAGCCTAATGAAAGGCAGGTTCGAATCCAGCTGAAGGATCATATAGACCGGACCAGAAAGAAGAGAGGGGAGAAAGGTATTAAGGCTCCTTTTATTTGCACTTTTTCCCCAACACGACACTGAATAAATTTTCAAAGATTTTAGACTCGTGTTAAAGGTTTCATCCTGACATTTTTAAATACAGGGTTGTTGTTGTTGTTGTTGTTGTTGTTACTGATCCTCCACTACCTTCCCTGCCATCCTCCTTCCCTCTCTGCCTTCCCATCCTCACATCCTCTCTCCCACTTTGCTGCCACATGTCCTTTACCTTCCTGTGAAAGACCACGGCGAGTGCATGCTCCTCAACAGCTGGCCTCCCCCTCTATGTCATGTACCCACACATTGACACACATATGTGAACATTGTAAGAGAGGGCCTCAGAACGTGCGTGCCTGGTTCTTGGGCCACCCCGTGCTTTGTCACTGTGACTGAGGTATAATTTGCAGTCAGGCGTTATGATATCCCCAGTTGTACTCTTTCTCTTAGAATTGATCTGGCTACTCAGAGTCTTCTGTTCCATATGAACTTTTAGATTATTTTTTTAAGCACGGAAAAGTTTTCCTGTGTAGTGTTGTCTTCAAGCGACTTAAAGTTTTCATGGTAAAGGTCTTCCACTTCCTTGGCTAGGGCTATGCCTCTATACTTTTATTTCTTCTTAGCAGGTTTGCTGTTGGTGTATATAGGGAAGCTGCTGGGTTTGTATGTTAAATTTTGTATCCTGCAAGTTGACGAAAGGTGGTTATCAGACCTGAGAGTTTCAAAGTAGGGTCTGTAGGGTCTTTTAAGTATAGAGTCTTAGTGTCTGAGGTTAGCAAAACCTTGATTTCTTTCTTATTTTTATTCCTTATGTCTTACTGCTTTCGTTGGGTGGGACTTGAAGCACCATATTACTGTCTAATTATAGATTTTAGAGCATGTGTTCATTTTCCTCCATCTTGTACCTCTAGACATGTTGTCTATATGTTTGTCATATAGAGTCTCTACTATTTTGAAGTGTCTTATGCTCTATGTTCCTCACTTCTTCAGGGCTCTGTCTGTCTGTCTGTCTGTCTGTCTATCCATCCATCCATCCATCCATCCATCCATCCATCCATCCATCCATCCATCCATCTATCTATCTATCTATCTATCTATCTATCTATCTATGTATGGGAGGCTTCACTATTGCTCAGGCTGCATATTTATTCTATCTTAGCCTCCTATGTGCTGGAATTATGGATATGAGCCATAATCCCAGGCTCTTCAGGACTTTTCTCATGAAGGTGCATTTAAGTTTGTCCAATGTCTTTTCTGCATTTGAGCTCTGTCCTGAAGTTTATTTATATCATGTATTATATTTGTTGATTTGCACAGCTCTGTATCCCTAAGGTGAAACCACTTTGGTTCTAGTATATAGTCTTAATATATTCTTGAATACAATTTGCAAGTATTTTGTTGAGAATTTTTCACCCAGTGTTCATTAGAGAAGTTGGATTTTAATGTTCTTTTCTTATTATATCTTTGTTCAGTTTTGCTTGTGGTCATATTGGTTTCATAGAATGAGTTTGATAGAGTCTTCCCTTCTTTTTGATGGAATGGGGAGAGTATTGGTGTTAGATCCTTCTTAAATGTTTGGCAACAACCTGCCGTGCATCCGCCCATCCTGGACTTGTCTTTATGAACTTTTTAGTCACTGCTCAAGTCTTGTGCTTGCTAAGGATCTATCTACATGCTTTCATCTTCAGATTGAACTGTGCTAGATTGTAGGCATTTAGAAATTGATTCATTTCTTCTATATCTTCCTACCCTTTAGAATATAAGTTTTCAGAGAATTCTCTAATGATCTTTTGGATTTCATTGGAATCTGTGGTAATAATTTGCTTTTTACCGTTATTTGTATTAATTTGGGTTTTCTCTCTGTTTTTGTTAGTTTTAGTAGGACCATGTCAATCTTGTTAATCTTTTCACAGAACTACATCTTTTGATTGATTTTGTGTATTGTTCTCTCCATGTCTATTTCATTACTTTCTGTTCTCATCTTAATTTCTTGTGATGTGCTGGATTTTGTTTTAGCTTCTCATTTTTCTACAGCTTTATTTGAGATCTCTGAATTTTTAATGTGGTCACTTAAGTAAGAAACTTCTCTCTTAGGACTCCCTGGGTACACTGAGGGTCAGTAGACTGCTATCTTTTTCATTTGCTTCATTCAGAAGTGTGTTGTTTGGGATCCAGGGTTTCTTTGGCTGTTGATTTCTCTTTGTATTCCACTGTGGTCTGGTACCATAAAAGGGATTCTCTTTCTATCTTCTTACTTCTACCTGTCTGTATGTTGAGGCTTGTTTTGTGGCTTATAATGTAATCAACTTTAGATAAGGTTTTCTGTGTGAAGATGGAATAATTTGTAGTTATTAAGTCCAGTTGATTTCTGGTGTAGTTTAGTTCTAAAGTATCTGTGTTGATGTTTAGTCTGGAAGAACTGTCTAAATATGACAGTTGAGTATTGACATCTCCCACTGCTCTTTTGTCAGCATGTATGTGACCTTTCACATCTTCTATCAGTTTTAGAAAATTGGTGGCCACGGTATTTGATGAATGAATCATTACAGTTGTTATATGATCTTGATGAACTATTTCCTTCTTAGCTTTTGGTGCTTCTCCTTCTGACTTTGGTTTGAACGCGGCTGTATCAGATACAGCAGCTGCTCTGCCTGCTTGTCCACCGGTTTTCTTTGCTTGGTCAGGTGGTTTCTAGCTCCCGGTCAGTGTGTGGACGTCTTCGCTAGCCAAGTGTATTTCTTGGAGACAACAGACAGCGGCCTTGAGCTTTAAGTCAGTCAGTCAGTTTCTGTCTTTGTATTTGTGCTTACCGTCATTATTGAGAGTATTGTTAATCCCTGTGATTTTCTTAGTGGATATTCTGGTTGGTTGGATTACTAGTTTTTCTTGGCTCCTCCCTCTTAGGATTAGGGGTTTCCTGGTTTGCTCTGTTGCACATGACTGATTTTTTTTTCTGGGCTCCTGGCTCTGGCTTCTTCTTCAGCTCCTTTCATGAAATGTATTCTTTCTAGTATTCTTGTGCATGAAAACCTTTTTCTCTTTTCCTTTAAGAATGTTCTGTCATGCTGAAAGACATTCGGTTGCCATGAATTGCTTTAATTTGTGTTTGTCTTGAAATACTCTTTTTTTCCCCTCCATCAGTTCTTAAAGATAACATTAGTCTTAGTTGTCAGTTAATTCTTTTCAAGGTGTGAACTATGTTGTTTCATGCTTGCTTGGCTTTTCGGGTTGCGGATGAAGGATCTGATGCTATTCTGAGATTTCTGCCTTTGTTTGTAAGTTGGCTTTTTCCCTTACAGCTTTTGGTATTGCTTCTTTGCCTTGTATCTTTGAAACCTTGACTGTGATATGAGGAGTGGTCCTCTCTGGCCATATCTATTTGGGATTCTAAATACCCCTTGTGTGTGGATGTCCGTTTGTTTTTCTGTGTTTGAGATATTTTCTGCTATAATTTTGTTGATTAAGTTACTTGTGATTTTTTAATTTTACCTCAGCTCTTTCTAAAACCCCATGGTTGAGGCCACACCCTCAAAGAGAAATGACAACTGTCCCCCAGCAGCTATGGACGACTACCTGTAGCTCCTCAGGAAGGGGTGGAGCCTGGAAAGCCAGCCCCTCCCCCATCTATGCCAGCACTGTGGCTGGAATGATCTTGTGCATGTCTTGTACAGTTAGCCTCAGCTGCAGTGGGTTCATGACTGTGACAGCCCTGTCGTGTCCAGAAGCCAGCATTTCACAGTGCCCTTCCCCATCCTCAGGCTCTTGCTTTCTTCTGCTCCCCTTCAGTGATGTTTCCTGGGAATGTTTAATTCTGTTGCTGCTGTCAAGTGCATACGTAATGTTTCCTTTTATTTCCGTTTGGCAAATCTTTCTGTCTTGCCACCTCAGTGAAAGCTCAAATGGGAAAGTAATTAAATTTTGTTGTGATTTTGGTTGCCTTGGTTAAATTCAGTAGTTAAATTGTTATTTGTGTCTGTCTACTTATCTACCACCTGTCTGTCTGTCTATCTATCTCTATCTGTATATGTATCATCTATTTATATTTAATTTGTTATAATAGGTTTCTTTGTGAATATGTTGGTGCTGTTAGACTATTTTTCTTGTGAATACTCTCACAGAAAATCCCACCTATGAGAATTTATCGGTGCTGAAAGACCAGCACTTCTGTAGGGGACGTGGCCGACTTGGGGTTTACTGTCGTTGATAAGGGAAGTCAGCATCTCTTCTCCTGTGCAAGTCCTTCTCCAAAATGCTGTTTTCACAAAGAGCATCTTGTTTTAGTCATTACGCCTCTAGGAATGTTTGCCTATCTATACAGGTGCCTGTTAGAATTTGTCAACTCTCCTGTTTTTCTTGTCCTTGGCCTTTTAGATGAAACCGAGTATGAGTACAGTGGGAGCGAGGAGGAAGAGGAGGAAGTGCCTGAACAGGAAGGAGAGCCAAGGTAATGATGCCACCATTGCTGCCTTAGGAGAGGGCAAGCTCCATTGATGCCGCATTCCGCAAGGCTCTTTGGTCGTAACAGATAGTGCTGTTTGCGCTCAGTCTGCCATTCTGGCCTCATGACAGATTTCTATGAGCAGCTCCCCACTCCAAACTGTTACCTAGTTTTTGTTTTGTTTCTAACCCAGTTTTGTGTCTGGGGCTGAGGAAATCCTGCTGCTGACGTTTCGTGCTCTAGGAGGCACGGTGGAACAAGTGTCTGCCAGCCAGAGCAGTCAGGCCTGCACACAAAGAAGCATCCTGCTGATAGGCCAGCTGTTGAAACTGCCGCAGGACTTCTGTTGAAGCCGCTTTCCCGAAGCTTCATTTTCCTGCCTACTGCAAATGTGATTACCAGCATTCGGCTTCCTCTGTTAGGGAGTGTTCTATGTCTTGGGTTATCTCTGGCTTTCCAGAGTGTAGTGAAGTCAAGCAGAAGGCTAAGAGAGTGGAGAATTTACTTTTTTATATTTTTACTTTAGTAATGGGTTTGCCTGACAATCATTCCGGCTGGCCTTACCTGTGGTTGAGTACAGACCAAAACGAAGATAGAAGAATGTGTTGAGACCCATGGAAGCCATGTGTTGGGAATAAGAGTTTGAAGAGGGACATAAGGTTTTACTAAAGAAATCCTTCAACAACTTAAATAGATGATCTCAGTCCATTTCAAACTAAAATTTTCAGAGAAATTAGAACTGATTTCATGAGCACTGTAATTGCTTTTAGAAAATAGAATGGCACATATAAGATACAGAGTGGCATGTAGTAAAAGGAATTAAAGGAGGGGTGTTTGCTCACTCTTCTGTGTGGTATGGGATTGGAGAAAGCAGAACAGTGCTAGGTAAGTTTCCTACGCCAAGTGCATTCATAAGGCCTGCTTGGGGCCTGCTGCTGTCCCCGGTCATACAAAAATGGTGGCAGGGAATACAGGTCAGGCTTGATGCTGGCCAGATGAGGATGAAGGAATGCTGAGCGCCAGTGTTTCTTTGTAATGATGGAAAATAAGAGGGCCAAAGAGAGACCATTGAAGTGAAAGAAGGTGAGGTCCGCCTTCCATTGTGTTGTTGAGTTGATCTGAGAGTCCCACATAGAAATGCTTACCAAGCGTCTAGGACTGACCTTTCAGATATGACTAGATGATAAAGGATGATGCGAGCCTTCTGAGCTGTAGGCTCAGTAGTCCTGGTGGACGTGTTGATTGGACTCCCAGGCTAAGTTCTCATTAAGAGACCTGGGTGTAGAAGAGGAATAGGATGCCCATGCTGTTTGCTCCCTCAGAGGCCAAGGTGAAGGTGAAGCCCTGATAGTCCTCTTCACCTTACAGTTCCATCGTCAATGTGCCTGGAGAGTCGACTCTGCGACGGGATTTCCTGAGGCTGCAGCAGGAGAACAAGGAGCGTTCCGAGGCTCTGCGGAGACAGCAGCTTCTGCAGGAGCAGCAGCTCCGGGAGCAGGAGGAGTATAAGAGGCAGCTGCTGGCGGAGAGACAGAAGCGGATTGAACAGCAGAAAGAACAGAGGAGGCGGCTGGAAGAGGTAGAAAAGATCCGCGTTGGTCTTCTCCGTATCCACATTCATATCCATTGGTAGTCAGACACCCCAGCTAGCTTGTTGAGGTAGTATGGTAGTAGATAACAGGTACATGCCCTGCTGTAGCAGTTCAAAGAACTGAAGGAAAGCTTGTGCTCTGGACTGGCAGGCTTCACACTCCTTGAAGCCTTAGAAGTGTGTTCCTTGTAACACATGCTGAGGACCTGCCTAACCCTTGAATTTGTGGGTACTGTGAGGTGCAGGACTCCATCTTCCTGAAGGTGGCACTAGACCAGCTAGCTGTCTATAGTGTTTCCATTGGGCTTAAATTGACTTGCTCACACTTGACCTCATTGCTTTGCTATTTGCTATTTTTCTGACACTTCAGACTTTTTCTTAAGAAAAACATTGTTTTCCAACTGCCTTAACTTTGGGGTAGATTTAAGCGTAAAAATGTCAGGCCAGGGAGATGGTTCCATGGATTTAGGTGCTTGCCATCCAGCCTGACAGCTGGAGTTTGATCCCCAGGTCCTAGGTAGTGTAGAGAGAGAATGAACTCCAGCAAGTGGTCTTCTGACCTCCACATGTGCGCTGTGACACATGCATGCGTACACTCCCCACATACACATACATAAGAAATGTTTTTTTTAAAAAGAAGTAAATTTCAAAAACAGAATACTTTAGAAGATTAATTTTGTTCTATGGCAGACTAGTACAGTTTGCATCATTGTCGGGTGTTTATCCCCAACCCCACAGCTTCCCAGAGTTTTCTGAGTGCGAGCAGCAGGAAATATTAGCTAGAAGGATTTAGATTGTAGAGATAAACAGATAGAAAATAAAGGATAGCCTCGAGAGGGCCTGGAACCTTCTCCAACAGGAGCTGACTGTCTCTGCCCCAGGGTATTTATAGAGACGCCAAGGGGTGGAGCAAAAGACCTCCCCCCAGCACAGCCAAGTGCAGACCATCTCAGACACCTGCACTCAGCCCTGTGGTCCTAATCATCCTCTCTATGCGGACCTGCTGGGTAAAGCCACGAGGAACCCGAAAACGGGCTACCACACATCATGTTCATTTAAGCCATTAATATTCTCAGCATTGGCAATGTAATTATTTATAGGTTGTTTTTATTTTTAATTCACAGAAATGTAGTTTCCCTGCGATTCACTTGAGAATCAAGAGTGTTTTGATTTTCTTTTCTTGACTGCCTTTTACTTAATATGCCACAGCCCCTAATTTCTCATTCATCATTTCTGTTTCCATTTGATTTGAACATCTTTTTTCCACCTTTATTATTTTTTTTTCTAGTAGAAGAATCATTAAAACTAAAGCCCTGTAATAACATTTCCAGTGGGATTTAGTTTAAATAACTAAACATGCTGTTGCCTAGGTCATGTAGCAGTATATGTTGGCATGGTGGCTTTGATTATCCTGTGGATTTGTTCACTGCTTGGAAACCAGTGTGTACCTCACTAAGGGAGATAGGTAAATACTCAGCTAGATCTCTTACGGTGAAAAATCATTAAGTGTTTGTATGACTTTTAAAAACTTACTTGCAAATCTCTTCAAAATATTTAAGACTTTTCTGGCTGTTTTGTGAACAGACCAGAAAACTGGAATGAGTTTGGAGGCTTGCTGGAGGTACTGGGATGTAAGACTCTAACCATGTTTAGTACTGTGTTTCTGTGACATTCTCCACTGCTCAGGCAGGTGGTAATACGTTATGGGGCTATACCTTCTGTGAAGAACTAGATCATCTAGAGTTGCTTTGTAACACAGGTGGTGACAGTGGCTTTCAGGCTGTAGCAGTGAGACTGGCATCCAGCCTCTCTGTGAGGTGGGCAGTGAGGATCCACACTGAGGAGAGCTACAGTTCACCGGGAAGGATTGAAGTTTTCAGGTCATTTTGTTTCAGTCAGTAGATGCCGAGTAGGTTAGAGATGTCTGCTTTACATGTTTTCATTAGTCTGTTAGTTCAAAATCTAGTGTAAAGTCACACTCAGGGTCACCTGATACCACTTTTCTTAAACACAGAGGAGGGGCTGGATAGATGCTCAGTGATTAAGAGCACACTTGTTGCTCTTGTAGAGGACCCCAGATCTGGTTCTCAGCACCCACATGTGGCTCACAACCATTCATAACTCCATGGGCACCAAGCACACGTGTGTTACACATACATACATGTGGGATCCCACAAAAGCTTTCTAGTGAGATCTGAGCTTGCTTTACACAGCAGGGTTGCATTAGGGGTTGGCTTGACCTCGTGCGTGATCACCAGGTGTCTGGGATGGTCTGCACTTGGCTGTGCTGGGGGGAGGTCTTTTGCTCCACCCCTTGGCATTCCTTTAAAAAAGCCCTTTAGTAGAGACAGAAGGGGCCGGTGGGTTTTGACCCAAGACCTCCCGAGCTATCCTGTATTTCTGTCTCTTTCTTCTATGTTTCTATCGACATACTCCTCATTTCTCCCTGCTCAAGAGTACCCTGGAGGAAAAAGAGGGAGCTGGTCTCCTTCACATACATGCAGGCTAAACACTCATTTGCTAAAAGTAAAATAAATTTTTAAAAAATAGAGGGAAGGTGATGTTAGGGAAATTGGGTGAGAATGAGGGGATGGATTTGATTAAAACGTATTATATGCATGTATGAAATTCTCAAACAATAAAGAACAGACCTTAAAAGTAGAACTAGGCACTGGGATGGCAGGTGTTCTCACAAACAGAAGCCACTAGTTAGGATTCTGGGAGGTGTAGCTTCTTTTCCTTAATTGGCAGGAGTTCTAAGCATTGTTTGCACCCTAGGTTCCAGAACGGTAATTTGGGAATCTTTGAGGCTGAGTGTAGCTGAAGTTTTCTTGTGTTCACCCGGCTCCTGCAGCCACTCAGACCCAAGTCAACACACAGAGGCTTATATTACTTAAAAACTGTATGGCCATGGCAGGCTTCTTGCTATCTAGTTTTTATATCTTTTTTTTTTTTTTTTTTCGTTTTTTGAGACAGGGTTTCTCTGTGTAGCTTTGCGCCTTTCCTGGGACTCGCTTGGTAGCCCAGGCTGGCCTCGAACTCACAGAGATCCACCTGGCTCTGCCTCCCGAGTGCTGGGATTAAAGGCGTGCGCCACCACCGCCCGGCCTAGTTTTTATATCTTAAATTAACCCATTTCTATTAATCTGTAAGTTGCCACGTGGCTTGTGGCTTACCGGTACTTTTACATCTTGCTTCCTCTGTGTCTGGCTGGCAACTCCTGACTCAGCCTTCTTGTTCCCAGAATTCTCCTCTCTGCTTGTCCTACCTATACTTCCTGCCTGGCTACTTGCCAGTCAGCATTTTATTTATTAACCAATCAGAGCAACACATTCACAGCATACAGAGTGATATCCACAGCAGCTGAGTGATTTGTAGCCCTTTGAATAAAAGGCTATGTCAGGCTTTTTTTTTTTGGAAATAAAAATTCCTGTTATGAACAATGTAAGTGAAGGTACTCAGCCTCATTCATAAGACGAGTGAATGTTGGGCCAGTGAGATGGCTCAGTGGGTGAGGTGCTTGCCTCTGGTCCGATGGCCTGAGGTTCAGCCCCTGGAACCCACGTGACAGAAGGAGAAAACACTCTTCCAGGTTGTCTTCTCACCTCCATATGTGCACTGTGGGAGCATGCTGCTCACATGTGCATACTAAATAAACGTAATTTAAAAAACTAAAAAAGCCTAGATGGTTTTCTTTCAGTAGGCCAGCAAAAGATGCTTAAAAATGAGGAGTAAGGGAAAACATGGTACAGAAGTCCCCTGTTTTGTCACCTGCCATAAAACTAGCCTTGCTGCAGCTAGGTGTGTCCCCTTTCCTCCTAACAGGTCCTTCATATTTCAGAAGTACTTTTGTGCCACTCCCCTAGCCAGCTAGATACCAGCTGCTCTGTCTCCTGTTCGCTGGTGTGCCATGTATGGACATGCAGATGCAGCACTCCCCTCAGAGGGGATAAGACACAGTTGATTCTGGAGCCAGATATGAGTGATCATGGCTAGGAACAGTCCATGTTACCCCGGGTACCCTAATCCAAAATGGTAACAGCTTTATGAAGTTGTTGTGGTTGAACAAGGACAAGCAAGTCAGGACGCTTCTGTCAGGAAGTCCTCCTTGCTTTGCTAAGGAGAGCCTGTTAGACACCCGACGTGCCGCTCTCCGATAACCTCCTAAACTTGGTGGAACCGAGGAGTGTTAATGCATTCCAAGAGGATCTACCTAGAAATCGTGGATCGTAGGTCAGACACAGGGGAGGCAAAGGACAGGCAAGAAATGCCAGCTTTCCTAGTCAGGTAGTTCTGTCTGTGGGCAGCCTGGAGAGTCTTCCACACAGGTGCATGTTCCTGCGTCTTCAGTTCCCCTAGATGGCTTGGAATCGCTTTTCTAGTTTTGCCGAGATTGAATGTTTTGCTTTCTGCTTTTCTTGTTGCTCTCTTGTAGTCCCAGGAAGAACGGGAGAGCATGCTGAGTTCGCACAGGCCAGTCTTTTCACTAAAGCTCTTGGCTCCTTTCTCTGACTCGTTCCCTCTTCCTGTCTGAACACTGCAGTAGGATATACCCACTCTTCCCCTTACGTTCTTTCTGTGGCTGTTTAACAAACTCTTTTCTCCTCCATGCTCTTCTCTAGCGTTTAGTCACGGAATCTCAGCTGTGGCTTTGTTTCTGGGGACTGCCTTCCTTCTTAGCCAGGGTGGGCATGGAGTGTGTGTGCTCAGTAGAGTTCTTCCTCTCCCCAGGACACATGGATTATTCCAGTCTGGAGGGGCCAGAAGAAGTGAGTAAATTAAAAGACAAAGGGAAGTGAGAGAAAGACAGTTTCTTTGTGAAGTGGGGTTAGCATTAGGAAAGACAGTTTCTCAGTAAGAGTTAATAAGCCATCATGTGTCTGTTGTGTTTTTTGGCTCTGAGATCATAGAAGGGAAAATTTGAACTCCTTTGCCTCAGAAGTTTTTCAGAGGCTTTCCACACATTTCAAAGGAGTAAGAACCATTTCCTCACTTGCCCTCGCATACAAAAGGCCATTGTTTTGCAAATCATTAGCATCTGACATCAGGGTCCACACTGGCCCGGTGCTACCTTTTTCCCAGCTCCAGCTGTCATGATCTGCAGCATTCCCAGAGACCAGCAGCCAGTGTGCCCCGAAGCTAAGGCTTTGCTTCTGTCCAGCCAGCAGTGGCTTAGTTGTTTCCCAGACAGTGGCTGTCTTGTTTATAAGAACCTCTTGTAAGTTCTTGAGTTCTTTTGACATACAGTCTTGTGCTTTTAGTTTTAGTTAAATTTGGCAAATTCAGCAAACATTAATATCTTAAGAGAATTTTCTTTGGGGAAAATCCAGTCATTATTTTCATAAGGTGATCAAAACTGTAACATAAGCAAGCACAGGGTTAGTCACATGTGTGCGGTAGCATGTCCTCAAGCCTCTTGAATGGCAGAGAATAGAATATACTGGAAGAGTCTATAGTACTAACACCAGTAAATCCAGGGCATGTTTGAATGGGCCATAGAGCTGTATCAACACGGCAGACTTAGGGAAGATTTTAACTTCAATACCAAACTGGTGTGGGTAATTGAAGCACAGCTGGAAAGTATGCATTTACTCTGGCACCCTTGAGGACAATTGAGAGACCGCGGGGAGCATTCTTACAGCATCGTGCAGCTTTTCAGTTTGTTTGTTTGATTTTTATTAAACTGATAAAACAGTGACAAGGTTAAGCTAGTATGTATTTATAGGTATTAATAGCAGAGTCATTACATTTAGGCTGTTTTCTTTCAAGAAGCTGGCCTTTCATATTAATCATCTATTAAGAGATATTTAGGAGCCAGGCAGTGGTAGCACAAGTCTTTAATCCCAGCACTCAGGAGGCAGAGGCAGGCGGATCTCTGTGAGTTCGAGGCCAGCCTGGTCTACAGAGCGAGCTCCAGGAAGGCGCAAAGCTACACAGAGAAACCCTGTCTCGAGGAGAGAGAGAGAGAGAGAGAGATTTAGGAGGCTGGAGAGATGGCTCAGAGGTTAAGAGCACTGGCTGCTCTTCCAGAGGTCCTGAGTTCAGTTGCAAGCAACCACATGGTGACTCACACCCATCTGTAGTGAGATCTGGTGCCCTCTTCTGGTGTGCAGGCGTACATGCAGGCAGGACACTGTATACACAATAAACGAACCTGAGAGAGACAGTGAGATACATTTGAAAAGTCGGTTGTTTTAAGTTCTGCTGTTGCAGCCTTTCTAACTAGGAAGAGCTTTGATTGCTCACGATGTGTCCTGTTGTTTCTCGGTCAGATTCTCAGACTCTGGGTCCTGTGAGGGTGGTGGGGAGGTGTGCAGTGGAGCAGTGCCTCCGTCCTGGGGTTTCCTCCTCTGCACTGACCTGGATGGGCATGTGTGCGCTCTCCTCCTCTTGGTCTGCAAATGTTCCTGTTCCTGCTGTCTGCAGCATGTCTGGGCCCCGGGTTCCGAGTGTGCACTTGCCCTTTCTCCAGCTGCTGCTGAGACCACACACGGCTCCACCTACCTAAGGGGTTGAACGTTGGTGACTCTTTTGGACCTGCCGCCTTTTTCTCTTCCCTAAACTGTAGCAGTTTTATACTCTTGTTTCAGTTTATACTTTATACTTGTGAATAGTCAAGTCTACTATGGAGAGCGAGTAAGAAAGAAACTATCTTGTTCTTTGCCTTGGCCACTGGGCTTGTTCATTTATTCTTTTCCTAGCCAAGACTGGCTTAATGGCCTAGTCTCAGGAATCTTTACATGTGCCCATTATCTTGTGAGTTTTTCTGTTCAAATCTCCATCTTCATATACTTGTTAATACAGGTTTTTCAAGTGGATAAGTTAGTCATTTGTAGCCCTGTGTGTATCTCTGAAAAGAAAGGGAAATTTTGATGCTGTACCCATTTGAAAATGGATCCTTAGACGTGAGATTTCTGAGTCTCAGACATCTTGGACACCCAAAGACCTTCTAGCTTGAGAAACAGAGGATGTGCTTTGAAACTATGATGCACTACCCACATATAACAGTTATTCATTTAAACCTGTATACACTATATGCAAAAATTACTTCAGGATTTGATTGAGTTTCATCTCTGCATAGATAGTTCAGTCTTCCATCACTCTGAATGTGAGATGCTGAGTGCAGTCAACAGTTTTCTCTAGGATGGCATGTGCTTGTCACGGGTTGGATTTAATAAAAAACACAACACACAGGCTGACAGGGGAGCTCAGTAGTAGTTGACCATTGCCTGTCATGCTGGAGGCCTTGGAGTCAATTCCCAGCATATCATCATATCATATCATCTCATATCATATCATATATCATATCATATCAATATATGTAATACAAGAGCATATATTCCTTTTATGAAGGTGATTTATACATGGAAGGGGGAAAGAAGCTAAATATAACTATATTTTCAAAGAACTTAAATCCCTAAAGAGTTTCACTTGAAATTATGAGAAAAAATGCCTTTTGAAAGCTTTCCTTCAATAATTGAGGATTGTTTTTTTTTAAGATTTATTTTATTTTATGTATATAGTGTTTTACCCATGTATATCCGTGCACTGTATGCATATAGTGCCACAGTGGCCAGAAGAGAGCATTAGATCCCCTGGAATTGGAGTGAGCCGCCCTGTGGGTGCTGGGAACTGAACCTGAGTCATTTGGAAGAGGAGCCAGTGCTCCTAAGTTTTGAGCTGCCTCTCCAGCCCCGGAAGTTGTTTTTTTGTTTGTTTGCTTGTTTTTAATGTAGTATATTTTAATTAAATTTACTAATTTTAATTATAATAATTGAATAAAAATTAATCATGTTGACTTTGAAGAACAATTTAAAAATTCTTTCACTGAGAAATCTCACAGAAATGACAGAGAAAAATTTAAGATGTTATAAAAACCAGAGACAAGAAGAGAGAAGATTGAATGTGGAAATTAGGTAGTGCATTGGAAGCAGTCATGGGTGGAGCTGAAAGCAAGGTTTGTCGGAGGAGGGTACACACACACACACACACACACACACACACACAGAGAGAGAGAGAGAGAGAGAGAGAGAGAGAGAGAGAGAGAGAGAGAGAGAGAGAGAGAGAGAGAGATTGATTCACCCACTGTGTTCTCCAAGAGCAGGCATCTTCTGAGGAAGAGGAACGAGAGGTTGAGCATGAGGCCTAACTGAGCACACAGACTGCAGAGGGCTCCTTCAGTGGGTGTTTCAGTCAGTTGGCTGCCAGCGTGCACACCTCAGTAGTTCGCATGTTGGTGCAGCCACACCGTTATAAATGCCCTCTCTTTCCCACAGTCTCTCCCCAGACTTTGTAGGGGGAATTCCCAGAATACTGTGAAGTTCCTCCCTGGAGACCCTGAGCAGTGCAAAGACCTTAAAGCTGTAAGAAGCGGTCAGGACTGTGAGGTGTTGTTACCCATCTGGGTACCGCTCACAGGGTACTTTTCATGGATTGAGTGCAAGTGCTCAGCCCAGACCACAGACACTGAGCAGTGTCTTCATCATGGAAGAGTTTACGATGAGAGAACAGGGAACTTAGTGTCAGAGTGCTTGCCTTGTGCATGCAAGGTCCTAGATTTGGTCCCCAACAACAGAGCCAATTGAGACAAAATAAGAACAGAGAAAACCATCTCTTACATATATATACACACACACACACACATACATACACACACACACACACACACACACACACACACACACACACACTTAACAAAATTTTCATAGAAAATTGAGATATAGTCGTGAAAGGAGAATATTCAAAAAATAAGATTTCCTGAAGTGTTTTAAAACTCTTAGAAAATAGGAAAAGAAGAAAAGACAAGTTGATGGGTAGTAGAACAAAAGAAAACCAATTGCTCCAGGAGCCCCACGTAGCCTTTCTAGACATTCTAAGGCATTGGTGTGATAGGGGAACATACAGGAAATAGTGAAACACAGTTTCCAGAACGGAGAAACACGCATTTCTGTCATCACAGCACTGAGGAGACGAGGCGACAGGTTAGAAAACTCAAAACCAGCCTGGGTTACATAGGAAACCAAAGTCAAAAACCAACAGGTACGAGTTTCTGAATTGAAAGACTGATTACATACACAACGCATGATTGAAAACAAAAAGAGAGGGAAAGGCCTGTGCAGAGGTCCGTATGTCATCTTAGAGTCCCTGAATTAAGACAGGGACTAAAAGCCGCAGAGAAGCGCAGTTTGCGGTCCTGTTCCAAGTATTGAGAGCCAGTGGCCTCTGAGTGTTCAGTACCAGAAATCAGATGTTAACAGGATCTCAGGAAGGCTTGTAGGGACATTATTTCCTTAACTACAGTTTTCTGTTGGGAAGTAATAAAGATTTTTAGATATGTACAGGTTCTTAAGCTTTTTACCTTTTTCAATTTTCCTGAGGAAACTGCTTAGAGAATTTGTCCCTGAAAATAAATGAAATCCTATCAAGGGGAGTGAAAATGGGCTTCCAGAAAGTTGGTGGATGTAAATACAGAATTACTGGAGAAACATGTAGACGAGAAAGCTGCAGGAATGTTGCTCACCAGCACTAAAGAGAATGGTTGGTTTCCTTAACAATAATGAAGAGTTTATAACAAGATTGCTTTATGATTTGGTGGTGGGTCAGATAAGAAGAAAGGCAGGTAATAACTCCTTGAAAGACTGTTGGGAAAGTTCCCTGTGCATGGCTAGCTATAAATGTTGTTTTCATTTCACTCGAAGCTGTTAGGACTAGAGTGGGAGTACAGGATAGGGTAGTACAGTGGATATTGGTTGGGAGAAGTTAATTGGTAGAAAGTTACTCAAACAGTTCCATAAGCATATTATTTAGAAAGAAGAGTAGAACTCCTGTGGGCAAGATTGCAAGTCTTGTTCATCCCTTCAGAGTGAGAATTGTGATTTTAAACACACAGAAAAACAGAACAAAACATCTGGCGTGTGTACCTCACAGACACATATCTACTTCTCAGCTCTCAGACATCGTAAAAACATCAAAATGCCAATGTAAAATCTAAATACAGATTTTGCTTCTGTGCCGAGTGGAGTGTCTTGGTCACCTTTAGACCACAGGGCATCTCAGTTCCTCATCCCCTCGTTTCTCTTTTCATCTCACTGTGCCAAGACACACACTTCAGAGTGGTGAGCTGGGAATGGGGAAGCCCAGTTCTTTTGAAGATTGGTAATTCTTTTTTAAAGTCTCCACTCTAAACTCCTGTGTATCTCCACAGAGCCCAACACCTCAGTACCTTTGTGCTGAGGGACTCACATGGGAGGCTGTGGAAATCAGCAAAGCACAGCTGAGACCTGACCCCCCCTAAATGCACGGAGTCCAGAGGACCTTTTAAACCCATGTAGCTGTTTGATGTATGGAATGTTTAGTAAAATAGCCTCTGGTGTGCTCTGTCCCGTGGCCTGACCCAGTCACTGCCTGGGCACCTGGGTTCTCTGAAGCTAATGAGACATCGTAAGGTTGTAGTCACTTGCTACCTTCCTCCTTTTGGTTTGCCCTTTGTCTGGTTGAGGGAAATTCTTTACATTTGTATTTCTTCCCAGCCTACTTTTGTTGAGATTGTGAATTTTTCTTTCTTTCTTTTTCTCTAATAATTTTTTCATACCGTGTATTTTCATCATGTTTCCCCCTTCCCCAGCTCCTCCCACCTCCTTACCCACCCAACTTCATGTTCTCTGTCTCTGTCTCTCTCTGTGTCTTTCTCTCAGAAATCAAAACAAGCCACTAAGACAAAGGAAAAAAAAGAAAGAAAAAAGCCCAAATGAAACAAGGCTCCCCCTCCCCAGTGACGGAGTTCACTTTGTATTGGCCACCTACTCCTGGGCATGGAGCCTGTCCTGAGTGTGGTTGACAAACCCCGTGACACTCCGGGAGAGGGTGGTCCCTTTGCAGACGTCACACTAGAGAGTCCCTTCTGCTGTGACCTGCATTGTCATCTGGCTGTAGCTCTGACACGGCTGCTCTCAGAGCCCACCCACCGCCTGTATCTTCATCCTGGAGACTTCACGGAGAAAGTCATCGGTCCCAGGCTTTAAAGTGCATCTCATGAGAGAGTAGTCTTCAAATCCCGGCTTCACAGCTACCAGAAGTCTTTCGTTTCAGTTGTAATATAGTTTACACAACCAAAAAGTTCAAAAGATGTTTTCCTTTGGAAAAGGTATCTAACCAGGAATATGTAGTGGAATTAAATAGCTTATACTTTAAGCAACATTTCCCAATTGGAAAAAAAAAAAACCTGATTTTTATTATCGCAGTTAGGAAAATGATTTCGTTCTTAGCTGTTGTATATTATATGCAGTGGCCTGATGAGGTTTTTTTGTTTATTTGTTTTTGCTGTGTAAGGAACATGAAAGGTTGTAGTTCCATTTACTTTGAAGGGAAAGGGCTCCAGAACCACATTTTAAGTATGATTCTTGAGTTTCTTTTAGATGTGTTAGCATGTTCATAGAGTCCTATGGTAGGAGGAAGTCCTTTTATACTTGTACCTAGTTTATTGGAAAGAATAAAGGTATTGAATTTCTGGCAATTATGGACATGGAATTCTGCATTTGAACTGAGCAGAAAGGACGGAGGGCAGGACTATTCCTCGGACTCCACTCCCTCAGCTCAAGGCATAGACCAGAAGGCTGGAAGAGAGCGGAGGGCAGGAAGGTCCTGCCTGGTGAATATTTCAGTACACAGGTTCTCAGTTGTCCTCTTTATGTTGGGTTTTGAACATACAATCTGACTTTTCTTCTTTTCAAAGACTTTTTTTTAAAAAGCTATAAAGACAGGCTACCAAATAACAAGCAGGGAATGTATGGCATGGTTGAAATTGAATGATGATGCTCTTGCCATCACCACTGTGGAGGTTTTGAAATAGACGCTCCATTCTTTTTATGACCTCACCTCCAACCTTGGTGAGTTGTATTCATTAACTTAATGCTTCTAAAAGCCGACACCGAGACAAAAGCACAGCAGCAGGCCTACAGGCCAGCTCAGACCTTGGTTGGGAAGACTGCACAAGTGTCAGTGGGACGCCAGCGCCTGTCCAGGCACCATACACGCAGGACACACACAGGACATGCCTTAGGCTGTGAGGACGTCAGTTCCTCCTTCCACGAACACTAGTTGAGTGTGGGGGAGAGGGTTCAGAACGGTACTAAGCTCTAACAAGGCCTTCTGGTGTGTACCCTCTATAAACTTTGATATAATACTTTAATTTATTTTGTTTTGTGGTTAGCCGTAGTGTCACGGATAGAATTTGTGAACTGGATCAGTTTTCTCTTTCTGAGAGAGTGGGTGACTGTGTGTTCTGTAGAGGTGCTGTCCAGTGAAGGAGCCACTAGTGGACTCACTTTCTTAGGCACGCAAGCCACAGTTTACATGCTCAGTGGCAGTATGTAGCTAGAGGCTGTATATTGGACAGTGCTGGTGGAGAGTTAGCATTTCCCATATTCGTAGAAAGAACTAATAAACTTTAGACTGCACAGCATGTAAGTGCTGTACTGACAGGTGCTGTGTCCTTGTGCAAGAACAGGGAAGTGGCTGTATTACCCACGTTGCACACTGTGCGTGTCTAGAGCAGCCGAGTCCGCTGAGTTGGTTGTACCCTCCATCTGTCAGTGAGGTGGTGGGTGGTGTGGACTTAAAGAATGAGCTTTAAAGGCAGAATGGCCGTTCAAGCAGGGCTTTTGGCGGGTAACATTGGACAAGTCATTTTATTTTTCTGAGCCTGTTTTCTGTACAGTAGGAATGAGATCCTGACTTCCTAGGGTTGTAAAGAGAATTATATTAGGTGCAACAAATGATCTTTAAATGTTGAGTATTTACAGAGCCAGGGACATAGAAGTTCACATGTGTTCCTTGGGAGCTTTGATATATTCCTAGCAGTAGTAGTGATATTTGCTTTCTTTGCTGATGCCTATTTCTTTTTGTTCTTTTTTCCTCATGTATGCTTCTAATTTTTAAGACACTTTTGTCTTCCTTTCTTTGTCCTTTTTTCCTACCCTTTAATCATTTCTTTTTGTTCTGATTTAAGAGTCCTAGATAGTGATGCCCATGAATAACCGTAAGTGGTGTGGTTCAGTAGGCAGTGAGGATGATTGCTGTCAAAGTGGGGAACCAAACCCTGTACGGACTCAAAGAGACGGTACACCTTCAACCAGTAGTTACAGAGAAGCGGTTCCGTCCACGGTCCATGTAGAATAACTGAGCAGTGGAGGTAGGGTCCAGAAGCTTGGCCTCACTGACCGCCGCTTAGCACTGTCAGCACATCTGTGAGACCCACAGCTGGCAGATGCCAGGTAACCCCACAGTTCTTCTTCCGCAGCAACAAAGACGAGAGCGGGAAGCCCGGAGGCAGCAGGAGCGGGAGCAGCGACGGCGCGAGCAGGAGGAGAAGAGGCGTCTAGAGGAGCTGGAGAGAAGGCGGAAAGAAGAAGAGGAGAGGAGAAGGGCAGAGGAGGAGAAGAGGCGAGTGGAACGGGAGCAGGTTAGTTTGCAGAGGATGGTAAACCAGGTGTCTGTGGCGTTGGTTAGTCTGCCGAGCTGGGGGCTGGCAGCCAGAAGTACTCACATGGGTGTGCACACATGTACACATTGGAAACAGGAATGACTCGACTCCTTATCCTCAAAAAGAATAAAAGCTGATACAGTTTAGAGACCCTTTGAAACGAGCCAGAGTCTTGACGAGTGTGACATGCGACAGGTTTAGTGTATGTTCACAGGCTTGGCTTACATACGATGCACTCCAGATATCTGGGTGATGTTAACTTTTTACACAAGGAAATTAAAAACCAACTGTAAGGGAATTTCTAATAAATGTTTGAAATATCTAGTGGCTGAGTAAGTTTGCATATATTTTATAGTAGTAAAGATTTTTTTTTGCTATAGTTTAACAAAAATAGTTTTTTGTAATGCTTGTAATTTTATTATTGCTTTCTATAGTTTATTTGTAAATTTCTTAAACCATTATGCAAACAAAAAATAACTTTTAGTTTTTTTGGCTTTCCTGTCTTTAAATTGATCATTCTTTGTTTTGAGCTTTGAATAAAGAAGAAAAGTCAGTGAATGGGGACCATGTGAATAGTACTTGGATTTCAGATTTAAAGTACTTACAGACCATGATTTTAATTTCCAAATGTGATGATCCAGCTACTGTCCTTGACCCTCCTCCTGGACCTTGAGTGTCTGAGCCTTCAAGGGTCTGCATATACCCCAGTGTTTACTAGAACCTCCGTGCTACAGCTTACAGTGTCACTGTCTACTTCTTGACTCTAACAGTAGTGTTGATTTGTTTGCGGTGGTGATTAGTAATATTTTTATCATGTTTATACCTGAGGGGTACAAATTTGTGAAAATGCCACTTGTCAAGAAGTCACCTGGGGTGTTACTGTGTTGATTAGGACGGGAGGCTTGAGGGTGGTACGTCACCTTTAATGTATGGTGCCAGTTGTAGTTTTTCAGATTTTGTGAATGGGGGCTGGTGAGCTGACTCCCAGTTGAGAGCATGGCTGCTCTTCAATTCTCAGTACCCACAGGGCACCTTACAACTGCCTGTCACTCCAGTTCCAGAGATCTAATGACCTCTTCCTAACCTTCTCCAGGAATGCATACACATGGTATACAAACGTACATGTAGGCAGAAAACTCATAAATATAAAATATAAAGAAATCTTAAGAACCATTAAAAAATTTGTGACTAGCAAGTACCCTGCATTTTAAGGATTTCTTAAAAATAGTTCTGTTTTACTCAGCTTTTCCTTTTTGATTGCAAAATAATAATTCTCTGTTAAACTTGCTGTAGTGCACATTGCATTCCCACACAGGTGTGTATAAGTCATATTCTCTGTGTTTATCGTATGCCAGGATCTTTGTGGTTTGGATAGCATGTGATTCCCCCACACCAAGTTTTCTTGTATTTTAAAGGTAGAACATAAACAAGTATAGTAACTTGATCTTTTAAGTTAGGATTTAATTGTTTTGTTCAAAAAATATGATTTGGGATTCAGATTCCCTTTCTCAAGACAGCTAAGATCACATGTCCATCACAAAGGCTTAGCATGGTCTTGGGGAGTCAGGTGTAAGTAAGTGAAAGGGACCTGGCTTTGGGGGCTCAGTTGGCTTTGTAAGATGTGGCGCCCTGAGAGTATTTACAGGCCATTGTTTCTCTGTTGTCTGGTATTCTCCTGAGCAGAACTGTTGGTTAACTTAAGCATCTATTCAGCCCGTGTCTTTGGCTTTTTACTTCAGGGCGTGTGCTATGAACTAAGGCCTGGTCAGTAGGAGGCACCTAGAGAGACAGAACCTAGTTCCAAGGAGCAGTGATCCAGGTGCCCTTCCTTTGCTCCCCTTCCAGGACAGGTGGGGAGTTTGGTTTAATGTGGGGTGGTAGTGTTTGTTTTCCTGATGGAAAGGCTTCTTGTTCTAGAGAGTTATTTCATATCTAGCTCATGTTCCATTTCTCAAATGAAAAAAACAAATAATGGAAGCTTGAATGTATGCAGCAGGCTACATGGCTTGTCTTTGACGGAACTGGGTTTAGAGGCTCCTAATCTCTTTGTCCAAATAGGATGTGTACAACTTCAAGTTTGAGTATGTTCCCACCTCTCACTTACCCCTTCCCCAGAACTGGAGCTTGAATTCTGGACTTTAGGCATGTCACGATAGCGTCATTCCCTCTGTGTATTATACTCTGTGTTATTACCTCTTCCCATTGTGATACAGATTGGTCATTTTCTGCCACTGCCATTATCAATCTGCCTGTGCACATATGCCTGTGCATAATACACAAACACACAAACTCGTCACCAAGAGCTTGGGCCACTTTACTTGTAGAGAAATGCCCATAGCCTATGACCCCTGGCCATATCCTTCAGACTATAGTGACTCCAGGTACCTTCGGAATCATTAGCAAAAGCACAAGTCTGGTTTGCTTTGGATTTTAGGTCTTAAACAGATTTGGATTTTTAGTTTTCAAACATTACTGAAGCATGATTATTTAAAATGATGCCTTTTAAGCAGATATTTACTAATCAGAATCCCTTGACCCTAAACTACAGTTTCTGTGGAGTCTGTCCTGCATCTTAAGAGGAAGACATCCTCCTTTAAAATTGTGTGTTGGAATCATACAGCAGTGCTCAAACACTGCCATGTATATCCCTCGAGTGTGTCAGACTCCCTGCACTTCACTGGCCAGCTTGAAGCCTTTGCAAAAGTCCTCAGCATGAGATTGTTTTTAGACTAGGCCTTCACTCCTTGGTGAGTTTGCTGTAAAGCTTATTGGCATAGTTCTTGGTTACCCAAACAGGTGACTCTGATGCTTTCCTTCTGGATGTACTGACTGCTGGGTAATTTCTGTGTGACAGGAGTACATCAGGCGGCAGCTAGAGGAGGAGCAGCGGCACCTGGAGATCCTGCAGCAGCAGCTGCTCCAGGAGCAGGCCATGTTACTGGTAACGCCCCGCCTCTGTCCCATTCCCTAGCCACAGGGCCGTGCTCCCTCCCCTGAGTCAGCCAGCTGTGGTGACCATCAGACCCTTTGGTTTTGCTGTGGAAGCCAGGTTCTAGTGAAGATGTCCTCTGTGGTCATGCTGTCAAGCACAGAGTAAACTGCCTTTGTTTATTTCCCATTAGTGAGTCAGCTGCTCTTGTCTGGTAGATGCCTATCAAGTGTTAACCAGAACTTGGCATTATGTGACTGTGAAGATGCTGAAGGTGTCAGGCTCACTGCACATGCTGTAGGATTTTTGCTGAGTGTGTGTGTATATATACCACTGAATCTGATGTTTAATTGAATTCTTTTACTCTACAGTGGTGTTACATTTAGCAAATGCTGTGAAATTTTACACAGGTAACATGCTATTTAAAATCCCAACCGTTTGCCTTGCTCTTATACAAGAGAGGAAAGTGCTATTTAAACAAACCAAAGTCAAGAAGGGACCCAGAGAAGAGGTGAGCTCGCCACGGTCCCCAGATTCAGTGTTGCCCTCTCCCTCTCCAAGGAGTGCCGATGGCGGGAGATGGAGGAGCACCGGCAGGCAGAGAGGCTCCAGAGGCAGTTGCAACAAGAACAAGCATATCTCCTGTCTCTACAGCACGACCACAGGAGGCCGCACCCGCAGCAGCCGCCGCCGCAGCAGCCGCAGCAGGACAGGAGCAAGCCAAGCTATCATGCTCCAGAGCCCAAGCCTCACTACGACCCTGCTGACAGAGCTCGGGAGGTATCTTCTTCTTTCACTTCTTGCTTAAATGTCCGTCCTGAACAGGCTCCAAGACGTCCTTCACGATTGTTGAGAGCTGGCCCATGAATGCCAGACGGGACCAGTAAATTTCCCTTTGTTTTCTATGGGGGTGCCTCGTTTCACAAATATTAGAGGAGTTGAAAGCCAAACTACACCAAAGGAGTGCTTGGTACCATCATTCTCTAGCGTGTGAATGAGAGAATGTTGGTCTGGTGTAAGACTCATATGAGGATGAAGTGGACCTTCAGCCTGATTTCTTACTCGATCGGCTGGTGCAGTTGGTCACAGAGCCTGGAACTAGGATGCTGTTCCTAGTGTTCCTCTCTGGACTAGACAGAGGCCTTGGTTGCTTCCAGGAGTACTGAGCCGTCATGGCCTGTAGATGGCACCCTTCTTCTACATCCACCTTCACGGGGAGGAGTCAGGGAACAAACTCTTCTTAGGGTTACAGTCATGAGACCGGGCACTGAGGCTATCTTAGAGGCTACTTTGCTTAATTTTCATTTTCATAGTTTTTAAAAATCCTGTATCAAATCTTAGCCCTGCTTTATGCTCCCCCGCAGCTGTCTCTCTCTTTTCTTACACCTGAAGAAAACAAAGTTTCTCTTGATGTCCTGCTTTTAGACTTCCTTCTTCATCTCTGCTTCCCGTACTAACATGCAGCTCTGTCTGTCTTCTAATTCTCTGACGCAGGTGGACGATAGATTTAGAAAGACTAACCACAGCTCCCCTGAGGCCCAGTCTAAGCAAACAGGCAGAGGATTGGAACCACCGGTGCCTTCCCGATCAGAATCTTTTTCCAATGGCAACTCCGAGTCTGTGCACCCTGCCCTGCAGAGACCAGCGGAGCCACAGGTAGCAGCAGCAGCAGCCCTTGCTGTGCTGAAGATGTGCATAGTGGCATAGTGGCTCACCGGGCCACACTTAGTTCATTGTCACGTTGGGGAGGAGGAGAGGACTGCCGGAGCTGTATAGTAAAGGAGGGGATATGCATTCAGCTGTAGGGAAAGAGTGTTGCGGATTTTTTAAAAGATTTTTGTTTAACTGATTAGGAATACCTCTAGTCAGTAGTTTCATTTTCCCCCTCCTTAACTCAGATGTGAAGTACCTCCTTCCTCTTAAACAAATGCTTTTTCACTAGTTTTTACAAAGTTAGTTTTATTGTGTAGGCACCTTTGGAGAGATCCAGAAGCTCTTCTCTCATTTTAAAGTAAGTGCTTTACCCCTGTGGTCCCCAGCTCCCTGGAGGACCCTTGGAGACTGAAGATGTCCTGTAATTCCATGCAGAATTATATTTATTTGGCTGAATATGTAGATTTTTCTGGGAAAGTCTTTTTTTTAAAACCAGATTCACAAACACTTCAAGATTCAAAATAGGTTATGACCAATGGGTTAAAAATTGATTTCCTGGAGGAGGTCAGGACAAAGGTTATGTATGACCTTTCCTTCAGTCTGTACCATATTCTGCCTTGTCTGAGTGGTCAAAAGAAAAGCTGCCCTCTTGTCTAGACAGGAAAGTAGATGGCAAAGCCTCAGGCTGAATGTCAACCTCCAGCCCTGACTCCTGCTCTCCCTGAAGACAGGGTCCAGGTCCTTCCTCTGTTCTGTACTGCAGGCTGCCTCAGACAGATCCCAAGCTTCCCTGCACTTGTTACTTCTGAATGTGCTTACAAAAACAAATTCTCCTGTTGCACAATGGGGTGCTATGGCAAGGAGTCAAGAGGAGCAGATCTGAGGCACAGTGTGTGGGGTGGGGGTTTATGTGGGTACAGCAGCAGAGAACTCCAGGAATAAAAGATGGAAAGAAAAAGATAGAGAATAGGGTGAGAGACAGATCCAATTAGAAGAATTTGGCTACCACTTGCTTCTAAACATGGAGCTTGTGTCCTGGTGAGATGTATATTAAATGCACAAGAAGCATTTGTCTTGAAAGTTAAACCCAACCCAAGGGGCAAACTTATCTATGGGAAGTAGACTTGAAGAGTTCCTGAGTTATGTGGACTCATTTTTAAATTTCATGAGTGATTAATACAGTATTTAGAAATAGTCTCTCTTTTCCTCCTCCTTTGCTGAGAATGCTCTTGACCTAAGCAAGCACCTGTAAAGTGTTCTTAGAGGGAAACGTTCTCATGTGACACCTAACATTGAGTCCCATGTACTGCTCCTTGGTGACACATTCATTTGTATGCTTTCCCAGTGAACATTTGAAATACTTTAGTAGTATGAAATTGTAACAAAACTAGGGTTGTTTGGATCTATCTATGAGCCATAGAGATTGTACACTGGGGTTTAGCTACAGGTTATATCTGCAGAAGTCAGGCAAGTTAGGACTTTCAGTTTGCACTAAACACACCGATTAGTAAATATGTAGCTAGAGTTACAAGAATTATAATGTTGGGCAATTATTCTACAACAGCAAAACACCATTTATTGAAAATATTTCATAGATCTTTGAGAGAATGTTTTTAAAAGCAACTGAATAAATTCACTTGGCAAATAGTCACCTTCTTGAGTTCTTAACTGAAAGGCACATTCCAACACTGGTCAGCCTGAGGTGACTTGATATTAGATATTTTGCTAAAGAAATTTTAATCCCACTTTTTTTTTTCATAATTAGTGGGTGTAGAAGATTGGGAGGAAATAAGAAAAAATTATCGGTGTATTTGAAAAGTCGGTTGTTTTAAGTTCTGCTGTTGCAGCCTTTCTAACTAGGAAGAGCTTTGATTGCTCACGATGTGTCCTGTTGTTTCTCAGTCAGATTCTCAGACTCTGGGTCCTGTGAGGGTGGTGGGGAGGTGTGCAGTGTGGCAGTGCCTCCGTCCTGGGGTTTCCTCCTCTGCACTGACCTGGATGGGCATGTGTGCGCTCTCCTCCTCTTGGTCTGCAAATGCTCCTGTTCCTGCTGTCTGCAGCGTGTCTGGGCCCCGGGTTCCCTGAGTGTGCACTTGCCCTTTCTCTCACTTCATCAGAACGTAACCGGTTTGCTGTTCCACGCCTGACTCTGTGCTGCCCTGATTCATATTTCCCTTTGCTAGCTCCTGTTCTGGATTTAGTGTTGACCAGGAAAGCTAGTTGTATGCAGAAAGCATTGAATGTTTTGTGTTTTGTTTTCTTGTAAGGTACAGTGGTCCCACCTGGCATCTCTCAAGAACAATGTTTCCCCTGTCTCGAGATCCCATTCCTTCAGTGACCCTTCTCCTCCCAAATTCGCACACCACCATCTTCGTTCTCAGGACCCATGTCCACCTTCCCGCAGTGAGGTGCTCAGTCAAAGCTCTGACTCTAAGTCGGAGGTACCTGACCCCACCCAAAAGGCTTGGTCTAGATCAGACAGTGACGAGGTGCCTCCAAGGGTAAGGAGCAGAAAGACAGATGTGTGCTGCTTTTACTTTTTTATTTGAAAACTTACTGTTTACTTTGATTATGGGTATGGTGACTTCACCAGATTTAAAGGGGTAATGAAATTTCAAAGTAACTTTTTATAGTGGAAAAAACATTCCATATTTAGGCAGTTACATTTAGCCAATGGTCAATTATTTTTTAATGTTAACTGGTTTTAAACATACTTTAATAAAAAAAAAATCTAAGTGGGGGCTGGAGAGATGGCTCAGAGGTTAAGAGCACTGGCTGCTCTTCCAGGGGTCCTGAGTTCAATTCCCAGCAACCGAATGGTGGCTCACAACCATCTATAATGAGATCTGATGCCCTTTTCTGGTGTGCAGGCATACATGCAGGCAGAACATTGTATACACGATAAATAAATAAATCTTAAAAAAATTTTTTTAGAGGAAAAGTGTAGACAGCATGCTTCTAAAATAAATAGAATGGAAATTTATACAGAAGCTACCCATTATTGTGTATATCAAGGATATCAGAAAAAATCTTGTGAGAAAAAAATTAACAAATTGATTTTTATGTTAAAGTTGAGTATTTTGTAATTAATAGCAAAATGAAATTAAAAGGCATATTTTAGTGTATGTTTTCCTCCACTTGGAATTTGCTTCCTTTAAAATATTTTCTTGCTTCTTTGCCGGTCTTTGCTTCCTGCTAATCTATTTGTAGACCATTGTTTGATTTCTTTGAGCTTATTTCTTGATTCTGACATTACTCAGCAAAGTGCTATTGTATGTTCCCTGCCACCAGCTTCAGTCCAGACATCACTTCAGTGTTGCAGGATGTAGAGAGTGTCCAGGCTCTTGATCAGGGCAGGACAAGGGCGGAGCTGGGTGAGGGAGGGGCTGAGTGCTAGGTGTGCCGCTGAAGGAGGACTGTGTTAGAACACATTTTGAGGAGGAGAGCTTGGTTATTCGGCGTGTGTCTTCAGTTTTAACTGCTGTGTTTTCCTACCTGAAGGTTCCTGTGAGGACAACATCTCGTTCCCCTGTCTTATCCCGTCGGGATTCCCCGCTGCAGGGCAGTGGACAGCAAAATAGCCAAGCAGGACAAAGAAACTCCACCAGGTAAAAGAAGAATGACAGGAACCGATGTGCTCTGCACGTGCAGTCTCTTGGAGTCATCTGTGATCAATTTTTATAAATGTGCTCTTCCCACTACTGAAGTTCTAGACAAAAGACATGATCTGTTTCTTGCACAGGCACATACATACACACACACACACACACACACACACACACACACACACACACACACACACACCCCTACCTCATTAGTATGAACAAATTGATCTGTAGTAAAAAGATCTAAATCTTGGTATGTATTTAGTTGAAATGAAACAGTTTTTCTCTGTAAAACACAGCATGGAGGACTTGGGAACAGGTTCTGAGAAACTTGTAATTGAGGGAATTTTCAGTCTAAAAAACTGTGAAGGTGTAAACTGGTGTGAAAATCACAGCAAAGTCAGTGTGACAGCAGTCTGCAGCAGGCTGGTAAGCAATTTGAATAGCACCACCGCTGGGGTTGGGGCGGCTCTGCGTGTCACTGTAGTTGTTAGCCATGCAAGGCTAAGTTGGAAGTTAACTGAATTAAAGTGAAATAAAAGTAGCGCCTCACTTCCTCGGTAGGGTGTCAGGCATGTTTCAAGTGCTGGTGTCACCTGTAGTGCTGGTCACATGTGGGGCTGCCAACAGCTTTGATATGGTCAGATGTGGAGTGTGTTCCATGTTCAGCTTACTGGAAATTTCTATTTGCCAGTATTGCCCTAGAGATTCCCATTGTTAAGTGTTTGGCAGTTTGGTCAGCATTGAACCTGTCCTGTTGGCAACCTTGGTATAGTTACAAGTGGCGAGATGGATGGTAATTCAAAATCGGCAGACAGCCCTTTAATGCCGATGGCTAGAGAGGACTGCCATTCTCCTGTGACAGTGTCCCGGACACAACTTCTCCCCAGCAACTGTGTGCTCTGGATCTGACCATAGCAGGAAAGCCTCCCCAGTTTTGCTTCCAACACACATCTCAGACAAAAGAATGGACCGTGGACATTCAGAGTGTGAGAGCTGTAATGGGTGAGTGAGGGCAAGCTAGATAGATACAGAAAAGTTTCTGGGTAATTATCTAAGTCAAGTTTATTTCCAGTCAAGAATTGGGTCTCTGATTAGGACAGCAATGGTTGTAGCTCTAGACTGTTGTATGTAGCTCACACCTCACACATACTAAGAATTTCACGTGCTTCAGTAACACTGTGTTAAATGCTGTTTACAGGTTTTTCTCTCCTCCCCACGTTCCACATCATGTACACATTCACGCCATAGTGTAGTGGAATGACACTGTTCTCTCTTCTTTTCTAACAGCAGTATTGAGCCCCGTCTCCTGTGGGAGAGAGTGGAGAAGCTGGTCCCCAGGCCAGGCAGTGGCAGCTCCTCAGGGTCCAGCAACTCAGGATCCCAGCCTGGCTCCCATCCTGGGTCTCAGAGCGGCTCTGGCGAACGCTTCAGAGTGAGATGTAGGCTATCTCTCCTACCCTTTCTCTGGGAACAACTATGGCTGTAATTAGTGATCAGAAGACCTCCATGCATAAAAAGATACCTGGGTTTGCATATAGCTGCGTTTCACAAATGATTCTTTGGCATAGATTGCTAAGGATATAGGTAATCATAAGTAGTCGCTATAATTTTACTCAGCTGTGTTTTCAAAGCTCCACACACACCTAGCACCATAAGCACTGTAGAGTTGAGTATAATTAAATAACTTGCCTAAAGTAAATTAGCTAAATGCCTAAGCTAGGATTTGAACACATTTCTTCCAGTTTGAATTCTGAGGCCTATGCTATCCTCAGTATGTATTATTGGTGACAGTAGTTAAAAACTCCCTTTACTGTATTCTTCATAGTACTTGTGAGCATCCATGAAACAGATGCAGGATTTTAAGTAAGACATCAGAAAGTCTGCCAGAGTGTCCCTAGGTCTTGTTTTTGCATGAAGTTCAGACTCCATGGAGACCTTGCTATGAATGGGATCGACAGAAGTCAGCAGGGAGAAATGGGAAGCTTGGTGGACAGAAGTGGGGCCGGGACAGTTTACGATATGTGTGTATCTCTGTTTCTGCTCTTTTGTCTCTTACCAGCATCATCCAAGTCTGAAGGCTCTCCATCTCAGCGCCTTGATAATGTAGCCAAAAAACCTGAAGATAAAAAAGAAGTATTTCGACCTCTCAAGCCTGCTGTAAGGACTGTGTACAATCAATCAGTTCTGTCTCAAACTTGAGTGAATCCTTTGTAATAAGAATATGGCCAAGGGCTCGGGGATGGGGTTGCACTTAGGAGGTTCTAAGTTCAGTCTGTAGGAAAAAGAAGGAAGAAAAAAAGGGATTGAGAAGCCTGCAGTGGTTTGATTTTTGTGTGGCCCTTTTCTGGTGTGAGGAAGTAGAAGGAATGTCCCGTAGCAGGATGCATTTGGGGATCCTCCCTTTAGGCATCTCACTTCTGAAGTCCCTAGTGGAGCAGATTTTTTTCAACTTCAGCCTTATACTTTGTGTCCAGTCCTCTTTCCAGAGAAGTACAGAACAAAATGGAGTTTTATTTGAGAGGCCCTTTTAAAGGAAACAGGTACTTTATAGTAATACTAAGTACAAGCTAGGAGCCCCTCTACACACACACACACACACACACACACACACACACACACACACACACACACACACACACAGAGTCATCACTGCTGGGCATTAACCTTATTCTCCATGAGTTTGGCATTTACAGTACTGGCTTTCCAAATGAGCTGTCGTAAATCAGCTTTCCAAACCCTCTTGTTGCTTGAGTGCTGCCTTTGGTCTCTGGAATGATGGCTGTGACTGCCCCTCCTACTCCCTTCCTTTCTTGTCATAGTCGTTAGTTATGTGACTGGGGGGTGGGGATGGCGTTGTGGATTGAAGCCCGTTGAAGTTTTAGTTTCCTGCTTGAACTGATTTCTGGACTTCTTCCCCTCCCTTTTTTTCTGCTGTCTGCTCCCTTTTTCTCTGCGAACCTCATCAACGATGGCCTCCCTCGCTACCTCCATGAATTGCCGGGTCCTGAAGGGTGAAGTGGTAAGCCCTCACTCTGGCAAGTCTAGCTTCAGCAGCACTCTCTCTGCCTTTTAACTTGGCTTGATTTTGAACTCTGCTCTCAACTTGCCTTACTGTTTTCTAGACTTTACAAACTAAACTTTAATGATAATCAGCTGTTTTAGCAGATAAACCATGCTCCAGATATTTATTGTTAGCATACTTACCTCTTTGAAACACCAGTTTTAGAACTGCTGGATGCTGCAGATAATTAACAGGATGCAGTGGGCTCAGACTTGGTCCCCGATATTTCAGAGGCTCAAATTCAAAGAGAAAAAACATACTCTTAACTGCATAAAAGAAGAAAACTAAGTTAGAACTGCTCTTTAAACAGAAAGGAAAAACAACTGTATAGTGGTTTTTAAAATACCATGGCTTTTAAATAAAATTTCCAAGTAGAAAAGTGAATTTGGATTCAGAATGTATTGAGAGGATTAAGTAATCATCACTCTGGGAAATTAGATTTAGCAAATTGATAAGAATCTTAAAATATCTCAGCACAGTAAGGAGAAATGAAGCCAGGTTTTAGTAGATTTTCCTCTGATGTTTACGCTCATATTACAGGGAATGTGGCTAACTCTAGAAGGCAGGCCAGTGGCAAACTACCTAGCCTATTGCCATGGCATGTGGCAAATCAGACACCCCACCCTCACCCCACCACACACACACACACACACACACACACACACACACACACACACACCGCCAATGCCCCAACTTGGGACGGTGGTAGTCCCTGGAGGGAAATGAGGGGTGACTGTATGCTAGAGGTACTCCACTGTTTTACAGGCTCGGGATTCTTAATGAAATGTGGAGGAAGAAAACCCAGATATGTTAACTCAGATCTGTGTAAATAGAGGCCGGTGTTCTGAATAGTCCCCCTAAAAGAAATGCTCTCCTCTAGTCCTGTCACGTCTGCACAGCAAAGCCTCGGCCCTGTCTCAAGACTTAACAGACATAAACTTTTACTTTCTATTTGAAAATAGAATGCTGTCAGCTTATCATAAGCAGATCGTTGTATTCTGATTGCATGTGACATCTGCCTTTTTCTATCAAAAACTATACAGACTCCTTCATATGAAAACCAAATCTCCACAAAGCCCTCTCTGATCTGACACCGACCCTGGTTACTTACTGGCGGTTAGCCTGAAGAGCTCATCGCCTGTTTCCTCGCTGCCTCCTCCTCCCTTGCCTAACTCTCTTTTCCATCCTTTGTCTTAGGACTTGACTGCATTGGCCAAAGAGCTTCGAGCAGTGGAGGATGTACGGCCACCTCACAAAGTGACAGACTACTCCTCCTCTAGTGAAGAGTCTGGGACCACGGATGAGGAGGAGGAGGACGTGGAGCAGGAGGGAGCTGATGATTCCACCTCGGGACCAGAGGACACCAGAGCAGCGTCAGTGCTTGCTGTGTTAGCAGATGAGAGTCTTCCCTCTGAGCGGCTTTCTGCTGCAGCCTTTTACCCTAACACTGTCGCAGAAGTCCGATGCCGTTTTCATGAACTCAGTAGAATATAGCTTACACACACACACACACACACACACACACACACACACACACACACACACACACACGTCAGTGCCTCCTCACAATATCTCATAATGTGTTTTGGTTTTTTAAATTTAAGGGTGCAATAAAAGGGAAGTTTTAGTGTAATTAGAAAGAAGTGTTCATTCTATTGTTTTGCTTAAGAGCAAAGTAAACTGCAAAGAACTCTCCGTCAGAGGGATGAAGCCAAATCCCTGCTATCCTAGAAGAGACTCATGCCTGCTGCCTCCTTTCACCTCACAGCTTTGAGATGGTAGCGAGGTTCAGCTTGATGTCCTTGACGTGGATTTTGTCTCCACAGGTCATCTCTGAATCTGAGCAATGGTGAAACAGAATCTGTGAAAACTATGATTGTTCATGATGATGTCGAAAGTGAGCCAGCCATGACCCCATCCAAGGAGGGCACCCTGATTGTCCGCCAGGTACCCGGGTCTCTTCTTTCTGTTGTCAGAGGCTGAGCTTCTCCTATAGTCATTAACCCACTTGCTCATTCACTCACTCATGCTATTTCTACATCATCATCTGTTTTCATGTTAACACAACTCTGAGGGTAGGGTGTCCTGGGCTAGGGAGGTAGGTGTGTGCTGCATGCCACGAAGGTAGCCAGTAATCTTCCACCACACATTGCTGCTCCCCTGCATGCCTGTGGCAGCCTTCATCCAAGCCCCATGCTGAGTCTCACAGTCTGTTGGAGTGGTAGAAAAGCCACAGGGAGTCCTACGGAGGCTCACAGAGTGAAGGTGCAGACCTGGAGCCTGGAAGAGGCCCCAGGAGGCTCTGCTGGGGCATCTGGCCCTAAGTGTCTGTGGCCTTGCAGCAGGAGCGGGGCACGAGGATGAGCAGGTCTCCTGTGGTCCAAGACCGTTATCTCTATTGGTGATGCAAGATGTGTTCTCCTTGGACCAGGATGTTTTCTAACTGTGTGTTCCTTCTTAACGTAGACTTCAGCCAAGTGATAGGCTCCTCATTGAAGTAGGACAGGGCACTCTCTCGGCTATGGGATTTTGCCCTGAGTGTTTCATGCCACAGCAGTGTATTTGGATGGAAAGTAGGAAGAACTTGAGAAAACCAGGATTCAAAGAAACCACAGGGTACTCTTGAGAGGCAGTTTAGACAGGTTTACAGTGAGAACAAGGGGGTAGTCTCCCATGCTGTTGCTGCAAATGAACCAGGTGAAACCCTTGCTACTTGCATTTGGTTGCATTGGGTACTTTGAATTCAATTGGCTCCAATTGGGCATTTGGCAAGGAAGTTTGAGCAATTCCGGCTAATTTCCTTGGATTTTCCTCAGTAATTTAACAGTTTGAAAAGTCACACAGCACCTTGAACAGAGCAGTTATCAGTAGGGTTGTCAGCAATGTCAGCAGTGCTTGAGCGAGACCAGTGTGCCTGTTTTCTCTACAGAGTACAGTTGACCAAAAGCGTGCCAGCCATCATGAGAGCAATGGCTTTGCGGGGCGCATTCACCTCTTGCCAGATCTCTTACAGCAAAGCCATTCCTCCTCCACTTCCTCCACCTCTTCCTCCCCATCCTCCAGCCAGCCGACACCCACCATGTCCCCACAGACACCCCAGGACAAGCTCACTGCTAATGAGGTATGTCTCACCCCACAGCTGGCCGCTTTCCTGGGGTTAGACCAGCACTGCCTAGGAGCTAGTTTGCAAAGAAGCCCTTCCCAGAAACCCCTCCCTCTTCCTCCCCCTGCTTTTCTGTCATCTGCCCTCCTCCTCAAATCCCAAGTAACATGTTCAGATCTGCATACAGATCCCTAACCCTAGATGGATTGATTCCCCCAAACTTGCCAGTTCACTGTTTCCTTTTTCTAGATAAGTATAGTTGCATGGCTTGCTTTATTCTGTTCGTTTTTGTTTTTGTTTTTGTTTTTTTTTTAAAGTAAATAAAATGATTGCTGTGTTCTCGGCTCCATTACGTATTTAGCATGAAATCCTTGTAGTCATCTGTGGAGTTTGCCTCTTCATTCTTTTTATCCAGTTTATAAAATACAGGAAACTGTGACTAGGTAAACTTGACCTTACCTGCACAAACTTCTTGTCTTGTGTGAGAATCTCCTTCAAATAGGCATCGGTTGTGTTTTTGGTTCCTGGTGTCATTTGTTTATTTTGGGAGGGGTTGGTTGTTGGTTGATGACTAGTTTTCACCAACCCTTATAAAGGGATCTTTTTCCTTGACATCCCCGTGTACTCAGGGTTGAAGAAGTCATGTGCTCTAGGGGGATAATCTAGAAAATGAGGATGCTAAGCAAGTACAAATTTAAAATTCTGTATAGGAAGTCCTGTGTGTTCATGGCATAGCTGTGCTGCTCAGTCTGGGTCATAGGTGGGTGAGCCTTTGTTCTTTAAATGGGTCATGCCCAAGTGCAGTGACAGAGCCCACCTTGAACACCTGCTTAATTAAACAGGTGATTTGGTTTCACAGGTTTGGGGCCTTACCGAGTCCTTTTGTTTAATAGTTGAGAGAGGTCTAAACGGACATTTAATTTCAGCCAGTCTTGTCAAGTAAACACTTGACTGATGGCTGGGCAGCAGCAATACTTTGGTTCCCTCATTAGAAAATACGGGAAAAGTCTCCTTCTGAGGACAGCATCAGGCAACTGCTTTCTGAGCAAATTTGGCCATCAGTTGGCCCAGCCACTGATTGATGGAGCAGGGAGAGAAGCCTGCGAGACGGCAACCTTGTCAGGTGGGGAATCTTAGGGTGGCATGGGCTGTAGGACATGGTGACTTGCAGGCACCCCACAGAGGAAGCAAGTAGAGGAAAGGCGCTTGATGGGATGGACTCTGTCCCAGAGACCTGTGCTTGCACTCCTTGTCTGGTTCTCACACACGCTCCATCTTACTGTAACCCTAAACTCACTAAACTGGCAAGTTTTTCTCTTTGGTTTTAATCATCATTGCATTTCCACTTAACAACTTGTTTCACTTCCTTTGTGAGCCTTTTGTTCTTTGTTTGATTTTTTTGGTTTTAAGTTACATGATTAACACCAGTGCTCCTAAAAGATCAGAAGGTCATGCCTATTGTCATTTGTGTGTTTACTAATGAGCCCCTGTTGTGTGGTATGGGCTTAATGGTGATGCACCTTTTAGCAACATTAGCCAGACCTTCTGGAAGAACGTTCTGGAAGAGGCTTAATTTAAAATAAACAACAAAAGAAGCATTTATCAATAGTCTGTGCCAATAGATAGTAAGTCACACTAATCACCTACCATAGCAGATAGCAGATCATACCAATATTTTCTATCACTGTAGAAAGTAGGTCATACCAGTAGTCTATCACAGTAGATAGGAGATCACACCAGTAGTCTATCACAGTAGATAGGAGATCACATCAGTAGTCTATCACAGTAGATAGGCGATCACACCAGTAGTCTATCACAGTAGATAGGAGATCACACCAGTAGTCTATCACAGTAGATAGGAGATCACACCAGTAATCTATCACAGTAGATAGGAGATCACATCAGTAGTCTATCACAGTAGATAGGAGATCACACCAGTAGTCTATCACAGTACATAGGAGATCACACCAGTAGTCTATCACAGTAGATAGGCGATCACACCAGTAGTCTATCACAGTAGAGAGGAGATCACACCAGTAGTCTATCACAGTACATAGGAGATCACACCAACAATCTATTACAGTAGATAGTAGATCACACCAATAGTCTGTCACAGTAGATAGTAGAACACTTGTAGTCTGTCATAGTAGATTGTAGATCATGCATAATCTATCACAGTAGGTAGTAGACCACACCAGTAGCTTGTCACAGTAGATAGTAGATTACATCTTTATTTTTTGGTGGGAGAAATAAATTCAGAAAGTACTGAATTGATGTTAAGACACTTCAGATGCTGTTTAAGAATTTCCATTCATTTTTTTAAAACTGATCATGAAGTTGCTCTTTTGTTGGTAGCTTGCAGCATCACTGCCCTAGATGTGCATCTCAAAGAAGAGATATGGCAGTTGAAATGCCTGCTGGGCCTTTTTGGGGAGCGGTGCAGGAAGGAGGGCTTGGATTGGGAAGTGGTGCTGTGTATATAAGTGGACTGAAATGGTCTTTAATGTTCACATTTGAAATGTCTCTTATATTAATGAAATTGAAATTTACATTGCAGACTCAATCCGCTAGTAGCACACTCCAGAAACACAAATCTTCCTCCTCCTTTACACCTTTTATAGACCCCAGGTTACTACAGATTTCTCCATCTAGTGGAACAACAGTTACTTCTGTGGGTAAGTACAGCAGCAACAAGGAAAGCAGCTGACAGACAAGATCTGGTCCCTTGTGTAGCTTCCCAAGTGGCTTAGGCATAGCATGGTTGCTCATGGCACAGACCTCCGCTAAGAAATCCATTCCACTCTGATTGCTTGTTCAGCAATGCGCCTCGTAGTTCATTCCTTTTCCATGTACTTTTTACAGAATGCCTTTTCTTTGAGAAAGTATCAGTTACAACATATGGATATTTTTCTGGGGTGTACTGAGGGAGTAAGGCTGTTGTGTATGTGTACAGAAGATAAGATTTCAAATGTACTATGTTTCAGTGGGATTTTCCTGTGATGGAATGAGACCAGAAGCCATAAGGCAAGATCCTACTAGGAAAGGCTCAGTGGTCAATGTGAACCCCACAAACACTAGGCCACAGAGCGATACCCCCGAGATTCGTAAATACAAGAAGAGGTTTAACTCGGAGATCCTGTGTGCTGCCTTATGGGGTAGGTATCTCACTGCTGTCTGATTACATAGTTTTATTCTAAAGAGCAGATTTGTCATTCAGAGAATCACTGTTTGAATAGTGCAGGGTGTTTTGTTTTGTTTTTTTCTTTTTGAAGGACTTATGATTTCTGTGACTTGTGTCCCATGCCTTACGTTTAGCTGAGTGTATAATGGATCAGAGTGCATGTGTGTGACTGCAGTCCTTTCAGCAGTAAGATGTTGGAAAGAGTGGCCTGTCTCCACCTCCCCTTGTGAAGAGGAGCAGTGAGGATGAAACAGGAGTTGGTCCTTAGCCTGGGAAGAGTGAAGTTTAAATGCTTGTGCTCACCTTTTTGTCTGTGACTGTGACCAGTTTCCGATGAGACTCTTAGAAGCATTCTGCAGAGGGACTGTCAGCCTGGCTTGTCTTAACATGTGTGTACCCAGGGCAGTAGTCGGGGGTCTGCTGCACACTCAGGTCTCCCTTTTCAAATTCAAACTTGCCTTTCTGCCAGCTCCATCCTGTCCTTACCTTGTCATCTAGTCCCACGGTTTGTGTTCTGCTTTCAAAGTACCCTGCTTCCACCCAGAGCAGTCTCGGGGTCCGTAGCACATACTTCTCTACAGCCCTGCTCCCTGAAATCACAGCCACCACATCACCTGCAGTAGTAAATCAGCTTTCTTCTCCCCCATCCCAGCCTGTCGTACTCCTTTCTCTTGTTTTTGGGAGAAATAAGTGAGGCTGAGACAAGGGCTCAGCTTTGACCTTTAGAACCTTACAGCGTTTCAGCCCCTGTTCTCACCACTCGGCCTGCCCTTCTCTCTCGTCTGGCTCTGAAGCTCCTGCTCCGCCCTCTACCAAGGTCTTTTGAAGAGCTGTCCACACTCACGGCAGACACACCTGCTTTCTTGGGGTCAGGATCTGCCATGTCATGACTGTTATACAGCTCATATGGTCACACAATAAGGACTTTATTATCTGTCTAGACTAGTGGTTTTCAACCTGTGGGTCACGAGCCCTTTATAGGTCGAATGACTGATTCACAGGGGTCACCTAAGACCATCAGAAAACACATACTTACATAATGATTCATAACAGTAGCAAAATTGCAGTTATGAAGTAGCAACAAAATAATCTTACGGCTGGGGGTCACCACACCATGAGGAACTGTATTAAAGGGTGGAAGCATTAGGAAGGCTGAGAACCCCTGCTCTAGATAAAATACAACTGTCCATTTAAGGGATTCTGGACACCATACAGCAGGAACCTGGCACAGAAGTATGCCTAGCGCACTGCTGTTGCTCAGTAGATGTCAGTAGCTGTTATTTCAGGAGGCAGGCTGTCATTCATTTATTCATATTGAAGGATTTTCATGGAGTTTATACACTACATCATATTTGGTATAGGGATTGTGTTAAACATGTCAGTTATGTTGAAACTGGTAACAAATGCTTTGTAGATGACATCATTTTATCCAGAAAAGTCAGGCCTGGCCACACCTTCATGTTACATTCTGTCCCTCTAATGTCCCAGCGAGTCCTGGGCCCCATTCTCTGTACTTTGTCTGGTTTGGTGGTCATCTGAAAAGACTGTGACCTTAGTTTCTTTCTTCTTGTGCTCACATGCCTGACAGGAAGCAATGTCAAGAAAGGGTTGTTTGGTTCACAGGCCGTGCCGTGCCGTGCCGTGTGTTGTGTTAGTCTGTTTGCATGGATAGTGTTCCTGTGGATAGTCCCTTTAATGTAAGAATCAAGTAAACTTAGAGCATATGTCCTTACAGAGTCACAAACTTCCAGCAAAACTCTTTTAGAAACAGAGTCTTTAGTAGTTACACAAATCTGATAATGACAATACTGGGGGAAAATTACCAAATTCTAGAGACTTACAATTTTCTCAAGCTGTTTTATAGACTGCTACCCTTTAACAAACTGTCTTGACCTCCCCATCCCCCATTTCATCTATGTAGGATTATTGACCTATCAGCTACTTTGTAAGAGCACCAGTACTTTGCTATTTGTCTTGGTGAGTTTACACCCAGCTTAGAAAATTGGTGTGAATGAATGTGTTTAGTTCCCTGGGAGCATAAATCAATGCTCCATGTTTGAAGATGCTTTCAAAGGTGAAGGGTTTAGACCAAAGAAGCACAACATTTGGATAAATATGTGAATTTAGAAGGAGAGTCCACTACCTCCAGAAATAAAGAGAGTATTGAATATTAACTGAGGCTTTTAGTGGAAGAAGCCTGCTGGCTGGAGAAGTATGGGGTCCTGCGTGCAGACCAGAGATTTTGACACTGCACCTTGGGAGGTGTAGATTGGAAAGGCACAGCATGACTCTGTGTTGGAAGAAAATGAACACTTGTGAGAAAGTGGAGGTTATCTGGACGGTCTGAATTAAGGCCTGTGTCTGTCAGCTGTAAACTGGTCCGAAAGCATGGTAGATCAGAGCAGGAGGACCGAAGGAAGGGACAAGAAGACTGTCACGTGGACTTGGTGGCCAGGTTAGTTAGCTCTGTCAGATAGGTAGTCTGGTTTCAGTAGAAGTCTGTAGTGTGTGGAAGAGCAGGGGAGTCAAGCATGGCAGTAGGAGCCCCTCTTTCTGAGCTGTTGCCTGACATCTGTGGGCACGCATGTGATGGATGAGCTAGGTAGCAACTCCAGTGTCCCTGGAAGAAGCAGAGAAAGTATATGGGAGCAGGGTACTTCCTGACTAAGAGTAAGCAGTCCACAGAGTGTGGTCAGTCAGTGAGTCATGGGAAGGCATACTGCCTTAGCGTTCCCGAGCAATGGGAAGAAAGGTGAGGAAATAGTGCAGTTGTTTCTGGTGGACACTGTGCTGGAGACCAGCGCATAAGCCGGTGGAGATCACAGAGTGCTTTCTCTGGAAGTCATTCTAGAAGTTTGCCAGTTGTGAGGCCATGGTATCAGATGCAGGTTTTCTCAAGTGTCTAATGTGACCAGATCTGTAAAACCTAAGAAATAGTGAGCTCGTAGCACCCTCAGGACTGAAGGATGTAGGGAACAGGTAAGGTGATGGATGGGGCTTCCTCATCCATTTCCATACCTAAGTAAATGTCACTGTCATTCCCTGTGTGGCAAGGATCAGTTGTTTTAACCTGACTCTTCTGAGCATTTCTTTCTGAATTAAGGAAGCTATCATCCTTTCAAATAGAGAATGTTTCCCTTTCCTTATGATACAGCTCCATGCAAACACAACCTAAAGTGTAGGCCGCTCTGTGTTCTTGAAACAGGAGTAAATTTGCTAGTCGGCACAGAGAGTGGTCTGATGCTCTTGGACAGAAGTGGCCAAGGGAAAGTGTATCCTCTGATCAACAGAAGACGGTTCCAGCAAATGGATGTTCTCGAGGGCCTAAATGTCCTGGTGACAATATCTGGTAAGTGTTTTGTAAAGCAGAATCAACAGCATCGGTCACAGTGTGTCTAGCCTTACATGCTGAACTCGGCTCCTTCTCAGACTACTGGCTAATAAGGTACAGCAGTATTGGGAGTTTGCATGTTGTGAGATGTACACAGCCACTACATGCACCCAAGTTGCCCCTATTGCTAATATCTTTTCTATGTGGTGCACTTATGGTACGTTATTTTTATTTGTTAGTAATACTATGCTATTATCAAACAAGACATGTAGTTTATATTGCTGTGGAGTACATTAGCTTGGTTTTGACAACTATACTATGACACATATGTTCCATTATTCTGTTAATCTAGTTTCAGTGCCCTACAAAAGTGCTATTTGTACTTCCTCTTGAGTCCCTAGTGACAGCTGACCAACTTTTTGATGATTTTACTACTCTAGAAAGTCCTATCATTGGCTTCATATAGCTCTAATCTTGTATGACTGACTGTATGGATCATGTCATATGTGGAATGACTTCTTTCCTTTGGCAGTTCACATTCAAATTAAGGCTGTTTCATGTCTTTTGTGGTTCAGTATCTCTCTCTTTTATATTGCTAAATGTTCCTTCATACAGATGTGTCACTGTTTATCCATTCACTTATGGAATAACATCTTGGTGCTTCCAGGTAGGAAGTTAGAAGGAAAGCTGCTAGATAAGCATTTGTGTGCAGCTTTTTACTTGAATGTAAGCTTTCATTTCATGTAGTTGGTAAAGAGCCAAGTAACACAACTAATAGAAACACAGGGCAAAAGTGTTGTTAAGTCTGAAGAACTACTGAGCTGTCTGCAAAGTGGCTCCATTGTTTCACAGTTGATAGTTGGGGAAGGAAAGTTTCTGTACCTCATCCCTGATGTCTGAGACCATCAGTGTTTTGGATTTTCCATCTTGATTGGTTAGTGGAGTGACATCTTGTTTTAATGTGGAGTACCCTGGTGATGTGTGTGTGTGTTCTCATGCTTATCTACCTTCTCTGTTTCTTCCTTGATAAGGTGTCTGCATAGTGTCTGCTTAGATCTTTAGCCCATATTGCAGCTGGGCTGCTTTTTTCCCCCCTACTGTTGGATTTTAAGAATATTTTAGATAGCAATCTTCTATTACATGTGCTCTGAAAATACTTTTTCCCTCACTGTGGCTGCTCTATTAATTCTCTTTACCAACATCTTAAAGAACAAACTCCTTAGTGAAATCAAACACTTTCTTTGTTTTGTTTTCCTTTCGTGGATTGCTCTTTTGGTGCAATCTAGATTTTACATATGCTTTCTTCTAGAAGCTGCTAGCTTGGATTTTCACATTTAAGTCTGTGGCTCACTTGTAATTTATTTCTGTGAAACACTGAAGGCTTGCAAGCAGATTCACTTCCATTCACAGCATTCTGTTTATTTTAGAAGAGGCTTCTTCCTTTTGCTATTAGTTCACTGCGTTTGTAATCATCTAGTTCTGGGCCCTTCTATTCCACTCAATAAATAAATAAATAAATAACATAGTAATATATTTATATTGTTTATTTATTGATATATAAATTATTTATATAAAATAAATTTATATAAAATAAATAAATCCATTGATTTGTTCTTTCTTTTGCTAATAATCAAATGGTCTTGGTTACTGTAACAAGTGTGTAGTAAATCTTGAAATCAAAAACTGTCCAAAAACTTTGATTCAGTATTTTGTTCCATGTCACTGCTTTGCCTCTGAATATAAGCTTTAGAGGATGTTTATGATATGCTCAGATAACGTGGCTGTGGTTTGGGCTGGAATTGTGTTGAATCTGTAATTCAGGTTGGAAGAACTGATGGTATGTTTTTCTATCCATGAACACAAGTATTTCTCTGTTTAATTCTTTGACATCTTTGACAAGAATTTTATAATTGTCCTCAAATAGATCTTTAAAAGAGCTGTTTTGTGAGATTTATGCCTATTTTATTTCTTTAGTGTTGATATGAATATCACTTTAAATTTCTATTTCTATTTCTTTACTGTTCATATATAGGAAAGTAATTGACTTTTGTATAAAAGGCTTGTTATCCAAAGTCATCACTATAATTATTTCAAGAAGTTTCCATGCCTTTCCCAGATGGACTCTCTCCCAGTACTTTCACATGTTCAGCTGTCTGGAAGTTCATCTTAATTCTGTAATTCTGATCTTTTATGGAGACTTCATTATATAGGCTACATTCTTGGCTAATGGTATTAGACTTAGAAGACAAGGAGTGGGGCAGAAAGCCACAGCTGTCTAACCCTTCCTGCCTTGGTCTTTCTAGTTCCTAGCTCTCATCCAGAGCTACATAAGAGCCTGCTACCCACCATTCTGCCATTAGCATACAATATATGCTAATAACCAAAAGCATTCCTACTGTATGCTTTATGATCTATCGGTGTAAGTGAAGATTCATTATTCTTTCAAAACCTATCCTTCTAGACATGCCTGCTTATACATAACATTGGTAATTTTTTTTTTTTTTTTTTTTTTGGTTTTTCGAGACAGGGTTTCTCTGTGTAGCTTTGCGCCTTTCCTGGAACTCGCTTTGGAGACCAGGCTGGCCTCGAACTCACAAAGATCCTCCTGGCTCTGCCTCCCGAGTGCTGGGATTAAAGGCGTACGCCACCACCGCCCGGCAACATTGGTAATTTTTAAAGGGCTTCAGAGTAGCCCAAATACAAATTTCAGATAAAACTGATAGTAAATAATTCCCTTAGAGGAAATGTATTTACTGTTTCTTTTGGATATTGTTGTTATTAATGATAAGATTTATTTTTGACCATGCATGTAAAATACTTATATTTATCTTGTTAGGCAAAAAGGATAAGTTACGTGTCTACTATTTATCCTGGTTAAGAAATAAAATCCTTCATAATGATCCAGAAGTTGAGAAGAAGCAAGGGTGGACCACTGTGGGCGATTTGGAAGGATGTGTACACTATAAAGTTGGTAAGTGCTTATGCAGTCACAGTGTTTTGTGTCTTCAGTGTAATTAGAGTTTGGTCTTTAGTTACTGTACTTTTAGAAGCTGGTAAGAAACTGGTAGGGCATCTTCTGATCTTGAGGTCTCATCTAGACGTCTCACCGTGTTGTTCATCTATAAGCACAGCAGTTTGTTCTTTCTGCTTACTGTCCTCAGTCATCCCTACACATCTCTTCTGTGAGCATCTTCCCACCCTCCTTGACAGTCCTCATTCTCCTGAGAAGGTGCTGCCACACTCAGCCCTCTGACCTTGAGTCCTTCTTTACCCCTCGGCTCTTACTTAGAGTGTGCCAGAGGCCCTTAGCAGTCCCTAGGAGAACACTGGAGAATTTCACCGATACTTGTTACTTTTAATTAAGTACATTGTACAGAGCTACCATAGTCCTTACTCATCAATGACTGGCTGGCTAGTTGTTGTTTCTTGGCAACTATTTTGTGGTTGGCATTTTCCTCTCTTGGAACATTCAGTGATTCTCACAAAGTTATGAAACAAAGCCCAACCAAGTTTGGTTGCCTATGAGAAAGACGAAAGTGCTGGTTAGAAATCAATGGGAAATAATGGACCACAACCAGGTTCCAGTTTTAAGAGCTGATGCTGTGGTTTTATAGAGTTTGTCTGGGTAAGGTTGAGAATCCGTTGGGTGATGATTTGTGTTGTATATTTTACTGAGGTGCAGACTGCAGTTGTTCTTCGCGCCTCCCCAGGATAGTAGGCTCACCGGTTAATGATTATTACAGGAGTCATCGTACTGAGCAGAAAGCTAAATAGAGTTAATCAAAGTTAGCAATCTTTAATTCAGTTCCCATATGGCCCTACTACCTCCTCAATGTCGGTACCTGTGGTATTCTCTACAGGGATTAGCAGTACACATAGAACGATTTTCATCATTCCAGAAAAGTCTATTAACAGCGTTCATTGGCCAGCCTCTTAGAATTCCTTGTATAACTTTTGACAGTATGTGATGTTTAACAAAGCTGTATCAAATAGAAAGTCCTTGGACCCACAGTTAATCAAATAGCGTATGACATTAGACAGTTCATGCAGCGTGGGTGGCATGTGGAGAAAACCAGGACATCGCATGTGCTTTGGACACACTCGGGAACAGGACTGCCTGTGGACGTTGTATCATTCAAACAGCACTTACTGCTTTGCTCCTTTCGTACTCCTGTTTGTGTGAGCCCCTCGGCTGGCTTGTCACATTGGTATCATTGTGAAGGAATAGTGAGTCCTCCAGGCTTTAGGGTTGGCTGCCTGGCATTGCCCTTGCTAATAAACTACTTAGAATCTAAGACATTAGTCGTCAGCTAAACTATTTACTGTTGTTCTACAGTTGATTGATCTAGGAACGTGAATTACACACTGAGAGTTAGAAAAGCCAAGTGTGTGGCTTGAGCTCTTTTGTTCCCACCCCTAACTCCTTACTTTTTGGATGAGCAATCAAAGGCATATTTATATAAAGTTTGCAGATGGCAACTAAAGAATTTATGGCTCTGTGTTAATACTGAAAGTATTTCTCTCACTTTTTCTGTTTGTTTCAGTAAAATATGAAAGAATCAAATTTCTGGTAATTGCTTTGAAGAGTTCTGTGGAAGTCTATGCGTGGGCACCAAAGCCATATCACAAATTTATGGCCTTTAAGGTAAAACCACCAGTTTTAAATTGACTTAGGAATAGTAAATATAAAGCTATATATTAATATAACATAACTGTCAAAGTAAAAGCTGTTTATAACATAATATAATAAGCGTGTGTAACTAATTTCCTAGGTCTCGGATGATCATTTTGCCCAAATGGTATTTGCACCCTCCCTTAAAAAGTAGATCTTCAGCTGGGCGGTGGTGGCACACAACTTTAATGCCAGCACTCAGGCAGAGGCAGGTGGATCCCTGCAAGTCCGAGGACAGCCAGGGCTACACAGAGAAACCCTGTCTTGAAAATCCAAAATGATGATGAGATGATGATGGTTGTGGTGGTGGTGGTGGTGGTGATGAAGATGATGATGATGATGATGATGTGTAGATATTTATGAAAAGACAGATGTGATGAAGATCCAGATATGTGGTTAAAAGGGCTCAACAAAAATCAATTGTAGAGTAGATGTGTTTAGTGCAGTACAGTTTAAAAACAAAGTAATAATCTGGGTGTGATAATGCATGCCAGAGGCTGGGGTAGGAGGATTGTTATGGAGTCAAGGCCAACCAGGTATACATAGCAAAACTCTTTCTCAAAACAAGAAAATAACTAAGTAAATTACAGAGATTCTTAATGATATAAGCAATAGACATTATACATTAAATGGAAGAAGGAAGTTAAAATATCTATAATATGCTCCTGTTTTTATTTAAATTTAAAAAATACCAGTTTAATAGCATCTTGATACTTACAGTAAGATGATTTTACCATTCCACGTGTGGTTTGGGTGAAGTGATAATGTTTGTGCTAAACTTTGAACTGTTTTAGTTGTATGTTTACACATACTCATAATTGGTCTTATATTTACTTCCGGTGTGTGTGATAAGAGGTAGTATATGGCACACTTCCAGGAAACTTCATACTCCAGAAGCTTCCACATCCCCAGATGCAGAGAACTAACAGTCATTTTTCTGTGGATATTTTTAGAAATGTATTTTAGGGATTGCCCTAAATCTAATATATAGAATTCTTAATTGAAATTGATATTATTCTAGCATTAGGTAGACATAATAATTATTTCTATTTTGAGATATAGAACCTTAAGAATAGTCCAGGGACATTTTAATAGAGGGTAAGAAACACTATTTCATCTAAAATGATTGTATTTAAAATAATCTTGATGTAGTTTATTGAAAGAGTAAGTTTCAAATATTTGGGAAATTTGAATTAAGGGGGTGCTTACTGCTAGATCCCCCAGTTAGTCAGAGTCAGTAGGGTTAGCGTGTTTGGTAAATCTAGTATTACTGAGTGAGTAAAGAAAGTAAATTAGAAAATTACCTACGTTGTCTTTAAGCTTTACCTTACTTCACTATTCCAGTCACTGTCCTAGTCCTGTGAGCTGTATTAATATGAGGAGCAGAGGCTCTCCAGGTCAAGTCACACAGAGTCTATAGCTCTCATACTAGCAGCCCTGCTCAGGTTCTCAGTGCCACGACCCCTACAGCTTCTCACTCCCCCGCTGTGTTTGAATATTCAAATACTGTGTTGTGCCAAGTCCTCATTGTTGACTTTGCACGTGTTCTATTCAATAAGTACCACAGGACAGGACAGAAGTTCTTCTGCTAGGTAGGAGGGAAGAAGTGTCTTCCGGATGCTAATTAGCAACGTCACATGATAAACCAGATGCCTGTAGCTAGTGTCTCATCTGATGCTGTAAATTTGTCTTCTTGCTTCTGTCTTGATTATCTCTATAGTCATTTGGAGAACTGGTACATAAGCCATTACTGGTGGATCTCACTGTTGAGGAAGGCCAGAGGTTGAAAGTGATCTATGGATCCTGTGCTGGATTCCATGCTGTTGATGTGGATTCAGGCTCAGTCTATGACATTTATCTACCAACACACGTAAGAAAGAACCCACACTCTATGGTTGGTTGACTGGCTTCACTTTGTTTTGACTTTTCCCTTTACTCTGCTTAGTGAACTAACACAAGCAGGGGTTCCTCATGTCCCCTCCATGTAGGGTGAGTATTTAAATGAAGCACCATTTTCAGGAGCTTCATGTTCAGGAACAGTGGAAATCTGCTTTCCTGGCTCTGTGAAGGCCTTCTGAAGACCGTTTAGCACTTGCTTTGACTAACATGGGGTGCTGTCAGGCCAGAACACCCGGGGTTGGAATGTTTCTCAAAGAAGTCTACTACCCAGTTATGTTTCCAGGGACTCAAAAATGTGAGTCTGTAGAGTACATGACCTGTCAATGGTAGACTTGGGGTTGGATATTGCATGGATTTCCCAAGACTCCTACCTATTTGTGATGGGTCTGGGCAGGGGTATATAGCACTACTGCATTCTCTAGACAGTCTTACTGAGCACTTTCATGGGGCTGGAGATAACCACAAACATGCTTTCTTGTTTCTGTTCTCTAGATTCAGTGTAGCATCAAACCCCATGCAATCATTATTCTCCCCAACACGGACGGAATGGAGCTTCTGGTGTGCTATGAAGATGAGGGGGTTTATGTAAACACGTATGGAAGGATAACCAAGGACGTGGTTCTGCAGTGGGGAGAGATGCCGACATCTGTAGGTATGATGCATCACGAAGAGGCGTTTGTGAGAGGCCCACCAAGACCACAGCTGTTGATCGTACTAACCTGCATGTCACTTGTGCCTTCTGGTTATTTGGTGGTTATCAGCAGATAGGAGAAGGTTAAAACAAAATCCAAGTAATTCTTGGGTTCTTTTAAGAGATGTGCTATTACCAGCTCTCATTTGACCCTTAATTTATCTATATAAAATAGAACAGATTTTTTTTTTTTTTTTTTTGACGAATTAGGGTGGAGTGAAGCAAATCAGAGAAAGAAATGTGGCTTGCTCTTGAGAGTGGCAGAGTCCCAGGTAGAGACAGCCTCCTCCACAGTCTTCTGCTGTGCAGCCGGGGACGGAGGCTGCTATGTGACCCTTTCAGGGCTTTGTGTTTACGTTCCTACACTGCTTGTTCATCATTGCTTCCTCCCTTTCTGCCAAGGCTGGCTTGAGGAGACGTGCACAGTAAAGCACACACCAGGGCTATTTCCAGAAGTTGCATGAAAGGCCCAGGGAGATCCGTTCTTTCCATTACTGTTCCTATAACTACTTCCCCTGACAGACGAGGCATAAAGGCACGCTCCCCCTTTTTGGTCAGTGCTGCCCATTGAGCCCAGGGCTTGTGCACGGGAGGTTGGCTTTCAGTGATTGACAGGTGTCCAGCCCCAAGGCAGAACTCCTGAAAAACCAAAGTCCTCACATGCCAGGCACTGGGGTAGATGTGCATGTGTGTCAGAAACGTCCTGTCCAGGTTCTTCATGTTAATGCTCTTTTTCCCCCCTCTCTAAAAGCATATATCCGATCGAATCAGACAATGGGCTGGGGAGAGAAGGCGATCGAGATACGGTCTGTGGAAACTGGCCACTTGGATGGTGTATTTATGCACAAAAGGGCTCAAAGACTAAAATTCTTATGTGAACGCAATGACAAGGTAATGTTTCCTTATGGCCTCTATGTATTTGTGGCTGTTTTTAGAGTGGCTTATTCTTCATGGACATTGATGGTGAACTTCCTTGCAGTTCTGGAAGATTCTAAAATAAGTTAATGAAGGAAAGTTTAGACATTGCTTTTTAGGCATATTGGGGTGGGGTGGGGCACTTGGAGGTGGTGAGTGACTGCTGACTGCCCTCTCTTGGTTCTTTGCAGGTGTTCTTTGCCTCCGTTCGGTCTGGTGGCAGCAGTCAGGTTTATTTCATGACCTTAGGCAGGACTTCTCTTCTGAGCTGGTAGAGGCAGTGTGAGCTGGGATCACTGACCCCCGGAGCCGTCAAGACCCTGAGAACTTGGAATTCCTTGCAACTGGAGCTCAGAACTGCGAGGGTGCGGCCAGGACAGCTGTCTCTGCAGGCCTCTTGCGTGTTGGGTCCTCTCCCCTCCTTCCTACACTTCTTGCCAGTTTCTTCCCATTCTCTCCTTTTCCTTACTCAAAAATAAATCAAGGCTGCTGCATTGCAGCTGGTGCTGTTAGACTACCATCGGTGCTAGGAGTGTTTGGGGGTGAGCATCAGACCAGAGAGGGCGCCTCTCTACAGCTCCAGGATTCCTTGTCTCGGAGTGACTCTGGCCTCTGAGTGTCTGAAGGTTGTGATGAGCACACCATCAGATGTTGGCAGTGGGCACAAGGAGGTGAGAAGTGGTGTAAGAAGCAGCTTGCTGAAGCAGAGAACAGATTTAATATAGTAACATTAACAATGTATTTAATTGACATTTCTTTTTTTTGTAATGTGACAATATGTGGACAAAGAAGAAGGTGCAGGTTTAAGAAGTTAATATTTATAAAATGTGAAAGACACAGTTACTAGGGGAACTTTTTGTGGGTGGGGCTTAGGGTGGGTGGGGTGGGATAAGGGGTCCCATTTTGTTTCTTTGAAATTTTTTGGAGGGGGTTGTCCTGGCCAAGAACTGAGTCATTTTTCTGTGTACCAAGTTTTGCCTAAATTGTGCAGATGGTTCTTTAAAAAAAAAAAAAGAGAGAGAGAGAGAGAGAAAGAAAGAGAAGGAAAACGTGTGCGTCCTGTTCGCCGGCCAGAACTTGGTTGTGTGACAGTATTAGCGCTGCCTCTACTAAAGGTTTAATTTCTGTTTAAGCCTGGAATAGCAACAGCAGCTCCACCACGGTCTGCACTTGCAGTAGGAAAAGTCAGCTTTCCTGTGGGCTTTTGTTGTTGTTTTGTTTTTTGCCTACCTCATTGTTTTTAATGCATTGAGAGGTGATTTAGTTTATGGATTTGGCAGAAAACATTAATATTTAATTTAACCTTAATACCAAAACTATCTGATTGAAGTTGTCACAAGTCTAATCAGGTACAAGCAAAGCTGTCTGTGGAGGCGGGCACTAGCCTCGTGCTTTTGGAAAGCAGAACGCTCCATTTTCACCAGGTTCACGATTAGTGGTCGGTGGGCAGCTGTCACCTATCATGAACACATGAGATTTCATTATTCTCAATTGGGGTTTGGTAGCAGGAAGGTGGTCACATTTGAGTAGTCACACAAACTGTTCATTGTTTCAGGAACCTTTTCTTGGGGGTGAGGGTGTGTCCCTTTTCTAAAAATGCAATGCACTAAAACTATTTTAAGAATGTAGTTAATTCTACTTATTCCTAAAGATGCCATCTCCCTGTGTTTTAGGTGTAATATTGAAGCCCTGGCTTTTCTTGTTTTCTCACTTGCTCTCTTGTTCTGGTTTTTTTAACCTAATTTTTCTTTATGAATATGTCTGTGACATTTGTAATAAATGTCTTGTAATAATTTGCTTCGTGGCTTCATGGTCATCACTCCATTCCTCTGAGGATGCTCAAAAGAGTCTCAGTGAAGGGATAGTCCTACTGAGTCCCACCCTGCCGTCTTGCTGTAAGTGGGGCTCTTAGGACAGCTGCTGTATGCTTCATTCCCCAAACAGAAGCTTGTTGTTTCAAAGGCTTGTTCTACGGTTCATTTTCCTTTACAGCATGATCCATCTGTTCCCCTGCCCCATGCAACAGGTATCTGTACCTAGTGCCAAGCCTGTCCCAACTGTCCTGTTCAGGCACCTGTCATTCTCTTACTCCTGGTGTGGTAGTTTTATGAACAACAAAAGTCTGTAAAGAACACCTAGAACTGCAGTTACGTGGTTGGTTGTGAATACCAACAAAGACAGTTGTTCTTCTCTAGTTGTGGTTAGCCTAGAGTAGGTTAGAGAGTTAATCCCACTTGAGACTGGGACTATCCCATAAGCAAAGAACTCAAAATCTAATGCTGACAGTCTCCTACCCACACTCAGGTTGTTCATAAAATGAGAGGTACCACCAAGGCCAGTACGTGGATCAAGACGACACAGAGCTGTTCAGGTGATTACAGCCGTTTCCCTGGGTTTGGAGTGCAGGGAAAGGTGAGCAGATGGCTTGAAGACACACCAAGCTACAAATACCAAGGAGCAGGAAGTAACAAAGGAGGTTGCTGCTGTCCACCTCCCTTCTCTGTCACGGGGCACCATTGTCGCAGTGCATCATCCACAGGCTGCAAGCTCCGTCTTAAGTGATAGGTTGCAAATAGTGCAAAGGAGTTGTTGGAATTCTTCATATCTAGAACTTTCCCACAGGGGGTGGGCTGGGCAGGAGAGTGGTTCAAGTCAGCAGTGGCCTGTTTGCACAGCCCTCCCAGCCCAGTGTGTGTTCCCCCAGTGGACCCAGACCAATTCCTTGGCCAACTTGATGGAAGCAGAACAGAAGCAGCTGCTCCTCCCTGTCATCTTGACCTTCCCTTGTCAGGCTTGACGCCTTGTAAGTCAAGTTGAGATTGGTTATACAAGTTAATTCAGGTGTCTAGAGAGAGAGTTGCCACGGGGGGGGCGGGGCGGGGGGGGGGGAGGCTGCTGTGACTTCCTATTTGTTTAGGGTAGGATGGACTTTCCCTACTCCCTTTCCACAAGACAGTGCTTTCTTCATACAAGTGTCATTTTTGCAAAACAGTATTAAGGTGACACACCGTTCTGTGTGGATTGTGGAACTGCTGTGGGTGTGCTCTTCAGGGTGCCACCACGCCCGGGTGTGTCCAAGCCCAGCCAGAGCTCCAGTGCCTTTCTGTGCGTAAGTTCGCGGAACCTCTGCTGTGTGCAGTGCAGCGCATTGTGCACGTCTTACATGAGGAAATGTTTACAGAAACGGTCTTGGTGCACTGATGTGCATCCCATGTACATTTTACCTTTAAATGACTTCTTTGTGGGCTGTTGGGTTTCTAGCTTAGGTGTAGCACACTTAAGGATTTGTAATCCCTAATTTAACCAGTTATCAATTTGCTGAGTAGTAGTAAAGGTGAGAAACTGCAGTACATTTACTAGTCATGAACTGAGCAGGCTGTGGCAAGTACACAGCCTTTGCTTCCTTTTGTGCAGTACTAACTTGTCTACTGTTATATAAATTATTGTTCTCCCTACCCTTCTTTCCTAAATAAAGTAAAAATAATTTCTACTTAAGCGTGTCCTGACCCTTTAGACATTTCCTTCATACGAAGATCCCTGTTTTGTGCTTTCCCTCCCTCCTTTCCTCACTCCCTTCCTTCCCCCAGCTGGCCCAGAACAGGCTCGTACATGCTGTCTCTGGCTGTGGAGATCGCTGAAGGACAGCTATGAAAGGAGCAGACATGTGCACAAACTTCTCAGAAGTAAGGTAGAAAGTTCATCTCCAGTCCCTAAGGCAAAAACGAGAGGAAAGGAAGGAAGGAGGTTGGAGTTTTGCGTGTTTAAATAGGATCGAGGTAGAAACTGTGGGGCTGGTGAGGTGGTTCAGCTAAGCACTCCACACATCAGGCAGCGCATAACTGTAACTCCCGTTCCAGGGGAACTGACACCCTCTTCTTGGCCTGCATGTGGAAGACACAAAGAAAAGATCTTTTTAAAATGTAAAATACCATGTTGGTCCCAGTAGGACATAAAGGAACCCTTTCTCAGTTGGTGCTTAATGCGGTCTTGGGTACAATGGCTAGATGGTGTCAGTGTGACTGAGTGCCCAGTCCTGTCCCCAAGGTGTTCTAAACATGTGCCACTTCAGGCAGATGGGTGCCATCTCTTAGGACTATCACCTTGCCTATGCTGCCAGGGATGCATACACTATTGTCAAAGAAACTAGCACCTCTGTCTCATAATAGAGCATGTTAGCTCCAAGATGAGAATAAAGTAACAAATTCCTTGGCCACCAGATTATCTAAGGTTTACCCTGCTTGCAGCTAGTGGCCAATTAAGCTTAAAAATCTGGTGGCATCTTCTTGGACTATTAGTGAGTCTTTCTCTTCTAGCTTCTCCCTCCCCCTCCCCCACGACCTGCCCACCACACTACCCCGCCCACCACACTACCCCGCCCTGATTGAGAGTTCACTCAACGGAAGTAATTGGAATTAAATTTGGCCTCTCAGCTAACACCAGCTTGTTTGGGTGTCATATTCAGAGATGTAGTTGAATTGTTGCTTGCTTCTGTGTACCACTTTAAAAGAGTGACATCTCCACTTCCCTTACCAGAAGCAGATGGAATGCTTTAAAAAAATGGCTAAGGAATTGAAAGTTGGCAAAAGTCATTACCACATTTTCTTATTAAGTTCTCATACCCACCCATTTCTCCTGGCCTTTCAAGGTTAATCGGTTTTTCATAATAATAATGAAATAAAAATTGATGCTAATCCTGGGGAAGTTCTGCCCTCGTGCAGTGTGGACCTAGTAATGAGCTGCACTGGTACAGCTGGGCCTGAGGAGAGGCACAGAATACCACCAGGCCGAATGAGGCCAGTGCAAGGGCTCATTTTGATTGTCAATTTGATACACCTGGGAAGACGAGCCATCGAGAACTGCCTCTATCAAATGGACCTGTGGGCATGTCTTTGGGGCACTTTCTTGAAGGCTAGTTGGTGGAGAGGAGCCCAGCACATTGTGGCCAGTGCCACCCCTAGACAAGTGTCCTAGGTTGTATAAGAAAGCTGGCAGAAGCAGGGAGCGATCCAGTAAGCATCATTCCTCCATGGGTTCTGCTTCAGTTCCTGCCTCCAGGTTCCTCCCCCGATTTCCCTCAAGATAACTTGTGATCCGGAAACACAGATGAAATAAACCTTCTCCTTCCCCAACTTGGTTAGTGTTTTATCATAACAACAGAGAAGCGCACTAGAAACAACATAGGAGGTCAGTGTTCCCAATTGGGGTTGCCATGGTAACACGAGATTCTCCCTGTCCACAGTCTCCAGGGAATTTGAGTTTGTTGTCTAGCTTTTTTTCATTTATATGTTCATTCTGTGTTGGTTTGGTTTTTATTGTTTCTCAGAGATCTTAATTTCTATTTTGATTGTAGAAGTCTGGCAAGGTGCCTACATGTTCTGGACAGGATATAGAGCTGGAGCAAGTGTATCCTGTCCATTCCTTGAGTTTGCAGAATTTAGACCTAATTACATCCCAAACAGACCGGTGGTAACTGACCTTCCCCAATAAACGATACTGAATACTGCCTTGATACTCACATCATACGATTCATCCACACTGAATGATGGTCTTTCTTCGGGCCTCCCACACCCTTTTGCAGTTATTGCTCGGTAGCAGGCAACCTCCTTTCTCCTGGTCATCTTGTTTGCCTCTTCCACATGCATGGGTCACACCGTTGATGGTTTGATCTTTGCCTTTACTGTAGTTTTCGGTCCATACCCCTGTAGCATGTGCCAGTAATTAGATGTTCTTATTAGCATACTTGGTTCTTAATCTGTGTCCAAGGTGCCTGCCTTCATCTTTAGAGCTGACTACCTAACCCACAGCTCACAAGGCTTCTCTCAAGGAGAGAGCCAAAGGTTTAGTCTGTCACCCCTGGGAAAACCGTTCCCAAAGCCACCCTAGATTTCTAGGGTGTGTTTTCAGTTTCAGAAGCCTTTCCTCCCTAAATAATCCTGCTGCTAAACATCAGGTTCCTTGTAGATTAGATCCAGTTTACAATTTAGAATGGAGGCCACCTGGAAGCTACCATGTGCAAACTGGCCCTGCCCATTGTGGACAATCTGTGGGCAGTTTGGTGAGCTCAGGGCCTCAGTTGTCCCCTCACACTTGCTGCTCACTCCTGTGAAGAGGCATAACTAGGCTGCATAGGATCCATTTCTTACATGGGAAGGACATTTCAAAAGGTCTTGTTTCGGACTCCCATGCATTACTGGCATCAAGGATACTTCCTCGATGTGCTTTCTGAGGGACTAGTTGTCCCCTCACCTTCCCTAGCAGGGTACATCATTGAGTAAGTTCTGGGAACTTGGTGGTTTCTTTGGTTAAGTTGAGCAATCCCTGTGTGCTGAGCAGTCTTAAGGCACAATGCTCCTGTGGGGAAACTGACCTAAAGGGTGACTTGGAATAGCTACCACTATTCTGGAGGCTAAAATAGAGCCTCCAGGCTCGGTGCATATGCTGAAGATTTTGTTTATGTGTGTGTATATGTCCATGTATTTGCACATATGTACATATGAATATATAGAGACCAGGGGTTCTTGTCAATTGTTCTCCACCTTATTTTTGATCATGAACTTAGTCTTTAACAGCTGAGCCATCTCTCCAACCCTCTCCACCTTTTTGAGACAGGGCTCTAACTAAACCTGTAGCTTCACTGATTGAATTAGATGGGCTGGCCAGCCCACAAGCTTCAGGAGTCCTGCCATCTTCATCTCTAGAGCTGTGATTATGGGTGCGTGCCTTCGTGGTTGGCTTTTTATGTGTGCGCTGGGAGCTCAGATCCTCATGCTTGACTGCAAGGAGTGTACCAACTGAGCCATCGCCCCAGCCCCCAAGATTTGTACTTTATTAAACTACAGTAGCATGTGACTGCCTGAAGAGCCGGTTTGAGTTTGGACTGCCTGGGTGAAACAAGTGAGAGATGACACTGGCAGGGTGGTCCCCTGCTGGGATCTGGACCTACATCATACATATAGGAGTGTCACAGGAGTGCAGGCCAGCTGCAAGGGGCCCTAAGCTAGTACCAGCAAAATTTGGTTAAGCTAAGGGAAATAATTAGAATTAATGATGTAAGCTAGAGAAATTCAGCTGATGAGACCATCTTATCCTGCCTCTTGGGTGGTAACAGTGATGGCAATACGACTGTGTTATCATAGGCCCTGAGCCAAGGCTTTGAAAGTGCCTTCTCAGCCTGGGCACGAGGGGACTCCAGATGCCTCTCCGTTGATCATTTGTAGAGATCCCAGTGCAGGAGCTGAGTGGGAACATTAGCAGAAGAGGGTACAGAAACAGGACACTATCAGCCTCGGTATGAAAGGGACAATTAGCTTGGGAGATTAAACAGGCAACTTTGATGGCTGGTCAGGCTTTGTGCCACTTGAGAGGAGGGCGTTGGGCCATAGAGAGCCTGAGCTACCTTTGGTGACCAGCTGCTTGCCTTGAGAAGTCAGTACCCAGTATGTTCAAGGGAGGTAGATAGTTCATAGTAATTTGAGGACATTTTGGGCCCACTTAAAAAGTGGCTTTGGTGTTCTTTGTAGATGTGAATGGACTCACAAATGGGGATGAGGCAGCATACTGGAGGCTTGCTCTGGGTACACTGAAACGGAATCAGCAACAGCAGAAGTGACTTCCTCCACTTTCCTCCCTAGGGCCTGTGGAGGGTTCATTATGCTTGAATTCAGTAATGTGGCCCACTTCCCAGTGACCTTCCAGCACCCAGGTTGAGGATTCAGGAGAAGAAATGGGCAATTCCTGCCTAATTTGTAGCCAGACGATAGTCCGTGTAGCCAGAGAGCTTTCCATATTCAGCAACCCCTCTCTATTGGAAAAGAAACGGCTGTATATTCTAAACCAAATCTGTCTGATTTCCAAATGTATTTAAACAAGGCAAACATGAAGCAGACTTTGAAGAGCACTAGTATGGATTTCAAGTTCAGATGTGTGTCTTGAAGGCCAAGCGATGAGAGGTGCTGCTCTGCTGGTGGAGTCCATGGGAATATGTCAGTGTCCACAGCAAGTTTACTTTTCTGGGTTCAGTTCTCTGATGCAGAGAAGATTCTCATTTGCTGCTGGTATACAGACGTACTTAGCTTTGCAAGCTAACAACTTAAAGGGCTGTGGAATCAACGATACTGGGATACTTTCTAATAACTCAAGGGTAGCAGGGGAGATTTAGAGATGTGCACACAAATGACTGGTAATATAAGCTGGTTTTATTGGCATATAGTGTAAGATGGCACACATTTAATTGTGTAAATGCAAAACTTGATACTGTACTTATTCAAATAAGTATATCCCAGAATGCTATTTGAACACATAATTTATAAAAGGAGACCCATTCACACTATTTTCCATAGGAAGTTGCAAGCTGTATGTCCATGCCGCCCAGTGACCACTGTTCCCAACACAGGTGGCGTTTTAGGCAGAGGACTCATGTACAGCAGAGGTGTTCATCCGGAACCTCTGACTCAGTGATGGAAGTGAGCAGGAACCCATCAAGCTGGGAAATGAAGTTCTCAGAGACTTGTGGTTGTGGAGGAAACCCACCCTTCCATTGCATCCAAATTCTGGTTCCTACCATTGTATACTCTGTAAACGAACAGGGGGGAAGGAACTGAGAAACTGAATGGCAGCTGTGTGATTTCTTGTCCTCATGGCACAGTCAGATATAGTCCTGTCACTGGCCAACAAGATCCCCAGTGTTCCTTCATGAGTCACTCTGGACTGTTTTAAAAGATGGGGATGTCACCTGAGTCCAGATCACAGTCTCCCTGACTGGGTTCAAAGGAAGCACCATTGTCAACTCTTACTGTTTGGACCTCACTCCGGCTAACTGTAAGCGCTGTCGTGAAGGGTGTGCCATGAGTTGGGAGTAGTACAAGAGAGTGAGTGGTCATCCTGAAACCTGCTGAGTCACGGCTTCCCATCAGGTAGGTCTGACCCCTCACCTTAGATGACATTTCCCCAGCTTCACATAATCAAGCTCAACTCTCACAGTTGTCTTTAGCTGACATGAAGCAACATGAAGCATTGTCATCATGGCATTAGAAACTAGGGGGGGTTGTGTCCATGCAGTGAACATTTATGAGTTGCTGTATTTTGTACAAACCACCATAATTATAACTTACGGTACCTTTGTAATGCTCACTGAAGTTACCATGGATGAGGATCTGATCTCCCATTCCAAAAGGAAGCAGACTGTATGAAATAAAAAGGGCAGTATGTACAGATCTCAAGGAAGCACATGGAAGTATACAGCATGGAGCTCCAGAAAGAGGCCAGCCAAGTGCAAGTCCAGCTGCAAACACAAGGGTCTTCCAACCTGGGACATGGATAGCATTACCAAGAAGGGAAAGTTCTTTTTTCTTTTTATTCATTCTTTAGAATAATAAGTCTTTTTGGTTTGAGAATTTTATATGTGCGTATATACTATGTTTTAATCAAATGCACCCTCCATTTCCTCTTGTATCCCCTCCCCCACAACTTTCAACTCCCAACTTCATGTACTTTTTTTTTTTAAATTCATTGAGTCACCTTTGTGCTGGCTGCATCCCTGAAGAAAACAGACCCCCTCCCCAGTAGCCATCAATTGCTAATAGCCCCTCAGTGAGGGGTGGGATTTGTACACCCCTTCTCCACCCATGCTGGTATTTTGCTTGGCTTGATTTTGTGCGTGCAATCACAGCTACCATTGGGTTCATGTGTGCAAAGACCCTGTCGTAGCCAACAAATACTGTTTAACTGCGGATGTCCACTGTCTCTAGTTCTCAAATTTCCACTCCCTCTTCTGCAGTGATCTCTGAGCATGGACAGGAGAATTTGTTAAAAATGGCTGGTTGGGTCTCACCCTCCAGAGTGTTTGATTATCCAGATTTGAGGTGTCATGAGAAAGCCCCAAGTGTCAAGAGATGACTGGAAAGAAAGTCTCTAGTCGATAGTGCTATACCTTCCTCCTAATTTTCAGACTGCCTATGATCCCCAATGTTTCTGGTATAATCTTAAGAAGCTGTATACCCGGTTCTGTGTAGGTTGAGTGGCAGCATTTTAATCAGTAGAGGCTTCAGGCAGTTTTAGATCCAATTCTGTGAATAATGTGAATGTCTTCACTTGACCATTATGGAGAAAGTTTACATCTATTACATGATATGCAAACAGGCTAAATTTACTTTTTAAATCTTTTAATTGTAGAAAAATTAAAGTGTTTATAAAAATAATAGGGGACTGAAGAGATGGCTTAGCAGTTGAAGAGCACTTACTGCTCTTGCAGTGGACTTGAGTTCAATTCCCAGCACCCAAGTCAGTTGACAACTGCCTGTAACTCCAGTTCCAGGGGCATCCATTGCCATGTCTCTAGCATTCGTGTACACAGGCCTACATACACACACACACACACACACACACACACACACACACACACACACACACACACACACACAGACACACTGAAAAATAAATCTTAAAAAATGTTCCATCTTCCTGCTTCAATTACCTTTTTAATATATTTTCATATGTATAGATGCTTTGTCTGCATGTATGTCTGTGTACCATGCAGGCTAGAAGAGGGTGTCAGATCCTCTGGGACTGGAGTTACAGATGGTTGTGAGCTGCCAGGTGGGTGCTGGGATTGAACCCTGGTCCTCTTGGATGAGCAACCAGTGCTCTTAGCCACTGAGCTGTTTCATCACCCACCCCCTGCTTCAAGTATTATCAACTTAGAGGTATCTGTTCTTACCTCATTTTACCCATGGGTGTTTTCAAAGCAATCCCTAGACATTAGACCATTTCACTCATAGATATTCAGTATCCGTGTTTAAATACATCAAATAATTGCACCCAAATCTAACAAAAGTAATTTCATCAAATATTCAATGGTCATGTGTTCTTGTATTTTTGTTTTTAACTGTGCAGGAATCATGATCTAAGTGAGTGTAGCATATTGTACATAGTTGATAAATCCCTTTGTTGAAGGTCAACATTATTTGTGCACAGTATTTTAAGCTTGTTCTTGTTAGCTGTTGGGTGTAAGAGAGAGTTGTAGTCTCTGATATATTTCTTATACTCACTGGATTCATCTGTTTCTCTAAGACTGCACCATCTTCACGAGAAATAGTATTTTCTGATCAGTCTGGTATTCATATTGCTAGTAGCTACAGTTAGCAATTTTTCTATTTCCTTGCAATGTAAAGATTTTTTTCTTTTTAGGACTGATTTGGATTCACTTCAACAGCACATATGCTGATATTGCAGTGATACAGAGAAGAGCAACATGGTCTCAGTGGAATGACATGCAAATTTGTTTTTGTTTTAAGGACAAGATCTCACTGTGTAGCCCAGGCTGGTCTCAAATTCTCTTTTTTCTTCAGCCTCCTCAGTGCTGGAATTGCACTTGTGGGCTATCATGCCTGGCTTAAGATTTTATTAATAATATTTTACTTATTTGAAAAAAAATTGCATTTACTCAGTATATTTTAAGCATAACCATCTACCTCTCACTTTTCTGATCTTATTTTAATGACAGGAAATGCTGGGTTTACACTTGATACTCAGGTTGACAGGATTTTTTTTTTTTAACTCATTGGTTGGTTCTATAATTCTAGGTCTACTTTCTCCTCTTCTGAATTCCAATATCATTCCCTGAACGCCAAAGCCCAGAATACTATTAAACCCATCATAAATGACATATGACTATTGGGAAGAAGTTACAGGTTTGTTAGTCAACTTTATTTTGTTTTCATTGTTACTTTTGCCCTTAGAATGGTTATGCCACCAGGTTGGTACGTAATTTTGTTTGCTTTAGAGTTTTCAGGATTGCTTCTTAAATTTAGCTTTTATACTCATGTAAAATAATATCTGTTACTGAGCCAGTTTTACTAAACAAAATCTAGCCAGTCAGGGAACTAAAGCGTCTCTCCCTCCTCCACCATTAGCCTCTTTATCTTTCTAGGTTGCTTTTAAAAATTAATTCGGGGGCCAGGGGTGGTGACACACACATATAATCCCAGCACGTAGGAAGCTAGGCTATCCTGGCCTAGCATGAGTTAAAAGACCATCTGGGAAATTTAGTAAGAGCCTGTCTCAGAAAGCCAACACATAAGCTAAGTTCCCTTTTTATCTCCATTAAAAGAAAAATACAAGCAAATGTGTTTGTGTTGTAGCTACTCCTTGCTGGCCTTGCTTCCATGCTCAGGTAGTAATTCATCTCAGAACATCCATGACCATATGAAAGTGCTTTGCATTTTGTTTAAAAAACGGCTTTAAACAGACCTCAATAAATTGCTTATCTGAAAGGTCCATGTAGATGAATTCTAGTCCTGCACCACTCATCACCACCTTTTTTAGAACCTTCATCATCTCAGAAAGTCCCTTCCTAGGTCAACTATGAAAACTGATAGTGTATTATTCTCTGCATAGTCTGTGGTCAAATGTTGTGACCTCTGCACCACTGAAAAGGGATACTTCTGATATAAGAATGAACAGCCCTTGCCAGTACTCTGTTAACTCTTCAAATCATGGTAAATAGTTTAACCTTATTTCAATATGTTCTTACCCCCTAGAATGTTGAATGAAAGGCTAAGAAATGATCTTCATCTGGTCTACCTGATCTTCCATCTGATCTACCAGATCTCCAATCTTGCTTTCCCAATTAAAGACATAGAATACAATCCTCCTTTCCCATCAGGATCCCTTGTAGACCACCACAGCTTCCTCTCCTTCCTAGATGAGCTGCTATCTAGGACTGTTGGCCAGCTCTCACCCTCAACTTCCTTTCTGTGATTGCTGTTCTTCTCCTCACCTGGGTTAGATGTTTTCTGGATTTCATTTCCTTCTCTCTTTTGTTTTCCTTCCTTATTTTCTTGAAGAACATCCTTGAGCAACTTCCTCAACCGAGTTTGTGGGAAGAAACCTGTACAATAGTCTTTCTGAAAATGTTCGTGTTCATCCTGTGTCTCATAATTGGTGGTTTTCTGGGGCATAAAATTCTGTATTGACCTGAGTTTCCTTCAGATTCCATTATGTTCTGTCATTTGATGGTTATAAGACATGTATGATATCATCCTGTTCTTTGGTCCTTGAAAGTTTTCCCTGTTCTAGTTTCCATTTCTGTTGCTGTGATAAAATACTCTGACAAAAAGCAACTTGGAGGAGAAAGAATTAATTTCAGCTTACAATTTCAGGTTATAGTCCATGACTGCACAGAAGTCAAGGCACCAAGAACTTGAAACAGCTGGTCACATCACCCACAGCCAATAGCAGGGAAAATGAATGCTTGTGCCTGCCTAGCTTATTTCTCCATTCATACACTTCAAGACTCCCTGATAAGAGAATGGTGCCACCCACAGCGGGCTGTATCTTCTTCCCACATCGATGAACTCAAGATAGTTTCTCACAGACATGCCCACGAGATGTAGACAATCGCCTAAAGAGACTATCTTCCTCAGTGATTCTAGGTGTGTCAAGTTGACAATTAAAGCTAATCATCACAGCCACTCTAGAAGCATCGAGGATTTTCCTTTTACTGTTGGTGTTCGGAATACTTTCATTTCATTTTAGATTCAGTCATTGAACTTAAAAAAATACCCTAACTGGCATTAATAGACCCTTGCAGTCTGCAATCTGATAGTACTTATTTTCTCCACTGCTTTCACTAACAAACTCCGATGGTTGATCATATCTACCTGATGACTTGACTCTTATTTTTTTTTAAGACTTTGTTGTCTTGTTTATTGGAATATCTTTACCTTAACTTGTCTACTGATTTTGCTTTCATTTTGGCCAACACTATCAATTTACTCTCGGGTAAATGTCAGAATGCATGCTCCCAACTACTAGCAACAATTACAAGTGTTTTAAAAAGATAAAAAATAAATCTACATGAAAGCAGGGCAAGCATGCAGGCGAGCCAAAGTTCTTTAGCACTTCTGCTCTTGAGAGGATTGCTCATTTGAAAATTGTGTGCCCTAAGGTGTGAAACATAGAAGCTGATGAACTGGGAACTAAATGTGGGCTTCCAGCAGTTTCATGGTCACTGGGAGACAAAAATATGGATGTTAGGTCTTCAGTCTTAGGAAGCCGAGTCTTAGAACTCTTATACTAAAAGTAGAAGCCAATTAAGATGAACCAAGATCTTGTTCTGTTCTGTTTTCTTCATATAACAGCTGACTTTGATAAGCGGCATGAATTCAAGGCCCTAAGGAGGTTAAGAAAGGATACAGAATTTGATAGTCCCATGAGTCTGAGAGACAAATATTCCAGTAGCTGCTCAGTAAGCAGACCCTAGAAAATCCCCAGACTCCTTATGAAAACCATACAAAGAATGGGTTGCACTCTAGGATAGGGGCAAACCTGAAAAAGAAGCCTTCCCAAACACTAAAAGCCAATTTCAAGGCCAGACGGTGGTGGCAGAGGCAGGCGGATCTCTGTGAGTTTGGGGCCAGCCTCGTCTACAGAGCGAGATCCAGGACAGGCACCAAAACTACACAGAGAAACCCTTCTCGGAAAAAAAAACAAGCCAATTTCAAATCCTGTCCATCCTGGACCGGATAAAGTGAACTTCCTCTAACCCAACCTGCGTGCCAAAAAGCAAAAGAGATTCTCTATGGGGAAAGACAACTTTAAAAAAAAAAACTCGGGCCGCGTGGTTCGTTTATTCACTAAGCGGGTTGCCGCAGCTGCTGAGATGACCAAACTAAAGGCCGTTCCCGAGGAGTCCGATGTAGTTGGAGTTTTCCTGCCTGGCCCACAGTCAGGACAAATCTCTCTCACCTGCCAGTCCCACAGCCACTCAGACCCGACCAAGTAAACACAGAGACTTATATTGGTTACAAACTGTATGGCCGTGGCAGGCTTCTTGCTAACTGTTCTTACAGCTTAAATTAATCCATTTCTATACATCTATATCTTGCCACATGGCTCGTGGCTTACCGGCATCTTCACATGCTGTTTGTCATCTTGGCAGCTGGCAGTGTCTCTCTGACTCAGCCTTCCACTTCCCAGCTTTATTCTCCTCCTTGTCCCGCCTACACTTCCTGCCTAGCCAATGGCCAATCAGTGTTTTATTTATTGACTAATCAGCAACACATTTGCCATTTAGAATATCCCACAGCAGTCAGAGGCGCAGGCGGAGGGCGGCAGCGAGGAGCGCAGGTAGCAGGTACGAAGAGCAGCTGGTCAACCTGAACCCCATCGCCTAGCCGCTGGCTTCCCGCCGCCTGACGCGCTAGCTCTACAAGTGCATCAAGAAGGCCGTGAAGCAGAAGCAGATTCGACGCGGGGTGAAGGAGGTTCAGAAATTTGTCAACAAGGGCGACAGAGGGACTTGGGTGCAGCTACCAGTTCCAAGCGTCCCACCTGTGTGATCATGGTGAAGCCCCATGAGGACTATCAGGAGAGCTATGACAAGTGCCTGGAGGAGGTGTAGGCCCTGCCAGCACCTCTGTGAGAGACTTGGGCTGCGGCCTTTTCTAGGAGCTGCTGGGCTGGCTGCAGGCAGCTGCCCACTCTAACCGCATCTCCCCAGTTTCCTGACGTGTGAAATCTTCCCAGGAAGCTGTTCTTTGAGGTAGAGCCAGCATCTTTCCATCAGTGCCATCTCCTGTTGAGCTTAGATGAAGACAGTTCCAAGAATGTGGGGTGGAAGTAAATGCTGAGGCGAAAAACAACAACAACAACAACAACACAACCCTCTTAATTGTATCTACAATTTTTCCTTACCTAATATTCAGCATGTAATAAAAATTATCAGATATCCTCAGGAAGGAATACAAATAATTCAGTAAAATATACTATATCGAAGAATCTATCAGACATTGGAGTTACCTTGGAACATTTATGGCCCTGTTCAAAAAATCAGACTAGAAAGTTCTATAGAAAGCTGGGACCAATGAAACAGACTCATGGAGATTTGAACTACTGATAAATTTTACTTTAGGGGCTTTGCAGATGCCACTGTTCCCTGTCACCACTTTGCTGGCATTCATGGTAAACCTTCCCCATGTCCTTCAATATCAAGGCAGACAAAGTTCCAAAGCCAGCAGAAAACTTCTGTGCTCTGAGCAATAGAGAGAAAGGATTTGGATATAAGTAGGCTTCTCCTTTTGCAGAATTATTCTAGAACTCATGTACCATGGTAGCAACTTTACACACTATGTCACTGGTGGCAATTCCACCTATGCAGAGAAATTTGAGGATGAAAATTTCATCCTGAAGCATCCAGATCCTGGTATCTTGTCCATGGTAAACGCTGGACCAAACACCAATGGTTCACAGTTTTTCACCTATACTAAGACTGAGTGACTAGATGGCAAATGAGATCCTTGGAAAGGTGAAAGAAGGCATGGGCATTATGGAAGCCATGGAGTATTTGGGGTCCAGAAATGGCAAGACTAACAAGATCTCCATAGCTGACTGTGGACAACTCTTAATTCTTTTGACGTGAGGGTGTCTTACCTACCAGGAGAGCCACCCCCACCCTATCTACATGCAGTGCTGGATAATCTCTGCTCTCTCTGAAGTGCTTTGGGTTCCCTATTTTCCTCATTTTCTTCCAAGTCTAGCTGGATTGCTGATTTAAGTTTATGAATAAAAACTAAATAAAAAATTTAGAAAAAATTGTAAATCATTTATCTCATAAGGGATTAATATGAACTCTTACGTCTAAAGACAAAACCAAACAAAAAAATTGACTGAAACGTGGGCAAAAGACTTGAGTAGATGTGTCTCCAAAGAATATGCACTGATGGCTAAGAATCACAGAAAGCATACTCAGCATCATTAATTGGGGATATGCAAATCAAATGCCAACAGAAAATATATGAGAAAAGGGTGTGAAGGAATTGGAATTACTGTTGATAGGAATGCAAAATATTTTCAGCAACTATAACTATCAGTCTGATTAACTCCTCAAAAAGTAAGCACAGAGTCACCCACATGGCACAGCAATCCCACTTCTATATGTGTACACCCCCAAACTGGAAACCAGCCTCAAATATTCTTAAAGGCAGAAGTGGTTCTAGTGTTTGTTGTTGGATGAATACATGAACAAAATGTAGTAGACCGTTGTAGAATGATGGTCCTCTGAGCTAAACAGCCTCCATCTTCATCAGATCAGCTGTGCCTGCCTGCAGACATTCATCATAGCTGGGCTTCTTAGTTGCTGACATTCCTCATAGATGAAGGGAGCAGAAGGGTTATTGGAACCTCACTTGAGTGTCCAGCTCTTCCTCCCAACCATTTATATGCAATTCTGCCCTAATTGTATGTGCCTTTGGGACCCAAGGGGAGTGCTAGGTGCGTAGATGGGGAAAGTTAATTGGATGCGACTGCATCTATGAAGTTATGGGGTAGCCATGCTGGATATAGACTTCCTGGCTGTGTTAGTCACCCATGCTCTGTAAGTAAGTCTAAGAAATGCCTTGACTCCCCAAGGTAAACTTCAGTGGAATCAAACTTTGGTTTGTAGTTGGGGGTCTTAGGAAGAGGGGATAGATATTTATATCTTTCTCTTTCATATGCCCTGAAGAAATCTGAACAACATATACATAAAAAAAACCAAGCAAACAAAAAACCAACCAAACAAAAGAAAACATTGTTCAGCCATAAAAAGGAAGGAAGTTCAAACACATGTAAGTAGGTGGCAAAATCAGATAGGGACACGAGGTAAGGTGATAAGCCAGCTACAAAATGACAATCACCATATGAGTTCATTCATAGGAGCTCCCTTGCTAGTTCAATTCAGAGAGATAGAAGTAGAACGACGGTTTTTAGAAACTGAGCAAAGACTATAGAAGTTTCATGCTTACAATACTGAAATGATCACGGACATGGAGGTGGGTTGAACAACAGTGTGAATGTATTTAGCACTCTTACACAGTCTCTCACTAAACCCACAAACATATTTTGGTGCATGTATGTACACATATGTGGTATTTGTATTTTTCCCTCTTCTGTTCCTTTACAATGGGATGTAACATTGATTGAGATAATGTCATAGTTAAATGTTGTTAAATCTGTATTATCACATTTGTCATAGGATATTAAAAGAGTAAACATTCCTGGTGGGACTTTGCCACCTAGTCTTGGGAAAGAATCATACATTTTTGTTGCATGTAGGACAGTTGTATCACACTAGATGGAATTATGGCTTAGTGACTGTCTTCATTTGGAAATTGTGACATAGGGAGGTGTGGTAGGATGTCAAATTGACAAGAGATTCACTTGTGGTAGTTAATGTTGACTGTCAATTTGATGGGCTCTTGAATCAACTAAAAGACATGCCTAGAGGCATGCTGTGAAGGCTTTGCAGGAAGGAGAGAAGTGAGGGAGTGGGCAGCACCTTCCCTTGAGTAGGTATCCTAAATAGAAAGATGGCTTGCCTGTAGGGTTGCTTGCCTGCATGTCTTTGTTTCTTGCTGGTGAGTAGATCTACCCTTTGCTGACATCAGATTGCAACTTACAACATACACCAAAGACCAACAGCTCTCCAGGAATCCTCCAGGTCTTTAGAACCAGACTGCAACTGTTGGGGTATCCAGCTTCATAGACTGAGCAGCGACAGGGTACTCACCCTTTCCCCTCTGCAGACTGCCATTGCTGGACTACCCAGCCCTCATAGATTATAAGCTATTCTAGTCAATTCCCTTTAAAAATATATTTACATCTATCCATTCTGTTCCTCTAGAGAACTCTACTTAACACAGTGTTGATTTAAATATTAGGGTCAGGAACAATGATCAGCTATGTGTTTTATTGTTTAGGCCCTTTAATGTCTCAACAAATGAACCTCTCTCCAGATTGCCATCAAATGATTCTCTGACGTCTGAGCTCAGACATTGTCCTGTTCTCTTAGACTGGTGGAGACTGATAGCCCCCGGGTAGACAGTCTACATCCCTACCCAGCATACAAAGTCTTTGACAAATGGAACAGTGGCCACCATCAACCTTTAAGTTTAAGGGACTGAGGTTTCGGAGGGGGACCTCGAGACAGGATAGGAAGAGAAAATCAAGGGGATGTGGAAAGGGACCCCCATATCTGGAATTTGGTTTGAGTTTCTTGCTGACTGAGAAACTTGAATAACTAGCACCCCACAAAATTCCTGAGGAGATTGATATATGGAGACAACGTTCTATTTTCTTGAGGAGTACATCAAATAAGACTACAAAAGAATAATGAGATTAAATATGATGCTACTTTTCTGAGTTCAATTTTGCACCTCTCATCTATAAGCCTGTAACTCTCTGAGTATCCCACAACAATACAAGCCATGTTTATAATCAAAGCATACCCTAAACTTCCTTGTAAGAATAGCAAGAATTCTTCCCATAGTAAGAATTCCTTTGACCTATTTTCACCAGAATGATCTGAACATATTGTGTATACATAATAGTGGATATATTACCTTATAAACCACCATTAGCTAAAGGATGTTTCTTTAAATAAAAAGCACACTAATACATTTTAAGTTAATCTCCAGATACTTTGACCCATACAACATCAAAAGCCTCCAAAATCATGTTGTTGACTCTCCTTCAATGCAACTCTCTTGAGCAGTCTTATGCCATATTAAAGCCAAAACGCAGCATAGAAAATGAAAATATTGGCTGGGTGGTGGCAGCGCATGCCTTTAAATCCAGCACTAGGGAGGCAGAGGCAGGTGAATCTCAGAGTCTGAGGCCAGCCTGGTCTATAGAGTGAGTTCCAGGACAGAGCTAAACAGAAACCCTGTCTTGAAAACAAAAAATAAAACAACAACAAAAACAAAAACAACCAAAGCGAAACAGAAAAAAAAAATGTTGAAAGCCAAAAGAGAGATGTACCAAGCTACATATAAAGGCAAATTCATCAGAATAACAGGTTTCTCCACAGAAACTTCTATGAAGGCTTGGAACAGTGTTGATTAAACTGAAAAACAGTAACTGCCAATCAAGTTTACTATCGCTAACAAAACTATCATGATTGAAGGATAAGGAAAATCTTCCCATGATAAAAGCAAACTAAAAAACTTAATGAGCACTAAAAAGACCCTTGAAATGCTTCTGAATTGAAAAGATAAATACATGGGAAGAAAAAGAACACTAATTAGTAGTTATGCAAATGTGAAATAGGAAAATATTTATCTTAGTTACCTTTTAATTGCTGTGACAAAGTGCCATGACCAAGGCAACTTTAAAAGAAAACATTTAATTTGGGTCTCAGCGTTCCGGAGTTAGAGTCCATGGCCATCACGGCAGGGAACATGGCTGCAGGCAGGCAGGCATGGCGTGCTGGAGTAGTAGCTGAGAGCTCACACTTTAATCCACAAGTACAGGGCAGAGAGCTAACTAGCAACAGTGGTGGCTTTTGAAACCTGACAGCCCACCTCCAGGGACCTACATCTCCAACAAGTCCACACCTCCTAAGCTTTCCCCAACAGTTCTATCAACTAGGGGCCAAACATTCAAACATAAGAACCTATGGGGGCCATTCCTGTTCAGATCACAATAAGAAACTGCAAAATGACAGGAATTAACATACATCTTCCAAAAATAATTTTGAGTAGTAATGGACTTAATCCCATAACCAAAAGACATAGCCTATCCATTGAATTAAAAAACAATATCCAGCTCTTTGTTGCCTCCAAGAAAAATACAACCTTAGAGTAAAATCATGGAAAAAAATATTCTAACTGGAGCTAGGAGACAAACAGGTGTTGCTGTTCTAATATCTGACCAAATAGTCTTCAAACCAAAATTAGAAGAGAAGAATGTCACATCGTACTGAAGTATAAATAATTCATAAGGAAGCAACACATCAAGAGGCTATCACAACCTAAGTACATCCACACTGGGATGGCTAATGCTGCCGGCCAACTGGACAGGGTATAGAATCACCTTGGAGACAAATCTCTGGGCATGCTTAAAGGATTTCCTAGATTAGGTGCATTGAAGTGGGAAGGCTCACTCTAACTCCTGAGCCAAATCAAAATGATTCTACTGATCAAAATCAGGTCTACTGATACAAACATAAATATTTAGGTGTGACGGTGTTCCAAAGTCCCAGGATGTGGCATCACTTCCTGGGTCAAGTGGATCTGGAGTCACTCCAGCTGTCATCTCCTGGTGTCCACACGACTCCAGTCTCTTTGGGGAAAAAAAAAACAAACCAATGAGGCTTTAGAATTTTCACACAAGATGGCCAGCTCACCTATTGACTCGCCTGTCTACTTCTCTGCTACATGAGAGAGGGGAGCCTTGGGCCTTCCTCATCAAGGAGAAGCTCAGCTCACCGGATGTGTGCCTGTGACCCTAATCTAAGCTGAGAAAGACAGCCTGCAGGAGAACATCTGTTTAAAGCGATGGTTCCCACCACTGCTCCAGGAAGCAGGGGTGCTATGGAGAAGCCCTGCTCTTATCAGGATGTATAATGACAATCATCTGGATGGTGAGGCTCCCAGGATCCAGCTGCTTTCATCTGGTTGGAAGTAGCATGCTTTCCCTAGATGGTTTGACTTGGGACCTTCGCTGAGATTTTATTGCTTCCTTGTTGTTTGGTTTTGGTTTTATTAGGCACACAGGTGGAATGTGCTTCTCCATCTGCTACACAATGTTGTCTGGGGGCAGGGGGGTTGGAGATCATCTTGGTATTTATCTCACAAATACTCCACAAGTGTCTCGGAACCTTTGAAGAAGGCTGGGCGGACCACAGGGGACACTTCCTCCTCTCTACTGAGGATAGCCCTCCACTGCCATTCTTGTTTTGTTTTCTCAAGAAAATTATGAGTCAAACTTCATAGTCACAGCAAAGATGTTAACCTCAGTGATTAGCAGATTGACATCCTTCCTCTTTCCACAGTCATATGTCTGGCTTTGATTTCACCAACCCTAGCTTCTTATATCCTTGGGTAAATCACTTCAGAAACATGTTAGGAGCAGCCATCATCTAACGTGTATCTCAGAGAGCTTGGCCCACTGCCACCATCTAGCATAACAGTCCAACTTAAGTCTACAGCCTCACCAGTTCCCTAATCATCACAGGATTTCTACATAGGTTTCAGTGGAAAGAAAGCATTTGGCTTTAAAAAACAATCATCAACATGTTTGTTATGTCCTGGTGAGGAAAGGGAAGAGGAGGGGAGGGGGAGAGTGGAGAAGGGAGGAAGAGAGAGGAGTGGAGAAGGGAGGAAGAGAGAGGAGAGGAGAGGGGAAGGGAGAGAAGGGGGAGAGAAGAAGGGGGAGGAGGACAGGAGAAGAGAGAATAGGGGAGAGAAGCTGTGGGATGGGAGAAAATAGGAGGGGAGTGAAGGAAATGGGGAAGGAGAGGAGAGAGGAGGAGAGTGGAGTGGAAGGAAGGGGAGGGGAGGGGAGGAAAGAGGAGGGGAAGGAAGTAAAGGAAATGGGGGAGAAGGAGAGGAGAGTGGGGGAGAGTGAAGGGGAGGGAATGGGAGGGAAGGGGAAAGGAGGGGAGGGGAAGGGAGGGGAAGGGAAGGGAGGGGGGAAGGGAAAATTCACCATAAGGAAATGATAAACTTTATACTTCCATTTTACTGGAGCGTGTCCTTCCTCTAGAGACTAGGTTCTCCGGAAAACTCTCCAGTTGACCTTTGAGAGTGACAGTGACAAGAAACGGTGACTGGTGGGGGCAGGGGAGCAGGAAGGGAAGGAGGTTCCGGTGAGGTACTGGCCACAAACCCCACAGTCACTTCCTGTAGCTGTTCTGTTATCATTCAGTCATTAGATGCGATGTAAGAAAAAGATGTCTACACACCTAACAACATGGTACTAGTTAAGTAAACAGAGCAGAATTTTACAAACCAAGCCTGAATTGCAAACATTATTTTAAAACAAAAGGCCAATGCAGTTTCAATGATGTTTTAAACACTTGCAAGTTTGGAACAATAAAAATTTAATTTTTTAGATGAGGATATCATGGGAATAGGAAGAGTCAGGGTACTGGGGAGGCTCTCAGGAATCCACAAGGTTGACCCCACCTTGGTCTGCTGGCAGTGGTCCAGAGGGTGCCTGGACCAGTCTACTCTGGTGAACAGCCTAGGAAATAACCTAGCTGTCATCATAGAGCCTTTGTCCAGTGACAGATGGAGGCAGATGCAGAGATCCATAGCCAGGCACCAGGCTGAGTTCCAGGAATCCAATTGATGAGAGAGAGGAGAGATCATGATGGGAGGACGTGCAGAGATGACTGGCCACATTAGTGGAAGCCCATGAACTGTGGATTGGTGGCTGTGGAGCCCCCATGGGACTGGACTAGGCCCTCTGGACACGGAAGACGGTTGTTTGGCTCAAACTGTTTGGGGGGCACCCAGGCAGGGGGATCGGGATCTGTCCCTGGTGCATGGGCAGGCTTCTGGGAATCCGGTGCCTGTGGTGTGACACCATGCACAGCCTTGGTGCAGTGGGAAAGGGCATGGACCTGCCTAGGCTCAGTGAGCTGGGCTCTGCTGACTCCCCATGGGAGACCTCGATTTGGGGGATGTGGGGATGTGGGGATGTGGGGTGGCTTGGGAAAGAGGGCTGGGGGGTGGGAGGAGGGAGGAGGGGGGTCTGTGGATAGCATGAGGAGTGAGTAGAGAATTTCTTAATAAAGAAAAATAAAATTAAAAAAATTTAATTTTTTTAAAAAGACATTTGACATCTTTTGTCAGCATTATTGAAGAAATAATGAATAATTATTTCAGAAGAAATATGAATAATTCACCTTTCAGAAGATTGTAATTTGAAGGAAGAAAGGGTGAACACCCAGGGGAACAGGGACCTAGGAATCTGGACAGGCTAGAAAATGGCACACCACACCTCTGGGTGGAGCGATGCTCTGCCAGCAACCTCTGCAAGGCACCAGATAGAAGATCTTCAGCCCTCAAGTCTGTGGTTCTTTATGATGGGAGTGCTAGTGTTGGGTCCGAGGTCACGCAATAATGGGGGACAGACCACCAACGTCTGTTAAACCAGAAGCAAACTTTACTCCAGAAAAAAAAAAAATCAAAGAAAGAAAAGAAAGTCACTGCAGGACACAAAAGCTTACCAGCTAGCTGAGACCACAGCCAGAGTTCAGGATTCTGAGGCTGTGGCAAAGGGGGGTTTCAAGCCCCCCTTTTATATCAGGGGGAAAGCATTAGGCATGGATAAAAGAATTTTTACAATTCTCAAGTTTAACTTTTAGAGACAAAAGGTTTTACAGCTTTCCACTCACAAGATTTTAGAGGGTTCCAGCTAGTTGATACTTGTATATCCCCAGTCTTTCTGGACGCAGCTCATTGATGTTTGCCCCAAACCTGCAGCTCTTCCTGACATAGCTGGGCTCTCATAGCAGGGGGACTGCGAAACCATGCAGAGCGGGTTGTCGTGTAGAACTCATTGAGAGTTAACTTTGATCTACGGCAGTTGTCAGTGGTAGGAGTTCACTGAGAATAGCTAAGCCCAGGGCCACAGAGGGCAATCTTTAGTAAAAAACTAAATTTGGGGGGGCTGACAGCTGCCCATTGTAAAACATGGAAGGGCCCAGTAAACACAGAAGGGCCCAGTTAAAGGTTAATCCCTATTTGCTGTCAGCTTTTATCTTTTTAGGTTTACAATTTTATATTTCTATATTCGTGACCCTTCACTAGGAAACTAACACTGTCTTACATGCCCCAACCTTACATCATACCATAAGTTTTGTTTTCTCTGTCCAGTTTAGTCCCTGTGACCCTAGATCAGCAGTTCTCAACCTATGGGTTGTGACCCCTTTGGAGGTCACATATCAGATATCCTGCACTCAGATATCTACATTAAGATTCATAACAGTAGCAAAATTGCAGTTATGGGGTAGCAACAAAATAATGTTATGGTTGGGGGTCACCACAACGTGAGGAACTGTATTAAAGGGTCACAGCATTAGGAAGGTTGAGAACCACTGCCCTAGATACTGTGATTGGGTTGCCAGGTCACATGAAAAGAAAGAGGTGTCAACTGAACTCCAAGTCATTAGAAAGAGCTTGTGGTGGGAAATGATGGAAGAAAGACTTACCAGCTTCTCCACGCAGATGCTAGGTGAGCAGGACACGGCCTCAGAATCCAGAGAATAGAATGTAGGGGGTAAACTATATCTCCTATACTCATTCCAGAAAAGCCAAGTCTTAACTCTCCGTCCTCCCAGAAGCTCAGGACTGACTGAACAGCACAGTTTACAGGGCAGTGTCTCCTTCTTAGACTCGCTGCTCCTCAGAAATCCTCTGCCAGCCAGCCACTCTTGAACGGAGTTCCCTGTGTATTAAAGGGTCGCAGCGTCCAGTATCTGGGCAACGGTGACTGAGGTGGCAGATCTAGCAAGACAGCTCTGTGCAAGACTTTCATGGTGCTTAAGAAAAGTGGGTTTCAAAGGGCCTCAGAGCAAGGACAATGTTACAGAGCGGTCAGGACAGGGAAGCCAGGCTTTCCGGGGGAAGTCTGTCCTTCTGTGCTTTCCATTTCTCTTCTCACAATAAATTGGCCTTGAGTACCTACAGTGTAGAAAACTGTGATGTCATTGAAGTGTTTCCGAACTCTTTAAACTTTGCCCTCAGTTGTCTGAAGGAAAAGTCAGTCTCGGGGCACCAGGGGTGGGCAGGCAGACAGACTGCGGGCAGCGATGGAGATACCACGCCCCCTTCTTTTCTTCTGTTTACCTGTGTGAGGTCACTGTGGCCAAGCTGACTTCAGGATAGTGATACCTTCAATGGACTGGGTCCTCCCATGTCGATCATCCACTGAGAAAAGTGTCCTACAGGCTTTCCGACGGGGCAATCTTATAGGAGCATTTTCTCAACTGATATTCTCTCTTCCCAGTTGATTCCAACCTGTGTCAAGTCGGCATAAAAACTAGCCGGCACCCAAACCTGAGGTCACACAGACAGAAAGTAGTGGAGCTGGTATCCCAGATCAGGCTACCTGCTTTTTAACTGCTGTCCATGCCGTGCTGTCTCTCTTGAGTTGGTTTATGATTTACCTATCACATGTGTTGGCGCCACTAAGCCCCCACCAAACAAAGGAAGAGGGGTCTGCCAGGAGATCTGACATCCTCTTCTGGCATCTGCACATACACGTGCATGCACACATAAAACAAACAAAAAAAATCATTTTTAGAAAAAGAAAAATCAAACTCCCTCCTTCATCTAAATTACAAAACAGCCTACACAAATCAAATATAAAAGTATTTAATTCAAAAATCACAAAACGAAAATGCAAGGAGCCATGTTTTTATGCTTGTGATAGGGGAGACTTCTTAATCTAAGTCAATAAACCAGGAAGATATTATATATTAGGAGAGACAGATATACTTGATTGTACATACGGTTCTGAATATCAAATTATACTAGACATGAAGCTATCAACTTTCCATGGCTGCAATAAAATACCTGAGATAATCAACATAAAAAGCAGAAAAGTTCGCCTGGGTTCATGGTTTTGGAGGATTCAGCCTGTGGCTGGTTGTTCGTTGGTCCATTGCTTTGTGGCTTGTGGTGAGGTGGCATGTCATCATGAATGTATGACAGAGGCAGCTGCTCACCTCATGGCCAGGAATGGAAAGGGGAAGCAGAAGGAGCTTCAGGCTCCTGACCTCCACCACAAGAAGAAGTTCCACCTGCAAACAGCTCCTCTGACTCCATAGGCTGAGGCCATGAGCTCTCAGTCCTCTACCCAAGGCCTCTGTCCAACATGTGGGCAAGTCATAGGAGAAGTCAAGGGGGTAATGACCAGATGGAGGGAGATATTTTAATGCATATTGAACTACTGCTAAAACTCACAAAATTCAAGAAAAAATGTAGAAAAATTGGCCAATTACATAAGTAAGTAATCAATATTCACAAAACTCAAAAGACTGGGAAGTTATGGACAGCTGTAAGACACCATTGATAGTTATGGAGGTGCAAATTAGAATACGCAAGTTATAAAAACTAAGATGAAGGACATTGCCTCACGAATTAGCTTATAGAAGAAAGTAAGTTGGGCCTCTAAGATCCAGGTCCACCTTGCATGTCTCACTTGTTCTTTCTGGGAACTCTTCTCAGTTCTTTGTTATCTCTCTTGACCATGACTCCTACAAAAGATAGACTAGCTATTCTGGAGGATGGCTGTGCGAGTCTGCCAGAGTCCAGCTCCAACCTGCTCCCACCTTTTGAAGGGTTCCCAGGTGGAGGAGAGAGGAATGGGGAACTATTAGGTAGAAAGATAGACCTAGACAATGAGGAGAAAGACAGAGACACAGGATAGCTTTGAGAGGGCCCTGGGTCAATACTCAGCTGCCCAGAACTTTATTCAAAAGGGCTTTTTATAACATGACAAGGGGAGAGGCAAAAGACCTCCCCCTTGCAAGATCAAAGCACACCATACAGCCAAGCGTAGACCCTTCCAAACACCTGGTAAGCATGCCTGTGGCCAAATCATCACCTTATGCAGTCCTGCTGGTAAAGCAAGCTCAGATTCTCTGACCCTGAGAAATTTCTCACTAGATAGCCTCTGTGGATCTTCACAGATGCCCTTATCTGATGTTTCCCCATAATTCGATGCTGATCATGTAATTTTGGCAGGAATTTCTCGAAAGGAATGCTAGTCATGTCTGTACTGTAGTATATTACTTTAAAAAATGAGTTTTGTTACCTTCACAATATTGTGCAACCATTACCACCACTTTACATCTACCTTAAAGCAACTTTATAATCTCGTAGACTTTCGTCACTATTCTCCAACCTGCAGCCCCAGGCAACCAGTAACTTACTTGATGTCCCTGCAGTTTTGCCAAATACAGACTGTCGGTGGACTTTAAATCACGAGCCCCGTGGTCCTCGGCATGTCTAGATTCTTTCACTTGGCATAAGGTTTTCAAAGTTCATCTGTGTCTTGGTTTAATTTATGTCCCTGTGACGCATATCTTGACAAAAAGCAACCGAGGAGAGGTCGGATCTATTTTACATACAATTAATTCTAGGTTACAGTCCATCATTTGGGGGAAGTCAAGGCAGGAACTTCAGCAGTTAGTCATATCACCCATGGTCCAGAGCAAAGAGAGAATAAACTCACCCTTGATTGCTCTTTGCTCCTGCTCAGCCAGTGTTCTCACTTTCGCATAGGTCAGGACCCAGCCCATGCAATGGTGCTGTCCACCACTTCAGGGTGGGTCTTCCCACTTCAACGAACAATCAAGGCCATTTCCCACAAGCCACCTTGAGCTACATAATTTCTCATTCGGGCTCTCTTCCCAATTTCCAGGTTCTATCATACATTTTAGGTCTATTGATTCATAGGTGAATGATAGTAAAATAGGTGAAATTGCTTGCAGAATCCATTGGACTTTCTGAGGGCCTCTTCCCTTTCCTGTTAGCTGCTTTTCTATGCCTACTGTGGCTATTAGTATCTGACTATGGCAAGAGTAGGCCCTCCCCAGTCCTGCTATCCTTTGCTCCTGAAAGCCCTCCTCACAGAGTGACCGAGTCTTCCAAGTGAGGCCAGTCGTTGCCTGTGTCCTCCTTGTAGGCTGTACCCCAGCACTAGCACCTTGAATCCTGCACTTCGGGGGTCATATCACCCCACCCTGCTTCCCAAGCCTGTAGTGTCTTCTTCTCTGGGTCTGTTTCCTGAGTGTGAGCCTCTTGACCTCATTGGGATCTCTATTGGAGGTGAAGGTAGGCCTAGCCAGAGTGGCCGGAGCCGCTTGCCAGGTGGGCTAGGGGTCATTCTTGCACTTGAGTTTTCGGGTGTGTTAGACAGAGTCTTGGAGAAAAGAGAAGATTGTGGACAAGTTAGCCAGCCGATCCATTGGCATCTCTCTCCTCCCCGTCTCTTCTCTAGTCTATCTATGTCTACATTCATATCTATATCAAGAAAGACTTAATGATAAGGCATTGACTCGTATTCACAGAAGATGAGCAATCCATGACATCCTGTCTGCAAGCTTGAGACTTAGGACCCCCAGCTGGTACAGTGTAAAACCTCCAGGTTAAAGACTCATGGTATAGATTCCAGCCCAAGTCTAAAGGCCTGAGAACCAGAGAGCTCCATGTACCAGCCCAACAAGTGGGCTTTGTCACCCTTCTCCAGTCAATCTATTCTACATGTTGATGGATGCACTCCCACACTGGGCTGCTCTACTGGGCCTTCCCAATGTGGTAATCTTTAAGAAGCTCCCTCTGGACACTACCACAGATAATGTTAAAGCAGCAGATGGGCATGTCCTGGCCAGTCAAGTTGACACCAGATTAGCTATCACACGGGTGTCTCTACCTCCCTCCAATGGAACTTTGAGATCTCTCCTCTCACTCGGCTGTCATCCTAAAGCAGGGCTCTACAGATGGTCCCTGACTTCTGCTAAGTCAACCTACAGTTTTCCATTTTATTATGGGCTGAAAATGTTATACACTGGACAGAAACTCTGCTTGGAATTTTGATCTTTTCTCCATATTAAACAACTTATGGAATTGATTTGACTTTCGGAGAGTTCTGCTTTCGAATTCTGGTTGGTTTTTTTCCATGACTGCTTCACAGCCTCTCTCATGATGCTGGTGGGAACCGGGGGCTTCAGCTCCAAGTCATCACTGTAGTCTAGAAAGTGAACAGGTGAGAATCTGTGGCAAGTGAGTTGCTACGCAGGCATGTGTGTGTGTGTGTGTGTGTGTGTGTGTGTGTGTGTGTGTGTGCGCGCGCGCGTGCATGTGCATCCTATCTCCACATTGCATTGCTCAGCATGAGACTGGTTTATCAGATGCTTGCAGGTAGTGGTGGCAGAAGTGACTGGACAATGGCTGTGGTGTCCCTTGGTCTCCCGGACCATGAGGAAATGGACCCAATGGATGGGACCTCACCTACATCTCAAATCACAGCAGCAGGGGCTTTGGGATGGTCAGTAGAAGAAAGCTGTGCTGGGCACTCTGTGCCAGTCTAGCCTGATTGTCAATTAACAGTGTAGCCAGTCTGGGGCCTGGGCCAATAGCAGGTCTTGCAATACTCACTTTGTTGGGTGAAGTACAAGCATGATGATGACCTGGACAGATATAATTAATCTATCTCACCTCATTTTTAGCACGATGCCAAAGCGTTCAATCTGACCCCTTTCAATTGTCTTTGGAACTGTAGGGCTCTCAACCAATTTACTTATTTGCTGTGAGTACAGAATATATTTTTTTCCATTTTGACCTGGAGCAGTGGATGGTACATCTAGAATTTATAGCAAGTATATTGGGTATTGTATAACTCATTTTTTTGTTTCTCTAACAAACTGTTTATAAAGAATAGGGGTTCACTTAGCTCACGGGTATAAAGATTCAGGAGCCTGGTGCTGGTCTCTGCTCAACTTCAGTGAGGACTTTTTGGTTACATGCCAAAATGGTCCATGTATGCATGTAGGAAGGGAGAGATCTGATGGCTAGAAAGGAAGCCAGAGCACTTTAGGGAAAAGCCTTCCTAGTATAATAATTTGCATTCATGGGTGCAATAATTGGGGTCCTGTGAGAGCCATCTTTCCCTGGACCCCATCTCTTAAACATCTTCACCTTTCTCAGTAATATCAGGGCTTCTGGTTTAATAGACTTGGGTGGTCTGCCCCCATTATTGCATGACCCCGGACCCAACACACAGTATTGTTTTCCTCTTCACCTGCCCCAAAAGGTAGACTCAAGGGGTTGATATCTGGGTAAGGGTGGGCTCCCTTTAAGCAGGGTGTTCTGCCATGGTTTCCCAGGGGGTTCCGCTGCTAGGGAAAGATGGGGGAGGGGGACACCAGGCTACTTAAGAAGAATTATTTGCTGTCAGTGTAGGCAACGTCAGAAGGAAGAACTGAACCTGAGGAAAGCAGGTAGGTGAGTTGGAGGCTGGCTCATAGGGCCTTCAGCAGAGAACAGCCCCCTCCAGCCCTCCAAAGTCACCCTTAAGGTCATCTCACCCACCGGAGCCTCTTTTGATAAAAGGAGGCTCACAGAGGGAGGCTGTGACTAACCTCTAATGCTGACCCGGGCTTCTGCGTCATCCCTCCCTCCGTGAAAGCCAAAACGTTTTGTTTACAGCTTGAGATGCACCAATGAGACTCGCTTTTCCTTTCGTTAAGCCGGTGGGCTGAAATCAATGGGGCTGATCAACTTGTTGTGCTTTGAGGCACTGGGGGGCTCCCATCTGCCCCGCCGCTCTCGAGGCTCCCTGTATCCTGCTGTCTTGAAGAGCGGCAACTGCTGCCCAGCTATGCCTTTGGCAAATGAGGACTCACGCTGAGGAGGCTGAGTGAGCTGACACGAAGTGGCAGTTTCCTCCAGAGCACTGTGGACTGCGGCCTCTTCCCGCCAGAGCCCTGCACTCACAGCCACTCTGAGGGAGGAAGCATTTGCTCTGGGAACTCCCTGTTGCATGATAGTAGGACCTGTGAACTTATCTCAGAGTCAAAGGAATCCAGGGGCCTCTGAGCCAGCTGTCCGCCTAAGGCTGTGTTTCCCAGGACCTCTCCCCTGGAGCTGGGAGTGAATGGTGGCCACCTGGGCTCTGTTATCTGCATTTCATAACATGTTTCTGTTACGCAGAGTCAACTGCACACTGTTTTTCCAGGAGGCAGAGGAGTTCTGGCAGGCTTCTTCACAGGCGCTCCCCAGTTGGGAAATTCCTGTGTGCAAAGAACAGCTTCCAACACAAACCAGGAAGGCTGCCTTTAGTCCTGCAGATTCGGTGGCTCAGGTCTACTCAAGCATCTGCCTGGATCCTTTCCCACACACTGGCAAGGAGACAGGCTGGGTCACTTGTGGGTGTTAGGGCCTCTGTCAGGTCAGCTCCCCTGTACCTCTGTCTCCACACTTTCAAAATAGGACACAAATCACAGGAACTGGTGACTTTGCCAATGAGATGGTGTCTGTGAACCCCCCCCCCCCCCCCCCCCCCCCCCGATTCCAGGCTTGCTGGTTCTTTTTTCAAACTTCCTTACACAAAGCCCCAGTGAGTTTCCAGTTTCCCACCCCATGGGGCCCCTTGTGGGTTTGAGGAGAGTCCCTCACTTTAGCAATCGCACAGTAGAACTAGCCAAGGGTATCTGTAGGAGGTATTGGGCCTGGCTGAGACCCAGGGACCTCACCACGTGAACAGAATGCCCTCGTGGGGTCAAGACTGCTGAACAACGGCAGGAGACACCATGCACGTGGCTGCATCCACCCCTTACTGGAAGGGAGTAGGGAGTTCGTCAGGGTAGTTAAGAAGCCCATAGGGAGATGTAGGAATCAATCCCCCCTCCCTCTCTGAGACAGAGTCTTATGTAGCTCAGGCTAGTATCAAACTCAAACTCACCAGATAGCCAAGGATCGCCTTGACTTTCTAATCATCTTGCCTTCGTCCCCTGAGTGTTGGGATTACAATAATTATACCATGAAAGCTGGCCCAAGAGCACATCCTGATGGTGGGGACAGGCTCGTGGCCAGGGTGTTACCTAGCCAGACCCTGGACCTGCCAGGGACCAGACAAGAAGTGTGGTCAGTCACCCAGCTGACTGTTATGATATTGTAATGGCGGGGGGTGGGGGGACCCCGAGGGTATCCCATGCGTGCAGGGAACCTTACTGGGCAGATGCAGAGATCAGACTGCAGCAGAGTCTCCTGCCTGAGGAGAGGTGAAATGAAGGGGACCACAGTTAGAGGTGACGCAGAGGTGACACAGTTGGAGGTGACATCAGTGGGAGGTGTCCCAAAGGGGACAAGAAAAACAGAGCAGGCTTTCGGTGAGTACCAGGTCCAGGGGAGGGGACGCCTGTGACTCGGGGGGGGGGGGGGGGGGGGGGGGGACGGACGGACACCTTTTGAAAAAAATCTCCTCTCCCATTCCCATCTCTTGCCCGGCCTCCTGAGAGCCAAGGAGGAGCCTGAAGAGTGCACCCAGGGCAGGGGACAGCCAGCCTGGCCTAGCGAGGGTGGTGTGAGCATGTGTATGCACGTGCAATGGAAAATTCCAGCCTCCTTACTGAGCCACTTTGAGTCTGGCCCATAACAGTGGGAGGACATCCAGGCCCTGCCTGCCTCACAGGTGGTCCTGCTTGCTCTACCTCCCCTACTTGGGGCATGGAGGGCAAGGCGAGACACAACCCCAAGGATGAAACATGAACACATCTGTCCCCTCCTGGGCTAACTCAGATGCCGAGGTGAAATCTTGACTCCAGGGCGTTGTGCAATCCTGATTTATTTTCTTTCTGCATCATGCTTTAAGTGAACAGCTGAACGCCGTAAATTGGCTCCGAGAAGACAATCACGTTGGGCGTGTGGCTTCATGTCAGGTCAGAGGCCCCTCCCAGCCCTACCTCAGCTAGTTTCCAGATGTAACAGCCCAGCTGTAAAAGCTGTAGTCCTGCAGTCCGAGGTGGCCTCTGGGAATCAACTCTAAGAAGATGCAGGGGGGGGAAATGAATCCATGCTCCCTTACAGAAGCCAGGAGCTATCAACATGCTGAGAAGAACTTTATTGAGATAAGCCATACAGGAAAGAGGAGGTCTCAGGAGAAAAATTGCCAAACCCCTTGGAGGTTCTGTAGTCTTGTCCCTCAGTGGGCTCCTGGACACCCTTCAAGTCCTGACTCCCTGGGGCCACCCCTTTCTCTGAGTAACCTTGGGTTAATTCACGTGTGACATAGAGATGAGCATTCAGAATGATGGGATTGCTTGTGTACTGCACTAGGTCAGGATGGGAACTCCAGAACATGGCCTTGTCCTCCGTAGGCTTCAGCCCTCGGCTCCAGGGGCTGCTAATCAGGGTAGGAAGCCTGTAGTAATACTCAGGGGTCCCTCAATTACCCACTTCAAGTACCCGTTAGTGCTAGTGTGCTTGCCAGCTTTCTGTCACTGTGACAAAACACCAGAGATAATAATCTTAAGGGTCAGAAAGGTTTGGGGTATTTTGTTGTTGTTCATCCATCCTGGATTGCTTTGAGCCTGTGAGCAGTGCAGTGTACTGTGGTGGGGGTGCATGGTCCAAGAGGCCTGTTTACCTCAGGGCACCCAGGAGACAGAGGAAGGGGAAGCCAATGTTCTAATAGTCTGTGGAAGGCCACTCCCATAGCAACTTAACTTCCTTTCTCTAAGCCTCACCTCCTAATGGTTTTAATACCCACCAGCTTGAGTTACAGACTGGTGACCAAGACTTCAACACAAGAGTTTTTTGGGGGGACACTTATCTTTTGCCAGGGGACTTGTGGCCCAAGAGGACTCCGTGCTTCCAGGAAAAGAGGAAGTTGATGATGATTTGTCCTACTTAGAAAACACAGTAAAACTCAGAATCTTCTCCCAACCCGGAAAACCTTTCTCCAAAGGTACAGGAAGAACACCATTAATACGCATTAAACCAGGGTGTGATATGCACCAACAGCAATCTACTAAGAGATTGCAGACAGAAATCTCATCCTTTTGTACAGCCCAGTGGACATGAGCTAAACAAACACCAAAGGGACCTGGCGACACTGCTGAAGACACACGTTCCCTTCACAGTCTATCTGACGGTCGGGTCAACATCTGTCTTCTTCAGTTGATGTCATGCGAAAGCAAGGCACTGCCTGTCTGTATGATGGGGGCGGTAGTATGGGCAACAGTCAGCAGCTGCTGACCTCAGGTCCCAGCTCCCACAGGAACTTTGAGCTACCATGCTACCTCCTTAACGTCTGTATCTCAGAGGGATGAAAGACAGGTCTGAGTCATAAAGCTGGTAGGTGGCTCCTTTAAATCCTAAAATGACATACGCTTATTTCAAAGAAAGAGCTGAAAGGACTTAGAACTCCCAGTGTTACATACAGGACATTCTGTAGGAAAATGGAGGAGGAAGAGTCCACCTTTTGTTATTAATTTCTATTACTAATTGCAGAGAAGCAAGCTGACGCAACTGAGTTACGACAGCAAGTTTTTTTTATTTAAAAAAAAAGGTTTTTTTTTTCATTTTACATACCAATCCCAGTTCCCCCCCACCTCCCTCCATCCCACCCCCCATCCATTCCTCAGAGAGGGTAAGACCTTCCTTGGGGAGTCAACAAAGTCTGGCATACTAAGTTGAGGCAGGACGGAGCCCCTCCCCTTGTGTCAAGGCTGAGCAAGGTGTCCCACCTTAGGGAATATGTTCCAAAAATCCATTTCATGTACCCGGGATAAGTTCTGGTCCTACTGCTAGGGGCTCCCCAAACAGATCTAGCCACCTAACTGTCACCCACATTCAGAGGGTCTAGTTCAGTCCCATGCATGTTCTCCAGCTGACAGGCCAGAGCTCCCACCAGCTTGGGTCAGCTGTCTCTGTGGTTTTTCCCGTCAGGATCTTGACCTCACTTGCTCCTGTGATCCCTCCTCCCTCTCTTCAACTGAAGTCTAGGAACTCGGTCAGTGCTTGGTTGTGGATCACTGTATGACAGCAAGTTTGAAGGGGAGGAGTCATCACCTGCTGTTAGCTGGGCTGAGAGTGACTTAGATTATGGTGAAGATGGATAGTTAGAACAAGATAGGTCCCTATGGGAAATGGCAGGTGTAGTTTCAGTCTTTGATGGGGCTTGTTGTGTCTCACAGCGTCTAAGGCCTGGGAGACAATTCAGATGTCTGAAGACCCAGTGTTCATGTTTCTACTGTTGTACCCAGAGTCACCCAAAGACCACCAAGAGACCAAATCTGATGCAAAAGCAGAGTCTTTACTACGGAGTTAACTTGGGACTCTGTCTGACGCAGCAGCAGAATAGGAGAGACCCTGAGTAGCAATGGGGCAGGGTTTTTAAAGTAAAGGGGGCTTTGGGGGGGTCTATAGACTACATAGGAACAGACTCAGGATTGGCTTATGTGAGTGGCAATCATGTTAGTAACTTTTAATTGGCTAGGGTTAGTTGGGGGTTACAGTTATCATTTCAAGTCCCAGGCTTTGTCCTTGAGCTGCCATGGAGGCTGGCTGGCCTAGCACATACTAACTGTGGGGGCTGGCTCAGTGGCCCAGGCTCTGTCCTTGAGCTGCTGTGGAGGCTGGCTGGCCTTGCACGTTCACATTGACCCATGCACGTAGCTCTAAGTTGGTGAGGGGTCCCAGGCAGTAAACAATTGGCTGAACCTTGAGCAGTCAGAGTATGTGCAGAAAGGGAGCTGCTGCAAGGACTATGTCTTTTGTTCATGACCCTCCCAGAAACTGCTTGCTCAAGTCTCAGGAAACTGAAATTGAGGCCTGATCTCGGAGAGAAGGCTGAGCAGCCTGTCGTGGTGTCTGCTTGGTCCTTCCACTACCGTGTGTTTGCTATTGCCATGACCAGATGTCTCACAGAAACAGTTTAACGAGGAAGGATTTGCTCCAGATACCATGGTCAGAGGGCCCAGGCCACAGTTGCTCAGCCTGGGTGTTTGGTTAAGATTATCACGATGGTGGGAGCCTGCGGCTGCAGAGGAATGCTTCACCTCATGCTAGAAATGAAGCAGACAAAGAAAGGACAGGGCTGAGATACGACTCCAAGGACATTCCCCCAGAGGCTTTCCTACCTGCCTCCAACTGGGCTCCACCCCTAGGTTTCACCGTTTCCCAATAACACCATTGTGTCATGAATCCATTCAGGGCTTCATCAATCAAACAGGTCAGAACTCTCAGGATCTGCCTGTCTCTAGAAATGCCATCGTTAACACCCTTCCTAGTGTCCTTCATTAATTGCCCAGGTATTTCACATATATCATATATGCACATATAATATTTTATTCTGAGGATTTCACACATGCAGCCAATATATTTGATCATATTCAGCACCTGCTCCTCCATTACTTCCTTTTAGATCCACTGAACACCTCCTCTCGCTCCCAACTTTTCCTCTATCTATCTATCTATCTATCTATCTATCTATCTATCTATATCCCAGAGTCCAACTTATGCTGCCCATATACTCGCTGGTATGAGGCCATCCGCTAGAGCTTGGTTAACCTACCATGGGCCACATCCTTAAAGGAAACCGACTCTCCCATCCTGAGAAGCCGTGGCCTGTCAGGAATCCCTCGGCAAGGGATGGAGACTTGCGACAGCTACCGAGTCCGCGCTGTAATGTTGACTGGCTTGATCTCATGCAGGTCTTGTGCAGGCCACCCCAGTGCTGGGAGTTCATGAGTGCAGAGGTCCTGTCATGTCCGGAAGACACTGTTTTGTGCCCGTCCTCCCCAAACTCTGGCTCTTGCAATCTTTTTGTCCCCTCTTCCACAATGGTCCCCAAGTCCTGGTCATTTCTTATCCCATCAAACGGGCAATGGGATTGGCTGTCACAAACAGCCAATCTAGTGAGGCTTGAGCAACCCTGGCTTTCCATCTTTAACTCCCCAACCCCCATAGAAGCCTTGAAGCCCTCTGCAAGCAGGATTTCAGCAAAGCTGAAATGTGGTTTGGGTGCTCAGTGGTTCATATGGGAAGACTAGCCCATCAGGAAGCCCCGAAGCTGAGCGAGCCCCACACACTGAATCTGTGGTGGAAGGATGCCACACATACTGGATCTGGCTTTGTACCAGTTCGGAGTCTCAGGCCCAACTCCCGGGCCCTCTCAATCCTCTGGGCACCAGGGGCTGACTGGTGGAGGACAGTTTCTTTTCTTTTCTTTTTTTTTTTTGGTTTTTCGAGACAGGGTTTCTCTGTAGTTTTGCGCCTTTCCTGGAACTCACTTTGTAGACCAGGCTGGCCTCGAACTCACAGAGATCCTCCTGCCTCTGCCTCCCGAGTGCTGGGATTAAAGGCGTGCGCCACCACCGCCCGGCTTGGAGGACAGTTTCTTTCTTTTTTTTTTTTTTTTTGGTTTTTCGAGACAGGGTTTCTCTGTGTAGCTTTGCGCCTTTCCTGGAACTCACTTGGTAGCCCAGGCCGGCCTCGAACTCACAGCGATCCGCCTGGCTCTGCCTCCCGAGTGCTGGGATTAAAGGCGTGCGCCACCACCGCCCGGCGAAGGACAGTTTCTTAATGGTCCCTTCCTGCCATCTCTCCCCTGCCCAGACAGACGGCATTCTGCATGGCTCCTAGAAGACATAAGTAGTCTTTCCAGTCTTGCTTAGAGTGGTTTCTTTTCTCCTTCTTCAGAGCCTAAGTGGGAACGGGTGGTGTATGTGAGTCTGTGTGTGTGTGTGGGGGGGGGGGGGGGGAGGTGATGAAGAAACTGCCAGCACGACCACTCCGTGATACGGTAAGATTTTTATTGTGGATACGAGGGAGAGAACAGCTAGAGGGACTCGAAAGAGTCCAGAAGAGAGAGAGAGAGAGAAGTAGACAGAACATGGCCAACGGACTAGACATGGCCAGGGCTCAGGAAGTGATGGTAGAGTGACGGAGAATAGTGGAGAGAGTGAGATGGCAAGAGACAGAGAATAAAGCCCAGCAAGAGAGAGTAAAGGCAGGAACAGGAGGGAATAGGGAGTTATAAAGAAAGCAGTAGCTGCAGGGTGGGGGCACACAGGAGACTGGTGCGGGGGCTCTGAAGTGTATAACAAGTACTTGTGACTAGGGACTTGTGAGTAGTACTTGTGAGTCTGGAGGCTGACGTGGGCTTTGATATGCAGCCACAGGTATACATCCAAGGAGCCATAGGTTCCTTCTGCCTGAGGGTAGGGAAATGGACTCCGTGTGGTAGATGGGGAACCAGTTTCACAAGTCCCTGAGGAATGCTGGCTTTTCTCTAGCCCGGAAATCATCCTCCAGTCCCGGTTGAATTCATTCCTGGATATCTGGACAGCCTTAGACCTCACAGATGGGATCCAGCCAGTGGGATCCTTGGGATCCAAGACACAGCTATATAGGTCTTGAGATCTACGGGAGACTCCCATCGGTGGATTCCTGGCATTTCCACATGGGAAGAGCCCGGGGTGGGCTGGCTCTAGAAATGTACTTCCCTCCAATGGCAAGATCTGGAGGAAGAGGCTCCTCCAGAGACAGGCAGCATAGAAGGGTCACTGTCCTTTGAGTCAGCAAAGCCAGCTTGCCCCTGATGGGTGGGTGACCTCAAGCGAACTCCCGGAGGGAGACAAAGCAGCTTCACAGTATGTGGGAGGGTTGCAGAGGACACATGAGCATAAACGATCTTCAAACCACAACAGGCCCACACTAGTGGCAGCATGGCGATGTTATTAAGCACTGGGGGGTCCTCTGGGACTGTGTACATCCTGTTTAGAAAATAATGAGTTTTCTAAAGCATCCAGTCCTCTTGTCCCCTGTGTGGGTCCACTGACATGCTTTACTTTTAAGACATCCAGAAAGGATTTCACGGAAGATGTTACCACCAACCTTCTCTGCTCCAACATGACCAAAGGGCACGTGGGTCTGTGCTTGCTCTGACCTGCGTGCCATCAACTGACGTCATCTGCAGAGCACAGGCCTGGAGAACCTGTGACTGACTCATCCACATGGACATTAGTATAGTCTTGATGATTCAGGCTGCTCTCATGCCCGTGTTCCTGTGAGGTCTCATTTTATATCCAAAAGGACCAATGTATACCCCAAGTGAAATACATGTTTAGAGACAAGCCCTGTTCTCAGGTGTGTGTGGCTGGTCTTCTTGGAGGGATTTTAGGCTTGTGGGAGGCCAGGTGGATTCTCCTTGTGTTTCTATATAATGCTTGGTGTAGTAGCATTAACATTCTGTGTAAAGGGAGTTTAGGGCTGTGATTTTTCTGAGATGAGCTCTTGTGGGAATATGAGGAAAGGTGACCTTGTATAGGGAATAGTGTCACACACGTGTTAAACGTGACAATTGAAAGGAGAAAAGACCAAATCTAAAATTGTCCAATTAAAATGTGCTGTATTTTGGGGTGTGCCCTAAATTGGGATTTGAGAGAGCAGCCCCTGCTGGCCTCTTGATGTCTCTTTTATAGGAACGAAAAGGGAGGAACAAAGGCAAGGGTATATACATCATGTGAGTGGGGTCACAAGCAGTTTACCTCCGGGAAGGATCTAAGAAACAGAAACTTACTCTTAATTACAAATAGAAACCTTAACTTGCAAGGACTTAACACAGGACAAACAGGAACTTCTTTAATTACAAACAGAAACCTTAACCTGTCCAGGACAGACAGGAACTCCCTCCCCCTCTCCCCTCCCCCTCCCCCTCTAAATAAATCACACAGAGGCTTATTCTTAATTATAAATGCCTGGCCTTAGTTTGGCTTGTTTCTTGCCAGCTTTCCTTAACTTAAATTATCCTGTCTACTTTTTATCTCTGGACTTTCCCCATTCTCTTAATCCTGTGCATCTTACTCTTGCTCCGAGGCTTGCTGTGTAGCTGGGTGGCTGGCCCCTGGAGTCCTCCTCTTTTTCTGGCTACTTCTTCCTCTCCCCCAGATTTCTCCTTCTGTATAGTCTCTCTGCCTGCCAGCCCCACCCATCTTTTCTCCTGCCTCACTATCGGCTGTTCAGCTCTTTATTAGACCATCAGGTGTTTTAGACAGACACAGTAACACAGCTTCACAGAGTTAAACAAATGCAACATAAACAAAAGTAACACACCTTAAAATAACATTCTACAAACAAGAGGTGGCTTTATGAACACACACATGCCATACCAGATCCCTTTGGCCTTCTGGAAGAGTTGCTGGAGATGTTCCTCCGAGTCTCTGGACTGGTTATCACCCATTGTGTACCAAGTTCTGTTTTTATGTATAGTCTGACCTTGTCTGTTTTTGTATTCAGTGTTTCACCCTGTCATCTGCCTGGGGCGTCTGAAATGGGCTTTGGATTAACCTGGAAAGACCCGGATGGAGAAGGACAAAGAGAGCAAGAGCAGAACCCATGTTCCTGCTGAAGAAAAACCAACCGTGTACCCTTCTAGGCTGGATCACCAGAACCAATGACATTGTAGCTGCTATGTACAGCTGAAGTTGTTTTGTTTGTTTTTTTCCTCTTTGGGGGCCCACCACCCAGCTCCCAAATAAATACACAGAGACTTATTTTTATGAATGCTCGGCCTTAGCTTGGTTTGTTTCTAGCCAGCTTTTCTAACTTAAATTAACCCATTTATCTTCTTCTACATTGTGCCTCTGGGCTTTTTACCTTTCTTTATCCTATATGTCTTTTTTCCCTTATTACTCCATGGCTGACTGCGTTCCTTGGTGGCTGGCCCCTGGCTTCCTCCTCTCCTTCTTTTCTCGCTCCTCTCTCTTCTTTCAAGCCTAGATTTCTCCTCCTATTTATTCTCTCTGCCCACCAGCCCTGCCTGTTTCTCTCTCCAGCCTCGCTATTGGCCATTCAGCTCTTTATTAGACCAATCAGGTGTTTCAGACAGGCAAAGTAACACAGCTTCACAGAGTTAAAACAAATGCAACATAAAAGAATGCAACACATCTTTGCATCATTAAACAAATATCCTACAGCATAAACAAATGTAACACATCTTCAACGAATATTCCACAACATGTAGCAGTTGATTGGCATGTGACTTGGTGGTCTCCCCACGGCCTGGGAAAATCAGCCCCTCTACTTGCTGTCTCTTCCCACACAAATCCGTGCTGTTTGGACTTCTCTGAGGCAGCTATCTCTGCTTGCAACCCTCGTGCCATTCAGAAAATAAACCTTTAGTACATATTTTTCCACATGATTTTAACTTGTTTAAAAAATACCTTTTAAAATGGAGAGTATGTGTGGGGGCAGCAGTCAGGTGTTTAGAGGGTGCCCCTGGAGGCCACCTACAAACTGGGGCTATGGGGCTTGCTTATGGAGGACTTCCCATAGCTTCAAGATAAGCCTGATGATGACCTTGAGGACTTCTTCAAGGCCTCACTGAGAATGAGTTTCTCGCCAGCTTGAATATCTCTGGTTGGGGGTTTGGGGGTCTGGGAGTGCCTAGGGCCAGATTTAATTTGATGTATCAGAATTAAGAAATGTAAAGTTTTCTGCATCCAAAGACCATGCAGCAAGTCCTGCACATGTAGCTGCATTTTCGAGGCTGCTCTGAGCTTGCAAAGACTGTCTAGAGTGTGTCTACACTGATACATCTTTCTAGTTGACTAGAAGGCACGGGAGACTTAGAGAGCTTGTGTACAACACACTGCTAAGAACGGGGAAGGATTTTAATGATTCTATTTTGGACTTGGAGGGTCTAAAGCAGCATGATTGCAACACAAAATCCTCCAAAGATATAAAGGAATCAATCTCTACAAGCCGGAAATCTTTCCGTAAGAAGGAACGGCATGCCTGGATGATGTGAGAAAGGAAATGAAAAGGCCCTGTCTTTGTGCCTAACTTCTGTGATATATGTTGGCCTATCAGAGGGGCTGGAAGCTTCTCAGGCTTTTTAAGTGAATTAGAAGTTGAGGACGGTCTTTGCAGAGAATGACCTGCCATCCTTTCTAGGAGGCTGGAACACTGGCTACTTGGCTCATCTGAGGTACTGGAGCAATGGCAGCCTGGGCAGCCAAGGAATCATGTTGCTGAGGTAATACCCCAGGGCTTTGAGTGTGCGCTGTTCCAGGGGCTGGCTAGTTAATGAGGACTTCAAGCATGTCAAAACAAACCCCTGGCCACTTAGAAGACTGTTTCAGTACTTTAGAAATCAGGCATGATTTTTTGCAGCCTGGGTTGGAGTTAGGAACTTGGGTTTGCTGGGGATTGGCTTTTGGTCTTTGCATGTAAGAAACTGAGTACAAAAAAATAAGACACGGTCAGGACATTTATATAAAACAGAACTCTGACCCAGGTATGCAGCAGCCAATTCAGGACATACCCACTGTCTGCAATGATAGTTCAGCTCCCCTCCAAGCAGTGTCAAGTTTGTGCAGGGCGATAAGAAGAAGGAAACCGAAAGATGCCTCAAACATCTGTCCCCTGAGAGGGTCTGGATAGCAACTGCCTGCTGCCTCAGCTTTCAGTTTACAACCAATGGAAACAAGGTAAGCACCATCCTGAACCAATTACACAAACTGCCCACATCCAGTTTGCCACACTCAGCGCCCCCAGGGTAGCAACTTAGGTCCCTCAGATGCTTTCCCTACCCTCCAGGAGGAGGCTCCCCACTGTCATCTGCCTCTTTAATTTGCCAGATCTCAGGTGACAGGAGTTGATCTGTCAGAGAAAGCCTTGGATGGTTCCTTCTCATGGGGGCCATCTTTATTTCCACAGAATTAGGATCCTGATCAAAGGAGAAACGGGCCAACCTGGGGCATGCCTGGCTCTTTGCTTCACCAAGTCCCTAAACAACCAAAGCAAATTGAGGAAAAGGGATGTCACAGCAAGGAAGGCCAGAAACATGGACAGGCATGCCTAAGCTTTCCATATTGTTGGATTTCAAGAAATTGGGATCCATTGTGTTCACGGCATAGGCAATCACAGTTTCTTGTGTTCTCATCTTAATGATATTAACTCTCAGATCACAAATTATACGTGTGTGTGTGTGTGTGGGTGTGTGTGTGTTCCCAAGTGGTCAAGAAAGGGTTAAAGAGCTTGCAGAGTTCCCAGACCTTGCTGAAGGAGCAAAGAGCTGATATAGATGTAACCATTGCACGTACTGGGTTTGGTGAGAGTTGGTGGGTGCTGCTGTCCCAGTGTTAGGCGTCCCTCTGTTTATGTGACTCAGGGGAGGGAATGGTGTCACTTGTCGGTCAGGTGCTTTCAAAATTTCATGGGCGGGGCTTTTTCTAAAAATGGTTTTGGTAGACTTGTGTGTTGTAGGCAGAGTTTTTTGTAGGGACCATGATCATCTCTGTTCTGCCAGCTGCTTCCCAAATAATCACTCAGGGACTTATTATTAATTTTAAATGCTCGGCTGATAACACAGGTTTATTACTAGCTTAGTACTAGCTCTTACACCTTAAACCCATTTCTATCAATCTATGTGCTGCCCCGGGCTTCTGACTTTTACCTCTCCTACATGTCCTGCTTCCTTTCTGTCTAGCTGGCCACTTCTCTGACTCTGCTCTTCTTCCCCGGCATTCTCTCTGCCCAGAAAATCCTGCCTGATCATTCCACAGCAGTGTGTCCATACTTTTCCAGCTTAACTTGGTAAATTCACTTCGTGGTCATCTTTTATTTGTGTAATAACTTACAAGTCTGTTTGTGCTGTGCAGATAGTAGTATGCATTTGCTTGCACAGGCAAGATGCAGACTCCTTTTCCTTAGCATTTGCCCTCACATGAAACCATGCAAGGCAAAGCACAGCCTGAAAGCTACTCTTCTACACAACACAGTGTCTTAAGACAGAATATAGCCTGATCTCAAGGAGCAAGGTGTGAAGGGAGAATGAGGCTTGGGGGTGATCTCAGTGGCTCTTCCAAGGAGTTCTAGGGAGAAGACCTGAAGGCCAGATGATGAGACAAGGGGTCCTGGAACTTGAGGGCTGTGATGTTTTTAGCCTAGACATTATTTCCTTATGACTTTATGCCTTGAAAATACTGCAAGAATAGTAGACAGAATCCTCATATAATTCAACCAGATTCTCTGAATAGTAATATTTTACTGTAGCAACACTATCTTTTTCTGTCCATTGTACTCTGTATATCCATTAGTATTTTTTCTGAATTAATGAAAGATGTGACTAGGCATGTCTTCTATTCCCAAACACATCAGAGCACATTTCCTGAAGAAAAGAATATTTCACCTAGCCAGAGAATCATACATGTGTGTGTACATATGTATGTATATTTGTTTGTATGTATATATTCCCATTTGTCCCAATAATTTCCTTTATAGTAAAAGGGAACTTAACACCCTTCCTTACATTTCCCTGTCTTCTCTCCTTGGCCCCTGTAACCTGGACTGCTTTACCTCCTTTCCTTACATTTCGTTCTATTTGCCATTTGAAGGATGGTAGCCTGGGGAGTCTTTGGAAGGCCCCTTCATGTCTGTCTAGTGTCTGCTCAGGATTGTCTTCAGGTTTATATCTTTGGCAGGAATGACAGGATCAAGCAAATTTAACTTTTCATTTTTCCCATGACTGTGATCAAATATCTGACCAACAAAGAAGGAGGGAGAGTTTATTTTTGCTCATGAGGTTTCAGTCTGTTGTGTGAGACTCTCCTCATTCTTGGTCAAGGCTGAGGCAGAATGCTATAAGGTGGTGGGATGTGACAGAGGTGCCACACATCATAGGGCACAAAAGGAAAAAGGGAAGAAGAGGAAGAGGATAGGGAGAGGAAGAGGGAGGGAAGGAAGGAGATATCTGTATCTATCTACATATATACCTATATCTATCTATCTATCTATCTATCTATCTACATCCATCCATATCTATATCTATATCTATCTATCTCTATCTCTGAGAGAGAGAGAGAGAGAGGAGAGGAGAGAGAGAGAGAGAGAGAGAGAGAGAGAGAGAGAGAGAGAGAGAATGGGAATGACAAGAAGGAGTCAGGGATAAGACACTCCCAAGCACCTGCCCCTAGTGACCAATTTCTGCCAGTCAGACTCCACCTCCTAAGGTGCTCAGAACCTCCCCAAATAGTACCACCATCTGGGGATCAGCTCCCTGGCACATGAACTTTTTTTTTCAAGGAACAAAATATATCCAAACTGCACGGTGACATTAAAATCATGTCAACATCTGTATATGATGCCACAGGTGGTACTGGCATTGAGCTCTACCTCAGAACGACAGGTGTACCAGGGAAGAGGACTCCATAAGGGGTCATCAAGCCTCTTAGTAAGAAGGTCACACCCACAGGAAGTCTCTTACTTATATGTCAGTCACCAACTGACTGAATGCCCAAGTGGGTGTTTGTTGGTGAAATGGTGACCTACTCAGGCCATGGTTTGAGTTGGAAATGGGCTCTCACTGCTTAGACTTAAGGCCTTGGAGATGAGTGGGTCGGGCTGAACCATTTTAGGGAGTGCCATCTGCTCGCTTTCAGGACATAGCAACCCTGTAGGGATGGTGGTCTGCATTCTCTATCCAGTCCTGGTTGCTTTTCTCATTGAAGAAAACTGGTTAGTGTTGGATTCTAACCATCCTGTTGCAGATTCGGCTTTTGCCGCAAAAGACTGTGCCATGTGAGGTGATGTTGGCTTCTCTCCAAAGATGGTGAATGGAAACTGCCTTAGCTTATATGTCTGGATGTATATAAAGCGAATTGCTTTTGAACTTGTGGTCATGGCAGCATTTAGCAAGATTATGGTGGGCAGGTGCTGCTCATCTCCACTTTTGGTCTTTTGGGGCTAACGTTTTCTATCTGGTGAGTTCGCATAGAGAGGAATTCTGCACCACAGTGTCTGCATTCAAAAGAGACCCAGCCTTTAAAGTTTGTGTAGGGGACTTAGACATCTCATACCACCTACCTTAAGGGACAGAACACATGCATTATTGTTTCAGAGGTTCAGTGTCCCTTTCCAGCAGGCTCGGGACCAGAAATGTTTCAGGTTTTTCTTTATTTTAAAGAATTTTGGAATACTTTTATAAGCATAATGGGATATCTCAGTGGTAAGACTTAAATCTAATCAGGGAATCCATTCACATTTCATACATGCTTTATGAAATATATAGCCTTATCTCAAATATTATTAAGGACCAGCCTTATTAATCTTCTTCCCAGGGGTCCAGAAGAGAAGCTTTGAATGGCAAGAATTATTTTCAGGAAAAGAATCTAAGTATATCGAGCTCTTTTGTCCATCTACTTTATTCCTCTGGGATAAAATTCTGTCTACATATCTTCAATCCTGCTCTCATGCCTAGCTCCTTTCTTGCCTGATTTCTCTTTACACTTACCTGCGGTCCCCTCTAAGTTCTAACTTAATTCTCTCATTTTAGTTCTGCCCCATCTATCTATTTCTTTCCCATCTCAGCTCCTCTTCCATCTCCTTCTTTCTCATCTTGTTCTTCCCCCTCTAGTACTCTCTTCTAGCCTTTCAATCTAGTTCTTCCCCATCTCAGTTCGTTCCTCTCCAGTTCTTACCCGTCTAGTTCTTTCATTCTGTTCTCTGCCTCATCCTTCTCTGAAAATAAAACTGCCATTTTATCCCTTTGACCCTTATCTCTCCAAGCTATCTCTGCTCCCACCATTTCTGGCAAGTGTGTTTAGTTGCTAGGCAATTTGGCTAGGCAACTTCCATCACAGCTAGATGTACCTGTAAGTTGGAACCCTTTAGTTCTGAGTTAATTGTTAAGGGTGGATCTAAAACTAGAGATAAGTCTTTGGAAAGGAGAAGGTTAAGTTTAATTAGCACATCTGCCAGGCCTTCTCAAACAGATAGTCTGGATGCTTAAGTCTGTTCTTAGAGAGTACAGAGGTATCTCTGATAAGATACTTTCATCCATCCAGAGATGGTCCTGGACAGATGCTGCTAATGACAATAATTACAGAAAGGCATGAAATTAGGGATCCTGGCTGTGTTACTGCTCAGAAGGTTATCTAAATACTCCATTAGCAGAGGGGAAATTGTGCCCAAAGCATACTGGAAAAGCTACAATAGCACACAAGAAACTCATAGCAGGAAGCGGCTGATAATCAAAAGCCAATATCACCAAGACTCCTTGAGCCTCAGCTTGACCTCTGGAAGGCCCTTGGTTTCTTCCAGGTATTAGCTTGTCATAGTCAGCTGAAATCCTACTTCATATATTTTTGAGGCTTGCATCAGCCTTAAGTAATATTTTATGAAATATTTCTAATAATTTTATCCATGAAACAAAATCTCAAGGTATGGAAATTTGTGATATCATGTTGGTACTCAAAAGGTTTAAGATTTAGGACTTGTTACAGTTTGAATATGAAATGCCTGTGTATTAGAGGATTGATTATGAACTGATGAGATTTTGAGACGTTATTGGACCAAGAGGGCTCTGAATTTATGAATGGATAAGCCCACTGAGAGATTCACAATTTGGTGGCACTTTGGGGAGGCAATGGAAATGCTGGAAGGAGGGACCTGATTGGAGGAAGCAACTCCCTTTCTCTCTCTGCTCCCTCTCTGCCTTGGGGGATCTGCCACTTGCTACCCCCTCCTCCATGATGCTCTGCTTCACTGCAGGCTCAGAATTAATGGAATCACAGACTATGGACTAAAGCCTCTAAAGCCGTGGCCTGTAGTGAATCGTTCCGTCCTTCAGTTTAGGTCTTGTGTGCCGTCAATGAGAAAGCTAACCAAGCTGCTTTTCAGATTTGGGATAAAGAATGACTTGTTTTGGGCTGGACAGACGGCCTAGCAGTTAACGGCTTTTGCTACACTTCCAGAGGACTTGAGTTCCGTTCTCAGTGCCCTTATCAGGCAGCTCACAAGTCCCTGTAACTCCAGCTCCAAGGGATCTGACACCTTCTTCTGCTCTCCATAAGTATCCACATACGTGTACACACACACACACACACAAACACACACACACTAATAATAATAATAACAACAATAATAATAAAAACAAATCTTTAAAAAGAATGCCCAATTTTCATTAAAGCCATGTCCTGCTCAGGGTCTAGAGCTAAACACCAAACTTCTCCTTTTAAAATGTTTATGCCAGGGGCTAGAGAGATAGCTCAGCAGTTAAGAGCACTTGGGACTCTTATGGAAGACTCAGGTTCAGTTCCCAGAATCCACATGATCTCTCATAACCATCTGTAACTGCAGATCCAGGGGGTCCAATGCCCTCTTTTGACCTCTGTTGGCTGCAGGCACACAAATGATGCACACAGAGACAAAACATTCACACACATATAATAAAATAAATGAATATAAAAATACCTAAATCTTGACTTCAGCTTTAGAACTGGGAGGTTGGAAGGACCCAGGCATCAGCAGTCTGAAAGATGCCCAGGTAATAAGTAATTGTGCTTTGGTGAGCAAGCAAGGAAGAATCCTGGTCCCACAGACAGCTAAAGAGCCTCCTTCATTCCATCCCAGAGAGGGGGCCTGCAGAGAGGGCAGGAAGAACCATGTTCTTCTCGGGTGGACACCAGGGAGGGTAAGGGGTGGATGCACTGTAGATACCATCATCCTGCTCTTCCCTCTCACTTTTGGAGAGTTCTTCAGAAGCAGCATCCTGGAAGGATTCTGGTGTACATCATGGAAGGAGGTCAGCACTAATGAAGAGATGGATGGAGACGGGGCAGGTGTGGGCTTGCCAGAGGCTGTCTTCATATATGTGGCTTTAAGATGGAAGCAGTGACTCACTGCCCACTGTAGGAGGGAGGTGCCCGTGAGGCAAGGTCCTTGTTTAAGGATGACCTATGTTTAATTCAGGATAGTTGGATACTCCCCTCTAGAAGGTAAGGTTTCACCTCATGTCTATTTGCATATTCTCTCTTCCTGCTCATGAATATTGATTACTCTGTGGTGGTGCTGTCCCAGCCTAGGGCATTAGCCCTGCACTGGTTTTCTCCCCTGGAAGCCCTGGGTTAATGAACTCTGTGGCCTGCCAACTAACTGTTCTCTCCAGGAAAGCCAATGAGTGTTTACTTTTTGTCAAATTTTCAGGGCACTAGGAGTCTCAAAAGGAGGAGTTCAGAGACACCCTTTGCCTTTCTGGAGATGGTGACAGAGGGATCTTGGGCTCTGACTTCCTTGCTTCCTTGTTCCGAAGTACTCACTTGGTTTTGCATTTCAGAGACAAAAGCCAGTGCTCCTGAGTGATGTGGTTTGGGACTGCATGCTCCTGAGAATGGTTCACCTAGAGGGACTTTGGCCCAAGAAGGCAGCAAAGGCTTGCCCTGGTGGTGAGATCATGTGAGACCAACTTGAATGTAGTTGGAAGCTGGGATGAGGGATACTGGTTATCTTCAGAATGTGGGCTCAAGGGAGGTCTGGGCCTGTGTTTCAGTGGTTAGTACAGCCAAGGCCAGCAGGCTGATGCTAAGAGTAGCCACCCTGAGGGTGGGTCTATGTCCTTTTTCCTAAGAGCAGCATCTTGATTTGACTGCTGTGGAGACCACTATGGGCTCCATTCCACTGAACCCCAATTTTTTTTATCAGATTCTGATCACACTGCCTGGTGAAAAGTTGGGGGCAATGAGGGGCCTCTTGTGGCCAAGAGGGTCCTGGGGAGATAATCCTTGTCACCTCAGAACAAGCTGTGCTGACTCCTGACTATGCATAGGACAAAGAGACTCAGTCGTGCTGGTGTGTGTGGTGGCTGGGGAACTGGAGTCTCCTGAGTGCCATCTTCAACCAGAATGATGAAGCTCCCGATGCTCTGGCATCTCAGCTTCATCCATGCATCCTGAGCAACCAGCTGTTACTTCACCGCTGTGAATCTCCACTAACCACAGAAATGGGCAGAATGAGGAAGAGGATTCCTCAGATGCACCCACAGCTTTGGAAGTTGAGAAAGGGTAAGGAAGCAGGGACCAGCTGTGGACAGCAGGAAGTGAGTAGGACACTTCAAAAGGTGTTGTTAGCCTGAGAGGGGTGGAGATATAGGAGAGTGAATGGGCTGTGGGTCCCAAGATGCTCTGGGGTGCAGTTCTTTTCTTTTCCTTATGGAACAACATCTCTTGGCCTTGCTGACTCAGGCTCCTTGTCACCTTGACAAGATGAGTGACTATTACTCACTGCCTGGAGGCCTGGGTCATTGGGATCTGGTGCATGTAGCATAAGGCAAGTGTTGTAAGCATTGGTTCCCTGTGCCTCCTTCTGTGGAAATGCAGTGCCTAGGGCACAGGAACACAAGGGGAAAAATCTTGAGCTCTGTCCACAGAGCAGGTATCTGTGAGAGTGGCCTATCTCCTTAAGGAACTGGCTCCCAGGGCCGGGCCGGGTTCCTGGGTATCTCTGGAGGAGGAAATGAACCCCATTCCCCTCTCAATCACTCTGCATCTCTTACCCCTTCACCCTCCACAAGTGTCACTACCTTCTAAGTACTCTCTCTGTGTCCTGACATCTGCTTTTGCTTCACCCAGGTGCCAGGCCTATGATGCCTGTGCCAAGCTATAAGAGAGGGCAAGTAGAGCAGGTCCAGGCCTGAGCTGGGAGTGGAGCAAGGCAGGAACAAGGTCAGGAGCTGGCAAGGTTGACATGGCCCTGAGCCAGCAGCTTCAGGCTCCCTAACTTGGACCCTACTGCTTCGAACACTGTTTGTGCACACAAGTAAGAGCCAAGACCCAAGAGCTGAGGCAGGGCCTGCCTCTTGCTAGAACTCACCTGGCATCAACTGGCTTGTGTTTCCAGGTCTTTGTTGTTCAGGCTGGGACACTGAGTCCTCTGTGTTCATTAGTCTATGTTATCTCTGTAGAAGTTGCTGACACCACTGGGAGTCTTCCTTTGTGCTCAGCCTTTTCAGGTGTCAGTTCTATCCTAAAACAACTGTTAGAGAGAATATGATTGTCTCTGCACTGCAGAAGGGCACACTAAGGTACAGAGGGTAAGCCACATGCCCAGTCACTGTCTGTGGTAGTTTGAATGTAATTGGCCTCCATAATCTCATAGTGGCACTATTATGAGGTGTGGCCTTGTTGGAGGAAGTGTGTCACTGTAGGGGTGGGCTTTGAGGTTTCCTATGCTCAGGATACCACCCAGTGTTACAGTCGACTTCCTGCTGCCTGCAAGATGTAGGACTCTCAGTTATTCCTCCAGCACCATATCTGCCCGCACACCGCCATACTCCCTGCCATGATGATAATGGACTGAACCTTGAAACTGTAAATGAGCCCCCCTCAATTAAATGTTTCCTTATAAGAGTTGCAGTGGTCACGATGTCTCTATCTATAGCACTATCTAAGACACTGTATAGCACTAAGGCACCATCTACAGCATCACATTCACCCTTACACCTTGACTCCATAAGCCAAGATGGTGCTTAATGGCTGTTTGGGGGGCTGGAGCGATGGGATGGCTCAGTAGTTAATAACACTTACTCTTCCAGATCACTCCATTTTGCTTTCCAATACTCATGTCAGGCAGCTTACAATTTCCTATAACCTGAGCTCCTTCTCACTCTTGGTGGTACCTGCACACACATGGCATATACTCACACAGACACACATATACATATTTTAAAAAGTCGAGAGGCTGGAGGGATGGCAGAGCAGTTAAGAGCACTTGCTACTATTTCAGAGAACCTAAGCTCAGTTTCCAGAACCCATGTTGGGCAGTTCACAATTGCTTGCAATTGTAGCTCTAGGGGATCTGACGCCCTCTTCTGGCTACCACAGGGACTACACACTCACACACACACACACACACACACACACACACACACACACACACACACACTAAAACATTAATATTCAAAAGATCTATAAACGTTAGGCAAGCTGGGTTGAATTGGTAACCTGTACCACTGGGGCTGTTGGTAACTACTCTTGTTCAGGGGACCTATGGTTTTCAGGGTGACTGTAATGCCTGCCATGTAGATGCTATTCTGGCATCAGGGTGAGGGAGCTCACTTTCATGCAGCCCCCAACACTTCAATTTGGATTCAGATTGCCCCACCTCGGTGCTGCCCAGTCTCGGCCGAAGCAAGTTTGTGGCCACCCCTCATCTACCCTCTGGGCACACGGTTTGCTCTGACCTCATTCCACCTGGCAGGAGTAGAAGACTCCTGGTGCAACTGACTACACCAAACCCTTGCAGAGAGAAAAACCACTTCAAAAAGTGGTAAACAAGCCCAACCCATCCCTGGGGTACATGCCATTCTTCACAAAACTGTTCTGTTGCGACAAGTTGGAGAGTTGCGGATGGTTCCAGTCTTGTTGGAGAGGTTCATCAGCTTGCCTCTGTCTATCTTAATCTTTTGAGAATGGAGATGAGCAATGAATGAAATGTTATCTACCATCTATTCTGTATCTGTGGAGTACTTGGCTAACCACTGCCACCACCACCATCACCACTACCATCATTACCACCACCATTACCATCACCACCACCACCATCACCATCACCACCACCATCACCATCACTACCATTACCATCACCACCATCACCACTACCACCACCACCACCACCATCACTACCATCACCACCACCACCATCACCACTACCACCACCACCATCACCACTACCACCATTACCATCACCACCACCACCATCACCATCACCACCACCATCACCATCACTACCATTACCATCACCACTACCACCACCACCACTACCACCACCACCACCACCACCACCACCACCACCACCACCACCACCACCACCAGTGTACATCATGTCTGTGTTGTGCTCCCAGCTGCCTTATTTACAGCCATCCCAGGCTCTGCACTGCCAGAAGGCACAAGTGTGGTTTAGCCTAGCAGTGAACTGCCTGCTGGATGGTTTAGAACAACCAAATTTAATTGTATTACTGTTTGGAGATCTTCCATCTGAGTTCAGACTGTGGGTTCAGCCACCCTCGCTCTGGTGGCTGCAGGAGGGTCCTTCCTTACCTTTTGCATATCCTGGTGTTGCTGGCCATTCTTGGCATCCTGTGGCTTCTGGATATGCCACCCCAGTCACAGTTGTCCTCTCAGAGTGCCTTTAAGTCGTCTCCCTTCTCTCTGTGTTTTTCTCTGTGCTGGCATTTCTCCTTTGTATGCAGACCCCAGCCAGTGGGTGAGAGCCCACCCTAATGATCTTGCTTTGACTTCCCTTTTTTAGACCCTAGTTCCAAATAAAGACACAGTTTAGAAGAACTAGGCATTAGGATTTCAACATGTCTGCCTTGGGAAGATCCATTTATAGCCTTACCTTAGACAAGTTATTAATGTCAGCAGGGATCCATTTCTTTATCTGTAGAATGGGCTGTGGGGCCACCAGATGACTAAATGAGCTGCTATGTGAACGGAGTGTTTGTAACAGAGCCAGGCACTTAGTTCCTGCTGTGTGAGAGGTGTTACCACCACCGTCTTATTGCACTTGGTCAAAGGCAGGCTCCGTCGAAGTCAAGGTGTTCACTGCAGGGTTCAAAGATGGATTAGCAACCCAAGTCTGCCTGGACTGGGACAAAGCTCCAGGACAGGCTTTCACCCAGACCAACATAGACATGCTCCATGGAGCCACCTCCAGATAGTATGTTTCTTTCCCAATCTTGTCAAAGAATCAAACTCAAATACCCAGAGGAGAAGAACGATGGCTTTAGCCCTGGACTTTTTTTTTTTTTTTTTTTTTTTTTTTTTGTTTTTGTTTTTGTTTTTCGAGACAGGGTTTCTCTGTGTAGCTTTGCGCCTTTCCTGGTACTCGCTTTGGAGACCAGGCTGGCCTCGAACTCACAGAGATCCGCCTGGCTCTGCCTCCCGAGTGCTGGGATTAAAGGCGTGCGCCACCACCGCCCTAGCCCTGGACTTTAACACGGGTGAAAAATTGCGGTCTTGGCTTCTTCAGTGACAAAGCCAGTGTTTGCCCTGGTGGCACCAAAGCTCTTCCTGACAATCTATGTTCTATGCATCTAGGGACACAAGAACAAAATACAAGGGTCAGACCAAGTGCTTCTGAGCCCCAACTCGGATTCTGCCATTTCTACAGGTATTGCTATTGTTTTTCTGTAGGCTTAGTGGCTGCACCTGAATCTACTGCTGTTTTAACTACTGTCTTTGGTCCCACAGTCGGAGACCCACTGCTCAGGCATCAGTTCAGTCACCAACACCAGTTTTGCCACTGCTGCAAATGTAGTTTTTAACTAAGTCTCTATTGGTCTATTTATCAACCAAGACTCAGGAGTCAGATGTTGGGGTGAAAATCTGCTAGCTTAGAAAGACTGAGAAGCAACCAACTGACCTTCCTCTTTGGCCAGAGACCCAGTAAGAGAGTCTCTCTCCAGCTGTCTCAAACCAAAAGGACTGCCAAATTCTAAGTCCCTCCGTACTATTTCTTATGCATCTCTCTACCCATCTTTCTGGCTCCCTTGTACTCTCTATGGCTGATTCCTGTCAACTAGTTGCTGGCTCTGCCTCCTGACCCAAGGTTGATTTTATTAATCAGTCTTGGAGTTCACAGTGTGGTAAAGTATCTCACAACATATTGGGCCCTGGATGGTCAGAAAGCAAGCCATGATAAGCAAGCCAGTGAACAGTGTTGCTCCAGGATCTCTGCTTCAGTTCCCACCTTGAGTTCCTGTCTTGACTTCCTTCCCTCCATGATGGACTATATGCTATAAGCTGAAATAAACATGTTCCTACCCAAGTTGCCTTTGGTCATTGTGGGAGCCTGTGGGAGACCAGCTCCAACCTTTTCCACCTTTTGAAGGGTTCTTAGGTAGAGGAGAGAGGAATTAAGAAATGACAGATAGAAAGAGAGACCTACCCAATGAGAAGAAAGACAGAAACTCAGGATAGCTTCAGGAGGGCCTGAATCAATATGCAACAGCCTCCAAGTTTATTCAAGAGGGCTTTTTATAATATGCCAAGGGGAAGGGCAAAAGATCTCCCCCTTGCAAGCTCAAAGCACATCATACAGCCAGTATAGACCCTTCCAAACACCTGGTAATCATGCCCCTGACCAAATCATCTCCTTATGCAGCCCCGCTGGGTAAAGCAAGCCCATATTCTCTGATCCTGAGTAAGTTCTCACTAGGAAGCCTCTGTGGGTTCCCACAGGTCATGATGCTTATCACTGCAAATTAGGACAGTGGAACACTGTCAAGCATGGAAGAGGCCGGCTTCACACCCCATCCTTCACGTTTCAGTGATTCAAGATTGGAATGGAGCATCTGAAATCAAGCTTCCCAGAGTGTTTGGTGACTCTCAGGACCATCTGGGGCTTGTGTAGAAAAGAGTGCCGGGTCTAATCCCAGCTTCTGACTTGGAAGCCTGGTGAGACTTGAACAACCTGCATTTCTAGGGAGCTCCCCACATGTGCCCCTGCTTTGAGGACTGCTGCTGGAGATGCTCCGGGACATCTCAAGCCTGGGTGTCTCCTGCCTTCTGCCCTCCACTGTCCCACCTCTTCCCTTTCTCTACCCAGGGTGCTCCATTTCTTCCCCACATTGGCTTACACTTTGATGAGTGCTCGGCATGTTGCCGGGGGAGCTGGGGCAGGGTAGAGGGCTACTGGGTTCACTCCCGGACTCACCCTGGATCCACTCTCTGTGTCTCTCTGTCACCTTCCAGGACCCTGTAGGACTCAGCTCTTCAGTTTACTCATTAGCTGTGTAGCTCCCTTGGATCTTGCTGGGACTCAATTCCAAGTCTCCATGAAAAAGAACATTAGCCTATTATCAGGGGTCAGCCCTGAGAGTTTGAACATCCAGTAGGTGGTTTTTTGTTTTTTTGTTTTTGTTTTTGGTGTGACAAGGCTATTCAATTAAAGCTGCTTGCTACTGAAAAGACATCTTGTCGTCACAGTTCCCAAGAGGAGTTGGCATGGTACACCATGAAGGGACAAGGCACTGGTGGGGCAGGAGCCACAGGAGAGGGAGGAGCAGTCTGCACTGGTGGGGGATGCAGGCCTACCACTGGCTGATGGAGATAACTTCATGAGGATCTGGGGTGACAGTTCTGTTCTTAGTTATCTGGTCCCTGGCCCTGTGGGGTGATTAGGCAAGTGGATGGGGACACAGAATGTGAAAGCGTGACAGAGTGGGTGGGCCAGGGTGTAGGCATTGCATTGGTTGGTTTGAGGCTCGAGCAGCCTGTGGGCAATAAATGGCTCGGTTAATGCAGAGTAGTCTGTGGAGAAGTGGGGAATTGTGGTTGTGGAGCTAGGTGGGCCCTGTGGATCCACCTCAAAACTGCCTTTATTTATTTATTTATTTTTGGATATGGCTTTTTTTTTTTCATTTATTTTACATATTTACATAGCGACCACAGTTTCCCCTCCCTCCTTTCCTCAGGTTCCCTCCTCCCACCTCCCTTCCACCCTCCTCCCCACCCCCACCCTCCCTTCCACCCTCCTCTGCCTTCATTCAGAAAGGGGAGGGCCTCCCACGGGAGTCAACAGAGCATGGCACATCAAGTTGAGGCAGGACCAAGCTCCTTCCCTGCATCAAGGCTGGGCAAGGCAACCCAGCATGGGGAATGGGTTCCCAAAAAGCCAGCTCATGTGCCAAGGACATATCATGGGCCCACTGCTAGGGATCCCACAAAGAGACCAAGCTACACAACTGTCACCCACATGCAGAGGGCCTAGGTCGGTCCTATGCAGACTCCCTAGTTGGTGGTCTAGAGTCTGTGAGCTCCCATGAGCTCAGGTCAGCTGTCTCTGTGGGTTCCCCTGTCATGACCTTGACACCTGCCTGCCCCCCCCCCCCCCCCGCCACCCCCAGCTTGTACAATCCTTCCTCTCTGTCTTCAACAGGACTCCTGGAGCTCAGCCCAGTGCTTGGCTGTGGATCTCTGCATCTGCTTCCATCAGTTACTGGATGAAGGCTCTCTGATGACAATTAGGGTAGTCACCAATCTGATTACAGGAGAAGGCCAGTTCAGACACCCTCTCCATTATGACTAGGAGTCTTAGCTGGGGTCATCCTTGTGGATTCCTGGGAGTTTCTCTGGTACCAGGTTTCTCCTTATCCCCCAACCCCCCCCCCCCCAATCAAGATATTTCTTTCATTATTCTCCTCGTTCATCCTGTCCCCTACCCACTCAACCTGATCCCTCATGTTCCCATACCTCCACCACCACCCCACCACCCCCAGTTTACCCAAGAGATCTCTTGTGTTTCCCCTTCCCAGGGAAATCCATGCATCTCTCTTTGGGCCCGCCTTGTTACCGAGCCTCTCTGAGGCTGTGAATTGTACTTTCTTCAGAACGACATCTAGTCTGCTCTTTGCTGAGTCCTGGGATATTCCTGACAGGGGTGGAATAAAGATTGCTTTTAAAAATTATTTTCTGTAGCCGGGCGGTGGTGGCGCACGCCTTTAATCCCAGCACTTGGGAGGCAGAGCTAGGCGGATCTCTGTGAGTTCGAGGCCAGCCTGGTCTACAGAGTAAGATCTAGGACAGGCACCAAAGCTACACAGAGAAACCCTGTCTTGAAAAACCAAAAACCAAAAACCAAAGCAAACAAAAAAACCTCAAAATTATTTTCTGTACTGATTACACATTAAGGAATGAAAACAAACAGCTTCCTCTTGGGGTCTTTTGACCAAGAGTGAGCCGGAATTTGAATCTCCACTTGTCTCCTTGTACTGTCTATCTTTTCTCTGGATTATTGAACAGCACAGAAAACATGGCATGGGAAAGGGATGAAGAATTCTTTACAGAAATCGTTAACAGAGTTTTTACAAGGGAAGAAGTTACCTTACTGACCCCCACTGTTCAGCACTGCAGACAGATGTTTCCAACCTACAGCTGCACATTGCTTCTGACATTACAGCATTCTAGTTGCTTAAGTTTGCTTTCAACCTCTTGGCTGCATTCACAACACACGCATATTATTCTGTGTCAGGGCATGGGAGAGTACACAATTTAAGATTAAAGTTATGTATTAGTGCTGGGCAGCGGTGGTGCACGCCTTTAATTCCAGCACTGGGAGGCAGAGACGGGCTGATCCCTTTGAGTTCGAGGCCAGTCTGGTCTACAGAGCAAGATCCAGGACAGGCACTAAAACTACACAGAGAAACTCTGTCTTGAAAAACAAAGACAAACAAAACAAAACAAAACAAACCCCCCCCCAAAAAAAAAACAAAAAACAAAAAAACCAAAACAGAAGTTATGTATTAGCTTAGGTTGCTGTGGTGGTTTGAAAGAAAATGGCCCCCAAAGGGAGTGGCACTATTGAGAAGTGTATCCTTGTTGGAGTAGGTGTGGCCTTCTTGGAGGAGGTATGTCACTGTGGGGACAGTTTTAGGATCCTGCCCTCACTCAGAAGGACTTTGAGTTTTTCTATGCTCAGGATACTGGCCAGTGTTACAGTCGACTTCCTGTGGCCTGCAAGATGTAGGACTCTCAGCTATTCCTCCAGCACCACGTCTGCCTGCATGCTGCCTTGCTTCCTGCCATGATGATGATGGACTAAACCTCTAAACTGTAAGCGAGCCACCCCAATTAAATGTTTTCCTTTATAAGATTTGCCATGGTCATGGTGTCTCTTCACAGTAATAAAAACCCTAAGACAGTTGTAAAAACTGATTGCATGAGAAATCCAAGGCATAGAAAGATGGGTGACATTGTTTTCTTAAAGGTAGTATAGCAGTCACGATTCTCTAGAGAAACAGAACTGATAGAATAAATTCCCCCCCACACACACATAGAATTTATTAGAGTGGATTATAGACTGTGATCTGGCTCATCCAACAATGGTTGTCTCCCAACAGAAAGTCCAAGAATCCAAGTTTTTCAGTCCACGAGTCTGGATGTCTCAGCTGGTCTTCAATGTGTCAGAATCCCAAAGAAGCAGGCTCTAATGCCAGTCAAGGAATGAACTTGCCAGAGAGAGTGAGAGCAAGCATACAAAGAGCAAAAACTTCCTTCTTCCGTTTCCTTCATAGAGGCCCGCACTAGAAGGTGTGGGCCAGCTTTGGGGTGGGTCTTCTGACTTCAAATGGTCTACATTTAAGGTCGAATCTTCTGGCCTCAGATGATCCAGTCAAGAAAATCCCCACAGTGTACCCAGCTTCTTGGGCATTAGTTAATTCCAGATGTAATCAAGTTGACAACCAAGAATAGCCATCACAGGCAGGTTAAATTTAAATATGCTGAGTACATAGTAGGATAGCAGGTTAAGTACACAGTATTAAGTGATCTCAAGGCTTATTATTAACTTGGTTTTCCAACAAGGTCCAGAAAATTTCAGTCTTTTTGGAGTCAAGAGCTTTCAACAGACCACTTTTTTTAAATTTAAAGACTTATTTATTTATTATATGCAAAGTGTTCTGCCTACATATATGCCTACCCACCAGAAGAAGACACTGAATCTCATTATAGATGGTTGTGAGCCACCCACTCAGGACCTCTGGAAGAGTAACCAGTGCTCTTAACCTCTGAGCCATCTCCCAGCCCCGTCAAGACCTATTTTCATAACGATGTATCACTATACTTCTTTCAGCTCAAAGGAGATGGGAATACTGCTAAAGTCCATTTTGGCTGCACATTGGTGTGTGTGTGCCCTTGTTCTCTAAGCTCAGCCTAGCTCTCTCCTCTGTCAGCTTAGGAACTGACCTCTTCTCTCCGTCCCTGTCTCTGTCTTTCTCTCTCTCGTCGAAGTTCATCGACATTGGCCGAAGCAGCACTCATCATATGCAAATGTTGTAACTTCAACGATGTTTGGGGAATGCCATCACGTGGCCACCACACTGAGTGCCTGTTATACAGAACTATCCTTCAAGCCAAATAGTCTTGAGAAGTTCAGCTGTGCCCTCTTGTAAAAGATCATCCCTCCTGGGTTTTCGACTGTTCACATCCCCGCATAGAGGGTAGGGAGGGGCATGAGACCCTCACCCGAGTATCCAGCTGCTCCCTACCACCAGGTGTATGCAGTTCTGCCCTAACTACGCTGAGGAAGATTACAGGAGTGGGTTCTGTCTATAGAGTTATTGGGAAAGACATCATTTCTGCTGGTAAAGAATGTGGCCTTGCTGATGTGGCCTTTTGGTGGGCGTGTCCAATTCCGTAACGAAGCTCAATATAACCTCATTGGTTCCCCCAGAAAGAACTGTGGTGGATTTGTATCGTGGTTTGTCAGTGGAACTGTGGGAGAAGAGGTAGGTGGAGCTTACATCGCCCCCTGGGAAGACACGTTAGCAATGGTGTCATTTCCCCCGAAAGCTGGCATTGCAGGATGAGGAGGAACCTGCCATCCTCTTCCTGGCTGACTTCACTGAAACTGCCCGCGTCTGCCAAGTCAGCGCACGGAGCCCATTCACACCAGTGTGTCCTGGGGAGAGGTGGGGTCTTGAAGATGACGGGGCTGAGTCAGGGCTCTGCATGAAGTGTGCGTGGGTGGGGAGCCACACTAGCATGTTACAGTGCATAAAGCGGGGGGTTCGTGAGAGGTTGCCGTGTATACACCATGATGCGAATGAAGAAGACGACGATGATGACGACTACGGGAGCTCTTGGGTATTATGGGATGGCTGCATTGCAGAAGCACAGGGTGTTGACAGCAGCTAAGGAAAGCAAATGATCTGTTGTGTGACTGAGAGATCAGTCGGAAGCATAGAGGGTTCATGATTCCAGAAAGAAGAAGGCTTGGGCGCTAGAAGATAATACAGAAGCTAGGGGAAGTTATGATATGATGGGCTGCTGAAGGCTGGAGGGGCGGCGAAGGAAACCACCGACCCAAGACTCAGTCATACTAGGCTTTGGGTAGTGACTTCGAGGTTTGTCTTAAACGAGTCCTACATATGGGTTCTATTAAAGTCCTGAAGCATTCTTTTTTTTTTTTTAAATTATTTACTTTTATTTCATTTGCATTGGCATTTTGCCTACTTGTATGTCTGTGTGAGGTTGCCAGATCTTGGAGTTAGAGACAGTTGTTAGTCACCATGTGGGTACCGGGAATTAAACCTGAATCCTCTGGAAGAGCAGGCCATGCTCTTGACCACTGAGACCCTGAAGCAGTTTCTAAATGTAAATTTTTAAAAACAAAATCTGATGCTTGTTACTCTGTTTGGGCCTGGGTCTTTAGTTTTTAATATACCAAGAGCTTTAACAATGTGACAGGGTGTGCGGTTTCTTACCCGTTGGCAGTCCTGTCAGGTCTAGGTGGTAGTGACAATGATTGGTGAATCAGGAATGCCAGGAGGCTGAGCGTGGTGGCTCTGGGAAGCAGGAAGAAAGGCTGTAATTCATTCACACGGAAGAAAAAAAGTCTACAAACACCTAACACCCTCTCCACATAGCTGGGGGATCCTAAAGTAGAGATCTCATCTAAAGGTTTGTGTGTGTGTGTGTGTGTGTGTGTGTGTGTGTGTGTGTGTGTGTGTGAGCACACGCACGTGCACCAACTTCATTGTGAGTCATGCCAGCTCAATTCTTCAGTAATTTTTACTTCGATATGAAGGCAGGATGAGCCAATGAGATCTCAATTAGACTGTCCACCTTGAGAAAATACCCATGCTTTTTTATTCTGAGGGAATGGAACTTTTTCTTCTCCCTTCCAGAGCAGAGTTTATGGAGGCCACTGCAGCAAGTGGCCTGTCCGTGGTCAGTGTCTGGGGTTCCCCTCCTGGACAGGCCCAGCAGGGAGAAAGGCAAGCTGCTGTTTGCGCTCCTTCTGTAAGAATCACTTCTATCAAATGCTAATAATACAGATGCTTAGAAAGCTGGAGAGATGTGAATGAAGGGATCTCAGGCACGGAAACCTCAACCAGAACTTTCACAGAAGACTCTTCTAGAATCAACCCTTTGCACAATGACTACCACAACCTTACACACACACACACACACACACACACACACACGCACACGCACACGCACACGCACGCGCACACACACACACACACACACACACACACACACACACACACACACACACAGATGTTTCTGCCCAATAACTTCCTGTTTAGCGTAACTGAAGCCACACATGGTATTGATCCTGTGGCCAGGCATTATTATTTCAAAACGACTTATGCAAGCCTTCTCTATTTCCCTTTAAAGCTGCCTCTTGACTCAACTTCCTTAAACTCCCACGTTCTTTACCATGGTGCATTCTCACCCTGATGTCCATCCCCAAATGAATTCATTGCTTTTGGAGGCTCTTCCTGTGGTCGTTGGTCAGTGTTTGACTCACATAAAGGAGGCAGTGGGCTCAGATCAGGGTAGGGAACCACTCGGTGTCCCTGGAGCCCCAGGGTTGGAGGAAAGACTGAGTGGGATTGATGGAAGAACACACAGTCTTGGGTGGTGGGTTATGCCTGGGTGCTCTTGGCCTGGTCAATTGGCACTGAAATGAGACCAGGTTCTAGCAGCCCTTTCATGATTATGTCCTGGGTCCTATGGGAAGGTGGGCTGGTGTGAGAGTGTTCAGGGGTGGCCAGTGTTAAGGTTGGACCCTCTGGGATTCCCGTTCTTCCTCAGTTTGCCTGGAAACCTGAGGTGGGAATAAGGAAAGAAGGAATAGGGAAATCAAAAATCCTTCCACAGTGAGCACTGGCTTTTCTTGGAATTGAACATCAAAGCAACGTTTCCTGGAAGTCTCCAAAACTCCACGCATACTTTGTTTCCACTTACTGTTCAACCCTAACCTGGGGTATGAAAGGAACTGGGAGACTGCAGTGAATAATTATGCAGAGCCATGTCGTTGTCAAGAGACAGCGTCTCTATGCTGAGCAGACTGGCCTTGAACTCTGGGACTTGAGTGATCTTGACACAATCTCTGAGTGCTGGGACTCCAGGTGCACACTGACGTAACTGACCGGAACCACCCTCTCATGCTTCTATTTAGAACGGTAAAGCACAGATTGTGAATGCCGGAAGGAAGCGTTGCACTTACATAGGCTGAAGAGCTGAGCCTAAAGATTTCTGTATCTGAGATTTGGAAGCCGGAAACATGCCCTCTAGTGTGGAGAAAGGGACTTCACTCGGATTTCCTGGTAGGGAGATGGGCCTGTGTTTGGTGCTTAAGGGGTGAGTGGTCCACTCACCAAGGAGGCCAAAGGAGGAAGGGAGTAGTGTGTGCAGGGCTGTAGCCCGTGAGCAAGAAAGTCACAGAGGCTGGAAAAAGACCAAGGCATGGGTGCTGCCCTTGGGGTTCCAGCAGGGACCCAGTATCAACTGCAATTCATTTTAGCCCATGGAGACTCATGCAGACCTTTCACCCCCAGAATGATGTAATAACAGGGAGCAAACAAAGATCTCATTCACCCCTGCCTTCATCTTTTTTTTTTTTTTTTTTTTTTTTTTTTTTTTTTTTTTTTTTTTTTTTCCGAGACAGGGTTTCTCTGTGTAGCTTTGCACCTTTCCTGGAACTCACTTGGTAGCCCAGGCTGGCCTCAAACTCACAGAGATCCGCCTGCCTCTGCCTCCCGAGTGCTGGGATTAAAGGCGTGCACCACCACCGCCCGGCCCCTGTCTTCATCTTACCTTTTCAAAACACAGGAGACTGAAGCCCATGTCTTCTCCTCCTCTCCTTAATTTGTGAAGTCCTTATGGGCAAGAATAGCTTTTCATGTCTCTATGAAAAATACATAGAGTTTCTCTGTTGCTCAGTTGACCAGAATAGGGTTTAGAATTCCCAACTGCATGATGTCTCACTGTGAATTTTATCCTAGGTGTTTGATGACCATATTCTCTTCCATCACAATTGCAGGATTTGAATCTGATAAGAACAAATGAATTGTATTTCAGAATTAGGATTATACCCTTAAACTGGGGACAAATTCATGATGTTAGGTAGCCCACATGCTGTCTTCCTGCTTACCTTCCTCCACCCTCTGGCCTGCACATCACAAAAAAGGACCTTGCTGCAGTATTTTCAGGGGGTGGCTGTTGGTTTCTGGGCCAGAATACAGGTTGGGAAAGCTCCCTTGGGTCTAAAAGATGAGGAACTGCTGCTTCAGCCTTTCCAACAAGCATCTTGGATAACACGCATCTTGAGCCTCAGAAGATCTTATGATGTCCTGGTTCATTTCCCATCAGCTGGTGGGGGAGTTGAACTGGACATCCTGTTGCTGGTGGGGTCATGAATGGAAGACAGAGGGGTATAGGAGAGGCAGCCATTGTTGCCTGGGTCCTGCAGCGGGCTTAGGGGTTTAGTCTCTGGGACTGCTAGGTTTGAACCTTAGTTGTTTTGATGTCATTGCTGTCCTCCTCCTCTTCTTCCTCCTCCTCTTCTTCCTCCTCCTCTCCTCTTCTTCCTCTTCCTCTTCTTCCCCCTCCTCTTCTTCCCCCTCCTCCTCTTCTTCCCCCTCCTCCTCTTCTTCCCCCTCCTCCTCTTCTTCCTCTTCCTCCTCTTATTAAGGTGTTACCATTTAACCCTAGCTAGACTGGAACTCTCTATGTAGACCAGGCTGGCCTTGACCTCACAGAGATTCACTTGCCTCTGCCTCCCAAGTTGCTGGAGTTACTATCATGCATTCCCTAACTACACCTTGAGCACTTGAAAGGTAAAGAAGCTTGCTAGGATGCTTCTAATTGCATCCTAGTTTAATAGGATTTATTAGTTTGGATTATTGGACTCTCTGATTGCCTTAATTAAGTTTCTAATGCTATAATAAACACCATGACCAAGGGCAACTTGGGGAGGAAAGGGCTTATTTCAAATTACAATTTACTATCCTTCATGAAGGGAGCTCAGGGCAGGAACCTGGAGGCAGAAACTGGAGCAGAGACCATGGAGGGTTGCTACTTACTGACTTGGTTTTCTTGGATTGCTCTGCCTGCATTCTTACACTATTCAGGACCACCCTCCCAGGGATGGCAGCCTAGTGAGATGGACCCTTCCATAGCAATCAGCAATCAAGAAAACTTCCCCACAGTCTTGCCTGTAGGCCAGTCTGATGGAGACATTTTCGCAATTAAAATCTCCTCTTCCCAGATAGGTCTAGGTTTGTGTCAAGTCAACAAAAACCACCCAACACAATGATCAAGCTTTCCATACACTGAAAATGAGGTTGGGTAAATTCCTCTTTATAGGTCACAAGGTTCATAGTTCCTCTTGACTGTAGACAAAGGCATCTGGGCACGATCTCGCTTCTCCTCTGAGGCTGTCTTAAGCTGTGTGTTGCCTTTGTTATTGGGTGAATAGGATCCTAAGTCAGGCACATCAGCTGGAGTGACCAGATTGAATGCATCGGCTATTTGCATGGCCTTTATGCTGGGATGGTGATGGCATTTAGGAAGACCTTCCTGTTGGGGTGAATTTCGGACTTTGAAACTTCTTTGGCATGGCTCTAAATTTATAACTTACTCTTCAACCTTACCATGTCAGAATTAAGAAACAAAAGCAAATAATTTTCCTTCAAGAGTCCTTGGTAAAAGAATAAACATGGATATAATTTAAAACTTACCCTTTGCCCCAAAAACTCATTTGGGGGTATTGATAGCTTCATAAGACCATTATCCAGTGTGTGTGTTGGCTTTCGTCAACTTGACACAAACCTAGATATATCAGGGAAGAGGGAATCTTGACTCTGTAAGATTGGCCTGTAGGCAAGACTGTGGGGGTATTTTCTTGACTAGTGATTGATGTGGGCGGGCCCGGATCATTGTGGATTGTGCCACCTCTGGGCAGGAGGTACTAGATAGTATAAGAAAGCAGGCTGAGTAATCCGTGGGGAGCAAGCTCTTTGGCCTGTTTCAGTTCCTGCTTTTAGGTTCCTGCCCTGACTTCCCTTGGTAATGGATTGTGACGACCTGAGAATTATGTGATGAAATAACCCTTTCCCCTCCAAGTTGCTTTTGGTTATGGGGTTTTATTGCAACAATAAAAACCCTAACTAAGATACCTAGTATGATACTACGTATGTGAGTAAATTAACACAGTTACGTCAAACATGGCCCCCACAACAGCCTGGATCTCAGTTTGCTCTTTTTCAACCAGAGGATGAATTTGACTGTCACCAAGTTCCCATCTAGTTCTCACATCTTATTTTTATGAGATACTAGTTACCCAATCTGAAATTTGAATCCCAGGAATTGCTTTCTTTGCTACCCAAAGGCTGTAAGTTTTAATGCGACCTCGAGACTTTAAAAAATATTTTGTTTCATTTTTTTGAAGTTACATGTATGTGTGTATCTGTGTGGGGTTAAGCACATTGGAACACAGTGTCCTCCATGGCAAGAAGAGGGAGTTGGATCCCTTGGAGATGGAGTTACAGGCAGTTGTGAGCCACTTTGACAGGGGTATTGGGAACCGAACTTGGGACTTCTACAAGAACTGTATGTACTCTTTACTGCTGAGTCATCCCTCCAGCCCTGGCCTTGAGACTTGTGTTGAGAGTATGGAAGTCTTAACGCTTTTCTTTAAATGCTTTTGAACCTACCTTTTCACCTGTGGGGATATGATGAGCTGATATAAACAAGGTAGAAAATATCATCAGGGCCAATAGCATGGGTTGTTTTTGTTTTTTTCCATCATTGATATTGTTTGTGTGTGGGTTTTTTTATTTGCAGTGCTGGGTTTTAAAGTACATTTTGTAAAGCCTTATTTTCCACCCTACAATGGGGGGCCTCTGAATGCACCTGCCTATACTGTATGGCACTGTCCAGCATCTATATAGCAGGGCCAAGGGGCTGTTGGAACTACATAGAGCTGGGAGACTAGCAGGGGTCAAGACCTGGTGCTTGTCCTCTGGAAAGGCCAGGACCAAGGCCCTGCTCTCTTCCACTTGGCTTCCTAACTAGGACCCAGTGGTAGACCATGATATCTTTGAGATCTTGCTAGGAGTCGGGGATGGATTTGAGGTGTGGTGCTGACAGACAGATGTGAAGTTGGCCTGCAGCAGCAGTAGGACTCCCCCTACCCCTCTCACGGTGTGGAGCTAGCTGCCTTGTGAATGAGAGAGAGCCTGCAATGGTATCATTCGGGTCTTTGGGGGAGTTAGTGAGGTGTTTCTTTAAGAACAGAAACTACTATTAGAACCATTTCACAAACTAGAAAAAAAAAAGAATTAGAAAAATCAACCTTTTACATCGCCCATCTTTGGGGAAAAAAATCATAGAAGGTAAAAAACAAACAAAACCCAAGCCCCCAAAACAAAAATTCAAATCAAACTCCCTAAAACAATTCCAGAAGCTTAACCCTCTTTAGATCCCAGAGAGTTCCTTGCAGGTAGGAGTGTGGACCTTCTGTCCCACTCATTAAAAACATCCTTTTCTCTGTAATGGGACCATGTTTGGGTTTTAACCAGCATCCGGCTGATGGGGTGAAATCCCATCCATGAAACTGTTTACAAATTGTGGATATACAACCAGAATCACTTTAAAATGTATTCTCAGCTAGAAGTACGTCATTTTAGCCAGTCACATACACACACATACAAAATAGGGAAACTCAGAGTTTCCAAGGCTACTTCCTCATCTGGCAAGCATGTACGCACAAAGCGCCACGAGCCTGAGTGCTCCCCTGTGAGGAGGGAAAAGGTGTGTCCACCGCCACCCATTCAGAGCGAGTGACACAGCCCAGTGAGGAAATCCCAGCAGACAGGAGCGTATAAATCCCTGTGGGGGCTGCGGAGACATCGCTGAAGGTGAAAGTCTGGCCTGGCAGCCTTCCCCAGCCAAGAAGCAGCAAGGTGCAAGAATGCAGGGCTCCAGGTAAGCTCGGAGAGAGGCGGGGAGAGACCAGAAAACAGAACAGCAGCTCCATTTTTTTTTTTAATGGGACCTCAGACCACTCTCTGTGCTCCTCCTGACTTCATCTGGGTGACCTTTCTCCCTAGTGAGTGTCTGGACAAGTGTGAATGTCACTTTAAGCGTTTTTTTTTTTTTTTTTTTTTTTTTTTTTTCTTTTCCCCACTTTGATTTTTCTGTTTAAAATAAAAGCGGGGGTGGGGTGGGGTTGGGGGTTGGGTCAGAGGGCTTCTAAGGAGAGTCTACAATTCCAGGCAGCAGATAAGCATCTAGAATCCTAGAGTCCTCCTGGAGAAGGTGAATGGGCTGGGCTCTCTCACCTTAGGAGGCTGCGCATGTGGGGCAGAGTGCAGAGCACTCTTTGGAGGGCTCCTGGGACTTTTCTAGTGTGGAATGTCTGTTTGTTTGTTTTAATGGACCTGAAGCCTCTCAGAAGCTAGAGCTCCCAGGCAGTAGGATTTGCCTAGCACACGAGGGTATTAGATAAATAGTCTCCCCGGCCCACCTCTTGCTATTTAAAGTCCCCTCTTTTGACTTCCCCACTCCCTTTTGGAGGTCCCTTTCCCCCCTCCCCCCACTCCCCTCCCCCTGTGAGCCCCAGTTTATCAGTCCCTGGCCTCAGCCTCAGATTACACAGGGTGATCTTGGCCAGAACTTCTCTTTGGGTAAACAGAGGCAGAGGATTGAGCTAGCCTCCCCGGTCTGCTTGAGGTGAGATGTTGCTGTCTTCTCTCTGCGCTCCGTATCACCTCCCATCAGCCTCACCCTCTTCTAACTCTGCCTTTCCAGGAGCCTTGCTTTCTGGGATCAGCATCTTGTTCCTACAGGCGTAAGTGCGGAAGAATGCCTTCCCCGGAGGCTCCTCTGAACCTCGCCTGTCTCAATGCATTCTTTTCCCTCTTTTAGCTTCTTAGCGTTCCCCAGGAGCTGTAGGTCTGGTAGAGCTGTGTGGATGGACCCTCCCCCATGGGCTGTAGGTTGGTTGCTTCCCCCACCATCATCCTCCAAATCCAACTGTTTGACACCTAGAGTTGTGATCACATCCCTCCCCTCCACCCCATACTCCAGGAGAGCAGCCAGCCTCTTGTTTCCGCAGAGCTGAAGTACTTACAAGTGGTACTGATGCAGGTGCTTTTTCATGGAGCTTTCCATGAGAGGATGCTTCATTGTGGCAATGCCTATGCTCACTCAGCAAGTCCTCAAACTTTGCCTCTATCAGACCTGCCTACGACACAGATTGCTTGGCCCACACAGATGTTCAGGTTCAGTAGGTGTGGAGGGGTGCTCAGGGACTTGCATCACAGACTGGAACTGCTTGTATTGGAAGTCCATTCTGAGAACTATTTTCTTAGGAGATAAGACAAGGTTCATGCCCATCAGTGAGCCTAGGAGGGAGTTATTTGGGGACAAGGACCTTGTGAGATCACTGTTTCTCCTGGGAGTCTTGTAAACACGCGGGTGATCTTTATTCGTGGGAGCTGTTGCAGGGCCTGAGCATCTGCATTCCTCACACGTGTTGCTCGCATTGCTGGACCACACACTCTGAGTAACCGAGCTTTAAAGAATTTGGAAGAGACCTTACTTGAGTGTGAGGAAGGAGTAAATGTAAAGCATTGGGTGGGTCTTGAATGTTCGAGAGGTAATACTCATTGGGATGTTTTACACATGTGTAATAGGCAGAACTGTAGAATGGGACCCACTGATTCATGCCCTGTTTAATCCCCTCTCATTGAGTGAAGCTGGGATGTATAAACAGATGAATGCTCACAGCCATGGCTTGCATTACCTTATATAGTGAGGCCGAAGGACTTTTGTGGGTGCAGTTCAGGCTCTTAATCAGCTAAGCAAAAGGAAGAGCAGATTGGTGGATCCCATGTAAGAGCCTCATTCTTTATAAGTGGGTCTGGAGGTCAGAATCAGCGAGAGCTGCAGCAGCATCAGATGGACTGTTGACCTCGAAGAGATGCATAAGGCTAGAGACTGGGTGGTCACTGGGACCCGGCCTTCAGCTGCTAGAAAGGAGGGGCTCAGGATCCCAATCGTAACCATCATGCAAACTTGGAAGAGGACTGCAGGTTCAAAATAGGAACATAGCCCAGCTGACCCTTGGCTTTAATCATGAAGGACTTTGTGCAAAGAAACCATCGAAGCTGAGCTTAGACATTAGGCCTATAGCAGGTGGGGCGAAAATGCCGAGGGCGTGGCCATTGGTTTCACAGAAATAGAAAACAAAACTGCGTCCTGGTCTTTCTCTTTGCCTCCTGTATGGACTAATCCAAGCTACAATGCAGTGGTACCTACAACGCCCTATAGCTTAACGCAGTATCAGTCAGTTTTTGCTCCTGCTGTTTCATCTTCCATCAACTATTCCAGACACTGATGACTCCTCACAGCTCCCCCAGGCCTCCCGGGTCATTTTCAAATCAGTATTTGCAGAGAACATCTACTGGATTATTATTGTTTAGACATTTGTCCTCTCTCTGAGACTCCTTCTCTCTGTCTTGGTGTCTCTATCTCTTTCTATCTTTCTGTCTGTCTGTCTCTCTCTCTGTGTGTCTGTCTGTCTCTCTCTGCCTCTCTGCCTCTCTCTCTCTCTCTCTCTCTCTCTCTCTCTCTCTCTCTCTCTCTGTGTGTGTGTGTGTGTGTTTGTGTGTATGTGTGTGTAATACCTCACAGGCTTGCTACAGGATATACGGGACACGAAACTTCCTCTTATGTCCCACGGAAGTGGTTTTCAATGTGTAGTCCCTGGACTAGAGGCTTCAGCATCATTTGGGAACTTCCTAGAAATGTAAATCCTTGTGTCTATGAGTAGAGACTCATACCTCCTAAAACATACAAACATCAGCAGTTGGATCTTAGGCATCTCTTGTCAGGGTGGCCAGCTGTGTTCTGCAGGCAGCGTTCACAAGAGCTAATTATTTACCATGGGCAGAGAGTAGAGGGCTGGAGTAGAGAACACTAGCTGTGAACTGGGTAGGCCTGGAAATCCAAGTGTTCTTACCAGTGATGTCCCAGGCCTAACTTCAAGGATGCAGAGAAAAGGAATTATACCAAAGTAAGTAAGTGCCAGCCATTAGTGAACCTGGGTATAGCATGTCTACCATGTCCTGTTGCTCAGTTATGTTAGCTGGGAGTTGCTGGGAGGGAAGTCCTGGACTGAATTCCAGACTGCAAGCTTCCTAGGGATGTTCTCACCACCAGGAACGTGCTGGTGGTGTTGTCTCCAGCTGAGAGAAGCCAGAGGGTTCAGCGTGGGAAGGGAATACAGCCCTTTGAATAGAACCAAGAGTGTTCAGGCCCATGGAAAATGCAGTGGGTCTGGGATTGCATTTTCTTACGGCAAGGGATTTCCCCACACAGTGTAGATGAAAAGTTCTTAGATTCCATGTGTGCATGTGTGTGCATGGGTGGTGTGCATGCATGGATTCTGGGGGTGTGTGGGTGGCATGCATGTGTGCTCACTGTTGACCTTAATTTTTTTTCTCATGGACATTCATCTTGCAGGGCTCAGGATAGCTTCTTTCTTTAGTGTCCTCAGAGGAAAGGACATTTTAGATGTTGTCCTTGGTTACTCTTAGACTATTGGCCATTCTAGGTTGGGCACAATTTCTAGAGAATGAGAAATACTCTTTCAAAGCATAAGAAGAAAAGTCCTATCTGTCCTGACATCTTGACAGTTCTAGAAGAAAATATTTCTGCAATGTATAGATATATTAGAGAAAAACCTTATACTCACTGCAAATCATTGTGCCTCCATGTCCCTTTATTTGCTCTTGTGAGAAGAATCTCATTTGGTTTCTGAGTCCCCTTCCCACAGGGGAGGGAAATTCAGCCTGCTATTATATATCTATGTCTCAGATGCCTTGCATTCATTCCTCTTGGGCTCATCAGATTCCTTTGAGTAGCTGCTCATTATAGTTTCTCATCTGGTCCCTTCTAGCCTTCTTCTAGGATGCATTCCCAAAGAATGGTAGGGGGAAGTGTGCTTGATGTATACCTGCTGACCTGGGGGTACTCACTGGCTTCCTCATAGCTCTGTTTGTATCTGCTTGGTCACAAAGTCCATACTGCTGGGATCCATGGCTGGGAAAGCCCATAGGCTAATGCCTAAGGTATGTGACAGCCAATGTCCTGGCCAATTTGTCCTCTGTACTCCTCACTGACTCTACCAGTCCTCTGCATTTGGCCACAACTCTGTTTTTCTTTCCTCTGGTTCAGAATGTCCAGGTGATAGTCAAAGTAATTAGTAACTAGTGGGGACCCACCCAAAACAATCTGAATGGATACTGCCACATCTGTTGCTTAACTATGGTGATGTCTAGCATCAGGGAAGCTAGAGCACCAGAGAGCAGAGTTCAGGACCTTGGCAAAGTGGATATGCCCTGGTTCCTTCTTGGACCGCTCTGTTGCTTCCCAACAACACCCTCATCCAGGTCCATCCCTTTCAGCACGGCAGCCCCAGCCGTGCCCAGCCCTTACTTCTTCACTGGAAGTACAGGGGAAGGTCTGAACACTGTCCGCTGACCCGGGGAGTGAGACAAGCAGCAGGCAGTCTAGTAGCAACCTAGCATCCCTTCTGCTGATGCATCCCATCATTACTGCCTTTTCTCCCTGCTGTTCCCACCCTACTAAGAGCACCTAGCCAGACCCAGGTGGGGTTCCTAGACAGATCCATTTGTAGTGAGCAAGATGTCTTCTGCTTTTGGCTTCTTTAAGAAAAAAAAAATCAAAATTCTTCTCTGCTTGGCTTTTGGGTTTCAAACACATATTAGGTCTATCTATCTCTTTCATCTGGTACCTCCCTTTCCCATTTTCCTTGGACCCCAAAGGACCTTTCTCTTCTGCTTGTATTTCTACTGGGAAGGAGTTTCCTCCATGTCTTATCTATATCTTTCCCTCCTTTCTGAGCAGTGTGTTGTGTTTCCACTCCTGGGGCTGTCTTGGAGAACCATCAGGAATAGCTCTGAAAGTCATGCTGCCGTCACTAAAAATATGCCTTGCTCCATCTCACAGAAAAGGGCTTGAACCAGAGTTGAACTGTTTTCTGGGATCCAAGGCCATTACTGAAAACCTTAGCTGCTTTGTGCTCTTACACACTCAGGTTCTTGTTGGGACCCAGTAACATGGAGGGCAATGCTGTGTCTGCTCTTCCAGGCCCCAGATGGTCATTTGCTTTTTTTTTTTTTAAGCAATCTTTTCTTGTCCCCTTTGTTACCAGGCAGTATGTGTGCGTGTGTATTCTTCTGTCAACCATCTAATTTTCTACCACTAATCAACTCCTCCCTCACCCTCCAGGAGCTCAGACATGTTCAGTGTGTTCTTCTATAACACTTAACAAACCCTTGCATCTCCCTTTGAGTGAACATTCACCCTTTACTCCATGATAAACTACACAACCACCGATTTGTCATAACACACACATCACATAGGCCACACACTTGAGAAAGACAATTCTTCTGTGCTGTGTATTTCATCTGAGTCCCAATAATGGTTATCAGTGAATGAGTGGGCATGTTTATAGACTGTAAGATTACCTCACATGGGTTGTACCTTTGAGGAGATTCTAGAGGTTGCTGTCAGCTCAGTCAATATCCCTTACCCAGGGCCTCCCTGGGGACGGTCAGGCTGCTTCCAAGGTGACTGGTTTTCTGCAAGGAAACTAGGTGGAAACTGCTCAGCGCTCTCTCACCTAGCTGCAGAATTCACAGGCAGTGAACTCACTTCTGCTGCATTCTTTTGGCCACACGTGAGTTACTAGCCCGTCCACATTCAAGGGAGGTGAGCTGGACTCCACCTCTTGATGGCAGGCTGATGGTAGCACTACAGAAGACTTACAAGGGAGTGAAGACGTGCTCATGGACATCTGTAAGGTCACATATAGAGAGAAAGAATACCGGAGGGGGGCTTCTAAGCTGCCGCTGTGAGTAAATACATGGACTCTTGTGTTGAGAGCCTATGGCTCTTTTAACTATTCTAATCTTTTGGTCCTTGTTTGTTCTGTCTGCTGTATTTTAGACGGATATGTTTTCTGGGTAACTGGTTATTTGAATGTTTTTGTTGTTTCCCATATTTATGGTATAGGGATTGGAAGCACACGTTTCATCTGAGGGGTGTTGTGTGTGCTAGGAGCCAGACTTCAACCCCCGATGCCAGCAGAACACCTGGTCACTAGTTACAATTGCCTAGAAGTGGTCCAACAGAGGCAGAACCCCAATGCCCCGGAGACCCCCTGAGTCCTGAGCATTGGTTCTGTTCTTTGCTGCCTAAATGGCCTACTGTAGATCAGCTGACTTGGTATACTTTTTCTGATGAAGCCCCTTGACTTGCGTCTTTAGAAATGGAAGTTGTAAGCCTGACCGAGGCCTGTGCTCAGATCCAGATTAACTTTGGATCCTAGGGATTTAAACCTGGAGTGAGGCCCCATCAGCACAGCCTGTGTATTTTAGAGATGAGGAAACTCTGACTGGGGTTGTGTAATTGACTTGGTGGTTACCCAAGACTCCATAGCTGGTGATGGCAATATGAAGACAGAGACCAGTTCCGGTCTCTATTACCTGTGCTTTAGGACTCCATCACTAAGGAGTCACTCTGAAAGAAGGTACCAGAAAGCTTAGCATTCCCAACCAGCTTGATAAATCCGTATGCATTTTTCTCTGTGTACTTGAGATCATGTTTTTATGTTAAACATACTCTATAATTTGGATGTATGCATTTGGTCTTACTGATCCCATTAGGGCCACGCTACATGCATTTCTAGCATGGTAACTGGTATTACCTCAGTTCTTGACTCTGATGCTGGAAAGTTCCTGGCTATGGAGTGGAACCAAAGCAGGAACCAGGCAGAATGCAGAGGGTGGACTCTGTGAGCTCTCACTCATGTCTGCCAGCTGCATGTCCTTGCCATGTCCCTAACCCCCTTCAAGCACCGGCTTCTGTAAAATGCCAGTGAGCCCAGCCGTGTGTTGAACACGTTCTCTTTTCTACCATTGCCTTGAGTTCTTCATGTGATATGTCCGTCATCCTGAAATTTCCACCAGCTTGGGTCCCTTTTACAGATGAGGAGAGTGAAGCACCTACATGTGATGTTTCTGGCCCTTGGCCATGCCTCTGGCAAGCTTTGTGTTCCCACTTTCTGTCCCCATATGCTTTTCATTGTGGTTTTTTGTTTTTTTAAAAGACAGAGTCTCACTGTGTAGCTCTGGCTGTCCTGGAACTCGCTCTGTATACCAGGCTGTTCTCGAACTCACAGAGATTCACCTACCTCTGCCTCCCTAGTCCGGGGATTAAAGGCGTGCACCACCACCGCCCGGCTTCACTGTGTTTTCTAAAGAGTCTCACTGAGGTCCAGGATGACCACGGTGAACAAGCTTTCCATGAACAACTCCAACAGTTCTAGACAGCAAAATCTGACCAACGAATGCCAGTTAGACGAAGGCAAATTTGGGCTCTGAACTGACAGAAAAGTTTCAGACTATGAATTTGTCTGGAGATGGAAAATGCCCGTATTTTAAGGGGATAAGCTCGTGACCATCTACAGGTGATCTCAATGGAAGGAATTTTCGAGGAAGTATCGCCTTCTCCCTAGGCTTCTCCAGGTCACAGCGATGGAGGAACTCTGGTTAAGGAGTGGTCGGTGTTCATTCTGACATGATTATGCAATCAGAAACAGCACCATCATGCTGTTTGGAGGCAGAATTCCCTTTGTTCTGGGGATAAAATCTAGATGCTCTCTTTTCTATGGAGCAGCAATAATTTGTGAACAGCCCATCAAGGGCTCTAATTCCAGCCAGCACACTTGCCAGTAAAAGCTGCTGCTATCCTGTCACATATTTATCCCTCCTGAGGTACTTTTGATGTGAACATTTATTCTCTTACTAATTGTAGAAGGCTTTAGATGACGCGCGGGAGACATGTGTGGGCTTTTAGGATTTTGTTTACCACCCTGGATGTTACTAAGTGATGGGTGCTTGAGCCAATAGCTAATCAACTTGATTAATATTCAACACTGCCACCTTGCTCTGTTCTTTTGGTGGCTGTTCTGTCTGACTCAGAGGTGGGACAGTTGCCCAAAACCTCTGGGCATCAAAATCAGGATAATGACAAACGAAAGCTTAACCTTCCAGATGATTTCAGTCCTGGTACATTCAAATACAGTATAGGAGGATTTTTAAAAAACATTTTAATGGATTAAAAAAAAGAATTTTGTGTGTATACTCACCTACGGTTCCACTCAGACTATCTCTACATCTCTCTCCCAGCTCCAAGCCTTCTTTTGATAACCCACTGAGTCCAGTTAGTGCATCCTGGATGCATACGGTGTAGAGCCGGCCGCTGGAGCGTGAGAAATCTACCAGGGGCTGCGTCTCTAAAGAAAGCTGACCCTCCCTCTCTTAGCAGCCGTTAGCTGGCCAGTCGCTCATCAGCTGGCAGCGGGGCTTCATGAATCCCTCCTTCATCCACGCTGCAATGTTGACTGGCTTGACATCTGCCAGTCTTTTGCAGACAACCCCAGAGGCTAGTGAGCTCATGAGTGCAAAGTTCCTGTCACGCCCAGAAGACACAGTTCAGCAGCAGTCTTCACTGACCTCAGGCTCTTTCGATCTTTCCTTTTCCTCTTTCAAGAAGTTCCCTGAGGAGTGGCTTGATATAGCTGCCCCATTTGGAAATGAACACCCCATCGCACACTTTGGTGATTTATCTCCATAGTAACTGCCACCCACTGTGCAAAGAATCTTCTGGGATGGGGGCTGAGAGCTGCCAGTTTGATGCCATGTCTGTGCAGCCAAATAATGACCATAGGTCCTTCCCTAGACCTAGTGACTTTCCAGCCATCAGTTCTTATTTTTACTTATTTCTTCTCAGACTGTTACAATGTATTTATTCTTATATGTATTCTGAAGTATTTAGAAGTTTGATGATACCTGTAATTTTTAAGTGTATGGAAGTTTATTGGAGAGAGAGAGAGAGAGAGAGAGAGAGAGAGAGAGAGAGAGAGAGAGAGAGAGAGAGAGAGAGAGAGAAACAGTGAGTCTAGGTGAGATATACCCTGAAGTGCTCCACACCATTTTTCATTTCCGCTCTGTACCTTGTGGAAGTTAGACCGAAAGGTGATGTAATCACCTTCGTGCTCTGCGGCTGTTTGCACTGTCCACACACAGAGGTCAGAGGACAAACAACTGGTCAAAGGCACAAGACCAGTCCCCCAGGCCTGGGTGAGTACCAAGGGAGGATGGTGCCTGTCTGCTCAGGGACGGGCCATTTGACCTTCTACTTTACTGTATTCTTTCTCTTTTTACCTCATCTCCACACATGCTCCTCATGTTCACGTCCCCTGCCACGCTTTTCAGACCATCCCCATTTTCTTAAATGGAATGGGAGGCATGAAACATGATTATTTGTCTAGAAAAAAAAGAGAGAGATCAAATTATAACTGAGATGCTTGGAATGAGGCACCCTTGAAATTTCCTCCTGGTAACAAGGCCAACTCAGACTCCAGGAGAAAAATCAAGTTGCCTGTGATTTGTGTTTAGAGAAAGTAGGGCACGGGGTGTGTTTGGATGGGAGCCTCAGCAAATGGTTTCTTCGCCTCTCGGGGCCTGCCAAGGGCTCGCTGTTTCCCACACTACGACAATTTTCGTTCCAGCCTTTTATGAGGTTTTGATTATTGAAAACTGTCACTTCTATAGGCCTGTGGTTTGCTTGTCGGAAGCCACTTCCTGGGGGAAGTCACAGGGAAGCAGTTGTTTCGCTGAAGTCCAGAGAGAGAGAAGCCAAGATAACCCCTTGGCTCAGGGTGGCCCGGGGCATGGACAGAGGCTAGCAGAGCTCAAGAAGGGCAGCACTGGAGGATTTCCTTTCCTTCTGGAAACAGTTATCCTCTTGCTTGACCAGATGGACAACCTGGAGAGAACAGTCAACTCCAAATTCTGTTTGGTTTCCTGTTCAAGGAAGATACTGGAGTAGAACTCTTGTATTAGTTACTTTTCTTGCTATTGGAACAAAACAAAACCAAACCTAAGAAGCAATTGAAGTCCAATTATTTTTGGCTTCCAGTTCTAGGGGGATATAGTCTATCACGGTAGAGAGCACTTGGCAGCAAGGATGCTAAGAGGCAAGCTGGTCACATTGCATCTCCAGTCAGGAAGCAAAGAGTGACTAGGAAGTGAGGCCAGGCTATAAAACCTCAAGATCTGCCCCTGTGACCTGCTTCCTCCAACAAGCACCCACCTCCTAAAGATTCCACAGCCTTCCAACACAGTGTTGCTAGCTGAAGACTCAGTGTTCAAACACACGAACCTGGGACATTTCCCACCTAAACCACACTTCTCTGACTCCACAGCTTCATGGTTCTACGTCACATCAGCTACAGACCACGCATGAGTCAATACGACCTGACTTTTTGGTCTCAGAGCAATTTTATTCATGTTATAGACCTCTCTAAAAACCCAAGGAAAGCCTGACTCAGAAACAGTGTGAGCCTTGGGGTGGGGACTGCTTTCATCTAGCAGAGGCAACTCCTGGGATGAAAAAAGTCCCTTTCCAGAATCCTACCATCAGAAAACGTCTGATCTGGAACAAGTTGGTGTCAGAAGGAGGACTGTGGGAACAGCATCCCTTAGGCTACCTTTCAGGGCTCCTTTCCCTGGGTATTTTTAAAAAATAATTTAATAAACTCTAGACAGGTTATTTATCAGATTTGCCTACACATTATAGAAAGCTTAAGCACATAAAAGAAGGTGATCTAGGAGTCAACCCTCTTCTCATTGATCCAATACTTTCCATGAATTCTTTTAACTTGTGGTCCAAGATGGTGGCTATACTGTAGCCACCAGTGGGTGTGAATGCTGAGGACAAAAGGAAGGATGATTAGTGGAGGCTTTGTTGGGGATATTCTTTTTTTCTAACTGATAATGGTACATGTTTATGGGATACAACATGGTGTGGTACATATATATATATATATATATATATTATATACACACACACACAGATATTTGTATATATATAATATAATGAACAATTCTATGCAATTAGCATATTGATCACATGGTATAGATCTCATTTGAAAACCTCCTAGTTACTTTGGAACACACAATAAATCTTTGTTGACTACAGTCATCTGATTGATTGCACAGTTAGAGTAGTAGCATTTAGTCTTCCTGTCTGCTTCTAACTTTGTACTTGTTGACCAACTGTTTCACATCTTCTCTGTCCCTACCCCATCTCTAGAGACCACTATTCTACCTATAACTTCTATATGATCAACACTTTCAGATTCCACATACAAGGGAGATTTTATCATAAGTATCTATGTCTGACTTCTTTTGCTTGACATGATATCCCTTCTACCTATGTTGATGTAAATAGAAGAATGTATACTTTAAAAAAATAACCAAACAGTATTCCATTATGTAAATATATGCTAGATATTTTTTCTTTGTTCGGACATTGAGTTGACTCCAAATCTTGCTTATTGTGAATAAACACGAGTGTCTCTTTGAATACTGATTTCATTTCCTTTGGATAGATGCCTAATAGTGGGGCTGTGAGATTCATAAATATTATTTTAAGGGACCTCCCCAGGAAGACTACACATTTCAATTACATTGGCCCACATTTTCAGGCTACACCTCAGGTAGGATTTCAGTCATAAATATTCCCTGGTCCCTTCCATGGCTGCACACTGTGAAGCCGAGAGGCTTGTAAACACGACACAGCTTCTGACCTGAAGGTTGTTGCTGCCCATGGAGAACCAGGCAAAGAGCAAGCACAACAGAGGCCATGGATGCTCCCATAATTACCCTGCTGCTGTGTAACTCTTTCCTTGAGTCCGTGACTTGCTGAGGCCAGTGGAATGTGGGCCAGTGAGAAAGGGCCGGTTCCAAGCACAGCATTGCTGGCTTCTGCCCGCACTGCTCTGCCATTCCTGAGAATGGGTGTTTACTGCTTTAAGGATGCCGAGAGAAACATGGAGCCGACTGGGACTGCGCCTGTGTCTTGGCGTCATCCTCAGCCCTGCCTGGGCTTGGCTAGTTAGCCTCTTCATGACATCAAGACTTGTGAGGCAGAGCAAATGATCACCAGCATTGGGGATAATCTGCTAAGCTGCCTTGCTATAGCAACGGTTAGCTGGTATAACCAGCAGTTGTGTGGTATAGTGTGAGAAGGGCCACAGGGAGATTTAGATGAGCAAATGGTGGACCGTTCTTAGGGGAGGAATGCTTCATGAACTTGTATATGATATTCACTTTTTGGATACTCATTCATTCAAGATACTCTTGCCCTCTCCCCCAATACTTCAGATCAGGAAGTTAGCAGTGTGTAGAGTCTCTAAGTGCAGGTCAGAATTGTGTAAAGGAAAAGTCACTCTCCAGAGAACTCATTTGTTCCTCGGTGTCTATGGGTCATTGACTTAAGGATCTTCTAGATACTGAAGACTGAGGATTCTCAAAGTCCTTATAAAAGATGGTACAATATCTGTTTATGAGTTGCATAATCCTCCTGTATACTTTGAATCATATCTATGTCACTTATGACATCAAACACAAAGCAAATGTTAACTGTGTAGTTGTTATAATATCTGGCTTAGGGAATAACAAGAACTATGTCTTTGTATGTATAACAGAGATGCTGAGAAAGAATAAGAAAGGCCAAGTTTCCCAACCATGTTTTCTTACTTTAAAAAGTAGTCTTAGCAAATAGGCACTTCAGATACAATACCATTCTGTGAAAGAGAGGGAAGGTGGGAAGAAAAGCCCTGAGTACAGGCCTTTATGAAGTATCAGGACTCTCTTCTGTCATGGGTCTGTATGGGTACAAGTCTCCAAGCCCCCTAGGTCTATAACTCCCTAACTCAGACAGGCAGACTCACTCCCCAATCTGGTACCTCACCAAAGTCTGTCCTCTGTTCAGATTCCTCCTCCTCCCATACAGAAGGCTGTATTTGGGAACGCAGCAAAGATGTGTAATTATTTTTTCAAACCCCCTTTTCTGTTGGAATTTAGAAAAAGCAAAACTCTCTAGAAAGGAATTCCAGTCGCATGTCTTGAAGCATATCTCTGAGAGGGCACAGGGATCTAGCTGCTTGCTGACTGCAGGTTGGAGTCATCTGGGGCGTGGGGTGGGGAGAATGAATACTGATTTGGGGAACTCTTTCAACTGCAATTTCTCAGGGTGTTAGGTACTTTTTGAAAGCTTCCAGGTGATTCTAGGACACAGCAATGCTGAGAAACATGAATCCAAGTGGGGACTTCCTGAGAAGACACCTGTGAATCAGAATCTGGGGCACAATAGTCTCCTCACTTACCATGTGCTAAGCGAGTTAGTTAATGCACGGCAAGTCCTGGTTAGACGCCTCTGAAGACACCAAGGGCTAAGGGGTAAAGGGCTGTCACCTCCACTCACGGTTTCCATGTACTTCAGCAGGACCATCTTAGTAAAAATGCTTGGCCCTGCTTCCAAGTACAATATGCAATCACACTGACATTCCAGCTTTCAAGTTTTGAGGTGTTTCTTCCTCTTTGACCACCTACCCCCTTTACCCCATCTCTAATGAGACTGAGGTCAGGAAACCAGCTAATACTCTACCCCAGGCAAGATAATCAGTCTCCATCTTTGGAAATGACAAATCGAGACAGAGGAATGATCAAGGTGCAGGTAGGTCTCCCTTTCAGCAATGGATATGACCCAATGTTAAGACAGGTTTGGAAACTTCTCAGAGAGTTTGACTTTTGTCTTGCCTTGGAGGTGTGTTACTACCGCACTATGGACCAGCAACCAACACGTGGCCACATAGATAATGTTCAGCGACCCAGAGAAGATGTAGTTCTCTATGTGGGTCCCCACTGAGACCTGGAGAATTCCACTTTGGAGCTAGGCAGAGAACAGAATATCACATGACCCATGTTTCTGAAAGACTGAAGGGCTTTAAGGTCAAGCCTGTTCCACTACAATCAGGTTAGGCCTTCTTGAACCTTTATCCGGGCACTCCTGAAAACAGGCCAACACTGTCTCAAGCTCAGTGGAAAGAGGGGCTTCAGTAGCTACCCATCTTATGACACAGGCTGCCCCAGGTTCTTACAGGAAGCTACACAGCTTGAGGCTGACTCTGACCCTTTGTCAGCTCTGGTAGAGGCCTTTAAGGCTTATAACCACAGAGTAAGTGGAAGGTGTGAGAAGAATAGGAGATTAGAGAAACCTGTGAAGCTCTGGCTTCCCTGACTTGACTGCTACCTCAGGGCAACCCCACACGGTCCCGGAAGATCTACAGCCAGCTCCAATAGGAACAGGGACACCAGGTCAGACCCAGGGTGCTACTGTTAAAGGAAGGGAGTCTGCTCTCTCTGGTCGCCCCAGAGAGGGCAAGCTGAGTGGCATCCCACACTAAGCCCAAGCTCAGGTCTGGTCCCCTAAGGGGGGATGTCACCACCTGGACTGAAGAGGCTCTACCACCTTCCCCACAGAATCACTATCACACCAGCAGAGCCTTGACTTGCATAACCCTTGACGGGCAAACAGGGAAGCAGTTTTATTGTCAATAGAGTTTCTTGTTCTATCCTAACCCAACTTCTTGGCCCTCATTCCAATATCAGCTGCCCGATGATGGGTGTTAAGTGGGCAGCCTAAGGTAAGGAGTTTTACTTTCCTTCCGGTGGGCACCTGCTTTGATTTCTCTTTAGAGAGAATGGATAGTAGGTTTCTGTAGAGCCGGAAGAGTCTTCGTCAGCCAGCTTGCTCTGATGATCCCAGTTCTAAATTCATAGACACTCCTAAAAGACAGTCTATGAAAATATATCTTGGCTCTGGGATTGCCAGTGGGATTTCTTGGACATGGACTCCATAGACCCCACCCTTGTCCATGAAGATAAAGGGGAGCACCATCTCGGGTCCCTGGGACCCAATATTTATCCAAAATTGGAATCTCTTCAGAGCCACAATCGTGCGTGCCTTCTCACGGTGTGATGAGGACCCACAGGTAGCTACTGCGCTTCCTCAGGGTTGGGGACAGCCTCCATCTATTTTGGCAATGCTTTGGCCAAACTACTAAGAAAATTATTCTAAGAAAGGGGAGTAGGCTGCAAACAGAGATAAGAGTCTTTGTTAGGGTCCAGGAGACAATTCTGTGCTCCCCAGGTATGGCAAACTATAGGTTTCTAACCTGTACCCACCCTCAGGAGAGGCATCAGGACCACATGTCACCAGGACAGTCGAGGAGCGATTTCTATGCCTCTGGCCTTTGAGTGGCCAGAAACAGATAATGTCAGCTGGGAGCTGTTAAAAGTCTCAGCAGATAATAATCTTGAGGGTGGAGGGTGGGACCAGAGAGATGAAAAAAGTGCTGATTTCTCAATCTCGCTTTCTATCTTTAATGAGAACCAGGCTCTGCGGGATCACGCTATTTAAGCCATTTCCCTCACAGAGGGACTTCAGTTCTGAGCAGTCCCGGGTGTCCAAGGCAAGCATCTCTGTTTGTATAGGCTTCCATCCTGCCCCTTCAGAGTGATCCGGGGACTCTAGCCTGTGTTCTGCTCTCTTATGCCTACCCGAACATAATCCCTACCAAGGCCTCCCTCAGATGGAGTTGCTTGCCTTCTTTCTACCTTGAACGGAGCAGAAGAACCCACAGCTGAGGAGGCATTGTAGCTTCCTGTGAGTTGTGGCCCTGCCACTGGCAGGGCGAACAGGTAACAGAAAGGGCTGAGTGGATGGGTAATAATGAGAGGCATCCCTGTTACTGATTTTCCATCCATGATCTGTTAAATCTGACCACATGGAACCAGGAAAAGCTCCATGACAAGTAAAACCTGAGGATCTTTTGGCTTCTAGTGATTTGTTGAATTGTTCAACAAGCGAGTTGGGGTTCAGTAGGACAGTGACTAAAATGAAGGGAGTCTTCATCGACATAGAGTGTGTGTGTGTGTTCAATGAAGAATTGTTGCAGAAGACCACGGAGCCAGAGAGGAGGATGTGGAGGGTGGCCTGGGGTCAGAAAGTGGTGCAAGGTTCATGCTGAGGGTGAGGAGGGGCCTCACGTAGAGAGTGGTGTGTGGGCACACGCCTGGAGGAGGAAAGAGTGCAAACAATGGCCCAGGGCTGGAGCTGCGGAGGTGCATTTCTGGAGAGACAGACACTTGGGACCTGAAATTTCCATTCCAGGTAGGTCTGTGGGAGGTGCCTGGGCTTTTAATGTCAGGCATGTTCAGAAATACAGCCACAGGGAGACAGATACAAATAGTTTGAATTTTCTTATTCAAAAATCTCTAGACCAAATGTTCCCATTGTCAGGTGCAGTTTCAAGACCCTGTTCTGTCCTCCACCTCCCACCCACTGCCCCAGGACCATCTTCCCATGGAAACTCACACTCCTACCAATGCCTCTTTCTCCTCTTGTAGGCTCCGAGAGTCCCGTGCCCCCGGGAAGTTGGTGCGGACAATGTTCATCTTGTGTGTGTTGGTGACTGGGGTCTCTGCTCTCACCACTTCATCAGTGGTGCACACAGAAGGGGTTTCTGGATCTCCCATTTCATCAGAGAAGCACACAGGTAAGAAACAACCACTTCAGCTGGGAAGGGGTTGGACCCAGTGTGTCTGGGGAACACAGTTCTCCAATGGGGTTCTGCTCACAGACAGCAAACTGTAAATATTTAGATCATGGCCGATCGATCTGCCCTTATTCAAAGATACATTTGTTATGGAGTTTGAGACCCCTAGAAAAAGACCACAAACTTAATCCAGGTTGGAATTAGTTAAGTCTATTGAAGCTGTTAGCAGGACAGGAATCTCTGGGCCAAGCTCAAGCCTGCTGCTCCAAGGAGGGTAAGGGAAGAGTTTTTAAAGATGAAAACTGCAAGAAGACCTTGAGTATCTGCACAGGCAAGCAGAGAGTGTTCTGCTCCACCAAGATTAGGTAATCAAGGTGACCGCAAAATAGTCCTTGAATGTCTGCATAAGAAGGTTGCAGAAGCAAAAAAAAAAAAGCAGTCAGTCATATCATAAAAGTCATGGTCATGGGTGTATATTTCTGGGTGAGATTCACTGAGTCAGGGTTACTGAGAATTTATCTTCCAGGGACTGGAGTCAGAGACAAATGGCTAGTGGGTATCAAAGGTGGAAGCTTAGCATAAAAAAGTTTCTTTTGATCACAACCAATCTGTTTTATCTGTATTTATATAGTTCAACTTTTAATATCAACAAATGAAAAAAATATGACCATGTATTTAAATCTTTAAAAACGATTTAAAATTTTGTTTTTATTTGTGTGTGTGTGTGTGTGTGTGTGCGCGCGCGCGCGCGCGCTTGCGTGCGTGTGCACATGCACCCATGTGTGCAGGTGCCCTAGAAGGCCAGAAGAGAGTGTCAGATCTCCTGTAACTAGAGTTACAGATGGTTGTGAGCCTTCTGATGTAGATGCTGAAGAATGGCACTCTAGCCCCCTCCCCTCCCCCCCCCCCCATTTTAAAAAAATCATATTGTGAATCCAATTTAGCTGCCTCCTCAGGATGAAAATTGAAATTGATGGTCCCCAGTTATCATTTGGGGAGTCTAAAGCATAGAAACAGGGGGCACTGCTCATGGGACCCGGGGTGCAGGTCATTTTGTTGGGAACACACAGAATCTTACATAGATCACATTGTGTATCCTTCTGTTGGGGCCTCCCTCAGTTTGGGGGCTTGCGGTTTGGTGATGTGAGCAGGTTTGGGACCTAAAGTCTACTATCTCTGACCATCAGTGCCTGGAGACAACTGCCGATTTCGTGGCAGGGATTTCAAAGCTGAATTCAGGCTGGAAGGCGAGCCCGTGGCTCTGAGGTGCCCCCTGATATGGCCTCATTCGGATGCCTCTGCCAGCTCCCACACCCTTCTGACCTGGCGTAAAATGAACTCCTCTCAGCTGGTCCCAGGAGATGAGGCAAGGTTGTGGGTTGAGGATGCCACCCTCTGGGTTGTGCCAGCAGTGCAGCAGGATTCTGGTACCTACATTTGCACATTCAGGTAAGACACTCTGGGACTGGGGCAGTGTGGCTCCAGACATTGGAGTCCAAGGTTTCCAGCATCACATGATGGTCTCCTTGGTGTCCCTGCAGAATCCCTGTGCCCAGTAGGATTTATTTATTTATTTTGTTAACTTGACATGAGCTAGCTTCATGGAGAAAGGAAACTCCATTGAGGAATTGTCTCCATCAGATTTCCTTGTAGGCAGTTAATGTGGGACACTTTTTGATTAATGATTTATATAGAAGGGCCCAGCCCACTGTCTTAGTCAATGTTCTATTGCTATGAAGAGACACTATGACTATGGCAACTTTTATAAAAGAAAGCATTTAATTGGGGCTTACTTATAGCTTCAGAGGTTCTAGTCCATTATCACCACAGTGGGAAGCATCATGGCATGCAGGCAGACATGGTGCTGGAGAAGTAGCTGAGAGTTCTACATCTGGATCCACAGGCAGCAGGAAGAGACCCTGGGACTGGCTTAGGCTTTTGAAACCCCAAAGTCCACCCTCCAGTGACATACTTCCTCCAACAAGGCCGTACCTACTCCAGTACGGTCATGTCTCCTAATCTGTCTCAAAATAACACCATTCCCTAACAACCAAGTTTTCAAATATATGAGCCTCTGGGGGCCATTCTTTTTCAAACCACCACCCTCACTGTGGGCAATGCCAGCCCTGGTCTGAAGGTTCTGGATTGTGTAAGAAAGTAGTCTGAGAAAGCCATGCGGTATTCCTCCATGGCCTCTGCTTCAGTTCCTGCCTCGACTTCCCTTCATGATGGACTGTATAAGCTGTGAGCTGAAATAGACCCTTTCCTCTCCAATTTGCTTTTAGTCATGATGTTTATCAGTGATAGAAAGCAAGCCAGGACATTATTATAGCTCCCTCCTTCCCTCCCTCCCCTCTGTGGTGTATTTGATCTCTGCTCAAATGTCACCTCTCTGGAGAGAACTCCCCAGTCATGTTAGCTGGCACAGCATTTGGTTCTCTCTCCTTACCCTCATGTTATTATTATTATTATTATTATTTTCTGATGAAGTTTTCCCTACCAGGGGAACATGACATTTGTCTACCGTCAGAACATGAGTCCCAGAAAGATGGGGACCTGCTTTGTGCTCTTCACCGATGACTCCACATGGCAGAGAAACGAGACATGAATGGGATGTCCCAAGGAGAATTTTAAAACAGGATGGAGTCTTAGAAGTAGATGAGTCCAGTTGACTATTACATAGATAAGGGAAATCCATATGCATGGGAAGTTCTTCTGGGGCAGGAGGAGGGGATACACCATGAATCTGGACCAATATTCCCTATTTTATGTCCCCATTGCTTTTGGAAAAAGTTGTTGTAACATACATATAACATAGACCCTACCATGTCAACTATCTTTAAGTGTGCAGCTCAAGCAAGTTAAGTACTTCCATACTGTTGCAAAACCATCATCATCGTTCACCTCCAGAACTTCCTCTTCTTCCCAGACTGAAGCTTGGTCCTCATTAAACTGCAGCTGTCCATCTGTTCCTCACCTCCAGCCCCTGACAACCACGATTCTACCCTCCGTCTCTATAGATCTGCCTCTGTAGATGCTCCATGCAAACATTACAGCCCATGTCTGAATTCCCTCCCTTTTCAAGGCTGATCGTTGCTGTTTTATGGTGCAAACATCCTACTGTCTGTCTGTCCATTTGTCCTTCCGTGAACACTCAGATGTGTTCTGCTTTGTGCCTATCTTCAGTAACACCATTATGAATAACTACACAAGCTTTTGGTCATGTTTCTGGATCACCTGGCAATTTATATCTGTTCTTACTATTTTTTTTAGGAACTACCAATCTGTTTTCCACAGCAGCACATTGACTTCCATCCCCACAGGGGTCCTGATGATCTCCATTCTTGGCAATGCTGGTTGCTTTTTATTTTTCACAGTGCTGTTCTAATGTGTGTGAAATGGTGACTCATGTCCTTGATTGTAGTTTCCTGGGGTTTCAGCTCTCCATGTCTTTCTTGGCCACTTGTGTATATTTCTTGGAGAAATGGCAACTCAAGCTACTCAAGTCCTTGCCAGTTTTGAGAACGGCACTGTTTATTGCTTGCTATTGAGTTGAAGGAGTTTGGGATGTCTACACCTTATTAGCTGTATGACTTGGGGATACCTTATCTTACTCTCTGGCTTGCTTATTCACTCCATCGATAGTGTCCTTTGCAGAAATGCATTTATATTTTGGTGAGTTCTAAATTATGTACTTTCCCCCCTATTGTTTGTGTTCTCTGGGGTTAGGGAATCACAGATGAATTCGAAGTGATAAAGCTTTCCCCTGCATTTTCTTCCTACATGATATGTTCTTCCTATGTGTTTAATTCCTATGTTTCAGGTGCCTGGTACGTTTTTGAGCTAATTTTTGCATGCGATGTGAGGCAAGGGTCTGGCCCTGGTTTTGCATGGGGCTTTGCTCCTTTCTCAGCACCATTTGTTAAAAAGATGGCTCTTCCTTCAGTGGTTGGTGTTGATGTACCCTGCTGCTTCTTGAAGGGTGAAGTTGTTGGCTGCACGTTGACGATCTTAATCATTGCTGGTACAGTTCTTCTGAAAGGGTTAGGACACACCCTTGACCTGACAGGAGAATCGCCTTCCCTCTCCAGATGGCTACTTCTGTTCCCCGGCCTCTGCTTACTCCACCCACCTGCTGGCTTTAGAGACCTTCTAGATTTCATTAACTCATTTATGGAGAGATCGCCCAGGATATTGACACTTAGAAGGAGGTCCAGACAAGCTGGTGTTCTTAGCAGGAATGGAGGAAGCTCAGACAACACCAGACCCAGTCTGAGGTGGGGTGTGTAAGAAACATGCATGTGTTCATGGCATTGAACATTCTTTCAGATCAAATCCAGCTTGGCACTATGGTCTGTGTGGCTCACTCCCCCTATAAATAACTTAGAGACGGGTTTAGACCTGTCGACTCTTGCTGAGGAAGCAGGCCAGGGATCTCTTATTCCTTGTATTGGGGAAATGGGAACATCTAATTTTGCAGCTTCTTTTCTGCTAGGTTTTCATTTGACTTTCTCTGAGGAATACTCCCAGGAAAATTAGGAAGTGTAGTAGAAAAAAAAAAAAAAACAACAACTACTGAATCTGGAATCAGACATAAATGGGAATTTTAGCTGCCTACCTCCCACCCCTACCCTATATCCTGACACTCAAGTCTCAGTTTTCTCCCCCCTTGAGAGCTTTGTTGGGAGGGTTGAATACGCTAACCGCAGCATGGGAAGGATCTGGTGTACGGAGACTCCTGGTCTTTGACCAATAGGAGCATGGAGCCCCTGCAGGGCGACTGCCTAGAGGTACAAGTGTTAGGGAGGGGTGAACAGAAGCATGTTGGCCTTGTAGTTAGTTTTTATGCTAGATTAAGAGTTATAGCTAATGCCCTTATTTTTTGCAGGGAAAAGGGGAGCACTGAGATTAAGGTGGGGTGGTGAAGACCTCGGTGTTTAAGTGCTCCTTGCCTGGGGGAATGTTTGCCTTCTCTTCCAACTGTGTAATACTGGGCTTCAACCAGAGTGGAAATCTCCAGCCACTGCTAGAACAAACTTTAGCATTTACAGTTCCAGGACACGAGTCTGCCCGGCTCTTCTATGTTTGTGCTCTTGCTATTGGCAACTTACATGACCTTTCTCTCTCGCTCAGAGTAGTCAAAACAATGTTGCCAGGACAAACAGTCCTCAGCCTTAATGTTTTGCCCAAGGGGGAAATAATGGAATGAAAAAAATGGAAAAATAGAAAAAAAACTGGAATAAATACCAGATCAATAATACGAACAAGCTTGGGACTTGCAATATGTCTGGCAAGCTTGGGTTCTAGAGACTTCTCGTAGTTTATGGGATTTCCAAGAGCATTTGATTTTTGCCTTTTAGTAGCTATAGAGACTTAGAAGATTACTTAAATTTGAACTTAATTTACTTTAGTTGAAAACACTATAATAATATGTACATACACATATATATGGTTAATTTAAGGTTACTTAAATGTGTACTTAATTTACTTTAGTTGAAAGCACTGTAATAATCATGACTCTCATAAATATTACTCACCTGATGATCACTTCGCTAAAACTAGCTACTGCGAGCACTCTCCAGACTTCTCATTTGCCTCTCTTCAATTTGTAATGTGATGATTCATTGGACAACTTCATACACATATTTACTGAATGGTGGTTGTTTTCATTCCCCATTACTGTCCTTCATCCCCCTCTTTTTTTCCATTGAAATCCCTTTTCTTCCCCCAAATCCTCTTCCAACTTTGGTGTCTTTTTGTGTGCACGACCCATTATGTTTAATCGTGGTTGCTTGCATAAAAGCATGAGTGGGTCGTTACTTACTAGTGGAACATGGGAAATTTATCAGTGGCCGCACCATTGGAGAAAAGGACAGCTGCTTCCCTTGGGACCCGTTCATTGCCCACAGTTCTTCTTCAGTGAGGGGTGGGCCTCAGGAGCTCCTCCCCAGTGCACTGTGCAATTGTAACCAGCCCGATCTTATACAGGTGACCACAGCTGCTGCAAGTTCATGGACACAGTGGCTGTGTCACTGCTGTTTCGCGGCATTACCCCAACCTCAGGGTCTTAACATTCTTTCCATCTCTTCTTCTGCAGTGTTCTCCGAGTCTGGGTGCTATGAATGTCCTGCTTAGGGCCAAGCTCCATAGTCACCTCTTCTTTACACTTGTACCAGCATTGAGTCTCTGTGTTGCCACTCACTGCAAAAGGAGGCTTCTCTGATGAAGGCTGAGAACAGCGTTCATCTATGGGTATAAACATAAATATTTAGAAGGCAGTTTGACATCATGCCCATTTACAAAACAAGAGTAGCAAGTTTCCTCGTAGGACCTATGACCTCTCTAGCCTTGGAGAATAGGCTTATGGAACCAAGCATGCATTTCCTCCTGTGGAGGAAGCCTCCGATCTAACCAGAGAGCAGCTGGTTAGCTCCATAAGAGCCATGCCATTCTTAGATCAGTGGGCATATCTTGCCAGACAGGAAGCTGTAGCTTATGGGGTCCACAGCCAGTTAGACTGGTGGTGACTTTTCTCCTCCCACAGTTTGCAAAGCACTCTCTGGCACTGCGAAGGCTGGCCAGTGGGGAGGGAACTTCCAGCATAGATCCAGCTTGATTTCTCAATGCCCTTCAAATCCCAAGTGTGATTACTCATTTTTTTTTTTAAAGTGGGAGTTAACATTCTGTATTTTCTTTGTGCATAAATTGCCCATCTAATTTAATTTTTCTTGGTTTTATGTTTGTAATTCCTTTTTAAAGCTTTCATTCAGTTAAGTGATTATCAAATCTCTCATGTATATCTGTCGTATGTTATTGCTTCTTTGGATGTATACTGTTAGATTTTCTTGTGAAAGTAACTTTTATACTATATTTACAGTTGATTCTCATGGTCTCAGTTGATGTGTTATTCATCTTAAGTAGCTGTTCATCTTAGGGTCTTAGCTGATACAATTATATTTTTTCTGTTTTAGTTTGTTCCATTTTTTTGGATGGTGCAAATTAAATGCAGAGCCTTATCCACACTAAGTGCATGCATGCTCTACCACTGCTCTTGCTTCTAATCCCTTGTTCTTCTATTTTAAACATTAAATTTATTAATCTCTTCTATCCTTCATCCATTTCCCCTCGTATTTCCAGCAATGTTTTTGCCTACCCCTGGCCTTTTCTCAGTTCTAAGGGCTTGATGGAATCACAATAGTAGGGTTATGGGTGGGGCTGACAAACACGTAAAAACATCTTACCAAATTACTTGTGTGTTCCTCCCCCCCACCCCCGTCATGCATTTTTGTTCGTGTCTTTTAAAGCTCAAACACGAAGTTCTCAGCAGTTTTCTGAAACTAGAAATCAGTTGGTAAAGGATTCCTCGGGAAGGAAAGAGGTTTTTCTTTAATGGAGACAGTGGTTCTTGGGAAACCATCTGTTTCGGCATGGTTCCTTGGATCATATCCAGGCTGGGTTCAAGGTTCTCAATTTTTGAATCCCTTTGGAGAAGACTTGGGGGTTTCTTAGTGTCCTGGGCTCTGGAATGAAGCTTCTGTAGGGCCCTTCATGAAAAAGCACAGGACACACAGCTTCTTTATCGCAGTTAGGATGTGAAGCTTTTTATATCCCAAGAACTTAGAGCAATCGGGAGTTAAGCAATAGTCATCAAGACAATGCAGGCAGGGTTGAATGGGGTGGGGAGTTGTTCTCACGTGCATTAGCTTTTGTCCTTCTGTCTGGCCGTTCATTGCCTCTTTCTTTTCTTTTTTTTTTTTTTTTCTTGATAAACAATTAGAAACACATCTCACTGTGAGGAAATGTCCGTGGAACTCAAGGTGTTTAAGGACACTGATGTGTCTCTGCCACTTGTCTCCTACTTGCAAATCTCAACTGTCTCAGCCACCGGGTTACTAGTGTGCCCTGACCTGAAAGAATTCATCCCCAGCAAAACTGGTGGAAGAGTACAGTGGTATAAGGTATGCTTCAAAACGTGTCCGCCACTAAAACATGTCTTACAGCCCATAGGACACATACGCAAAACCTGTTTGAAGACAATACATCCATGTAGACACACATACACTTCCATGTTTAGAATTATAATATTAATTAAAATGGTGGTGATTAGTATTGTCTGGTTTTTCTGTGGTTTGAGTAAGGTTCATGTAGATAGACTTATGAAGTGATTCCAGGGTAAATAGCTGCAAAAGAGCTTTTGACTGTTAGGACACAGCCATACCATCAGGTCATGGATTGTCTGTGTACCACTGAACAGTTGTGACAGAGACCAGGTAGACTGATGGCTTTAAAACATTCCCATCTGTCTCTTATCTGAAAGAACTTGCCAACCTCTGATCTAGATCATAGAGTGATGCTGAGAAGTCTAGTATTCGTTTAGTCATTGATAAGAATTGGTCCTTTAATCAATAGGTTAACCAGTTGACTAGTATTATAATGACAAAATGCACATGTGTGCATGGGCACACACACATTTATACATGTCACAGCAATTCAATACTGTAAACTTTAAAATGTTTTTCTGAAAGTAGTTTGTGTACAAGCCTGGTGAGCTGGAGAGGGCCCTCGCTAGGTTTAGAAAGAGTGATTGCAGGAAGCACCTGGCACGGTACTTACTTCTATCCCATGTTTAGTAAAGGGGGCTAGCATGACGGCATTAGCAATAGCTGCTCCATCCGTGGTCATGCTGAGCATTTCTGAGTATGTACTATGATGAGCATGTTCCAACCTCAATAAATAGCTTAACGCGGTAGGAACTGCTCATCTCTTTCCTTTACAGATGACAGGAACAGAAGAAACTGACCCAAAGTCTCAGTTTGCAGAACAACTGTGATATCATGCCCTGTGTCCATGTTTGTCTATTCATGCTAGGAGCTGTAAAATCCTGTCCTTTAATGAAGTGTATTTGACGACAAGTCACTGGCTGTCTCAGACAAGTCATTTGTCTGTGTTCCACCCAGAGTGTGATTGTGATGTCACTCAAGGTTATGTTTGATTACTAAAACCTTTGAGTTTTGATCACATTTTCTTTTTCCCTCTCTCCCTCCCTCTCTCCCACCCTCCCTTCTTCCTCAGCCCCTCTGCCTCATTCCTCCTCCTCCTTTCGACAGGGTTTCTCTATGTAGCTCAGTCTGGCTTCAAACTCATAATCCTCCTGTCTCAGCTTCTCCAGTGCTGAGATTACAGGTACACAACAACATGCATAGGTTTATCATGGTTTAGAAAGCAATATTCTTGAGGACATGGTATGCTGAGGATTGTTCTCACCCTGTATACTTCTCCTGTTTTACTGGAGGCCTTGCTCTCGAGGGTTCTGTTTGCAGGGAACCTACCGGACTCCGTGTCCATATGAGAAGACGGACCCCAGCTCCCCTGTTTATTTAATTAAAAATGTTCTCTCTTGTAGTAAGTCCTGAAATTGAAATGATTTTTAAAGAAATTCCTGCAACATGCTCCCTTCCCATCCTTGTTCTTCGGGTTTTCATGTTAGATCTTAAATATATTTGTACTTAAATGGCCTAAAATAAGTTAATCTTAAAAAAAAATCAGATGGTAACAGATTCCTTCTCCTAAACTGGGTATGGGGGCACATCCATATCCTCCCAGAATCCAGAAAGCTAAGGCAGGAGAATTAGGAGTGTAAGGCCAATGTGGGCTACATGATAAGATCCTGCCTCAAGAAAAAAAAAAAATCATTTTCCTAAAAATTCAGCTAAAGGTGTTCCCCAAAGACAAAATTGTCAATGTAAACATGTACCAGGGAAATTCTTGGGTTGTAGGCTCTACATTGATTGACAGTGATGATATGATCCGAGTGCTTGAGAGTTACGTTATTCTATGATGTAACTTTATTATACATTTCCCCTCAAGGGCTCTGTCCTCTTGGATAAAGGCAATAAGAAATTTCTAAGAGCAGGGGACCCCACACGCTTGCTGATAGCCAACACATCCATGGAAGACGCGGGCTATTACAGATGTGTTGCGACATTTCTCCACAAGGGCAAGGAATACAACGTCACTAGGAGTATTGAACTCCGGGTCAAAGGTAAATACTTAACCACTGAGGTACCTGCCATGCCTAGAAGCAGCATAATGAGAAAAAATTCAGAATCACATAGAAGCCCTGGAATGTCTTTGGCATAAAGGAAAAGAAAAACGTGTGTGTCAACTAGTCTAAAGGTTACTAAGACATGTGCAAGATACTTTGAACAGTATCTACCAGGGAGTTCTGAGAGAAGGAGAATTAATTCTTCGGCAGGTAAAGGGTTAAAGTGGGTATTTGAAAATGGCAAGCCTAAAACTCACCACTAGAGGAGGCCAAACCCAGGTGTCCTTCTGGAAAATGGAAGGTGCAAACTGAGCCGGTCAGGACACACTTGCCATGCCCTAGTATATACTTCTAAGGTCCAGAGATTTTACTGTGGTGGTTCTCAGCCTGCCGGTTTGACCCCTTTGGGGGTCACGCATCAGATATCCTGCGTATTAGATATTTACATTAAGATACGTAACAGTAGAAAAATTGCAGTTATGAAAGTAGCAATGAAGTTGTGTTATGGTTGGGGGTCACCACAACATGAGGAGCTGTATTAAAGGGTCTCAGCATTAGGAAAGTCGAGAGCTGCTGTTTTGCTGGGTTTTTGGCCAGAGTGCTATGCATGGACATGGCCCGTTCAAAGTGCCCTGGCTGTTGTCTGTGGAGTATATGTCTAGTGGCCCTTCGTTCAGGTTGAGCACTACCTGACTGAAAGTTGACCGCAAAAACCTGCAGAATCTTAATTTTTTTCCCCCAAAGAATTGGCATGTTTGCACTGGCATAATGAAATATATTGGGGATAGGTACAAGTTTAAACATGACATTGGTTTATGCTTCACATATATTTTTACGCATAACCCAAAAATAGTTTGATGTGATGTTTTATTATTATTTTTCTTTTTGAGACAGGGTCTCAGGCTGTTCTTAAAATGACTATGTGGTCCAGGGGCTATAGCCTGGCTTCTAACTAGAGAACCTACTGTAGCCTTCCCATGTTGAGATTACAGATGAACGCCACCAAGATGGCTATCACAGTATTGTAAATAACTCTGTGCATAAAACCAAGTTTCACAGTATGGAATTTTCCATGCATGGCATTAATTAGTGCCCAATAAATTTCAGATTTTAGAGTACTTTAGATTTTGAAAACCTGGAGAAGGGATGCTCAGCCTATACCAGGATAGATTATACGTAAAAAGAATGTGGTAGGCCGGGTCAGGCAGCATTTAACAGCCGCTTCATGTCCATCCCACCTCTTCCATGCTGGAGAGGAAGCTAAGTGAGAGGAGAATAAAATTTGTGAGCCACAGACTCTGTCCTGGAGAATATGCAGCATTTCTTTATACTGAGGAGCAGACACAATTCAAGTCTTTAATTAAAGGTGGACTTCAGAGAGCTTTGGAAACATTGGGGGTTAAACAAGTTCTGTGAAGGGAAAATAACTTCTCTCACAGAACCCAGAGATTCATTTGTATCATAAAGAATATCTTATCCTCCATGAACCCAAGCCTCTGGGTTATCCTTTTTTTTTTTTCCCCTGTCCTGTGAGAACTCCTTGCTAATTTCAAAGTAGTGCTTGAGAACATTCTTCATGGCTTGTTTGTGTGATACTGTGTAGAAACACTAGGGGGCGGCAGACCTGCACTTTGTACTGAGCTGTGAAACTGGGGAGGCTCAGTGGTTCTCAAATGGTGACCTTGAACCAGAAGCAGCAAGGTCACCTGAGTACACCTCCCACACAGAATCTGAGTAGTCCCCACGCAGAAGAATCTAAGGTCCTGTGCAGATCTGCTAAACTGGAGCTTGGGAGTTGAGGCGCTGAACTCTGCATTTCCCAAGCCCTTCCCCCTCAAGGCCTTGCAGGTGCACCCTCAAGCTGGGGAACCATCCCTGAGGCTGGTCTTTCTTCCTTGATTGTCCCAGCCTTGTTATAGGTAACAATGCCACTTTCCCAGTGGAGAAGCCATCTGCCCCTTAAGTTGCACTGTCCACTCAGCAGGTGCTCATTTCAGTGCTCTTTAGCAGATGAAAGGGGACTCTTGAGGCCAGTTGAGGGATGGCTTCCAACCCCTCCCTCCCTCCCCAGCTGTCCTTTCTGCTCCATGTCAGGTGCCCAGTTCCTCAAGCTGGTTCAAATCCCTCAGAGGTCCACTCCAGCCTCCCTAAAGAGTTTATCTCCTTAGTGAATAAGACATCAGTGACCAGTGTGGGATTAGTTTCACACACGGGCAACTTTCCAACCCCTGTGCCTGCTCTTGAAGAAGTGGATCTTTAGTGTTGATGGGTAGGGCAGACCTTTAGGCAAAAGCCATCCTGTGGATATCATCAGTGTGCATTCAGGAAGCCTGGGAGAGGACTAGCTAATTGTTCATCACAGAGCAGATAAAAAAGACATCTGTCAGAGGAATGTGTAACTGTGGCCTCTTCCAGTAATGTCTCTGCCGGGAAAAGTATTGGCTTAAGATACTCAGTTTTACAGAGAGCCCATTTCCGTTGCCAGACAAAGGCCGATTCTCGAAATGCCTGGCCACATGGGGAAGGATCACTTAATTAGCTAAACAATGGAATTCAAATCTCAGCTCGAAACCGAGCCTTCCCTAACGCAATCTTTTCTTTCCCACCTTCTCAGAAACAACCACGGAGTCCATCCCTGTGATTATTTCTCCCCTAGAGACAATACCAGCATCTCTGGGTAAGGATCTGCATCCCATGTGCCTATCTGAGGTTTGGGGGCCTGTGTCTGCTGACCACACCATGCCTTTGAGTGTAGAGTGTTCGAGGGGAGCCCAGAAGCCACAATATGTAGGAGCTGACATAAGCAATGTAGGGGACCTCTGTCTTTGCCAACTACTTTTAGGATTACATTTGAGAGCAATGACACTTTATGTTCTCAAAGTTATACCTACAAAAAGCTAAATGTAATGAGGCAAATGATTTGGTCACAGTTATTCACTGTAGGAAAGAGTCCACAGAGCCGGTATATTTAGTATATTTAACTTAATTCATGTTCTCAATATTTAGGAGCTGCTCAGAATCCCTGTAAGAATCCATTTGTCAAACAAAGCCAGCAGCAGCTGCAGAGACGGTTTCTTGTTATCAGAGTAGCTGCAATAGCCGTTTAATGGTCTGATAAAAAGGGCTTTCCATTTCCACCCTATGCCGCTGCAGAAAGTCCTGACCAGCACACTTGTTGGATGGTCCGTAGTGCGTGGCCAGTGCAGGCACATGAATGAACTGCACTAGACCCTTTTTGATGTTCATGGGAGGGAAGGGCTGGTCATTTATTGAGCATCTACTCTGACCAGTGGGCGCTCATGCCATGCCAACACCAACTCTCAAGGAAGGTTTTATTTCTACTATTTACCCCAAGGAAAAGCCACGGAGGAGTCATGGAGATACAGTGCACTTCAGAAACTCACACTTGGTATCAAGTTTGGATGCAGATTCTGGTCTGCATACCTGGGAAGCCAGCCGACATGTATATACCCTTTCTATGTGCTTGTTTTTTTTAGTAATATAGGTTTTTTTTTTAATAGTTCTGATATTCATTCATCAAGCCCTGGCTTCAGAGTCCTTTTTAAAACAAAACATTATTAATTCTGTTTAGTGTTGGGTTCAAATATTAAAGTTTAACCCCGAGGCCCTAGGAACAGGGGGCTCTTGTGCAGAGGTTGGAATTGGTTGTATCCCTTATGCTTTCCTATTGACCAGCTACTTGAAAGCCAGAGTAGTGGAGACAGTGGTTTGTAGGTACTGCCTGGCTCCCAGGTTTCCAGATCTCAGGTGCTACCCAGGCAGCTAAGTGAAGCCCAGTCCCAACCTGTTGCTTTGAAGGTACTGCTGTGAGTAATGGAGTCACGTGACTACTGTTTGTTTTGTTTTGTTGTCTCAGTTCTGGGCATAGGGCCAGACTTTCTCTACATTAGGCATGAATGGGCTATACTGTAGCAAGGGGTGGGAATGGTGAGTGTTTAAGGCCACAGGGACAAGAAGTGATGGAGGAGAGCTGATGCTCTCTCTGAGTGTGACACGGGACCAGACCTATTAACAGGCAAACTGCAGGAGGTGTATCTTAGGAGTAATATCTGAGTGAATGGGATTTGCTCTCCTTTTTCACTGTCTACTCTTTGGTGACTCAGAAAGAAAGATGAGTTTCTATGACTGAGGCAAGGCATTGGCACCATCCCGTCGCACAGTTGTATAGAAGTTGCCGTCCTTAGAATATGCAGTTGACTTTCAAAGGGTTAATTCTAAACTCGGGCCCTCTTGGAATGGAGCCTCCCATAGGGAAAGAGTAAAGCTAAGACCAGCAGTGGTCCGAAAGAAAGCATCACGTATGGCTAGATTTTCTGTAGTTAGAATCAGTGTAGAAGAAGACAGTCTTTGAGCATTGAAGGCTCCATAGGAACTGAGTGGCCTTGATGGGGCCATTTAAGTACATGTGCTTTGGGGCTTTTGCCTGCACAGACCAGTGGACAGTCTTGGAGACATTTGGTAAATAAGTATGCAAACTTTACTTGAGCAGAACCATTTGAGGAAACTAAATTTCCTCATAAGGAAGGGATTGACTTGTGAGGGGTGTTTGAAAAGACAAGGGAGGCCCTGTGTTGAGAGCTTTCTGAGAGATGTGAAGCAAAGTGGCCCCGTTTCCCTGCTGAGTTCTGATGGCTGATGTTTTATATCTTGCTATACCCAGGGTCAAGACTGGTAGTCCCGTGCAAGGTGTTTCTGGGAACTGATACATCTGACACCACCCTTGTATGGTGGATGGCTAACAGCACTTTTATCTCAGTGGCCTACCCAAGAGGCCGTGTGACCGAGGGGCTATACCAGTAAGTGGGTGAGGGTCTTCTGCTGTGATGTACTTCCTTCTGGAGATAATGTTACAATCAGGGCCTGTTAATATGACATAAAAGTTATGTTTAAAAATGTTACAAACTGTTGGGGATTTAGAACTTTAAAAAGTGAATTTTGCCAAAAATTATCTTGAGAACCAAACATTCTCTAGACTTGTATGAGTTGCGGTTTACTAGTTGACTCTTTGAACATTTATTTCTTGATTTTTTGCATGTTTAAAATATTTCAGAGTTGGTATATTTCCATTTCCCACTCTGTCACATTCATTACACATAAAGATTTTCATAAGTCCTCATAAACATTGTGAGGCCTTCCCATAGTATCTGTATTAGAATGGTAACATTGTAGCTTGATGTGTTCTAAAGGAGAGAGAGAAAGAGAGAGAGAGAGAGAGAGAGAGAGAGAGAGAGAGAGAGAGAGAGAGAGAGAATATGAATTAGTTGTGTGTAAGCATCCATCTCTTGAATAGGTTTTTGCACTCTGAAAATTGACAGGAAAGGAGAGAGATGGTCCAAAATTTCCCGTACTTTTAAAGTTGTAGTCTTGATACTTTGAATTAGCCTGGATTTTGTCACTCTTTTGCATTTTGGGGAAGATTAACAAAAAGTTCTTTATGCCGGGCGGTGGTGGCGCACGCCTTGAATCCCAGCCCTTGGGAGGCAGAGTCAGGCGGATCTCTGTGAGTTCGAGGCCAGCCTGGGCTACCAAGTGAGTTCCAGGAAAGGCGCAAAGCTACACAGAGAAACCCTGTCTCGAAAAACCAAAAAAAGAAAAAAAAAAAAAAAAAAAAGAAGTTCCTTATGGGTACCATTAGTGGATGAAGATGATGCATGGTAGCATAATCATTTGCTTTCAGTTCCTTGTTGCCAAAGACTTAGTCACAATAAATGTCCAGTGTTCATAGACTCAGACCGCTTCCTTAATAGTTCTAGTTAACACATCTGGGATGCCTTTCTTCTTATGAATGGATAGTAGTAAAATATCTTTGGCTTCTGCTAACATTATGAATGGTAGCCACCGTGACTAGTACCTTCCCCGGGCTGGCTGTTGCCTCTGACCTGGATTTGTTTCTGCCATGAGGGTAGCAATAGCAGAGGGAGGACACTGCTGAGGGCGGCTAGGCTTCTGGAAACTCCCTCTGCCTCACCATGCAATAACCGATTGGTGAGGAAGCCAAATTCCCCAAACTAGAATTTTCTGTTTAGTTGATTGTTTAGTTTTCTTGATTAGTGAAGGTGTTTTTGTTCTCCCCAAAATGAAGTTTTCCATCCAAACCAAGAGGAGAGTATGGGTTTTCACTGTTGGCAAATGTCTTGTTACAATGAACAGCATCTTCAAGGACACATTGTCCCCCCCGCCCCCCCGGAACAGGCTAGAGGGTCTCTCAAATGAGAATCGAACATGATGGCAAGTTCTCCAAACTCTAGAGAAGTCGCGGTCAGTTTATATAGGACAGATGTTTCTAATTTGAGAGTGTCTGCCTGGCTAGCTTGTAAAAGGCCCGTCTACTTGCCATAGACATATCACGCTTAATCAAATGTTTTCTCACCCAGCGAATATTCGGAGAATGATGAGAACTATGTGGAAGTGGCTCTGATTTTCGACCCAGTCACAAGGGAGGATCTGACAACAGATTTTAAATGTGTTGCCAGGAATCCATGGAGTGTTCAGTCACTCCATACCACAGTCAAAGAAGGTATGTATCTGGGGGATACTGAAAGGAAAACCCATTTGTTGAATGCTGGACAGAGCTGCACACTGATGAACCTCAAGTGTGTGTGTGTAGTGTACATACATGTTCATGTAGGGGTGTGCATATGAGTGTAGGGGTTAAAGATGGATGCTGGATGTCTTCCTCAATTGCTCTCCACCTTGTATTTTTTGGGACAGAGTCTCCTACTGGATATAGAGCATATTGATTTGGCTAGGCCGGTCAACCAGTAAGCTCCAGGGATCTGCCCTTCTCCACCCACGCAGTTGAGGTTATAAATGTTTGCACCCAGCTCTTACATGGCTGCTGGGAATTCAAACTTAGGTCTTCATGTCTGCACAGCAGACACTTCACTAAGATAGTTCCCCATTCCAAAACCTCTTTTTTTGACACATGTATGTGTTGTAAGTGCACATACGTATGTGTGTTCATATGAGTGCATATGCAAGGGTAAGTGTGTGTGTGTGTGTGTGTGTGTGTGTGTGTGCGCGCCAGAGACTGAGTTTTCTTTAACCACCCCCACTTTATTTACTTAGGCAGCATCTCTCACTCTAACCCAGAGCTCATTGCTTGTAGGAGTGTAGCTACTCAGCCAGCTCCAGGATTCCCTTTTTCTCTCTCCTGGGTACTGGGATTATAAGCAAGCTGCCATGTCTACCCTGCATATATGTAGGTGCTGGGACCTGCAGTCTGGTCCTCATGTTTGTGAAGGTAAATACTTCATTTACTAAGTCACTGTCCTGACCTCCAAACCTCTACTCTGAAAAAGAATTGTCAGTAGGGCGGACATTCGGCATTGGGAAATTATACTTAGATAAAAAGAAAACTAAGTTGCAATGATTTTTAGCAAACACACAGAAATCTGCAATGAACTGAATACCCTGTGTCCTCTTGGGGCTGTGCCTTGAATCACCAGGGTTTGCTGACCAGACATCTCACATGGTCTCTAGAAGGTGATACATCATTCTTTATCTTGAACTTGACGTTGAAAATCTCTACCCTGCTTTGTGAGGACCAGGGTTTCAGGGCAGCTGTAAGGTCAAAGCCACCAAACAACAGGAAATAAATGTAGTATACAAGGACATTTAAAAGAGACAGAAAACAAACCTCAACAATTTAATCTGATTGTTTGAATGGCTAGGAGGAAAGTGAGGTGCAGTTAATATAGTTTCTGTTGACAGCCCCAGGATACACTAACCTGCAGGTCACAGTCACTCTGGAGAGGAATCTAAATGCAGCCTTTGGAGCAGGCTACACCAGTCAGTGAAAGGCCTTTGTTCCACATCAGTTTGCATGCCCGGGGAGACAGCTGTAGACGTACTTTAAATTGGGAAGATGATGATTTGGCCAAACCTCGGAATGGTAACTGATGCTAAGTACATCTCCATCTGAGCTCTGTACCCTGCCAGCATCCACCCACCCGGACCTCTATTAGACCATAGGTACATCTATTGCCTCATCCAGGTACCTCCTCCATACACATTCTCCTGAGCTGCCCCAGATTGCAACTACCCTGGCTCCTTCCAGCTTGAATAATGGATAACTAGAGCTTGTGTGTCTGGGGTAGTGTCTCAGGTCATCCCAGTGCCGTTCAAGTTGGGAGGGACTTGGTGATGTATAGATTTGGAAATCAGAGTCCCACAGAAAGTGGCTTCCTAATCTGGGGATCAGATTAACGAAGGAACCTGAACTGTGTGTGGTCCCTGCCCTGGAGTCCTTTTACATGTTGGATCACCAGGCCATAAACTTAGTGTGTTTGTCCCTGGGGAGGCTGTGGCTGCTTCTCAAGAGCACATTAGGATTGAGAGATACACACAACTTGTTTCTCAGAACAAGTTGCAGCTTCAAATAGTTCTCATCCATGTGGAATTGTAAGCTAGTGTGAGAATCCCCCATAGAACTGGCTTGAGATCCTATTAATTCCTGAGCAGGGCATGGCAAATAATAGCTCCAACTGTGTTATCTGACGCTGGGGAGAAGTTTAGCAGGTGAAGTGGACCTGAGTTCAGATGCCAGGCATCCATGTAAAAAGCCAGCAATGATAACATGCACCCATAATCACAGTGGTGGGAGGAGGGGCAGAAGGATCCTGGGACTCACTGGCTAGTCAATCCATCCAGGAGATGAATCGAAGTTCAGCGAGAGACCCTGCCTAAAAACGTAAAATGGAGAGTGATAGAGGAAGACACCCAAGTTAGTCCCTGGTCTCTGCACACACATACACATCCACCTACACATCCCCACATATGCCCACCCGCACTGACCCTACAATCCCCTCCACATGCACATCTACCTCCATGCATGCCCATATATATACACCCATACACATACCCTAGAACTATCACACTTCACACACACACACACACACACACACACACACACACACACACACACATACACACACACGTGTGTGAATACCCCTACAAATGTGGAATCCTACATACCTATAGCCCTAGTCCTTGAACTGAAGCGAGGGGGACTCAAGAGTTTGAGGTCCTCCTGGGCTCCATCTTTTTTAGACTCTATCTCAAAAAAAAATGTAGTGGAATTCTGGCTTTCTCAACATGATATCTCATAACACTATTTTCATAGACACTTTATTATTGTATTCCCAATCTCTTCTTGTCCATAACAGAGATGTCTAGCAATCAAATATACAATAACTGAACCCAAGAAATAGTCTTGGCATCCAAAGTTCTTTACCCAAAAGTTTCTTGTCTTTGCTTCTATTTCCCATTTAATCCCCATGACACCTGAGGTCACTGGCAAGGCACAGATTGTCCCCTGGCACATCACAGACAACTAATGGAGACAAAAGCAAGCTCCATCTTACATGCACCGCCCACAGCTGATACAGCCCCATGGCCTCGGCTCCTTACTTTGTGACGTCCGTCCTTTAATCAGGGTTTGCCCACCTTGCTTGTTCTCTGATGTCACAGACGTCATCCTCAAATGGCTTTGGCTTTGGTGTAAGACACAAACTTCCTAGAAATCAGTGCACATTTATCAAAGAAAGCAAACTCTAATTTGTTTCTTCCCTGCTGCCCTGTGCTGCCCTGTGCTGCCCTGTTCTGCAGAGAGATGTTCCCTCTCACACCCTGTCTCCTCTCTACAGTCTCCTCCACATTCTCCTGGGGCATTGCGCTGGCACCCCTATCGCTGGTCTTCCTGGCTGTGGGGGGAATATGGATGCACAGACGGTGTAAACAGAGGGCTGGAAAGACATATGGACTGACCAAGCTACGGACTGACAACAAGGACTTCTCTTCCAGCCTAAACCAAATAAAGGAAATGAAATAACACAAGGCTGACCTGTGTCGTCTCTTATGGAGGTGACTGTGCCATTTAGAGGTTCTGGTTTTTCCTCTGTTGCTTAGCAAAGCTCCTTGTTTGTAGCAGATGTTGGAAGTCCACACTGTACACTTCTTGAAAATCAGTGCCCGGAGCAACCGCGTAGGGAATAGGGGAAGCCCCGCCCTTTGTGGTCCACAGATGAGAACAAGGCATGAGGAGCCACAGCAGCTGTAGAGGTCTTGTGGAGCATGTGCCCACTGGGCCCAATCCTTAGTACAGTAACTTCCTTTCTCACCCCTCCAAACAACCACTAAAACAGGAGCCATTAGTCTTGAATAAGAGCAAAAACCCTCCAGCATACTTTGAAAGTCCAGTCACTCTTTTAATTAAAGTGTGCTAGAAGTCTGTTTGGTTAGGCTGATGGGACCTACTGGAGGTACAAAGATGCTTAAGGTGTAATGTGCCTTTAGAAAGGGCAGCTTTAATTTGGATTCTGGAAGGATGATGTAGAAATACTCAAGCAGGAGAGTCAGTAAGCATTAGTGATTCAAAATTAGCAATTATCTTTTGCAGCAGATAGAAACCACCACAAGAATCCTCAATTGGTCAAAACTGCAGAGAACAACTGCCTGTCGAGGGCCTATCTCCAACTGATCCATCTGCAACACAGTTCCTAGACCAAGGCTCAAAGAACATCTCAGAGAGGGAGTAAAGATTGTGAGAAACAGAAGTCCGGGGCATCTGCTCTGAGGCAGTGTCTTCTAGACATGATGAGAAAGTGGCACTTATGAAATATCAAAAATATGCTCTTCTAAACAGGACCTGAACATGGCAACAGTTGATGGGGGCATTTCACAAGTCTCTATCCCTACATGAAGAGCCACAGCTAATTAATGGCTGCGGAGGGAAGGAGAATCAGTCTTCTCCAGGGCTGAGCTCCCAGTAGGTTACCCAGTCCCACGTGGTCAGCTCTGAACACATACACATATGAGCAACACTAAATGAACTCAGCAGGTTATATATAGGCATATGCACATACATACACATACATATAAAATAATAACTAAAATTTTGGTCATGAATTTGAGAGGGAGTTGGGGCACAGAAGGAGCAGAATGAGGGAGAGGGTGGGAGATATAATGAAAATACAGTACTCATATATGAAATTCTCAAAAAAAAATGTAAAGAACAAAAGAACAACAAAATATAGCTTGCTTAAAAAATTCACTAATTTTTTTCACAAACAATGGAGTAGTTTAAACTTTAAAGTTACTTAGCTGGGAGGCCTCATTCTTAGTATGCTTTGCTACTGTCTTAGTTTGATTTCTGTTGTTATGATAAAACCCAATGACCAAAAGCAACTTGGGAAGGAAAGGGTTTGTTTGGCTGGCCGGTTGGAGTCCATCACCAGGGGAAGCTAATGCAGGACTCAGGCCAGGAACCTGCAGGCTGGAAATAGCAGAGACCACGGAGGAGCGCTGCTTATTGGTTTGCTCCTTAGGGTCACATCTAGCTCCCTTTCTTATACCTCCAAGGACCACCTGCCCAGGGATGGCACCACTCACAGTGGGCTGGGCTTTCCCCATCAATCATTAATCAAGGTAATTTGCCTACAGGTCATTCTGATGGAGGCATTTTTCTTCAGTAGATGTTCCTCTTCCCAAATAACTCTAGCTTGTATCAAGTTGACAAAAAAAACCAACCAGGACAACTATTGTAACAAATTACAATAAATAGGGAGGCGCTTATAAACAACGGGAGTTCATTTTTACAGTTCCGGAAGTTGGGAGTTCAAGATCATCATGCTGGTGCTTCCTGGTACACAGAGAGCTGCCCTAAGAACAATTTCCTTCCAGTGGCCCCGCCTCACAACACCATTCTGTTGAGGGTTAGAATTTCAACATAGGAATGTTAGGAAGACACAAGCTATCTGGTAGTGCCCACACCCTTGTCAATGTGAGAACATGGGTAGGAGACACACACACACAAAATGCTTGTGTTAGTGATCATCAGATGTAAACTAACTTTGAGTTACCTGCATGCTTACACCCTATCCCGTGTTAAAGAGTAAGGTCCAGGTTTTTTGGATTCAGACACTCCTACACCCCATAGTTCCTTTAGTAATTTGAGAACAGGAAAAAGGCAGTATAGATAAAGCCAGTGAGGTGCTGGGGTCAACTTGAACATGTTTCCAAGAACCAAGTATCTCTTTCCTTTTTCGCTCAGTGACGTCACGTTGGTAATGTAGAGCCATTGTGAGTTTATTTCACCATAAAAAATGGCAAATGCCACAAACAAGCACTTTCCTTCCCCTCCCCAGCTGCCACAAAGATTAGACAGGCTCCAAGAGGTGCTAGTAGTGCTACTCCTAGCAATTTAACTCAGGGAGTTGATTAGAGATATACAATTGAGTGTCCTCATGATAAAAAATTATGCATCAATTATCATTATAATTGCCCATATTGTAAGACAAAGAGAATGTTAATGGAAAATTATAAAGTGTTTGGCATGATCCTTGGAGTTCTATTATGAAGGATGGTCAGAATCGGGACAGACAGATTGCAAAGGTAGCAGGGAAACCATTCAAAGCACATTGATAGCACAGATCAACACTACACTGTTAAGACTGACAGTGGTCCAAATGAGTGAAGTCTTTAAAGGCCTGACTGTTTTTCCAGGACTTTCTTGTATGGTATTCAAAAGAAGTTGGAAGTTTTGTTAGTAGGGCATAGTTGGAGCAATTCTCTATTTTGATTTACCGGTTTTGTTGCATAATCATTTCCCTTGGTGCGTCCCTTTCCTTAATGCATCTGATTATAATCATCTGCACACCCAATTATGCATATGCATAAGATGGTAAACAGAGGCTTCTTCCCAGGAGTTCACTTAGGGACCCAGTTTTGCATCGTTTCAAAATGCATCCAAAACCAATCTAGCCTGGATTGGCGCTCGACCTTCATACCTAGACAGAAGCAGAGCATGAATAAATAGAATCTAAGTTTGCTGGTCATAAGAGAAGGGAGAACACACTCCATTGTTCAGAGTCAGGTGTGTGCACATAGCTGGATTCAGGTTTGGGTCCCAGGTTGCTGAAGGGTTGCTAGGCGCATTGTTTGGAGTAGGGTGGGTGCATAGGCTGAACCAAGTGGAGTTCCAGGTGACTAAGCTATTCCCCATGCTTGACTGCCTTCCTCACAATGCTGTTAAACTGCATCTAGACAGAGATGGAAGTTGGAAATAAGGAATTGAAAGAGAGCTATGTGGGCTCAAGCAGTGGCCTGTGTTAGCTTTGTGATCCTGGGCAAATCTTTTAATCTTGCAGGCTACCACTTTGCTCATTTGAAAAGTTGGGATGATAACAAAAGCTCTATTAACGATTTAGCTGTATTTGGTATATTTATACCTTTCCTTTTTAAAACATAAAAGTCAAACACAGGAAGCACCAACAGAAATCAGAACGGCTGCTTTGTGTAGGCTACACACAAGCCAACCACAGAGTGCCAGCAGCTCCGGTCTGCCGTTGATTTGTGTACATTACTTCCTATCAGAATGTAGCCGTGCCTGCATGTGTATGGATTGTCACTGGCTGTCTTTGCTCTTTGCAGACAGAGCAGCTCAAACAGTAAAGCCTGAAACATTTACTATCTGGCCTTTAGCAGAGAGAGTTTAACAACCACTGATTTGGACCAAGGGGAACCAGGACCAATTTTGACTTTTATTTTGACATTTCCCCGTTGTTATCTCCTCTTGCCTTGTCCCCCTGTTTTCCAAACATTTGAGAGGGAGAAGAAACAGGCAGAGGAAGCAGAGGCTTTTGAGCATCTAGGCTTTCCCTGTGAAGGCAGAGCATATGGATTGAAATGGAAGAACCAGGCAGCCTATCGCAAGCCGCTAGGGCAGCAGGGGCTTGGGCTCTGTGTACCCTTCATTAGTCCCTTCAGCTCCCGGGGTCCCCACCTGCAGATTTTGGCAGCTTCAGAAATGATCCTAGAAAAGAACCTGACCATGACTAGAAGGAATTGCCGGCTATTATTCAGACTCACGTGACCATGCCTTGAACATACTGCCTTCAAACTATGTTCCTCAAGCATTAGAAGAATATGAGACAGGGGTTCTAAGCACCTTGTATTCATGTCAAAGAAGAAGCATGATGAGGTCAATACATTAAAAGGGAAAAAAAGAGCTGTTATCTTTCTACTTTCTTTTTTTTTTTTCGAGACAGGGTTTCTCTGTGTAGCTTTGGTGCCTGTCCTGAATCTCGCTCTGTAGACTATGCTGGCCTCGAACTCACAGAGATCCACCTGGCTCTGCCTCCCAAGTGCTGGGATTAAAGGCGTGCGCCATCACTGCCTGGCTGAGCTGTTACCTTTCTAAAAGACATAGTGCATTAAGGACAGTATTTTAGGTGGAAGAATAAAAGAAATAAGATTAATCATGTGTTGACAAGTGTTATCACTGGTGATAGTTGTCGTGGGCCTTTCCATGCCATCCTGTCTATTCCTGTATAAGTCTGAAATTTTCCATATTTGGAGAATAAAGTATAAGGTAGAACCAAGTCAGGTATCTACTCGGCAAGAGGCAGGTATGTAAGCTGCAGTGAGTAGGGTGGTGGGCTTACACAATGGGAGAATAAAGAAGTCACTATAATAGACAAATGGCATGCAACAGTATCATTGGGTCTTAGAAGTATGTTAATGAGTGAAGTCCAAGAAATATCCATTCACACCATGCTGCTCTTCTAGGGAAAGCAGGAACAATGAAATTGGACATTTGCATTTTCTCTCTCTACTTTTTCTTTCTCTGTTTGTATACACACACATGTACAGACACATGTCTACAATGAGTACAGTTTTGTCATGCATATATTTCTAAATACAAATATGTGCATGTGTGAAGAGTGATTGTGTCAGCCAACAAGTCGGGGTTCAATGGTTGGAAAGACATAGACAAAATAGGAAGACATCAGGTTCATCAAGTTCTCATTCTCACATTGGGTAGTGGACTATAATTGCTTAGCCTATTATCAAATAAGCAAATAACAAACCATACCATTCAGGGAACAAGGAAAAATGTGTGTGATGAATCAAAGATCACGACTAACACAGGTTCACGCACTCGAGTCCAAATTAAATACACCAGCAAGTTGATTTCTTAATGTGCCTGATCCCATCTATCCCAGGTTGATTCTCTTAACTATTGGAAGGTGTTTTTTCTTGTTGTTTTTTTTCCATATGAAATATGGATGTGGGAGGCAGATCATGTTGGGGACATCACATTTCCATGTGTTACTGATAGGAAAAGGACAAGCCCTATGTAATAAGATGCCACCTCCAAGGGAAGTAACTGAGGCTAACAGGGTGTCAACAACAGTTACTCAAAGTGACTGATGCACTAAAGGTATATTTGATGCCTCCCGTATTTCAAATGCCCAAGGGAATACAGAGGGACTCTTAAATAGAAAAGGCAGAGATTTATTGCAGGTGTCTCAAGGCAGGAGGGCTCTTACTCATGGGTACATCTCCAGCACTGGGCACAATGCCTTGACACACAGTAGACCTTTACAACGTGTCTGCAGCATGGACAAACAGTTCCCATCCAAATTTGCGCTGGCTTTTGTCCTGACTTTCTGCCAACAGTTGGGTACCAAAGCTCCCTGTGTTTTTGTTGTTTTCCTGAACATGTGTTCTCGATCCCCTGGGCATCTGCCATCCTTGTCACCTCTTCAGGTCTACTTGTGACTGCTCCTAGGCTCCAAGAGATCACTGCCACCCACAGGGGAGGTGGCCTCTTGGTGTCCAGGGACAAGCTGTTCAGCTGCCACCCTTGGCTGCAACCACAGCCAGCTATGGTCACCCTCTATAACCCCAGGGAAGTTCTTTTCTCTGAAGCTCATGTGGTCAACCAGACTCCCAACCAGGGTGGTGGTGGTAGCTGCAAACCCCGTTTCTTCCCATATCTTCAGAAAAATCAAAGCAAAATAAGTCTGCTGTGGACAGACTTGAAGAGCCCACTGTTCACTGGTTCCTGAGAAACTGCCCAGGCCACAGCTATAGGGCAGAGTTATCAGGTCAAGGAGTGAGAGACCAGCTCCAAGGACAGGGGGAGAGAAAGCTTCGGGTGAAGAAAAGGAATAGAGAAGAAAGAGAAAGTATTGTGAATTTACAATATGTAAGAATCTAAGCCGGGCGGTGGTGGCACACACCTTTAATCCCAGCACTCGGGAGGCAGAGCCAGGCGGATCTCTGTTAGTTCAAGGCCAACCTGGTCTACAGAGGGAGATCTAGAACAGGCACCAAAGCTACACAGAGAAACCCTGTCTCAAAAAACCAAAAAAAGAAGGAGGAGGAGGACGAGAAGGAGGAGGAGGAGGAGAAGGAGGAGGAGGAGGAGGAAGAGGAGGAGGAGGAGGAGGAGGAGGAGGAGGAGGAGGAGGAGAAGAAGAAGAAGAAGAAGAAAGAATCTAGTAGATAAATACAGTTACTCACATTTTAGAGATAAAGAAACAGATGCTTATTTATTCATTTGTTTATTTGCTTATTTATTTATTTGTTTGTTTATTTATGTATATGTACTCGTGTAAATGACAGCAGGATGTCTTCCTTAACCTCTTTTCCACTTTATATTTTTGAGACAGTGCTCTCACTAAATCTGGAACTCAGAGCTTGCCATATCATCTAGGTTGGAGCGGCAATCAGCCCTGGAGGTACGCCTCTCTCCGCCCTTCAGCACATGTTCCCACACCTGGCTCTTACGTAGGTGCTCCAAGTTCCCTGTGCTCACACAGCATGTACTTCGCCCACCAAGCCATCTCCTTAGTCCCCTCTTTGCACATTCAATTTAAAGGTTACATTGTCGAGTAGTAGGGACAATGGGCTTTCTGATACCAGATCCCTGAAATTTGAACACACCTGCATTAACAGTTGACCCAGGTCAAAGTCACTGCTAGAAAAGACAGAGTAAATGTTTTCACTCCTAGGGAGAGCTAGCAGATGTGGGACCAGAGTCCTCAAATATTTTACAAAGATCTCTCCCTGGAAAAAGAAGCATCAGGAAAGGAACTAGAGTCCTGCCCTACACCATTTTTTGTAGTTCTTCTTCCCTAAGCTGGATGGACCACCCGACAAGACAAGCTCATGATGTGTTAGGATACCCACCCTTGCATCTGCAGGTATGAAGATGAGCCATCCGATAGAATAGCTAAGCTTGGCTGCCACCTTTGCGGCCTGCTTTCCCAGGGAAATGCAGGTGTGCCTTTTGGGACCTTTCTGAAGCTATTGGGAGAGAAGTCTGGATTTCACCCCCAGGAAGCTCTGAATATTTAAAACAGTATGTGAACTAAATGAGTATCAAAATCCCCCACTACCCTGGAGGCTGACGATTCATCTTGCATTTCTTATCTCAGCTGACTGTTTTAAAATATAGACATTATTATCCAGGTATGGTGAGGCCAACAGATCAGGAGGCAGGTGCCCTTGGAGAGGCAGCATCATGCTCTTATACCAAGATACAGGACAGGCATAGTGTGAGGGGGCATGGGAGACCGAGAGGTCAGTCAGGTGTCTGGGAAAGCAGAGAGATGTGAGCGTCCGCCTTTGTGATGTCTCTGGGGCAGAAGAGCAGAGCAGGAGGCAGGTTCAGGATCAGCCCCTCAGAATAGTGACTGGCTGGCCTCTGGTTGTGCAGGAGAGTGAATCCACAGTGGGAGGTTCAAGACTGGGCTAGGCTTAGTTGGTGTGCATTTGAGTGGCTCATTTTCTGGATGAGTTATTACCTGTAGGAATTGACTGAACCTGGGAGAAGCAGACCTTCCAGGGTCAGCAAAACTCCAGTGCCAAATCATCAGAAACACACACTTAGCACAAGTTTTTTTCTGAGATGGTGCATGAGAAACAAAACAAGAAATTCAAATGGCCAAATACAGTGTCAGGTGGGTGTTAGAGCTCCATGGTGGAGCTTCACCTCTCATATGCAAGACTCTGGTTTTACACCCAGTGCTGAAAAAAAAAAAGCCAACTAAATAACTATGTCCCCAATACCAAATATCATTTACCAAGCACAGTAGACTAGTCACAATAAAATCTTACAGGCATGGACAGCAAAGGGAGGGTGCTGCATAGAAACATGACCTTGGGTTTATAGCTTGGCCAATAGAGCCTGAGATCCTTTCCCCTAATTTCTTCTTGCTGCATCTCATCCAGAAGCAGGGCAGTCGGGGCTGTCATCTTCTGCTGGGAAGTCTGTGGCTCCAGATCTTGGACTCTGGAATGGCCTCTCGCATGCCCCCTTTGTGGTGTTAACAGGTGTTAATACAAGATTAGCTTTGCATTGACTCCATCCATATGACATTTTAACTCAAGCCCTCCTGCAGCCCTGGGGCAGATTTCCAGAGGCATGTAGCTCCTAGGGCCTGGCTGACTGTCAACAGTGTTCACAGCAGAGATTCGGGGGTTTCTGATTGAAGAGGAGAAGGTGGATGCCAGCCTAGCTGCTACTTCTCCGTGTGTGAACCCTAGGCCAGCATCAGCAGCCCTAAAGAACTCTTAGACATGACAGGGCTGCTGTTAAGAAACTAGGGCGGCCTGTACTTCAACATCCTCCCTGACCCCTGCTAATGCTTATACACCAAGGCTGAGCATCAGGCCTCTGTGGTCGGTCTAGAACCCATGAGCTGGTGTGGAAAGATCTCTTTGACCCTTTCTTTTCAACAGAGGTCTGTAGCTAGAGTTTTCCTGCCTGGCCCACAGTCAGGACAAATCTCTGTCTACTGCCAGTCCCACAGCCGCTCAGACCCAACCAAGTAGACACAGAGACTTATATTGCTTACAAACTGTATGGTCATGTCAGGCTTCTTGCTAACTGTTCTTATAGTTTAAATTAATCCATTTCTATAAATCTATACCTTGCCACGTGGCTCGTGGCTTACCGGAGTCTTCACATGCTGCTTGTCATGGCAGCGGCTGGCAGTGTCTCCCTCACTCAGCCTTCCACTTCCCAGAATTCTCCTCTCCTTGTCCCACCTACTTCCTGCCTGGCCACTGGCCAATCAGTGTTTTATTTATACAGAATGATATCCACAGCAGAGATCAATGAGGACACTGTGTTTATCACATCTGGCTAAAATTCCACTTTGCATCTCACACCAGCAAGTAGGACTTGGGCTGCTATGGATAGCACACACCCAGGGCTAGACACCTATGTCCAGGCTCAGCCTTTTTGGGTGGCTTTCTTCTCCCCTGGCACCATGCTTTTTGCCTGGGACTCCACATTTTGGTTTTTCTCTGGTGACAGAGCTCCCCATTTTGTTGCTAGTAGTCAGTTACCATATGCCCTTCTGCCAGGGAACTTTCTAGATCTTCTAGAACTTTCTCAAGGAGATGGCTCTTTCCTAGCCCCACTCCAGCTGCATTATCAGGTCACACCCACCACCTGTGTCCCTGAGTTCTAGTGAGAATGTCCCTGTCACCGTATGTTTCTCTACATGTGGCTTGTCTTGGGTATTTGAGTGGTCAGAATGCTGCACTACATTCCCCCTTTGAAATCAGTTTTTAGAAGTGGAGGGACCACTTCCCTAGTGCTTGTGTGGTGGGCGAGTGGGAGGTTCCTAGCCCTGGATACAGAATGAAGTCACTGATCGATGAAAGTGGGTAATCCAGATCACTCCAGGGGTTGTGCTACAGAGTCGGAACTCTGGAAGTTGTCAAAACTTCATGGGCAGTTTTAATGGATGGCTGGGAGGAAGCCCTGGCCTGGCTCAGCTTAACCTCTTTGACATTCTAGCTCTTTTGGGCTGCTGTCCTGACCTTCGGTCCGTACTGTAGACTCATCTGTCCATCCATCCTTTCTTCTTTTACCTACTCTAACAAACATCTCTAGATTTTGGTCTCATACATGGATTTTCAGTGTGACTGATAAAAATCCATAAGTTCAGGCTTGGCAAAAGATCCCTGGAGCATTGGGGGCCAAAAAGAACCCCAGAACATCTGGCTTCGTAATCATGACCTGTCTCCCAGTAGACAGCATATGAACAGGAGAGCAAGGCACATAAACTTAGCTCATTTCTGAAACTCCAATAAGGTCCATACTTCTCTCTTGGAGGAGCGTCCATGTAGAAGAAAACACCGGGCAAGAGGACCAAGTGTGACTTCCTCAAAAACTAAGCATGTCTCAGCTATTTCTAGCAATTGTGCCATGGTTTTTCGGTTCCTGTTCTGTTCTTCATTACTATAGTGCCTCTTGGGCCCTTGCCTGGAATGCAGAAACAGGAGTGGTTGGGATGCGGTTTTTGAAGTTTGAATGCTGCTGAGCTATCTCTTTGGAGCCCAGGCCCTAGCAAGTGGAAAAGGAATCTTTAAAAAGCTACTGTTCATGCTCCTGTCCCCCATGTTGTGTGACCTCATCTTCATACCATGGGCATTTGTGCTAGAGCCCAATATTCTTCCTTTGATGCATCCAGAAAAGAGGTTTAGTAGACAGGAGGCAGTTAACAAGTGCTGATTGGATGCATACACACATGAACAATGACTGGTTTCTGCGCTGAGGGGAAGGGACATGAGAAAGCTTTTCATTGACCATTAGTACTTCTACAAAGGCTGGGGTCAGGTTCCCATCGAGCACCTCATCTGTATCTTATTAGAGCACCTGTGCTTCCTACTTCCTATGATGCTGACTTTGTTTTCCTTCTTCAGCTCTGGTTGGAGTACAGGCTAGTTGAGAACAGGTTCAAGGTTTGATTGATCTCTGCCTCTCAGAACCTGTCCTGTCAGATTTCACAGGGTAAAGGCAAGGGATGCGCTCATGTAAAGGCACCAAGGGAGAGGAGAGTAACTGAAGAGGCCCCCGAGAGTCACATAACTGTGCTGTGACACAGGAAAAAGGCTGGGAGACACAAACTCCCTCTGGCTCGCCACACTCCATCCAAGGAAGCTGACAGGACACAGGTCTCTGATGAGGGATACAGCCTGTGAGGCTGGGAAAGACCAGCTGACCAGTCAGATACTCCCCTGTGAGTCTGAACACTCCAAAGAGAAGGAGGTTAGGGGCACCTTGGGGGCAGCACACAAACACCACCGTCGAGTGCACCACAGTTTCACTGTTCATTCTGGCTCTGTTTGTGGTGCAGCTCCACTCTCTCCTTGGTCTGTCAGATGGCAGCATCCCCTTCCTACCCTCTTTATCCCAGCGGCTCTCATAGGGTAGCCAGAGTGTTCTGTCTAGCCCACACCTGATAGCATCACGCCCCAGCTTCAGACCTCTGAGTGGCTGCTGCATGCCCATAGTCTAAATGCCCAAGCTAAGATGGCCTTTTACTTGTTTCGTCCACGTAGTTGGTCCGCTGTGTTTGTTTCAGGGTGTAAGATTCCAGAAGGGTTTGCTGCCATTCTTTCAGCTTCCAGAAGATAATTCTTGTCATAGAGTTAGTGACCAGAAAATACTGAATGTGTAGATAGTTCTCAGCTTTTCTACTTCATCTCTTGCCACTGTACCGCTCTCTGCTCCAGCCTGTGACTAGTCATAGACGCCGGTGCTTTCCCTAAGGTCTCCGCTCTTTCTTGTGTTGGAGCCTTGGAAAATGTATTTCTTCCTTCTGGAAAGTCATGTACCATTCTGTCCATTGGCTGACCCCCCATTTCTGTTTAGGGTCTGTCGTGGAATGTTTAACGATGTAAAGATGTGTTACATTTGTTTCACCTTGCCTGCCTAAGGCATCTGATTGGTCTAATAAAAAGCTGATTGGGCAGCGGTAGCCCACACCTTTGATCCCAGCACTTGGGAGGCAGAGGCAGGTGGATCTCTATGAGTTCAAGGTCAGCCTTGGCTACAGAGCAAGTTCCAGGACAGGCTTCAAAGCTACACAGAGAAACCTCATCTTGGGAAAAAAAAACAAAAAAAACCCAAAAACCAAATGAACAAACAAACAAAAAAGCTGAAAGGCTAATAGCTAGGCAGGGATAGGCAGAGCTGGTGGGCAAGGAGAACAGATAGGAGGAGGAATCTAGGTTGGAGGAGAGAAAAAGAGAGGAGAGAATGAGCGAGATAGAGGGAGACACCTTGGGCCAGTCAGGCAGCCACCAGCCAGCAGACAGAGTTGGATATATAGGAAGAAAGGTAAAAAAGTCTGACGCAAAACATAGACGAAGAAAAACAGATTAATTTAAGTTAAAGAAAAAAATAAACTAGCTAGAAATGAGCAATAAGCTAAGGCTGAGCATTCATAACTAATAACAAGTCTCTGTGTCATGATTTGGGAGCCGGTTGGTGGCCCCAAAGACAAAGCCTCCTCTAAGGGCCTACCTAGGAGGTCCTTCTGGATCCCTTCCATCAGTTGGCAGAAAAGTCTTCTTACTGGATTCCAGAGCACCAAGAAGCTACCTCGGCTTGTACTGGTTAATTTTCTTGTCACTGAGACCCCATCCAAACAAGCTGAAGAAGGAACTGTGTCGGAGGGAGTCAGTCTACACTCATTTTGTCCCCATGTACTTTGGCAGACATGATAGCTGGGAGAGGGAAGAGAGGGAAGAGAGCTGTCTACTTCATGGCCCAGGAGGATGCAAACAAAGAAAAACAAGCAGCCAGGGATAGTATAACCCCTGGGAACCCAGGGATTCATCCCATCCAGCTAGATCTACTACCTAAAGTTTCTCCAACCTCTCAGCACAATGCCTCCAGCTGGGACCAAGACTTCAAAACATGAGCCATGGACAACATTCAGTTCATTGCATAGTTAGAATAGTCAGCCTTTGTTGAACTGACAGACAGTGACAGAGCCTGAACTCTTATTATATAATGTCAGAGGCCATGTTTCTTCTTCTTCTTCTTCTTTTTTTCTTTTTTATATTTATTTATTTATTTATTTATTTATTTATTTATTTATTTATTTATTTATTTATTTATAGTTAGGGTCTTTCTGTGTCGTAGCTCAGGCTGATCTTGAACTTGAGATCTTCCTAGTGCTGGGATGGTAGGCATGTATCAGCAGCCTAGTCATATTTATCTGTAGTGGGTAGCCATTCCAGCTTTGGTCTGGAAGTTCCAACCCCCATTGTGGCTTTGGTAACTATCACGCCCACAAGGTGGGGCCAAGGGAGGGCCTGAAGACCCGAGATCGGGATGTGCCGTGCTCTCTTGCTGTTGGGAGCCTGGACGCTAGAGGTGGACGGAGGAGAGTTCTCCAGAGAACGTTGCCAGACTACTGCTGCGTCTTTCCCAGAATCCTCAACCTACCTATCCCTTCATTTGTAAGTTACGCCATTAAATAAACCTCCTTTTAACTACGTGGAGTGGCCTGAATAATTTCACCAATACCAATATTTATCTATACATATATCTGTGTCTATCTATTTGTATATGTGTGTTCATGTATGTGTGAGTGAATATATGTGTTCAGATGCACATGCCTGTCTGTGTATGTGCATGTATGTAAAGGCCAGAGGTCAACCTTGGGTGTTGTTTCTTAGGAGCCATCCACCGTGTATTCCCATGCTACGTGTCCTGTCCCATCACTCTTCACCTAATTCCCTTGAGACAGGGTCTCTCAATGAACCTGATCTAGACTGGCAACCACCAAGATCCTCATGCCTCTACCCTCCACAACTGTATGGTTGCAAGTGGGTACATGCCCATGCAAGCTTTCTGTGGGTGCTGGGGAGTCAAATTCAGGTCCTCAAGCTTACTCAGCAAATACTCTTTCCCATTGGGCTATATCCCTAGTCCCTGTCTTGTTTTTTGGGCAAGGTCTCTCACTTAGACCTGGGTCTTGCAGATTGGACTAAGCTGACTAGCTAGCTGTCCTTAGGAACCCCTCTGTCTTCAGCTTCCCAACAATGAGACCAAAAATGCATACCATCATGCCAGGCTTCCTACATGAGTGTATGTGTGTGGTGGTGGGGGAGGGGCTTGAACTAAGGTCCTCATGCCTGCGCCGCAAACACTTTGCTGACTGGGCTGTTGCCTTGGTCCCAGATGCTGTATTCTTTGCACCTACATGTGTCCTGAATGCACTAACATTACTTGTGCCCTTGTTTGTCTCTGCTGGGCTGTGAGCTTCTTGAGGATGGGGATTTATCTTATACGTGTTTGGATTGTCCTTGCTGACTGACTAACTACCTTTCGTGTGTTCTAAGCACTCAACAGACATGAGTCAATGAACAAGCAGAGGGTAGTGGAAGGTTCTGGGTGGAAGGCTAAAAGCCCTGTCTTCTACCTCCCTGTCCATGCAGGATGCTCAGCACTAGTTGGGGTGTCTATATTGCAAGCCCCCTATAAAATGGCCCATTATCCCATATGGAAAGGGGAGTGTTACAGGTTTCATAACGTCAAAGATGTGTACACGCTTGAATGAATGAATGAATGGGACATGGTAGCCATGGGGGATGTTAAATTTACAGAGCTACCTGTGATAGAGATGTGGGTCCTCTTTCAGGCAACTGCCACTCCTCAGAAATCAGTCTCTCCCTCTTTCATAGCTCAGCTCCAGTCTCTGCTACCGGTAAGCCCTTCATTTCATCGTAAAAGGAAACTCCAAATCTTCCCTTTGGTTTCAGGCTGAACTTATCTCTCAGTGGAGTAGGGGACGCCCGGGAGTCTGCTCTAAGCAGGGCGGGTAGCCTTTCCCAGCCACCTCTGGCATGATTCTGAGTGTTTTTTGTTCTCTGGACTCAGGGTTTCCTGTTGAAAAAGTCTGAGGGAGTATCACAGTTGGGCACAGAGTACTTGTTGAGCTCTGGCTAAATACAGCCTCCGATTGAGTCCTTCAGACGCTAATGAAAATGTTTTTTAGGAGACTCCTTTGGGCATCATGCCAAGTGCAAGCGCACTTTTCTCGGTAAACACTTGGACTTGCCCATCTTTCTGAGTCAGCTCCTACTCAGCATGCCCATCCTGAGGAAATTCGGGACACTGATCTTCAAAGTCTAAAGTGGGAGTCAATTTCAGACATCTCCTGGAGATAACGGACCTGACAAGACAGCCCATGGTCCTGCTGCTTTCTGTTTGTGTGTCTTGGCCTCTTCATTTAACACTTTAAATAGAAGTTTCCAGCAACATGCTGGAAATGTCAACTTGTCAGGAGGAAATCCACAAAGGAATTTTCCATCACCTCTCTGTGTCCTACTGCCCCCTAAATCCAGATCATGTGGTGGTAGGCTGGAAGTGACATGGGGGTGACCTTCTTGACCACAGGTAACCACTCAAGCATGGAGATTGCTTAAATCACATTTCACCCCCTCCAATAACCAAAGCTAATTCTCTGTTTCTTTCTGCCTTGAAGCAGAATGGGCACCATTGTGAGGGGGAGGCCATGTTCACCAAGGGCTTGGAAGGAAGCATGTCTGTGGACCTTGTGGTGTCCCTACAACGAGGAGTGGGCAGGAAAGCCCCACAGGAGGCATATTCTTTCTCCCAGGCTGCATGAATGGCAGCTGAAATCTTCTTTAGGTCAAGATCTGTAGCAGTTGGGGATTGGTTTGGCAGCAGGTTACAGAATATGGAATAGATTCACTTAAAAGTTGGTCCTGCTGATTTCTCTCCCACTCCTGAGCACTTAGCAGCTTAACCACATCAGGGCTGCGGCCGCTCTCAATTTTGGTCTTTTCCTCCAGGCCACAGGGGGACTGTTGGGGTGTCATGGTATCTACACTGTAGACAAGTTACGAGGAAATGGAACCACTACTCTTACTGTTTCTAAAGGCCCCTCTCTCCCTCAGCTCCCAACAGACTTGTGCTTAGGTATCGCTGATTAGAACTCTCTCTCAGGATTCACTTCCCCCAAGGGAGGGTAGGAAAGTCATATTTTAGTCTCTCATGTTCATTTTTTCTCCCTACCATCTTTTCTGAAGGCCATTGGTTTTCTGCTATCTACAGGCTCAGTTTTTTAGTTTCCAAGCACAGATCAGTAATCTATTTAGGGCCATCTACAATGGATAGGTACTATGTTTTGTTAGCCTGCCATTATTCCCAAAGTCATGTACTGTAATGACTATTTCCATAGCATGGATATGTGTTGGGTGTTATGACAATCTAGAGATGACTGTAATGTGGAAAAGCTCCCCGGGGCTGTATAGCAGGAGCTGCATGGACCATATGGCTCCCAGTACGTCCCTCTGCTCTCACTATTCGGTTGAGGATCCCCCGGCCTGGTTCCCAGGCTGACATTCTTTCTCTTGGAGCAACTTCTTTTCCCATGAGGCCATTATTTTGAAGGTTATGGGGTGTCCGGTGCTTCCTGATTTTGGGGAGTGGTGAATCTGGGCAAGGCTAGCTGTCAGACCTGTGAGCAGCTCATCAACTTCAGGGGACTCGAGAATGTGACGGCAATGGGGTGACACAGACACCCTGGAATTCCTGTTGTTAGGAAGGAAAGAGCGAAGCAGGAGAAGGGAAGGGAGGGGAAGAGAAGGGAAGTGAAAGATAAGAGAGAAGAATGAGAGAAACAGGAAATCAAAGAAGAAACACAGACACAGACACAGACACACAGACACACACACACACACACACACACACACACACACACACACACGCACGCACTCAAGCACAGCAAATGAGGTCACCACTGTGTGAAAGGAGGCAGAGCAGGGAGAAGTGACTCAGAGGTGGAGGGAGGCAAGTGAGAAGATGAGGCCAGCGCGTGTATCACAGAAGAAAGAACATCTTGTTCACTGTCCATTCACTTATTCATTCATTCACTCATTCATCAAATATAAAAGTTTTCTTCCTTGGCTCCCTGCCCCACAGAAGGGACCTGTCCTGTGTTCTGCCTATGTCTCCCTGAGGACAACAATAACAGAATGACCCTGAGATGGAAAATGTGAGGGAGGAGAATATGGTGCATATTGGGTGTAATCAGGGACTTTACGTCCTCTGGAGGTCAGAGGGTGTTCAAAGATGAGTGAGACATCTGCATAGGGTAGGAGGGGAAGATTTTGATTAGAAAGGACAGGCTGAGCAGGGCACAGGACTTCTGGGAAGAGCTGACAGGGTATGGGAAAGGCAAATGCCCTGGATATCTGAAAGTGATATCCCTGGGAGGCGTACTCCTTTTTCTTTTTCTTTTTTAAAGGGAAATTGAGGAATGGATCTGGGGGAGAGTGGGTGTGTGTGGGGTTTAGGAGGAGTAGAGGGAGGGAAACTGTGGTCGGGATGTAATGTATGAGAGGGGGGGGAGAGAGAGAGAGAGAGAGAGAGAGAGAGAGAGAGAGAGAGAGAGAGAGAGAGAGAGAGAGAGAGAGAGAGAGAGAGAGAGAGAGAGAGAGAAGAGAGAGAGAGAGAGAGAGAGAGAGAGAGAGAGAGAGAGAGAGAGAGAGAGAGAGAGAGAGAATAAACAGATTGGGATAACTGCCTGCCGCATGAGGTTCTGTGCCAGTTATTTTTCATATTTGGACTTCTCTTATGCTTTGAGCAATCCTGTAAGGTTTGCTAAGGCAATCCTGTAAGCTAAGGTTCCCTTAGCTCTGGTTCTCCTGAAAGCAGATCCTGAGACAAAGACTCGGATGCCGGTGGTCATGAAAGCGGCAATTTCAGGAAGCAGGAGAAAGGAAGACAGGTGAATGGGCCTGAATGGAGGATGATTAAGGGTGATGGATGACAGTTCTTGACCATGGCAGTGAAGCTCTTGTCTGCTGGCATTTTCTGGACAGTGCAGAAAACCTCAGTCATCATAGATTCATAGACACAAAGACCATCACCACACACACCACATCATAGATTCAAGCAAGGACAGAGAAAAACGTAGGTAGGGCCATCTATGATATATACTGAGCATGTGTAGTGTTTATTGTTGTCATTATTCTTCAAACTCTACAAAGAAATGATTGTAACATGCACAGGAGCTAGGTGTTACAGTAATCTTGAGATGAATCATGTCTGTAGGTTGTCTGCACATAAGTCATTCTGTAGAGGACACTCAAGCAGCTAGGGATTTTGATGTCTAGTCCATGGCAGAGGGGCTGTTGAACAAATCTCACATACTCAGGGATAATTGTATATTGAGGGCCTCCTGGAATTTTTTTCAAAGAAATGGACAAAGAAACAGTGAAGGGCCCTTGAAACACCTACGATGGACGTCATATTCATTTTATAGCTGAGAGTCAGGAAACTTTAGCCTCTTGTCCAAATTTCCATAGCCAGTTAATGACTCCGTGAACTGTGACTACAGAATTCACATTCTTACCATCATATTCCAAAAAGCTCATCACTCTATATTAAAATAAGATTACAAAAACGTAATACGACGCATGTGAACACCAGTCTCAACATTTGCTGTGGTATTTTCCAAATAGTCATGAGTTTTTGCAGCCACAAAAGTGTTGGTAAAATTCTGGTTCTGCTACAATACTGAAAGAAGGGGGTTACATGTCACTGGGATTAATGGACCAGGCTAGTATTCCTCTCAAGCATAAAATAGTGAGAGAGAGGTCAGTAAGACACTGTGGTAGACTAGCGGCTGTAATCAGGATATTGACTGGGTGATTAAAACCGGGATATAAAGATACCCACAGATCTCTTGCTACTTCTTCGATGAAGAAGTGGGGTCTAGGGCCAGGAGATACCAGGCAGTGGCAGAGCACTTGCCTAGCATGCACAGGCCCTGAGCATTCTCTCAGCACCACACATACACACACAGGCAGACGCACAGTCATACACAGGGACACACAGAGACATGCAGAAACACAAAGAAACACATAGAGACAAACATAGACACACAGGTGCATGCACAAGTCCATATGCACTCAGTGCATGAACGAGTGAGTGAGAGAACACCCACAGACACAGACACACACACAGACACACACACAGACACACACACACACACACACACACACACACACACACACACACACACACACACCCCAAGTGGACTATAAATCTCATTAACTCTGGTCTGGGCCCAATGACTTGTTTGACCAATAAAAAGAGATAGCTGTGACTCTGTAGGAGTTCCATAGTATGTCCACAGGAATCTACAAGATATAGGACCCAGGGCCCCTCCAATACAACACTGGTTCTTGGAGTCTCAAGTGGCCCCTGAAGATATCAGCCAGTCAGAGGCTCCATGTTAGGGAGGCCCAGCTCAACCCTTCATCCAGTGCCAGGTAACACCTCAGTCAGCCTTCCAACTGTCCTCACGGTGCCAACTGTATGAGAGGTCCTCCAGACCCCACCCCTTTCTAGCTGAGTGCCACCAAGTAACCACTGTTGATGCTACACAGAATGGATGAATCAAGCAGGCTGAGACCTGCCCAGTTACTGACCCAGAGAAATGAGAGGTTAACAGCACCCTTGTTATGTTAAGCCTCCATGCTCCATGGTGGTTATTTTACAATATGGCCTCACTTTCTGTTTCCTCTACTTCCTGTCATAGCATGCTTTTTAGGACAGTACAGACCATCTCTGCATTTATGCCGAGTGCTGGGTTGAAACAGCTGTTTGGACTAAGTTCTGATGACCATACATTTAGTAACCACTGCGGGGGTTTAGACTTCTCTCTAAACTGTGTCTGGATTATATTTACTTACTCATTTTCTATTTTGCTGTGCCGAGGACGAGGACTACATTTAGGGCAGCATGCACTCAAGGCATGCATTCTATAACTAGCCCCATGCCTGGATCAGGGTCCTGAATGACCTGCCCTGCATAGGTGGGTGGAGACACACTCCATTCTTATCTTTGAGCTTTAATTGGTAGCTGCACTTCTTGTGGTCTTTTTTTTTTTTTTTTTTTTTGGTTTTTCGAGACAAAGTTTCTCTGGGTAGTTTTGGTGCCTGTCCTGGATCTCGCTTTGTAGACCAGGCTGGCCTCATGGCTGCATTTCTTTCTTTCTTTTTTTTTTTTTTTTTTTGGTTTTTCAAGACAGGGTTTCTCTGTGTAGCTTTGCGCCTTTTCCTGGAACTCACTTGGTAGCCCAGGCTGGCCTCGAACTCACAGAGATCCGGCTGGCTCTGCCTCCCGAGTGCTGGGATTCAAGGCGTGCGCCACCACCGCCCGGCCTGCATTTCTTAAAGTCCACTTTTAAATGCAAGCACACAGAGCTGTCAAATCTGTCCCTGTTGTGAGCAGCTTCCCATGAGCTCTTGGTAAGGAAAGGAGATAGCTGTGTTTTCCAAGAGGTAAAGCAGAAAACAGACTAAAACTTGAGGGGCCGCTCACAGTGAAGAAGGCAGAGCTCACATGGAGACTGGAGGAGGAAGGTCTCTAGAGGAGGCATTGACGTCCTGTGTAAGCAGAGGTCCAAGGGACAGAGACGGGAGAGAAGATGAGATCATGGCCCCTCACTTTTCAGGTACACTCACTTGAGTTTCCTGTGATCTCAGCTACAACTTTGGGTAGTCATCTATGTACTGTAGCGGGGGGCGGGGGGACTTTGCTTTCGTTGGTTACCCTGATTTAGTGAAGTAGTATACCACTTTGGGGGCACAGGTATGACATGGATCATTTCTAGTTACCCTCTTGTGCCGAGTTCTTTATCTGGGTGGGGATCTCCCACAAGCCTCTTTGATCTACTTTGGTGACTTTTCACTTTTCAGTCATGCTGGCTTATCAGAACTGTCCAGTTCTGATTTTCAGACTGTCCCATTTATCTTAACATCTTAGTCACACGGTTCAGTCCCTCCTTTTCACTTACTGCTGTGTGCGTGTGAATGTGAGAAACAAGACGCTTGCTCTGTGACGCCACACTCAAGAGACTGGGGCTAACAAAAGCAAAAGATTTTTATTTTTTATTTTATTAGTTAAAATATAATTACGTCATTTCCCTCTTTGCTTTTTTCCATGCAACCCTTCCCATGCCCCACTTCCTCTCAAATCCATGGACTCCTTTTCTTTAACTGTGATTGTTACACACACACACACACACACACAGACACACACACACACACACACACACACACACACACACACACACACACACACGAAACCTGCCGAGTCCACTTAGTATTGCTTGTGTGTATATGATTTCATGGCTCACTACTTGTTATTAGATAACCAACTAGGGGCTCATCCCTGGGGAAGACTAACTCTCCCATTCTCAGTATTCCTTAGTTGCCTGTAGATCTGGGTCTAGGGATAGAGCCCTGTGAGATTTTTCCTCTTCCACATTAGCATGCCTGTTGGTTTTGTTTCTGTTCAGGTCTTGTTTAGGTAGCCATATTGTGGAGACATCATGGATGAACCTTCCCTGTCATTTCTAGGAGACAAGTTTCCAAGTCTTCTGGCTCTTAAAATCTTTCTTCAACAAGGTCCTCAATGTTCTCTGAACCTTAGATGCAAGGTTTGTATGTCCACTGGGGCTAGACACCCTAAAATCTGTGGATCTTTGTATGTTGACCAGTCATGGTTTTCTGTAACGGTCTCTGTCTGCTGCCAAGAGAAGCTTCTCTGGTAATGGGTGAGAGCTACTCTTAGATGTGACTATAAGGTTAAGTATTTGAAATTCTGTTAGGAATTATGCTTATTTTAGTAAATTGGCAGTAGTAGCTTCTCCTTTTAGATTCATGACCTCACCAGCCTATGGTAGCTGGCTAGCTTTTCAGTACCCAGCATGACTGCCCTCCTGTTGAGCCGCTCTTAGGTCTAATTAGACAGCTGGTGGTTACCCCCAAGATATGAGTGCCAGTGTGGTACTGCTAGGACATCTTGCTGTGCTGCCCATTGATGTGGTTTAGAGATGTCACACCTGGGTAGAACTGCTGGTTGCTTCCCTCCCTTGGAAACCTGCTTAGACTATTCTGGTACCATGGAAGCTAGTCCTCAGGGAGGTCTGACCCAGATCCAGCTCTAATTCTCGGGGTCCTGTGTCCAAAGTGCATGGTAGCTTCAGTAATAGAGACTTATGCTCCACCTCTGGGAGGTAACGAAGAACAAAAGCAATAGTTTTTATGGTTTTAGGACTTAAAAGGGAGTTTTTTTTTATGCCTGGTACTGAGATTTTTGTTAGATAGTATGTGGCTCTTGCGGGGAGCAAGTGGCATAACCTCATTTAAATTATGTGTGTGTGTGTATGTGTGTGTTTTAATATGCCATTCTTCAGAAAAGGACACTAGCACACAAAAAACAAAGGCAAAATGGCTGATGTGTTGATTTGGTACAAGACAGTAGTTTTTAAAGTCTCCAAGTGTGAGAAACTCCTCCCCTTCCTCCCATAGGCTGGTGCTCCGGAGAGTTGCAATCTTCCACTCTTCTAGGGTAGCTACTTTCCCAAACTCCTCGTCCTTACTGATCAAGACACAAAGTCTTATCTAATGAGTCTTCTGGGGCTTGAGGCTGTTCCTTTTCTCTGATCATGGGCTCAGTTAGAGGGCAGAGTGTCTGCACATTTCCAACTATCCATGCTCTGAGATCCAGCAGGCACCGGCCGCTGGCTGGGGAAGCCAGGGTCCTAGAGCCTCCTGCTCAGGTGTGACTCTGGATGAGGTCTAGTTTATTTGTCACAGTGCATCTGCGGCATGTGTTTGGTTTTCTAGCCTCTCTCCCATAGCACACAGCCCTGGGTTGGCTGGGGCTGTAGGAGAGAAGGAGAAAGAAGCTGTGTGGATAACGGTCCCAAGTCTGGCTGCTGCCCTCACGCTACTGACCACTGTGACTCCTCCATCTTGCCTTGATCAGTTCTGGAGACAATCCATACTTCCTGCCGAGTGCTGGCTATGTGAAGGTTGAGGAGGGCTTGGGTTGGTTTTTCTATGTCCTCTTGGGGCGACTGGTCACAGACTCCGTTGCTCCCTGTCTTTTTTGATAATGTTAATGTCATCAATGTCTTAACTTGTTCTGGCTGAAGAGTCCCCACCTTCCCATGTTGTTCCACCCAGAAGAAGCAGTTCAGCCCATCCCCAACTCTCCTGAGCCCCTGCTCTGTAGACCAGCCTCCATGAAGAGTCTTTCCGGGACTGGCTGTCACCCACGGCGGTCTTCTTGGCTCAGGAGGGAAGTGAGGCCGAGGAGTCTCACTCAGGGCCAGCGTTCTCATAGTCTCCCCTTGTGCCCTGTCCTCTGGTGTTTCCTCTCTGGGTAATACCCCACAATCTTTCACCATGCTTCTGAGAACTTCCTTCAGCCTCATCATGACTTTTTTTAGATGTGGTTATGCAGCTTTCCAAATATGGCCAAAACTGGGTTTGGAAACACAGGATGGTGACTTGGGTGTGTTTCTGACAGTGGCTTCTGCAGCCTCTTGACTCTGATGAGACAACAAGAGTGTGGAGTTGGAGGGACGTTGCCATGAAACCATGACGGTGACCTCCAGGTCCGTTTTCAGCACCGTAATGAGTAAGGTGGAGAACTTTATCTTATAAAAATAGTACAGATGACTTTTCTGGAAGAAACTTTAAGGGAAAACTAGAATCAGAAAATACTCCCCAAGAAGTGTAGCTACCATTTCCTCCCAACTGTTAATTACATTTTTGGATCTTTCCCCAAAGCTTATCGCCTTGGCATCACATTATCTGAGGGATGAGAGTCATCTGCAGGTCAGAGTTCCCTGTGCACTCCCTCAGTAGACCATGGAGAAATATTCATTTATGTTGGAGGTTGGGTTGGCTCCCAAACTTCCTGTCTAGACTTACTAGATGTTTGCATTTCTATTGGTTCCATTTTGAAGTCATCAGGCTAGAACAGAAATACCTCTGAAGTAGAATTAGAATTTGAGTTTGGGGCAGGGGGTGATGGTTTCCACACAAGGGTAGCTTATCAAGATCTGGGATTTTCTTCTCAGGCAAATCAGAACTGGGGATGTGCATATCGTAAATATGTATAATCATGAGGTATTTAAATCAGATTTATATATTACAAACCCACAAACTCTGTTTGACATTGATCAAGAAAATAAAGTGGATTTTCTTTTTCCTTTTCTTCTTTTTTTTTTAGTTTTTTGATACAGGGTTTCTCTGTGTAGTTTTGGTGCCTGTTCTGGAACTCACTCTGTAGCCCAGGCTGGCCTTGAACTCACAGAGATCCACCTGCCTCTGCCTCCCTTGTGCTGGGATTAAAGGCGTGCGCCACCACTGCCTGACCAGTGGATTTCAACATTAAGGAAGCATATGAGAGTCATTCACAATGAGGGGGGTGTATTGTCAGGTACCAACATGTCACTTGGGGTCTGAGTTAGTCACAAGCAATTCATGAATAAGGAAGCACTTATTGGAATCAGGGGCTTGCTTTTACTAGATAGCATTAAATTACAGCAACCCATGATGTAGTCATTCATGACAGCTGGTATACATCTGCAGGAAGAAAAATCAGTAACTGTTCTCTCGTGTCCCTCACAAGAGCCAAGATGTGGAGCCAGTTTAGATGCCCATTCATGGGAAAATGGAGAAAGAAAATATAGTATCTGAATGTGATGAAATGCTACTTAAAAAGAAGGAGTTTTGCCATTGTGACAGAATGGATGACATTGTGGTATGAGACATAAGCCAGAAAACAAAGAGACTAATATTACATGATCTCATTTATATGGAGAATCCATTCACTAATTTGAATTGAGCAAAGAAAAGAGAATGACAGTGACCAGAGTCCCTAGAAAGGAGCTATCAGGATCTGGAGTTTTTTGACAAAAGGTGCAAAAATTCAGACAGGAGGAGTAAGTACGGAACACAGACTTGATTAAAATAGTAATTAAACTTATTCTTGGTAGTACTTCCATAACCAACACTTAATGGAGGTGGTTAATTGGTATGTCTATAAAAAGGCATGCTAGAGGACTCAAGGGTGTCATTGCCCCAATGACCTGTTTCCTCTATTTTAAACTCATTTTATCTTTCTGAAAAAAAAGTAGCAACAATTTTAGGCCATTCTTCACCTCCAAGTATCCAGTTGCTTTTCAGAATGGCACGCATCAGACTAGATGTGATTGGTAATGTGACTGATTAGCACCAGGATGGTCAGGTTCAAATGTTAGCTCAGACCTTAGGATCTGACAGTGAATGGGTCCCTTACACCCCACAGGAGGCTGCCTGTCTTGCACGGTTACTCCAGAGACTGAGTGAGGTATAGAATGAGTGTCTGTTACAGGAAGGGCTTTTAAAATCGGTTAGGTGCGTCCGTGACAGCACTCTGGGGCTCACAAAAGAAAATCAGACACCAGTTAAGGTTTTGTAAAGTTTACCGGAACGAGGAAAACGTTCTAGAATTTTGAAGCATTCTGGGTCTGGAATGCCTCTCTTTACCATATGTCTAAGCTATAGATAGAGCCAGAGAAAAGGAACAGACAGGAAAATGAATTGCTTGGTTGTAGTCACCATTTGCCTTATATGGGAGCGGGCTGATGGGCTGACAAACTGTTATCGACTCTGGTGCTGTGATCGACTTGAGATTCAGCTGTCTTTTAAAATATTTTATATGTTTAAATTACTTTACAGCTTATTTATGTACCAAGTTAGGCTGTACTTATTTAGTACCTGAGTAGTTTTGGGTCAAGTTTTATCACCCAAATACAGAGACAAACTTAAGCGGAGTATTACTTTAACAGTCGCCATGAATCTTGGTGTGTAGCAGCTCAGCCCGCTGCAGGTGGCACCATTCCCTAGGCAGGGAATCTTGGACTCTATATGAGTGAAGAATTCAAGCTAAGCATAAGGAAGTCAGCAAGTGAACACGTATGCATTCATTTCTTTCCTTTCTGCTCTGCACTATGGATGTCATGTGACCAGCTGCTTCAAGCTCCTGCTACTGTGACATCCCTGCTATAGTGGGCTGTAACCTGAAATTGTAACTCTTTTCTCTCTAAGTAGCTCTTTGTCAGGGTAATTATCAGAGCAACCTAAATGAAACTAGAATAGCAAGGTTTCTGGGTTGGGTACCAGTAATACACTTCACTGAGTTTTAATCAACTGCATGCGTTTCTTTTACAGTTAGATGAATGGACTAGATTTCTCTTGTTCTGTTAGGGATTCTATGTAACCTTAGTCACAGATAACTTAACCTGGCTGAATGTCATGTTTCTGACTTACACAGCAGTGATTTCAGTTAGAGATCTTTTAAACATCTTTTGTAGCTTCTCAGGATGACTTTTTCAAGATTGAAACACCCCGAGATGCTTGTTTGCCTTTTTGACTGTTTTCCATTTGAGATGCTTACATTAGCAAAGTCAGCTGCCAAATGCCTCTCGCCCTGGGAAAGTCTGTTTCCCCATAGCTAATACAAGCAGCATTCAGAGGGTCAGTCACACATCATTCCCTGTTGATATCAAGCAAAGTGGGAAGCCAGCGCAACACTTCCGGAGACAACAGATATATGTGACAGATCTCCTGTGGCGACAAGTGAAACCATACGGCCTTTTAAGTCAAGCCAAAAGCTGAGGTTCAGGAAAACAGCTGATAGAAGTTAGCAGCTTGTTTGATCAGGACACGTGGAACATGATTCAATCTTCTACCAACTAGAAGCTCTCCTTTTACTGGAAGCTGGCAGCAGCCAGCACTCTGAGATGCAATGTGGATGGCTGACTAGTTTGCCTTCTCTGGAAAACACTTTAGGATAGATAGATTCACATGTTACCCAAGCGGAGAAGCTCAACTGGTTTTCTGTTTCCCTTAGGAGGAATCGAATGTGTCAGGGGTTGTTGTCAACATCCAGCAGGGGGAAACAGATCAAACTGGGTCAGTACCGGGAGCACTGTCCTTACTGTGGCTGTGTGTGCTCAAAGTCCAGGCTTCCTAGGTGTCCTGGTTTGTTTTCCTATTGCCTCAATAAACACTATGACCAAAAAACCTCAGGGAACAAAGAATATACATCTTCCAGTGTCTAGTCCATCATGAAGGGAAGTCAAGACAGGAACCTGGAATCAGTAGCTCCTGAAGAAGTCACAGAGGATTATTGATTATTAGCTTGGTCTCTGGCTTGCTTAGCTTGTTTTCTTATATTTCTGGCTGTGAGCCTAGCCTTTAATGGCTGGACCATCTCTCCAGCCCCTTAGTTTGCTTTTATACAACTTAGGACCACCTTCCCAGGAGTGACACCCCCACATTGAGCTGGGATCTCCCACATTAATAATTAATCAAGAAAATTTCCTCATAGATTTTCCCGTAGGCCAATGTGATGGAGACATTTTCTCAGCAGAAGTTTCTTCTTCCCAGATAACTGTGGCGAGTGTCAAGTTGGAAAGTAAAACAAAAAAATAGCCAACCAGCATAACAGGATTGTGATTTGAAGAACTCAGGAAGAAGGAGTCTGAAAACACACAGAGGAAGAACTGTCAGGGCCTCTGCAAGGAGCTATTTATCTTCTGATGCTTGTTTGTCCCACTTCCCAATACAGAGATGATTAAAACCATCTCTTTTAAAACACTCAGTAGCTGCTGGAAGCAGATAGGGTGACAGGTATATGAATGGTCCATTGAGTAAATGAAGAAAAGTCTATAAAGCAGAAGTAAATACTCAGGAAGGACAGCCCTCTGGCGACATTCATTGGCTTGATTAAGAGAAATGCTAGAGCCACGCACTCCCTAGGATGCTCATTAGGCAGCATTTAGAGCTGAGTGCCAAGCATCAATTCTCACCCTGGCACATGGTTCCTAGAGAGGGAGAGGTTCCACTTTGTAAAGCTCCACACAGAATTGGGGACAGGGAACCAAGTGGCAATGCAAAAGTGGCTGTTCTCTGGTTGGAAGTGGCACTGAGTGAGGAGGGCAAGATTTATAGAGGTCAGGGGTGGTGGCTGCGCATTCCAGTGAATCCATTCAGAGCAAGCTGCCAGTGAAGCCACTAAAGCAAGGGCGAGGACAGGTGACTCCAGGGCCATTGCCTTTAATGTCTTCTTATCAGTGCTGTCAACTCTTGCGGGGGGGGGGGGGGGTGTTTACTAATTTTTCAAATGAGTCTGCTATGACACGGGTTTTATGAAGCTGCTGTGATTGACAGGCCAACTGTGTAGTCTCTGACTGACAAGAGATGATTTGGTGAAGTGATAATTTGCGTGTCCGTCTGTGCATGCAGCAGCAACATGGACATACGAAGCCACACATTACTCCCCCCACCACTTTGAACTGGATAGAAACTTCAGTGTTCATGACTTTACTCTGCTTTTCTGTCTACAAAAGGAGGCAGTTTTTAAGGCTTGCTCCTTGTGTCTATCATTGTACTGTTACTTCTCCAGAACAATTATTATTCAGAAAAAAATGAAAAGAAATGTTCTAGGCATCTGAAAGGGAGAGTAAATAAACTATTTAATACAGAGGTGACAAGAGAGAGGGATTAATGTTCTTATTAATATGGGTCATCACAAGGTTCACTGTTAACTGCTCTGGAGTGTGAGGCCTTCTATTTCATTTTTACTTATGTTTATGGATGGATGTCTTGCTTGCATGCATGTCTGTGTACCACATGCAGAGGCCAGAAAAGGCTATCAGATCCCCCAGGATTGGAGTTACCTATGGTTGTGAGCCGCTGTGTGAGCGCTGGATTGGAGCTTAGGTCCTCTATAAGAGCAGCTGATGCTCTTAACTGCTGATCCATCTCTCTAGCTCCATCTTGAGGTCTTGAACAACCAACCACAAGCCTCCCTCAACACTCTAGTCTGCAACTCAGAGCACCTGGTTTGGCCTCAGGGGCGGTTGCATACTCAAACTCTCATCTGTAGATTGTGACGGGGACAAGAAGACCAGGTCTTTTGGCGACCTACTCTGGCCAGACACATATGCAAACACCATTCTGAGAGGCACCTCCAGACTTGCCTAACCTCTTCAGTGGAGAAACAGCTGGTTTGATGGAGGGCTCAGTGAGACTCTTCTGGAGAATTTTGAGGAGCCGGATGAGGAAAGATCCTTGGACCTTTAGGTAGAGAGATCTCAATATATAGCTCAGACCTTCAGGATTGTTCTGTCTTCTCCATCTGCTTCAGCAGACTGTAAATAAGAACCTACATCCCACGGAGATCAGAGTTTCGTTTCTCATTGATGCTAAGTAAGGCCAGTCACTTCTTGCACTTTACCGCCCTTCCTATGGGAACTGTATTAGTTACTCTTTTACTGTGGCAGTACGTGACAGAAGCACTGTAAAGAGGGGAGGGCTTCTTTTTGGCTCACATGTCCACCATGGTGGGAAGATATGACCACAGGAACACGCAGCAGGTCACATGGTCACACTGCATGTGCGACCAGGAAGTAAAGGATAGACAGGAAGTGGGGCTTCCTCAACACCTCACTCGCTCCAGTCAAGGTAGACCTCTCAAAGGTTCTATGACCTTCCAAAACAGGACCACCACCTGGGGACCAAGTGTTCAAACGCACGAGCCTATGGGTGGCATATAACACCCAGACCACAGCAGGCACAAATTATTGTCGGCCAGTTGTGTTCTTTCTCCAATTCCGACTTCTTTAATTTTTCTCGTGAAACCTTGAGGCGTTCTTGGTTTCTCTTCTTATTCAGCCTCCCCTCCCCGCCCCTGCCCCCGCTCAAATTATAAGCCATAGTTACTCAAAAGTTTCTGCTAGTGGGTGGAAATCCTGGAAGGGAATTTTCAAGCTTAGCTGGTCTGTGTTCACTCTCTATGAGACAGCACCATTGCCGTTTCTCTAGAGACATCCAGGACAGTCTCAGTTTTTCATCATCGCAACAAAATGCCAGAGGCAGGCTAATCTTGTAAAGAAAAGAGGTCTATTTAGTTAACAGTTTTAGAAGCTGACAGTCCAAATAACATGCATGGCTCAGGCCCTGGCAGGGGCTTCCACCACAGCCTTGTTACTCCATGTTGGGAGGAAATGGTGGGAAGACATGGGGATGAGGGATTGCATCCCAGCTGAGAAGACAGAGAGCCAGACAGAGTCAGGCTTGGGTTTCTATAGCAAAGGTTGAGACCTTGAGACCAACCAAGGAGAACCAGTTAGTCCTTAAAAGACTTCTCACCAGGCTCTGCCTTCTACAGTTTCCATATCAACCAATACCACCACCCTGGGAACCAGGTTTCAAAGTTTTGAGGGATTCACTATATGTAAACCATCACAAACAATCACACGGAGGGAAGATTACCATGTCTTCAGTATGAGTCAGGGAAAGGGATGTGAGCAGGGTTTAACGGGAGGAGGGGGGGTTAGAACCGGCTGCAGAAAAGGACAGGATCAAGCTATTATTTCCTACGATATGATATGATCTTTTTTTGCCTTTTCCCTTCAAAGAGTCTGTGCATGTATATGTGTGTACATGTGTTTACACATGTATACGTAACATAGATATTCTTATTTATGTGCAAACATAAATAAAATGGCAACTTAAGCTCAGCTGTAGAAATGATCTATATAGCATTATTTACCAAAAAACTTTAAACCAACTTGTGAAACAAACAGGAACAGAAGGCCGGGGGTGCAGCTCAGTGGTGGGGCGCTTGCCAGGCATGCGCAAACCTCTCTGATCTCTGGTGTTGCCAGGAGAATCTGGATGTTACATTTACCATGAGTGTCTAAAAATTTGGGGAAGCCAGGGTGAGGCAAAGCCCTGTCTTGCCTGCTGCCATTGAATCCATACGGCTGCCACCTGCAGCACCCCACATGCGGATGTCAGGCTGAGAGAAGGAGCTGGAAAGATTAGAAAGTTCAGAGGCAACTTGCTCTGCAGGGCGAGGTCAGGTCTAGTCTTGTTGGGGTCCACAGAGGTTTCCTGGTGAGATCTGAGCTTGCTTTACGCAGCAGGGCTGCATAAGGGGATGGATTGACCATGTGTGGGGGGTACCAGGTGTTTGGAAGGGTCTGCACTTGGCTGTGCTGGGGGAGGTCTTTTGTCCCACCCTTGGCTTTCCTGTAAAAGCCCTTTAGCAGAGACAGGAGGGGCTGGTGGGTTTTGACCCAGGCCCTCCCAAGCCTATCCTGTGTTCCTATCTGTATCTCTTCTTTCTATTTCTATCTAAATATTTCTCACTTTTCCCTGCTCAGGAGTACCCTGGGGGGAAAAGTAGGGGCATCCCCCCCCCCCCAGTCTGAGCTCTGCCACCAGATAGTACCTTTGTGACCTCAGACACATCACCTTCACTCTCCAGGCCTCCAGTTTTGTTTTGTGAAATGAGAGTTCTCCTAAGCGGTCCTTACAAAGCCCAAAGCACATGACAATAGAATCTCAGTGTAGGGTGAGTCTCAGGATTGAGTCTATTCTAAGAGTGCAGAGATCAGAAAACATAGGCCTGCTGCCTGCTGCATGGCTCTCCTACACCCTCTCAGTGACAGTTCCAGGAAATCAGACAGAATACTGAGTGAAGAGCTGTCACTCCATCTCCTTCACTGAGGAGCTTTGACTGCGGGCACGGAAGTCCGCTGCAGCTCTGGGTCTTTCTCTGTAGGATGGGGCTATTATTACCCCACATCTGGCTCACAGTGCTGTCCTGCAGCCAGCACCCCACAGCCTTGGCTCCTTCTTGCTGCTTCAAATTAAGTTGAAAATGGCTTGGGAATCTAGGCCAGGGCTCAGGGGCCGGGGCCCCAAGTCACTTTTCGAGCACCACATACCAGAGAGTAAGCAGCAGCGATGAGAATTACCAGAGAATACTGGCCTTCAGCTTCTTTTGTGGTTTCTCAATACCACAGCACAACTGGTCTCTCCTTGCGCTGAAGGTGCTGTGCTGGACTGAGCATTCTCTCCTTTGGGGATGTTTCCTTTGGATAATATTTAACCCAGAAAAAAAAAAACTTTGTAAAGCCTCTGGTTTGATTGTTCTGTCAAGGATGGACTTCAGATTTAGATCCATAAAGCAGGTAACTTTTCTTATTAACAGATTTAGAAAAGTAATATTTCAAAATTTCTATTTCATATGGTTTTCATTTAGATCATTTTTTTGTACTTTTTTTCAGAGTCAGACTATGCAGAGGAATAAAACTGTAAATTTTTACACACAACTCCATCCCTCATAACTGGGTATCTATATTAGTGACATTTTTATTTTAGTGACAACTTACTTCAGCTGGAGTGGGAGATTCATAAGTAGAACAGAACTCAGGCATGTCTAGGTTCAGGGTCATTAGGAGGTCACATCTGAGTGTCTTTCTGGCAGGTTCTCTTCAAATGATAGGCACATTGATCATGGCTGCTCAGGTAATATTTTCATAGCAACCCACAGAAGAACAGAAAACTCTCCCTATGTCTGGCTAAAGGAACCCAGCCCACATCCTGTGTTCCTCTCTGGACTAGTCCTGAAAGCCAAGGAGATGTTCACATCAGATTGACAAGGCTGGGGTGGCATGTCCTCTTTCATTCAACAGTTCCAACAGTGTGGGTTTGTCTCGGTGTCACAGCCTTCTCACTGTTTGTTAATAGCCAGAAGGATGTTCTGGTTTAGTCCTGATGGCCACTCTGCAGGGAGTAGTCATTGGGATTACTCTTGTCTCTCCCATGCTTGACTTTCTGGAAGGCGTTACAAAGAGGAATGTTTAGGTGTTTGCCACTATGGAAAAGAATCCAAAGTAGAAAACTAGATTGGAATGAGAAGCTTCAAACTCATCCTTGAGAGATCCCGAAGCCCTTGCAGGTGTCTCCGTGGACTTCGGACCTGCTGCCCTTAGCATCCATTGACACACTTGATACCGTGCCTTCTGGTGAAGGTTTTTTCCACACAAACTCTGAGGTAGGTGCTTGCTTTTCCTCTTTAGAAAAGAGGGGATTGGCATGGGGCTGTCATTCTGCTAAAGAAATCCCCTCAACACTGAAACAAGTCACCCTCACTTTCTTAGGATTGTACAGAGAATTCTTGAATGCTGTTAGGTGAAATTTACCTTTCTGTGACATTTTGAAGACAAAAAAAAAGACGATTGGGAGGAAAATAAATAATCTGATGCCTTGAATATTGAAAGTCTTACAATGATTCTATACACGTTATCTCCCTTTGGGTGGTGGGCAGTCTCTGGTGGGGAGACTGAGGAGTACTCTGAATCACTAAAGGGCTCACACTAGCTTGACTCTAAGACTGTGAGTTCTTGATTTTTACAGTCTTGGATGCCTTTACATCCAGATTCAGTTTGGGATTTTTCCTTAGGTCTTTAGGAATCCAGGACTCTGTTATCAACAGAATTCTCCCTCATACACCCTGAAGTTTAGACCTCCCCTAAAATTAAGATCTGACACCTTTTCTCCCCTCAACACAGGTCAGTATCTTTCTTCAGATCTTCCAGGCCAACACACCCCTGTCCGCTTAGGAACAAACAGTCTCTCCTGTGTTTTCAAATGTCCTTTGACCTTTTTTCAAGTGACATTGACCTCCCTTCAAATGTGCATTATCAGTTTTCCCCTTCCAAAAAGGCCTTTGAAGTTCTGTTCTTTGTGACTACAAGGCGGCCTCGTCCCCTCCCTGAAGCATTTACTGGAAGTTTGGCGGGAACTGGCTCCTGGCTTTAAGTCAGTGCCAACCTATAAACAGGTGGGCTAAGGACAGTGGTGTGGTCATGGGGTTCTGGCTTCTAACTGCAGGTGGCTGCCCTACTGCTTCTCGTAAGAGGATCTCCTACAAGGCTACATTTCAAAATTCTGAATCTGTTGTGTTTACATCCTTTGGGTGGGTTCCCTCTCCTTGGTGTTGAATGCCAGCTGGGAGTGAGGCTGGGGACATTGGGATCCTCTCATATCTGAGAGGGGCCCTCATCAGAGCCTATCTTGGGCCTGGGGAGGTATTCAGGTCTGCACACCCAAGCCTCTGAGGTTTAATTTCAGGCTTTGGATCTCTTTCTGATCGTATTCAGTCTGTGACGCCAAACTTGCTTTACCAAGCCTCCAGCTTCTGGCCTGCAAGTCAGATGGTGGGTTGTTTTCACCCATTAGAGCATTGGGGTCATGTCAACTTGGAGCACTGAGGGAAAGAACACCACAGAACAGACAGATCCTCCCTTAAGCCAGCCTCTCCACCAGCATCAGAGGATGATGGAGGCTGCCCATGGTAGCAATGTTACCCAGACAAATTACAAACACTCAAAATAGGTCAGGAGTCTGTGGGAAATGACTGGAAGCATTTGTGAGACTTTCTAGGCTGTTTCTATCCTGCAGCCACCAAAGCACACACAGATCTTGGGATAGCACAGGGGATTTATTCTGTTTCCTTACTGGGGGAGACTCCTTCCGGTACATCACAGCTAACAGGAAATACTAGAGAAGCTTGGAGGTGCTCTTGATGGTGGCTTTCTCATCAGAGGTAATGGTCTTTTAGCTGAGACAACACTGAGCAGAGAATAATCTGGGTGCAAGCCCAAGCCTTAATCGTGAGGCTGCATAAGAGTGTGGGAAAGCCTGGAAAACATGAGTTACAACATTGGAACTTCCTTTTAATAGCTATGTGACTGGAGTCACTCTTTAGTCTCAGAGTGTCATTTGACTCTTTTATAAAATGGGATTACTGTACCATGTTGTACTTAACTTACTGTGGAGATTTAAAATAAAACCTATAGGAAGCTATCATGTTAGATTAGGCTCCTACACCGGCTCAACAAATCAGTTATGAAAAATCAAAATGGAGTCACCTATGCTCTAGGTCAGTTTCACAGAACCAAGTCTAAGTGGTGGTCAGAATTTCCAACAATGAGAAGAAATGAATGAACACAAGCGAACTTCACAAATAGAGCATGGTAATGAAATAGCTCTGCTCTAGTCTTCATGTCCTTTGCTCATCACTAAGAGTGACTGGGAGTGAGCTGATGCTAGCCAACTATTGCTGTTCCTCCGTCCCTGCAAAAGGGAAGTCATGTGCAATGACCAACTTGCTTCTTCATTTCTGCTTCCTTCTGCATTTCTCTGTGTATGAAACCATGAATGAATTGTTGGAACACTCATTCTATTTTATGTATCACAGTGTTGCCTAATTCTAGAATTCATGAAAGGTAAGGTCAATGAATGACTTGATGAAATCATTATAATTTTGATCACTGATAGAATAAAACGACATAAGGGATATAAAAATGCCTGTGACAGAAGATGATGAAAAACAGTAAGTGGAATGTGGTGTTGAAAAACTGGGCCCACCCAGCTGCGTGAGAGTGACATAAAGGGACAGCATGTGGAGTGGACACGCTGAGGTGTGGCTACCTCATTGACCCCTTGTGTTTTTCCAGGTAGAAAGTAATTTGGACAAAAATAATTTTGGTTGTCTAATCATCTAGAATTTGGTCAGAAGAAATTTCTCTGTTCCTTCAAAACATAAAAGAAAGAAAGAAAGAAAGAAGAAAGAAAACACAGCTATACTTCAGGTGAAGTCAGTGGCAGAGGCTCTTTGGAGACACCTCAACATACCCTCACTTCTCACTTGTACTCTGCTCTTCTCCTCTCTGTTGGCCACTAACCTCCCTACCCTGGCAATGGTCCCTTTTCACTTCCTGCAGTTCCTGCAGGATATGCACTCACCTCTGAAGATTCAGAGCTAGTGGCCTCTGGGTCTGCGTTCCCTCACTCAATGTATTTTCCAGTTTTATCCATTTACTTGAGGAGTTCATGATTTTACATCTCATTGTGCATATGCACCACATTTTCATTAGTCATTCACTGGTTGAAGGACATTCAGGGTGTTTCAGTTTCCTAACTATTGTAAGTAGAGCAGCAACGAACATAGCTGTGTAAGTATCCATGGAATAGGATGTCAGTTCCTTTGGCATATGTCAAGGAGTGGCACAACTGGGTCATATGATAGATTTATTTTTAACATATCTTTTGATGGGAGAATGGAGGCCATTGATATTTAAAGCTATTATTGGAATGTGTGTGTTAATTGTGGTCATTATGTTGTTGAATTTGGGTGTTGTTGTTCGTGTTCTCAGTGGTATTTTCTGTTACAATAATAATTATTTTTTATTTCTTTCCATAGTCTGTCTTCTATACTCATTCCTCTTTTTAGCCTAAAATACTGCTTCCTATATTTTCTTTAGATTTGGTTTGTATAGAAGAGTATTGTTGTAAGGTGTGTTACTTTTGTTCATGTTGCATTTGTTTAACTCTGTGAAGCTGTGTTACTTTGCCTGTGTAAAACACCTAATGGTCTAATAAAGAGTTGAATGGTCAATGGCAAGGCAGAGAAAGGATAGGCAGGGCTAGCAGGCAGAGAGTATAAAATAGGAGAAATCTGGGAAGAGGGATTGGAAAGAGCTAGGAGCCAGAGAGGGAGGAGGACCCCAGGGGCCAGCCATCTAGCTACACAGCCAGCCATAGAGTAAGAGTCAAGATTTACAAAAGTAAGAGAATGGGAAAAGTCCAGAGGCAAAAAGTAGATGGGATGGTTGAAGTTAAGGAAAAAAAATCTGGCTAGAAACTAAGCCAAGCTAAAGCCAGGCATTCATAATTAAGAATAAGACTCTGTGTGTGATTTATTTAGGAGCTGGGTGGTGGACCTTCCCTAAAGAGAAAAAAACAACAACAGGTTTGCTGGGTATAATTTTTTTTTTTTTTTTTTAGTCTGTTGATATTGTGGAAAGTTTTACTTTCTCCTTAAAGTATGGCAGATAGTTTTGCTGGGTATATTAGTCTAGCCTGGCCATCATAGTCTTTTAGGATTTGGAATGCATTGCTCCAGGTGCTTTCTGATTTCAAAGTTTCCATTGAGAAATCAGCTGTTATTCTGATGGGTTTTCTTTTATATGTGACTTGTGATTTTTTTTTCTTGCAGCTTTCAGTACACTTCCTTTTTTATGCATACTTAACATTTTAACTATAATGTGCTGTGGGGATTTTCTCTTCTGGTCTAGTCTATTTGGTGTTCTGTGTATTTCTTGTTTTTGTTTGGGTGTGCCTTTCCTTAGTTTGGGGAAGTTTTCTTGTTGAAGACCTGGTCTATGGTGTTGACTTGGTATTTTCTCTCATTTGTGTCTATACTTCAAAGGTTTGGTTTTTTTCATAGTGTTGCACACTTCCTGTGTGCTTCTGTTCTCTGTGTTAATTTTTTTCACATTTGCTTGTTTGATAGAGATTCTCTTCTTTAGCTTCAGGCTCCTAACATTCCATCTGCCTCTGGATTCATCCTATGTGTAAGGCTTTCCTTTGAGGTCTCTAGCTCGGTTACTGGGTTTTCTTATTCCATCTTCATTTCATCTCGAGTCTTCTTCAGTGTTTCTATCTCCTCATTGAACTCCTCTCTCAAGTCTTGGATTGTCTTGTCATTTCTATCAGCTTTGTGTTTGCGTTTTCTTGGGTATCACTCGGGCATTTAGTCTCCTTAAATTCTCTCTCCTTAATTTCATCAAGCCGTTTCTTTGTGTCTTTGTCTTTTTTTTGTTTGTTTGTTTGTTTTGTTTTGAGACAGGGTTTCTCTGTGTAGCTTTGGAGCCCTGCCTGGAACTCACTCTGTAGCCCAGGCTGGCCTTGAACTCATAGAGATCCTCCTGCCTCTGCCTCCTGAGTGCTGGGATTAAAGGCTGCCTTTAAACTCGTTAAGCTCTTTGATGAAGTTTATGATTGTTCTTTTAAATTCTGTCTCCTGGGTTTCATCTAGGTAATTCTCATTGGCAAGCATTTCTACAGGACTGGTGGGTTCTGGAAAGAAGATGCTGGCTTAATCTTTTATATTGTTGCTATTTTTGCAATAAGATATGGGCATGTTGCCTTCTTTTGTTAGGGACAGAGTAGTTTGGGGCAGAAGAGAGGACGTGCAGGCGGGTTGGGCCTAAAGGTTAGAAATGGCTTGGGTGGAATAAAGTCAGGTAGACAGAGGGAGTTGGACTGGTATATGCTGTGGGATGTTCTGTATGGCAAGTGTGTTGCTGATTGGTCAATAAATAAAACACTGATTGGCCATTGGCTAGGCAGGAAGTGTAGGCGGGACAAGGAGGAGAATAAAGCTGGGAAGTGAAAGGCTGAGTCAGAGAGACACTGCCAGCCGCCATGATGACACACAGCATGTGAAGATGCCGGTAAGCCACGAGCCACGTGGCAAGGTATAGATTAATGGAAATGGATTAATTTAAGCTGTAAGAACAGTTATTAAGAAGCCTGCCACGGCCACACAGTTTGTAACCAATATAAGTCTCCATGTTTACTTGGTCGGGTTTGAGTGGCTGTGGGACTGGCAGGTGAGAGAAATTTGTCCTGACTGTGGGCCAGGCAGGAAAACTCTAGCAACAGGTATATAGGATATGTTTCTTAGTCCAAGTCTGGGGTGTGGAGGTAGATCTGGCTCAGTTGAAGGGTTGCATATGACACGGGAGGGTCCTGTGGGTGGGGGGATAGGTAGAGATAGTCCTAGACAAAGCTTAGAGCTCCTTTGCAGTGAAGAAAAGGGAAAAGACTAGGCAAGGGTGTCATATGTGGGAACCAGACTAGATTAAGCAGCTTCAGTAGAAAGGGTGAATGTATCAATGAGTGTGCTGGCTGGTTTTATGTCAACTTGACAAAAGCTAAAGTCATCTGAAAAGAGGGAACCTCAATTAAGAAAATGCCTTCATAAGATCTGGGCTGTAGGCAGGCCTGTGGAGGATTGTCTTAATTAGTGTTTGATGGGGGAGGGCTCAGCCCATTATGGATGGTGCCATCCCTGAACTGGTGGTCCTGGGTTCTCTAAGAAAGCATGCTGATCAAGTCAGGAGGAGCAAGCCACTAAGCAGCACCCCTCCATGGCCTCTGCAGCAGCTCCTGCCCCCGGGTTCCTGTCCTGTTCGAGTCCCTGTCCTGACTTCCCTCAGTGATGGAGTACAATGTGAAAGCACAAGCCAAATAAACCCTTTCACCCTCAACTTGCTTTTGGTGATGGTGTTTCCTCACAGCAATAGAAACCCTAACTAAAACAGGGTGGCTTACCAAGCTAGACCCTGGAGAAGATATGGGAAGTCTGGGTACCAAGTGAGGTGTCTGCAAGCCGTGCAAAGGGACCTGTGGATGGTTTCAGGTTTCACCAGTCCTGATAGAAACCTAGAGACTGGCTGCAGCACAGACTTGGGTGGCCAGACTCAACCAGGACACTGAATGTAGGACCTAGGCCAGATTTGGTGGCTTGCATACAAGGCTTGAATGGGTAGGTCAGGGAGACTCACCAGGCTAGACCCTGGAGGAAGAAGTGAGAAGTCTTGAGTACCAAGATTAATGGCTGGAAGTAGCACAGAAGAGCCCTGTGGGTGCACTTGTTTAATTTTTAACAAATGTTGGCGGTGCCCTGCTCTGGTGCTCTTCTTGCAAGGCATTCATGAGCTTTGCTCCAGGATGCACAGGGGACTGCTCTCTGTCACTCTGCTTGCTGAATCCGGGTCACATTCATGCCACTCATGCTACATTGAGAGTTAGTAAGTAGAGATTGGGGGAGGGGCTAGCCATGGGGGGCAAGAAGGTTTTTGTGTCCACAGATCACTGGGGAAACCAGGAATGTTAAGCATGCAGGGTTGTTTCCTGAAAGGAGGAAATACCTGTTTTCCATCCAGAAGGCTGGGAATGGATATTGCTAATGACCAGGTGACTTTTCAGTGTCTGTAGAGGCAGACCTTACCCCTCAACCCCCAAATGTTTATCCCAGACTCTCCCTCCCTAGATCTTTATTTTCAGTTCCAGTTAAAAGAACCCATTCTTAGGGGAGATGTTACATGAATTTTATGGCCTGCTGACCTCTATGCTATCTCGGTCAAAGCCCACATTAGATTCTAGGCTTTTTAGCTATAGAGCCCTCCTTCAAGGTCACATGTACTTTGCAAAGGAGTTTCTATTTAGTCACACTTTACTCTTTTATCGTGCACCTGGAATTGGAATGATCGTTGCCTGGAAAATTTCCCCCAAATTCTATTGTGTTTAAATATGCTGGCAATAAACCACCTGGCATTAGACTCCTCGAAGTTTGATCCAGGTTGACTAAGTCAATCTGAAATGAGTTTTCATTCTCACCTTTTTGCAGTTCATTTCTCTGCCTGCTGTGACACTTGCAGGGACCCTGTCAGATAACCTAACCACCATCTGTTCACCATGTTTACGTGGCTCCAGGGCTTAAGCTGAGCATTGTGAGCCACAACCCCAAATTCCTGTTCCCTACTGTTGTATAGGACTATACTCTGAGCCAAACTGCCACCATCTTCAGGAGTTCTACTGGGCTTACATTCCGAAGATCATCACAGCTGGCCTGTTGACTGTTGACATTCCCTCTTGGAAGGAAGGGTGTGGAGGGTCACAGACCCTCACCTAAATATCCAGACCACCTCCTCAAGCAGTTGTATGCAATTCTTCACTAATTGCATGAGGCCGTGGGGGTCTGCGAAGGACTAGAGGATATGGATGGGGAAGAATGATGGGAGGTTACTCCATCTACACAGCTATGATTGAGTCCTCCTCCATGCTGGGTAGAGACCTTCCAGCATGGCTGTGTTACAGCCACACATGCTCCTGTCCATTAACCCTTCACCCATTGCCCTGTAAGAAAGCCCGATACACTTATGAGTTCCATAAACAAACTTTGGTTTATTGGGACCTTAGGAGGAGAAGCTCGATGGTGTTTATGTCCTCCCAAGGAAAGACATTTTAGCAATGCCCATTCAGCACCCAACACTTGATTCTCTTGCCAGAGGGATTGTCTTGCTCCTGTCTGAGGCTCCTGAGCGATACTCTCTGGTGCAGCCGCCAGCTTCAGAGTGTCAGTCTGGAAAGTGGTGACTTTGCAGCCTTATTTCCAGTCAGCTGTCCAAAGGGAGATGGACCGGGAGGCCTACTTAAGCAGATGCGGCAGGGGGGCTGGAGTGTTTTTTCTTGTAATAAAGGGACCTTTGCTATCTCTCTCTCTCTCTCTCTCTCTATATATATATATATACACACACACACACACACACACACACATATATATATATATATACGTTCAACTCTCCAAATCCATGGTGTTTGTCCCAGGACCTCTCTCTCAGTACCCAAATCTGCACATGTTCAAAGCCCATAGGCACAATGGTGCACTAATTGTATAGGACCTATGTATATATTATCTTCCCATACATATTTTCAAACATCTCTAGAATCTTCATATTATGTATAATGATATAATGCTGTTGGTTTTAAATACGGCGCTGTTACCATCACAGGGCATGACAAAACCCAGTATCAGAGGTTTACTAGGAGGTGGGGGGGAGGGCAGGGGATCCAGAAGAGAGTGACCAGGCCTGTGGAATACACGTACGGGGGGGGGGGGGGGGGGGGGGGGGGGGGGGGGAAGCAGAAAAGAGGGGAGGAGTCTGTGTCCGGCTTTTTAAGGATTTCCCTGCACATGAGCATGTGAGTTTAAGGGGGTATGCCACGCATGCGCAGATTACGTGATCACGCAGCGTGCATTACGTAATCGCATGGATGACGTAAAACGTAAGACCTCTTGCTTAGCTACTGAACTGCGCATGTGCGATCATGCAGCTGGAGGAGTGGCAGAATCCTAACAAATGCTGCATAAATACCTGTGCTGTTTAGAAAATGAGAAGAAAAAATTCTCTGTAGGGATGTTGTACAGATGCAGTCTTTCCTTCAATCTTCTTGGTTTGGGACTTGAACCCAAGGCCTTGGAGATGCTAAGCTAGTGCTTGACACTGAGTCACATTCCATGGCCCTCTTCCTAATATTTTAAAATATGATATTGATGAATCTGCAGATGAAGAATTTGGATGAATAAGGCCAACTGAACATCATATATATATATACACACACACATATATCATACAGCATATTAGAAATACATTGCAAACATAATATACTTCTTGATTCACCATATCTAGCAGATTTACCATTGGTCTCTATAGACAGAGTCTGTCTTCCCTGGTGCTGTACCATAACAGGATAGGCATAAATTATCCCATAAGGAGGCAGTCACTTTTCAATAACAATGATATTATTAGCGATTATTTATTGCAGTCCCGAAAGATTATGAGATTTACCTGAGGTTTCCTAGTTAATAAGTAACAGAGAGAGAATTTTCAACTTGGGAAAAGACAGTCAATGATAGACTTCATTTTTGACCCTGGAAGTAGATATGGCTTTTGGTCTTCAGCCACTGCAGGAGACATTCTCATTCCGAAGCCACCAGGCAGTGCTGGGACCTCTCCTGCCTCATGAGCTCACTAGGATTTCTGCCAAGATCTCTTCATTATTAAGGCTTTGCGTGAGAACACTCTGGCCGGGAGCCTTTCCTGTGCGGCCATTCCTTTGTAGCTGGCAAGCTTCCCTCTGGAAATGGAGACTTCCCTGTAGATTTCACCTTGTGGGCTTACAGAGCAAATCACTGTTATCAGAGCTGCGACTTCCAGCGGCTGCTCCCTTCCTCCCCATGACTCACCCCTGAGCAGTCTCAGCTCACTGAGATGCACCATTTAGGAATGTGCTGCTCCCTGCAGTTTCCAGGAATCGGAGGCTTAACACCAGGCTTTGGAAACGCGTGCCAACTTTGCACATTGCTTTAGAAAAAAAAAATTCATAAATTCTTTGAGAATTTAACATGATGTATTTTGATCATATTCACCCTTCTTCCCCACTTCCTCCCATGCCCACCCTCGCTCACCTCCCTACCCACCCAACTTTGACTATTCTTCCCTCCCCATCAAGTTCCATTACTCCCCCAAAACTAGGCAATGGGGCCTGCTCTGAAGAGTGGTTGACCTCCCAGGGGTCACATCATTAAAGAAAACATCATTTCCCTTCCCAAGAAGCTGTCAAATGCCAGCAGCTCTTCAACTTCGGGGAGGGGATTTCATTCTCACCTTCCCAGCTTCATGCTGGGATTTCTGTTTGCCTGGAGCTTGCATAGAACTTGTGCATACTGTCACAATTGCTGTGCATTTGTCCTTGTAACTGCCTTGCTGTGTCTGGAAAACACGGTTTCCTTGAAGTTATCAGCCTCTGGCTCTTAGAATCTGTCTGACCCTCTTTTCTGAAGAGCCCTGAGCCCTGCAGAGGTGTGTGTGTGATTTGTGCATTCCACTTAAGCCTGGCCACTTGCCAGTCTCTTGTTCTCTGCGGGGTGACCAGTTAGTTGAAGGACTCTGCCTTCTATTGAAGGAAGAAGCTCCTTGGATGAGGATTGAGACATGCACTTGTCTGTTATTATATCAATAAGACCTTTGGAGTCATTTTAATACTATGATCACTGAACAGATCACTCCGCTAAGGCCTGGGGCCTATTTATCCACAAGTTCTTGATACCTTTAATAGTGTCAGGGATGGGTTCCACCTCGTGGAGTGGGCCTTAGAGGCAATCAGAAAGTAGTTGGTTACTTCCAAAACACTTGTGCCGTTATGGCACCATCGGGCACACGCATTCCTAGGCAGGGCTCCTGATGACATTTAATCTTTCCTACAAATTGGCATGTCTTTTAGTAACAGTTAATTTATGGTCGGGGCAAGAATGTGGCTAGCATGTTAGTTTTACTGTCCAATCTAGAAGATTGATGTAAAGTCTTGAGGTTCCAATTCTTTTTCTATGGATGGGGATAATAGAAGTATAGTCAGTCATCCACCCCTCCTTATATATTGGCGGTTGGACCCACCCAAATGCCCATAATTCATGAATGATCAAGTTCCTTAGAGGAAAAAAAGCATTTGAATATACTCCGCATACATCCTCTTGTCTTTTTAAAATTACCATTATATCACTTATAATTCCTAGCATAATATAAATAGGTACCACAAGGTAATGTTTAGGAAGTAATAAAAGAACAAAAGGCTATACATATTTAGTACAGATTGTAGTACAATATTTTAAGGTGTGTTACTTTTGTTTATGTTGCATTTGTTTAACTCTGTGAAGCTGTGTTACTGTGCCTGTGTAAAACACCTTATGGTTTAATAAAAAAAAAAAAAAAAACAGGCCAATAGCAAGGCAGGAGGAAGATTAGGCAGGGCTGGCTGGCAGAGAGCATACAGAGAAGGAGAAAACTGGGATTGGAGAGCTAAGACCTAGTAGCTAGAGGAGGAGGAGGACCCCAGGGGCCAGCCACCCAGCTACACAGCAAGCCACAGAGTAAGAGTAAGATTTACAGAAGCTAGAGAAAAGGAAAAGCCCAGAGATAAAAGGTAGTTGGAATAATTTAAGATGAGGAAAGCTGGCTAGAAACTGAGCTAAGCGAAGGCCAAGCATTGATAATTAAGAATAAGCCTCTGCGTGTGAATTTATTTGGGAGCTGGGTGGCGGGCCCCTAAAAGAATAAAAAACAACCACCAACAACAGATTAATATTTTCCTTTGTAATTTTTTGAGACATGGTCTATGTAGTCCCGTTTAGCCTTAAACTCATAATGCTCCTGCCTCTGCCAAGTGCTAGAGTTACAAGAACGTGCTATCCTGTCTCAACTATTACCTTATATTTTTTGATCTGTGGTCAGTTGAATCTGCAGAGGCGGATGCCGCTACTACTGGGAGAGGGAAATGCGACAAGTCACTTAAAGCCCCTGGCAGGAGGACAGACATTCAGGCTAGCTGGTGGCTGGCACGCCGTGTGGCTGCTGGCTGAAGATTGCTGGGATGAGCCACATGCCACTGGGTTTGCAGCATTGATGTTCAGTTTGGTCCAGGTGCCCAAGTCCTCCGCAGGAGCATTTTGAACTCTCTCTGAAGCCCTTCCAACACTGTCTCCAACAACTTTATCTCTTGGGCCCCAGGGCCTCTGTTGGGGCTGGCATTTGTCCAAGCTGAGTTGCAGGAGGAATGATCTTTTGCTTCCAGTTGTGGCTGGGTGTGCACCCCAACACTCTGTGGCTGTGTCCTAGAAATGGTGTTCAGCACTTGGCTTGCCTTGATTAATTGAAGTTGTCCCTGTCCCACCTCCGTCGAGTCCCAGACACCTCGGGGTTATTCTCCAGGTAGTGCAAGCGCTCGCAGTGTGCATGCCACCTTCAAGCTTTGTCCCTTGTAATTCCTCGAAAGCTCCTGCTCTGGTTTTTCTCCATCAGTACGCCGGGAACCTGCATTCATCTCTTTAGCCTAACTGCTTACTGTGCTGGGCAGTTTTTGTCAATTTGACACGCACCTAGACATATCGAGGAAGAGGGAATCTTAATGGAGAAAATGTCCCCATCAGATTAGCCTGTGGGCTAGGCAAGCCCGTGAAGTGCTTTCTTGATTGATGATTGGTGCGGGAGAACCCAACCACTGAACGTTATGTCCTCCCTGGGGCCCAGGGCTCTGGATGCTATAAGAAAGCAGGCTGAGAAAGCCACGAGGAGCAAGTCAGTAAGCAGCACTCCTCCATGGTCTCTGCTTCAGTTCCTGCCTCCAGGTTCCTGCCCTGACTCCTTCAACGGTACCCTGTGACCTGAGAGTTGTAAGCTGAGATAAATCCTTTCCTCACTAAATTGCTTTTGGCCATGGTGTTTTATTACAGCAATGGACGCCTAACTAGACACTTACAATTATGCCTGCAAATAGTATGTATATGTCAATGTACTATTCAACCAGTGCTTCTCAGAGGAAGCCCTCATGATCAGACTCCATTTATCACCCCCTTTACACATAGGAAACAGGTACAAAAAGGCTGGATAGCTTGGCCAAGGTCCCAGTGAAGAGGATGCTCAGACCTGGGTCCGAAGTCTTGCTCTGTAGATTCCACCTCCCCACTGCCCAGAGATGCTATGGGCTATGGAGAAGACAGCCAGTCCAGGAAACACAGCTGATGCATGTTTTAAAAAGTTAATTGCATGATAAATTGGCAGGCCCTAAGTGGCTGGGGAATCTTCTTTCCCTTTCTCTTCCTGATGGCTATTATTTTCCATTAGATAAACCTGAACTGTTAACCCAGGAAGGTTGAAGTTCCCCTTTCTCTTCTTGATTCACGTCCCATTTCTGTTACTGCCACAGCAGAGACTCTGCCCCCACCCCCACCCCACAAGGGATGGCAGCCTCTCCTGGCTCAAAGGTGTCTGACTGGGGTGGGTGGGGACACAACCAAACTGTGGCCCTGCACTCCCAAGACTCTCTGGTCTCCGTTCCAGTAGGAAGCCTCCTCTGCAGGAAGCCAAGTCCTCCCCAGTGGTGTATGGCTTGGTAAGAGGCTCTGACTGGGACAACTTCCTCGGGGTCCGCTATCCCTGGGGTGCTGTAAGGTGAGTGTTGCTCCACAGAGGATAAGGCTGAGTCAAGGGGACTGGGAGCTACTGCCTTCTCAGAAGCCAGAACACACTGTGACTCATGACCAGTTTGGAACCACTTGCCAAAGGTATTTGCAGGCTTGGCACTGAGAGCTATGGATAGCTCTTAACTTCCTAGCTCCCCCATCCCCAAGTCATCTCCTTTCAGAATATTCTTCCTAGTGTATTCCCTTCTACCACACACACCTGCAGCAAGGGGCCAGATTTTCCTAGATGCCACTGGCTGAAAGCAGTGGGTTTCTGCTGGTGCTTGTATTATTGTACTCAGAAACTACTTAATTTTGTTGCAAATGTGTTGACCAGGTTGAATATGGTTCATACCCTGGTATTCCATCAGTTCTCTGTTCCAAGAGGTAGGGCTGTCTCCCACTGATGGGAAACAGCAATGTGACTGCTTGGACATTGATCTGAGTTCCAGTAAACTTGAGCTGGGAGGATGTGATTGTGTCATCCCAGTGTGGCAGGGTTTGTTCACACACACCCTGAAACAAGAGCCACATGCTTTAGTATCCTGCAGAATTGCTTGTTTTTTAATTGTTGGGACCCACTGCCCATCACTGAGGATTGTTTGAGAGATGTTGGGTTAGATCTAAACAGTGTAGACTGGAGGGTCATTTGTGGCCAACCACACATGTGCAGGGAAAAGGTGATGGTCTCAGGTCAGAGAGAGGCCTCCTGGCCCTGTGGAAAGCTCCCTCACTTGGCCTCTGACTCAAGGTGTAGAGAGGAGGAAGTGAAGAGGGGCCATCTGGAAGAGTTTCCAGGAGTCTTGAAATAGTGCACATGGGCCACAGGGAGACCTGGAGGCCGTGCTTTGGTAGCATGGCTGAGCATGACCCTGCTCCCCCATACCTTCTGTCCACTTGATTTTGTCATGAGTTTTTTGGCTGCTCAATAAGTCAACGATTCCTGGTTGAGTCCAACATTCTGTTGCATGTGACCTTACTGTTCCCATGGCCTTAACTTCCAGCTCTGTCATTCTGTTGTGTGACAAGACTCTTCCTGGGAAGATAGCACGCACACTCATCTAGTCACCTAGATAGGAAGTCCATGACAGACCAAAGTATGGACGTCACTAATGTCCAACTTGGTAAACCAATGTGTTTTATGGAGTTACTTACAGGAATATTGGTGAGGGGTTCCTTACATGGGCAGAAATGACTTAAGAACAGCTGCATGACCACAGCATCGGGGACAGCTCACAATGCAATCTGGAACAACTGCATAGCCTTCGGACATCACCAGGTTGGAGAGTGTTCTTTCCCCGTGACTCAGCGGGACCAAGCCTCTGCCAGACAGATCAGCCAGTTTCTGCTTCTTCCAGGCAGCTGGTCTCACCTCAGACTCTTTACAGCTTGGCTTGTCTGAGAGTCAGTATCAGCCATCTTTATTGCTTACTCTGGGAGGGAGGGACTTGGTAAAGCTGGTCAATTTCAGGGACTTCTGGAAGCTATTTTGTGTTGTCCACCTTCCTTCTCAAGGAGCTTGCTGGCAGGATGGAGTGTTTCATTCTGGAAGGAAACTGCTATATGACATGTTCCTTCTTTCCCTTGACCTTACCTACTAACTTGTTTTCTTGCTTCTGGAGTTGCCCTGCTGCTGTTCTCTCCCAGACCTGGATGCAAAACATTTCTCCAGACAGACTCTCTTTGGGGGAGGATAGAGATAACAACTCAATGCTGATATCATGTCCCTGACCCTTTGTTACTCTGCAGCACCCACACTTGGGTCACCTCCATCAAGTCCTAATTAGTAATGTATTACCTGTGTCATACTGCCTAGCTGCACTTGCAGAGGATCTGGATGTCACAGTTGGGCAACAGAGGCTAGAGACAGAGTCCACTGGAAGGCTTTTCCCAATCTCTCCCAACTCAACCTCTTGATTCTCGGTTTTTGTGCGGTTTCCACCCTACCCTCCTTTCATGCTATCCCTGGACCTCACAGTCCACTTCTTCCTTCAGCATCTGTCCCACCTTCTGGCAGCCTGGCTGGCTCACAATCCCTTCACTTCTCCATCTATTCAGTTCCTTCTGACTTGGCAGTCCCAGCCCCGGAGGGAAGACTTCATCCACTTGTTGGGCTCACCCTGTGCTTATTTGTTACAGTGTTTATTATACCATAAGTTACCTTGCTGTGGTGTTTTGAAAATCAGCTTCTTTTCTAATCTAGGTTAGGAAGAAGAAAATGTGCCTATTTAAAGTATGCATCTTGATGAACTCTGATGTCTGTATTTATTCCTGTAACAATTAGCAGGGCAAGATAGAGGTGATTTCCAACAGTCCCCTGGACCATTCTTCTTCTCCCAGCCCTGTGACCACTGCTCTGATTTCCTCCACTCAGTATAACATTTTAAGGTTCTCTGTGTGTAATGTGCACAGGAGGTCATCCAATCTTTTGACAACTCCACTGCATAGTGGCGCCATTGTTGGCTCACCTGAAGCTAGATCCTTTCTAGTTTCTGGCTACTTTGTCTACTATGCAGGACAATCTCTGATGCTCACACATTTATTTCTTGAGTAAATTCTTCTTTTTTTTTTTTGGTTTTTCGAGACAGGGTTTCTCTGGAGTAAATTCTTAATAATGGAATTGTTGAGTCCAAGAGTAGGTATGTATTTAGATTTTCTGAAAGTGCCGACATGCTCCCCCAGGTGAGTGCATACATGTACATTCCTACCAGCAGTGTATGTGTATTACAGTCAGTTCTCTCATGCTCCTGACAACATTTATGATTGTCGATCTCAATTTAGTCATTCTAGTAGGTGCACAGAGATCTCTTGTGGCACTAGTTTTCACTCTGTCTTATTCTACTGTATTTCAATTTTTGGGGGGGTTAGATTCTAATGCTCAGTCATTAGAATTCAGTGTAGTGGCTCCGTGTTCACTTTTCCTGATTGAATGGACCCAGTCTGAATGTCATAAGTCCCTTGTCCTCACTCCACTTAAAATCAAAGTGGGCTATGTGGAAAGATGCTACCCAAGTAGCAGGTAGAGTGGCCCACCATCCTGCTCTGGGAACTGAGGAACTCTCAGCTTGTAGGACCTTTAGTGTGACATGGTACCACACTAATGGTCAGCCAGAAGATTTGAGGTCCAGTCTGAAGAAGCAGGGTGACATCCAGTTTCCAAAATGGTACTTGATTTTTCTATAACTGATGCTGTGGATTCTGCCTTCTGCTAATGGTAGGGGGAAAAAAAAGCCATCAAGCCTTCCATTCTAGTTGTTCTAGCTTCATTCTGTTGCTGTAATGAAGCACCATGACAAAAAGCAACTTTGGGGGAAAAAATAGGTTTATTTGGTGTCCGGCTTCAGCTGAGTCCATTACTATGGCGAACTCGGGCAGGAGCATAAATCCGCGCATCCACAGTCAAGGGCAGAGGAAGAATAAATGTGTGGGTGTTAGTTTGTTTTGCACGCAGCTAGTTCTCTCTACTCTCACACAGTCCAGGATGCCAAACTAGGGAACAGTTCTGTTCACACTGGATTAACATCTCCCTATATCAACAATCAAGACAACCCCCCACAGGCATATATCTATGGACCAGCCTTACCCAGACAAGTCCTCAGATGAAATTCTCTTCTCAGGTGATTCAAGGCCCTACCAAACTGACAGTTAAAACTATCCAGCACACCAGTTCAAGAAAACTCAGGTCCTTTCAGTCTTATATATGCTCAGTCAGGGATTTAAGCTAACTCAATATCCTCTCCCTCCATCTCTCCTTTCTTCCCTTCTCCCACTCCTTTCTCCCTCCCTCTTTCCCATCTTTTACTCCTGTTCATTAATATTGCCAAGACAGTAGCTACCAAGTGATGGCTGTTAACGCAGGCCCTGGGCATTGTGTTGTTAATTCCCAGGTGTCCCACATTGTCCCTGGTCTGGAGGGCGGTGTGTGTGTGTGTGTGTGTGTGTGTGTGTGTGTGTGTGTGTGTGTAGAGACTGGTTCTATAGGAGGATTCCAGAAACTTTTCAGAGGTCCCTATAGCTTGCTTGGTTATTTGAATCCTGTCGGTCCATGTCCTCAGGCATTCCTCATCTGTCCACAATCTCCATTGTGAAAGAGGGCCTTCAATAAGAGGTTTACAGTCTCTTGGATGACGTTATGAAATTGGAGGCACACATTCCCCATCTATCCTTCTGCTGCAGTCTCAAACCCAGACATCCTCCCGTGGTACTTGGATTACATGCTAGTTCTGTCCTAGGGTTTCTATTGCTGTGAAGAGACACCATGACAACAGAAACTCTTATAAAGGGAATATTTAATTGGGGTGGCTTGCTTACAGTTTCAGAGGTTTAGTCCGTTATCATCATGGCAGGAAGCATGGGTGCCCGCATGGTGCAGACAGACTGGTTACATTTTGACCAGAAGGCAACAGGAAGTGTTGTGACACTGAGAAGCTTAAGGAAAAGAGACCTCAAAGCCCACCCCCACAGTGACACACTTCCTTCAACAAGGCCACACCCCCTTCAACAAGGCCACACCTTCCAATAGTGCCACTCCCTATGAGTTTATGGGGGCCGATTGCATTTAAACTACCATAGTTCTGATGTGTACTTCTTTGAAATAAAACTTTGTAGAAGCTCTATGCTCTTGACTTCCAGATGTTTGACCCTTGATATATAGGGATGTATTCCAACAAACAAAAACAAAAATAAACCAAACCATTATGTTTCAGATAGCCAGTTCAAAGTCAAGGCTTTTAAGATTTGAGTTTTGAAAAATCAATGGTGGCTAAACTGACTTTTGACACAGTGCTGTCCCTTCCCTCCTAAGGGAAGTATGTAAGGAATGTCGCCTGTCATCTTTGGGGAGGTGGTGGGAGATGGCAGGACCAGGAGACACAGGGATGGGGGGGGTGGGGGAGTGGGGGGTGGGGGGGATGGGGGGTGATGGGGAGGGGGGAGGGAGGAACTCTAGCCACCTCTTTAGAGAGGTGAGACAGGAGGCTGACTTTAAAGGAAGGGTGAGGTTTTTTTTTAAGAGGGGTCAGGAGCTAGAAAGTCTTTTAGACCAGGAGCCTGGAATAAATCAAAGCATGAAGCTGTCCCAGCCTGATACACAGGCCACCGAGTGGGCAGTCAAACCACAGGGGAGGATGTGTGTTCCAAGGTAGATACGACTAGAGGAAAGTGGCTGAGGAGCTTATGTCATTTACCTCAGAAACCGGAGGGCTTTCCGGTAGCCCAGCTGCATGCCAAAGCTACCCAACCCTCCACTCCCCTTGTCTTCTGCTGACAAAGCATTTCATCCAGTCTCTACCCCAGTGGAGTAGGCAGGATTGTTTTTAGTCACAGAGAAGAAACTGAGGCCAACAGAGACAAGTTATTTTGTTAGAACCCCAAGCAAAGGGTCGTTCTCATTTCTCATTCTTCAGAGTCGCAACTGGCAGTCAATAGCTGCTGGGGAACAGGGACTTGGTTTTCTTTAAGGGTGTGGTAATCAGATCTTGGTAGATCAGTCATGCTCCAGTGGGGGTGTTAGGATCCTGCTCTCACTCTTCCGGGTTTAACAACTGCATCCCCGCCTTAAAAAGCGACACACGGAAAGGACCACACACCCAAGAGTATATGAGCGGCACAAATTATATACTTGATGCAATTTTTTTTAAAAAAAAGAGGACATAGCATTGGGTGGGTACAGAAGGGGGGGGGGAATGGGTGAATATGGTTAGAATATGCAGTACAAAACTCTCAAAGCACTAATAAAATGAGAAAAATAACATTCTTCAAGCAAACAAGGACAAGCATTTGCCCTTTCGCACCTAACTGCTGAGGATGCATACTACAAGCATTCATTTCTTTTGTACTTAATAACGCTTTAAAACAACACGATGACATTACATCCTTAACTGAAAAGCCTTTGAGGAGTCTGAGCCTTCCCTAAGTCTCTGTGGTATCCTTGTATGCCTAGCAATAGGGCTCTGTTGTCCCTGTGTGTCTGTGGGTACCTCAGCCATGGACTCAACCAGACACAGATGGGAAATACCTTTTAAATGTTGCACCCATGCTGGACATGCACAGATGCTGGCCACTATGCTCTAACAGTTTATTATAGCTGTCCTTGTAGCATTGAGAGTGTGGGAGGTATTCTGAGTGACTCAAAGATGACCTGAAGTGTAGGGGGTGAGTGTGCCAGTTCTATGAGAGTAGCTTGAAGACTTGAGTTTCTGAAGATTTGGACATTCTGTCATAGGGGTCATGGCACCAACATTCTGTGGGTGGGAGGAGATGACAATGCTTACAAAGATATATGACTCTTAAGAAGCTATACAGCTTCCTAACATTTCCCTTAGAGCTGATAAAGAACCATAACTGACAATTTAATGAAGATGTTTAAAAACATCCAAAGTATGTGCGTGTATGTGTGTGTGTGTGTGTGTGTGTGTGTGTGTGTGTGTGTGTGCATGCGCGTGTGTGTGCGTGTATCTGTGTGTATAACATTCACTATTGAAAATTGCAACAGAGTCATGGGAGGAGATGGAAAGCAGCCCAGAAGTGGGGTAAAAAGCCAGAGTATACTTGCTGGCTTCCAGGATAATGCAGCTCTGGCTGGCTTGTTCCTCTCCTCTGTGCCCCGGGAGAGTAGCATCAACCAGAGCCTCTTGAGAATTAGGCCCAAGGCATCAAACACTTGCAGCTGGAGGCTTTTCTGCATCCTGCCTGGTACTACAGCCACTTATAAAATATTCATTTAGAGGCTTATATTGATTATAAATGTTTGGTCAGTAGCTCAGGCTTATTACTAACTAGCTCTTACAACTTAAATTAACCCATTTCTATTAATCTATATTTTGCCACATGGCCATGGCATTAGTGGTCTGTTGGCATCTTGCTCCTTGGGAGGCTGGATGGCGTCTGCCCCTGACTCTGTCCTTCTTCTTCCTGTATCTCTGCTTGGATTTCCCACCTGGCTCTTATCCTACTTTGCCATAAGCCAAAGCAGCTTTATTTGTTAATCAATGGGAGCAACACTTATTCACAGTGTACAGAAAGACATCCCACATCAACCACTGGTCCCTCTTCACTTGTATCTTTTCTAAAAATATATTTTTAATTACAGTAGTATTGTGCCAATATTTGTATACACTGTAAAGATGTGCCTTTGCCTAAGGCACCTTCTGATTGGTTTAATAAGGAGCTGTATGGAAAATAGCAGGAGAGGATAGGCGGGACTTCTGGGCAGAGACAGAAACTGGGAGGGAGGAATCTATGTCGCCAGCAGACTTAGAGCAAGTCAGATATGCTATACTGAAGAAAGGTAAAGGGCCACATGCCAGAACATAGATGAAAAAAATATGGGTTAATTAAGTTACAAGAGCTAGCTGAAAACATGCCTAAACTAAAGGTCAAGATTTCATAATTAATAATAAGTCTCCATGCTATTGTTTGCGGGCTGGCAGTCCCAGTGAGAAAGTACTGCTACACAATAGAATGTCATCACTTTTCCTACTCTATTTCCTCCCTCTAACCCCTCCCAGTCATCCTCCTTTGAGATCCTGCCATGCCTCCCTTTCTCAAGTTGATAGCCTCTTTTTCTTTATTATTCGTGTGTGTGTGTGTGTGTGTTTGTGTGTGTGTGTGTGTGTGTGTGTGTGTGTATGTGTACGTGTACATATGTACACATACATATAAAATTTTCTTAGTCTGTTTTTATTGGTGGTATGTATACGGTTTCAGGGATGATCGCTCTGCATTGGACCACCAAAAGGAGGCTAATCCCCAGAGAGGCTAATTATCCTTCTCCCAGCAGTCATTAGTTGTCTGTAGTTCTTTGTTGAGGGTCGGGACCCCATGAAAATTTCCCCTTCCACTTTATCATGTTATTTACGTTGCCATTGTTCCCGTCTTGTTTATATAGCCATTTCAAGGAGAGACTGTTTCACAACAGACTCCTGGTATCCTGGCTCTTACAATCTTTCCGTCCCTTCTTCCTCGATGTTCTCTGGGTCATAGATGCTAGTGCTGTGATGTAGATGTATCAAATCTGTTATCTCTGCAATGTGTCCAGTTGTGGTTTTTTTTTTAATGGCCTTCATTTATTATAAAGAGAGGCTTCTTTGATGAGGGGTGGTAGTTACACATAAGGACACGATTTAGAATGTAGTAAGGAATTATGCTGGCCTATCAAAGTGGTAGTAGTAGATTCTTCTCTAAGATCCGTGACATCACAGGGAAGCTGGCTAAGTTTCTAGTACCAGGCATAGCTTCCCTCCTGTAGAAAGGACCTCAAGTCCAATTAGACAGGTGGCTATTGGTTGCCACCGACATGTGAATGCCTCTTATCGCACCTTTATGGATCTCCTTCCGTGCTGGTAATTGCTGTGGGTTACAGGTATTGCAGCTGGGTGGGACTATTTAATTACTCTCCTTCCTTGTTAACTTGCATAGTATTTTTTGTAACCATGGAAGCTAGACCACAGGAGCGAGGCTTTCAGGTCAGATTCAGCTTGACTCTTCCAAGTCCTGTGTCCTAAGGGTGCAGTGTCTTCAGTTGTAGATGCCTACCCACAACTGTAGAGCGGTAATCAAGGGCTGCCTTGATAATTCTGATCTAAACAGAAGGGAAACCAATTAGCAGATAAATGGATGGACCTTGGAAAGATTATATTGAGTGAGGTCATCTGGAGCCAGAAAGACAAACACCACATGTTCTCATCTGTGGTTCCTAGCTCCAGATCTTCAGATGAGAGTATACAACATGGGGTAGCATTAGAAACTAGGAAACTATAAAGGGATTCTGAGGAAACAACATCACCAAAAGCAAGTTGGGGAGGAAAGGGTTTACTTGGCTCACACTTCTGCATCACTGTTCATACTGAAGGAAGTCAGGACAGGAATTCAAACAGGGAAGAAACCTGGAGGCAGGAATAGATGCAGAGGCCATGGAGAGAAACTGCTTACTGGCTTGCTCCTCCCGAGGTCTTGCTCACCCTGCTTTCTTATAGAACCTAGGACCACCAGCCCAGGGATGGCACCACCCACAGTGTGGTGGGCCCTCTCACATCAATCACTGATTTTAAAAAAATGCTCCATAGGCTTGCCTACAGCCAGACCTTATGGAGGCATTTTCAAAACTGAGGTTCCCTCCTCTCAGATGGCTTTAGCTTGTGTCAAGTTGACACAACACTAGCCAGCACAGGGGCCGTAGGTAGGGGAGGGGGAGTCAGAGAGGGGAATAGTAGGATACAGGTGCTGTGAAGTGAGAAATGGAAATATGTGGAGAGCGCTTCAACTGGCAGGGAGGGAGGGCGTTAACACAGAAGGAGAAAGAGGGACAAGGGACAAGTCACACCAAGGTTGTTTGATAAAGACTCAAAAATCAAATTATTCTATGTTCACCTAAAATTATACGTATGACGTATAAGATATATGTGTATACATCTTAAAGAAAGTTAAGCCACTTGGGCTGATGATGCCTCCAACGAAAACCACAGACTAACAAAAGCCCCACTCCCAAACATGAATCACAGTAGTCCAAGTGCCCCCATCCTGAAAAATGAGGTGTGGCACTAGTTAGGAGAAATTCCAAATCACTTACCTTGGCTAATTGTGAGAAAGCAGAAGGCAGGCTGCTGCACTCCCAAGGGTCCTTTCCCGGGAAGCGCGAGACTGGAGCTGAGCTTCCTGCCTTCCCTGAGTTGGTGAATCCTTAACATCTTCCCAGTTTGAGGATCTGATGACCCAGAGCTGGGGACTGCTGTGGCTTGTAGCATTTGAAGAAATGTAATTCCACAGGAAGAGACCTGGGAACCCCAAGCTTAAAGAAACATCAGGAGGCCCCTTTGCTCTAAGAAAGTAAAATGACGACCGGAAGCGCCATGGCTGAGGCTTTCTCTGACGCTGACTCTCTGGTGTTTGCTTCTCCCTGGGACCACACAGAGGCATCGTGCCATTTATTTTTCCAGGTGGATTCTCAGCTGTGAAACGTGGCTTACAGAGAGTGTATAGCTGAGACACGGCTCTTACTTGTTTTTAATAATTTTATAAAGGAAAACACATGTTCTCTAAGGACTGAAAGCTAAGTGAGCCTAATGTTTTGTGAACTGATCTCATATGACAAATCAATCATTTACGCCTGTGTTATTAATAGCTGCTGTTCTGATCACTTTTAATGGATATTGTCAAGAGTGCTTCACCATTCCAGAGCTGACATGCCTTATTATGCATGTATGTTGTGTATAAAGTTTCACCCCGAAAGGCTCAGGGGTTGAGGATTTGGTCCCTAGCTGATGGATACAAGCACTGAGAGGTGATTGGATCAGAAGGATTCTGATCAGACTCAGTGGGTTATTCCAGTGACAGATTCACAATTTGAAGGAAGATGATTGAAATTCAGAGGTGGAATGTAGTTGGAAGAAGTGGGCCACTAGTTTTGTGGAGTGTGACCTATAGAAATTTATTTTATTTTATTTTTTGGTTTTTCGAGACAGGGTTTCTCCATGTAGTTTTGGTGCCTGTCCTGGATCTCGCTCTGTAGACCAGGCTGGCCTCGAACTCACAGAGATCTGCCTGCCTCTGCCTCCTCAGTGCTGGGACTAAAGAAGTGTGCCACCACGACCTGGCGTTTGAATCTTTTACACTTCACTTACCTGTATATTAGAACATTTTTAGTCCCTGACAAATTTCAGTACTTCCTATATTTTAACTTACATTTCATTGAGTATTGGTAATACTGAAGATATATTTCATCTCAATAGTTTCATATTATCTCTTATGGATAGCACATCTGTATCCTTTGCTGCATTTGTTTTGTGGAGATTGTTAACGTATAGTAAACATTGATTCTATGTTGGTAATTCCTGTTGCAAATATTTCCTCTAAGTTTTCCAAACCTCAATTTTTAAATGTATTTTATGTATATGAATGCTCTGTCTGCAATGTATGCCTGCATGCCAGAAGAGGGCATCAGATCCCTTTATGAATGGCTGCAAGCCACCATGTAGTTGCTGGGAATTGAACTTAGGACCTCTGGAAGAGCAGCCAGTTCTCTTAACCTCTGAGCCATTTCTCCATCCCATGAAACTTTTGTTATACCCAACTCATCTTTCGTGTACAAAGATTTTTACTTTTGGGTTATCAAAATCATGTTTTCCTTTACTGCCTTCTTATTATGCTAAGTTATCCTCTTATCAAGGGTTATAAAAAACATCTATCAGATTGGTTAATACCCTGACTGTCATCATAGAACCTTCATCCAGTAACTGATGGAAGCAGATGCAGAGATCCACAGCCAAGCACCAAGTCAAGCTCCGGGAGTGTAGTCGAAGAAAGGGAAGACAGATTATATAAGCAAGGTGGGTCAAGGTCATGATGGGGAAATCTACAGAGACAGCTGAACCAAGCTCGTAGGAACTCATGAACTTTAGACTGACAGCTGTGGAATCTGCATTGGACCAGATAGGCCCTCTGTATTTGGGAGACAGTTGTGTAGTTTAGTCTTTTTGAGGGACCTCTGGCAGTGGGATCAGGATCTATGCTTGGTGCATGAGCTGACTTTCTAGAGCCCATTGCCTATGGTCTGACTCCTTGCTTACCCTTGATGCAGCGGGGAGGGGCTTGGTCCAGCCTCAACTGAATGTACCAGGCTTTGCTGACTCCCCATGGGAGAACTTGCCCTTTTGGAGGAGGGGATGGGTGTGTGTGTGTGTGTGTGTGTGTGTGTGTGTGTGTGTGTGTGTGTGTGTGTTGGGGTGGGGGGCAGGCATCATTGTTTTACCTGTTGGGATAAGATCAGAGCTTGTAATCCGACCCAGCATATGCTGGTTACAGTTTTCAAGAGCAGCTTGGAGGAGGTATTCACTGCTCACTGACCAAAGACCTTTCTTGGTCATCCTGGAGCTTGAGTGAAATGAGAGGATCGCACTATAAATAGCTCCTTGATATGTATGGAATTTTTCCTTCTTATTGTGTCTGAAACACCATGGTGATTTCTCTCAGTGTTTGTGGTTTCAGGTGCTAGATGAAGTGTTTCTCAATTGTAAGTGCCCTAAGATAAGCTACCTGCCACAGTCAATAAGAGGCCAACTCTCAGCCCCATCCAGATGCAGTAGATCTGCTAGAGTGTGTGAGACTCTGTTCTTACTCATTTCACAGATATTACATGAGTGTTCAGGACACCCCCATAGGGTCATGGACACAGAATGGTGAGACATGCACTTCATGCTCTACTGGAGGGCAGGGTTGATATGAAGCAGAAAAATAGCGCTGCTGGGTGAGATGATTCAGCTCATAAAGGTGCTTGTATCCAGGTTTGATGATCCAAGTTCAATCCCAAGGACTCACATGGTGGGGGGAGAGAACAGACTCCAGCAAGTTGCCCTCTGTGCATTGGACACCCCACCTTACACAAATACGTAAGTGTAATAAAAAATTTAAAGATGCAAATAAATAAACAACCTTTCTTGGGTGCCAAGACATCCATGAGGCAAGGTGTGGCTCCGACAAGAGTTAGGAAGAAGTAGCCATGGTACTGACCAGATGAAAGGAAACAGGGAATGCTGGTCTCTTTGTTCCTTCCTGGCTTCCATCTTCTGCCCCACTAACCTGATAAGAGCTGAGAGGACACCGAGGACAGTTAAAAGGGGAAATTACTTTCACAGGAGCTCAGGATGTACCTGCACTGCTATTGCTACACTTTAATTCCAATTTTTACTATCCCCTTAATGAAATTGCTTAAGACTCCGAGCCCTGCAGGACTCTGTTCTTGAATGGCAAACACATAAAACATTTCCTGTTAAATAAACTAACTTGCATGTTCTTGCCTTTCTAAAGAAGGGGAGTCACCATACTCTTAAAATGGCAAAGATCTTGGACAATAACTCTGAGTTCAAAGAGAAGAGATGAAAACCAACACTGCCTATCCACTGAAAAGCACCATTAGTTTAAAGTCAACTACCATTTTCCTGGAAGTAATAGGGCTTGTCTTTTATGAGAGAATGAAGGAGCCATAGTGGAGGCTTGTGTTCAAGGTCGAGTCTAACACAGACGGCAATCACAACATGCATGTTCTACACATTTGTTGAATGCATGTTTCCTTGAGCAAATTGATTAACAGAGATTTAGTAAAGATGTGTTCATCTGGCTGAATGAGAGCCAAGATTTAGGGGATGGCCTCTGTAGTATCTTGAGAGGTCATCCGACCAGCCACAACAACCTTTTTATGTACAAGCCCTGTGCATGTCACCTGACGGGTAAGAGTAAAACAGTGTGTTTGGGAAATATCCACTAATCTTAGGAACTTATTCCCTGGGGGAAGAGATGCACAAAATTATAACTAATATAAATATAAATATAAAACACACAGCTATTGGCTTTAACAATATCAATCGATCACCCATGTATGATAGTATTTACTAACTCACTTGTCCCAATGAAATGATTGAAAAATTCTGTGATTTGAAAAACCTATTGCAATAGCATTTCAAGTGAAAATGCCCTATGGTGTGTTTGGTAGAGCAATGTTTCATCACTAATAACTTTCATTTCTTCCATCCTTTTGTTTGTGCCATGGCTGCTGTGCATTTTTCTTCTACAAATATTCCCCATCATACACTTTTTGTTATTTTGAGAGTAGAGAGGAATAGCAGAGTCCAAGTGGAAATGGGAGGCTCTTTAGGGATGGGGGAAGGAGGTAAACACAAAAGAAGAAGGAGGGTAAAATAAAATGAGGATGTCTACAAAAGTAACACGCAATCATATTATTAACTATCTAAAAACATAATGCATGTACATCTGTGTTTAAATGTACATATATAGTTTAAATTTGGGCTGACGATGCTCCATCTAAGAGACAAAGACCACTAACAACTCCAATACCAGACATGAAAAGCCCTCCTTTAAGTTGCTGGTCAGGGCTGTCCAAGAGAACCCCCAAACAAACAGCCTATTCTTGTTGTTGCCCTTGGTTACTCCCCGAGATGTGGAAGAGAGCATGCACTTCAGGAACAGGATCCAGAGGTCCCTGAGCTGGAACTTACCTGAATGCCGCCTTCCTGAGGACTCGCTTTCATGGTGCTACAAGACACTGTGCAAGGTTCCAAGGAGGGAGTTGACCAACAGCCCTCACCCAGCTGTGATGCCTATGAACCACATCAATGACCATCATGGGACTCTAAGGGTGAAGTAGTGGCATGCATCCTCTCCCCTGGCTACTCTCTAATTGGACTTAAGACCAGCTGAACAACCTGGGGAAGCATTCCACTTTGGCCCTGGATAAAAATGACTGCTTGAGTTTACCAAGGCTTGTGATGGTAGAACGTCCAGCACTGCCTGTGTGAAATCGCTATGGCTAGAATAGTGCCTTTTGGTGCCAGGGCTGTCCTTCAGATGCAAGCAGCTGGAGTTGTGGTGCAACCTCTTCCAAGTGTTTGCCTTGTTCAAAGCAGTCTAGCTTCCAGGAAGGCAGCCTGCCTGACTTTTCGGCTCATCCTTTGCTGCTCGTGTTAGCCAAGATGCCAAGAAGGGTGTATCGGCTCTCAATTAGGGAGTTAAATTGCTCTAGCTCCCCAAACCTTATTTTATTTAAATAAAAACAAACATTAAAAAGGATGCTTACAACAGAGGCCTACCTCTAATATTGACACTTTTATTCTTAGGTAAAGACCCTTGGAGGAGAGTTGGGTCATTTTATCTGTTTTATGGAAACTTGAGAAGAAAAGGTTTATTTTGCTCACAGCTTTGGAGACTGACAACCTAAACAGTGTGGTGATGGTTTTAGTCGAGGACTCACTCCGGCTGCATCACGTGATGACAGATGGGATCGTTCTGAAAGCCTGTATGAGAAGAATCAAATGGTGAATTAGGAAGCTGGAGAGTAAGAAGGGGCCTGTGTTGACGTTTTGTAACAATCCTCATGAGAACTGACCAGTGTCTGCAATTCCTTTCAAAGGCAATGCTTCGGATGACTTCGTCACCTCTCAACAGGCTGTACTTTTTAAACGTTCCAACACTTACAGCAAGGATGAAGCTTCTGAATAACGACCTCTTCAACACAATTAGTATCCAAACCACAGTGCAGAAACATTGTTTTTTCTTGCTGTTTCCATCCAGTTGGCTCTACTAAAAAGAACTCTCGGTGGCAAGCTCTATCATTCCCATGAACATAGGCTATGCCATTTCTCTTGCGTTAATGCTTCCAGTGGGCATGCCATCAGCAGGGCTGTCTGCACAGAAGATTTTGAGCACAGGCAGATGTTGTAGACAGCTGCTTGATCAGCCTGAGAGACTATAGCATAGCATAAGAATGGCTGGCTGGAGACTGCAGTTGAGTTTCCCAATGTTTTCTAATTACCAACCAAAGTTATGAAACTTGAGCTCAGTGTTTGAAGAGTAACTTCCTCCCAGGAACTGCCTTCGCAACTGGGTTTGGGCCCCAGCCAGCTTTCTGAGTCAACTGAATTCTACCAGAAGCGTCAGGATTCCTGGTCAGGGGAGTTAGAAGGGGGCCTTGTAGGAGGGCAGGACTGTGACACAGCATCTCGGGGATCCTCCAGAAGGGACACTCTGTACCTAGTGTGGCCCACTGACTGGCTTCCTGAGGACATCATGGCTCTGAGAAGCTGGACTCTGAGGAGCTCTGCTGCTGTCTCAGGAAAGTAAGTTTTAATGCACTGACTCATTTCCACAGTTCAGAAGACACTTTCTGTGAGTATTCAGAAAGAAAATGGAGGCTAGACATCATGCACTAATGACTTACATGAGCAGTGTCTAGGATACAGTCTCCCCTGACTCCGCTGGGTTGGTTGTCTCCGCCTTTATGGTTGGTTGGTTTTCCAAAGGGCTGGCCCAGTTCAGGTGCAGTCATCTCAACCCCTTGTGTAAAATCCTCTTAGTTCCTTCTAGTGAAAGAGCTGAAAGTTCTGAATGGTGAAGACTGAGCTCTGAAGGGTCTTGACACAAGTTGATACGGGCTTCTCCACTGAGGTCACACTGTTTTGACAAGTTGTGAAAGGTCAGAGTAGTTCAACTGATCTCAACATGGCTGATGATGCATTAAGGTCTTTTCCTCTAGTACCTAAGACTGTAGTTGGTAATTATTTAAAAAAAGATTGCAATGGCTATGGATGCCTCATAAAAAGGGAAGGATTACTGTGCACTTGGGTGGAATACTTACTAGTTTTTGGTTTTGTTCTGCTGCTTAGCTCTGTGGCCATGGCTGAGGCCTCAGAGACTCTGAATCTCAGTTCCTTTACATCAAGATTCAGATATTGCATCTGTGACAGGAGGCATGAGCGAGGAAGGCGTTATGAAGATCAGAGCTCACTAAAACAAAACCCAGTTTGGTAGAACCTGGTCCATTGATGGAGTAGTGCATCCCTCTTTGGTTCCCAGTAGTTCTAGAGAAGGAGACACTTGTTTTATAACCAGAAGTATAGTAAATAATGACTGTGTGATTCCTTGAGTAGCATGATGGGACATCTTCACAGGAGCCAGCCTATTTGCTTGCTTGACACAATCATAATGGAATAAAATACAGTTTACAGTGCAATCTGATGTTAAGGGTCAACAGTTAAGAACTGGCAATATAACCTAGTTAAGAAAGTGCTCTCAAAGCAGGTGTGATTGTACTGCCCTACATATACTAACCAGTCTCATGTACTACATGAATGAAACCATCCTTCTAAATGAAGTCCAGTATATAGAGAAATTTGGAGTCATCATGAAAAACTCAATGAATTTCATGAGGTAAAATTCTGTGAGTATTTTTATGCATACACTATATTGCTGAGGGCTACTGGAGTGTTTTCCAGTTTGAATTTATTAAATGTAGAACAGCTGTCAATGTTCTTGGTTGTCCTTTGTGATAGGCTCTGTTACACTCTTACATTGATCATAATCAGGAGTGAAATTAGTAAGCTGTAGGCTGTAACTATATTCTTCATTATTCATCCCTCAGAATGGTTTTATGGATATGTGTGCTCATCAAGAATGCTGGAGAGTTCTAGATGCCTGCTGAGTCTTCATCAACCCAGGATCTGGTTTTACATTATAACTCTCTGGTAGATAGAGGTGTACATAATGTATACTTGCATATATACACAAAATCACACAAACATCTCTTCATATATATGTAGTTACACACTCACATATATATCACATATATAACTGTATATACATATTATATACATACTCACACACAACCACAAACACACAAACACAGGCGCATACACACTCTTATACACAAACACACACATAGTCACACAAATATACACATACAATCTCTCTCACACACACAAACTTCTGCCACCATTTCATTTATCATGTGAATATGATGTAGCTAGAAACATACATATATAAGCATATTCAGAGGATATATATGTACAATTTCTTTTGTATAAAATTCTAGAAAATGCAAATTATCCAAGAGTGACAGAAAGGCAGATAGTCATTGGCCTGGGAAAAGGTAGATGAGATGAGTTGCCATGGAGCTGGAGAAAAGTTTAATATGGTGTACATAGTTACAGAGTGGAGGGGTCATTCTTCTGAGAGGGTGGAAGTCCTTCATAACTGTTGAGGGGAAAGTGATTTGGTCTTATCTCATGGACCATTTGTATGGGATCCGGATAGATATGTGGGCAATTCATTATCTTGTTAGATTAAATTCGTAAATTATTCAGCTCCAGACAGGCTATGCCCATAAGCCATCAGTGAGTCACTAGGAGTCAGGCTCCACACAGCTAATTAAGACATTGTTGGTCACAAGGGACCAATGTTCTTGGCCTGGTTATCAAAGTGTGGAGATCTGGCTTTTTGTTTCAGCCTTCTGTCTTCCTATTTACCCCCGACAGCTCAGCAAAATCATGGCATTGACAGGCGACAAAGGCCTGTCTCTGAAGGTGCTCAGAGCTGAGTAGAGGCACCAAAGGGCTCCTAGTTGGCATTGATGATCCACCATGGGGTCATAGGATTATAAGGCCTACAAGGCTCTGGAGGAGTTTTTGGAGAGGAGAAGTGGTACTATCACGAGAGACCAAAGCTAGATTGACACCATTTGGAAATTGAGAGGTTCTTGATGGCAAGAGATGGATACAAATTCTGATAATTGTGGATATCCCTGAGGCACACAATGGCCTGTAATCTGGAAGATATCAATTATTCAGGAGGTTAAGAAAGCAAAGGCCACAATCATAGAGCAGAATTCAAAAATCAAGACAGGATCTCTGGTATCCCATTGACATATATAACAGTTGGTATTTTTTACTAGAAGATCCTGCAGAAGTTTGGTCCAGTTTGATCCAATATAAGATGTGATATCTCAGCATCTGGCATGGGAGAGATAGACCAATGTCTTTTCACATAACATTTGGAAGCTTAATCTATTGGATTTGGGAAGAAACAAAGTCCATCAGCCATTGAAGGAGGAAGGGACCAAGATTGGTTTGCATACATTTTACTACAGGGATAAGAGTTGACCTGTCTATTCAAACAATGACTGGGAAGAACAGATTGGCAGGCCTGCCTAGCATGAAGTTCTACCCACTCAGGAAGGTGAGAGCCTACTGTGCCAGTGAAGTAGAGAATTTGGGTCTTCTTTTTCCTGGAAGTCCCTCTGAGGTAGGAGAGAGTCAAGATAAGAGAGAGATAATAGGTGTGCATCAGCTGCCCAGTGATGCACTTGGGGTCCTTTGGGTCCTGTGAATTGTCACAGAAGTTAAAAGTTGTGTTTAAAGAGTAGGGTAATGAGCCGGGCGGTGGTGGCGCACGCCTTTAATCCCAGCACTCGGGAGGCAGAGGCAGGCGGATCTTTGTGAGTTCGAGGCCAGCCTGGTCTACAGAGCGAGATCCAGGAAAGTCGCAAAGCTACACAGAGAAACCCTGTCTCGAAAAACAAACAAACAAACAAACAAAAAGAGTAGGGTAATGTACAAGCAATGCAGACTGAGCCTGGGGATGAATGAAATAGACTTACTGTGATGGAGATTTTTTTCTAGTAACAATGGAAGAGACATTAAATAGAGAATCAGATTTTTATTTTCTCAGAGCTCGATGAATTAGTTTTGATAAAAGACTAGAACATCTTGAAAAGATTATTTTAACCCTTAAGAAAAGATTAGCTGATGAGGCATGGGTAGGGATGGACATAAGTGTTATCAAGACATCTACCATTTGGATCATTCTAAAATCATGGGCTATGGATCACAGGTCCCAGATTTACTTATCTGAAGTTGACCTTTGGGTTTTCTTGTATCCCACCTTGTGTTCTTTCTGGAAAGGTTTTATAGCATGCACCCTGTCTTAGTTAGGGTTTCTGTTGCTGTGAAGAGATACCATGATTACAGCAACTCTTATAAAGGAAAACATTTAACTGGGGGCTTGCTTGAGATTTAGTCCATTATCATCATGGCGGGGAGCATGGTGGCATGCAGGCAGATATGGTGCTGAAGAAATAGCTGAGAGTCCTATATCTTGCAGACAACAGGAAGTCAACTGAGACACTGAGCAGTATCCTGAGCAGAAGAAACTTCAAAGCCTGCCCCCACAGTGATACACTTCCTCCAATAAGGCCATACCTCCTAATAACGCTACTCCCTATGAGCTTATGAGGGCTAATTACCTTCAAACTATCACACAGCTGAACTGTTACCATTGGAGAATTTAATAAGACCATATAAGGTCCATTGCAAACTGGCTAAAGCAGGTTGTGTGAATGACTTTCTCTGTTGGTCTTTTGGAGCACCAGGTCCCCAGATGAACAAAGCAGGATGGGAATCCTGCTCAGGCATGGATAGGATTTAGTTTTGTGATATTTCTAATTATCTTTCTTGTTGGGTGTTTGAGATAATGGAAATGGAAAAACACCCCCTCCTTTTTTTCAGTCTGCTTGAGACTCATTGGGTATCATACTTAAGAATCTAGGAGGAACTCCTTGGTGTTTTAAATTTTTATCTCTACTAGCTGTCCCATCCACGGGGATAAGTCAGTTTCTGGCTAACTATGTGGTTCCCATTCAAAGCACATGGGTCATTTCCCCTTCTAATGATTGTCTGTTTTGTAGGATGTATCAAAGCCCAGTCTCTGGGGGCTCCAAGGCCTCTTTGCCAAGAGGAGAGGAGATTCATCATTTCCTGATCCTGGAGAGAAAGGGCCAAAATATTATCTGTGTTTTTAGCCATTTAACTTCTTTGTCTTATGTTTCTGAGCTTTGGTTGATGGACATACAGAAAATGTGTAATATCCAGACAGGCCTTTGGTTAAAAAAAATATTTTTGAAATAAATCCTGATGTTGCTATGACTCAGGTGCCTTAACAATTGAAAGCCTTAGCAGAAAACTTTAGTAATTATTTTGATAGCACATAAACTCTGTTGTTCTAAAGCCAGTTCTTATAAATGTTACTAGGAACAGATCAGTGTCTTAAGAGAACCTCATTGTTTTATTTTACTTTTTTCATTACAAGTTTTGGTTCTTTGAGAATTCAAACACGTTTGCAGTGAAATATACTCATGTTTACCACCTAGACTTTCCCTTCCATCTCTCTCTCAGTAAGTTCAGTTAGTGTTGTCCATGGATGTGAGGCCATTCACTAGCACATGGGCAAACATACCAATGGCCATATCCTCAGAGAAGGATAATTGTCTCTCTCCCAGAATCTATTAACTGCCAATAGCTCCTCAGTAAGGGGTGGGTGCTAGAGAGTACCTCCCACCTATGGAGAGAGCATCTCCCACCTATGGAGAGAGCACCTCCCACCTATGGAGAGAGCACCTCCCACCTATGGAGAGAGCACCTCCCACCTATGGAGAGAGCACCTCCCACCTATGGAGAGAGCACCTCCCACCTATGGAGAGAGCACCTCCCACCTATGGAGAGAGCACCTCCCACCTATGGAGAGAGCACCTTCCTCCTATGCTAGCATTTATGCCGGCTCTCTCTTGTGTGGGTCTTGTACTGTCACTGAGCTCCTCCTCATCTTACATTCTTCCTGTCTCCTCTTGCATAATGTTCCTGGAGCCTTGGTGTATGGATTGGGGGTGGTTGCTGAAGACGTTCCCTTTAGGGCTAGGCTTTGTAGTGGCTTATTCTCAGCATTATGATAAGTTAACTTTATTGTTTTAAGCATAGGACTGCACTTTAGTTTCATAACAGTGTTCTGAATTTTGACCTTTGGAATTCTAACAACATAATCGTTATACACATACCTACTTTGAGATTTACCTTTTGCAAACTCCCTGTGACTTACTGGGATCTTCTGTTATGTGCCTCAGAATTTTGTTTTGTTTTTGTTTCAAATCTAATAATTTTATCTTATAACAAAACCTTACTTTACCGAGTAAAAGTTTTTCTTATGCAAACAAACAAACAAATCCACCACCACCACCACACCACCACCACCACCACCACCACCACCACCACCACCACCACCACCGCGACCACCACCACCACCAGCAGCAGCAACAAACAAAACGAAGCAAAGAAACATAAAACAAAAAAAGAGAGAGAGAAAAAAGATTTCTTACTTTCCTTTATACTTACTTACTGGTCCTATCTAGCAAAAGAATTGAATCTAATTTGTTCTGATATAATGTAACAAGCTAAGATGGTTTGATTACATGTTAAACTACAGGGTTTTATTTGCTGTCGGTCTTAGGTGAACTTTATGGTTGCTTTGATTTTTTTTTTAAGGTTCTTTTCCAAATTATCTTTCTTGGTCTTATGAGTCTAAGTTATCGACTGAGATTGAGAAATGGCCCAAATGAGAAGACTTGTGAAGATTTTAGATATCCAGGGAGAAAAGGCACAAAGAGTTCAAGGTCTTTATGTGCTAATCTTTAACTGTAGCTTGGGTAACAAGGACATGTGTTTTCTAGAGGAGCTGGAGGAGGGAGCAAATGGTTACTCTTCCTTTTATAATATCCTTTACTCAAAGTGTCAACAGAAAACAAACACCACCACTAACAGCAACAACAAAAACAAGCTGTTCTGGTTTGGGATTATGTAAGGGTCAGTATTGTAAAAGAAAATATATTGGGTTTTTTTTGAGGGTTTAGGGATTAAATTTAGAGAAAGCCCCCTTTGCATTCGTGTGTGTGTGTGTGTGTGTGTGTGTGTGTGTGTGTGTGTGTGTATGTGTGTATGTGTTATTCTTCAGAAACTATCCATATTTTTCAGTTTATTGTTATTATTATTATTTGTCTTTTTGAGATGGGTCTCTCATTGGTCTGAAGCTTGTAAAGTTGGCTGGGCTGGCTGGGTAGTGAGCCTTGGGGGTCTGCCAGTCTGTGCCTCTCACTAGGATTATAAATGTATGCCACCATATCTCCCTTTTTTTTTCTTCTTCAAGATTTATTAAATTTTATTTTATGGGTTGGATGTCTTGTCTACATGAGCATGCAGTGCCTGGGGAGACCAGAAAGGATGTCAGATCCCCTGGAATTGGAGTGATGGTTTTGAGCTGCCACATGGATACTGAGAACCAAACCCTGCTCCGCTGCAAGAGTTACCAGTGCTCTTAATCACTGAGCCATCTCTCCAACCTCAAACACCTGCCTTTTTCATGTGGCTTTTGAAGATCGAACTGAGATCTTTATGCTTGCAAGGCAAACACTTTCCCAACTAGGCCAAAATTAGAGCACATTTTGAGACTACTTCCCAAAGGCAAGTTGGCCATGATGGACAGTGTGTGACCCACTGTGGGTTGACTAGTGCACTGTCTGAAGGCATTCCCAATGGGCAATGGACCTTTCATTCATTCCCCAATAGAACAGAGGCAGTGCCCTATGCTGGGGAATCCCCCTAGAGTAGAGGGCCCCATGTCTGTGAAAGTGAAACCTGTTTTCAGTCTGGTACCACCCACAGCACCACTGGACCCAAACGTCTGGCGGGTTATGCCAGACCGACCCTGAGGTCACAAACTGAAGCATGACCACAGATTAGACATGAGGGCAAGGAAAGGTTTGCTGTCCAGGGAGAAGCAAACTCCCTGTTGCCATTAAATTTCTCAAATGAGGACACCTGACTGTTCAGGGGAGCAGCTGGCACACAAACTCTGGGTACAGATGCTCTGTTCCCTCCTGCTGAGGAACTGTCTCCACTAAAGTGTGAGAGAGGAGACAGGAGACAGAAGCACCACTGCTCAGAAACAAACACTAGCAAGGCCAAGGGAGGTGAGGAAAGAGGTTCCCACTCACAGCTCATTGAGGGCCCCCAAGTCAGAAGGAACAGGTGAGAAGTGAAATACCAATGCTGTGAGCTGAAGTAGGCCAGCTGAGGGATGTTGATTGACATCACTACATCCCATCTCATAGGGAGTTGTCAGCGACTAAAGCTGTGGTGTGACCCCATCTGCACACACCAACTAATGTGTTTGTGGGAAATCACCTGTAGTTACTTCCATTGCCCCCACAGCCTTATGTTTCTGGCTCCGTGGAGTCCATTCCCTTTTCAGCTCTAAGAGGTGTGTGGAGCCGAAAGAAAGTCCCTTGTCATCATTCCAGTCAGGCTTTGGTAGTCTCTGCTGGTGAGGTAGGAGCCCATGGAAGAGCTGGGGGCATGGAGAAGGAACTGGCTACATGGGCACCACACGGAAGCCCAGGGAGGGAAAGAGTATCTCATGTAGGAGATATTGTCCCCCTTACCTCATACTAGGGTGGTGTCAATGGAGACCAAGCAAGGAACCATATCCCTCTTTGTGTTGCTGAGCCGAAGTCCTTAGATACCGAATGGTCACCAACAGTGAACACTACTTTGAAAGTCTCTGCCAGCTTCTGTGCTGCCTCCTTTTGCACCAGAAAAGCAGAAGGCTAGAACCATGAGACCAGGTGCCCGTCCTTCAAAATGGCAGCAAGAGCAGCCCCATTCACATGGTCCAATGCAGTGCCCATGACCTCATTTTTCTCTGCGGCTTTGGTGTGAACCCACCCACGGCTGTAGCAGGACAGAAAGGAGGTTATGTCTACACTCTATTCCTACCCCCACATACCAATGCTCAATGGATGCCAGCCACATTGTTTGTTCTCTCCCCTCCCCTCAGTTTGAGCCAGGGTTTGTCATGGGCTCCGTAGGAATGGTGGTGAGTGGCAGGAAGCCAGGGGAAAATCAGGCATCAAGGGAAAGTGATAGTGGTTCCCCAGTTCCTTGTCTCACAATCTTGAAGAATGATGAGCTATGATAGTAGAAGGGAAAGCAGATTTTACTGGGTGGAGAAGCAGCTCCCTATGGCAAGGAAGGGGACTCAAAAGTGTCTGCCAGCCTGGCCTCCTTGGCTGGGTACTTTTGCACCCAATATATGAGTCCAAGTGGCTCGTGACTGTATGAGCACTAGAGACTGAGCTGAAAGGCTTCAGCTTGGCTGAACTGAGTGGGTCTAGGGACTTGGGCTGGGGAGAGATAAGGTAGGAGAGCAGAGCCTCAGGGAAAGCCGCCAGTGGGAGAAAAACTCACCCGAAGTTTCAAGAAGAGGACGAAAGAGGAAGGGAGGCCAGCAAGGGCTGTGGCCAGCCATTATTAAAGACCAATGGTCAGCCATTATCTTGATAAGTCAGGCCTTTTAAAATGTGCAGCTGCCAGGGCTGAGAGATGCCTCAGTACTTAAGAGTGCTTGTTGCTTTTGCAAAAGATCTAAGTTCAGTTCCCAGGGCCCAGGGTGGGTGTCACAACCACCTATAATCTAGCTCTATAGGGAACCTGATGCTCTCTTCCGGCCGCCATATGTGTGCACACTCACATACACACACAGATAAAAAATAATATCAAGATTAAAGTGAAAGAAAGTTTATAATGGAGAGGGTGCCTGAACTTACCTTCCCCTGTAATTAGATTAGTGACTACCCTAATTGTCATCATAGAACTTACATCCAGTAACTGATAGGAGCAGATGTAGTGAACCACAACTAAGTTCTGGGCTGAGTTCCTAGACCTCTGTTGAAGAGAGGGAGGAGGGATCACAGGAGCAAGTGAGGTCAAGGTCATGATGGGAAAAACCACAGAAACAGCTAACCCAAGCTGATTGGAGATTCTGGCCTGTCAGCTGGGGAACATGCATGGGACTGAAGTAGACCCTCTGAATATGGGTGACAGTTATGTGGCTAAATCTGTTTGGGGGAGCCCCTGGCATAGGGATCAGGACTTATCCCAGGTGCATGAAATGGTTTTTTGGAATGCATTCCCTCGGATGTGGTGCCGTTGCTCAGCCTTGACACAGTGGGGAGGGACTTGGTCCTGACTCAACTTAGTACGCCAGACTTCGTTGACTCCCCAAGGGAGGCCTTACCCTCTCTGGAGGAGTGGATGGGGAGTGGGATGGGGGAAGGTGGGGGGGGTGCAGGAGAAGGGGAAGGTGGGGGAAGATTAAAATGAAATAAAATCTACAGCTTCTGAGTTAAACTTGCAACTTTTGAGCTAAACTTGCAGGTTTTGAGTTCAGGTTCTGCACTCACTGTAGAGTTTGTGAGGATCTGGTTTTTCCAGTTTGTAGACGTTCCCTTCCGATAAATTGAATGAGGCAAGTCCACTGAGCATTTTCGTGATTAATGATTGATGTGGGAGGGCTCAGGCCACCTTCGGTGGTGCCAATCCTGGGCAGGTGGTCCTGGGTTGTATGAGAAAGCAGGCTGTGCAAGTCACGGGAGCCAGCCAGTAAGCAGTATCTCTCTGTGGTCTCTGCTTCAGTTTCTGCCTGCAGGTTCCTGCCCTGACTCCCCTTAGGGGACTGTAAACTGTAAGATAAATCACCGCTTTCTTCCCAGGTCGCTTTTTGTGATGGTGTTTATCACACCAACAGAAAGTGAATTAGGATATTCATGGCTTCTGCCAGTGTAGACTGCATTAAGGTATTTATGATTCCTCACACGCCGGGAACTCGCATAGCACCTTCCAGCACTATGAAAGCTAGCCTGCAGGAAGAAAGCATCCAAGTCAATTACAGCTTGAGTTCTCCATATCCCATGATCACTTACTATACTGGTCCAAGAGTGTATAGTAAGTCTTTCCCAGCCATGAACCTTGTGAGCTACAGTAATGACCAGCCTGACAAGATGTGTGCCCATTAGACAACAGTGGCATGAACGTTATAGGGGTAGCCAGTTGCTTTCTGGTTGAATTTACGGCTTCTTTTTTCTTTTTTGTAAACTTGGTCAAGAATCTGTGGCTGTGATTATGGAACCCAGAACCCTAAATAGAACATGTATACCACCCCTACCTCTGCAAGGTTCAGTGACCATCTTGGAGGAGAGGGAAGATAGAATGTAAGAGCCTGAGGTTAGGGAGAAGTGCTGAAAAGAAAATGTCTTCTAGACACGACACCACCATTGCATGCATGGACTCACTGCAGCTGTGGTCACTTGCACAAGATTGGGCCTGTCAGCATTTCGTCATAGGAGGGGGAAAGGGCTTATAAGGCTCGAACCTTCCTTGACGCACCACTGACAGTTTGTGTTGAGTGGAGAAAATGTGTCTTTCTTCAGTGTTACACCCAGTGATAAGTCAGAAAAGCCTCTTACCCAAGGGGGCTTGGGCCTGGCCCAACTTGGTATGGCAGCCTGTGTTGACTATCCAAGGGAGACCTTACCCTCTATGAGGAGTGAATGGGGGTGGGATGGGGGAGGTGGGGGGTATTGGGTGAAGGGGAGGTAAGGGGAATAGTGGGCGGTATGTAAAATGAAAAAAAAAACTTCAAATGAATAAGTAAACCTTTCAAAAAACAAAACAAATAAACAGTAACTTCCCACCCATTCTCACACCGGCAACCTCTAACTAAACTCAGTGGATCACACATAAAAAAAGATGTGAAAATGTTCTCTTGTGGGGAAGCAGAAAGGTTTCACTGGGAGAAGAAAGTGGAATGAGCCAGAGTATCAGGGGGTGAGAATGATTAAAATTCCTCACATACACGTGTGAAGCTGTCTAAGGATTCATGAAGCCGTTCCCCGGGGGTTATACCAGCAGTAACAATTAGTGGGAGAGGAGATTCTCCTACCCCTGACATGGTTACTAGCCAGTTGAGCAGGGAGCTCCAGGGATGCAGCTTCTGTGGGCTGTCACTCATTCTAGGCTGGGCTCTTCAGTGCTGCCTTGAGTCATCCATGCTCCTGAAAGGAGCCCCTCATTCTTACTCCCGTGAGTTACCCCAGGAAGCTCACAGGACCATTAAGCAAGATTTGATAGCATCATTCTTTGGTCTGCAGCCAGTGCTCTATTTGGAGTAAATACATATTGCCCATGTCTCCCTAGTAAAAGTCATGCAACAGAAATACTCTCGAGAACAGAAGAAAATGCATTCCAAATCACTAATTAAGATTATAGGGGATTGGGTGACAAGATCTTGAATGACTTTTAAATCTCTTTACCTTATTTCTCCATATCTTAAGTATCATGGTTCTACCTTTTATAATAAAGATAATCTTAAACTCTGTACTTTTGAATCACTTTAAAAATCTAGTGACACCATTTAAGTCCTGCCAGAGAACAGCTGGGAAGAATGCAGTTTCCCATAACATTTAGGAGCAAGCAATTCAGACCCGTTTATTGGTCTGTGACTCATATTTGGTGATTAAACACAATGAATACCATAGTAGATTATCTTTCAGTATTACAAACAGTAAATTCCTTATCCGCTGTCAGAACTGAAGATGCCATCCAAAGTTCACAGAAATGTAGATCTAGGCACCAAGAAGAAAGGGAGAAAAGGAGGCAAAGTCTATAGATCCAGATTCTTGTTTAAGATTTCTCCCTGCTGACTTCAGTTTCTTACTTCAAGTCACGTGGTGTGAATATGCCCTCTCCAGCACTTTGACTGGTCATGTAAGGAAAACAAAATAAAAGAACCCCCCCCCCCAAATTTGCCCAAATCAGAGGGCCCGAAGGAGATAACAGAAACTTATGGTGTTTGTTTGGGTCCTTCCAGGACAGGAAGGTTTGGCCCATCACATTGCTGAGGTCTGCACAGTTAACAGATGCCTGCTTCGCTGGTTTCCTAAACGCTCTAGCATGCTGTTTGGTTCCATTGCTGAGGTCCATCATGTGGACTGTTTTGAGTTTGCTGGGACTCTTCTTCCCTCAATTGTGCTTGACTTAGGCACCGGACATGTCAGAAGCTCCATGTCCATCAAAGGTCAACCCGAGGCAGCCCCTGAGTTCACGCTCTCATTCTAGTGAAGGTGCAGCTAAGTAATGCTTTATTAAGATGTATTAACAAAAAGTAAGAAATGAAGGAAGAGAGAAACTCCTGAGAGTAGGAAGTGTTCCCAAGAGAGGAAAAAACATGGAGCTTCTTTGTCTGTGGCATTTTACAGGGCCGAGTCAAAACACTGGACCCACGTTGGAATAATTGCTTTAAGATTGCTTAGCTTTCTGGGATGTCATGGGTCGATCAATAAAGGTCCACATGCTCTATGCATGCTTCTGTGGCTGAACCCAGGAGATGATCATGTGGTCTGTCCATAATGCACCAGTTAGGGGTGGCTGAAGCCCTCTCCATCCATCTCTGTGTTCATCACTTTCAGCTATTGACCTTTATTGGGAGCCATTGGTCACTGGTTGGTGTTGCTACCTGTGACCTTGAAGGTGTCTCAAGTGCTGCTAATTATACACAAAACTCCTTCTTCTTTATAGTTACCAAGAAGTAGCCCCCAGTCTTCTTCATTAACTCTTTGCCTACAGGATAGCCTGAAATGGGGCTAGGTTTTCTTTGTATCTATTTTCTCTTAGTCTCATGTACCTAGCTACATTACACCAGAGCATATGGAAGAACAGTAGTGTCTTATGTGTGTTCTTCAAAGGATTGGGGGAAGGAGACAGCTGATCTCTGTCACTGGCCCAGAGCCCTGTCTTTCCTATTATCTATTTAGCTTGGTTACCTCATATTCAGCCATATGTCTTCTTTGTTATCGCCTTCAGTATTTTGGGATTTGCCATTTTAATCATTAATCTGCCTTTTAACCCCAGAATGAATTCCCCTACAACAATTTGCAGTTTTACCAAGGGCCCATTTCCCTTACTACCTACAGAGAGCTGGCTTTTGCCTCCGTTTGATGACTTCGGGTACACAGAAGACAGTTCTAGTAGGCTTCTGGCAGGTAGGATGGCCCTGCTGGTCTTCTCTGGCTGTGAGCAGCCCTTGACAATGTTTCCTCTGATGGGAGATGGGAGGGTATTTAAAAAGCACTGCTCTGGGAGACAGCCTTGATGATGACTACCACCTCTCTTCTGCTTTGGCTTTGAGAAACTTCCCCTTCTTCATTCACAGCCTCAAGAACTCTACCGAGACCTACCTGCATACCACTTGGTTTCTTCAGACAATGTTATTTTATAATACTTTCACTTTAAATTGAAGTTCAACCTTGTAACTCTGCATAAATCCGTTTTCTGTTGCTGTGACAGAATGCCTGAGGTTGGGTACTTGGAGAGAAAAGAAGTCATGCTTTGGAGGCTTACAGTTCAAATAACATGGTTCCCACTCTGTTGATGGGCCCTTGACTGCATCACATGACCGATGATATCATGGTGGCTGCACATGTGTGAGGAAGAGATCACATGATGAGAAAGGAAATGGAATGGGAGGAGCCAGATTTGCTCTTTCCTAATAACTCTTCCCTAGGAACTAGAAGTATCACTCCATTTTGAGGATGATGACTCAACTACCTTGCACTAAGTTCCACCTCTTAAACATCCTGTCACTTCTTAACATTGCTTCCCCAGGGAACAATGGATCAAATGCATGCATCTTCAGAGACAATTGCATCAAAACCATGGCACTTTGAATTTGCTCTTGGAGAAAAATGCCTCTTCTCACTTAATCTCTCTTTCTGTGTCCTTTGTCTCTGGACAACTGAAGGGTACCTTGAGCATGTCTATGCATTGCTTGGCTGAAGGGTACCCTGAGCATGTCTATGCACTGCCTGGCTGCTTCCTTCCTGGGAGGAGATTGTCTGCTGCATACAGAGGAGTCAGGAAGAGACTGATTGTAAGACTTGGAGCCTGTTGCTAGAACCCGTTCTTCCAGGTGACCCAATTGTGGGCATCTTTTGTATCCATCGCTACTAACCACATTGTACATCTTACTCACAAGACAGATCTTCGCCAGTTGTTTTCGAGAAGTTTCATTTCACTAATTCTGTCTAATCTCCACTAGAAAACCTCATGAAACAAAAGGTTGAATCGGCTTCATCCTACTTGACTGGTTCTTAGTCAATTCGTGATTTCTCTCAGGAGTCTGGCTTCACTAAGTGCCAGAAGACAATCCCAGTAATAATTTCCTTGAACATGTCCCTGCTTCTTCATCTGGGCTTGAAAAATCCCTGAAACTTAGCAGTGGATGTGAAAGTTATTTTCTGCAGGCATGGAGGATCAAGGACACATTCCGCTCAGAGGTCTAGTCAGTTGCGGGAGGCACAGGATGGTCTGAATTGTTTGTGCCATTGTCTGGAATAAAAGTAAAGTCTGCCGGCAAGCAATCAAGCCTGACTCCCCCAGTCTGACCACAAAGGATGCAAAGGACATGGCATGGCAGCTGCCTCCGTGTAAGAGGACAAAGCTTAAACTAACAGAATGTGTCACTGGAAGGCATTGCAGAGATCAGCTAATTTAAACACAGGATTTCCAGATGCAGAGAAAGAGAGGCCTACTATTCTTTCTTAATGACCCATAGGTCCAAGGATAGACTCCTGGCAACAGACTTGCATGTATGTGTACACACTCGTTCATGTGTCATAATGCACATCCCGCTGTCCATGCTTCTTTATTCTCCTTTCTCATGTAGGAAATACATGGATTTTAGTTTCAACAAACATATTCATAAATGCACACCAATTCTCAGTTGCTCATTTTTCCAGGGAAATATGGGGGTTATTGATGACCTTTAATGTACCAATACATGAATGATAATTTAGAGTTCTTCCAAGGACATATTTGCCAGTGACACTGTGCTATCACCACATCGTCTGACACCTTGAATACTAAATTCTTTAGAATCGGCTCTGAGTGTCATGTACCCACACACTCAGAAAGAAACCTGGAGTCCAGGAAATTTGCCAGTTGCTTCTGGTGTTGAATTTTTGTTGTCATCTATGACTATTTGTTTCCTCTAAACTCTGTGGGTGACTAGGCCGCTGAGAAAGCCCAGGCAGGAGCATATGTGTGGGTTTCCTATTGGCGAACTAGCTGTCTATATCCCGAATAGGTCACTCCTTGTTGAGGGTGGGAGAGGAAACTACAGTAAAAACGATGACCAGAAACAGCCTTTAAATGGAACCTCTCCTTTCTGCTGTTCAAGAAGAACAAGCTAAACTGGTTAGATGGAGAAGTGTGGGCAACAGTCTCTTACTTGGGAGAATGCTTAGTGCCTTGGATGGTGGCTTAGTGTCCTGCCACTCACTGCGTTTCTTCTTTTTCTTTTTCTTTTTCTTCTTCTTCTTCTTCTTCTTCTTCTTCTTCTTCTTCTTCTTCTTCTTCTTCTTCTTCTTCCTCTTCCTCTTCCTCTTCCTCCTCCTCCTTCTTCTTCCTCTTCCTCCTTTCCTCTTCCTCCTCCTCCTTCTCCTCCTCCTCTTCTTCTTCCTTTTCTCCTCCTCCTCCTCCTCCTTTCCCTCCTTTCTGTGCCCCCCTACCTCCCACATCTCTGCTTTGCCCACCCTAGGAAGCCAGAAGCATCTCTGGAATGAGTCTGTACTCATCCTCTAAGTCAGCGGCTCTCAGAAGACACTGCATTTCTGAGTGTTTTAGCTTGGCTGTGAGCACACCGGCAGGCATCTGGATGAAAGCACCCTCCCCACCCTCCCCAGCTTCTCCTTTGTCTGATCGTTTCTGGTCCACTCTACCTGCTTGGTATCTTCATATGAAGAAAATCAAAAGAGGGGGAAAAATAGGAAGAGAAATAGGAGGAGAGGGAAGAGGGGGAGGAAGTAGAAGGAGGAAATGAGAGAGGAGGGGGGAGCGGAAGTGAAAGGATGTGGGAGGATAAGGAAGAATGGGAAGGAAAGGACTGGAGGAGAGGGAAGGGTGGGGGAGGGAGGAGTGGAGGTCAGGAAGGAGCCAGTGAGAGGAACCTCCAGGCTGCTCGTGTAGAGGAAATGCAGGGAGGGCTCCGTCTCCACGGTGTGCTCCCTCGTGCCCTACCTCTGTCACTGCTCTCTGCTGTGGGTGTCAGGACAGTTGGGGCTCAGATCCCCGAAATCCTGATTCACCTGGTCCAGCTGAAAATAATGAAGATGCACTGTCTCCTAAAAGTTCAGAGATAATCGGGGTTGGATCAGTGAGGAGCACTTCCTCTGTCCTTCCCTGGAAGGTCCTCCCTTGAGTGTGCGCGCCATCCAGAAGATTAGCTCTGTCCTTGTCTTAGGAAGGCTTGCCAAAGGAAGGAAACTGGTAGTTGTGGGAGGGGGGATAAGGATGAGTTGGAGGAGAGGAAATAGGAGCTGGATTTTACCAAAATGCATTGTAAGCATACATGACATTCTCAAAAAAAAAAAAAAAAAGCCGCCAATAGTGGCCCTCTTCAGGGCCAGCTTTTCCTTATTGCCCAGAGTTAGACTCTATCTCCCTTGGCTAGACTAGCCCTGAAGGCTAACACCAGGCAGAAGGATGAGCTTGGCTGCTGTGAGTCTGTCCTGGGGCCTCCTTTCTTCAGACCTGTGGTTGAACCCGGCTTTGGGACCCGTGGGTCCTTCCCAAAGCCACCCCACACTGGAGCAAGGATGGAGAGTTAGGTCCCTTGTGGCTGTCTCGCAAGTCTGGGTCTCAGCATCAGTGGACTGATTCCCCATGTGGCTTAGACCTGTCTCCCCATTGTCGGGAACCTTGAAATTGTCCCAAGACCACACCCCAAGATTACCCAGCCCTCCCATCTCTCAGCAGCCACTCAGCGAGCGCTGCAGTCCTTCCTGTCTGTGCCTAAATTGGATCACTTGCTTTCATTAATGACCAGTTCATCAGAGCTGCCTGGTGGCTGCTTAGCACCAGGCCTTCCAGGAAAGGGCACCCAGAAGGGCGAGGCAGACTGTTAGGAAACCGCACAATTCCTGACTGGACAAACCCTGTTCCCAAGCCATTCGTCTAGATCACAGTTAAGACTCGAAGAGCCACGGCAGATGGGGCTCCACCTCTGCCTTGCGAAGGCATCTTGGGAAAGGCACTTGTATGTTATGAAAGGTACTTATATTAGCCTGCTTTCTTTATCTTCAAAATGGGTCTAAAAACTTACGTTTCCCAGAAGAAAGCCTGACCCAGATCTCTGCCAGCTCTTGCAGAGAGGAGCAAAGTCTAAACAGAGTGCCCAAAAGGGTTGTTCATGAGGGAAGAGTGGAAAATAGTGGAAGTTGAAGAGATGGAAAAAGAGGAGGAGAGACATTCTGTGTGGGTTTTCATGGAAGGAAAGTGGCCGAAAAGAGGATCGAGCGCACATTAAGAACAAAGGTTCAGCCACTGTCTTCTTGTCCCAGTGCGACAGTCATTCTGAGTTGCACGTAGATATCTTGGAAAGGGTAATGACAGTGACCAGGAATGCCCATCAAGGCCAGTTGACAGGGGTTTTCAGTCCTGGACTAGGTGGTTAGCTGACTTGTTTCCTATGCTGGTAGAGTCGAGGCCAGCATGGTGACAGGCCAGACTCTTGGGACGCTGACAACATTCTCTGGAGTGCAGGGCCCTGGAGGGGCAGTAAGTGAGGAAGCCCTGTCGCACCTCCCCCACCAGGACGCGCCAGGCTGGCAGGGGTAGGGCTCTGGGTCCCATCTCTCTGTAGAACTGAATGAAGTCTCCTAACATTGCCTGAGGAGCTGTCTCAGTGGACATTGCTCTGATGGCAGAGTGTGTGGGGTGGGGTGGGGTGGGGAGGTATGGGATGAGATCTCAGGCCAGGCTCTGTCTCTGAAGAAGGCAGAGCAGAACGGCAATTCCAGGCTGGGTATAGGCAGTGGCCTCAGCTAGATTTAATGTGAGCTTAGGCAAGGAGAGAAAGCCTGCCTTGAAACGTGGGAGACTCGTGTACCGTCAGGGTACTAACATTTCGTAAGGGTTGGGCACGTTTGCTGAATGATTCTGGCGGACCGCCCAGCTCTGGGTTTCCTGTTCATAGTTCCACAGATGTGTCACTTCAGGATCAGAGCCCCAAGAGGCTCTGACATAGGCGTCATCAGGAACCCACTTTCTCTGGGTCATCTGACAAGACGTGAACTGTCACTCCTGGGTAAACCCCCCCCCCCCCCCCCAGCCCCAGTCCAATGCTCTTTTGGAAGGGAAGAAAAAAGTAACACCGTCCAGAGCTGACTGCAGAAGGCAGTTTTGTTTTGAACAGCTAACATCAGGCCAGCAGACTTCATCCCAGGGAGAGAGGCTGCTGGATGGTCGTCAGAGTTCCCAGGACCCCAAACTATGAACAACACTGATGGTAAGATGGCTCACTGTACTTTAGGATTTTCTGTCTCTGTATTTTTCCTTCTTTCTGGGGTGTGTAGAGATGTTTCCTTACACACCGATGAGTTAATTGGGAGGGACAAATGGTAACAGAGTAAAGACAGCATGCTGCTCACTGAAACAAGATGCAGAGTTTCCTGATATTCTGCATCTCTGTGGGCACACTTAATGTAAAGATGCTTGTGTGAGCATAGTCAGATCTAAGTTTCATTATGTGGGGGATTCACTATGAAAATATACAGAAGCTGTACTTTATAAGTACTTTTAGGGTTTATATGTACATTCCTTTTAAGCATGCTACTTGCTAGCTCACATCACTTACGGTTTGCTACTTATAAGCTATCATAGTCATGACTTTGCATCGGTGGTGAGGGTTACATGGTGAAGGGCATTTTGTGGGGTCCATTTAAAACATTTCTGTGGACGTTAGAACTGAGGTATCACTTCACATCCATGACTGCAGTTTAGAGAGGCGCTCTCTCACCAGAGAGTTTGCTGAGGGTCCTGCGTAGCTATCACCCGGAGCTGCTGGTTGCGTTTGAAGTCATCATGCAGTCGACAGTCAACACTTGCACACACTTCCTTCAAAAAGGTTTAAAACAACAGCCTTAAAGTCACGTGCAAGTCTTCTTTTTTGTTTTGTTTTGGAGACAGAGTCTCACTATGTAGCTCTCTGTTTGGAACCTTTGTATATAGCCATAGAGAAGATTGTGTATGCACTCTCAATGAGGAGAACTAACATAGCCCTGGCTTCTTACTGGACACCTTAACCTTTACAGTTCCCACCACCTGTATTTTTGGTAACAACAATAGCAACCACAACCGAAATGGGACAGAGCCAGGAAGAATAAAAACAGGAAATAAGAAAATAAAGGGGGAGAGGGAACAGAATAAGTTTACTGTCTTCAGTTTAATTCAATTCACAGATCCCAAATTATTTTACACACAACACTAGCTTTGTGCTGTGTTGATGAGCTTTTGGGTTGCTAGAATGTGGGGAGGAATTCTCCCAAAGGTGCAGACAGGCAAGGACCAAAGCATAAGTGTGTGGTGAGTCCCAGCATTTATCCAAGAGGCAACTGGCCCTCTGTGGGTTGTGTGTTCAGGCCAACCCTCTATCTTTATTATAAACAAGATGACCTGTTGGGAAGGGATGAAATGAGAATAATCCAGAAGGTCAGGGAATACTTTCTGAGATTAACATACTCCTTCTAATAGGGTAATTCATCTTTAAAAGATTCATAAAGTCATTCTCAACAACATATACACATAACACTTGTTAAAAACTTTGGGCCCACGAACCTTATTGGCATAAGCCTGACAGTTTAATTAGAAGAAAAACTTGACAGCCATTTCTAGAAGACGCCTTTTAAAAATTGACAGAGACAGTATTTGTTCATTGTTACAGAGATAAGTACGTATAGATAATAGAAGATAAACAATAACAACAGATTCCTGCAAGAGAGACATGTGGGGGAGCCATTGTGCATACTTTGAAAAATCTGGTCTGAATGTCTCAGTCTGGATTCAGAGACTTCAGAGTTGTGGATTATGAAGACTCAATGGCTGAAAACTATGTAAATATTTCCAAATCAAAAAAATTCTGAAATTCAAACCATTCTGATCCCAAGCATGGGAGTCTTAACCTGTAACACTAGTGAATATCTTGCTTTCTGAATATATTTGCATTTTGAAGAAATTAACTCCTACTACATATGTGTTATTACTCAAATTTATCTTCCAGCAACATGGTGTGAGCAAATTTTTATAGACGTGAATTTCTTTTTATTGGCGCTCTAGGGACTGGGGAGATGGCCCATGGGTAGTGATAGCTCACTGTGCAGGGATGAGGAGTTGAGTTTTGTTATCCAGCACCCGCGTGAAAGCTGGGTACGTAGGTGGGTGTTAATGACTCCAGCACCAGGGGAACAGAGAAAGGCAGATCCTGGAAGCTCATAGGCCAGCCAGTCTAGCCAGCTGAAGAACTCCAGGTTCAGTGAGAGACCCTGTCTCAGAATTGGTGAAAAAAAAAAAAAGGTAGAGAAATGACTGAGGAAGACACCAGAAGTCAACCCCTGGTCTCCACACATGCCCCCATGGGTCACTGGACACATGATGCACCCCACAAGGTTTTAAAATATGTTGCAAATCTTATTAAATCTTATTGGTAGATGAGACTTTTTTTTTCTTTTCTATGGTTAGCACTGTGGAAATGGACATCATTACAGTTGAATCTTTGCATCTCCTCGCGAATATTGCTTTGGGATAAGTCCCTAGAGATGGAACCCACTGCCTAATTAATATGCTCTAGGAAGTCCCCATCCCCAATGTGTGAATACAATTGGGCAACATTCTTACTAGCACTGATTTTATTATTTACTTTTAAAAATCAAATTGTACTAGCCTGAACAGTTGGAAAAGGGCATTTGCACTGTGTTGATTGACTTTGGGAAAACCTTTCGGGAAACTGGCTTCTTCTTTGTCCTTTGGGTTCAGCTAATTTTTTTTTTTTTTTTTTTGGGTTATTGAACACCAAAGTAGTGACCTTTTACCGTAACTTCTGCCAACCCAGTTTCAGAGGTCTATGACCTCCTTTGAAAATGTGCTGAGGGGTGAGGCTAGCTGCTTTTGCTCTGACTTTTACCTGGGGGGAAAAACCTCATCTTTATGATTTTTATCTTGTCTTTAAGGTTGACTCAGATTCAGCAGCAGTGTTTGCTGTGTTCCAACAGCACGGGTAATACTGTAGATAAAAATAGTCTCCAACTTGTCATTTCTTCATCCATCTGCATTTAGGACACCGTGCCATCCCCCCTCACAGGCATTGTCATCATTTGTATATTTTGTTTTGGTCTCCAGTGGCCTGAGAGAGCCAGTTTCTCTCTCCAGGGCTTGCCTGGATGGGAGTTTGAACCTCTAGTGGGCTTTCAACAAACCAATCTAGAAGAAGCCAATGTAAGGGGGACAGAAACATTGTTATCCAACTCTTAGAAATAGAAATGGAATAGTCCAAAAGAGAGACTCAGAGACTTAAAAAAAAATCATCCACAGATTGGTTGGTTTTCTTCTATAGAGTATGTCTGTGAAGTTCTTAATGAGTGTTTCTAAGCAAGCGAGTGCATGGAAACATGGACTTGACAAGAGCATGATTTGAGGGGGAGAAGGACAGAGGGGTTGACTCTATCCCCAGCCCAGTGTTGGCCTGTGCCGATCAGGACCTAACAAATGTGGACATTTGAGGGATGAGAGCTACTGCTGGTCAAAGCAGTAGACCTGAGACCCAGTCTTGGTCCCTTTTACATCCACATAGGAAGGAATCATTGTTGCTAGCTTGTTTTGAAGATTAGGAAACTGAAGCATAGAAAAGTGACTTGAGTGAAATCTCATGAGAAGTTGGTGTGGAGGTAGGATTCTTGGTGCAGACGGTCTGACTCGAGCCCAGGGGACTTAGGGAAAAAGTCATGACATGTGGTTCCGGGCTGCTGAAGTCCATGTGGTTGACTTGGGTATGTGTTTACGTCTTAATATATCATCCCCAAGGAAGAACAACTGTTGGGTTTTTTTTGTTTGTTTGGGTTTTTTTTTGTACATATTATTCCATAGATTTTTCATGAATTTAAGCTTCACCAAAGATTCCAAAGCTGAAACTTTTTGAGCCACAGTTACACGATGTCACAAGTGGAAAATTTCACTCACAAATCTCTGCCTCATGTATGAGATTACTCAAAACATTTTATCAGATAGTGTGTAGGAGAGGCAGGAGAAACAAGTGGATCTTGTGTTTACCCTTAGATCTCATCCTCAAGATATCTCTTCGTGTTCATGAAAATATTCCAAGATGTGAAGAGAAAAAAAAAATCCCACAATCTAAGATACTTTTGTCCCAACTCAGATAAAGGATACTCATTACTTTCCTGCTTTGGGGACAGATGAGCAAGCCAAGACTCAGCACGTCAATAAATAGCCCATTAATCTCCATCATAGGCACTTAGCTTTAAGCCCATGTACCACTGGGCCCTAGACAGCTGAGTGCTCATGTTCATGGTTCTTCTATCACAAGTCCTGAGGTCATAATTCTGCTGTCTTTGGAGGTGGTGAGGCAGTCATCTCAGGCAAGTTGGCCCTCTCTTGGAGGTGAAGCAGAGCTCATCCTTAATTTCTCTGAATCTACAGGGGCCAGTGCAAAATATCACCTGGTTGAATTTTCTGACCATATTCTCCCTGGTTGGTATACAGTTTATTTTGTCAACATAAAATGATAGGTGCTTAAAATAGGCGGGGACAGCTGGGCGGTGGTGGCGCACGCCTTTAATCCCAGCACTCGGGAGGCAGAGCCAGGCGGATCTCTGTGAGTTCGAGGCCAGCCTGGTCTCCAAAGCGAGTTCCAGGAAAGGCGCAAAGCTACACAGAGAAACCCTGTCTCGAAAAACCAAAAAAAAAAAAAAAAATAGGCGGGGACTATTTTCTACTTTCCATCTGCAAAGCCTCCAAGCCATCTCCAAGGAAGCTCAGAGACTGTCCCTGAGAAGGTTAGGATGAGGTGCAGGCTTAGGAATGGAGGCCAATTGTAGTTTCTCATGAGCAATTTCTCTGTCTTCCCTCTGCTTAGTTGACACATTTACAAAACGGGTATGAATACAACTACAGTGGATTTCTGTTTACTTTTGGTTACACGTTCCTATGAACTGTTGGAATTCTGAATTTAAATAACTTACTGGCAGTACTATGGATTGGATGCAGGACCTTCCGCATTCTAACTAAGCCTAAGCATCTGTATCCATCCGCAAGCTACATTCCCAGTCCTAAATCTTGTAATTTAAAAGGAGGATACTTAAGTACTAACAGCAGAGGCTTCATTGGTCTTTATACATCTCCTCCATAAATGTAACTTCAGGGGTCATCTGGATTGGAAGAATATTTTGTAGGCCACTGATTTATTTAAATAGGTGACACGTAGTTTACCTACTTCTGCAGTTTAAGAGCCTGCTTAGCAAAGTGCCCCTTTCCTTTCCCTGGTTTCTGCAGTCTCTTCTCTCTCTGGTCTGTCATGACAGTGTTCTCCTGAGGGCTGTTGGATTGGGGCCCCCTTCTTCCTCACTTACAGGGCACACCATTCTGTACCCCGTCCCGCCTCTGTGTCTAACGAGCTGCATTTTTACTTCCTGGAGGTCACTGGAGTTTCTTGTAGTCTTTTGCTGTGCTCATCAGTATTACAATGAAAAACAACTTGCCCTGTAATTTTCCTGAAGTTCAAGCACACGTACCTGTGGGCCAAATGTGACTCAGACATACACATTTTCCATCCACTCCTCATCCATAGCAATCCCATCGAAAACACCCCGAGAGGGCATTTCCCTATGTACACTCTGCTTCCCGAGTGAGCATGTGTGTGTGTGTGTGTGTGTGTGTGTGTGTGTGTGCATGCTCGCTCTTACATGCGTGTGTAGAGGTCAGATGTTGTTGTCAGGTGACTTTCTCCATTGCTCGTCATCTCGTTTTTTGAGACAGGGTCTTTCATTCTACCCGGAGTTTGCTGTTTTGGCTAGACTTGCCAGCACGTCCCCAGGATTCACCTGTCTCTGCCTCTTCAGCGCTGGGGTTACAGGTATAAGCTGCTAAGCCTAGTCTTTATGTGACCCTGGGGCATTTGAAGCCATGTCCTCATGCTTACATAGCAAGTGCTTTATTCACTGACTCATCTCCCAAGTCCATTAAGCTAGTGTTTATTGAAATGAAAAAAGGTGAGTTCAGTGTGTTTTATTAACTTCTTCAAAGATCCAGTGTGTTTTATACTGTCCCAAAATATGAGTGAAGTTGGACATCTGTTCTCTTGACTGTAAATAATTATTGATCATTACTTCTATTCACTTAGCAATTAGTTTTTGAGGGCTTGTTGTGTGGGTAGCCATGGACACCAATATGAAGGGGATCTGACCACTACTGGGCAGATGTGTGAACTAGAGAATCATGTGGTAAGTACTATGAAAGACTAAAGGTCTGTTTAGACAACTAATGGCCGAGATCTACCTTAGTCTAATAATTGAGACTTCTTTGGGGGAAAGGATGGGCCATCAGGTATGAGATAGAGCATAGAGAAGGGGTACAACATCATGAAAGTTATGTTTGAAGGATCAAGCACACACCCACATTCTAGCACTCCGAAGGTTGAGGCAGAAAGATCACACATCTGATGTCAGTGTGGACTACATAATGATAGGAGATCCTGTCTCAAATGCAACAATCAAGTAATGTCTATTTGAGGATCAGAAATAGCTCTCCATGGTGGTAAGGGGACTGAGGGAAGGCTACCAGACGAGCTGGGTACAAAGACTGAGGGCAGATCATGGTGGACCCTGGGGGCGGAGGTAGGAGTTTGGACTTTGTTGGGAACTTCAGGAAGACTTAGGTTGTGGGGTAGGAAGATGGAAGTGGAGCCTCCACACTTGAACCTTGGGGACTGCACCTGCTCCCCCTGGTGATATTGGGGAGGGGTGGACCCTCTGCACCAGCTCCTGTTGTTTTTGCCTCAAGAGATCATGATCAGGGTGACACTGGGTGAAGGACCCAAGCCCCGACCTCAGCATGAGACAAATGATAATAGCGTTGTCTGAAATGGCCACCGGGGCGTTTTTTGCTAAAATGCATTTTACGTTTCCTAGAAGCAACGCCACTTAACAAAAAGCATTCTCATCTGTTACTAAACCGACTCACCGTTGGACAGATGGTCATTGTGCAGCTGTGCCTTCTGGTCCTGGGAAGGGGACAGGGTTATTTCTGAGAAGTGACTCGCTGGGTGAATTCCCAGTTCCAGATTCCACAGTGCTAAGCACTGTGCCGGCTTCTACAGGTGGGAGAAGAAGTGGGGGTGACGGGGAAACACACAAGGAAAGGAAATTGGGAGCAGGTTTCAGTCCGCCCTGAGACAGAATCGGCTGCTGACTATCAAAATGAACACAGAGAGTGGGCAGTGAGGAGGCCAGCAACCTTGGGGGTACCAGAGAAAAACTTAGACGTAGTGAGTGTGGCTGCTAAATCTCACTGGGGTTCTGCTTGGTGCTGTGGTGTCCTCAGCATCCCAAGGCCTGGGGATGGCTGTAGGTGGGGTCTTTTCGATCTTTTTCTACAGCTGTAGGTGGGATTATAGCCACCTGTAGAGGTTAGAATCAGGGGCTTCTCAGCACCACTGCGTGGACAAACCTTGAGACCGAGACTTCCTGATTTTGACAAACCATGAACCTAACAGCTGTCTGTTCTTCAGAGCTGAACAAAATTTCTAGGAAGTCCTGCTGACCATAGAGATACAAGTCATCTTTCCCTCTGGACCATGACCAGGGGCTGATGTGCTTATGAGTCTACTGGGCTAGTTGGGTGTGGGCTGGACCATAGCTTACATTCCGAGTGGCTCTAAGCCCAGAGATGTCTCATGTTATGAAAGAGAAAGAGGAAAGAGAGAACCTGGTTTTGATCAGACACCCAGCCCCATCTCGAAGGCTAAACTGTCCTAGGCGATCATTTGTGGCCAGAGAAGCGTAGAATTGATGTGTACGTGCATGGGGAGTGGGGGTGTTTGAGATACAGCTTTCAGTAAATGTGGCCCTGGGGATGCGGTGATGGAGCAGGTTTCTGTGGACCCAGGCATACCTGGGCTGGAAGTGGGATAGCTGTCAGGTCAGCTAGCATTCTAGCAGGTTTTCCTTCTGGTCCAGGGAGGAGGACAAGGGTTATTTCTGAGAAGTGACTCCATAGTAAATTCCACACGCATGACCCAGACAGGGCTGCTCCAGGCAGACTCAACAGAGGCTGCAGGGTGTCACCAACAGCGCCGAGGTAAGAGGTAAGGGGAGTGCAGTCGCCTCTGGTTGCCTGCAGGGGACTGGTTCCTGAGTCTTTAGTTGGCACCAAAGTTCAAGGATGATCAACCTGTTATACAAAATGGTATTTTATCTCCATACAGTCCTCTGTATTCTTTACACCATTTCTATGTCACATAATATCTGTACAATGTAAGTGTGATATGTACGTTATTGTACTAGACTGTTTGCAGAATACTAACATGATAAAACATCTGTGCATGGTCAGCACAGACTATTCTTCTTCTCCTCCTCCTCCTCCTCCTCCTCCTCCTCCTCCTCCTCCTTCTTCTTCTCCTTCTTCTTCTCCTCCTTCTTCTCCTTCTTCTTCTTCTTCTTCTTCTTCTTCTTCTTCTTCTTCTTCTTCTTCTTCTTCTTCTTCTTCTTCTTCTTCTTCTTCTTCTTCTTCTTCTTCTTCTTCTGGTATTTCCCACCTGTGGTTGTCTGAACACATGAAGATGGAAGCTATGGCTATGAAAAGCCAATTATTCACCAAACAAGAGTCCAGGAAACTATAAACCTTGACATGTATCTGTAGAAATTATAATTGAAACACACACTTTAGGATTTAGAGATTTGGGGCATTTGGTTTCCCTATACCTGTGCATAATGCTTCTTTAGCCTTGGATCCCAGTGTGATGCTATTAGAAGGCAGGCACTCCTGGCGATACTTAAGTTCTGAGGGTAGGGCCCTCATACATTTGATTAGCACAGAAGCTAATTAGAAGCTGCCCAGCTTTCCTTTGGCCGTGTGTGTATACACAAGAAGCCAGACGCTGGCAACCGGGATGCAAGCTGTCACCAGACAGTGGATCTGCAGGTACCTGAACCTTGCACTTACAGCCTTCAGAACTGTGGGAAATATTTATGTGTTGTTTAAACCACTCTGCCCAGGGTCACTTGTTATAGCGGCCACAACAAACTGAGATGTTATGCCTGATCAGTTGATAAAGATGGTGTGAACAGACTTAAATAAAAAAAAATCTTAGCAGGGATTTCTGTCTGTGTTTGTCTGAACACTGCCAGAAGCAGCCCAAGAATAAGCAGTAGCATTGTTCTAGGGCCGTGACAGCACATTTACGTCCTTTGTGGGTGCCTGGCTCATTTGCCATTGGGGGGGGCAGGGGGTGTTGTTGGATTTGAACATGTCTTTTATGTAGACACACTGAACCCCTTGGCACTAAGATTGGTTACTCTTGTCTGAGGTCAGCAGCGGGGCTGATCAGACATTGCTTCCAAGAACATAGCCACAAAGCCAACACATCCCAGAGCCATAATTATGCCCCCAGAGGTTGATGTTGCTTCTATAATTCTAGAACTTGACTGGAAATCATGAGTCAACTACTCTTAGATGCTTTCTGGCTTACAGTTTTATTTGCTGGCCTCTTGACCTCTCTAGCTGTTCTGGAGAAGGATGAGTGGTCAGCCTCATTGCCTAGGGACCACTTCACCAGGGAGTTTCTGAACAAAGAGTTAGCAGACACCCATCTCCTCCATGTGACATCTGGGAGCCTTTAAGGCATTGCTTACATTTCTCCCATGGGTTTTGTCATTTTCAAATTTTTCCTAAGGAAACTGGGATTGAGGGGTAGGAGTCATGTTTCTTGGGCTGCAGCAAATCAACAGAAGGCTTTGGATTTGAACACTGGTCTTTTGGGCTCTCAAACCTCTTCCTACATCATTGCTGACAAGATAAAGTGACTCAAGGAAGGAAAACAGTAGTTTATGAATGTGTCTTTGAAAAAGATTTTATATATTTTTGTCTTATGAGTATGCTTGAGTGTCTGCATGAATATATGTGCTCCTGGAAGTGACGAGAGGGTGTTGAATCCTTTCATAGTTACAGAGAGTTGTGAGTCACCACCACGTGGGTGCTGGGAACTAAATCTGGACTTCTGTAAGCATAGCAGGTACTTTAACTGCCGAGTCCCTATGAACTTTTTTTTTAAAGAGGTATTGAAGCTTTTAAATTTATAATGGGGTTACGCCTTAAGACACTGAAGGTGAATTGGAACTGTTACTGGACAGTGCACACAATCCACCAACCTTGCCAAACATCGTTGCTTGGCTGACTGGGAATCTTGCTGCCACTGTCCAACATTAGTGAAGTACAATACTGCAAATCAGCAGCCCAGGAAAAGATCCAAATTCACAACACAAAGAACAGTGTCTGTGAAAGAGCCTCACTCTCATAGCATCGTGAGGTGTAAATTGTGAGCTGAGCCACCGCGAATCTGACTACAGATGAACAGTCAGCATCTGGGCCATGCATTTTTCAGCTTGCTAACATGGAGTGGATTCAGGCTTCCTTCTATCAGCCTTGCGGGACAGTACCCCCACTCGCACCTGTAAATAAGCAAGCTCTTAAAAATATATATCATGTAAAAGTCTTATTTTTTTTTTTTTTAGTCCCAGGAAGGATCAGCAGAAAGCCTCTGAGAAGTTTGATAACAGTTTATTTCTAAACCAATACAAATGAAACATTTAACAATAAAGTACACACCCAAGCATCATGGGAACCCACTAGCAATTTCCACGGAATAGCTAAACAGGTTCTGCTAGAAGTGGGTGGGGGGAAATCTGGTCTCACCATCAGTCTCTCTCTTAACGAGTCTCTAAAAGCATAGAGTTCAGAAGTTCTCAGGATTTTTTCCCCAAGGAGGAAAAAAAAATCTATGATTCTGCTCTGTACTCAGCAGTGACAAGATACATATTGAAACTTGTTTGGCTTAAAAAAAAACAAAACAACTCATGTGAACCTGCTATAACTACCTGTTTGAATCAATTTCCCTCAAGGTTTAAGCACTTTTCTGTATTAGTTCCTGAGCTGACTCATAGGGACAAAGGCGGGAGGGGAATCACAGGCAGCGCCTCTCACTGCCTCTGTGGGATCATCAGCCTCACACCGAGAATTTTTTCAGTCTACCATCGGAAGTCTACGCTTACTTCCCCAAGGTGATGCTTTTTAACAATTTGGCAAGGTCATGTGCCCTAGATACAGAAACTAGGTTGTGCCCTAGCGTACAGAAACTAGGCTCACACAGGAGCGTGTATAACCATGGTGGGAAATGGGGTGGATGAGGCGCTTCTTTTAGGGTGGGAATTCACACTCAATTGTTCTCGGGACAACCTGAACTCTGCTCAGTCTGCAGCAATGGATGGAAAACAGCTGGAATCAAATTCAGGCACTCACTCACTCTCTGTCATCAGCAGCTGTTGTGGGTCCTGGCTGTGCATGGAAATCAACGGGGGGGGGGGGGGGGGAGCCTTGAAAACCCTGATGTCTGGATCTCACCCCCACCCCCCAGGGGTTCGATGACGGGCCTGAGTGTAGCCTGGGCTTTCAGGACTCTCTGTGGTGATACTATGGACCCATCACTGCATAATATGGGTTGGGAATCGCTGATCCGGGCAGTTGGCCCTTATTAAGCCAGTCAATTACCCAAGTAAACAAGGAGCAGGCTAGATCAAGCGTGTCTAGAGGGATTGCCAAATACTGCCTGCTGGGATATTTAAGTCCATTTCTCAGAAAACCTTGGCTCTGCAAGTTCTGGAAAGCTCGTGCCTGCTGAATGTGCTCTGTACTTCCTTGGGAACTGTGAGCATTGGGAGTGTAAACAGGGTTACTTGCATTCATTTGACAAACATTTAAACATCTGCTTTGCTTAGCTATCATCATCAGCTAGAGATAGAAAATACCTTTAAGTGTCTTCAGGGAGCAGCAGGGAAGAGAAGAGAAGGCAGATTGAACAAAGTAGGCTTGCAAAGTGCCACAAGCAGGGTAGGGGTGGGGGTGGTGAACCCCGCTTTGTTTCAGAGGATGAAGTTTGGGCGTGTCCTAAAATGCACTTGGGGAGTTTGTGATAGGGCATCTGGGATGGTGGAGGAGTGGTGAGAAGATAGAAGAGAATTGGGAGGAAAGAGGAGGAGGAGGAGGAGGAGGAGGAGGAGGAGGAGGAGGAGGAGGAGGAGGAGGGTATTCTAAGAGGAAATTGCAAGGGCAAGACAAAAAGCTGGATGCCGGGGAGATCACAAGGACACTTACTAACCATAGACACCTCAAGGACAAGGAAAGAGACTTGTTCCAAACCAAAGGGCCAGGTCTGAGGGAAGGCTCAGTGGGTAATACACTTGCCATGCCAGTGTAAGGACTTGAGTTTGGATCCCCAGAACTCCCGTAAAGCCAGACACAGTAGTGCAATTCTGTAATCCCAATGCCCTACAGCAAGATGGGAGACTCCCTGGAAGCTCACAGGCCAGCTAGCGTGGACTATGCGGCCAGGAGCAACAAGAAATCCCTTTCACAAGCAAGGTGAAGAAATGAATGGCAGCGTCCAGGGTTCTTGTTGGACCTTCACGTGCATGTGCGCAGAGGTGGGGGAGGGGAGCTCAAGGGAGCGGAAAAGGCTCAGCTTTGCATTGACTAGGTAGGTGGGTGGTCTGGCTTCTCCTAGTGCTGGGCAGCCCCATTCACCTTTTCATGTCTCCTCTGCTCCAGCTTCTGATGCTTCATCTGCTCTTAACCCTACTCCTAAGAAGCTCATCTGCTCTTAACCCCACTCCTAAAACGCGGAGGAGGGCCTTTCTTTTGCTCTGAGATCATCTTGGTGTGGCTAGCAATGGCAGCGAAGCCCCAGGGCAGAAGGCAAAAGTGATATTGGAGGTTGGGTGGTTAGTGGCACAAGGACTGTGCAGTGCTGGGCCATGCTGACTCTTTGGGAAATATGGCAATGACTATTTGATCCTCCAAATACAAGAAAAAAGTGTAAGAGTCAGCCAGATTTGGGCATGAACAGAGAATATTTGGTTTTTTGCTTTTGAATGTTTACCAGTATATATTATGAGAATTTTAATAAGAAAGTGCTTTCGTGGCAGAGGGGAGCAGAGAAAGAGAGAGACTCATTTCCCTGTAGCTGAGGTCTCTCTCTCTAGCTAGGTCTGGTTAGTCAACGCCTCACATTGTGTTAAAAGTGTTAAAGTATACAAAGGAAAAAAAAAAGAGAGATGGTTCTGGACTCTCTCCTGGCTGGGTTTTCTGTTTCTCATTGGTGGAAGGGGTGAAATCATGTTAGTCCCCCTGACTTAGCCCTGGCACTTATGACATTTTGCCATGCAAAATTTGCATGCTGATCGTTTCTCGATGCCACTTCCTCATGCTCTGCTGTCAATTCATAATTCCCTCGTGACATGCATTTGGCTGCCTTTGAAAGGTTCTTATATGAATGAGGAATAAAAAGAAATCGTGTTAAGAAGGTGGTGTTTCACCACACAGTGAATGGTAGAAAGCCAACTGCGTCAGGAAACGATGCATTGAAAGGTCTTGGGGATCTATCTGTCTGTCTTCTCCTCTTGAGAGGCTGCAGTTTTAAAGAGTTGGTTTCAAAATTGGGCAATACTGTCTCATAACTACTCCTTGAGCTAGGCTAGTGGGCCAATGGGCTTCTAGCTGACTACTCTTCCCCAGGTCTGGGGATTCCCACCACCGTGTCTTTTTTTCCCCCTATGGGTGCTAGGGATGGAACTTAGGACCTTGTGTTTGTATGGCAAGTACTTTACCAATTGAGCCTCCCCAGTCTCTGTTAGCTACTTTTTTTTCCCCATTAAGCTCTTGTGTCCAATTCTGGATAAACAATCACTTCTTTCCTATTGAGAGTGCACCTAAAATCATAGCACCTGCTCTGCCAGTCTTTGGGGTAACCGAATAATAACCGGAGCAAAGCATTTACGATGTGACAGCTACCGCAGTCAGCACTATATTTTTGCCTTCACCTAGGGTAGGCATTGTTATCCCTGTGGTCCGATGAGGAAATAGGGTTAAGACTGAGAAGGCATGTTTGGGCAGTACTGGCCATCTCCTTAGGCTCCTCCATCCAAACTGCCAGGCGACTGAAGGGATCCTTACCCGGGGCATTTAGTACTTGGCTGTTTTGTGGACATCACATAATATAAATAGATGCAAACATCGCTGTTTAATTTCTTTGGATTCCCTGGATTGTTAAACTGTTGCCAACATTGGACTTTAGTTACTTATAATTCAAAAAGGCCTAGCCATTTTCCTGCATGTTCCCTGCTTATTGGTTTATTGGATGAATGTAGATGTATTCCAAGCCTGGGAAGTCCCCTTAGAGAAGGGTTATACGGATTTCTCTGAAATGATCTTTGAGTGTGGAAATTGCTGGGCAGAAAACATTTGCTCAGTTCCATGTTCCAAGAAAGCGCTTGTTTCAAGAGTCAATCTTTTTATTAAGACCTTGGAAAAGTACCAGAGTGCTTACCTCCTGGAGTTTTCCATCAAAATCAGACCTCTGGTGCCATAGAACATGCATATCCTTTCCAGCAAAAAATTCCTCTACGTCTCTCCATATGCACCCATAAATACAAGGTAACCCAGTTTCTCCCTGTTCATAGCACCCAGTGGAAATTCCAGTGCCTTAGACTTTCCTGGCCTAAAGAAGTTTCTTTATTTTAGGAGACATAAGCAGACATCCTCATGCTACTTAAAGGTAGGGGGTTGGGCAGCAGGAAGCTCAAGCCAGGATGAGAAGCTCAGAACATTCAGCCGATTCCCCATCTTCGGTGAGGGGAAACTGATTGCTTGATCATCCCCAAGTGGTGAAGATTCTATGAATATTCACGGACTAGGAGCTGGGAAAGTTTGTGGGTGTTGAACATGTCACGGGAAGCCTGCCTGGCATGGAATCTGGAAGCCCCTTCTCACATACCTCGCCTTCTGCATCTCTCATCACCCGGCTGCACATCTGTGTCCTTTGTCATTATTGTATGAGAAATGGCTGAACAGGTTTCCTATGATCTGAAGCTGTCCTAGCTAGTTATAGGCCGTGCGAAGTTGTAGGGACCTTGACTCGGCAGAGGAGGGTAACACTCTAGCCCTGGCAATCGGCATTTGCAGCATCAGAGGCTGTCTTTGGTGACCAAGCCCTGTTTGCGGAGCCTTCACTAACATTTGTCAGTGTCAGAGTTGAACTGAACTGTAGAATACCCAGCTAGAGTCAGCGAATTCCTTACAGGGGGATAAACATCTCCGTGCATCTGGTCACAGACCTGTGCTGACAGACAGAAGGGCAAGTGCTTAAAAAAAAAAGAAAAAGACTTTCTTTTACAAATGCATTTAGCTTTATCAAAATAACATAGAGCCAACTCTGCAAGTAGCAATTTAAGTATTTAAGGGAGAATAAGGATAAAATTTTCATGCTAACATTATTATAGGCAACACCTTTCTTTGGAGAATTTAAACACAGTTAAAATGTAAGCTCCTACAACACTTCCCAAACACTCCTTTGTCTGTTGAGGGTTTTTCCTTTAAAAATATTCTGTGCTGCCTGTTGAAGCCTGGCTATTCACCATGAAAACCAAATCACACTGCTTCTGGTCTGTCAAAAATCTGTAGGTTATTGTTTTAAACTTAAGTACATGAGATTAACTTCTAGATCGAGACTCAGTGACAGTCTCAGAGAGATTTCACATTCATTGGGAAATATGTGGTGAGCCTGGTGCCAGGGATTTTGTTTGAGACTTCACGGAAATTACATGAGGAGCAGGCTGTTAGCATTTGGTTGAATACATAGATTTTATGTCTTTTAATATCCCTGCTATAATGATTGGCAAATAAAAGCTGCCATCTTTTTAAGGTATATATTGTGAGGACCTGATGAATTTATTTACTGTGAAATGAGTTCAGAAAATCCAGCCATTTGTCATATCACCTTATATGAGCTATCATTTTTATTCTGTGGACAGAACATTTATGATCAACAAATGTACAAAGCAATGTCTCTTGTGACTTAAATCTGGACCGCCACTCATAACCTCATGCTTTAAGGCTCCAGTTTGTGGGGATAGTTTTCTAATTATCATTTTTTAATATTTAGTGTGTGTGTGCTGCACGTGTGTGGTGCATATATGTGTGCACATATGTGGGAGTGAATGTTTTCACCCATTCACGTTTAGAAACCAGAGGTGGATGTTGGGTAGATCTATGCTTTAGTTTTTGAGACATGGTCTTTCACTTAACCTAGAGCATTGACTAACACTTTTTTTTTAACCTGTCTCCACATCCATCCACACACACACACACACACACACACACACACACACACACACACACCCGCAACACTGGGTTTACAGACATGTGACTCCATACCTGGATTTCACACGAGTGCTGGGGATTTGAACCCAGACACTCACTTCTACTTGCCTGGCAAATGCTTTACCCAGCGAGCTATGTCCTCCGCACTTACAGAGCTAGTTTGTGGGCAGGGCAGCCTTCAGAAGGCCTGGCTGGTTGAAGTAGGTCATTAAAGGCTTGCCTTTGAAGTTTATGACCTCACAGATTGTGGTCTTTCATTTTGGCAGAACAAAGAAACAGCAGTTTGGTTTCCATAGCAAATAGCCCAATTTCACAAGGCAACATACAGGTGTAACCCTGGCTTCTGGGCCTGTTCTCCTTGTCTTCCATCATGGCTATGCATTTCCCATCATAACAAGCCGAACTCTCTCAGGAACCATTGTGCCCACATGCAGTTCCTTAATTTGCTTCTAGTGGGCATTTTGTCACAGCCCTAAGAAAAGGAATAATACAGTTGCCAAGTGTGTGCCCTTTGATTCACATCTCCCACTGGCCAGCCCTAATCACCATGCTACTTTCTATAAATCATCTTTGTGCTCATCACTCTGTGTGGGAGCTCTGTGGTGGCCCCTGTGAACAGCTCAACCCCAAAGCCTCCTCCGGGTATCAGATCTCTCATTTACTGCCCTGTGCATTTAACCAAATAATTTCTGCACTCATCTGGCCACATCAGTGGTGTTTAAAGTGAAAGTATTTTCATATATAGGCTTTGAGATATGCATTGTATGAATAAGTTTAAGTGTGTGGGTGTTACATTTATGGTGTGTACTTTTTATGCATTGTGTTAATGTACATGTGGTATGTCTATTTCTTGTGTGTATTGTGAAAGTGTCTATTGTATGTTGTTTTCAAAGCATGTGTCCTGTGTATATTGCTTGTACTCCAATGAGAATATTGTGTTCTGTATGTATGTCGGCTGTATGCCTTTTGAGTGTATGATGTAAGTGTTCTATGTGTTTTGCTTACGTTATAGGAATCTGTTGTGTAAATGACTATGCTGTATGCAGTGGAATTGTGTGCAGTGTATATTCTATATCTTATGAATGTATGCAGTGTGAAGTATAGGTTGTGTGCATCCCATATGTTGAATCTATAGTATATGCTTGGTGACCGTGTATAGTGTATGTTGTATGTATTGTGTGCGCTCTGTATGTTGTCAGTGGTATATGTTTTGTGAGTGTGTGTAGCGTGTGTTGCATATATTGTGTGTGTTGCTTGTAGTCTGCATGTTGTGTGTGCGGTATATGTTTTGTGAGTGTGTATAGTGTGTGATGCATGTGTTGTGTATATAGTGTATGTTGTAAGAGTGCCTGGAATGGACATATTTGACTATATGCTTGGTGTCCAATACTTGTTGGATGGAAGAAAGGACATCATTCAGCCCATAGGAGGCCCATGGTGTACATTCTCAGTTTCTTGAAGACCTACTTTGTGTTTATTTGTTCAGCCTTTGGCATCACATGGAGGGAGGCAGCAATGGTGTGCAATAGAGGTGAGGAATTCCCTTGTGCGACTAGATACATGCTCCCACGCTTGCACTTCCTCAGGCACCCTCTTACTTTCTTTCACATACACTTCCCCACTCACTGTGTCATTCCTCCTTCATCCTATTGGCTGTCTATTGTTTGCCCACACCTTGCAGAAAGTGGGGGTTTTGTTTGAGTCATTTCCAAACACACATCAAATACGAGAAACACTGCTGGATATGGGCCATGCACACAATAAAAATGTTGAATAAAAATGAAAATATCTTGTTTAAAGAGAAGAATAAATGAGTTCCAGAGTGTCTTACCTCAAGCCAAGGGTTTTAGCCAAATGCAAGTGTTCTCAAAATCTTGGTACGTCTTGACCAACAGCCTCCCAGGGTTACCCATCTTGATGCTCTCTTGTTAAGTATCCATCTAGTCTTGCAGGGATTGTGCAGTTGGCTTTAGTGAGGTGTTACATCCTACATCCTACTTGGTCCACAGTGATCAAAAAGCCAGGTTTTTCTCCCATTGGGTGTATGATCTGGCACACCTGGTGTCATTAGGAGTTTGGGTCTCGAGCTAATCCTGGGCCTTCCGAAGCGTTGGCCTCTAGTCTCCTGATCTTTCTCCAGGTCTCTTGTGGTTTGCTCAGCAGCTTCAGTCCCTATCCTTGGCCCAGAAGCTTCGGCGGCGTCTCCCTTCTTGCTGAAGGCAGCTCTCTCAGCTGTGTGGCTGCTGTTGCAAGCCTGCTGTAGCAGGACTCACGGAGTCCTCTTCTCTGAGGGGTGGATTCTCTCAGGCTCCTCTGGGAGAGGCAGAATCGTCGCTGAAGGTGGAGACCTACTTTGAGATCTGAGCTCTTGCCTTCTTTTTCTATCTCTCCATCTGTAAGTCCTTCCTGTCAGACTTGGGAGGGACCCTCCCGGATAGCTGAGTGGGAGGCAGGCCTCCTGACCTGCTTTATTAGTCTAGTCTTCTTCCATGACTGTTGAGGTGTAAAAGGCCAATTTGGGGTGCTTAAAAGCATACTTGGGGAGGTGGGGGGTTAGTGGTATGGGTCAGTCAATAAAGTGCCTGACTTGCCAGCAGGAGGGCCTGAGCTCAGATCTCCAGGATCGACTTTAAAATTTGGGCATGGCCGTCCATGACAGTAATCCTAGCCTTGGTGGGGGAGGGGGAGGGAGAGTTGTAACCAGAAGGATCCCTGAATCTGATGGATCCGTCAGCCTAATTGAATTGATGAGCTTCAGATTCACTGAGAGACCCTGTCTCAACAGGTAAGGATGGAGAGTGATCAAGGAAAGACCCGCTATCAGCCTCGGGCTCTGCACTCACATGCCACAAGCATGCCGACCCAAATGTAACCGCCATCCCACAAAGCATGCGGTTTGTCTTTCAGCAAAGACTCACATATTTCAGTGCCTCCTTTTAACCTATTTAGGACTTCACTTTAATCTCTACAATTTTAAAGTTAGGCTGCTTTTTAAACTAGATATGTTCTCAGTACAAGAGAGCAGTCCTCTTTTCCTACTGTACATGCTATAGCTCATGATACTTTTGTTTAGACTATTGACTTACTGCGGACTTAAGCTCAGTGATGGGCTTCAGAACTGAATGACACCTTCTGTTCTGTTCAGGTTCAAGTGCACACGAAGCTGTGTTTGTATTTGTTATAGAAGTGGTATGACATATGTACTTCCACAAGCAAACTGAGTTGTCTTGTAAATGCTCAGTTTGTCAAAAAAAAAAAAATTCCTAGAGTCCCATGCTTAAAACATTTGGGTAAATCAAAATATTAATACAAATTAACATTTATAACAAACTTTATTAATAGATCAGTAGATGAAAGGGCTAAGGGGAATAATTCTGAATGACATCAATATAATGCTCTACAAATAAAAAATAACATGGCAGTTTAAAATGCTGTTAATGAAATCTTAAGAACATATGGAAAGCTGTCCTATATAGTTCTTTCTTGACAGAAAACAAAAAATGAGTCTTGAAGGACTTTGTAGTAGGTGACGGGAACATGAGAGAGCAAGAGAAGAAGAGGAAGGGATTGAAAAGGGTAAGAGGGAAAGAAAAATGGCCCCAAATAAATGCTCAGATGCCACCACACTGTTCCCCAATCTGGGAAAAGACTCCTTCATGGTCCTCAAAGCTGGCAACTGGGAGACACTCATGGAGGCTCTTCTTAGCCCCCACATCCATCTAGAACTCCCAAATTACTTGCCGTGGTCTGTCTTCTCCATGACACAATGTGTTAGTGGGAAAATCATATCTTCCTTCAAAATTTCTGCACCGGGAATTATTCTGAGCAAGGATTTGTTTTGGCACACACACACACACACACACACACACACACACACACACACACACACAATGTCCCCTTCCTCCTTGGGTACTGCCCATGATAACCTTGCTAATTCTATGATTGTTTCTTGAGTTTCTAAGGGAGGGAAGAGAAAATTTTCTACCATGGGTCATGGGCACTGTTGAGGATTTTTTTCAGGGTGATGTCACCCTCGTCAGTGGGAACATCTGCTGTGGCATGAACAGAAAAGGATAAGAAGGGGAATAGAGACGGGAGCACAAAATACCAGGCCTTCCCAGCCCCACTGTGGCTCTTGCTATTGAGATGTCAGCTGATGTGGTTGGGTTAATTCCTCCTATGGCTTGGGAAGTAGGGCTCACAGAAATCAAAAAAAAAAAAAAAAAAGTAAGACCTCATGGGGAAGTGCTAGTTATCTGTTCTTCCAAAGAAAGATGAACAAAACTTGCAAGGGTCTGTAATGCCATCTCCCAGGTGCCCCACTTATGCTGAAATACCTTTTTCTAGAGTTTGAAGGGGCCATTCTCAGTGTACAGACAGAGGCTCTCCTGCTAGGCTGCATGTAGCCATGCATGGATGCAATTGTTCTTAGAAGCTGTACTTAGAAGCTATACTGGCATTGATGTGGTTGCTCTTAGAAGCTGTACACCTCAGGAGGTCTGTTCTAGTATCAATCCTAGACATTGATCGACAATCTAGACTTTGGCATATTTCTTCCTCTTCTGCACACTGTCCTGCTCAGGGGCCCTCTTAGTCAAGCATAAGAAGCACCTTGTTCAATTTCTCGAAACTCTGAAGAGCTCTTGACTAAGTTTGCTCCTACCTACTTCCAAAGGATCCAGGTCAGGTGAGAAGCCTAACATTAACACTTGCGTGTTCACAAACACACACAGTGAGAGGAAATAAAAATGGCGGAAGAACTGTAAGTGGTCGTAGAGAAGAATTGGGACAGAGAAAAGAAAACATTAAAAATCACTGGCATTGAAAAACACTGAAACCAGGCACAGGGTATTTTAATGGACAGAATGAAGCAATCCATCCATGCAGTCATCCAGTATGTAATATGCTTTCAGGTTTTATTTAATATAGTACTAATACAACAATGGATGAAAAGACCCAAACTCTACCCTCATGGGACTTCTATTCTAGTGGGGAAAGGAGTTAGTTAGCTAGGTCAAGTTAAGTGGTTGCATGTGCTAGTAAACATTAATAGGGACTTCACTAATGTAGGGCTGTGTCTGTGCACACTCATGTTCATGTTCATACATATGTGCAACTTTCAACAACAACAGACATCTAATATTTTGGGATATGTATTTGGCAACAATCAAGGGGGATTTCTTCAGCAGTAGTGATTTGGACATTAACAATGTAGGAGGAACAAGAAAGACATATTGCACTTGTTAAGACAGGAAATGATTCAAGTTCAGCTAAAAGTCTTTAACAATGAAAAACCAGAGCGCAAGAGAACCACTTTGGCCCAGTAATAACTAAATGTCTAAGTTTACGTAAAGAATGTTGTGAAATCTTTTGTTGTAGGCTACCCTTTGCTTTTTAATCTTTTATTAACCTCCAAGAGCATTCAGATTTCAGTTCCTATTACTTCCTCATGTTACTGACCAAGTTCATGGCTCTTAACTCACAGAGGTGGAATTAGATATACCTATCAGATTTGTTTATTTTATACTGGAGTGTTTATGTCCCAATGCCCTGCTTTTCAAATGTGGTTTGGGCTGATGTTTGGGGAATGAGGAATTTATCAGCTGTGGTGACGAGCTTGTAGCCTTCCAGCAAGCAATACTAGCCACTTTTTTTCCCCACTAAAAAACTCCCTGTTCCCAAAAGAAATCACACTCTGAGTTCATACCTAAGAAAGTCCCAGCAATAGTTACTTTATTTGCATAGTATTGTTCAGTAAAACCCTTTCAGGCACACTAAGATTCTGCAAGCTTCTCAGTAAGTCTCTGAGAAGTGTAAGTAGGCAGATAAGATTGTGTAAGGCAGATCACAATCATCTCTGTCACCTGGTGTGCACCCGACAATGTGAATTCTCTCACGTGTTAACTTTCTTAGTCCTCACATCAACCCAGTAATGCATTGAAACTTATAACTACACTTGTTCATTTCTTAGTGATGGAGATATGTTCTGAGAAGAGTGTCCTCAGAGAATTTTTGTCATTGTGTGAACAACATGGAGTTATGCTGTTGTGATGGCTGTGATGTCACTAGGTCCTACAATCTCGTGGGACCATCTTTGTACACATGGTCCACCAGTGACCGAAATGCCATTATGTACCCATGATTGCCATATGACTTTACCACCTATCGCTGAGACCCAAGAGACATTAAGTGACTTGAACCCTGACCACGGCTAGTCCTGGTAGAGCTGGGATGTGAGTGGGGTACTATCTCAGGCTGTCAGGTTCCTTTGTCTATGCCAGTAACCATCATGCTACGTTTTCTCTGGGTCTAGAAAGTAATCCTCTAGCTCTCTTGAATTTTAAGGCATTTCTACTGTGCAGTGGTCAACAGTAGAACAGTAACATCCAGCAGTGTGGATGGGAGAGAATGTCAGCTTCAGACAGTGAGTTGAAGTCTCATTCCATGAGTCCATTCACTAGGTAATCCTTGGATAAGCTCCTGCTCCCATTTGGGACATCAGTTGCTCTTGATAAAACATGGACAATCATGATGCTGTCCTGTTATAGTGCTTCACTTGTGGTCAGACACATGTGCTTGGTTCTTAAACATTCCCTTCCTACATATATGATTGATTACTGAACACAGGCCAGATGGATACTTAAGAAAGCTGTTATGGTTTGAACATGAAAATTTCCCCATAGGCTCACGAATCTGGACATTTGGAGGTTGGGGGAACCTTTGGGACTGCAGCCTATCTTCTGGAAGAGAGTCACTCAGGCTAGACCTTAAAGGTGACATCTGCTTCTGGATGGGGCATGAGTGTTCTGCCCCCTGGTCAGCACCATATTAGGAAGCCCCATTGCAAGCTTCTGGCATCATAAACCAAGCCACATCAGTCACTGTGCCTTTTTCACCATGGTGGACTATTTTCTTTGAAACTGTGATCTGAGATAAATCATGTCTCCCCACCAATGCCTCCCCCCCCTCCGTACCCCCCCAATTGCTTCTGTGAGATGTTTGGTCACAGTAGTGAGCAAAGTAACAAAAGCCATGGTCAAGTAAACTGCAGATGATGTAGTGATTCCTCACACCTTCTAGGAGGGAATTGAGCATGGAAATTTTTCTACCAAATGACAGTAAAACCTCAGTGATGGTTACACTATGTCCCTATGGGCAAGGCTTATCAAGGATGGTGTCCTTTAAGATATCACTTCAAAGCCAGAGGAACAAGTGGGGAGTTGATTCCCAGGGAGATTCCCTCCTGATCTCTTTGCCCTTTGTCCTTTCCCTCAGAAATTCCTCCCAGACCTACCCAGTGGTCTCATAGGCTGCTTTATTCAGAGAAGTTATCAGATTTTTGTCGGAGGCACTTTACACTCTTAAAATTATTGGCAATGCTAAAAACCTTCTGTCTGCATGGTTAATTCTTCTTAGCTTTACTATATTAGACACTAAAACTATGCAATTTTAAAAGTAAATTTTGTGGATCATTGAAAACACCAATACACCTTTTGATTGTTAATATAAGTAACATGATATCTCTTATGAAATAATTGTGTATTTAAAACAAATTGGAAATAAGACTAGCAGCATTGCTTTACAATATATACCTTGTTCTGGAAAATTCTTCTATGGTTAGCTTAACACAGCAAAATTTTAAAATTTGCATCTATATTTGATCTTTGAGCTATATACCATATAGCTTGTGGGGAATTCTACTGAATGCCATGAGAGAGCATGTATGTAAAAGACTTCTTTGAACTGCTATGAAAATACTTGTGACCTTAAGGACCCTCTGAGAGGCTCTTGGGACCTTTTGAGAATCACTAGAATAGAATATCCTCTTCTCTTTACTAATGTAAAATTTATTTTTAGTTAACACATGATAATTGTACATACTTAGAGGTAAGAATGTAATATATCTCTTACCTCAGGCTTTCATCATTTCTTTTAGAAATATTCACAATCCTCTTGGCTAGCTCTTTTGAATTGTAGAATTAGCTATCATCAATCATAGTCACCTCCACATGCTATAGATTGTTAGAGCTTATTCTTCCTACCTGTTTTCTTATACCCATTGAACATCCTTTCTGCACCACTCTTCCTCCCCATCCTTCCCTCCCCATTCCGCTCTCTACTAATAGGTAATCAAGTATTCATATCTGCGTGAGAACTTGCGGTATTTTTCTGTACCTGTTGTTTTTCACTTAATATTGCCCTCTAGTTCTGTGCACAATGCTGTAATGACAGGACTTCCTTCTTTCTATGACCGAAGAGGATCTCATTGTGTATAAATATGCACACACATTATGTTCATTTTCTTTATCTGTTCCTCTGTCGTGGGACACATGGATTGACTTCATATCATGTTCCAACATTTAATGATTTTTATAATCATCTCAGAATCCCCTCTCAGCTTCTCCCTTTGTTGCCTGCTTCCAAATGGCAATTGTTAATGATTCGCCCTTCAAAATTCTTGGATTTGCCAGATCAAAAGAGTGTATTGGAGTCTCTTCCCTCCCTCTCTCTCTCCTTCCTCTTCTCTCTTCTTCTGATTATGTTTCCTTAGCGCCTTTCTTTCTTTTCCATCTCCACTGGCAATCTTGGGGGATTTTCCTCCCCGGCTGGAGCCTTACAACTCGTCTCTCTGCCTTTTGGATCCAACAGTAGCCAGGATGTTTGTGTGTGGCATTCACAGTTAACTTCCTTCCTCAAAAATCTCGGCCTTGGCCAGCATCGATCAATTCTGCATTATGGTTTATGTTTTATCAAGAGTTCAAGTACTTTTTTCAACTTAAATGGAAAGAAAAAAATACTTTGCCATGAGTGAAGAATTCCAGTCCGTTTCACTGATGAACTTCAGAAGTTGTTGGCATGTTTCTGCTTCCAGTCAGGATTGAGTAAGAGAGCCTGGATCAACTTTCTCACCAGAAACAGCCAAACAACAAGAGAGAGTACGTGAAGCCAGGGTTTTCAGATACCAGATGTCAGTGGTGAAGGCCTACCACCCTAGGAGTCGAGAAACAAATGGCTGAGCCCTTGATTGTTTCTGTTTACCAGCATGAGTTTCCAGGTCATAGTACAGGGGAAGAAACTCAGTCAGAGCTCAGCAAACTTCTGAATCGATGAGATTGAGCTTAGAAGGCCATGGTGGCAAATGGGAAGGACCAGATGCAGAGAACAGGCATTTTAGAGACCATCAGAGTCCTCTGTAGGAACTCAGCAGGGCATTGACTTACACCTGCATGAGAAAGCTCCCCCATCCAGGGGAAGAACCACTCTAAAACACTTGATAAAACAGTACACAAGCCCAGAGACAACCATTATTGCCACTCGGTGCCTATAAAATGTCTGGATCCAAAGGCATTTTATAGAGGACTCAGAAGTGACAAGCAGTGGGGAAACTCTCTTAGACCAAATGCTGCTTGTTATATTCCTACCTAATGACTTAAAGCAAGACCCCAAAGAAACAAACAATATTCAAGGACTCAACCGTATCCTGAAGGCAAAAGGACTCAGAATCCAGAAAGTAAACATCCATGATGTCTGGTGTCCACCTAAGAATTACCAGATACGCAAATCAGAGGGAAAAATCTACAAGAAACAGTCAAGGATTAATACAAGTGTAAGAAGTAGAGTATAAGAGCATTGAAGTTTATTATAACTGTATTGTATGTGCTCTAAGAGATAAGCAGAGAACTCTAAGGTGTAACATGTCTCTATACCGGCCCATCCCACACAGAAAACTAACTGCAGTCCCAGACAGCTCTACCAGGCCCTTAAGGAAGACATAGTATCAATTTTACTTGAACTCTACTAGAAAACGGAAGAAGAATCAATCATTTTCAATTTGTGAAGTCTTCCCAACTCCCCAAGGCCATTTTCCGTACATCAAAACTGGAGACTATAATACAGAAACATTATCAACCAGTATTCCTTGAAGACATACAAATTTTAAACAGAATATTAATAAGTAAAATCCAGCCCTCTCTACAAAGGTAAATCTATAATGACTAATTATATTCACAAGGCAAGACTGGCTCAGCACTGGAAAACTGATGTTTGCAATTCGTCATAATAACAAAACTCAAAAATAGATGCCAGAGAAGGGGTTATCAAAATCCAATTTTTATCCCTGATGAAAATACCCTGCATATTCATCAGCCTGATGAAAGTGTATGTAAAGAAGACCCATGCTAGCATCCGACTCAAAGGAAACTTTCCCCTAAGACCAGTGAGACAAGGATGCCTGCTTCCTCACTCCTGCTCCGCATTGTACTAAAGGATTTAGCTGGGGCATAAAGAAAAAGTAAAGAAAGTGAAATATAGGGTGCACCTCTTGGAAAGAAAACTATCTACAGACAACATAGATTTCCAGATAGAGAAATAAAACTATCTACAGACAACATAGGTTTCCAGATAGAGAATCCTTGGGGCGCGCGCACACACACACACACACACACACACACACACACACACACACACACACACACACAGAGTTAATGCAACTAATGCAGTTAGTTTTGCAGGTTACAGATCAATATGCAAAAATCAGCTGTGTGCCTATGCATTAGCAGTGGAACATTCAGGAAGCAATATACAAAATAACATCTTCTACAAGAACGTCAGCAATATGAAACGTTAAGTATAAATCTGACAAAATGTATGAGTTCTGTCTGTACGGTGGTAGCACTGGCAGACAGCCTGTCCCCCTAAGCCCACAGGGTACCTGACAGTGTCCTCGTTGGCATCTTCTTAGGTCCTTTCTAGGAGTCTGTTTCTAGGTCAACCACAAATCACTGTCATTTGCTGGGCCTTCCAGGTGCCAGTTCCATAAACAGGGAAGAAAGAAAAGGAATACATCTTGTTTCTTTTCCCTTTTCCTTCCCCACCCTTCCTCTTCACTTCCTCTTTTCCTTCCCCCTTCTCCTTCTCTCCACTTCCTTCTTCATTTCCCTTCTTCTTTCTCTTCCTTCCTCTCATTCTCTCCCTCTCCTCTCCCTCCACCTCCTCTCTCCTTCCTCTCTAATACTCTTCCTTCCCTCTTTCCCTCCCTTCCATTTGGCTTTGCCGTGCGGCTCAAGAAGGCTGATGTGGGACTGGAGAGATGACTCGGTGGTGAAGGGTCCTGGCTGCTCTTCTCTTCCAGGGATCCTGAGTTCAATTCCCAGCAACCACGCGGTGGGTCACAACCATCTAAAATGGAATCTGGTGCCCTTTTCTGGCATGCAGGCATATATGCAGACAGAGCACTCATACCTCAAAAAAAACTCACATACATAAATAAAATTTAAACCAACAACAAGCAAGAAGGCTGATGAGCAACTTATTACGTAGCCTCAGCCGACCTCCCGATCCTCCTGCCTCAGACTGCACAGGAACACAGAGGGTACCTCCATGGGGCAGAGGTTTGCCACCATACCAGGCCATATCTTCTCTTAAACACCAGTTAAATAAGCTTATTTGATTGGCCTCCGAAGTCATTTCCACCTCCTTCCTTCTATTGGTTGAGCAAATCACTAAAGCCAGCCCAGATTCAAGGGAAGGTAAGTAAACAGCGTGTATACACTCGGTGGGGAGCAATGCAATGTGGCTCCTCAAGGTTAAAGAGTATTGATTGTCTTTAATTGACTACAATGATCATATTAAAGGAAGACCCCCCCCCCATAGAGAAATTACATTTCAGTTATATTTAGAAGAGACCAACAGATTGAAAGACTCCCAACATGGACGTGTGGGCTTGACAGGTGCTTATACAGAAAGGAACATAGACATAACTTAGCGACTGTTTATAGACACTTGCAGAGAACAACGATGGTAGGGCCATTTGGAATCTCAATTTTACAGTAAGTTTAGAGCCTGGGGAGATGCTCAGTCAGTACAGTGTCTGTCTGTCTTGCAAGCACAAGGACCAAATTCAATCTTCAGAACCCAAGTTAGAAATACCATGTACGGGGGAGCACACTGGGGAGGCAAAGACAGATGGGCAGAGCCTGAGGAATGATGCTCAAGGTTGTCCTCTGACCTTAACACGCGTGCGTACACACGTACAGAAACTATCCCTCCCCATGGATGCACACAGGGACATATATACCCACACACGATATAAAAACATAAGAAGGAAATAAAAGAGAATCTGGGGGTCATGCTCTTGTTGTATGGCATATGACTGAGTCCATGAGTTTCAACAGGCGTTTCTTGGGCAACAGGGAGAATCATGGGAAACAGCCTACTGGTCCACAAAATTTCAGTTGCTGGTGTTGAGAGTTTCTCAGATTTGAGCAATCCTGAAAGGGACACATGTTGAGACGGGGGAGGGGAGGAGAGGGTGAAGGGAAGCAGAGATAGGAGAGCGCCCTCCACTAATCTGGTTCTGTTCGGTGCATCAGCACAAGGCCATGCGTCTCTGTTAATATGTGACATAATCCAGGCACAAAGCCTCTGTCAGCTATTTGCCTTCATTGAGCAAGATTAAACTGCAATGAAGCAAATAATTGGCTTGTCACATCTGTCCTTTTCCCCTCTCCTTATGAAGGAAGTTAAGAAGAAATGGCTCATTGCCCTGATGTGGGCTATCCGTTTACATCACCTTCCACCCCCAGTTATCCTGTGGCCTTCTGCTTGATAAAGGACTGCAAAAAATAAAGAAATAAAAATAAAAATAAAATCACAGTATGTTGACTAGAAAGACAATCTCAGAAGCCCGTGAAAAACTGCTTAGAGAAATGAATTGGGGGAAAACACTGAACTGCTTAAAACTGAGATGTTTCAGTGACAAGACAGAGGTTTACAAGTGCCTGTTTGGATGTCGGTAGATGGAAAATGTGTGACGGGAGCAGAAAAACTCGGCTGTACAAGGAAGTCCATCTGGGACAGTGGTTTCAAGTCTGTGCTGTGGTTCTGTGAGAGGTTCCTGGAAGTTCCACAAATAGCAAAAATAGGTGTAGCGAGTTAAGAGTCACAGAGGCCCTGCCTGTCAAAACACAATTGTCTCTAAATGCATAAATGCGTTTCTCTAGATGTTTCTTATGCATTCTCATTCTTTCTGGCGACAGGGAAAAAAAAATTACTGCTTCAGAGCTGTTTCGTGTTTACTGAGTCAAGACCCAGGATCCTTGCCAGTAACAACACACTCTTCATGATTCTTCCCCTCGTCTTGTTCTAACTGGAAGTCACTGGGGGTAGTGAAGGTGAAGGAGATTGAATTGAAGGTTGCTTGATCTCCAGCGAGGGTTTTCGACCCACAAGTCATCCTGTGGTTTTACAAACTGTAGCCAAGCCCATAATTTCCTTCCAGCATCATTTTGTATAACTTTTTTTTCTTTCCCTTTTTTGGCTCTTTATTCCTGGTCCCTTAGGAAGGTCTGGAGACTCCTGGATGTTTTGGTGAGCACGGCAGTGTAATAGAATGCACTCTTTGGCTCAGGCCAGGACGGACACCAGACTCCGTTATGACACTGACGGAGCCTAGGCCTGTCAACAGTGTACAACAGCAGAGTTAGTGGTGTGTCTTATGTGGAAACGTGTGAACATGCTCAGAACATTTGTGTGGTGCCGAGAACTGAGCGGAGTGACATGGAGGTGGCTGTCTGTGCTTACCCAGATTCCAGTTGAGGAGCTGAGTAAAGCGGCCACACATAAGTTGTCTGGAGAAAGGGAGCTGAAGGAAAGGGAGTCAGAGGGAGACTGACTCCCAACATGTCTGAGGGAGGAGGCGGCACCAAGGTCCTGGGTAAAACCTTCCAGGTCATAAGGTGAGGAGGGGGATCTGTAAATCCTGTCACTTGGAATGCACATTCTAGAGCCCTGCCTGCATGTAGATGCCTGTGTGTCTCCAGGACATGTAGGGGTAATGGGTCCATATGTAAAAAGAAGAAATCCTATGGTGCATGACCTGCTACTTGGATCATGTAGGTAGATCATGTGACTTCAAGTCCACTCAGGACTTTAAGGTCACCCTAGACAACATAGTGAGGCTCAAGTGCAAATAAATTACAAATTTTATCTCTACATCATTGCACAAATCAATTTTGCTACTTGTAAATTGCTTTGGGATCTTTCAGTACATAAATGCCCAGGCAAGTTTATGTTTACCAACACAAAGCTTCCATATCAATGATTCATATATTAGTTTATTTTGTTTGTGACAGTCAGGATAAAACCCAGGGCCTGGCACGTGCTAGGCAAGTGCTCTGCCACCAAGTGACAGCTTGGGTCAACAATTTCCAGTTTGATCCACCTGTTTAGCATTCATTAAACCACCACTTATTAAAGGACTGTCATGTGATCATCCTCAACCCTTCTGGTTATGTCCCTTACAGAGTGTAAGTCAGCATGCACACACTGGCATACCCATCTTTGAGGCTGAGCTATTCACCGCAATAGAATCGTGAATCAGCCCGGGAGCCTTTCAATAAATAAATGGGTAAAGAAAGCACATATACATAAAACTAAATGTTATTCAGATATAAAGAATTAAATGTAGCCAGGATTAAATCAGATCTTTTTAGGAAAGTGCATAGAATTGTTGATAATAGTGTTAAGCAATACAAACTAGACTTAAAAAAAAGATAAATATCATGTTTCCTGTTATAAATGAGATATTAAAGAGAAATAAAGAACATGGCCATAGAAGAGAGACTATAAGATATCAGGGTGGGTATGATTAAACTCTTATGTATGCGTGAGTTGTTACATTTAGCCTATAATTACTCTGCATAGTTAATATGTAGTTTTAAAAAAGAAACTACTGCAGTACACCTCTGTTGAAACAGCCATGAGGTGGAAGACTTGGTCTGCCTGCATCATGATGCGAGCTGAGCAGGGGAGTCACAGGGAAGTTGTAAAAAATACAGATACCGGGTAGCCCTCAGTAATTACAACATGACATTTCTGGTCCCGAGAGGGGTCAGATCTTGTTATGATTGTAGTCAAGGCTGTGAGAACCACCTCTGTGGACCACTGACCTAGGGGACAGTTAATGAATTTGCATAGTACCACGTCACTGCCAGACTTAAAACTGCTTCTCTGAGAAAAAGGAGCAGTTCAAACCTCCAGAAACAGATAAGTGAGAAACCTCTGCCCTGCTAGACCCCAGGCAACATCTACGACAAGCTGCCGTGGACGGTCATTCCTTTGTTTTCTTCTAGTTCAGAATTGCCCCCAGGTGACTTCAACCTTGAATTTCCGAAGGTGCTTATGGGACTATGGCAGGGAATCCATGACCTGCAGGAAATGGCCATGTGCTCTAGAAGGAGCAAGCAGTCATTGTTTATTTGCAGTGGTATTGCAGGATCGCCATATGACCGGGAAAGAAGCACCCAGCCCTATAACCTTGGCTATTCTTGATTTTTTTTCCCCTGAGCATGAATTTTCCTTTGCATAGTTAAGTCCTAGAATTAACTGGGTTCTGATAGGACAAGGGAAAGGGTTGTTCAGCCTGGCATAGAGCAGTAATGCAGCAAAGTATAAAGCCTATGCAGTGTTTCATCTGGGCCAGGGCTCATTTAGTCTCTACCCCGCCACAAGATGCTGCTGCGCGCCTTTACAACCAAAGAGGAAATCGTGGTATCACAAACCTAGTGACAAATTCCCAAAGCCAGTTGGAGGCATCTAGCGCCAGGCTCCAGAAGTTGCGCTGGGCACAGACCTGTTGGCCTCGGGATCTGATACCTGGAGGGTCACTAGCTCAGATCTCATTTAGGTGGCCCAGGTTGGTTGCTGTGTAGAGGTGAGTTGTTCCAGCTAATTTTGGTGGGAACACCGAGGCTGCTCAGAGGAGCCAAGCGGTTTGGGTTCCCCAGCCATTCTTCCCCGGACTCGGGACACCTGGCAGGGATGCAAGGACGCTAGGATGCCGGTCAGGAATACAAAGACCCTGAAATGCTTTGCAGGGATGCAGAGACCCCGGGATGGAATACCCGGGGGTGGGCATGCGGGGGTGAAGGGGATGCAGAGATTCTGGGACGCCTGGCTGGGGTGTCCAGACTTTGAGATGCCTGGCAGGGACACGACTGTCCAACCTCTCCGGCTCCCAGGGCGGGGCGTGGGCACCAGGCCAGCTGGCTCGCGCCCGCGGCTTAATAGGGCCGGCAGTCTCCGCCCGCTGCACGCCCCCGCGGGCCGGGCTGGGAGTGGGAACAGCGTGCTGCTCCCTCGGGCGGACACAGCTCGTTCCCCTCGCCGGGAACCGCCTGGGAGCGCGCGGCGCTGACCGAGAGGGGCTCGCCTGCCCCGCGAGCGGCAGGAATGTGACCCTTGAGTGCCGGCACCGGAGCACCCCTCGCGCGGCTCCCAGGGCTCCGGTGGCTCCCGGTCTGGGCGGGTTTGGCTCGGAGCTGCTAGATCTCTGCGCACCCCCACTGGGGCACCCGGGCAAGCCCAGGTAGGAGAAAACTGGAGAGTTGGGGAGATGGGGTGGCCAGGCCATGCTGCTGCCTTGACCCTGGTAAATGTCCTTCTTAAGTTACTCAGTAGCCAGCGTGTCTGCGTTCTCTGTGATGAAGGAGAAAGGTGATGGCAGTCTCTCTCTCTCTCTCTCTCTCTCTCTCTCTCTCTCTCTCTCTCTCTCTCTCTCTCTCTCTCTCTCTCTGTTGTGGGCACACATGCAAGACTAAAGGTCATTTAAATAATTTGGGGGAACTCGCCCAGCTTTCTTCAGGTTTGTTCTAGGTACATGAGTCTCCCTGTGTAAACTGCTCCCAGGCCTTGAGATCTGGCCAAGTGTAATTAACTTGTAACTAACTAAACAAACCCCCTTATAAGTTAGGGCTCGGGAGAGAGATTTTTAACAAGGCAAGAGGTGAATTCCTTAATCCATCTGGTGGGATGAATCCTCTCACCAGACAGGTTGATCCTGGGGAATGTAGACACACTGTTTACAAACATGCCCAGAGTCTGCCAGTTTATAGGGCCCCTTATTCTTACTGCCCTTTATCCTCGCAGCAGTTCTGTGGGTGAGATGCCAGGATCACTTTGTTTTATGGCAGCTTAGATGGAGGCTGTTTTGTTTGAGGACTGGCACCCTCTGGGCTTCACACCCCCTGCGTCTAAAGTTTTGGGGAGGGAGGGAAGTGAGAAAGACTGTCAGGGGAGGCAGGGAGACTCCCCTTCCTACCAGGGCTCGCTCTTTGCACTGTTGGGGATGTTCACCAGATGGAGACATCCCATAATTGGGGCTCTGAGGGACATCCTAGGACCTGAGACAACAGAATCTAATCAATTGGGCTACTCCAGCCACGATAAAAAGGAGCTGAAGTCCATCTGTCATTGGAACTGGTGCCTGAGTCACCCTGGCTTAATGCCAATCCTCCGGAGGTAGATATACCGCATGGAACCCCACGGCTGTGAGCTACGGGGAGTCAGCCTGGTGCTGGGGACAAATCCCACCTCTCCTCCCACTTTCCAAGCAGCTGCTGGTATCTTTCTCTTCTTTGAGCCCTTCTAAATTCTTAACATCCTGCACGTTATATTTTATTTAATATTACACCTCCACATCCTAAACTAACTCCTGAGCTAGGTGGAAACATGATGTCCATGGAGATGGGGTCTGACTTATTTTCAGTCTGGGCTGACAGCCATTCTGGTGCCCAGTAAGTACTTGCCAGTAGAGGCTCACTGTTGGGTGGCCAGTGTGCAGTTCAATAAAGGACATTTGCTCTCAATTCTCATACAGCTTTGGCGAGGAAGGACCAAACTTCCCCTTTCTCACAGACTCTGCTGAACCCCCATGTTGTAATGAGGCGTGAAAGTACTCTTTATGCTCCCGAGGCACATAAGCTCTTCTGGCAAATCCTCTACCCTGGCGAGACACTGCTTACTATTAGCTTTACTCATTTATCAAACAGGTATCTATTGAATGCTACTACTGTGCCAGGCACTGGGGGGAAGTACTAGGGAAAGGGATGGAGATAAATGAAAAATCCCTGTCTTCTCACATACGTGGGCCCTCTTGGCAAGTTAGCAAATATTGGAAGGCTCCCCCCCCCCCCAAGATAGTACTTTGAAATTTGCCACTTTGCAAAGAGTGTGGGTCTGGGTAGCCTGTAGGACACAGCGAGCATTGCCAATAGAGGGGGTGTGGAGACAGTGGTCGAACACACAGCTCAGTGGTGCTCTAAGGAATAGCAGGGGTGCTCAGATAGACTCATGAGCCAGCCAAGCAAGAGAACCAGGGTAGATTGGGAACCTGCAGATGGGAGGTGTGAACAGGGAGTGTCTGTTCGCCTGCACAGAGATTCCATAGAGGGAACTTCTTGTTAACAAGCTGGCTAAAGCTGGACCATGGCAGTGAGACAGCCGTGGCAGAGGGTATGGCGTAGGGAAGAGCATAGGTCCTCAGAGTCTTGTGCTGTAGGATGGGTCTATAATGAACTTGCCACTTCAAAGGAGAGAAGTTGTCAGGAGCCCTGACTCATTGGCCATTACCTGCCCCACAGTGCTACCCAGGTGTCATTAAAAGCTGGCGCTTGGCTGGCGTTTCTCTCTCTGTGTGGTTGTGAAGTGGTTAGGGGTACAGGAGAAGGATCTGCAGCGTTGGCAACTTCACCCCCCTCTCCTTGCCTGCTCTGGCCTCCGCAAGTGCCAGCAGATTCCTAGCCACACCTAGTACCGGAGAGTGGGCAGAGGGGCCCTGCCAAAGAGACCTGTCACCAGGTGTTGAAAGTCCCTGAAAATTTTCCAAGTCCCTGGTCACTACCTTTGGATTCTGAGCTGTCTCCTCCTTGTGTGTGTCCAATTGAGACATTTTTCTATCTCATCTGTTTGGGAAAGGATTTATACGATGTCGTTAATTAAAATAGAATGAGAGGGAAGCAAACATGGAGTCCACACTGACTAGAAATGGTTCAAATGACCAGGGAAGCCGCAGCTGTCAGTGTCTTCAAGATAAATGTGAAGTATTTGGGGGAAAAAAAGGATTCTTGGTGTAAAGTGGGGTTGAATCCTTCATCTGGTTTTCATTAAAGGGCTAGGAAGAGCAAGGCTTAAGCCTCCTGAAGTTCCCCGTTCTACAAGTGCAGGTTGGTAACTGTAGTGCAGCTTGGCGCTGAGCTAACAAAAAGGGTCTGGAGAACCCAGCTCTGCACATCGGGCCACCTCAGCTCAGGTCACCTGAAAGTCCAGCAATGACTCCTAGTGGGGGTGCAGTGAAAAGTGAGGGGCTGCCACTTTCAGTCAGGGCTTCTTACCTCACCAGCTATCCGACACTTCTGTGTGCAAATATTTTTAAATAATCTGTTTGCAACTCCAAGATGATAAAATACAATTTAGTGGACCACAATTTTTAAAAACAGTAATATAATGTCTAAATGGAAAGAAAGAAAAAAAAAGCAGTTCGTTTTAAACTTATGTATTTCAGGCTGCCTATGCTTGGGGTGTAGTTGGTAGTTTGTACTCTTTTGACTCTTTGGGGACCCACCAGCTCCCAAATAAATACACAGGGAGACTTATTATCACTTATAAATGCACAGCCTTAGCTTGGCTTATTTCTAGCTAGCTTTTCTTAACTTAAACTATCCCAGCTGCCTTTGCCTCTGGGCTTTTATCTTTATCCTATATACCTTTCTTTACTCAGGGCTTGCTGTGTAGCTGCATGACTGACCACTGGAGTCCTCCTCCTCTCACTCCTTGATCTCCTCCCAAATTTCTCCTCCTGTTTATTCTCTCTGCCTACCAGCCTTGCCTATCCTTTCTCTTGCCTTGCTATTGGCCGTTCAGCTCTTTCTTAGACCAATCAGGTGTTTTAGATAGGCAAAGTAGCACAGCTTCACAGAGTTAAACAAATGCAACATAAAAGAATGCAACACATCTTTGCAGCATTAAAACAAATGTTCCACAGCATAAACAAACATAACGCATCTTAAAATAATAATCCACAACATTAGCATAAAGCTAGGCAGCACTTTATATATGTTGACCACAGAATAGTGTGGGGGTAAACTCAAGTCTTCAGGGGAACAGGTGAGCTGGTGGCCACATGAATACCTTTAACAGGTTCTTGACTCTTGGTCAAGGTCTCAGTGTAGTAAGAGGTGAGTCGTCTTAGTTATTACAGCAGTTACAAGCATTCCTAAGCCTTTCAGTGTGTATGGAAATTGTTCCTACTCTGCATTTTCTATAGATGTGGGATGGAGTCGGGGTTAAGCTCAAAACACCAGATACATTTTCTGTTGCTGTGTCTGGGGATGGCCTGGTGGTCATGAAGGACAGGGATCAAGTCTTCATGAACTGGACTGCCTTGAACTGGTCCAGATTCTAGATAGTCACCCAAAGTGTCCCCTGCCACATCCTGCATGTCTCCAGGGACTTGACCTGACTGGGTGGGGAATGAGGAAAGGATAGACATACATACGGAAAAGCTGGGATTGGATGGGCTGAGCTCTCTGATGATGGAGAAGCCCCATTCCTTCGGACGCTCAGAGTGTTTATATATAGTTGAACCGAGAGGTGGAGTGATTGTATACAGCTGGACATGGAGGAAGGGTTTATTGTATATGGATAAACAAGGAGGAAAGGTTAATATAAGCATGTTCCACTGGTCTTAGTAGGATCAGTCTCTAAAGGGGGAGCGGTCTTCATGCTGTAAACATCCAGAGGGGAGAAATCTATGATGGATATTTTCCACACACATTGTCAACATTCACACTTGGACACAGGAGGGAAGACTTTGCTATTTTCTTAGCCTGAGGTAGGCTTTGTTTTCCTGTGGATCTAAGACATTGGGATCCTTGACCTAGCTGTGCCACTGTCGACCCCGTACACTCACTCAGGACTTCACTCGTTCCCTGTGTTTCTCTTCAGCATAGTTTCTGGAATGCTCTCCCAGGGGCCCTGCCCACCATGTTGAGAACCACTCACTGCCTTCTCTGTATGACTAGGTAGTGGTGATTAGAGCACTTGTGAGGGTGGGGGGGGGCTGACATAACCCATGTACTAGTAGATAAACTGTAGTAGTAATAGCACAGAAGCTAGCTGTCCAGGATGCATTTAGCATAAACTGTAGGGAGTATATGTAAAGGCAACAATAGAAATCAGAATAATGGGCATCATGCACATGGGGGTGACCACTGAGGAGCACAAAGGACTTTGGGGGTTGATGAAAATTGAAAATACAGGATGTCTTCCTGGTATCTAGAGTTGTTCCAGCTTGTGGAACAGAGCACCTAAGGCATCCATGTCTGCTCTATATGTTACCTCAGTAAAACAGTATATAAGAGAAAACAATGAAAATTCTAAGGGAGAGTGCTGCATCATTTGGCTCTCTGCAGATCCTCAGCTAAGAGTCGGAGCTGGTCTCACCCCCACTGGCCTAGTCTTGATTGTAGTTTCTTGTGACAGTGGCTGTGTCTCTGCCTCACTTTCCCCTTTTGTCCCTAAACCCAGGTGCCTTAGTTGTAACGGGCCGTCTTGTAGCTTTGAGCCTTGCACAGCTGAGTATTGACATTTCATCATAGCACATGAAACCTGTTGGGCAATTTTTTTACCTTATCTTCATCCTTATGCGTCCTCTGTGATTAAAAAGATAATCCCTTCCCCTCGTTGTGTGGGTGGGTAAATAAGCCAAACCAATGTACTCTGATTGAAAATTGCAGGTCTTGATGTTCATTGGGGTTCCCAGGAAGTGAGTCTCTTTGGTCCCTTCTTGTATGTGAGGCTTTGTTGGCTTGTAGTTTTGTAAAGTTATTTCTCCAGTGGTTCCAATGGTTCCCAAGGTCAGAGTGTCTGGCTGTGACTTTGTCTGTTACTAATTTTTATAGAATGGAAACCACTTAGTGCAGACCACAGAGGTCCCCAGGTGCCTCTGGAATCATTCCCACCCTCTCCTTTCTCAGCCTGAGTCTGGGCACTCCTAAATAGATGGATTTTTTTAGAAGTTAGTTCGAGGTACCCAATGTTGTCTAGAGGGTTCGAGCTTGTGGGCCTTGATATTTCCATGTCTCATGACTGGGAATTCAGAGATGATAAGGGACATTTACTTTAGAGAACACCACTTGGACGTTCAACACAAAGACTGACCTGGAGAAATCAAACCCAATACTACAAAGTAGCTTACTTTATGGGATGTTTCTCTGATGCCTCCTGATTTTTCCTTGAGAGATCTTGGAGGCTTCTTTCCTTTCTTCTCAATACACAGCCACCTCTGTTTCAGTATAAAAATCATCTCCTTGGGTAAAGCTGATGACCGCACTGGGAGATAGAGTCAGGTCCCTTGGATGGCTGTAGATTTTCTTGGAAATGTGCCCATTCTGGTTTCAGAATCAAGGGCTCCTGTGAGTAAGTATAGGATTGTAAAGTAGTTTCTATGGCTGTGTAGTTTTGTGGCTTTGTACGTTCCTTTTAGCCTTCTTTATCACACTGACTTTTTGGTTAAGTTTGGCAACTGTTAAGAATCTGGTTGAATGCTTATAACAAAGGGGCACCAGGGGGAGCATCATCATTGTGGACTTAGTTCAATACCAAAACCCATCTTCACCGATTTTTAGTAAACACATAGGCAATGATGCTTCACAAGCTGGGGAACATGCTTAAACTCCTGCTTTTTTTCAATTATGACTAAGTTAGTGGGAGCTGAATTCTCTAAATATTTCTCCATGTATTAAATCTACACATATATTTGTATGTCTGGTGTGAGAGGTTACAAATGTGTTACAGATGCTGTAGCTCTAAGAGGCATTGTTCGGAACGGTAGACATGTAGGGATGAGGCCAGAAATGTGGAATGTGTGTGCTGTGGTTTGAGTGTGGTCACCAGAGTTCACAGGTGTGAAATGTACTCTCCAGGGCAGCTGTGTTAGGCAAGACTCACAGGAAACAATTAGGTCTTGAAGGCCCTGTTCTCAAGAATGGATTAATGCCAGTATAGGGGAAGTGAGTTCATTAGTGCAGGAGTGGGTTGTTATAAAAGTGAGTTCAGCCCTCCCTGGCTTGCTCACTCTTGCCCTTTCTTGCTCTTCTACATTCTGCTTTCCACATTCTGCCATGGACAGCCCAGCACAGATGCTAGCTCCATGCTCCCAGACTCCAGGACTACGAGCCAAATAATTTGCTGTTCATTTCAAGTGGCTTGGGGTCATAGCAGTAAATCAAACAAAAAGCAAAACAAAAAACAAAAACAAAAAAAAAAACAGGACAGAGAGAGACAGAGAGAGAGCGAGAGAGACAGAGACTAAAATGGCTAGGATTTCCTTTGTAAATTTCAGATTTGGAAGTTGGCTCCACCAGGCCTGTAGAAGAAGCAAGAACTTATTCTTGCTTTGTACTTCCACTCCTGGGTTTCTATTGAGGTTTGGCTTCCTTAGAATTGCCCCTAGAATCCCCTGAAGTCCAGTGACTTGTGCAGATCTGCTCTGCAACTCATGAGCCACGTCCCTTGTCATAATGAAGAGTCTATAAGGTCAAAAGGAGAGGCCCTCTAGAGACTTGACCGTCAGCACTTGCTTCTTGATCATGCTTCAGGTCCTCAGGTGCCCTGGGATTCTTTCCCCAACTATCTGGACTCCAATTCCATGGCTGCCAAAGGCTGTTCTGAGTGACCTTGGGGGACTCCACTCCCAATATTCCTGCCTTGGGGGCCCCGGGGAAAGACTGTATAGAAGGGAATGTACCTGCGTGTATAGACTAGGGTGTCAACTTGTGCATATGCTCAGAGCCCCTCATATGTGGAAAGAGCTGGCTAGAAAGAGAGGTTGAGAATAACCAGATTACAGTATGGGCTACTGTTGGTCCTGCTCTGGGAAGATCCCGCTCTAGGGCCAGCACAGCCTGTTCTGGCACACCGAGTCCAAGTCCCAGGACAAGCTTCCTCCAGTAGCAGTTAGCAGTTTCCTCTGTGGTGGACCCACACAATGTGTGTCCTCAGTGCATCTGACAGAGCCTGTGCCTAGGTTCTGTCCTGGAAGGCAGGATTCACAGTGTGGGGAATTTCTCAGGAAGAGGAGGAGACTTCAAGTTCGTGGGAAATTCCTCATTCATAAGAAAGCATCTAATAGATTCAGTATGGCCACATGCAAGAAAAATACCCTCTTCAGGCCTGGACTTGCCTTGAGGGAAATGCTGGGGCCCACAGCTGTCACCTTCCTTGGGCCTGCATTGGACAAGGTAGATCTTGCAGAGTGAGAGAAAGGCACAACCCCTTTCCCTTCTGACGCCTGGGATGAGGGACAGCAGACTCCCCCTCTGCCAGCTCATCCATCCTTCACAGCTCTTGTCACAGCCACTACCCTTCTTGGGAAGGGGCTTCGGTTGGGAATCAGTGATGGTCATATTGATTCTTGTACTTATTTTCTGTTTTTCATAATTTAGTTCACATTTATGCTTCTTGGTCTGAGTCTAGTATTATGGTAGGCTGCATCTGTTGCTGTAACGGAATACTGGAACCTGGATAATCTGTAAATAATAGTTTGTTTAGGTTAGAAGGCCAGGTGGCTACATCTGCTGGCGGCCTCGTGATGCCTCCCAGCATAGTAGATGCAGGGAAAGAAAAGTGGGTGCTTGTGGAAGAGACTGAGTAAGAGGTGGACTGGCTCTGTAACAGCCTGCTCATGTAGACTTCAAAGATGGCAGGTCAGGGATTCCTTCCCTCCCTCCTTCCTCTCTTCTGCTAGTATTTATCACACACTTGGCATATGTAAGCTGTGAAGGATGGGGCCTTGCTCACAGGAATATGGGGGGGATGGTCTGTCCTGTTCTGCTTTCTCCCATCTCAAGTGGAGAGGACTAATCATTGGGGTGCTAGCTGAGTTGCCTCAGCTGTCCGAGGCACCTGTGTGTTGTGCCATGGAGATGCTGTGTAACTTGTTCCTGGCTGTGGAAACGGGGTATCTGGGAGGGCCCAAGGACAGTTTCTGATCAGAATCAGTTCAGAGCTGTCTTAATTCAGCTGCTGCTAAGGAGAATTGAAGAGATGCATCCAGGGGCAGAATGGCACAGGTACTCAGGCCCAGCAACCAAGATACCAGCTGTGAAGGACAGGCAGGTAGACATCATCCCCGGAGTGAAGGCAGGTGGGGGTGAGCCAGGCGATGTGAGCTAGAGATCAAAGGTCCTTTGTCTGAAGAAATAAGGAGAGCTGTTGGCTTGGGCAATGTTTCCCAGGAATAGTGATATCTTGATTGAAGTGCTGGTGTTTCAGTCATGGGGAAGAAGTGGGAAGAGTATGAAGGCACTTAGAGGTTCAGGTGTAAATAGGAAGGTGGGAAGGGGAGCAGGTTGGAGTGAATGGGGAGCTGTCTTTGCAGAAGGTCCCTAGATTTACCCAATTGTTAGCCTTCCCCCTTGTATGAGCCACCCTGTGATACTTTCTCTGTGGTTCCCATCAGCTGTAGTTATTTTTGAGGCTCCTGGGGATTAGGGGGGCATAGTCCTCTGGATAAGAACAGGAAGATCTGGAATGTTCTCTTTGATTTTGTGCTGTAATAGGACCCATGATAATGCACCACTGTGCTTCTGACAACTCAATGTGCTGCTGTGTTCTATCTCCCAAGGCATGACTCATAGTTTGGGATTTAGTGTATTTAGTCTACGCAAATGTTTAGCATCGATTTGGTCGGTCTGTGTCAGTGGTGGACATTGAAAGGTCCCACTAGCTTTTTATAGGCATAAGGAAATGACTCAGACATGAAAAAAAAATAGACTCCAAAATACGAGAGGAAACTGCAGAAATGAATAATGAGTGGTGAATACCAGAAAGGCAATCACAAACAGCTCTTGGGGAATTATTTTAAATTCTGTAATATGGGGGGCAGGCATATGAATGTGTTTGGTTTAAGGAAAAAAATATATGTTTTTAAAAGCTAATGTGCCTGCTTTTAACGGGGAACTTTCCATGTTTTTTCTTCAGGCATGTGGCAAGTCCTTAGCTCTGTTTTCCACCAGTACTGAGCCAGCCGTCCCCAGAGGGATTTCATCCATTTCTGAGTCCCTCTGACTGGCAGAATGCACAGCACAGTACATGCATTTGACCCTTTGTGAGTCAAGTTCCATATTCCTGACTCCTTTGACTGTTTCCCTAAAGGTATTCTGTCCTAAAGGACCATGGGACATAGACTTTTTGACTTTTTGTGAATATATAAGACCTTTAGACTCATCTTGGGGTGCTGGTGGCTCTGGGGCCCTTTCCACCTGTCCATTCAATATACCTATGCTCTTCTTCCCCAGGTAGACACGCCCCTTAAAGATGCTCTCTCCCTCCTGAGAAGTAGGACCACTCACATAGGAAGCAGCCTTCTTCGAGGTAAGAGGCTGGGTCACCGCAGGGTTCCTTAGTCATTTTTCATAAGCAATCAAAGCCTTCTAACCTCAGCTGCACAGGCAGTCTTGGGACAGTTTCCCCTGTGTGCAAAGATATTTGCTGTCACATTTTTACTGGGGGACAGTGGGTTTTTATCAAATTAGTTATTGGTTTTGTTTTTTTATGGAGGCACAGAATTTGGACACAGTGAGGTAATGTGGATGGGCCCGGAGGACACAGTGTTTGGCGGAATAAGACAAGGACCATGTGATCTCACGCATATGTGGAAGGAAGTTCAAAGGGTTGATGGCAGAGAAGAAGAGCAAGGCAGTAGACCCTAGAGGCTGGGGAGGGGAGGGAAGGGGAGGAGGGAGAGAGGGAGGTGCTGTCAGATTTTTGAGGGAGTTTGTGGCCCTAGGGCCCTGCTGTCCCATGGCAGGTCATTGCTGACCTTCTTCCTCAGGCCATCTGATTGAAGTGAGTTCCCAGTTTGGGGGCCAGAGCCCTCTCAGAACATTCGGAGCCTCTTTCACCCCACCTTCAAATTCCTCATCTCTGTTGGAAAGAACACTCCTGACCTCCTCCTGAGGAGACCAGGGCCAGTGTTGGTACCGGAAGCTTACTCGGGTCATGTCAGAGCAGTCTGTGTCTCAACCCAGCTCATCTACCTTGCCTACCCAACCCTCAAGAAAATCTGACCTTCAGCTTCCCTCAGTCTCTTCCCTGCCCATCCCCTCCTGCTGCTCATCTGGGCCTCTGAGAGGTCTGTTCTCTACATCTTCCCTCTTGTCTCCAGCTTATTTTCCACACAGTGGTTAAAATCTTCATAGAAAGTCAAAATGTAGCCATCCCCCACTCCATTGTGTAAAATCTTTAAGTGACTTTCTGCCATGTGCAAGTTAAAATCCAGCCCCTCAGTGCACCCCCCCTGTTGTAGACACTCAGCACCCCCCCTTCCAGATAGTTTGTGACACCTGTCTTCGGCTTATATTCCATAATGAAGGCATTTCTTAATACCCTTCTTCACTCCCACAGGCCAGCTAGGGCCCTGTCTCCTGTCACCCTTGTGTGTGGGGCGGGTCTCATCCTGCAGGCATGTGACCCGGCAGAATGAATATGGATTCACTCACTTCCCCTGGAGCCACCAAACTCCATGAGCTGGTCCCTGGGTCATTATTCCTGTTTCTTTGCCCAGAACCAAGTGTGGACATGGGCTTCAATATACAGCCGCTGAGCAGGGCAGTGGGTAGAAAAAGACACGAATGGAAGCTGAAAATCTTCTATCCAAACCTGTCATCACAGTGTGGGTGGTGGTGATAACGGCAGTGGTGGTGGTGGGGACTTTGCTACACATGGTTTCCGTGTGGCAACTCATTTCACCATCATCACAGCACTCAGTGACAGATACCATTCTCAGCTCCAGTTGTCACATAGAGGAACTGAGGCACAGAAGCTGAGCTTATCCAGCATCCCAACCCTCAAGAGAATCTGACCTTCAGCTACCCTCAGTCTCTCTTCCCTGCCCATCCCCTCCTGCTGCTCATCTGGGCCTCCAAGAGGTCTGTTCTCCACATCTTTCCTCTTGTCTCCAGCTTATTTTCCACACAGTGGTTAAAATCTCCAAGTATATTGAAGCCCATGTCCACACTTGGACAGTCTTTTAACTGCTGGTCCTGAAATGTCTAGCCTAGGTCGTCTCTACCTTGGGTCTTAACATTATTGCTGATGGGCATAAGGGATTGGTGCTGATTTTGGGTGGCATCTGTTTGCTTGTTTGGCCTTTTGTTTCGCCCATTTGTTTTAGAGGTGCAGTTGCTCTGTGTCATTCAGGTTGACCTCAATCTCATGACTCCCCTGCCTCGCTTGCCCAGTGGTGGGATTACAGGTGTGTGCCACCATACCTAGCATTGGTTGGTTTTTCTTGGGAGTGCAGTGGGTGTCATCTCAAGGGTGTGTTTTTCAGCCCCCACCCCCTTCTGATCTCCTCACTCATTTAATACCCCACCCTGCTTGGTGTGGAACCTTAACCCCCAGGTCCTGTTGCCAGATAAGGACTCAAAAACCCTGCAAAGGGTTTCCTCACATCCTGCTTTGGTTTTTATTTTTTCCCTAGAGCAGGGTAGGGGTAGATGGAAAACTTGTCTCCCTGCCCCTCCACCACTTAGTCAACCACGAGGTTAGAAACTGGTCTTAGGTCATTGGCCATGGACTTGAAATAGTTAACCTAGAATTCCAGCTTGAGAGCCATACACTGTAAAAGGGCAGCCTGGCATATTTTCCTTCTTCTGCCTAATAAACAAACAAGCCCGATCTTGTACCTGAGTGAACTGGCAACCAGCAGCATCCATGTGATTTATTTAAAAACACCCTTGTTGATACTAAGATGACTGAGTGAATAGCCAGGACTTGATACTGAGGAGCATACTGAGGAGTCTTTTCTAAGACTTGATACACACTGCCATATGCTCACAGAAGGAGGTAAGAAGCCGGGACACAAGCTTCCAAACCTCCTATCATATTTCATAATCTGAATCTCGTTTAGAGTAAATACAGCAATAGTACTATTAACCTACATTGTGGTCGATGACCGATTTTTATGGTGAGGGATCAGAGTTACAGGATATGTAAGGAATGCAGTCTTACTACTTTAGGGTAGCTCCCAACAAGGCTTAAGCCAGGCTTAAGAATCAACATCCTGATGCTGGAGTTACAGCCACAAGAACTGAATGGGTGTGTCTTAAAGGTTCAGATAAAACCTGTCCTCCATCAATCTTCATTTCAAAAGTGTGTTGTAACATTTGTATACTTTCTAATGCAATTTCTCGAGTAGAACATTTTCCAGCTAATCTTCAAGTCCTTCAGACATTTAGTTTCCAGGAGTGTTATCTTAGTTAAAGGACTTTAGGTTTCACACTTACAGCTACAGGTAAAAATATAGACACATTTAGTGTCTCATAAAATGAAAGGCAATTTTATATTGTTGATGTTGATGTTATTGTGTTGTTTTGTTTTGTTTTTTTCCCAGCAGTGAGTTTCATAGTCTGCTCTGGACATTGCCCAGAATTGCACTGAGGATTCAGCTGTTTATTTTGCTCATTTTTTTCTCCTTCATTCCTTGAGGCTTTATTAAGGACTTCTGGGTTTCAAGCACAGTGTTACATGCTACTTTCCATCCTGGGTTAAGTGGAAGATTATGCTTAGGGCATAGCAGACATACGTTGCTGGGAAGGCCCAGAGAATGAAGCCAGGCAGGAGCTCTGGGAGGCCTCTAGTCCTAGGCTGCTGAGCTCTGATGGACTAGGAGCCAGTGAATGAAAGGGTAGAGGAAACAGTTAAGTACAAATCTAAGAGACTGGAGCACATGGTGAAGACTGCTGTGGAGTGAGCTGGGGGAGGGAGGGACATTCAGTAGAGCTAAGAGAGCCCAGAACAGAGCAGCCCTATGCTTGGCAAGGGAGCAGGATTCTTCTACATGCACTGGGAGCCTAGGGAAGGTGTTGAGTAGTTGATTTGATTGGCATATAGAAATCCACAGGCAGAGAGACAAATAAGGAGCCTGGTGTTGCAATGAGTCCAAGCAGGGGCTTGAGTGAGAGCAGCATTACAGGAGTTTTTTATAAACTGGAGGAGGGGGATGTCCGTGATATAGAACACCAACTGTTACCTCTAGGGAGAGAGTCCTGGGGTAGCTGCTTCAGGATGGAAGCCCAGGTCTCTTTTAAGTGCATGCTTAGTAGATCTGGAGCCCTGTGTGGCTCTTAACTAGATGGGGAGTCCCAGGGGAGGGCAATTTGGTGGGGCAAGAATACTTACTTGCTGTATTATTGGGATTGGGGTTCTCAGGGGCCCCTGAGTGGATTTGTATAAAAGCTTGCTGGAGACATGAGGTGAAGTCTCATGTCTTAACTGAACATCATCATGAGGCACCTGTTCAGGAGAATGAAATAAGTAGAGAAAGGAGACGATATGCAAGTTTACCTCATTTGGGACTTGAGAGGTTTAGGCAAACTGTGAGTCTGGTGTTCTTCTTTGCATTAATCTGATATTGTTTTAAGGACTTTGTTTTGTGGATGAGGTGCTGGGCATGTCCTGAAGAAGGTTAGGCAGGTAGTTAATCTGGTGACATTCACTGCCATATAGATAGCCTAAGGCCCATGTAATTAAAATAGCCAAGGTATCTATCAACATGGGTGACACACATGTGGTACATATACACAAAAGAACATTATTCAGTCATGAAAAAGAACCAAGTTATAATCATCTGCAGAAAAATGGATGGAACAGGAGAAGATCATATTATTAGAAAGAAAGGCAAATGCAAATGTGTTTTATTCCATATGTGGACCCTAGCAAAGACCCATATATGGCATGACAGGAGAAGGGGGGTAGGGTTAGAGGGAAGATAGAGTGGGAAGGAGCCAGGTGGGGGTAATGAAGGCTACATAGGGTCAATGTACATGACACACTTGACAAAAATGTCATGAAACTCAACACTTCATAAAACGAATACATAAAGATAAGAATTTTAAGAGGAGAGTAAGTCATCAGGACCTCCATTTAATATGGAGCCCCAATGCTAACCACCCTCTAAGGACATGCTGGTGAGGCCTTCAGATATATAGAAGCAATGGTGTTTTTATTTCCTTTGTGAAAAGATTCACACATGTTCATCATAGATCTTCTGGAAAGAATAAAAATCCCCAGCGAAGGGGAAATCCACCCAAACCACAAGAATAAACGCAGCTTTAATATATTGATATGATTTATTTTAGTCATTTTGGGGCACATCTCCATGTGTATTATGTTGTACAGGCAATTGAATATTGGGTTTTTCAAGGAAGGCGTGACTTGGGTGTGGGAAATACCTCTGGGTAGAGACGGATGTACAAAGGTAGAGATGGTTACCTTGGGTTTAGTGAGTCCACTTACATCTGTCCCCAAGGGAGATTGGCTCCACAACTGCTGTAGATATTGAAGTATGTAGGTGCTCAAACCCCCTCCACATCTGCCTATGTACTTTTATCGTCCTTGGGTTAGTTACAATAGCTAATGAAATGTCAGTGTCATGGCCACAGTTGTTCTTCTGTGTCCTAGGGACTGTCCTAAAAGCCATGCATCTTGAGCACAGAAGTACAGTCTTCCAAATTATTTAGCATGGCAGTTGGTTGGATCTGTAGATGTAGCGCCCATGGGTGGAGAGATCTGGCCATAGACTATGTTGATTGTAAAATGTGTTCTAAGGGGATTCAAGCAGAATATAAGACTAGAAATGTCTTTGGGGAAAGATGTTGGAAATGCTTTAAATCTTAACTTGTCCCCAATTCTGTCACACACACACCCTGACTTTCTAACTAGAAGCCTAACATAACTTGGAATGGTGGGGAAGGCTCTTCCATGTGACCTGGGGGGTTATGGGTGAGGACAGGTGAGGGTCAGGAAACCTAGAGATTTGCTAGGTCACTAACGCTCTGTCTTCCTTCCCTTCTTCTGTTTCTCCAGGAGAATATGAGAGTGCTACTTGGGCTCCTTTGCTCCATTGTCCCTCTACTTTCACTGGAGACCGGTGAGTCCGATGTTTCCTCTACTCTGTCATCTGCAGGCAGAGCTGAGGGAGAACACATGACTGGTCATCTAGCAGAGTCATTTTCTTTTCCGTTTGCAGTTACAGCTAGGACGTGGACTCTCCTGGCCCCAGAACTGTCCATATGAATGTCCTTTTCTGCATCTTCACCTCTCTATGCCTGGTATTTGGGGAAACTGAGGCCAGTGAGGTTAAGAGCCCAGGGTCTTGTCTCTAGATTTGGAATAAGAGGTCCCGTGTAGGGCTCCCGGTCTAGTCCAGGCCTCCTATCACCTCAGTGCTCACGGGACTGTGTAAGGCCTGCTTATCCTGGAATAGGTGTCAAGCACTATCCACGGACCCATAGCTACTTATTTGTATTTTCTTCCAGTTCCTTCAAATTCTGTTTCTCTTCTTCATTTCCTGCCTTTACAATGTGTCGGTTGGTAGATGCTAAAACGGTAGCAGTGACTAATCCGTAGAGAAGCAGCTGCTTACAGGTGACATCCCTATTGGGAGAGACAGGACACATTGCATAAGTCATGTAGTAGTGTAGATAAAGTAGTCAGAAACACTAGGAAAACAAGGAATATTTGGCAGATGGGAATAAACAGAAGTTTTCCATACTGTATCTGGCCACAAAAATATCTCAATTGAAAGGTTGATTTTGAGTAGACCCTAAAGTAGGGAAGAAAAGAAGCTATGTAGATTCCAGGCTAAGGGAGGAAAGTGTCATTGGCAGCATGTGCAAAGGCCCAAAGGTTAACAGCAGCTAGTGTGAGAGCAGAGAGACCAAATGAGGTCACTGAGTGTGGTAAGGAATGATAGTATCAAGAACGGAGGCCTGGCTTCCTCGAGGGTGATTAGCGGTCAAGCTTTCAGTGGTCAGAGAACTAGTAAAAGTCTGCCCAGAAATTTGGAGAGTGAAGTAGAGAAAATGTTTCAGGATAAGAGACTATAGTAGGAACATGTCCAGGGCAGATGTGCCCAGTGAGATGGTATCTGTGAGTTATTAAATGCTGCAACTTAAAAGTTTGTGCATGTGTCGTTTCAGGGATAATCACTCTGCATTGGATAACCAATAATGGGGCTCAGCCTTGGGTGAGGCCAAATCCCCCTCCTCACGGCAGTCATTAGTTAGCTATAGGTCTAGGGATAGGGATAGGACCCCGGGAAATGTTCTCCGTCCAAGTTAATATACCCACTGATGTTGCCATTGTTCTGGTTTATGCAGCCATTTCTAGGGGAGACAGTTTCATAGCAGGCTTCCTGGTGTGCTGGCTCTTAGAATCTTTTCGCCCACTCTTCCTCCCCGTGCCATATAGATGCAGAAGCTGTGGTGTAGATGTGTCTTTTGGGGCTGGGCTCCTCATCACAATCCATGGATCTCTACATTGTTGTGATTTTTCTGTGATGGTCTCCGTTTGCTGTAAAGAGGCTTCTTTGATAAGGGGTGTGGCAGAGACACGTACCTGTCAGTATACGCAAATGAATTAGAATGTAGTTAGGAATTATGCTGCTCTAGCAAAGTGGCTTTATACTCGTCATTTTATGTAATTTTGCAACCAATGATGAAAAAAGAGAGAAGTGACAAGCCAAAAACTACTTGTGTGCTTAAAAACAAATCTATTTAAATTACCTATTTGCACAATTAGGAAACCAGAGTGTTGATTTCTGATTTGTTTGCTTTACTGGCATTCCTTATTTCTTGGTGTGGATGTGAGTTGCTGTCTAGGTTAGGCTATCTCAACCTGAATGACCCTCTCTGAAGTGTTTTTTTTTTAATTAAAACATTTTAATAGAGGAGTCATGTTTTTGATGAATTGTCCTAGTCTTTAGTTTATCTGTAAATGTCTTCATTTCTCCTTCATTTTGAAATGTCATCTCACTTCCTCCTGGCCCTGGTGGGTTCTGAGAAACAATTACACTTAATGAAGAACTCCTGAGCGTAACAAGATAGCCGTTTCTTACTGCATCCAAGGTTCCCTTCCTTTCTATGATTAGACTCTGAAGTACCTAGGTAGATGTGTCTTTTACTTTATTCTTGTGGTAGTTTTTTAAGCTCATTGGCTGTGTAGATTAATGTGGGTTTTTGGGGGGGAGACATTATTTCTTCATGTATTTTTACCGACCCTTCCTTTCATCCTGGGATTCCCATTATGTACATGTCAGTTTGCTCTAGGAGCCACAAAAGACACTCAGTTGATTTAATGTCCTTTGCAAGTTTCTTTTGCTGTCGATGCACATGCATTGTTCAGCCCTTTGTAGTGAAACAGTCTTCTTCTTCATCTTAGGGGATTTTTCCACCACGGAATTCCAGTTAGTTCTCTTCATGGTTGCTTCTTCTTCTTCTTCTTCTTCTTCTTCTTCTTCTTCTTCTTCTTCTTCTTCTTCTTCTTCTTCTTCTTCTTCTTCTTCTTCTTCTTCTTCCTCCTCCTCCTCCTCCTCCTCCTCCTCCTCCTCCTCCTCCTCCTCCTCTTCTTCTCCTCCTCCTTCTTCCTCCCCTTTCCTTTCCTCCTCCTCCTCCGCTCCCCTCCTCTTCTTCCTCCTCCCCCTCCTCCTCCTCCCTCTCCTCTTCCTCTTCTTAATTAATACTCTCCTTGGTAAGACATTGCTGTCATATAGTTCTTTTTTATATTTTAGAAGTGGGTTTTCAGTAGTGTTGTATATAATTTTAAAGATATTGGGAGTCTTTGTAGACTAAATATTACACCCCAACTCCCCTGAAACATTTTCCATTGGAAGCTTTGTTCACCCTGTGAATGGACCCTACTTTCCCATTTCTTTTTTGGAAATTGGACATTTTTGATAGCGTAATGTATAATTCTGGAATTCACATGTCTCTGTTATATGTACCTATAGCTTGTTGTTATGACTGAGTTTTTTTTTAAAAAGAGATTAATTCTTTCTGCCTCCCTCTGTGTGTGTGTGTGTGTGTGTGTGTGTGTGTGTGTGTGTGTGTGTGTACACATGCACAGATGCCCATGGAGTCCATAAGGGAATGCTGGATCCCTTGGAGCTGGAGTCACAGGCATTTATGATGTCTGGTGCTGGTGCTGGGATCTGAACTCTGGCTCTCTGATAGGACAGTAAGTTCTCTTCACCAGTGAGCTATTGTTCCAGTCCATTGTTACCAGTTTTTACATTTTTAAAAATAGTTGCTGTTTGTGTTCATTTGTTTGATGGATTTTCTGAACCAGCCTTGTAAAAAAAAGTCTGTATTGTATGGCCCCTGAAGTCATTAAATTCAGTGATTGGCTAATGATTGGATGATCTGTGGTCTATATATTCTCTACCCTTTGCTGCGGGACAGCATAGGGTGTTTACAGCTCACCTTAGCCTTCACTTCCTGCCTGTGTATGACCCCAGAGTTATTCAGGTGTGAGTCTGAAACCTTTTCTGGACCTGTTGGGCAGCTATGCATACATATGTATGCTTCTCATTCTGCAGGAAAATGCCAGAGCATTCCCATCTCCCTTTAGGCTATGGCTCTTGTGTTCTAGCCTATGTTGTAGCTTTTATTAAATAGTTGCTGCCTTATTAAATAGTCGACACCGATTCTGTTCACCAAATGCCCCAGGGATAGGACTCTTGTTGAGGATCTCTGGGTCAGGTCAATGACCTGAGACATTTGAGACTCCAGATCTGCTCTGCTCTTGCAAGGCTTCCGGGTTTCAGAGCTACTATGTATGCACAGGTCCTAGTTTTCATATTAGGGATCTGAGGGGAGAGGGGTGGTAGCTAATTCGTGAAGCGATAAAGCATGCTGCTCCATTTTTATCAGCAACTTTCTGATTCTTCCTCCGTCTTCTGTTCCTTCCCTCCTCCTCCTCCTCCTCCTCCTCCTCCTCCTCCTCCTCCTCCTCCTCTTCCTCCTCCTCCTCCTCCTCCTCCTCCTTCTTTCTTTTTCTTTTGCTTTTTGAGACAGCGTTTCTCTATGTAGCTTTGTGCCTTTCCTGGAACTCACTCTGTACCCCAGGCTGGCCTCGAACTCATGGAGATCTGCCTGCCTCTGCCTCCCAAGTGCTGGGATTAAAGGTGTGCACCACCACCGCCCAGCCTTCCTCCTCTTTCTAATGAATGCTTCTCTGTATGTTAGAAGCCTTTGATTTAGAAAAAAAAATCTAGTCCTTTTCCTGCTTTTATGAATGAATAATTTACAGACAGGTCAGTTAGGACACTCTGGGATTTTGTAATCAGAACTTCATGCATGGTTTTAGTGGTAGCTCTGAACAGAATGCCAGTAGGACTGTGGACAGTAAGAATGTACTCAGTTGATTCAGAGGCCATTTATACCACCTTCTAACAAAGAACTTGTCTAATGTCTGTGTCTGCAAACTATGTATGCGCTGAGTTTAAAGGTGATTGACTTAATTAATTATAGTGGTTAATTTCAAAACAGCCCAGCATTCAGACTATAGTGTGGTTACTCCTGGCTGTGTTTAGTCAGGTTTGTAGGGAGATTCAAGATCTCAGAGCAGAGTAAGAGTTAAAACCTTGCCATTTGGTCAGAAAAGCCAGAGTAAAGTTGAAGCTAAGAAGATGTGGTTTCTTAAGATATTGGTGCCTTTGAAAAGAAATTAAATATTTTACATAGTAGTCTCAAGGTAACGAAAGCATAAACTCATTTAAACAATCTTCCACAAAGGAAGGTTGTAACAAGTTGAAAGCCCTGGATGCAGCCACAAGAGGTCAGAGGGTGAAGCTTAGCCTGTGGTACACCTTCCTAGTTAGTACTTGATGTGTGAGGGCCGAGCCCATGGTGAGTGATGTAACTCTGTGATTGTGCAGGTGCTTGTAAGTAAGAGATGGAACCGAGTTCTGAGCAGTGTTTGAACTCTAAAGAGTTCTTTAATTCTTGTGGATTCTTAGAGATGGGCTAAAAGCAGTTTTCATTGTAACCAGTCGTGATCCTTTGAGGGCTGGGGCTTGAATGTTTGAAGATTAAATTTACCCCATAAGCTCATGTGTTAAGCACCTGAAACTATACAGTTTCACATAGGAATAAAGTATTTACCATAGCATTTTTATTTGATATTATTTTCTTCTTTGTGAAGGACGTCTTTGACTATTTCTTGAGAGTACAGGTCTTCTGATGATTGCTTTTTAGAGCTTTTCAAACCTTTTCTGTAACTTTAAAAGATATTTTACTGGAATTGCAGGTGGATACTATTTTTCTTCTCTAGAAGGAAGGTTGTAACCCTTTTGTTTTTATTGTAATAGCTGTAACTTTTTAAAAAAAGGCTCTCTGGCTATGTAAGATTTTCTTTTGGTCATTGGTGTTAATCCGATTACTTGGCAGGTAGTGTGATTTTCTTCATCTTTTTTGTTGTTTGTTTTGGGACAGACAAGGTTTCCCTGTGTAGCCTTGACTGTCCTGGAACTCACTCTGTAGACCAGGCTGGCCTCGAACTCAGATCCACCTGCCTCTGCTTCCTGAATGCTGGGATTAAAGGCATGTATCACTACCACCTAGTTCAAACATTTATTTATTTATGTATTTTATGTATATGAGTGCTCTAGCTGCATGTACATCTGCAGGCCAGAAGAGGGCATCAGATCCCATTAGAGATGGTTGTGAGCCACCATGTGGTTGCTAGAAATTGAACTTAGGACCTCTGTAAGAACAACCAGTGCTCTTAACCTCTAAGCCATCTTTCCAGCCATCTTTCCTTTTTTTTCTTTTTAGAGTTCATTGTGTCTTTGGGGCCCAGAATCATTTTATCAAATCTTAAGAAATTTCAGCCTGTATTTCAAGTATGTTTTCTGTGTTCTCCACTCATGAAGCAATTCATATTAGACGTTTTCCAGTTGCCCTAAGCTATCTGATGCCCTGCTTGCTCACCTTTCCCCTCTCCCTTTGCTTAATCTTGGATGCTTTCTAATGTTGTGTCTTCAGGTTTTCTTAATTCTTTCTCCAGTATATTTTCAACTTGACAGTGCCTGTTTTTATTACTAGAAGTTTTTTCTTTGTTGTCTTATGTCTCTGTTCCCTGTCTTATGTCTCTTCCAGCATCTTGAGTAAATAGGAGATAGTATTATGTCATGCCTTGAACAGTGTTATTTCCTATGCTTGTCCATGTGTTAGCTGGTCAAGTGGGAGGGTATTTTCAGTCTTTACTATTCTCCACTGTTCAGAAGTGAATGTCTCTCCTCCATTATTCCCACCTTTAGATGAATAAGTGGAAAGTAAGAGGGGGTAAGTAACCTGCCCAGAGTACAGTCCACCAGGGGACATGTGGCAGGGCTGGAACTGAGTGTAAAGAGTTCAAACCCTGAAGACTTCGCTCTTAACCACACAGCCATAAACTGTAGCTAACCAATGAGTTCAAATGCTGACATTACTTTTAGAAACACTGGAAGTTTTTCTTATGGAAATGACTCCCCCTTTCTCTCTTTTAAAGATGAATGTAAAGAATATCCAAATCAGATCATTTTATTTTCATCTGTAAATGAAATTGATATTCGTGATTGTCCTCTTACTCCGAATGAAAAGCATGGCACCATAATCTGGTATAAAAATGACGGCAAGACACCCATATCAGTGGACCAGGACTCCAGGATTCATCAGCGAAATGAACGGCTTTGGTTTGTTCCTGCCAAGATTGAGGACTCGGGACATTACTATTGTATAGTAAGGTAAGGAAGGAATCAATTCATCACAGACATATGTCCAAAGCTTCTATGATAGTTAAGGACAGAAAAATCACTTTACTAATGATTAATTTCCATATTTTATTTTATTTTAGAAACTCAACTCACTGCCTCAAAACTAAAATAAATGTGGAGGTTTTGGAGAATGAGCCTGGCCTGTGTTATAACACACAAGCTACCTTCCCCCAGCGTCTCCACATTGCAGGGGATGGAAGTCTTGTGTGCCCTTACTTGGATTTTTTTAAAGATGAAAAGAATGAGTTGCCCAAAGTTCAGTGGTATAAGGTAATTCGTTTTAAGTATGGTACTTTACTTTTACACAGTTTTCTGGATCGAACAGTAAAATACATCCACAAAAATCTTTGGCAGTTTGTTTACAGTTTGTTCTGTAGTGGTGCAACTCCAAAGAGAACAAAAAGGAAAAAAGTGAAGCCTGTGTTTGTTGATTCTTACAACTTCTGTAAAATCTTACGGTTGTCTCTACTTAACTTAGTAAGACATAGTTTCAGGGAAAGTAATAGAAATCAAACATGTTTGAGAAGATGGGTTAGATATTTAAGCCATTTAAGAGATAGCTTTTTATAGCAGATATTATTTTGTGTTTTATTAAAAACATTTATGTGCTGGGGCTACAGGGATGGCTCAGTGATTAAGAGAGCAAATTGCTCTTGCAGAGGACTGGAGTTTGTGTCTCAGCATCCACAAAGAAGGTTCCCAATTGCCTGTAACTACAGCTCCAGGGACTCTGACGCCCCCTTCTGGCTTACATGGGCACCTGCTCTCATGTGCACAAACCCATAATGGCACATACACATACTCATAATTAAAGATAAAGCAAAAATAAATCCTAGAAGCCTAATGAGGAGTTCAGTGCTTCACACATAACATGATTGTGTCTGTAGCTATTTAAATATTAGGGTGGGACACAGCATATTTTGGTGCCTTCAGTTTAGGTGGTCTGGTGGAACATTTACAGGAACATCATCTTTTAGAAATTAAAGAACACAAAATAAATAATATCAGCACAGGAATGGATCATGGTGTTGACAAATGTCAACATTATTGCTTCAGTTGTGTCTTCTGTGAAATCAATTTGTCCTCACTCGTCTTTATGGCATAAACCTCTGGGCTTGAGATTTTGAAATGCAATTATCCTTCTTCCCTGCCTCCCCGCTCCCCCCTGCCCCCCTAAAAAACCCCAACAGTCATTTTTTTCATTTAGGAATTTGCTGAGGTGAAAAACTGGGGCTCCTGTTCTGGTTACATAGTGAGTTACCGACTTTTCCAATGCTTCTGTTTCTGTCTTCTTGTCTAGAATTGTGAACCACTGCTTCTTGACAACATAAACTTCATTGGAAGCAAAAATAAACTGATGGTGAAGAATGTGACTGAAGAGCATGGAGGGAACTATACTTGCTATGTGTCCTACACATACCTGGGGAAGCAATATCCAGTCACCCGAGTGATACAGTTTGTCACAATAGGTGAGTTGTAGCTCTGACCCCGGGAGTTTGCATGTGGGACAGCCTCAAGACCTTCATTTTGGTATTACTTCATTGTTCACAAAGGAACTAAATAGAAGAACCAGCCAGTGACTCACAAGACTGATTAGTCACAAAAACCAAGTTAGGGAAGAAAGGGTTTGTTTTGGCTTGCAGTTCTGTGGAGAATACAGGCTGGTCATGGTGGGGAAGGCATGGTACCTGGAGCGTGAGGCTAGCCCAGCAGTTAGGAAGCAGAATGATATTTCGTGTGCACACTGGGAGGAGAGAGAGAGAGAGAGAGAGAGAGAGAGAGAGAGAGAGAGAGAGAGAGAGAGATTGTGTATCCTAATAAAATTTGCCTGAAAATCAGAGAACAGAACAAGCCACTAGATTAAACATAGATGCCAGGTAGTGGTGGCACACACCTTTCATCCTAGCACTCGGGAAGCAGGGATCCATTTGGATCTCTGTGAGTTCAAAGCCATCCTGGACTACATGAGATTGACTCAGTCTTGGAGAGAAACAGAGCCAGGTAGTGGTGGCATACACCTTTAATCCCAGTACTTAGGAATCACATGGCTTTAATCCTAGCACTAGGAAGGAAGTAATATGTCTGGGCGGAGAAAGATGTATAAGGTGTGAGGAGACAGGAACTAGAGCCCTTTTCTGCTGAAGCCTTTTCGGCTGGATCTCTTTCGGCTGAGGACTCAGAGATATTCAGTCAGGATTTGTGGAGTTGGTGAGGTGAGAAGTAGCTGTGGCTTGTTCCTTTGTCTCTCTGATCTTTCAGCATTTTACCCCAACATCTGTCTCCAGGTTTTGTTTTTTATTATTATTGTTATTTAAAAAGACCACTTAGCAATTTGAGTTACAAATTTGAGAACCATAAGTGGGTCAGGCTATAAAAACCTTAAGACCCACTCCCAGTGATGTCCTTTCTCCAGATTTGCCTCATCTTCTGGAACCTTCCCGAATATCAGTACCAGCTGGAGACCAAGTTTTCAGACACATGAGCCCGTGGGGGACATTTTATCTTCAAACTCTGACACAGCATCCTATGGTTTTAAGTTCATTTTTGTTAGTAAACATTGCATGAATATCCTTCATTCCTGCTTCAGATGCAGTGCTAGCAAGGCCAACATGTTATGAGTTATGCTTTCTGAGGGGTCTGGGACAAGTCTTAGACATCATAGAAGATAGTTCCTCCTGAGAGCTCTAGGACTCCCCTTAACAGGTATATGTGACCACTTGAGAGCCTGCCCTGGGGGAGTCTGACTCAACAGGAGTCACGGACATTGGGGGAAAAGCTCAGTGGTGGGGCGTTTGCATAGCGTGTGTGAAGCTTTAGGTTCAACTCCCAGTTCTGCAAGAGACAAACCCGGAAGTACAGCAGAACAGTCACTGGCGTGAAGGGGGTAGATCCCCGTGAGTTTGGAGATGTTAGGTGTCCAGAACGCACTTTTTTGTTAGGTCAATCTCTTGATCTCTGAGAATGTTTCCTCTTCTATAAGAAGATAGTGTGGCCTGTAAGGCTTTAAGGAGATTAGAGAGAGATAAGGTAGGCTCAGCTTGTGGTCATGTGCCTGATGTAAAGCAGGCCTGCCTTGCTACGAAACAGGTGCATAATGACTGCTCTTAATGTTTCCAGGGCTTCCAATCTTGTCGTATCCGTATGTCATATTAAAAACTATTGCACTTTCACAGGTTACCTGGGAATGGGCAGACTACTTGGCCTTTCTGTAAATGGTAGCTTTCAGTAATAAGAAGTTAACCTAACCAGGACTTTTTTTTTTTTTTTGGTGGGGAGGAGGGAGGAGGATCAGCTTTGAGTAATTATGCTGAGACACAGTCGCAACTATCCCAGGCAAACCCAGAATAGGACCAAACATACATATAGCTGTATTTTCCCAATGTTAGAGTCATTTCTTTTTCAAAGACTAATTTCATTGAATAAAAATTTATCCCTTTCTTGGCCCTACAAACATCAGCTATGTCTAACTTTATTGAACATGTACTGCCCTATCTATAGGAAATCCAACCTCCTGTCTTCCCGTGCTTTCTTTGTTTACGTGCTGATGGAGGATTACTGGCATTCCAGCCTGTTTCTAATTCTTCCTTCTCAGCCACAGATCAGCGCAGGGAACCGATCGTGTAGGGAAGCAAGAGATGCATTCTTAGAGGCTTTTTGAAATTTTTCTATTTAAATAAATTATGCCAAGTTGCTTGTCACGCGCCAGTAGCTGTTGACTTGGTACCTCAGTAACCCAGCACATCAGGTCCAGCACTGGCCCCTCCGCTCAAGGAGGTGCTTTTGGGCCAGCTACTGCCTTTCCTGCTTGGCAGGGAGAGGGGAGCCTTTCAACTCCCAGGGTCCTGTCCACATAGGACATTTCTTATTCATGTGTGTACTCTCTTAGTAGAGATGTATGTAATTATACTTATTTCTCCTTCTCTTTTTGAGTGCGCGCATGTGCGTGCGTGCGTGCGTGCATGCGTGTGTGTGTGTGTGTGTGTGTGTGTGTGTGTGTGTGTGTGTGTGTGTGTGTGTTGTGTATTTACATGTATGTAAGAGTGCAGGTGTACCTGTGTATGCATGTGTGTGGAGACAGGAGGACACCTGTATGGTCCACCTGTATGTATGGTGTGTGTGGTCCAACCTTGCCGGTTTCTGGAGGCTCTGTTCCTCTTCTGTCCCCTCTGTCTCCTGCTGTACTTGATCTGCCTGGCCAGATCGAGTTCAGTGTTGGCTGAGTGCTGGCACCCCTCGGGATTCTGTCTGGTGAAAGGCTGAAGAGCTCTGTGGGTTGATTTTCTCCTTGCAGGTGAGAGCAAGAGCGACAGGCCTGTGATAGTGAGCCCACGGAATGAGACCATGGAGGCAGACCCAGGTAAGCGGGCTTCAGGCAGGGTGTGGTGAAACCATTATTCTGAATTCAAGATGAAGATAACACGACCCTCACAACACACACAGCATAAACCACCTACCGTGTACACCTATCGAGGGACAGTGGCACGAATCATATATTTAAATGATTTTTTAAAATGTTTTGAATTCATTTCTTAAATTTATTTTTTAAGTTTTTGCCTCTTTTGTCAAAAATCTAGCCATATCCAATTTTCCTACCTTGCTTTCCAGTGGAGTCTGACTATCTCTGCAAACAGTAGCCACAGGCGATAGTTAAAAAATAATTTTCCAAATTAGTCAATTTTTTAAAATATCAAGAATAAAGATCCATCTTGATCACTCCAGTACTGAATACCCCTTCCTGTCATGTATAGAACCAATCTTTTCACTCCTCCTGGGGAGCGAGCCATGTTCAGCTAGGTGTGGTGGTGTGTGCGGAAGGATGGTGAGCTTGAGGTTAGCCTCGACTACAGATGGGTTCTGTCTTACAAAAACAAAAACAAAAAGACGATGGGGATGACTCAGTCAGTAAAGAGCCTGAGAGGGCCTGAGGTCGGTGTGCAGCATCCATGTAAAGAGCTGGGTGTGGTCATGCACATTTGTAATCCCGGTGCTGGGGAGGCAGCGACAGGTACAGACCTGTCGCTGGATGCTGGGTGGACACACACCTGCACCCTGACATGCACAAACACGTATATACACAGGTACACACAACATGCATACATAGATACATCTGCTCCATCCCGCCCCCCACCCTCTCTCTCACACACACACACCCCAAAACTGGGAAGGAGGATGAGTATAAGTATACATACTTATTTTTACTGAAGTAAAAAATAAATGAGAACTTATCCTATGGTAATGGTAACATAAATTAGAGAAGAAACTTCACATCAACCAATGGTCTGGAATTAAAATCAACTACTTGGATTAAAACATTTTATTCAAGGTAGCCCAGAAGATCGAGCACTACCTCCTAGATAGTGTCAAAAGGAAATGAACACAGCAAATACCCCAGATATGGACCTCGATTCTGTCCTGATTTGGTTGGTAGTAGAGAGGGTTTTTAGAAAAAAGTGAATATAGATATAAGAAGAAGTACTTCTTACAAATTTTGATCATGAAAAAACAAAAGATCTATGTCAAAGAATTTTCATGAACAAAAATAAAGACAGCTAGCCTGGAAAGTTTTCTGGGAAGTTTTTGTGTCTGTGAAGAGTGAGTGTCTTTGATTAATGAAGAACAGCTAGACTCCTGTGAGCTTATTCTGAGAAAGAGGCTAATTAATGGATCCTACATGTGAGGAGCAGTGAGGTCTGGTGAATACTAAGGTACGAAAAATGTGTTAATTCAACAATATTCCAAGAAGTGTAGGGTGCTGCAGAGATGGCTCAGTGGTTAAGAGTGCTGGTTACTCTTCCAGAGGACCTGGGTTCAGTTCCCAGCATGGTGGCTCACAATGATCTCTAGTTCCAGGGGATCCAATACCCTCTTCTGGCCTCTGTGAGCACCAGGCACACAGGCACACAGATATATAAGCAGACAAAACATGAATGTATGCAAAATAAAGAAATCTAAAGAAGAAAATGTAGGTGGGCTGGGCTGTGATGAAGTATACATCTAGGGTACTCTAAGCCCTGCTCTGGAGCCACTCATGGATGAAAAATAGATCAAGTGAAAACTGAGTTTGATTTTTCTTCTCTCAGTGAACAATGCTTAGTGATTATCCCTTATGTACTGGGGGTTTGTGTGAAATAATGGCTGCATATGCTGCTGGAGGGTGAGTGGTCTGGTGCAGCCTCACTTGATTGGAGTTTGGCTTTGAAACTCTTATCTTCGTGGGAGGACCGGCGATGCAACAAGTCTGTGGGTTTCAGTCTCAACACTGTAAGGACATTCTACCCCCAGGTTTTCATTCCAGGTAATACTTGGAGATATATGAAAACAGGGATATAAGCAGAACATTCCTTAAATACTAATCATAATAATGCAACTTCAGAAATTCTGTCCAGCAATAACAATATTGTTAGTTTGTAGTTATGAAATACTAAGTAGTCTCAGATCCACATGAGGACTGATCACAGAGGCTGAAGTTCCCAGGCCACACAATGATGAAGTAATAGACAGTAAAATCCCATCCACCTTATTGCTGATGTGTGAAGAGAAAGACCAAGATGGAGGAGAGATATAAAGTAACAAACAATGGTGTTCTCTGGGTGATGAGGATTAGGGAAATTTTCCTCTTTCATTTTACTTTTCTATACTTTAAAATGTTTATTCAATAGCCATTTATAAATATAGATATAAATATAGATATATTACTATAGATAAATATAGTAATAAAGGCCAATTGGTCTTTGGACTAAAAATACACTACCTTTCAGGATCCATGATACAACTCATCTGCAATGTCACAGGCCAGTTATCGGATCTTGTCTACTGGAAGTGGAATGGATCAGAAATTGATGATCCAGTCCTAGCTGAAGACTTCCATCCGTGAGTTTGCCAGTCAATTTCAGTTTTAAATTCTGTGCCACACCTGTTCTAGTTTTTGAATCTAATACTGCAAGCTAGCTGGTGGTTGACTATTCCTAGCCCTATGCTGCCCACTCTGAACTTTGCTAAGTAATCTAGATGACTTTGTGAGGACCAGTATTTTGTTGTTGTTGTTGTTAAAAATACATATCACTGGACAAATTCCACACCAGCTAAAAGCCCTTATCTTACATTCCGATTTGTGCTGCTACAGCATTGCAATGAGGTGCTCTTCCTGTGTGTTAAGTCCTTTGGAAAGACACATGGAAGGAATCAAGAATTTGTCACTTCACCTCCATTGTGATGGGTTGGATAAAGATCTCCAGGGTTTCTATTAACTCCTCCTCCCCGCCCCTTCTGTGCCATGCCCTTGGTCATCTGTCCCAATTCTGTATACCCATGGAGGCCAGAATATGTAAGGCTGTGTGTATGTGTGTGTGTGTGTGTGTGTGTGTGTGTGTGTGTGTGTGTGTGTGTGTGTGTATTTTTTTCCTCACAAGCTCATAATTTTAACCTGATTCTTTGCTACTGGGTGTTCCTGACTTTGAGGTTATACAATTTCACATTTATCTTGTCAATAGACTATTTGCACATGATTGGGCGGAGGTGATTATTTGAGCTATAATTTATGTTACAAATAAAGCAATAAACTGGGCCCGTAGGTATTGTTCCTTATTGATGCATCTTACCTACTCTAATTTCTCTCTCTCTCTCTCTCTCTCTCTCTCTCTCTCTCTCTCTCTCGAACAGCATGAAACATCCGTCATCCAAAAGAAAGTATACGCTCATTACAACACTTAATATTTCAGTAGTCCAAAGTCGTTTTTATCGGTATCCATTTATCTGTTTTGTCAAGAACACAAATATTCTAGAGTCAGCACATGTCAAATTAATATATCCAGGTAAGTAACGAACGTTTACTTAACCTAACATATTGCATAGCCTGGTGGATTCCCATGTAATTTCCTTCACCTGGAACATTCCTTGTCCCTCTTCAGCTGCAACTTCTTATCGTTTTTGCTTCTTGGCCTGAATTCTCTCTTCTGTTAGGAAACTTTCCCACCCCATTGCCTGGTCTCAGCCTACCTCCCTGCCTCTGTTTGGGTGTCGCTCTGGAGGCATCGTGTATTCCGGGCACAGGAAGGAACTCTTCTTAGTTTTTTTTTTTTTTAGTAAAAGGTCCATAATCATGCCAACCATTTCTTTTACAAATTATTCTTTCCCCAGGACCAGTAACTACCAGTATTTGCTTTGGATTCATGACTTCATGAATATTTTAAAGCACATAACCAAACAAGATGGCTATACAGGGAAAGCCTAAATGTCCTGTTTATAAGAAGCATGTCTGAAGCCATTGGTTTTTCAAGAACTGGTATCGTCAAAAACCAGTGCTGAAAATAATTGTGAATATTGTTTAAATACTCCATAGTATTTAAAACAGGGCTTAAGAATCAGGGCATGTGTACAAACATAATTTCAATAAATAAAACAGATAAAGCCGTTGAGTATTTAGATAGTTTCTGGATGCTACCCATGTCTTGACAGCAAAAAGGAGGCACTTTCTTTGTCTTTCCTCTTCTGGGTTCTGCTCCACCCTCCTTCCTCTTTACCTGCTGCTTCTCTCCTCCCTTTCCCCCACACTCCTCTTCTTTGGGTGAATTATGAGGAGGGACCAAAAGACTGTGGAAATGGGAAACATCACTTCCTTTTTAGTTTTTTCCTGACAGACTCCCCTCCCTCAGGGAGTCACTCAGGCTTTGGGTGACTTTGACTTCTTCTGTTGTGCTACAGTGAACTCTGTCTGGTCCCCAACAGGTTTTCTAGGAGTGTACATTATGCTTTAGGTGGAAATGTAAAGGAATGCACCTTCGTTTTCTATGGACTTAAGCTACATTGCCCAGCTCGTTAGTGTCCATTGATATAATGACAGGGAATGAAGAGACATGAATCTGGGTGCACAGTGGTTCCCAAATAAGCTTTCTTTGCAGTAAATATATTAAAATTGCCATGGGACTGGAGTTTTCATTCTCCTTGGCTCTAATAATTTTCTCCTCTTTTTTTTTTTTTGTAGTCCCTGATTTCAAGAATTACATCATTGGGACCTTTGTCATCTTAACAGCTACAATTGTATGGTGTGTTTTCATCTATAAAATCTTCAAGGTTGACATTGTGCTTTGGTACAGGGATTCTTGCTCTGATTTCCTCCCCTCAAAAGGTATACTTTTATATTCCATTAAATGTTTCCTCTAGACAGTTCAAAGATGATTCATAGTATTTTTACTGAAGGCTTTTAATGATAATATTGGCTTAGACAAGAAGAACATTTATTCTTATTTAGTTTCATAACTGATAAGCCTTGATGTCATCCATTTCTAAGTTACCACCCTAGCTTCCATATTGGCATGATATACAGGTGTTTAGAACATCTGTCTGTAAATTAGTTACCCAGAATCCACTGTTAGGACATGTTCTGTGCTGCATGTGCCCTATGGATCCATGATCCACATTCAAATGAAAGAAAGAAATTTCCACACTCTAGGAAGAGTCCCTCTTTCTCTTTAATATCACAGCATCATACAGAAGGAATACAGAAAGTAGAATGTAGGCTTGAGATGTTTAGAGAATTGGGTAAGGAAAGGGTGATAAAGGTATGGTCATATTGAAAGTATATAGGGTAGCATTAAATGCTGTGTGAGGACCATTTTGTTGTAAAACACAATAAATAGAAAGCACATAAGACACAAGAATTTTAGATGGTGCTGTGAGGGAGGGGAGTAAAGAAAGGGTCATGAGGGTAAGTGTGATCTGGGTACCCTATGCACATCGGTGGAAATGTCCCAATGAAACTCATAATTTTTTTAAAGTTAATGTATATTAATGAAAACTGATGCGGATGTTAAAAAAAATCTCAACATGCAATTTTTGTTGCAGAAAAGTAAAAAGCTTTCAAGTGTAACTAACAATATTCTGTAGGTAAAGTCAAATGTGCATGTTCAAAGGCAATAGGAGCAGTTTGCAAGTTGCTAATGTTAGAAAAGAAGCTGTGGCTGCCTGCACAAGATCCAGCCAATCAGCATCTCAGCATGGGGGATGAGGATCTCACCTCACCCCACCCTACCCCATCCATTCCACCCCACCCATAGCTGAGGAGCGATTTGTAGCTGCTAGCTGCTGGGGACAGTCAGTTTTCTGTGATGTTATGGCCCCTGGTAGGCGTCTCATGCTCGGAAGACGGCTCTATGCTGATGCCAGTACAAAAAGCACTAATCAGGTTCAGTGGGATATGAGTAAAGGACCTGAAGTTAAGAAGGGGAAATGCTCAGAGGGGGGATCTAGGAGGAGTTGAAGAGGATCAGTGAGTGGTAGATACGATCAAAATACACTCTGCACATGTGTGAAACTCATGAGGAGTAAATTGCTTTTAAAGTTAATGTCAGTGTATAGAAAATAGTCTATTATGTAGATTATATTTTATATATTCAAAAGAGTGATACGATAGTTTTTTTTAGTAGTCAAGGGTTATAGTCTGATTTCAGGCTTTGTGACTATTGGTCTTAGTTAGGGTTTCTGTTACTGTGAGAAAATGCCATCACCAAAAACAACTTGGTGAGGAAAGGGTGTATTTGACCTTACACCTTATAGTCAGGAAGCCAGGGCAGGAATTCAAGCAGGACCGTGGAGGCAGGAACTGAAGGGAGGGAGAGACCAGGGAGGAGTGCTGCTTACTGGCTTGCTCTCCAAGGTTTGCTCAGCCTGCTCTCTTATACCGTTCAGGACCACCTGCCCAGGGGTGGCACCACCTACAGTGGGCTGGGCCCTCCCACATCAGTCATCAATCAAGAAAATGCCTTCCAGGCATGCCCACAAACTAGCCTACTAAGTGTTCTCAGCTGAGGCTCCATCTTCTCAGTTGATTAGCTTGTGTCCAGTTGATAAGAACAATTAATCTGGACACTATTTAAATATCTGAGGGAAAAATCAAATGCGCACATAAAAATGTGTGAGAAGGCATACCACTCTTTAAAATGTTAGGAGTATAGGAACAAAAATTACAAGTTGCTACCACATTGAATTTTAAAGTGGCATTAGATGTAAGGTATTGTTCTTTCAGCCAGGTGAGTATATCAAGCTCAATCAAATGTTTGTAGTGTTGACTTTATCAGATCTCCCACTCCCCCCCCCCCCCACCCCCGCATGGTTCTAAATACATCTCATTTTCGCTTTAGCTTCCGACGGAAAGGCCTATGATGCCTATATTCTCTATCCCAAGACTTTCGGAGAAGGATCCTCCTCAAACTTAGATACTTTTGTGTTTAAACTGTTGCCTGAGGTCTTGGAGGGACAGTTTGGATATAAGCTGTTCATTTGTGGAAGGGACGACTATGCTGGTGAAGGTATGGAAATGCTTCTTGTGAAGTTAGCTGCTGAGCTCCAGTTCTAGAGGGTTGGTACCATCAGACATATTTGAAGACTTTAAAGAATTTCTTCAATGGTGTATAATGTTACATTTTTCTCTTAGTTTGTTGGGTCAATGTCTAATTGATTTTTATCCTTTTGGAAAATTTAATGACAGTTAGTTATAGGTAATAGTTACCCTGCAACTGTTTTACTAAGCCAGGAGTATTATAGATCAAATGATTTAGCAAGATGTTTTAAAAGTTTTGACTGAGGATTTTCTGAGCTCCAAGAGCAAAGTCCATCTCTTGTGGGCTGGTTCTTAAGCTGGTCTGTAAAATGAAAATGTCTTTGGACCTCAAGTAAGGCCGGGGGAAAGTAACAGGAGCCTTAGAACAGAGATTGCAAAGAACGTTCCGAGTGTTGAGTTCAGGAAAGAATGTCTAGGTGGCAGCTTGACTGACCACATTGTGCTCTGTGTCTTGCAGATACCATCGAGGTTACTAATGAAAATGTAAAGAAAAGCAGGAGGCTGATTATCATTTTAATGAGATATATGGGTGACTTCAGCTGGCTGGGTCACTCATCTGAAGAGCAAATAGCACTCTACAATGCTCTCACCCGGGAAGGAATTAAAATTGTCCTGCTTGAGTTGGAGAACATCCAAGACTATGAGAAAATGCCGGAATCTATTCAATTCATTAAGCGGAAACAAGGAGCTATTCGCTGGTCAGGGGACTTTAAGGCGAGGCCACAGTCTGCAAAGACCAGGTTCTGGAAGAACGTGAGATACCACATGCCGGCCCAACGTCAGTCTCCGATGTCCAGACACCATTTACTAGGCCTGGACACCAAGGAGAAAATGCAGGCAGAGACTCACTTACCTCTCGGCTAGCATGACAGACGTGGACCAAGAACTTTGGGATGCCTTCTGTCATAGGATGCTGCAGCTGGGCTGCGCCTCCCAGTTATGTGTACTGTCATGAACATGCACCTCCATAGTCCCTTATCCCTGGGTCACCTGGAATCAGAATGTTAAGGGAATAGGACTTGGTGACAATAGTGGGCTAGGACAGTTCGGATCGAGAGTTTGGGAAGCCCCAGGGCAATGGATGCTCAGGGATGCGGCTCTGGAGGCTTACTCGCTGTTGAGGCAGTGAACTGGGAGGATTTCAGGAAATGGCCACATCTGTGGGTGGTTTAATCAATTCTCTGCAGCCTTACAGTGGGATTGTGGCTGTCTGAGGACACTTTGGGGGTCATTGGCAAAGAAGTGGCTCTCCTAAGCCTCAATGCAGGTGAGGTTTACTGACACCCCACAGTAGAAGGCATAACTTCCTTGTACTTTCCAGACCCTTTGACCACCAAACTTAGTTTTCAAAGACTAAACTTTATTTTATAGACCTCGAAAACTGTCATTTCAATGAAGAAGGATTCTCTAGGGTTCCCTCCACTGCAGCCACCTTATCTTTCTTGCAAAAGAGAGTGGGTTTTTAAAGTTAACGGTAGAAGGAAGCCACCCACAAGTTTCTTCTGTTCACACGTCCGCTCTGGAAGGACTGTTGCCTCGTCCTTATTCTTGTGCATTTTACTTATTGCTTCTCTGGACCTGTAGCTCTGCAGTGCCGCCTCCCTCCACTCTGCCATAAGCATAGCCCGAGGATTCACCCTTATGCATGAGACTGCTCTTACCTCACGCCCTGGTGCTACAGCACGTCTGCAGGCTCTTCATGTGCAGAAGCTGAAGTCTGCACAGCAGTCCTCCCTGTCTTGTTCCCTGTCCCAGGCCTCTCCCGTCAGCCTGCTGGTCACCTTCCTGCTGTGTGACCACAGAGCAGCCTGTGGAGCCTTTATGTCGGCTGGCTCTCAGCACACCTTCCGTCTTTGCCTTGCTCCCCACTTCCTGTGACTAGGATCCACTCTTCATTTTCTTCACCTGACAAGGAATTTGCTAAAGTTCCAAGTTGATTTCAATGCTAGAATCCTCAAGCTCCTGATCTCTCCTTACTCTAAATCTTGGCCACTCAAGCTGCCAAGCCCGTCTGTCATGCCAACCATGCCGCCTGCCCGTGGTCACTTTAGAAGGTGGTTTCTTTGCCAGCACGGAGAGCTAGTGGGGGTGTCTCCGTCCTTTATTGCTTTCTGCAATGTGAACATGTGATATAGATTTGCCAAGACCTTTATTTTAAAATGTTCTTGGATAAATTTTGCAGTTATTCTAATTTTATACATAGGTCAGAGAAACTGACCTATTTACAGAATTACTCTTTTAACTCTACTGTAACTAGACCTTGAACTTGAACTTTCTGGCTTCTGTCCCTGTGCTCCAACTTTTTGATTTCAGGTCCATCACTGTCTGCTTACCCTTACCTCAATCTTCATGGGAGAAGATGTGAGTGTTTTATAGGAAGCAGTTGAGTCCAGGAATGTTTTTACTGAAGGAACAAACACAGTTCTTTTCAGTGACGGAATTTATAAAAACTAACTTTAGAATTTTCAGCATGATGTTTTTATTTCCCAATACTTTCCCCCTGAAGGTCAACGTTTCTTCTCTAACTGCAAATGAAAGCCAATTGGTTTTTGTGGTACAGAAGTTTTCTGTTTGTTTGTTTTTAACTTGATGACTGTCTTCAGAATAATCCTAATAGTTGTGGAAGATTGCAAAGCCAGGTTCACATGCCAAGAAGAAACCTACGGTTTTAAGGGTTGTATGAATATGGGTACCCTTCTGTTTTTCATGTTTTGAACATCTGCTATGGGTGAGCACAAACATTATTTAAAAGGCATCTGCTCACCTACATAGAGGTAGAGAAAAACACACACTTTGAGATTCTGACTCTCACTTTCGACCTCTTTTCTCCTGGATCCAACCTGCGAGCACTGAGTGGATGGGTCACTGGATTGCTGAGTCAGAGAAAGCAAGGCTGTCCCAGGTGGCAACCAGAAGTCTGCGCCTAACCCATGATGCTTTCTTTAAAAGTTTAATTTTGCCGATAAATTTTTTTGCCTGTCATCCAGAAAATGCATTGGCATACGTGTATAGTATGAGTGAATGAGAGCTAATGGGAAACTTGGCCAGAAAGTATGAGCGAGCAACAGCAGAGAACCACAAATAGTGTGACACCAAGAACTGGGGGTGGGGTGGGGGGCAGAGGCAAGGGATAAACCTGTGCCAAGAAAGACCCTGAACAGGAAGGTGGTGTCATTCCTGGTCCCCTGGGGAGGGTGAAGAGGATGAAACTTCACATCCAGCAGTGGGGGCTTCCTTTGACTTAGCCCCCTCCTCCCCAGAAGTATCTGGCTTAAGCTATCTTTCATGCTTTCCCCATGACTCGGATTTCACTGTGCTTTCTGATGGTGTTTTTAAAAGACCAAGCAAGTGTCGCAGAAGTTTGCACATGCAACGATGTATTTAATTACCAGTGTTTAAAACTGGTTTAGCAGAATGTATATTTTTCTCTCTCCTGCCTTTTGAATTTTACTTATAATGATAGAAAAAATATTGAGCCATTTTAATGACTTTTTTTATAAATTATATTTATACTGATCGATAATGAAGGGTGTTTTTTATTAAAAAAAACCTCGGTTTTATAATTCTACAGCAGATGCTAAATATTATGTATCACAAACCCCCAAATTTATGTATAGTGTGTATTATGAATCAATAGACTCGACTTGTTTTCCAATAAATTGTTAAACCCTCTAATGCTGTGGATATCTTTCTGTATGCTGTGAATATGTGTTGTTCTGATTGGTTGATAAATAAAGCTGTTTGGCCAATGGTGAGGCAGAATAAGGTTAGGTGGGACTTTCTAGCTAGAGAGGAGGAAGGAGAATGGAGAACAGAGGAGATGCTGCTAGCTGCCACCAGGAGAAGCAAGATGTAAAGTACTGGTAAGCCAAAAGCCATGTGGCAAATTATAGATTTATAGAAATGGGTTAATTTAAGATATAACAGCTAGCTGGTGAGAAGCCTGAGCCATTAGGCCATATCATTTGTAAATAATATAAGCTTCTGTATGTTTATTTGGGTCTGAGCAGCTGTAGGACTGGCGGGTGAGAGTGATTTGTCCTGACCACAGGCCAGGCAGGACACAGGAAAACTTCTGGCTACATTCTATTGAGTATCATTGAAAACCTATCTGTCCATTCTTCAGCTTACACATGTTCCAAGGCCTGATATAAAGGACTATGCCTTTTGCAGAGTGTTCTTCTTGGGTAGTGGGAGTAGAGGTCTGTGCTGCTTAGTTTTATGTCGACTTGACACAAGCTAGAGTCATAGGCAAGGAGGAAGCCTCATTTGAAAAAATGCATCCATAACATCAGGCTGTAGGCAACCCTGTAAAGCATTTTCTTAATTAGTGATTAATGGAGAAGGGCTCAGCCCATTGTGGATGTATCTACCCCTGGGCTGGTGGTCCTGGGTGCTATAAGAAAGCAGACTGAGCAAACCATGAGGAGCAAGCCAGTAAACAACAACCCTCCATGGCCTTTGCATCAGCTCCTGCCTTCAGGTTCTTGATCTGTTTGAGTTCTTGTCCTGATTTCTTTAATGATGAACAGTGATGTGGAAGGTAAACCAAATAAACCCTTCCCTTCCAAGGTGGCTTTGGTCACTGTGTTTATCATAACAATGATAACTCTAAGACAGGGTCTGAGGTCACTGGTCAAACAGTCCCATAATCCCTGATTTCCCTTATGTAGCCCCATCTGTTCCTTTGTTTGTGGATTGGATTAAGGTCTAGGCTGTTGCTCAGTGGTAGACCAGTTGTCTAGCATGTGGGAGTTTGATCCTCAACACAGCACTAAATTGGTCAGTAAACATATATAAATCTTATATCCTGTTACTGTTACCACTATTGTTATTATTGCCCCTTTACCCTCATGCTTCATGCAAACATCTATGAACTAAATCAAATGCAGTAAAGCTGCTTGACTTCAATGATCAGAGATTGTAGTTTCGTTGAGTACACCACTCAATAAAAAAATTAAAATGTAGGAACACAAAAGTTTGCAGTCTGGTATCTAGAAAACTTGCCTTCTCTAAATTTCTCATCAAACGAAACCCATGTTCCAGCGTACTTCTGTTCTTTGACAATATTTGTTTTAGCAATGTGTTAGGTCAGATCTAAAACTATAAATAAGTCATTGTAGCCCCTCTCCATAAAATAACATTCCCTGCTTGTCTTAAACTAGCTTCTCTTGGAGGTAGAGGTCTCTGGAATTATTTCTCCATAAAAGTGCCACCTGCTTAAAAAGACCTGAGTTATGAATTCCTGACCAGGCATAATTCTGAATGAGAGCAGAGCACCAGCTGCCTTGAACCTCAGCTTTGCTCTCTGTGGTAAGACTTCATATGCGTCTAGGTCACGTGAGCACCTCCGTCCAGAATCCATATGTACCTAGGTCACACATGGAGCACCTCCATCCAGTCTCTGGGACAGAATCTCCAAATATACCTTCTTAGTTTTAGCACCTAGTGAATGGTACATTGAAAAGGGTTTTCACGTTCACTAAAATAAAATGCAGAAATGAACCACTACAGCAACAAGATCACGCGGGAGAGGAAATCATAAACAAAGAAACAGCATGCAAGATGGGGATGAGGGACTTGGGGACATAATTATATCATTTTATAAACAGAATTAAGGCCTCTCTGCGTGTAGGAGCGAGGTGGGCATTTGCATATGTGCCCAAGTAAGTTTTAGAGGAGGAAAACATTACAGGAAATGGATGACGCTATTTAAAGTGAGCACTAGTCTTTCTCCAGGCTGCTCAGGGGGTCTGCTGAGGAAAGCTTGGCAGATTGAAGCGTCTAATTCCTGTACATTGATTCATCTTAAATCTGAAGGTGAAACACTAACTGTCTCTCTGAGTTGGGAAGCTGTTAGACCAGTTGGGCCTGAATTACTAGACTCTGGGCAGGAAGGATCCTGTTGACTCCGCTCTGAGCTCAGCCTGCTGGGAGCCATGTTTACTCAACCTTTTTAAGGACCTTTTACCTAGAAGTGGTTGTGAGTATTATTTGGGTTTTGTTTCCTGGTCGAGGACGTGTTTGGGGGCTTATCGGTTTTCTGTCACTCGTACATCTTGAGAAGGACCCCTCAGACTTCGCTGATGACAGGGATGGCCTGTTTCCAACTCACTTGGGACTCAACCTCTGCTTTTGTTCTGTGCTTGTTTCTTATTTCTGCCTGGCTCCTGCTCTCCCCCACTACCCTTTTTTTTTTTTTTTTAAACTTCCAGCCATCTTACTTACTTGTTGGCTGAGCCTGAGTCAGATGCAGCACCCTGTTTACCTTGAGGGCTGTGGACAGTGGCTGTTTCTCTTGAACACTTTTTTTTTTTTTTTTGGTTTTTCGAGACAGGGTTTCTCTGTGTAGCTTTGCGCCTTTCCTGGAACTCGCTTTGGAGACCAGGCTGGCCTCGAACTCTTGAACACTTTTGATAGTTAAACAGAATTCCCTGTTCTGCTTGGTTGCTTCGGAAGCCTCGAATTTCCCTTGCAATTAGATCCATGGGCTAATCTCCAGACTCTAAAATGAATTGCAAAAACCAAATGCCAAGGAAACAAAATGGCTACTAATTGAATAGATAGATTTCCAAAAAGGAAACACAAAATGGGCAGTAAATATTTCTTTAAGTGCTCAACATCCAGTCATCAGGAAAAGGCAAATGAAAAACTACTTTGAGATAGGATCTCACCTCAGTCAGAACAGCCGTCATCAACAAATCTGGCAACACACGTTGGAAAGAACCTGAAGGAGAATCTTATTCACCGCTGGCGGGAATGCGAGTTGATACAGTCATTATGGAAATCAGTTTGGAGGTTCCTAAAATTTAAAAAAATAGAACTCTTTCTATAGGAACCAGCTATTTCATTCCTGGCCCAGAGGACTTCATAACCTTCCACAGAGGTATTTACAACCCAGTGTTTATTGCTGCTGTATTCACTATAGCAAGGAAATGGAACAACCTAGTTGTCCATCAACAGATGGATGGATAATAAATATGTAGTTCATATTTTAAAAAAAAACAATCCTACTCAGCTCTAAAGAAAAATGAAGTCACAGGAAATGAATAGGGGTGTGTGTGTGTGTGTGTGTGTGTGTTTGCACTCATGTGCATGTGCCCAAACAAGTTTTACGGAAGGGGAAAATTACAGGAAATGTCATCTTTCTCCTCTTCTTCAGCAGTTAGACAGCCAGACACCTTTCCTCTTCTACAGCTTGGCCTCTTTCTGTCAGGCAGCTGGCTGCCCTGTCCCTTTCAGTGCTCAACTTGCTTACTGCTCAGCTGTCTCTGCGTTTTTTCTTCAGGCAACCAGCTCAGCCCCTTCTTAAAGTTGGCAGGAAGAGACCATGCAGGAGAACTCTTTCACTGAGTGAGTATTACAACCGAAGGGAGTTAGGACGGTGTCTCAGCCAATACACCAAGTGAGTCTGAACAGAATGCTTAGGTAGATAGACGAGGGGGTTTGTAGCCATCTCAGCACATCACATGCAAATGAAGGGTTCTACAGACATTGATATCACATGATATACACATGCCACGGCAATCCTTCTACTAGGCCACCAGGGCATGTGCTCCCTCTCTGGTCTGGGTGGAAGAGGATGCAACAGCCTTTGGCGTTCACTAAGGTCCAAAGTAGCAATAAATCTAGTACAGTGATTTGAAACTGCCTGGCTGAGGCTACACCTTCAGGAGCCAGCACACTCAGTGGAGATCTTGGGGTGCTTGCCTTCTCAAGGCATCCACGGAGAGTTCAAAATGGCCAGTGTTGTCCCAAGTATAGTCAGGCTGGCTATATGACTGACAGTCCATTTCCTGAAGGCAACCAGAGCAGCAAGATTAGCTGTAGCAAATTAGGTCGTCAGATCGCCTCTTCCTAAGTATCATTGCTCATCTACAGGAAACTCACCAGGAGTGCTTACAATGCTTACAATAAGATCTTAAGGAATCCAGCATTAACACCAACAGCAATTTTTAATGTATTTCAATGGCGCTTTAACAATATTTAACACCTGCCCAGTGCCAAAGTGAGCAGTGGGCTCCCCTTACCCATCTCTGCATGATAAAATATCTTATATTCTTCACTTACTTATTTTGACTGTAACCTTTGAAGTAAGTTTTCTCAGAGGTTATTGGTTAAGTGCTCATTATAGGCATAGAGAAATTAGGTGGCATTATTGTGAGTGGAAGGAGAAGGCTCCATCCTAGAATGCTTGTCTAGCATGCACTCTCTTCTTTCCCAACCAAGACATCAAAAGCTGAGAGGGAAAAGCCACAAGGCAGTGGCCATGGTAATTCATTTGTTTTTCCTTCTCTCATTATTACATCCTGACCAGTTTCCTTTCCCTCCTCTCCTCTCAGCCCCTTCCTGGAAACCTCCCTTCTCCCCCAGATGCACTTCTCCTCCTTTTCCCTTCAGAGATGAGCCAGCCTCCCAGGGATATCAACCAAATATGGCATAGCAAGTTGCAATAAGATTAGGCACATACCTCACATCAAGGCTGGACGAAGAGACCCAGTAGGAGGAAAAGGGTCCCCAGAGCAGGCAAAAGAGACAGAGACAGCTTCCATTCCCACTGTTAGGAGTCCCACAGGAACTTCAAGCTGGACAACTATAACATATATGCAGAGGATCTAGGTCAGACCCATATAGGCTCCCCGATTGTCAGTTCAGTTTCTGTGAGCTCCTATGAGCCCTGATTATTCTGTGGGCCTTGTTCTCCTGGTGTCCTTGACCCCTCTGTCTCCTACAATTCTTCCTATCCCTCTTCCACGGGATTTCCTGAGCTCAGCCTAATGTTTAACTGTGGGTCTTTGCATATGCTCCCATCAGTTGCTAGATGAAGCCTCTCTGATGACAATTATGCTAGGCTCCAATCTATGAGTTATGAGTTTAGCAGAATATCATTAGGAATCATGTCATTGACTTTTTTTCTTTTTTTGGCAAGTCATGTTTGTTTCTACCCTAGCTCTCTGGGCTATTCAGCATCTGGTTGCTGGCCATCCAGGCAGTATCAGGTGTAGACTCCCTCTCAAGTTAGATCATTGTTTGGCCACTCTCATAAGTTCTGCGCCACCTTGACTCCAGCACATCTTGCAGGCAGGACAAATTGTAGGTAGAAGGCTTTGTGGCTGGGTTGGTATCCCAGTCTTCAAGTGGAAGCCTTGCCTGGTTACAGAAGATGGCCAGTTCATTCAGGCTCTGTGTCCCCCATTACTAGAAATTTGCTCTAGGGTCACCCTCGTAGATTCCAGGGAGTTTCCATTGCACTAGGTTTCTACTTCATCCCCCAAGTGTCTGCTGCCCCATTTCCAGTTGTCTCTCCCAGTGCTCTCTTCCTCCATCCCTCCCCTGACTCCGATCCCTTCTCTTCTCATCCCCACCTGTCTCCAGTCCACCAGAGATGACGAAGATAAGAATAATTAAGTAACTAACTAAATAAAATAAAGTTAAAAATGAAAGGTTGAAAGTCAAGGACTAAAAGTTATCCTCTGACTTCTAAATGTGTGCCATGTCATTTGCACACCTGCACACACACACACACACACACACACACACACACACACACACACACACCACCCCTATACATACCCACACATCCACATTCACATACATACAAAAACTTAGCCCAAATCTTTGTTCATGCTAATATATTTGAAGAATGCTCTCTAAGTTGTTATTAAGGGCTGCCGAATGAATGGCTTTTCTGTTTTTGTTGGCTATCTAGATTCCCTCCCTTCCCCGCTTTTAAATATACACAGCCTAAATGACAAAACATCCTTCCGAAAATAACTTTGGTCCCCTCCCTGGTGATTTACTTGGCGTGACTGCACAGGACATGGGTATTTCAGGTTCTTGGCTGACAACACTCCCCAGAGACTTTGCACAACACTTTCACATGCAAGGCAGCAGTGGAATTAAGTATTCATCTGGACATCATTGCAAATTTGGTGGTCAAAATCAATATCCTTTGAAATGAGTATTTCTTAAGTATTAATGTGTCTAAAAACTGTATTTAGAAGTACCTGGCCTTTGGGACAGCCTTTGCTCCCAGTTCACGCCAGCCCTCATCAGTGAGCAATCATGCTGAGACAGGAGGCAGGTACTCTAACCACCCACTTTCTCCAGATGGCATTGATGCGGGATAGATATGAGCCCTTTCATTTTTGATATGGAAATATGTCACAGCTGGTTTGAAAACACGGCCCAGGAACAGCCAGAGTAAGAAAGGATCTGGGGTGTTAATAGTAGTGCTGGGTGGAACCAAAATATGCCATCAGCTTGTGGGTCCTGTGACTATGAGCCTCACCTGCAAAGTGCTAGGAAAGATGGCTCCCTGCTGTCCAGGCTTGAAGGACCAGGAGCCATCAGCTAAAGGTGAGGGTTCTGAAGACTTGTCAGCACCTCTGACTTTGGTTTCTTGTTCTGGAAAGGAGGGTCATCGAGGAATCACAGCAAAGTTAGATACACAGCTCTCAGACAAACTAGGTTCCTCTTTCTACAGACCTAGAGTACCGAACAAGAGTTCCCAACTGAAAGCCGCACAGTCAGGCTTCCTTTTTCTGCAGGGGGAAGTGATTTGCTTACAGGACTCTACTTTGGAGTGGGATGTCTTGGAGGCAGTGGATTCCTTCAAGCACAAGCTGAAGAACTTTGTGAATGTGTGCCTGCATGGGCATGAGTGTAAAGGTAACACAGAATCCATTAAGCTCTATGGTGCTGGTTATTATACCAGGCAGTGCCCCATCTAGAATCAGGTATTTGCCACTCTACCCAACAGATGTCCAGGCTTTAGGTTCTACTCCGTTGTGTGGTTTGCTGCTCTCTAAATTTCATATAAGTTAGACAGCTGAGACATGGGTACAGACCCAAACTGTGTCTCCAGATAATAATCTCCACTGTCATGGGTAAACCCCAGCCACGTCACCTATTTCATAGACTGTTTAGGGGCCACCTGACTGGGGCCTTGTAACCCTACCTCCTAAGAGTTTTTCCCAAGGGATTTTCTTGATTTATCGGGATGCAGGTTTGGAAAACGCACTCTGTAAGTGAGCAAACCAATGTCACAAGCATATAGGTCAAAAAAAGACCCCAATAAGGGAGCATCTTCCTTGGGCATCTGTTGATAGTTTGTCTGACTGATCAACCGAGGCTTTCCTGGAGGCCCTGATGCATGGGGAAAGAACATAGCTCCTTCTCTAAGCCAGGAATCTACTTGGTTGATATTAACCAAGTGGCCTGGAGCCAGTGCCCTGGGGGAGCTGTGGCTTCAGATCCTGAGAACCCAACTCCTCCCACTGTATGGGGCTATTGCTTATCAGTCTCAAGGCCACTGTGAGCTTGGTCTGTAATGTTCTTGAGATACCCCGAGTTCCCCTTGTGCAACATTGTTTGATTAGCTTCCTGCTGACCTCGTCCCAGTGTATGGTAGCTCCTTCTGACCACCCCATTTCTCCCCTGGAAAAGTATATAAGATGCTGCACTTTTTAATAAGCTTGTGTGGCATAAGGCGTAGCTTGTACAAGACTTCCTAATGCCAAACTTTCTTATCTTCTATCCGCTTTAACTTCTGATCTCCTGGTCCTCTCTCTCAGGACCTTGTTACTGAAGAACGACCTGCTGGTCGAGGTCCCAACCCCCACCACCAGTGTCCCAAGGGAACAAACACACTATCCTGATGTTCAGTAGCATATACCGACTTTACCTGGTTTTGAATATGATGTCTACCTCTTTCCTTCCTCAGATTGTCCCCTACCCCACACCATACCATTCCTTCCCAACTTCAAGTGCTCTTTGTTTTTAAGACCCACGGAGTCCACTTAGTGGTCTCTTTTGGTGGTCTTCAGTGGTAAAGATAACATTGAAACAATGAGTTTGAGATTACACTTTCCTGATGTAAGTATTCTAACATCTTTTAATTTTACCTATAGTAAACTCAGCCATTCTACTGCTCTTCTCTGGCCCCATGTGATCTTGCCCCCATCTCCTTCCACTCCTTTGTTTACCTAACTCTCCCCTTCTTTGCTGGGGTGACCACATCGCATTCATTTCAGTTTTGTTGGAATTCTCCAAACTCTGCCCTGATTTTCCATTCTCCAGGAGAGCTCTCCCAGGCAGGGGAGACAGCTCAGCTGCCGCAGAAGACCAGTTTGGTTCCCAGAACCTCTATCAGGTAGCTTACTACCCCCTGTAATCCCAACCCCAAGGGATCCGGCATCCTCTTCTGGACCCATGATTACCTGCACTCACCTGCACGATTAAAAATAATAAAAACAAACCTTAAAAAAGAAAAGGAGAGCCCTTCTCCCAGCTGTGTCCCTGCTGGGCTCCAGGCCACTGCTCAGGAGCGAGGCTGTGACTGTGACACCTTTCCTGTCTTCTCAATGGAATTGCTATCTTATGTGCTTCTTACCTGTTGACGATCCTTTAGAACTGGATTTGCCAGAAAACAATGACTGCACGCTTTGGAAGGGTCCGTCTCTCTAAGCCCTGTTTGTGTCATCGGGCACATTGGGAATGCGTTTAATGTTTGGCAAGAACACCGGGCAATGGAATCCTTCTCTGGAGGATGCTACCATGGAAACAATTTAGAGGTCTGCCAATGCCGATGAAGACACACTCGTTTAGTAATCTGGGAACTGCTCTCAAACATGCAAGAGGACATTGCCAGGCTGACACAGCAACACTCTTTACGATGAGTAGCAAAATGGAAAGTTGGAACAACCACAACGGCCGAAGGAGAGGGATGTGCAGGTTGCACACGCTCATACAATTGTATGCTATGTAACAGCATGCCTGTATGAAGAAGGACGACACCTCGAATGTTTAAATCCCACAACTATAATGCTTCTATCTATGAAGAAGTAGATTATATAGGCATGCAATGTAGACAATTTTATACAATGACTAAGGAAGCCAAATAAGAATACCTTATATTGCTTAAGGAATTCTCTCTCTCTCTCTCTCTCTCTCTCTCTCTCTCTCTCTCTCTCTCTCTCTCTCTCTCTTTTCTCTCTCTCTCTCTCACACACACACACACACACACACACACACACACACACACACAGTGGGGAGGAAGAGAGAATAAGCACCTAATTTAAGAAGAGAGTTTGGGCATGGAGGATAGTTACAGGAAGCCCAGAGAAGATTCCTTCCTCGTTCGCTGCTTACATGACACGACTTGCTTGGAATTACGTTGCCCTTAACAACTGCACGGCACACACTTAACTGGAAAGACATGAAAATGAAGAGCAGAGCGTACAAGGGAAGAGACTGAATTCAGAAAGTTCTCCCAAAGCAGACTTTCTTCTGGCGGTCATAAACAAAGCTAAAGTTGTTCTTTGGACCTCTGCAAGCACGCATTCATTTCCTTCCTACCTGCTGTTCTGGGAGATTCTGCAGGCAAACATGTTACAGTTTCTCATTTTCATTTTTAAAACTTTAATCAGTTCTGTGTTAATTGCTTACATGACTGGCGTTCGTTTTATACTGATCAAATCTGGCCTCCCCGTACCGGTTTCTTCCACATTTGAGTTTTCTGTTTATTTAAATTCCATACTGGCCGAACCTGTAGCATCTATTTCTTAGACTATTTCTTATTTTGCTTAACATCATGTTGTTTGTTGAAAAGCTCGCATTCCTCAAATCTGTTCTGTATCCCAAGCCCAGTGATTGATTCTTCATGAGTCAAAAAACTTATTTGACACTGAGATCATCCCGGAAGTGTAAGGTTGGGGTCCCGAGTACTTCTGGTAAGGCATGATGGGTGGCACCTGTCCTTCTTAACTTTGTGAGCGTGGGACAGCTCACAGAAAAGACTGACGCTGTGGTGGTTTCGAAAGTCTCACTGTCCCTAATTCCACAAAGACCACTAGGAAAGCCCAGCTAAGAAGCTGGTGGGCGGATTGCACTGGATGTCTTTCTCCTCAGTGGGGTAGGGGTTGGAGGGTCTCCGGTGCCTCAGGACAACAGGTCTGGGTGAGCAGCGCTTTAAGGCGAGTTTAGACAGGAGCGGTGCTCAACCTGTAGGATGTCTGCTTTGCAGATCGAGTGTGACGACAGAGGGTTAATGTCTTTCCGCAGAAGCCATGGGGAATGACTTCTTCCACTTCTGGGATAGTCCATATTAGGGCAGTGCTGGGCATGTAAGAACCACTCTAATAGAGTTGGAAAGGAAAGGAAATATTTTTTTTTTAAAGCGATAATCTGGAGCAGATTTAAGCCGACATTCCCGATAGATGAACATGTTAGTTTGGAATCAGGCAAAAAAGACGGAACGTCTCTCTAGGGCTGGGTTCTTTCTGTCCTGTTCCACTTGGGGAAGGTGAGTCTGCTCCGCCCGCGGCGGAGAGGCATGCCCAGGCTGTGGAATGCGGTGACTGACGGGGATCCGGTCCCTGGCGGGGTTCCCGCTCTGCTCCACGAGACCCCGCGCTCTGCGATCCCATAGGCAGGTGGATCCTCCCCAACCCGCTCCCCGCTCCCCGCTCCCCGCTCCCCCTGCCCCGGGCAGCATTGATGCTAGGGAAGGACAGAGGGGCGGCTTTGGTGACTGTCCCTGCCCAGGCGTGGAGCCTGAACGTGAGTTGGGGGTCTTCAGGCTCGGGTTATTCTCTCCTCCTCCTGCCCGCCCTTCCCAGATGAACCTGGGACCACTGCTCAGCCAGCGAGAGTCTGGGGTTTCCGGGGAGCTCAGCTGTCCCAGGCGGATCTCAGGCACACGCTGGGCGGGTCCGTAGCCTGCTCTGGCTGCAGTGGGATCGCTTTAAGTGGCAGAAAGACATGCCACTATATCTGCCCCCTGGCCCCTAACCTTCCCCACCGGTCCCCTCCACAGGCCAGACTGAGTTTTCTGGCTTCTGAGGTCTGGCACAGAAAAGTGGTGTGGAATAAGGGTGGGGGCAGGCCGGCGTTGGGATGGTGAGGCCAACGTGGAGGATTGGGTTCTCAGAAGTCTGAGCCTTGATGCCTGTGGGAAGATGCACCCAGCCCAGTTGCCCCTCTTACTGTTCCTGTTGTCTTCTTTTTCCCCTGTAGCTCAAAATGGGGATGTTGCCTTTGCTGTTTTGCGGGGTGTCTTTCGCGCTTCCACATTTTGTGACAGCAGGTACGTTTGTTTTGTGAGTTCTTGGGTCCCAGAGACCTGTCACCTTGAGGGGAGCATCCTTTGTTACCAGGCCTCTGACCTACCTTCAAGGCATCAACTAAGCCCCAGCCTTGCTTATCACTCTTGCCCCCAGATGATCTGGTAGGCAGAGTCCAAGACATGGGGAAATAGAAAAAGTTCATTCCCAAGTTCTTGGAGGCTCAATCCCAAATGTCACCTTGGAACTTTGGAGTAATTTAGGTGATATGGAGAAGTCCAAATGCTCGTGGACTCAATTCCAGTGCTGACGTGGCTGGATTACTAGTGGCGTCTATTTTGTATAACAGGTTGTTTTATGGTCCAAAGCTACCAGAGACAGAACAAATTTCTAAGAAAAACTAACTTGGTAGAAATGGGCTTTAAAAGGAAGGCGTCTTTAAAACCATCCACTGTGCGGGGAGGATGCCTTTTATTCAAGGCAGTAACGGACTGCAAGTACGGGAATGGGGTCGGGGCTGAGGAGGAGGACAGAGAACTAAGGGCAGAAGAATAGAAGAATAAAGGCAAAAGGAAGTGGTGGTTTTGTGGAGGGCCTGCAGAAGGCCTGTCTTGGTGATACATTTGAAGGCCTTGGCATTATGCTTCTAAACGACTGGGTTTGGAAACTCCCAAACAAAAATTCACGTTGCCCAGAACAAGATGTTTTCTAAAATGAGTAACAACACCAGTTTTCTGTCATGGTGTTTCTTGTCCTTTCCTTTCCTTCCCTAGGGAGGTGTAAAGATACTGATATGTACTATGAGATCATTTCAGAGGGCCAGCCTTTTGCTTTCAATTGCTCATACCCTCCAGCAACAAACGGGGCAGTCAATCTGACATGGTACAAAACACCCAACCAAAGTCCACTCTCCCATAACAGACAGCTTAGAAATCACCAGGATGGGACCTGGATTTTGTTTCTTCCCTTGGCAAATGAGGACTCGGGCATCTACCACTGTGTTATAAGGTAAGTTCATTTAAAGGAGAACCAATTCACACACTTCCCTCTTCATTTCTGTATACATCTTTGAAGAAAATGGGTATTATTAACCTTGATTTTTGAGACATGTTACAAAGCCTAGACCAGTTTCCATCTCACCCAAGCCCCTAAAGTACTAAATGACAGGTGTGAGCCGCCACAACCAGCAAGGATGTGTGTCGAGGCAAAGCGCATTGAGTCAACATTTCAGGATGGCCTTAAACGGTTATGAGGTGACTTCCAGCAAGCACATTTGAGAGCAGAACAGATTTATGAATCAGTTTTGGAGCACAAGTTGCATCCTTTTCATTGAGACGTTGTTTCAGCCCAGACCAGCTTACAAGGTATGCTGATATCAATATTATCGTTGCCATTTCCTCAGAATATTGAAAGTTTTTGACCACTGGTTGATCCAGATCAAAATGAGCCTCCTTCAAAAACTTTTCGTAAGGCACCTGCTTAAAGCCAGCATTGAAAAGGTAGCGAGCCTGGGAGATGTTCTAGAGTCTACATGAGCCCCTGTGCCAGATGTAATGTCATTGAGTGACAGTGGCCTTTTGAGCTATTTCCGTGAAAGACAGTTGAGCTTGGAGAGAACTATGGTCAATTGGACGCACATGCCCCACCAAAGGTGCTCCTTTTGCTCATATATTCTCTATCTGTCTGTCTGTCAGTCTGTTCTCCTCCCTCCCTCTCCTTTTCAGTTTGTAAAGCTTTTCAAGATTTCAGTAAAACCCTCCTGTAAATCACGTTTGGCTAGAGAGGTCTAATTCTGTGACTTCCCACACTAGCTTGACCGATGACAACATATTGTGCTCTCTCTCCAAACCTTGCTTTTCCCACCTGTAGATTGGGCGTGTCCCATGTACCTTTAATCTCTGTTAATCTGGAGCAGCTCTGGGTCTTTGGTTTTCACCCCATCCACATTTTTAAGGATTACAGAGAGTTGTTTTATATTTCACCAATCCTCTGATTTATCAGTTACTTCTTTAGGAGTAAGTGTAGGTGGCTTTTGTGGCTGCAACGAATCCAGCACAAACACTGTCTAGTCTCTTCAGAGAAACAGTGCCAGAGGCCCTCGGTGTTTATTGGCCCCTCCTGGGCCGGACTGAATGAGATGCTGCTGTCTCCACTGCACAAATACCTCTTTTCTTTGGGTGATGCATGGTTTGTGGACTGCTTGTTATTTCGTATGAGGCATAGGGTCTGTACAATGTCTAGAAAAGAATTAGGAAAGATGTGAAAATGACGTATTGAATTCTGGGACTGTGTAAGCATTCATTGGGTTCAACCTGTTTTCTTATAGGGATGCCCACAGCTGTTACCGAATAGCTGTAAACCTAACTGTTTTTAGAAAGCAGTGGTGTGATTCTTCCGTGGAGAGCCCCATAAGTTCATTGGATGAGTATCAACAAACCTTACCCATGGGAAAATCAGGCAGTCTGATGTGTCATCTGTACTTCCCAGACAGCTGTATTTTGGATTCAATAAAGTGGTATAAGGTAAAAACAAAAAAGCAACAATATAGAACCTCTATTGATACTATTTTCTCTTCTTCTATAAAACCCGCTTTTCTTTTCGAGGGAAAATTAAGTCCTTCAGGGCAAATTTGGTATTCTGTATGTCTAAGACAATAAGTGGTTGTGACCCTGATAACTACTTTAAACTTATGGTTGTTACTGTTTTGCAATATTGTTGTATTTTCTCTATATTCCTAATTATCCATTTTTTTCAGGCTCTTCTTGCTATCTTTTTTCACTCACATTGGTTTGTTTGAGTGACTGTGATGTCCTGGTGCTATAAAAATTAGGAATTATACAAAGTCACGCCTAAGAAAGACCACTGCCATCCCTGTTCCGGGTTACTCGACACACACTGCCCCCGGCAGGTGGCTGCCACTATCATCAATTCTGGTCACAGCCTCATATAACGCTGTATTTGGAAGTTAACATCTGCATCTTAGCCGGTCCCCTTTGAAATGTGAACAGTTTCTCATGCTCGTCTTTCCTCATCTCGCTTTCACTCGAACCGTGGCTTTGTCTTGGCAGAATAGCTACAGTTCGACACTGGGTCTCAGGTCCCTCTGCTTGCTTCCAACCACTTGGGTCGTGAATTTCCTTTATGGGTTTTTCATCTGTCAGGTCCCCTCTCCTCATTTGTTCTGTGGTGACAGGATTATTCAAATGTCTTCCTTTTTCTTTGCTGAGTTTTTTCATTGACAGTTTCATCCATACCAGCAAATTATTTATTAACTCTTTTCTCTGTTGTCTGCTTTAGTGTGTAGTCCTCGTTCCAGGGCAGCGTATCCCTCCCATCCTCTCTCTCCCTAACCTGGTACAACCATCTTCCCATGCGAGGTCATTCAAAACAAAGCCTTTTGTCCTTCTGAAAGCCCACCTGTAGCATACATCATCTTCAATTATGTTCATTGGCTCCCGGTGTGAAATGTGGAAATCAATGTCCTTACACCTGTCTTTGGCATCTTTGACAGTGTGGCATTTTCAAGATGGCAAAGGCACAAATAAATAATTCATTCTGCTTTACCGATGTCAAAAACTGCTTCCTAAGTTTTATATCAAATTGACTCATTAGGCCTATAGGCGATTCCTTATAAGGTTAGGATAACTGTCTGTAAACTTTAATTTTCAAAAATCAGTTTTGATTCAGAAAGCAGAGGCAGCTTTGTGAGTTCAATGTCAGCCTGGTCTTCATGGAGAGTTCTGGAACAGCCAGGGAGATATATATATATACCCTGTTGGAAAAAAAATCAATTTGGTGAACGTGAAATGCTGCCTTGTAGTTTTTAATTTAGGTTTTTTTCCTCTTAATTATCAATGGGATCGCCCATTTGTTGAGTTTATTGTCCGTTTTTTAATCCTCTTCAGGTCTGTCTAAGTCTTTTGCTGCATTTCTTAATTTTCCTTGTCATTTTATTGTAACTTATTGCAGATTTTACACATTTCTTTGTCCTGGGAAACAAATGGCATGCTTTAAAGTATTTTCATTGGTGCTTAAAATATATGTAGAAAATAGATGAATGACATACAGGTAGACAAGTGATGATGGGTTGTCAGAAAGTAAATGCACCTTTAATTGCCCTTACCACCAAGGTCAAGGTTAACTATTACCATTAGCTCCAAAGACTTCCTCTGTTACCTTGAAAAACCAAACCAAAATATGCCTTCCTCATTCCCAGGATCACCGCTTTCTTAATTTAGACTATTACATTAGTTCTACTGGTTTCTGAACTTCATATTTGAGTCATCTGTGTGCAGTATTTTGTATTTAGCCTCTTTGGACCAATAGTAAACCTGTGAGAACCATCCACACCGCAGTCTGTACTTTCGGGTCATTGTCCATTTTAAATTGTTGTATAGTATTTCACCTTCATCGTCAGACTCTTGAGTAGTTTCCAGTTAAAGTAAAGCTAGTGGAAACCTCCATGTGCATACCATTGGGTTCATGCATGCTTGCAGTTTTGTGGAATGTTCTGCAGAAGAATGAAGCAGTTGGGTTGTGGAGAATATGACCAAATGCTAGTGTTCTAATGTGTCTGTATCTGATAGCGCAGGGTGTGATTAACCTGCACTCCCTTCCTCTCCCTTCATCCCTCAGTGCTGGGGATGAAACCCAGGGCCTTGCACATGCAAGACAAGAGCTTTGCCACTCAGCTCCGGCAGCCCTGCTCTTTGTAGAGTTTACATTTCAGGTGACAGATTGTGTCCTATTCTGTCTTTACTATATTTCCTGATGAATGATAGTGTTTGTTCTTCTTGAGTTCGATTGTTGTGATTAAATATGAGTGTGGTGTGGGGGTGGTGGTGTTGGTGGTTGTTGTTGTTGTTGGTGTGTGTGTGTACATGTACCTGCTGTGACAGGCGTGTTAAGACAGCTTGTGGGGCTCAGTTCTCACCCTTCACCATATGGGTCCTGAGGATTGAACTCGTGTCCTTAGATTTGAATGCAAGCACTTTAGTGATAAGTCTTATCATCAGTCCTTCATTGAGTTTTTTTTCTTTTAAGTGCATAGCGTTAGCTGGGCCAACCCCCAGTGACAGACCTCCTCCAACAAGGCCACACCTCTCAATCTTTCCCAAATAATTCTGTGGACTGGGGACCATACATTCAAGCACATGAGCTTATAGGGGCTTTTTCATTTAAATCACCGCAAATGACAAGATTGCTTTGGGGATCTTACAGTCATCTTCCATTCCTGGAATCCCTCGGCATGGTGCATACACACCATCAACATTTAACTTGCTAGAATTTTTTTTTTTTTTAAATTTAGCTTTTGTATCATGAATGTTCTGAGATCTTGTTTCCTGTGTTATATCTATGTCAGATTTTCACACATGGGCAGTCTAGCTTTGTAAAGTAAATAGAGCAAAACTTCAGTTTTCTTTACTCTAGAAATGTTTCAGATTTCTAGAAGAAACTAGAAAGTAATAAACCCGTTAGCTCTCCTATTACACACATACAGACCTTAGTAGTGACATCACCCAGGACTTGGACAGACATTCTCGGAGGACAAGGTTCATTGTCCTATATAGTTGTCTTTAAGAGCTAAAGAACTATTCATCTTACCCGGTTCTATTTGTGACAGTGTTGATATGGTATGCTCATTTAGAAATTTTGATTTTGATACACTAAGATGATACTATTAAAATATACTTCTATTTTCTTTTTAATGTCCATAGGATTTAATTTCCAGTGTCTTTTAGTTCCACTTTCTTCCTTTCTTTAGTTCATTACTCTGCCAGGAGTTTGTCAACTTTAGAGATGTTTTCAAGGTACTAACTGCAGACCTCATAAATCTTCTCTTATTAATTTGTTCTTTCTTTGCTTCATCAATGTCTGTTCTTGTCTAGTTCTCCCTACTACTTTATTTGATTTTTGCTTTTAATTTGCTATTATTTTATGAACATTGTGAGACAGATTTTTCTGTCATTAAGCCCGAGTTTCTAATATGCAGATTTAAGGTTGTGGCTCTCTTTGAAACTGCATCTTGGTTGACTTCTGCAGGTTTTAATCTATCATTCTCAAATTATTCCGATTTTCCTTGTGACATCTTCTTTGATTCTAGATGTTTCTGAAGGGTCGCTTAATTCACAAATGTCACAGTGTTTGGGTAATTTTTTTAAGGTAACATTTCTGGTTGTGACATAAAGAAGTATGACAGACAGCACATTCTAGACAATTTCAGAACTTTGAAATCTGAGGCTGGCATTTTGGGCCAGCCTATGTTCAACTTCTGTTGATGTTTCTTGCGTATTGAAGACAGCATAAACACTGAAATTTGGGCTTGTGGATTGCGTTATGCAAGTCAGCGGGTTTATCCTTCCCCATTCTCTTTTAGTTTAACTTAGACTTGTTAACACAACTTAATGTGATTATTGATTTTGCTATACTTCTGACTCTATCAATGTTTGCATTATACTTTTGAGATGTTATTTCCGGAAATATTTCAAGCTACTTTGGCTTCCTGCTCCATTGAGCTTCTGAGGTGTGCCTTTTTCTTTTTTTCTTGAAGTTTGCCTCCCTTTGGTCCTAATACCACAACACCAGCTTTCTTGTGGTAGCTGGTGGGATACTGATCTCCTTTTCTATATTTTTACTTTTAACCTTCTGTATTTGTATGCTCTTAGGGCATGTTTATTTTAAGTAGTAGGTGTCTGGGCCTTTAAAAGGTCTAGGCTAGATTTTTAGTCCTCAGATTTTCTGTGATTCCTGATGTATTACCTTTGAACCCCTTTGTTTTTGGTTTTCATTTATCATTCTGGTTCTAAAATTATTCCCTTTCTTTTTCTTACTTTTTAAAAATCAAGCATTTTTTGTTCATCTTTATTTTTATGAATTTCATAGCGGACATCTTCAATAATTATTGACTGGTTACCTCATCCCCAGTCAGCCTTCAATTATTGCCATTTGATATGAAATAGTATTTTATCACATTCTGAAGAAATGAAAGACTGCCGTGTTTTAAACCCTCCCTAAAAGGTTTTTTGGCTTACACGCTACTGTAGCTGCTGATTTTAATTTCCTGATAATTTAAACACCCAAAGACGTTCTTGCTATACCTAATCAGTATTCTTTTAGAATTTCCCCAAACATAGAACTTTCTCTTCATCTATAGTCTAACCAATATCTCTGAGCTTGTGCATGGAATCATTTTTTAAAGATTTCTTTATTTTCAGTTTATATGTGTCAGTGTTTTGACTGAATGTAATGTATCTCACATGCAGTGCCCACAGAGACCAGGAGAGGGCATCAGATCCCCTGGACCTGGGGTTACAAATGATTGTGTGTTCAGCTGTAGGAGCTGGAGGCCGAACCAGGTCCTCTGAAAGAGCAAGAAGAGCTCTTAACCCTTACACAGGGTCAACTCTCCAGCTCATGGAATAACTATGTATAGTATATGTGTCCAACTAACATCACCCATGTATTTTCTTAGTGTGAATTATCATTTTCTGAAGACGTTATTTTAATTTTTTTCTGTGCACTATTCTTTACTTATGGATTGGCATTTATTTTCACTCTGCAGTTTGAACATATTATTCATTGGTTTATGATTTCCAGCATTTTTCATGCTCCATGGACAGGGTCACCTTTCTTATTCTTGTCTTCCTGTCCTTTTTGAAGATGATAGGCCTCAATCTCTGAAATCCTTGAAAATACTCTCCTCGACTTTGGAGTTTAGTAGTATGGCTCCAGTGAGTTGAGATAGAGATTTCTCATCTATTCTGCACATGCCTTTTGAAATTACAGCTTACTCTGTATTTCCTCCATATTCCTTAGTTACTAGTTCCTTCAGTATTTTCTTATTGTCTAATTTGGAACTCTAATTAACTATATATTCCATCTGTTTTTTTAAAATGTAATTTCTACAAATAACATGCATTTTCCTGTTCTCAGTTACTTTGTATGCATGTGCCTTAGTGGGTACTTCTTCCTGGCATGCTTTCCAACATACTCCTTTATTCTTAGGTGTGTAAAACCTTCCATGAAATTCACCAGTTCGCTTAAGTGTAGCTATTGTGATATTCAAGTCTCTATATAATTTTTTTCCTTTTTCCATTTTGCATGTATGTTTTTTTCATGTGTGTGGGTGCACGTGGGTATGTGTGCAAGTGTGTGCAGGAAGTTGGTGTCAAGATTCATCCTCCATTGCTCTCCTACATTATTCAGTGAGGGAGGGTCTCTTAAACAAACCCAGCACTTTCCTATGCAGCTAACCTTGCTAGTGAGCTAACTATGAAAGATTCTGTCTCTGTGTTCTGAAGTCGGAATTACAGGCGGTGGCCTCCCCCACCTGACACTTAGCTGGTTTTCTGTAGATCCAAACTCTGATGCTCAAGCTCGCACAGCAAACATGTTAACGACTGAGCCAGCTACTCAGCCTGAACTCTGTAATTTGTATTTGTCCTTTTCCGTAACTTGCCTACACATGGCTGAAGTTCTCAGTGCTGCTGGTAACCCCGTCAAGTCAAACACCACCACTTTGAAGCCTCTGTCTGATCATTTCATTCCTTGGTTCTCCTTTGTGTCTTCCATTTCTCTAAGTTTAGATCAAGTTGAGGCCATGAAGCGTCCCTGTTTCAAATTTAAGCTACATTATTGATTTTTTGCTTTCTTCTTGTGATCTCTAGTTCGGCCTTGTTTTGGCAATGGTGTTCTAAACTGCTTCCCAGTCTTTGGGAATGGCCCATTTTAACCCTCAAAAACCAATGTGACTCTCTTGTTCTCTTGCCAGTAGCATTCCAGCTATTCTTTCTTTTGCCGTCATTTTTGGTGACCAGACTCCTGCCTGCCCTATTGATTTCATCTTCATCAGACTTTTATATCCAGTGCATATTAGTTAGAATATTCTGGAATATTTTACGTTTGGGAAATATTGTACTTGCTGAGCCAGAGGTAGAAAACATATTTGAACGTATGTTGGTGAATATTGTATTTTCATAGTTGTCATTATCCTATGATCTACGACTAGATAAGACATCTACATTTACATGCTCCCCTAGAGCTTAGATTATTTACAACCTGCATTAGTTAAATGCACTAAAGACATACCCAGAGGTACTCAAATGTGTTGGTGACACATAAAGGAAGGAAAATTCAGCACTTACCCTTGGATTAATTTGATCAGGAGCCAATTCCAGTTTGAATTCTTTTCTCTCCCTGTGTCTTCTGTCTGTCTTAGTTTGTGGTTTTGGGGTTGTCATTAGTCTGTTTGTTGTTGAGTCTGAATCCATCCTTGTGTCTGTGTCTGTCTGTGCCTGTTTGATGTCTTACTGTCTCTTGCCATGTGTCTCCAACAAGGAGCTTTGCTCTGTATTTATTGAACATTGTAGCATCATATGGGAAAGGAATGAGGGATACTTAACGTAATTCCTTAACGGAGTTTTACAAGGGATTGGGTCACTGACTCTAGCTGACCCCAAAGTACTCAGTACTGAAGGCATACCACTATCAAGTTATATCTGGATGCTCTTTCCAATGTTTATGTTAGATATTTGTTGCCAAAGGTCTCTTTACATGTGTTTGATGTTTTCAGCATTTACTACTGCAACATGCATACATGCATGCATTCCTTTCTGGGTGAGGAAGAGTACATAATTTGAAATTTCTACTATGTATTAGTTATGTTGTAAAAGCTGATACATGGAAATCCAAGACAAGTAAGGCTGGTCGTTACGTTGTTCTCTTAAAGGTAGGTTATTCAACCAGGCTGAGGACACAGAAGGATATCAGGTTAAATCTTAAGAGATCTTAAGGTGCCTTAGTAACTTGGCTGTACGCTTCCAAAAAGAGTTCCAGTCTCTTAGAATATAAGATGTATTTCCATAATAATGCATCTCCATAACAATCTAACTGGAAAACAGTAGATGGATGCTATTGTTATTATTTACACTTTAAATCTTGATAATGAGATATCCCCTGAAATAAAAAATAAATCAAACCAGCAGAAAGTCTGTTCACTCCAGTAGATTGGAAAAAAGGTGTTGTTAGTCACTGTAGTGGGGCAAGACGACCCTCACACAGTAAGGTTAAGGGTTAATGTGATTGATCATTTGGATATGTGGAAGAGAGAATGAGTCAGAAGGAGGAGTGCTCAACCATGAAGCCCAGCACAGATTGTGTTTAGCCGGGGACTCGCCAGTTAAGTCTACACAGAAAAGAGACTTTTGAAATCCAAAGCATTCAAAATTTGTGACTCTGTACTCTGAAAAATTCTAAAAAATATGAAATTCACATAACTGCAAACTAAAGACAAGCTCCAGACCCCAAACTACATACAGACAGAAGACACAGGGAGAGAAGAGGAGAATTCAAACTTGAATTTGCTCTTGGTCAAATTAATCCAAGGGTAAGTGTTGATTTTTTCCCCATTAACGTAACACCAACAGATTTTGTTGCCTCTGAGGTCAGCTTTAACGTGTCTAATAGATGAAGATTGTAAATAATCTAAACTCTATGGGACCATGTAAATGTGGATGTCATGTCTCCACCCCATTGCTAGCTATGAAAACACCTAGTTTTCCCAACACTCATTCGAATGCCTTTTGTATTCAAAGCAGCAATTTTATTATGAGGGGCTGATGCTTTCATCCTTCTAATTCCTAATAGTAGCTCCCATCTATTGGTGAACAATTGTCAAATGATAACTAGAGTTTTCTTACATTCTATTGGAACAATGTAAGAAATCTAGGAAGACATGTTGCACATTGTAACTAATCATGTAGTTATTCTGACTTTTTTTTAAATTGAATTTTGCTTGCAAAATAGATTTATTCCCCTTGCTCTGGGCTGGAGAATAAGGACTCATCTGTGGCTGGCTGAGTCTGGAGAGAATGTAACACCGACTCAGTTACATTTTTATTGAATTAGGACTTTATCTGTTTTATCTATTAGATTATGAGCTTCCTGAGGACAGTCACAATGTCTAATTCCCCTGTGGTTGAAGTCTCTCATAGTGCTGGGAAAGATAGAAACTCAAATATTTGAATAAAAAAAAATGGACTTAACTAGTCGAGCAGCCTCTCTGTGGAGTGGGCTTCCCAAAGGATGGGGAACAGGCTTGGGCAAGAGTCCGGAAGTGGGTATGTGAGGTGAAGATGATTAGCTTGATAAACTGAGATTTGGGAACAGGGAAGGTGGCTCCCTTGGTAAGATGTTTGTCTTAAAAACACAAGTACCTTGGTTTGACACCCCCCCGCCATACACACATATAAAAAAGCTGGGTGTAGTGGTGCACTAGAGACTGGCAGATGCCAGAGACGGGCAGATCCCTGGGGTTTGCTGACCAGTCAGCCAAGTCGGTGACTGTCTCAAAAAACAAGGTGGACAGACAGCAGCTGAGGAAGATACCTGATAATGACTTCTGGTTTCTGCATGTGAACGAGAGAGAGAGAGAGAGAGAGAGAGAGAGAGAGAGAGAGAGAGAGAGAGAGAGAGAGGGATGTGTCCACCCCCCTTTCTCTCTCTATGTTGATTGTCAACTTGATTTGATTGAGAAATGCTTAAGATGTTAAAGAACACCTCTGGGTGTGTCTCTCAGGGCATTTCCAGTGAAGACTAACTAAGGGGAAAACACCCGCCCTGGGTGTGGGTGGTACCATCCCATAGGCCATGTTCCAGATGAAATCAACAGGAAAAAGAGAAGGCCTGTTGCTTCAGACATTCTGTCTACTTCCTGGCTTCCTCCACACACTTCTCCTCCACACGCTTCTCAACATGATGGAGCAAAACCTCTGCAACCACAAGTACATTAAATGTTTTCTTTAAGTTGTTTATGTTAAGTGTTTTTGTCAAAGTGACAGAAAACAACTGACTAGCACAACAGCCTTAATCTGTTTGTTCATTAATCCCACCGTCCTATCTCTCTATCTCTCTATCTCTAACTATCTATCTATCTATCTATCTATCTATCTATCTATCTATCTATCCATCCATCCATCCACCCACCCACCCACCCACCCACCCATCCATCCATCCATCCATCCATCCATCTATCTATATATTATCTATCATCTATATATCTATTATCTATCAATCAATCAATCAATCAATCAATCTATCTCTCTATCTCTCTACTATCCATCCATCCATCCATCCATTCATCCATCCATCCATCCATCATCTATCTATCTATCCATCAGCTATCCATCTACCCATCCACCTAGCATCTATCTGGCATATATTATGCATTGTCTTCTGGTTAGATTGTTAATAACTAAGGTTTGAATTGTCGGTGACCATGTGGATATAGAAGTTGGGTCTCCCCGGAGTTCATAGGATAATGCTAACTAACACAGTGACTAGCATTTTCAGTCCTCATTCAGTTCTCATGTATGTGTCTTTAGGGTTGTGAAGAGATTAAACCAGGGAAGCAGTATACTTTTTCTGGAACAAAGCTTCTCGTGAACAATGTCGCTGCAGAGGACCGTGGGAGCTATTCGTGCACGGCCAGACTCACACACTTGGGAAGACAGTTCATGGTTAGAAATTACATCGCTGTGAGCACCAGTAAGTTTACTTAAATATTCCTGTTTGCTTCTCAGCTTCGTGGGAGCTGCATGGGCCTTGGCTATCTGCTCCCATGGTGGCTTTCTGCTGCCCACCTGCAGCCTCTCCAGGGCAACTCAGGATGGACCCTTTATTACAGAGATCCAGTCCTTCTCTGTATCTTAGCCTTGTTCTTCCCAACATGGCTCTTCCTGCCTTATCTTGCACTGTTTTTTTTTTTGTTGTTGTTGTTGAAATTACTCATGAGATTGAAATATTTTTGGACGGTCTTCAATTTTAATATTCTATCTCTTCATTAAGAAAACAAATTGCAGTCTATTTTGTGATTGTCCTGCTCCTGGGCTCTCCTGCTGATGGTGTCTTCTGGAAATAGCCCCTCATCTTGTTCTTATTTGGATCCCCTACTCTCTGTTAGGAATAGATCCATTCGTTGACTGAATAATTGATGGCCACCATGCTTTAGTCTTACATGAGTAGCTGAGGGAATTTCTTAAAAGGATAAGTTTCTAAGAAGTTGCTGGATCCTCATGCCATATCAGTAGAATCAATATTTATCCACAGTCTGTTATATGCTTAGAATTATGTTTGAAACTAATAATTAAAAAATTAAATATGTAATTCTTCTATTGGGAAGCCTCAGATCCACGGGTAGTTAGTTCAGAGCTACAAAGGGGCTATTTGGGCATCCTGTGCTAAAATTAGAATTATAGCTCATGTTTTAGGTAACAGAGAACAATCAGAAGGAACTAGAAGGCTGGCAAACCAACAGGTCGGACAGACTTCCAAGAGGAAATGAGTTCCCTGTGGGATTTGGAAAGATGGACGGATCTTTAAACCATAAAGGAAAATAAGAAGAGCTCTCTAGCCACAGATAAGGCAAGGGCAACAGTATCAGACACCACGGTTCTTGTTGGATCCATAGTGAATTTCACTACAATATAAGTGTGTCAGGGAAGAGGAGGGTTGGGAGCTGAGTTCAAGTTGGGAAAAATTTCAGGTAACCACCCATCTGTAACCGTTATCACACTGAAAGGCCTTTGGGAGAAAATGAGTGGGGAATTATGAGGGTGCTTTGTAATGGGAGAAACTGACCATGGGATGGTTTGAAGCAAGCATTGAGGCCTGGAGACCACCTAGGATACCACAGTAACATCCAAAAAGTCTTTTTTTTTTTTTTTACAGTAGATTAAATTTAATGACAAAATTTGAAGAAGTTATTTATTTATATTTTAGCACAGAATATCATAAGAGAACACTTTTAGGTATTACAATTACTGGTACCAAACCCAAACACTTATTCATTTGAACTAGAGTGGCAAACACTAAGAACTCAATTTCTTTTTGAATACTGAATACATGTTTTCATAAGTGCAGTGCTAGTATCCTAAAAGGAAGAGACATGGGACTAATGAGAATCTTGACAGTCTCGGCTTGGTGCAATGGTTATTCAGTAACTCTTAACTGAGGGCATAAGAAAGGCTAGCCTTAGCCAGGTAGAGAGAAAATGATGAGGAAGGAAAACAAATCTGTGTACTGCCATAATGAAGCTTGAAGTCTGTGAGGCAGCAGAGGTTGAGACAGTTGACAATCCACTATGAGATGTGTCATTACAGGGGAGGTGATTGTATGCTGATATGCAAGAAAGAGTTCGTAGATAGACAGAATGACCAAGGTTTTTACAGACAGAAGACCAAGAAGCTGTGAAGGCCCCACAAGAGGAACCATGTTGAGTATGAAGGATGTAAAACAGGCAAGTTGGCCTTGGTTGATGAGATCATGACAGGTGATGAGGTTAGAGAATCAGTCAGGAGTGAGGGGTAGGTGGACCTTGAATTCCAAACAGGGAAATGTGGATTTTATTCTCAGAACATGGCAAGCAGCCAGTGGGGTTGATTACATGAGAACAGCTTGGGATGCTTTTCATTTCTGAAGCAGCCGGCTGGCCACTGTGCTGGGAAGAGGACAGTGGTTAGGAGGCAGGTGCAGAAGTACAGGTGAGACATCAAGCAGGCAGAGGCACCATGGGAATATGGTTGATGGGGTGGTCCAGATGCAATCACAGCATCTCCAAAGGGGGAAAACACACCTCTTAGAGTTAATTGAGTAGGGAGGAAGGAAGGAGTCATGGATTCTAGGCCTTTGGGCATATGCTGCTGGGTGGAAGGTGACATTAATCAATGAGACAAGACAGCTCAAGGAGAAAACAGGTGTAGGAGAGGTTTAGTCTTTAGCAGGTTGATCATGAGTCATGCAAGGGGAGAATTAGGATCGGCTATAACCTCTGTGGCTCTGGAATGCAGAGCAAGTCCTGGAGTTAAGACTTTCTGGGCATTGGACTTTAGATGGTAATTCAAGATGTGAGTGGGTAAGCTAGTCTAAAAAAAAGTAGAGAATAGAAAATAGATGGTTCTGAAGTGAAGACAGAGGCCCAGCCTTTGAAAATTCAGGAGGTAATATGTGATGGGCTGTGTGGTGAAGAATGTGAAGAGGATGAGGAGAAAGCTGTTGACTGGAATGACCTCCAGATTTGACACGCATGTGATCTAGTAGGTGGCTAGCTGATGATGACTTGTACTCATGAATAACGAAGTGAAGAGCTTTACAGACAGAATGCAGCAATATTACGGTCATCCTGAGTGTCACACTCTTGAGTTTTGGCTTTTTTTTCTTGACCAGTGCTTACGAAGGTCTTCTCTCACTGGGCTTCATGCCATCACATTGAGTTTCTGGGAAGTATATCACTTTCTTTGTAGTTCTAATGACTAGTTCTTGTGGGTGTGATCTCTTATCAGAGGAAGTTGTGTCTGGAGGAAGGATTCCTAATATCACATATCCAAAAAACAACTCCATCGAAGTTCAACTCGGTAAGTAAAGCTCTCGGACCCCTCCGGGTTACCATAGGTAGAGCTCACTGCACCCACTTGTATCAATGGGTACATTAAATGTTCAAAATGTAGATAATCCCAGTACATGTTTAGTTTCCAACTCTGGGTGGGCCTTGGCTCAACAGGAGGTGTATCAAAGTGAAAAGCGAGAGCTTGGGATACTATGGCGTTGACATTCTGGCACTGCGGACTGTACTACTGTGAGTCTCAGTGACTTGTGTGAATTCGTTTATCCAAAGGCAATGAGAGCAGAGACACAGTTACTGAAATGTGAAACTACTGCTCCTAGATAGTCCGGATCAGGAATTCTAGGTTATTTATTCATTATTATTATTTATTATATTATTTATTTAATATTTATTCTGGAAATCCATTCAAGGAGTAAGGGAAATGACTACAGTATATCCATCATTCACACAGTAAAAGACCAAAATTCAATGTCTCAGAATAGGGGCTCAGATTTTTTTTGTGTGTGTAGAGATGTCACCAATAAAATAGAGAGAGCACTTTCTAGAAAAGAAAAAAGCAATTAAATCAAGTCTTCATTAAAAGGAAGCTCCTCAGATACAGTCAATATCACAATCCAGTTAGTAGTTTGTCAGTCCAATAGTATGCTTTTTCAAAAGAGATGCATGAGCCAGGCGGATCTCTGTGAGTTCAAGGCCAGCCTGGGCTACCAAGTAAGTTCCAGGAAAGGCACAAAGCTACACAGAGAAACCCTGTCTCAAAAAAAAAAAAGTGCATGATCTAAAAGTTTAAAAATAACAGCCCTAGCAGGGTATCATTTGCAAAAATGATCATAAAAATCAGGTTGTGTGTTTTAATAATAATAATTTTCAAGACCCCCAACTCTTAAATAACAAATTGAGTCATTTTATTCTAATTAAAACTGCAAAGCCTTTCAAAATACATTTTTTTGGGTTGTTGATAATGGTGATTGAATCTAGGGCTTCACACACACTGGATGAGTAATCTACTGCTGGGTTATATTCTCAAGTCTTTTTGTTTCTTTATTTGGAGACAGGGTCTCACTAACTTGAACTCACTCTCTATTCCAGGCAGGCCTTGAATTTCTAATTTTTCTGCTTAGGCTTCAGTTACTTCTCCAGCAGGCCTAGAAAAATACTATTTTTATGTCACCATGCATCAAATACATAAGGCTATAAGTCTTAGAATTACAAGAATAATACAATAAGGCAGAACAATTGTTTCCATGTAATGGGAAATTTAATATACTGAATTTTTGACAGGTTTATTAGATAAGTAAGATCCCAAAAGATTAAAGCAATGTACTTAACATCACTATCTGTGGGAGATGCTGCCTCAGGAGAGGAGACTATATAGACTCTAGTCACAGTGTGGTGTCTGGGAACCTGCAATTAAAATCAAACAATTAAAATCCTACTCATTAGATCAGTGAGATAGCGCATTTGTTACTTAGCTAGTGTTTTAGGGTTACTATTGCTGTGATGAAACACCATGAACAAAACAACTTGGGAAGGAAAGGGTTTATTTGGCTTACACTTCCATATTACTGTTCATCATTGAAGGAAGTCAGGGCAGGAACTCAAACAGGGCAGGAACCTGGAGGCAGGAGCTAATCCAGACTCAAAAACCAAGTCAGAAAATTTCTGAGGAATGATACTAGAGGTCCACATCTGGCCTTCCCATGCATACACACATATACATACACATCCCCACACACATGTGAACTTACCTGAACGTATATCACCCACACACAAACATACATACACGTACACACAAATGCACATGAGAGAGGCAGGGGAATTGGAGTTTTTAGGAAGGAGGGTAAACATAATTATGTTGAAGGATCTTTGGTTATCTACTTAGCTATTCTAAGAAAATTATTTAAAATGCCACAATCACTTGTACTTTTTCTTTAAAACTATTCTAATACAATAAAGATTTTCAAAGCCAGTTTTACATGTCTGAAACACTAGTATAGTATCTTGACATTAACATGATTTGTTAATGACTCCACCAGGCTGTTTCCTCTGGGATATAAGTACTATAGAAAATTACATGTTGGCAAATATCTGTCCTATTGGGTGCTCTCAGCATCACCCATCTCTGAGGCACCAAGGACACTTTTCCAAGAACATTTGTACAATTATGTAGATATCAAGATAGATGTTAAGGCAAAAGCATTATTAGAGGCCAATAGAGATGTAGTGATCAAATTCCAATTTTGAATCTGTGAATACATAATATGATAACACGACCTTAAAAACTTGTACATTCACAGGAACAGTGTTCAGTAGTCAAGTACTGAACTCTTTATCAGTATTTCAATGAATTTAAAAAAGTCAGATTAATGTGTTTTCTTCTATAGATTTTAACAGTTTTTTGGTTGTATAAGAATCAATGAACTTTAAATTAGGAAGAACTAGATTGGATTACTAATAATTTCAAGATGTTTTAGGAGGCTAACACATTTATACAGTCTATAGCTGGTATAAGGAATGACTACAGAAGAGAAAGATTAAAAATACTCTTACACACCAGTCTTTTGGGTTTTGATAAAGGTGCTACAGAAAAGTAGATAATTTATAATAATGAGAGAGAGAGAAAGAGAGAGAGAGAGAGAGAGAGAGAGAGAGAGAGAGAGAGAGAGAGAGAGAGAGAGAGAGCGCATGTATCCTGGACTGGTCTTGAACTCCTGATCTTCTGGCCTTCATCTCCCCAAGTGCTCGGGTTATAGGTGTGTGCTACCATACTGAGCTGGGAAATTAAAAATGTTTAAATAAATAGTGCTTGCTTATTAGATGTAATATATAATAAAAGGAAATTTGACCTCTCCTTCACAGCATATAAAAATAATTCTGGGTGAGTTGTAGACCTGAATATGATAGTCAAAACGCAGGAAATCATCTTCATGATTCTGAAGTAATAAAGGATATTTTTAAAATTGGGACAAACAAAACCTTAGTTGTAAAGAAAAAATGTATGGGTAAGATGCTGTTAAAGATAAATTTCTGTTTATTAAAAGACTATTAAAGGTATAAAAATTTTGGAGCAGAAGAAAATGCTTGTAATAGGTGAACATAGACTCTCCACATTTATAAGGAAAATAGGACCTGGGAAAGGAGGGAAAATGGACAATGTTCAATCAATACCATCCATGTGACCAATAAAATCTAAGGTGGCTGTTTGCTCATGTGCAGTGTAGAGAAATACAAATTAAATTCGGAGCATGGACATCTATAATAAAATGGTCTGACCATTACCACTATTGAGTATATGAAGCAACAAGAAGCTTACACAGAGCTGGTGTTGGAGCCCATCTAGGTTTCCTGGTGGCTTTACCCAGCAGGACTGCATAAGAGGATGATTGGACCACAGGCCTGGGTACCAGGTGTTTGGAAGGGTCTACACTTGGCTGTATCTAGCAAGGGGGAGGTCTTTTGCCCCTCCCCTTGGCATTGTTATAAAAAGCCCTTTGTAATAAAGTTCTGGGCTGGTGGATAAGGATCTAGGCCCACCCGAGGCTATCCTGCATTTCTATCTGTTTCTCTCCCCTCTATTTCGATCTAAGTCTCTTATTCTTCATTCCTCAAGAGCCCCTTGGGTAAATAAATGTGGGAGCTGGTCTACCACAAGCTGATAGGGGTGCAGCTTGAACCAATCCTCTGGGAAACAGTCCACCACAATCTTGTGAAGTTGAGTATTGTATACATCCAATACTAATACTAGAGAAGTTATGTGTTCCTATCATGTATATGGATTATATGCATGTATATGTACACACACACACACACACACACACACACACACACACACACACACATGAAATGGGTTCATGCATGCCTCAGGAAACATACACATGAGAGTTCCTAAAAGACTTGCCAAGCAAATATCAGAAACACATACAACACAAATGAGTATGTAGTGATTTTAGGAGAAATAAATAGGCAGAGTATATTGCCCTGTAAAACACATGCACCAGCCCCCAAAGTAAATGTTAAGCAACAGAAGCCAGAATCTGGTGATAAATATGCAATCAGTGCAATATAAATGAAGGAAAGGGAATGTGGAAAACTCTCGGTTCTGGAACTACACTGTTTTCTCCATGGAGGGAAGATGATGTGGATATTTACTTTCTTTTAACCCACTGATGTTTAGCTGTACTCCATGGTTTTTTATTGTATGTGTTACACATCACAATAAAATGTACAATACCACATGACTGAAGAACTCCTCTTGAAAGGTGAAGTAGGCCTTATTAGACTGAAGGGTAAGATACATTGAAAATACAGACTTACTAAATATGATTTGGGATGTTTGGATATAGGATAAGGGAACGAGGAGAATGGGTACAGGGGCTGCATCTGTTAAAGTAGGGCATCACTGGATTAGAGACTAGGAAATAGAGCTCATGTCTCACATCTCTCTACAATACATGTGTCACCTAGAGCAAGCCACTCAATCTGTCTGAACTTAAGTTTTTCATCTGTCACAAGAGGAGTACCTTCCACTTTTCTTTACTGAATTATTTCAAAGATGCACAGTCTTGGGAGTGGCGGCTGAGTAGGAAACACTATGTAGGCTCTAAAGTACTTTGCTAACATCAGTAGGGGTAGATGAAGTAGTACTTATGTTTCCTGTTGTGGGAGACTCTCCTCAGAGGTGTCACTGTCGGGGAGTGTGTGCAGATCTCTTCACAGTCCAGCCCGGAAGGCTTCTCCTTCATCCTAACTTTTATGCAGAGAGAGGATCAGGCACTTTTATGTCAACCTGGGGGATGTTTCTGGTAATTAAATATTCCAGGCCCCAAAGCAAGGGGTATTTGTTCATTGCATTATCAACCAGGTTGACAGCTCCAGAATCTGTAGCCCTCTCACTCAGTGTTTGTGGATTTGATTGCTCCAGGCTCCAGCCTTGTTGTGGACTGCAACATAACAGACACGAAGGAGAACACAAACCTGCGCTGCTGGAGAGTCAACGACACCCTGGTGGATGACTACTACAGTGACTCCAAACGCATCCGGGAAGGATTTGAGTAGGTGCTGATTTGGGGGCTTCTCTGAAAGCGAGCAAGAGTTCCTCCCTCCACCTCAATATGCTGTGACCACTGCTTTTGATGGACAGTGCCACCGACCCTTTTATTTCTGCTCTTGGCTTTGTCTTTTAATGATCATTATGGGCTGCATGTAGACAGGCATCTAGCTCTGACAATGCAACGCTAGATGCTTAAGTTTTCAGCTGAATCAGTGTCAGCAGAACATGAGCTGTACCTTAGAGAAACATTGTCCAGGTATGCCAGCTGCCGTTCAAATCCAGCCTATCCCATTCAGTTACATTAGGAGCTGCCGTCCTCCACTGTGGAGTTAGCACAGTGAGGATCAGTGCAGGATTTCTTGTGCGAGACTGCACAGGCAGTGGTGTTCAAACTCAGCTTATAGTGCTATGATTTGCGATGTAAATGAAATCAGGACTAATGGTCGTGGGAAGCATTGCTGTGTGGACACATTAGGGTATAATCGGGTGTGTGTTTTGGGTGGGGGAGAAGATGCCCATTAGCGCTGCAGTTGAGACTGTAGTCAGCAGAGTCACTTTTTTTTAATGACTGTCTAGATGAAAACGAAAATTTACAACTATAGAATTTCTATATATTGAGTCACTCCAGCAAGCATCTTAGAGTAAAATATGGCCCAGAGAGTTCTCTAGGAAAAACAAAACAGAACAACCCCCAAATTGTTTCTAGAAGATAAGCTACACCTTATGTTGGGGAAACCTGGCTCACATGTTAATGGCTGACTCTTTCTTTCCAGGACCAATGTTTCTTTGAAGGATCACATTTCATACACAGTGAACATCACATTCTTAGAAGTGAAAATGGAGGACTATGGCCTTCCTTTCGTGTGCCATGCTGGAGTGTCCACAGCCTACATCATGCTGAAGCTCCCAGGTAACGTCAGCACATCACAGGCTACCCAGAACACTGAAAATGATGGCCAGGGAAGGCTTACTAAAGAGAAGTGATGGCATACATTCAGTAGGCGGCTTCAGGAGGCACTAAATAGAGGACTTAGGGGTACCACTTACTGGAAGATGGGGCCGTGTCTGATGGCTGTCTTGGGATAAAGCTGCGATTCTACTAGGGTATTTTTTGGCTGGGCCATCTTCATAGACAGTGAGATTTTATGCAGCAAAATTCCAGAAATCGGAGTTTTCCTTTTTTAACCCAATTGCTCAATGTTTATAATCTTTAATTTGTGACTTTCAAGTTTCATTTTATCATAAATAATTTGTTAGACAAATAAAATGTTTATATTTAATTTTTTTAACCTTGCAACTTTGTGACATTATCTATGAATCTGGTGTCTGAACAGGAGAACTTTCAACTACAAAGGCCTCTTTGTTTTTTCTTGATCATTTTCAATGACTAAAGATCTCTTTTAAATGTTTTCTTTCACCTTTGTTGATCACATGCAGCCCCTCGTGACCCTCTCTTATCTGTCTCTTGCTCCTGCTGGCTCTCTGGTTCTTGACTGGTCTGCCTCAGGCTTCCCTGTCATCTTGGCGACTATTGGAGAGGGTAAAGCCAGACAGCAGAGTGTAGGGGAGAAGCTGACCTTGAGAATAAACTTGAAACTCAGAACATGCTGGGGGGAGTATACAGGAGACCTTGTGAAATGCCATGTGTGTGTGTGTGTGTGTGTGTGTGTGTGTGTGTGTGTGTGTGTGTGTGTGTGTAGCTATAGGCATAAGGGAGGGCTTGAATTCATTAGAATATGTTGATAATCAATTAATCACAAGCCGGGTGATGGTGGCACATGCCTTCAATCCCAGCACTTGAGAGGCAGATGCAGGTAGATCTCTGAGTTCCAGGTGAGCCTGGTCTATAGAGTGAGTTCCAGGACATTCAGCAATACTCAGAGAAGCCCTGTCTCTGTGAACAAATGAACAAAATATCAATTAATCACATGCATCAAGGTAAAGCTCAATGGACTAGTTTCTATAGAACTTGGCCAATGTGGCTTTGTTACTATCAAATTCTTATCTTGGGGAATGTCCATCACTTCCCTTAGAGTACCTACAAGCAGGAACACGTCTAAGGCAATATGCAGTTCTGACTGTGTACATGCTTTCTCCCTCACTTTCATGTCCTGGGGCTAGGCTCTCTCCGTCCCTAGTTATGTCAACTGTGAGTGGACATGCAGCACCTGCTTCCTTGCCTTGGTTTCTTGGGGACCCTCATGGCTGAGTTGGATGGGAGGAACATTGGGCTCCTCTGTGTCCACCAGCTGCTTGTCCTTCAGGGGCAGTTCAAGGAGTGTCAGTTTTGATCACTTTCCTGCCAGTGGATCTTCTGTACCTGTTGTTCTCTCTGGAGGTTCTTGAGGCCCTATCAGTGCCCCTTTTAGTTCTGCATCCTCAGCTCAGGTGACCTTATGCTCTCCATGGCTTCAACCATCACCCTAAGGCAGAGGCAAACACATTCCACATATGCAAGTGTGTTCTCTCTTCCTTCATGGCAGCCTTGCCTTCCTCCTGTGTACAGATTATAATGGTAAAAATAATTACAAATATATTTTATCTCTTAAACCTTGTTTTCTTACCTTTTCAAAATACATCCCCATATTTTCCATATACGTTAGACTCCAAGTCGGATGCCATCTTGATCCTCTCGCTTCCTTATCTATGGCAATGGCTGACTAACTTGCTAACTCTTGCAGTCTTCCTCGGGCCTGCCTGCTACTTCTGTCCCACCTGCCCACTCTACTAGCTAGCTAGATGGTGGGGATGCTTTGCACCTAAGGACTTAACCATTGACGTTTCTATGTTTAAGTCCTGGTTTTAGCATTGGGCAGCTGCTGACCACCTAGTATCTGAGTTTGCTTGCCTGTAAGATGAGAATTATGATATTACCTTCCACACTATTGCGGGGGGTGGGGTGGGGACGGGGAAGGTTTTGAGAACAAATTGAAATTTTCTTTTTTATTGTCAAATATAATATACACAGAAAATGTGCATACCACAAAACAATTATACTGCAAATTAAATGCAAGTGAAGCTACCATATCTGCATTAGGGACAACAGATAAACAGTGTGAGATGGAAAGGTTCCTATGCCCTTCCTGGCCCAAATATCTCTTTCTTACTTTGACCCATACACCTCTTACTTTTAGGAAAGTCATTTCTTTGTGTTGTGATATCTGTTGAGCTTCTTAAAAATAGTTTATTTTTGTCTGATTAGGGTCTTTATATTAAGAGTATTAGGTGATTTTATTTCTTCTGTGACATGATTCTTTTCTCAGGTACCTGGGATATGTTGGTTCATTGATAATGCAGGAAGCAGCTGGTTTTTTCATCTGAATTCTAGAAACCTATTCCACTCAACAGTCAGGTCATCCTTCATCAATTACATGATAAATATGTAGTTATTTGGACTGTTTCCAGATTGGGACAGTTAATAAGTAACGACACTATGGAAGTTCCTGTGTGTATGCCCTGGTCCCAATGTGGAAGCATTCCTTATGATATCTTTTTTTAATTAAGAGATTTTCTAGTCATTTTACATACCAATCACAGATTCCCCTGTCCTCCCTCCTCCCACTCCCCAGAATCCTCCCCCAACCCACCCCCCTTTCCTGCCTCCTCCAAGGCAAGTTCTCCCATGGGGAGTCAGCAGAGCCTGGTACATTCAGTTGAGGCAGGACCAAGCCCCTCCTTCCTGCACCAAGGCTGTGCAAAGTGTCTCACCATAGGCACTAGGTTCCAAAATTATGGTATATTTTTGAGGGTAGAATTGCTAAACGAACCTCTGCCATCAGCTTTACTATATAATGCCACATTATTCCACATGGTGACTGTTCCAGGTCATACTCACTCCCCACAAAGTAGTGTAGGAGAGAACCAGATGAGATAATTTTGCAAAGCAAACATGGAGACCGACATTCAGTGAGGTCTAAGACATTGGGTTACTGCCATTGGTACTATTATGGTTTAGGCCATTATTCTGAGCTATTTGCATGATTGTATCAGTTTTCCAAATGATGTCCTTGCCTGGAGAACTTTCTCTGGTCTTGTCTAAGTTATTTCTCCAAGAATGGCTGAAGTTCCACCACTGCTCCTTCCCCCGACATAGAAGAGATCCTCTTGGCTTGGCATTCTTGGCCTTCGTGATCCACCTCTTCCCATTCACTTCTCATCCATATCCTTTGTCTTGCCTGCAGAGCACAGTCAGACCAGAGCAAAGAAGCCCCTTCCAAAGTCCCCCTATTTTGATGAAGGAGCTGATTTTAATAATCCAGTGAGAATATGTTTTCTCAGCCAAGAAACAGAGAAGAACTTGAAGACACTCCAGTGGCTTCCAGAAGAAAAAGAACCTGGCTTAGTTAGGCCAGGGAGTGTGACCCTAGAGAAAAGAGAAAAGCACACTCTACAACATACCTTAGGGAATGTGGGACACCTAACATGGTTCCAATTTCAGTCTAACTTAATGTGTAAGTTTGACTGCATTGTTTAGTTACCTAGCCCCACTATGGCCAATACAGATTTTGTTCATCCTGACTATCTGACCACACTATGCTTGGAAGGATTTTGAGGCCAAGTCCAGGCTCAGCGGGGCTAATGTTGTTATCAGCTAACAAGTTAACACCTGTCAGTCATGTGAGAGCAGGAGGGATTATTTGTTTGGTTAGTTTGGACCACTACTTAGGAAATTCTTGCTAAACATCCCTTGGTTTCTCCAAGCGCTCACTCCCCAGCCCACACATAGCGGCTTTTTTGGTCGGTCGTGTATACCTTGTTCTGTTTGCCTTGAGTTCTGAGGAACCCCACCCTCCTAAATCTAAACTCTTTGGTTTATTTGGTGGCAGCTTCTTCATTTGACTTCCTCATTTTTTTTTTTTTCTGAAGATACTTCCAGATTTCTTACTTGGATCATCTGAGGCAAGATCACTAGAAAGTTGTCATTCTGTGAAAGTCTTTTTTCTTTCTTTCTGTGTTTTTTTTTTTTTTCGAGACAGGGTTTCTCTTGTGTAGCTTTGCGCCTTTCCTGGGACTCACTTGGTAGCCCAGGCTGGCCTCGAACTCACAGAGATCCGCCTGGCTCTGTCTCCCGAGTGCTGGGATTAAAGGCGTGCGCCACCACCGCCCGGCCTGTGTTTTTTTTTAATCATCATTTATCCTCCACTCTCATCTCATCAGAAGGCTGCTGATGGCAGTTCCGTGAACTCAAATAACAAATCATCCTTTTTTTTTTTTTAGATTTTATTTTACTTGTATGTTTGTTTTGCTTGCATGTATAAATGTGAACCACATATATAACCCCAGTGCCCATGGGAGTCAGAAGAGGGCATCAAATCTCCTGGAACTGGAGTTACAGGGAGTTATGAGCTGGGAATTGAACCCAGGTCGTTTGAAAGAGCAGCCAGTACCCTTAACCATTGAGCCATCTTTCCAGCCTAGACAGATCCCTTCCTTAATAAGGAAGTTTTACATTTATTTCTACTTCAGAGTACCTACTCATTAGAGCTTCTTCACTAATAAGGCAATTCCAACGCCATCATCTTGGAACACATTTGCAGAGCAGAGCATGCCAACACTACTCAGTGCAAGGAACGGTGGACTGGAGAGTTTCCGGCCACACTTTGGTTGCTAAGGATTCTTTGAATCTCATAAGTCCCATGGACTTAGTCATGGGATAGTCATATCATGCTTTGCAATTCCAAGAGCTCTGTCATAGACTTTGACTCTCCCAGACTAGATCCTCCCAAAGGGAGATATGGTGTTACTCACACAACTGTGATAAGAGCTGGCCGAGATGATGGATGGGAGGGGAGACTCCATCTCATAGTAGGAAGGTGGATGACAACGTTCTAAAGACAGGCTAGGATCAGATTGGGTAACAGCCTGGGGAGCCGTCTCGACTAGCTGCACCAGGACTTACTCAGTGGACTGATTTGGGGTGAGGCGAGCACCTAGTGTTTTCTGTCGTTGTACGTAGTTGTGCTGTTATATCTAAAGACATGTGAAAATATGCAGGAAGTCTTAAGCCTTGCGATGTTTACTGTGTGTGTGGCCTGGGGAGGATTTGATAAGCTCCTTCATGAAGATTTTATAAACTGAAAGTGTTTCTTCTGGGAGACCCAAACATAGGTGCCTCCTCCTCATCTCCTCCCCTACCCTGCCCTAGATCCACCAACCCCCTTCTAGGGTGTGTGGACAATCTGAATGAGCTAATAAAGGAAGTGGTTGGTGAGATGGGTTCCTTATCCTCTTCCCTCATTCCAAGGCACCCCTCCTCTGGCAGCACCCATTTGGGTTGTGGCAAGGTAGGGTGTTGCATGGTTCCTCTTCTTGGAGTTTCGGAACCGTTCTGGAAGCAACCCTGACTTCCCTTCTGGAGTAACTGATTCTTCCCCCCAGCTGTCTGCCCACTTCCCTTCTATTAGAAACGCTCTGCAGCATGCTCACACAGCAGAGCAGGCAATGGGTACCATGTCAGGAACTCTCAGACAGACACCAGCCCTGACTTCAGGGGCCCTGGGAAGGGCTGCATGGGGCCTGTGTCACCCCTGGTCTTATGGAGCCAGCACAGCTGGTTTCTGGGCAGAGGGCCAATGGCTTTTTACCATTTTTACCAGGAGTCCCTCGGCTCGACTCTGAGGGGCTGGAGAAGCAGTGCAGTAGGAGTGTAATCCAGAATCCCCAGAGGGAACCCTTGGGGGACATTAAAGATATGGCCAGACTGTACCCCACGAAGGCACCTGGACCCACATGCTCTGAAACAGTCCCCATGCAAATGGAGTCCTGGTGCTCCTGCATCTGCACCTAGGGCTTCCTGGGTTTTTGAAGAACTCATTTGATCCCCAACTCCACAGTCCAAACTGAACCTATCCAACTCCCATACTCACCAGGAAACTTTGAGACATGGTCAATCAGTGTCCTCACGCTGCCCCCCCCCCCCCGCCCCCGCCCCGGCATGCGTAGAGGGTAAAACCAACCTTCTAACACTCACTTTTCCTTTCATCTGCAGTTCCAGATTTCCGGGCTTACCTCATAGGAGGGCTTGTGGCTTTCCTACTTTTGGTCATGTCTGTCCTGTACATCTACAACAGTTTTAAGATTGACATTGTGCTTTGGTACAGAAGCACCTTCCACACTGTCCAGGCTCCAGATGGTAAGTTGTAGACAAATTTCTAAACAGTCTTATTAAATAAGAAACACAGAGCTAAATACAGAGACATTTCAGCATAATTAAAAATATCACCACAGTAAGTATGTGTGGTCTTTGAAAAAAAATGCCTCCAAATGGCTGCCCACTCACCTGTGGAAGCTCTTTCTTTCTTTCTTTCTTTCTTTCTTTCTTTCTTTCTTTCTTTCTTTCTTTCTTCCTTCCTTCCTTCCTTCCTTCCTTTCTTTCTTTCTTTCTTTCTTTCTTCCCTTCCCTTTCTTCCTTCCTTCCTTCTTTCCTTCCTTTCTCTATTTATTTTTTTGTTTTGTTTTTTGAGACAGGGTTTCTCTGTGTAGTTTTGGTGCCTGTCCTGGATCTCACTCTGTAGCCCAGGCTGGCCTCGAACTCACAGAGATCCGCCTGGCTCTGCCTCCCGAGTGCTGGGATTAAAGGTGTGCACCACTGCCGCCCAGTCGTGGAAGCTCTTTAAATGCTTTTCTCATATGTTGTTACAAGCGAGTCTTTCCTCTGGCTAGAAAATTTGGTGTGCAGAATCTCAGCAGAACTTCATGTGCTTCAGAGGAATGGTCTGTGCCTGGTTATTAGCCTCCTTTGCCAAATAAGCTAGAAGGCGGGTAGTGCCCAGGAAACAGCCACTAGGCGGCAGCAGTAGGTGGCCTTGGGCTGTCCTGGTTCTTGATGCGCAGGTGTGAGAAAGGGTCCCATTTTTCTGGGCCTGCGAAGTAAGGAGATATCTGCAGGAACAAAGTTTGTCTGACATGATGTGCATTGCACCCCCAAAGCTCAGCAGGATAAACAGTAAGAGAGGGGGCGATCTCCTCTCTCTAAACCCTGTGCTTGGTACCTGAAGTAATTTACATCTCTGTCGTGAGACTAGAAAGATATTTCCTTCTTTCTTTCAGCTACAGAAGGAGGGTCGTAGAGAGGGAGAGGAAGGAAGGGAGGTAAGGAAGGGAAGGAGGAAAAGAATAAAGGGGAAGGAAAGACCCAGTCTCTAGTCTTGCTGAAGGAGTCACCATGCTGAGGTTGAAGAAGGCCAAGTTAAAAACTGTCTTTCCTTGTTCGGCTCTGCGCCCTTAGTGTCTCTGTCTGGCCACCATTTTTTCTTCCTTCCTTCCTTCCTTCCTTCCTTCCTTCCTTCCTTCCTTTCTTTCTTTTTTTTTTTTTTTTTTTTTTTTGGCACAGAAGTGTCTCCATGTGTTCCAGAGTTGGCATTTCTCTCCATTCTGGTTGTAAGATGATGCAATTAAAATTTGTTAGTCTCAAAATGAATGTGATCTAGTAAGAGCTTGAAAAAGAACAAACTAATCTGCTCTGATGCCCCCCATTTGCCTATACAAATGAATAAAAAAGCAAAAGACATCTACACAACCGTCGTGCATGGAGACGAATAAATGCATACCTTCCTAGGCTAGACATTTTTCTTGAACAGGCGCAAGAGAGTGGGGGACCTCAGAGTCTAAACACATTCACAAGTGGAGAATCCACATACAAAAAGGCCATTTATTCTAAGCAGCTATTTGTGCGTAAAAGCCACCACACAAATTATTGTCTACATGTTTGATAAAACACAGCTGCTGTAATTCAGATTGTCTTTAACTCAATGTCAGAATTCAAAATTGGTAACCCAGAGGCTGGGGTGTAGCCCAGTGGTGATGATAAGATGCGGCCATGGCCATTGCCTGGCCAGCCCAATACCACTTGAGGTGCTTGAAGCGCTATAGATCTCCAGGGAAGGCATGGTTAGGACAGAAGGCCTCTTGACTCCATCCCCTGTGACTGTCCCTTTGGCTGTCTCTGTGAGGAGAGGGCTCAGCCCCACACCACTTGTTTCTTCTGACCCAGATAGGCGTGGCTTGCCTTCTTTCTGGCTTGACTCAGAGAGCTTGACATTATTTCATGTAGTCGTTCTGGAAGCCCCGGCCCCTCTGGCCCCTAGGTCTTTGTGCATCTGACTCACCGTAACTCCCAGGAGTGTGACTACAGCCTTGACTTACGGTGTACAGATAGCATGGCGAAGCTGCCTGCTAGAGACACTGAGTTTGATAGAAAGAGACAGAGGAAGAATGACTCACCCCTGCAGAGCAGGGGAACCCAAGAGATGACACATCAGGATCTCACCTCCCCGAGATCAGCACAGCCCAGACTCTGCACAGCCAGGGGGTGGTGGCTTTGGATATTGGAGCTGACAGCCAGCCAGGGGGGCCTCTTGTTTTTCTTTGTTGTTATTTTTTAAATTTTGAAGTGTGTGCTTCAATTTTCCCATATCTCCTTCTATTTAAACCCCCCTGTATTAGAACTTTGAATAAGGGCTCTAAAGTGAGCAAGTGATGAGCCTCCAAGGTTGATCCTAAATCCTGCTTGGATTCTCTTGAGAGAATGTTCTGGAACATATACAGTATAGTAAACATGGATGTAGAGGAGAAATTGTCCTTCTTGGCAAAGTTTACTGTAACCTGGTTAGTCAGGCTTTGCCACGAATAGGTAAAGGTAATTGACCTACGAGTTACAATATGACAGTCACCCACAAACCTGGTAGAAGTCAGGGAGTTCTGCATTTCTATGCGGTCATGGGTGCTTTCAGAACTGGCCTGTTAGGTGTGCTGGTATTTGTAAGACTAGAAAGGTCAGTCAGTGACAGGTCATTTGAGAACTATGTGTATGCCTGCTTTTATTCCATCCAGACCTGCAGGCAGTGTGCACAGGGGATAGGGGCATGAGAACTAACCCAGCAGGTGTACAGGGAAATAAAGGGCAGAGAAGTAAACTAAGCAACGTGCAGGGGCTGGAGGTTTAGCTCAGTGGTAGAGCGCTTGTCTAGCAAGCACAAGGCCCTGGGTTCAATCCTCAGCTCTGGGAAAAAAAAATGAATAAGCAACCTGCAGAGCTGAGGGGAGCTCTTGGTCTCTGAAGGTAAATTTGCTTTCCTGCCTAACACTGAGTTCAGTTGATTCTGGCTTTTCCCACAAGTGTTTCTGTAGTTTGTGAAATAACATAGCTCATTCTGGGGCTCATTTCCAAAGACAGTGCCTGCAGAGAGTTCCCATTTACAGGAGCTAGTACTCTGTAAGGGATCTGGCTTTCAGTGTTCCCAAAGTAAACGTGATCGCGTGTTTTACATGGCTTTCCTTCTAGTGCTTTCTATGCATGCTGGGGGTAGACACAGCAGTCCTCAGGCTACTCTGTAAAGGCCCTTACATAGAGTATCTTTTAAAATTCAAGTTTCATCTATCAACTCCGCTTGATTTTGCTACTGCTCTGAGTTTGTTGGGCATAAAGTTTAGCACGTCAAATTGAGAGAGAGAGAGAGATGAGAACTGAAGAAACTTTAGGTGATTTTCCATAACTATCAACCTGTAAAGATGATCTTGTTTGGGTTTTACAAATAGCAATAGAGGTGTGTACAAGCTGTTTTTAGTTGAAGGAATGGTTAAATAGCCTCAGAAAATAGAAGAGCTTGGCCAGGACATAAATACATTGCCACCTCCACTTTTGAGAGAGGTGGATATTGGGAACAGCAGCTAGAACAGCGGAATCTCCTCAGATCAGCCACCAGAAATTTTAGTAATTCTTCAAATCATCTGCTGCTCTCCATCACTGTTTCCTCCTGTGCTATTTTTTCCTCCTGCTATTCCTGTAACTATGGTTGGGAAACAAGTCACCTTGGAACTTCACTGTGCACAAGGCCATCCATTATGCTTGTGTGTGTTGTAGGCCTTGCGGATGATCACAATGGGGTGTCTGAGGCCTCAGCTGGAGGACTAGCAGTCACCTTTTCCTCAGTGCCTTCCACCAGGGCATCTTTTGTCAGTGTCTCTTAGTGGCGAAGGTGGGCTTCCTTGAAGTCTGATGTTGGATTTCTGGAGATAGGCTGAGGAAGCCTTGTTTTCGATCTGAGGTTTCTTTCTTTTTTTTTTTTTTTTTTTTTTTTTTTTTTTGTGTGTGTGTGTGTGTGTGTGTGTGTGGTCTATCACACACAGCTTTGAAAAACTGCCCAATTCTAAAGGAGTAGAGTTACACATCACTTCTTTGTGGGGAGATGGCATATTTCTGAAAAAACATGATCAACCAGGAGTGTTTCTCTTCTTGGAGAATATACCTCTGATGGAGCTGGGAGGTCAAGGCAAGAAGAAATCTGCCCTGGGTTTTCTGATTCAAAGTCTTGTTTGGCTACATAAGGGGAAATGGACAGCTTGGGCTTAGAAAATTCTGTATACCTTTGAGAAATCACGCAGCCCTGTTGATCTCAGCTTCCTTCTCAGAATCGTAGGATTCAAGGGTATCTGTCATAGTTAGCCAGCAAGTGCCTGGTGTTGCTGTCTGATCCTGTCCTTCAAACATCAGGGAACTCAGGGTTGGAGAGATGGCTCAGTGATTAACAGCAGTGACTGCTCCTCCAAAAGGTCCTGGTTTGATTCGGGGAACCCACGCTGCAGGGGACAATGGTCTATTATTTTCAATTCCAGGGGTTTGATGCCCTCTTCTGGCCTCCTTGGGCACTGCATACACAAACACAAACTGAAAGCCCCACACATATGAAATAAAATAATAATTTTTAAAAATCGGAGGCTGTAACAAAAGGGCAGGTGTGGATTACAAACGGGTCTTTGAAAGTGGTGAAAACCCAATGCATGTGGAGAGCAAGTCCCTAAATCATACCTTTGCTCCAGATCTTGGTCTGAGGGTCGGTGATGCCGTTAGCCCAGTGGTCAAGCATACTTACCACCCTGGGGTTGGTCTCCAGCATGGAAAGAAAACAAACTTAGAAAAGAAAGGACATGAAATTTGGGGGCCTGCTTTGTTTGTGTTTTCAAAACACATGAGACTTTGCACCACCAGTTAGTCCCCTCTCCATCTGTTCCGAGAACAATGCGCTGGAGACCAAGGAGAACTTGTGTCCCCAGATGCCTCGTTTCAAAGGAGAACTGGGATTCTGTCAAAAGAGAAAACATCTGGCAAGTGTGGTTCCCTCTGTTTGCTGTTTAAGTAAAGCCAGTGGAGGGAGAGTGAGAAACTATGAGAAGAGATGCCAGTGGATGTGCCGAGGCTGGGGAGTGATACATTTGGGGACCAACCTGGGAATTGCATTTTCCAAGGAGGATGCTCCCTTCGGTACATGGAGCACCAAGCAGCCAACAGCTCCCAAGGGATGCAAGTCTAAACTTCTAAATCCTTACATGGGAAGGTTCAATTCCTTCTTAAACAGTCAAGAAATAAGAACTTGTGAGATCTCTGTTTCTCTCTTTATTCTTTTCTTTCACCCTCAAACAAACAAACCAACAAAACCACAACAACAACAACAACAACAAAAAACCCAACCCCCTAAAACTTGAACTTTGGCAAGTCATATTTAACATTAAATTTTATACAGAATAAGTTATCTATTTCCTGCGGTTCTATCTGGTGACCTTGAAGATGTCACAGGAGCTTTAGCTGTGTCAGATTTGATTGTCTCCAAACACACATCAGTCCTCTAGTACATGCTTATATCCCCAAGCTGAATCAGCTTGTGACCTAGACCTTCCCCGCCCCCTACCTTGACTATGGGTCTCATAGTCAAGTTCTCTTGAGATGTTCGGTTAGTGCTGATGGAGGTTTCCTCTTTACAAGGTCCCCCTTAGCTTTACAGCGGCTTCCTTGAATGACAGTGGGCAGGGAGGCAGACACACCTGTGCTGGCTTCTCACTAATCTACACGTAGGTCCTCACCTGCGGCCCCCCACCCCCGTCCCCTGCCCCCAGCTCTCCCTGCGGTTTCACACCCAGGAGCTGTTACATAGCCTCTATAGATATTGTCTATCAAGAATGCCAGTCACTGAGATTTTTTTTTCTTTTTTGTGTTCCTTTGGCTGTTGACATCGTAAATGTCACATACCATTTTATTTTGTGTATGTGAGTGGTGTGCACAGTTAAATGGTCTGCATTGTTCATATTTGCCCTGGTGAGCACAGTGATGGGTCTTATAGTTGACCAAGAAATACTTGTCCACAATGAACATATTGACCCCATGTGCTACAGGATTGCATGTGTTGGATTTTTCAGTGATACATGACAGATTTGGAGTCCACTGAGGCTTGTTCGGTCTATGGTGAATTTTCTGGTGTGCTCGATTAGGAGGGACTCAACCCATTTTGCTTGACATGGTTAGTCCAGGTCTCCATTGCCCACATATGCAGTTAAATGAGTCCCAGGCTCCGAAGTCTCATTTTCAGCCCAACCACAGGCAGTGGGAGACTTAGGAGTCAATTAGGAATGGTAGAAATGGTACCACCTGTTTGGTCTAGATTTTATTCCCCTGTAGTGAGGATGAGACATGTCTCTCATGGGTCAGCTGTGAGAATGCAATATGGTAGCATGGAATGCCGGTGGGACATATGGAGGTTATTGAACCAGGATGAAGTGTATCACAGCAGTGACCCAAGGTTCACTTTATTTACTTGAGGGATCTGATAGAGTCATTTTGTGATCTCGTCTCTTTTCTCTTTCAGATGAGAAACTGTATGATGCCTATGTCTTATACCCCAAGTGCCCAAGAAAAAGTCAGGGCCATGATGTGGAAACATTGGTGTTGAAGATCCTGCCTGAGGTGCTGGAGAAGCAGTGTGGATATAAGTTATTTATATTTGGCAGGGATGAATTCCCTGGTCAAGGTATGTTTTAACTGAGGCATTGGATAACAAATGAAAAAAAAAAAATAAGAGGGCCATGCCTGTGGTCCCAGCACAGGGGAGGCTGAGCCAGGATAAATGGGAATACAGGGCCAGTTGGGGCTGTACGTAGAGACCCTATCTCAAACAAAACCAAAAAAGGAAATGTCCCCTCTCCCTTCCTCTCCAATCCTCTCCTCTCCCTACCTCTCTTTTGTTACAAATGTCCCCAGACACATGGGACTTTCAAAAGTCTATGCACAGCGCCTCCTAGTCCCACTACCTCTTATATTCAGAAGTTATTCCTTTGCTACATTAGGCTTATTGCTACAACACAGTGTTAGGGAATCCTGGTTTCAGTAATGCGAGTCTCTTCAGCATGGGGATACAGTTAACTCAGTCATGGGAATAAGCAGCAGTCTTGGTCAAAACTGAAAAAGCTGGAAATAGTCCAGTGGTCATTCCCTTTACTGTCACTGAGAATAACTGTGGTCTAGTTTCTCATTAGTTCAAATATGGAAATACCATGATGTTTATAGTTGATTTTTGTACCATAATTTTTCTTTTGGGCCACCAACCAGTTCCCAAATCATGACACAAAGACTTAATATTAGTTATGAATGTTCGGCTTCATCTTATGCTTGTCCCACTAGCTCTTATAATTTAACCTGTTTCTCTTCATCTACATTTTGCCTCAGGGTTTTTTATCTTTCTTTCTTTCCTTCTGTATGTCTTACTTTCCTGTTCTCTCCATGTCTGACTGGTGGCTGCCTGGCTTCTACCCTGGGCAAGTCCTTCTCTTCCTTCCTCCTCTTCTCCTTCTCTTCTCTCTCCTTGTATTTATCCTCTCTGTCCTCCAGCCCTGGCTATTCCTCTTCTGCCTAGCTATTGGCCATTCAGCTTTTTATTAGACCAATCAGGTGCTGTAGTCAGGCAAGGTGAAACAGTAACACATCTTTAGATAATTAAACAAATGTAACACATCTTTACATTGTTAACAAAGGCAGCAGAAACAAATGTAACACACCTTTACACAGTTAAAGTAATATTCCCCAGCATAAACAATGTAACACATCTTTACCTAGTTAAAATAACACCCATAGCAGATTTTATAAACCATAATTTATAGCATCTCTTCCCTTGTATAAGATACTTGTCTGTGGCTATGATAAAAATACCCTGCCAAGGGTGAGTTAGGGGGTAAAAGGGTTTACAGTCCATCACAGTGAGGAAGGCATGGCAGTGGGAGTGAGACACCAGTCTGGCAGTCAAGAAGCCGACTGATCATATTTCATACTTGCACAGAAAACAGAGAGAAAAAAATCAAGAAGTAGGACCAGGCTATAAAACCTCAAAGCCCACCCCCAGTGACTTCCTCCATTAAGGGTCCACATCCTGAAGTTTCCATTATCATCCCAAACAGCGCCACCATCTGGGCACCAGTGTTCAAACAGAAGAGCCCAGCGGGGGACATTTCATATTCAAACTATATATACAGCATCCTCTGTTTAAATAAGATGGGATAATTTTTTACTTCTGTTTACTAGGCATGTGGCTTAGGGCAGTTCATGAACACCAGGGTTTGTGTGGATGAAATAGGGATGAGAATGTTTTCCTGGCGTATCTGAGAGACTGGCCTTGGTAAATGCCCTCACAGGGCTCATCCTACAGAAAATCCTCCCCTTGTCCTCTTTGCTGTCTGTCTTGGTAGGCCACACAGTAAAGTAGTTGAATACTGAAATAAGAACCCCTTTCTTCTCACCAGGAAAAATATTTTTTAATGTTATTTAAAGAATATGTATTGGCTATCTCTAGATACTGGGCTGTTTATACAGTAGAAATACAAAAATAAGCCAACTGAAAAAGAATCTGTCCTTAGAGATGACACTGTCTTCTTACACCCCACAGGAGGCAACCACAGGCCACACAGAATGTATAAAGTTACTATTTGGTGGGCTCTTCCCTCCCCTCCCCAAGAAGCCATCATGGTGTGCTATTTGGCTTCAAAATTAGTGATATTAACCCTGATCATTTAACTAACTATAAAGAACATGAAGAAAGGTTCCCTGATCTTTAAAAATAGGTTTTAAAATATGCTTATTATAGAGCATACATGAGGATGTCTGCTTCTATAGGAATACAGTCCAACAAGATAGTCTTGGGGAAAGAGACATAACAATAGATAACAGGACATATGTAACAACCAAAGGACACAAACAAGAGGTGACTGATAACTCCAGTGGACTGGAGCACAAACCCTGCCCAGAACAGTTGATATTGAATGTTAATCTACCTGTGCCTCAGTCTTGTCTACTTGAAAGTCCCTTTCCTTTCCCTGTGCCCATTTCTCCTATTTTCTGGTAGTGTTACAGCCTTGCTGTTTTTATGCTTGGTCTTCTGAATCTTTCTTCTCCATTCCAGCTGTGGCCAATGTCATTGATGAAAACATTAAACTGTGTAGGAGACTGATTGTCCTCGTGGCACCAGAATCATCCGGCTTCAGCTTTCTAAAGAACATGTCAGAAGAACAAATCGCTGTCTACAATGCCCTCATCCAGGATGGCATGAAGGTCATTCTGATTGAGCTGGAGAAAATCAAGGACTATAGCATCCTGCCCGAGTCCATTCAGTACATCCGACAGAAGCACGGGGCCATCCAATGGAACGGGGACTTGACAGAGCAGTCACAGTGCGCCAAGACCAAGTTCTGGAAGAAAGTAAGATACCGTATGCCAGCCAGAAGGTATCCACCATCTTCCCCAGTCCAGCTGCTGAGGCACACACCCTGCAGCTGCACATCAGGCAAATGGGATGCTGCCACAGAGCTCATAACTCTCTGACAGAGAGTGATCGGTGTGTGGTGACTCACAGCTACATCCTCTTGGGGTTGTCTACCCCTGCAGCTTGCTCTTTGGTGCTGTGAGTGACTTTGTTCTTGTCCTTGTTGGATTTTTTGGGATGCTTGTAGTCAGACCTGATTCTTTAGTACTCCTGTTTGCTTCATGGCTCTTGAACACCCATATTCTCTCCTGAGCATGGGGTATCTATGACACTGGGCCTTCATGCCAGTGGGATACAGTGGATGGTCAAAATGACAGATCAGGTGGCAAGGATGCTTGGTCCATGTCGGGGATGAGAGGTTAGGCAGCCTGAGGATATCAAGTGGGCAGCCTTGGGGAAGGCCAGCAAAGACAGCAGCACAGTATCTGTGCTTGTCTAGTTTCTACCAGGCTTTGGTCCCCAGGCAGTGTAGATTGCATCTGAATTTCCTCCACTCTCCCACTGCAGTTAGATAGCTAACCATAGCTAGCATGATGCCCCTGGAAAGCCACTTGGATGTCACCTGGACCAATGGACTCCAAGCTTTGAAAGATAATCTGTCAAAAAGAATTAAGAAAGAAAATTTCTACTTTTTAAAGATGCTTTGCCTGCCAGAATTCTGAGGAACATTTGAGAGATACAAATTACAGCTCTGTGGTGATGCAATTCTAATCCCAGTAAATTTATGTGAGCTTTTGGTTAGTGAGTGCGTCCTTTATTATAGGGTAATTTATGACTGCATAATTTGTCCAGTCTTTTAATGCTAACCAGAGCTGCCAACCACTGTTATTATTTCCCAAGGCCCAACCTGGAAAAAAATCAGCTCCAATCCAACTCTATCAAGTTGTGGTTAACACATGTGTGACTGCTTGGGGAAGCATGAACAAATATTCACGTATCCTAGGTAGGGCACTGGACACAAACCATGAAAACAATTCCATATAAGTCTAGATTAATGAACCAGGGATTTTATTGGGGTTTCTTGAAGGAATATGGGTGAGGGGTGTGGTGATATTTTATCTGTGTCCCCCAATAAAGTTTATCTGAGGATCAGAGGAAAAAGCCAGCCACTATATTAAACATAGAAGTCAGGCAATGGTAGCACATGCCTTTAATCCTATCACTCAGGAGGCAGGGATCCATCTGGATCTCTGTGAGATCAAGGCCACACTGGGAACAGAGCCAGGTGTGGTGGCACATGCCTTAAATTCCGACACTAGTTAACCATAAAGGTCTGGAGGTCTGTACAGACAGACAGGAAGTGACAAACTGGGCTGGAAGAGGAAGTGATGTAGCTGGGTGGAGAGAAAATGAGTTGACAGAACAGAAAAGCATATAGGCGGGGGTAGACAGGAAGTAGGTCTCTTTGGAGGCTGCAGAGTTGGTGAGGTGAGGTTAGTCGTGGCTTTTCCTATTCCTCTGATCTCTCAGATTTTAATCTCGATATCTGGCTCCGGGTCTTTTATTTAATAAGACCTTTGAAGAATTGTGTTACAGAGGGGTTAGTTACAAGAGCATGGATACCTCAAAGACAACTGCATCATGGAAGAGCCCATGTCACCGAGCATGGTGACAGCTGAGTTCCTGTGAAGCATTGTCACAGCCACTGTGTTCTCTCCTAGCAGCTGTTTCTGCTTCTACAGCTGTGGAGCAGGGTCTTGAGACTCTTTTTCTCCAATTCCTGAAGACTGAGCAATCTAATCCAGAAGGGAATTTTCAGAAGTTTGGAGGAGATAACCGCATAACAAAACACTGGGGACTAATAAGTGACCCTTATTGAGGAGGGAGTGGGAGGGGCTTCCTGGTCACAGGCAGGGTAGGACAGCTTGGGAGGAGAGGGAGCACAAGGGAGAGCAGGGAGAGGAAGGCCTCATGTGAAGTCCATCTCTCTGCTGTGAGAATTCACCAAAGCAGGCTGGCATCATGGCGCTCATGACTTAACACTGGATCTCACTTTACTTTAATATTCTTTATTAAAAAACTAATTATGGTAAGATATGTGAGCACCACATTTACCACTAGTCATTTTTAAGTTGAGTTGCTACTTAAGGCCTTTAAGTATATTCATTGTCACCATCCTCCTCCAAATCCTTTTCATCATAGCAAACTGAAACTCTGTTCTCAATTAATAACTACTTCCGTCCTCCCCAGTCCCAGGAAATCACCTTTCCGCCTCCCATCCTTGGGAATCTGACTATTCTAGGAACTTCAAGGAGGAGAGACATCATGAGGCATTTCTCATTTGATGACTGACTTCTTCCATACACCACAGTGTCCTCAATTGCTCTTAAGGTTCAGCCCTGAGACCCAGTTTTTGTTTCATTCATTATGGCTGGTCTGTCTTTCTCTTCCTTTTCTTCCTCTTTACATTTTGTTTCCTTCCTCCAAGGGGTGCTGAGAGGAGCATGGATGTTTCTGGATGCTCTCAGAGAGATGAGCTCACTATGGGTCCCTCTAGTCACACGCTTGTAATATTTTGCTTTTCGGCTTCTCTTTGCACCATGGGAATCATAACTTCCTACAGAGGTTTTTGCTGGTTCAAGTACAGCAAGGTATTCAGTGCTTCCAAGAGATGTCGCTAACGGGTTCTTCATTCTGTCTCCCTCACCCTCCATGGGTCTTTGCTTCTGATTGATTCCTGGAAATTGCCAGCAGGACTGGAGGAATCTAGGGATGGGGCTGACTAATGGGACTCAGCCTTTCTTGTGTGGAGCCCAGGACACCGTGCCTAGTGAGTCCTGGACACACCAGGGGGTACCTCTAGGCACAGATGGTAATGTATCTGCCTGGATGATTTCCAGTCCGTGCAATCTGGACATTTTGGGATGAGTGATCAACAACTGGTTCTTTGATGAAGACTTGGGGGACATCTCGCCCCATTTAGATTTGGACTCTTACTTCCCTCGTTATTACCCTCTGAAAGATTCAGGGAGGCAGTGGCTGAGACTGTGTCAGGCAGAGAGACTTTGCCCTGTGTCTTCTCTGTGAGGCTGCTTGACACACCCTTGCCCACACATTTTAGGAAATGTATTTTCTAGAGGTTATTTGTTTATTTCATTCGTTTATGGGACATATATATATATATGTATATATATATATAGCTAACTCATCTGAAGAAACTGTTTTCTGAAACTCCCTGACTTCTGTGAGGCCAATCCTAACAAATCCTTTTAACCTTAATTTTCTTTTTCAGTCAGAAAGCTTTCATCTTGCCAACATGCCTTGATTTTCCTTTTGCTTAAAATTAAAAAAAGCTGTATTATGGGTGCTAAAACATGAATGTGTTACATCAGCACATTGATATTTTTATTAAAGAATATTTTAATGAAACACAGAAGCTCCATTGCTCAAAGGAATTACCACCTTGTATGTTTGAACATCTGGCACGTGCTCTGGAGTTGAATACATTTTTGTTGGTAGGCCGTTGCTTTGATGTGGGAATTGTGAAAACACAGACCCCTATTTTAAAGATGGAGAAGGCACATTCTACATCAGGGAGCCCCACTCTCTTTGACGGTGACTCCGCGTTGATCATTTGATGAAAGCCATGGTGACCATGTGCATACCCTCTTGACTATACTTACAGAAGGTGGTGGGCTTCTTACAGCCTTTCAGTGAGATTTACAGCAGGCCCATGGGATCCACACCCCAAACTTGCCTTTGCTATTGTATTTATAAAACAGGTAATGGTACAATTTTTTACAGAATTCTGTGTGATAGGCCAGTGATCAGGAAGTGAGTCATTTGGAATCTTCCTAAGAATTAATTGGAAAAAAGCAGCCTCGAAGTTTAGTCATGTTGGATGAGTCATCTAGCCTAGAGCTCCCCGACTAGTGGGTCACAAATGAGTTTCAAGTCTACTGGGGTACAGCATCCCCCATTATCTGCAGTGGAGTTGGTCCAAGAATCCCAGTGGGTGCCTCAAATTGGATAGTGCTGAACTCAGTATATGCCACATTTTTTTTCATACACGTAGGAACATTTACATATTTAATATATAAATATATATTGAATGTATACTTTAGAAACAGATAGACAATAGTGAGAACAAAATCCAACATTTCTAGCGATATAGACTGTCATAAAATGTATGTGAACATGGATTCTCTGTCTCTTCACGGAACAGCTTATCATTTTAAAGGCTCTTATCAATCTGTGTCCATGTGAAGATACCATGCCTCAGTTGACTGAGTAGCTAAAACCTTAGAACACGAGACCACAGGTAAAGATGGCTATCGTGGTGCCTCCTGGTGTGCCCAGAATCTTGGCCTCATCTGTTCGTACCCATGACTGTGTGTACCGGGCAGGAAAAAGATAAGAACACTCACCCCCTGTTCCAGCTGTTCTCATTTCTCCGGGAAGAAATCTGAGGCCCAGAGAAGTGAAGTGAGTAATTGGAGACCCCTGGGACCCTACAGCAGAGAACCATTGACTAGGTTCGATCCCTCAGAAGGTAGGCTGGTACCGTGACATGGGCTGCTGGTTGGAATTATGCAGATCTCTGAGAGTGATGGGGCCTCCCTCCTCCACCTCTGGACTTGACCCAGAGAGTAAGGTGCTAGAAAAAAAAAATCAATGGTCACCAAAAGTCAACCTGAGACAGCGACTCTCAAGTTTGTTACTTTATACAGATGGGAAACAAAAACAGTGAAAATGGAGTAGTGAGCAAGCACAAGCTGTTTTCCTAAGAAGAGGGCAAGAAAGACTGGAACTTCAAGAGTGGGAAGGGTCCTGAGGGAGCTACCATCAAGCTCTTTGCCCAAGGGTTGTTTTTTTTTTTTTTTAGTAGGACTCCTGTCAGATTGGTAATGATTGATGTGATTTCTATCAAGAGTGATTAATTCTCTGGTGTACCATAGATGGAGCCAATGGGAGGCCTACATATTCTTTGCATGCCCCCATGGCCTACGCAGGGAGATGACCACACACTTTTTGTCCAATTAGGGACTAATCCTACTATGTCATGGTCACCTTTATTCATTCTTTCTTGATCTCAGCTAGGTGTTCTAGATGTTAATTAAGCCATGCTTTCTTTGTTCTCACATTTACCTGACCAGGTGGTACTTTACCAGGGACCACTGCCTGTTCTGGACATGGGGAATTAACAGCTAACTCCTATCAGTTACCAAGATAACTACAATTTCCCTTGGGTGCCCATTCCACAGGGTAATCTGGAGTGATCGCCATCCTGGACTCGGTGGAGGCTTTTCTCTGTTGCAGCTGTGAAGACACTCTGTGCATGTTCCTCATGGGGGCTCAGTGAGGGTCAGCCAGAGCCTACCAAGACGGACTATGTTATTTTGCCAACAATCTTGTTCTTTCTCTCGCGTGGTCAGCGTGGCCGCCTCAGGCGCGGCTGCAAGCATTCCTGTTTACCTTCCTCAGCATTCCTGGCTTTGCTGTTTGAACCTCAACACGTCTTTTAACTTCAACATTTGCTTTTGCTACTACAGAACTGTGTGACTCCTACTGTAAAAATCTGGAAACCGAATTCCGGAAGCACGCAGGGTGGCCTCTGATTTCTCTTCATTTGCTCACAGCTTGGGGAGTTTACAGAGTTTTGGTCTGTGTGGTCTTGCCCAGTGGTGGAACATACTGGCAGTACCTGTACACATGGGATTTAATATTTAGGTCCAAGAATGCCCCGAATGTGTCTTTTGTTTCATAAAATGCATTCTTCCAGAGTGCTAAGGATTTTTTTTTTTTTTAAGATAAACAGGGTCAGTGAATGAGACTGTGTATCAATTCTTGGTCTCTTGGCACAAGTTCCTATGATACATATCTGAGACAAACCTTTAACATAGGGCGTGAAGTCAACTGAAGTTCACCTATTGCCTAAGGCCCTGTTTCCTCCTGGGAGTCTTCAGGGTAAACCCCACCACCTTCACGTACACGAGTGGGGGAGGGGGTGGGGGCAGCCTGGGGAAGGGGAGGTGAAGAGGGGGAGGAGATGAGGGCGGCTGAGATGCTGACTAGCCTCCCTGACTTTCCTCATTTAGTGACGGGCCTGAGCAATACGGGAGATACGGTATGACATGGCAAATGCGTCACTCAGAGATCGATTAGATATGCCTGATAGAACTTTGAAGGTTAGGGAAAGCAATAATTGCATAAGGGGAATTGAGCCACTTAGTAGGCATGGCTTTAGGAAATCTTAGACCTTCTGCTAGTTTCTTAAAGTCAGTCAGTCAGTCTGTCTGTCAGTCTGTCTGTCTTTCTCTCTTTCTTGCGCATACACACACACACACACACACACACACACACACACACACACACACACACACACACACACACACACGGCACTGGAGGAGGTATGTTCCTGACCTTGGAGACAATGTGTTCTGCATGGGAGCTCATGGGCTATGTGTCTCTTCCCCACGTTGTGTGAGCTAGGTAGGGTGCAGGCTGCCTGACTTTGCTGATAGCTGTTGTCCTGCCCCCATTAGGTAAGGATCCCAGCTCTTCCTGATCCCCTGGACATTCACAAGGTTCCATTCCTAGTGGCCCTCTCACCCACTCTCCTGATTGCTTGCTCTTGGTTCTGGAGAGGAAGAACTTGCAGAGTTTTGAAGGGCAGTCCTGGCAATTTCCCTTTAGGACTATGCTACCTTCAGAGTTTCTGTAGCAGGGGTGCAGAGGCATTCATGTTTGGGGTCGTGGTGGTCGAGAAAAGCTTCAAGTAGCATTTGTAGAGTGGTCTGCTCTCATCGATGATTCTCTCTTCTTGGTTTCAGTCACTGCATTCTGAAATAATCAAATGGAAAATTCCAGAAGTAAAGAGTAACTAAGTTGTTAAGCTCCATGCCATTCTTAGGAACCACCTCCTTGTCTAAATAAAGCATCCTCACTGTATATGCTACCCACCAGTTAGGCACTCAATAGCTTGGGTTCTTGTAATTCTTACTTCATTTAGTGATGGTTCCAAAGTGCGAGCATAGTCATGCTGGTATTCAGGTTCTTCCTTCAAATATCATCTCATCAGCCTAAGAAGGATCAGTGTAGCAGGGGAAAGAGCAGGAGAGACCACAGTCATGTGACTTTTGTTGCGGTATATAAATGCAATTTTATAAATTGTTCTTCTTCACTGTCAGGTATTGTTATTAATCTCTTACTGTATCAAAATTTTAAGTTAAACCGTATCATAGGTGTGATCATAGAGAAAAGTGTGTATGTATATATTTATGTGTGTGTGTGTGTGTGTGTGTGTGTGTGTGTGTGTGTGTGTGTTTGTGTATATGGGTGTATAGGGTTTGGTATTATTCTCAGTTCCAGACATACACTGGAGAGTCTAGGATGAATCCCTCATGGATATGAAATACTTCTAGCTCTATACCTAGAATAGAGATCATCAGTTACCACATCCAAAGCTATGCTGAATCCCAGTGGAGGGCTGGTGGGAGAGCCTGGGAATTCCTCCCATTCAAGCAACTCCATCACTAGATTGTGTCCACAAGGCAGTTATCAGGACACACCTTTCTGCTATTCAGTGCATATTCTTTTACTCTTGTATCTTGGATAGTTGTGAGAAGGCAGAAAAAGGACCCTCGTGCATGTGGGGTGAGAATGTAAACTTGTGCAATGACTATGGAAATCAGTGTGGAGGCTCTTCAAAACCAAACAGGCCTACCATGTGACCCAGCTGTCCCACTCTTGGGTACATACACAAAGAAATCTCTGCTAGCACACTCCAGAGACTCCGTGTTTGTGGTTGCACTGTTTACAATAGCCAAGCTACAGAAGCAGCCCGAACGCCCATGAACAGAGGGGGAAAAAGTGGTACATTCATAGGGGAGCTATTATTCAGCTGTGAAGAAAAATGAAATCATGTCATCTGCAGGAAAATGGATAGAATTGTGGATTCTCAGGCTTTGCAAAATAATTTAGATCCAGAAGGACATATAGTGCATGTTTTCTCTTACATGCAGAATTCATGTTTTCAGAACATAATCCATAAAAGTAGAAAGGGGCCTTTATGGGGTGTGGGTGTGGGGGAATAAGAGAGGGTAAAGATGGGGGAAATCTATAATTCTCTTATATATACAACATATATGCCATAAAATCAGAATAAGGACTATTTTAGGGGTGACTAGCAGGCGGAGAAGGGGGGACAGAAGAGGATTCCAGATGGTGAATACGAACAAAATTTAAAGATATGCATGTATGAAAATGTCATAATAAAACTTCTTTTATTATTTTGTTTGCTAACCAAAAATTACTCATAAAAACTATTTCAGCGATTAAACACACAGCAAGATGGCAAAGACGAAGAAGTGGGGCTGGCGAGATAAATCAAAGGGGGCGAGCCTGGCGAGCTGAATGCACCCCAAAATTTCTGTAAGACGAAGGGAGAGGACTGACTCCACAAAGCTGTCCTGTGACCTGTAAACACATACAGATGCCCCAACACACATTACACACATTAGGTACATACACACACATACACACACACAAATGTCTTAACGGAGCAGGAAGTGGAAGTATAAAGCTCACACCAAAAGCTTGCCATTTTCCATGCTCAGAAATTCCCGTGTTATTTTCCATTTCATGGCAGGACATTCATGTTTGAAATTTCTGCTAACTTTTAACAGCACAGTAGGATGACCATGTGGCAGAAAGCAAGTACTTGAATTGGTTTGGCTTTGCAACTGAAGTATAGCCTATCCGTTTACCAGGAGCTGGTTTCAATGTCCATAAGAAAAAGGGGCCCTGTGTTCAAAAGTTACTGCACAGAGGCAGGTTGTGTGAAGGGGAGCGGCAATGTTCATTCCTGCATGCTAGGCCAGAGGGACCTGGTGCAGAGCTCCAGGGTGTCAGTGGAAATTCCTGTTGCAGGGGAGTCTCTGTGCTGCTGTGTGTCCAGAGCTGACCCGGAGGTGGGGCTGTGAGCGGTGAGCATGTCAGAGAGGAGGTGAAATACAGGTGCTGAGCCCCGGGTTACTCTGGAGTGACTAAGGTGGCCACAAAACCCACTTTCTTGTGGTCTGTTCACCCTGTTTGTCCATGAAAATGGCCTGAGGAGAGACTGAGGCATATCCCATAGGGGGTCCAGGTAGGTATGATCTTTCCCCAGAAGACCAATTGGATTTAGATATATAATATATATATAATATTGCATCTATATCTATATCTATCTATCTATCTATCTATCTATCTATCTATCTATCTATCTATCTATCTATCTATATATATATAATATGCAAGCTGAGTGTGATGGTACAGACTATAATCTCATTGGCGGAGAGGCTGAGGCAGGGGGATGGTGAGCTCAAGGTGGTTACACTGTGAGACCCTGTCTTGAAAAAACAAGCCATAGACAAACAGAAGATGCTTATGTGGAAGCTCTTGGTTGAGCCCACGCTATCCTGGGGAGATGAGTGGGGAACTCTAGGTGGGGGCTGAATCTGAGTTTCTTCTGCCCATGTGTGGGACCCTGCAGTGACTCAAATGGCTTTCTGCAGTGTCACAGCTGACCTTTCCCCAGCTCTTGGCCCTGCTTCCCATTTATAAACTCCCCCCACACACACACACACATGCTTGTCTGGTGAGTGAATACAGGATGTGTTTCAAGATGAAGAAAGTGGAAAATTCCTTTCTGTTCTTTGGATGACAAACACACAAAGCCAGCTCCGTGTCCTGGCCACTGAATGCTGCCAAGTGGTTGGAGCTCAATGGCCAAGGGCCCTCTCAGCTCAAAGAGAGTTAGTTTTTCTGGGTCATTGAAGGTTGGAACATTGAGGGCACACCTATCCAGAATGCGTTTAGAGATCCTATTAGTCGCCATAATGCAACGACTTCACAGTCTCCTGGTTATCCACAGCAGATTCCTAATTTGGGAAGGACCCCAAAGCCCTGGGTTTCTCCCCCTCATGGGGCTCTCACTCAGCTGCTGCTGTTCAGCTTAAGGCTGTTGCCTAACTACCCCGAAGGGGACAGTTCATAAGAAAACGGAGCCCAGGGGGTACCCTGGACGGTTTAGACTAAGAAGCAGAATTCCCCACAATCATCCTAAGCTGTGTGTGCAGTTCTGCCTCCAAGCACCCCAGGAAAGGACCCTGCATCTCATTCTATGCATCAGAATCCAGCTGGGCCCAGACCAGGGATGCGCACAAGTGACTGTGCCCTTGTTTGAACACATCTCTCTCTGGTGTGCTGTTTCCTGTTGCAGGGAGGCTAGGTTTGGAGTACGGACATCCAGTTCATCTTGTTCCCTGCCATTAACCCCATAGCCCAAATCTTCTGGCTTGACAGGGTGGGAGGTGGAGGCATCACATGGCTGTAGCCCCGGATTCTGCTGGGGACCTGGGACTGGTTGGTGTTTGTTTTTTATACCCTATCTTTCCTCAATGAAAAATTAAACTGACTGTGAGAAACGACAGATGTCCCTGAAAGAAGGTTCTATCCTCACATTTGGAAACAAAAATTGTGGTGTTACTTGATTGACACTCACGTGAAAAAAAAATCACAATTTTTGCCAGCCTAGCAAGTGAGAACCAATTTCTCCTCCAAGCAAGTAGCCAGTGTGGACATTCAGCTCCTTTTCCATCTGGATTTCATTTATCCTGGTGGTCACATCAAAAGCTTGGCAAGACTCAATATGTGACTGTAGTTCTGGGAAGATGTGAGGCCAGTGCTCAGTACAGACCTGCTCGAATCTAGGCTAGAGCAGCCGGAGGGAGCCAGAAAGGCAGCAGGCACTCATCACCAAAATGGTTGCAGAATGCACACCACGCACGTAGCAGAGAAGAACCCAATTATGCTGTTTGCAAGGAAATGGATGGGACTGGAGATCATGGTGTTCGGGAAGCAGCTAGACATAGGAAGACGAATGTCATGGAATTTCTCTCATATGGGACCTTGAGTTTGCAAAAGGTTATGAAACAGAAAGGTGACTCCGTGGGAAGATGAAGGTGAGGGTAACAATGACCCTCGCTTCATATTAGGAATCCAGGAAGCCTAGCGTAGCGGCAAGAAAGCAGTGCATCTCACAGCCTTGCAAAGTCGGGCATTAGCCTAGAGAAAGGGCAAAAATGGCGGCCTGCAGACTTGGGACAAAACTGTAGTATTTATATCCCTGAGTTCTTCCAGGAGATAGAGTCTTGCAGTGTCTAGCACTGTCCCCTGTCCCATCCTATTGGTTCAGGACAGCGAGCCTCATCTCATTGGTATTCTGGCACTTGACTTTCTCTCCTTTTCTGGTAAGAGGGCTATTTCATGTAGCAGGCTGCCTGTGACTTCTCAACCCTAGGATGAACTCCCCAGTGCTTAGCCAAACAGGTATCAGCTGTCAGCAAGGGAAGACAGGGGCCGAGTGGCCCCTGCGTATCTGGGATTCTCTGAGGAGCTCTGAGGGAACCTCCCTCTCATAACGCACCAGGATGATTCATTTCTTAAAAAGGGAATTAGAGTGTGGTCATAGGAAGTGAGGGGGAGCTAATGTGGTTAATGGACGTAACATAAACATGTATGAAGGTGTCGTAGAGAATTCCATTATTTTGCACTATTAATACAGACAGAGAAGTTAGAAAACAGTGAGGTTGATAAGCAGTGCATGCTTTTCTACCCTGTGAGAGGATTGCTTTTCACACTGACATCCATGGCTGGACTTACTCATATTGCTGTATACCTGGGGGTCACTCCAGGCTCAAGCTCGTATCTTCTGGTGGATCAGAGCCCCTCATTTCTCTCCTTTCTCTTTATTGCTGTCAATATTCAGATTTAACCCCCTTGCTCAGCACGATAAATGTGTCACTATGAAAAAAAAATCAAGCATTTAAGACGAGGAAGAGTTGGGTAATTGTTCAAAAATCATACAGTGTGGTCAGGCCACAGGCAGCGTTTTCATCTCTTAACGAATCCCACAAGCAAGACGGTATGGAGGTGCAGAAGCCAGACGCCAAGTTTTGAGCTAACACATCAGCATCAACCATCCTTACGGTTTTTAAACTACGAAGAAGTGCTTGGGAAAAATACGCATCTTATTTTGAACTCAGTAGATCCATGCAAACACAGGACGTTAAAAAAATTGTTTCTGTGCTCTCTGTTCCCATTTGTTTTAGTAACTTGTTTTAAAAAACAACTCTTGCTTTTCCGGTGTTATTTGTAACCTTTTAGTTATCCGACTGCGTGCCAGTCCACTTTGTTTCCAATGAACACAATTTCCTGCCGGTGTAAAAGGATGACATCAAGAGGAAGAGAAAGCAGTCCTGTGGGCGAGGAGCCTTGAAAGAGGAAAGTCAAGAGGCTAGGGAGAAAACCACACCTGAATTTGCCAATGCAGAGCCAAGATGCCACTTGGCATCACCCCATGGCTCTGTGGCGCCCTCTCGTGCTGATTATGGAAATGCTTCTGTTCCTGGGGCTGACTGAGACCTTCACCCATCAGAACAGGCTCCCCTGGTAGGTGGACAGGCAGGACACAGGGCTTCTAGAAGGTTCTCGAACTTCTGGCTAAAACTGCCTTTCCTCCCTTTGGCCTGTGGAGAAAATCGACCACGATGCCAATGAGTCACTGTTTCTAAGCCGGAGTGGAATTCTTCTCAGGCAAGCCACACTGCTTCTGTTAAAGCATGCCACATTTAAGATACTTTGTACGAAAATGTACTAGTGAGGCCTCCAAGAACACCCACATGTTGCTGTCACAGATAAGGTAGGCTTTGTGCAAGATCCTTGGGACCATACCTATTTAAGCTCTCTGATCGTTGGGAATGGGTCTTGAAATATTTAAATATGCATGATGAGATACCTGGGACCTGAGTCCGATGAATTTTATTTATGTTTAATCTATGCTTCATACAAACAACCTCCAGGTAATTTAGTTCATATATTCAGTTCATTTTGATTTCTTAACACATGAGGGCATGCCAGCTTTTCTGTCACAGGTAACGTCATGTCAATGAGAAGAATGATGCAGATTTGAGAGCATTTCAGAGTCTTGATTTTTGAGGCTAGTGACACTCAGCCTGTACACTGAAATAATTATAATTCCTACTACACTAATATTATTTTTATTGCTGCATTGACATTAACAATGATGGTCGCTGATGTTCACTGGGCAGGTATCCTCCTCTATGCTTTAAACGTGAAAATACCTTATCAGGGTTACAAGGCAGGAGCCCCAAGATTCTACTTGCAGATGAGGAAGAGGAAGCCAAGTACTGTGCCAGAGGCAGCTTTGGAATCACAGTGCTTTGATTCAAGGTACACAGACAGGGGGTCTCAGTGTTTCATCATTACAGCCCTGAGAGAGTGGTTGTGAGGAGCTAGTGAAGCCAGTGAAGAGTCCTTTAAGCACTACAGCCAGATGTGCCCAACCTCTTACACCATGATACGATGTCATCTATGAAGTTCATGCTGAGAACTGTGTGGTCAAGTTACAAAAGCCAAGCATCCCTATGTCTCATAACATTGAAATGATTTTATGGTTCTGTGTTGGGCATATTCATAGGTATCATTAGCCACACACAGAGTGACTGGTTATTGCCATTGATTCTATGTGAGCTTGGGATGTTCTAGGCTAGCTGATGTGACTGAGTTAATGAGCAAAATGGCCCCACCAAGAAAAAAAAAAGAGAGGGAGACCTTAAGTTTTATAAATATCAAATTCAAGATACACACACACACACACACACACACACACACACACACACACACGCTATGCTCAAGGAATACGTTAGTTGTCAAAATACCCAAAGAGTTTCTTCCACCCCCTTGAAAGTCAGGAGGCTCTTTGTGTCCAACTCTGTGAGCAAATAAAGAGCTCACATCTTGCTGATTTTACAATGATCAGCACATTCAATAAAAGGTACAGTCATGGGCTTCTCTAGAGTGGAGGACTCCAGCATGACCCGGGCCGTGATTGACAAAGGAATGAATGATGGGAACCCAGCTGGAAGAGCAAATAAGAGGTTAGTTCTATTTCATTCCTGCCCATCATCCATCTGGTAGCCATGACTTCTAAGGAAGTAAAGACACCTGGGCCCAGTGTCACTTGTATCTGTAATTGAAGTGGACATGGGAAGGTACATCAGGTGGTGGAGCTCACATTAAAATTAAACTTGTACTTGACCCCCAAAGCTACTACAGAAGGGTTCACAACATGGTAAACATACTCACAAGAGCTAAAGGGGAGAGGTGGTCACAACTGTCCAAAGGACAAGTCAATATTCACCACTTAGTTTTTATTCTCGTCAATGCAGGATCCTCAGCCCTAGGTAAGCCATCAAAAACCTGTTCCACAGGTGACCAGGGACCCCCAAACACGCTCCACAGAATATGACCTGTGGTGGCTTCACTGATGTGTGCACCCGTGAAAGCAGCCTTGAGAACGCTACATGAAAGAGGACAAGACTGAGTCACGTGGGCAGAGAGGAGGAGGAGGGAGGCTGGAGATGACCATGGGAGAGAAACAATAGAATGTTTATCCCTCTCATCTTTAAAAAACACAACAGTAGCCACAGATGTGACTGACTCAAGTGTGGCCTCCATCTGTCAGGGCCAGCAGCACCTCTGTGGTTTTGGTAGAGGGGCCCGGTGGTGGCCTGACTCCCCAGCCCACGAAGCAATAGCAGAGCGTGGGAAAGACCTGCCACCACAGGTCATATTCTGTTTTCTGGCAAGCTGTTGGCTTCTGTTACACCCAACACTAACTCCACCAAAGCATTTATTTCCAAAGATGCCAAGTAAGTAGTTTAGAGTCATTTCCCCCCTTGGTTTTGGGGAGATTTTCACCTGATGAAATGGGTGAGCACAAGGAACATGTTTGGTGATTCCTGGTCACCTGTGGAACAGGTTTTTGGTGGCTTCCCTAGGGCTGAGGCTCCTGCATTGTTGAGAATGAATAGTAAGTGGTAGATACTGACTTGTCCTTAGGACAGTTGTGACCACCTCTCCCCTTCAGCTCTGTGGGTTGCTTGCCATGTTGTGAACCCTTCTGTAGTAGTTTTGGGGGTCACGTATAAGTTTAATTTTAATGTCAAGTCTTAGACCTTAAAACCCCAGCAGACGTGCTATTGGTAGGTTTCAAACCCATCCCTTCCCTGGTGCACAGGGTTGTTTCTTTTGTCCTGCAGGGGGCACCCTGGTGCTTTTCTTGGAATAGACTCTGTTTAGAGCAAGGCTTGCTTACATGGTATTGGAAGGTGCTATGTCTGCACACTCCTGGGGGAGAAAACTAATCCTTTGTCTTACCCCGCTGTGAAACCCATGACCTACAGTAATAAGTGGATTAGCAAGATGCACACTGGTGCAATAGTGACGTGGACATTACAGGAGCAATCACCCACTTTCTGGATGGATTGAAGGCCCACCCACTCCACGAGGCAGAACTCATGGCCGGCACACTTAAGTGGGCCAATAGCACGTGGCTGGGCAGGTCATGGCCCCTATAGGTGAGCATATTACTATTATTCTTCTAGATGATCCTGATATTAAGCTGCCCTCTACTATAGTGCCACTTTATAGCCATAGATTAGTGCATTAGTCAACCCTCACCAGAGAAGCCACTTTCTGCAATTGATGACGATAAATTCAGAAACTCACAACTGGTTGATACATCGAGAATAAGAGATTGTGGAATGTTCGACCTTAGATGAGACATCTACACCACACCCCCTTCTCCAAGGTTCAAGGCATCATAATGGAAGAGGGACCAGAAAGATTGCAGAGCTGGAGGGGGCGGACACTTGCAGTGACATGGTGCTTTCCAGGCATAGTAGGGTTGTTGACAAACAATGGCTGGGAGTGGATGAGCAAAACCCATACAAGATCAAGCCAAATCCCAGCATGGATAAGGAGGAGGAGCTTGTGAAGCCCCACCCCTAGCTAAAGAACTAGCAACAATTGATGACTGCTGGGAGAGGGAGAGTTTGTTTTCTTCTGGAATGTGCCCCTTGTGGGGCCACTGTTGTAGCCACGCTGTAGTAGACCGTCCTCCTCCTGTGTGTATACGTGAAGCAGCAAGGTGACTTAGTGGGTTTTTAAAAGGAAAGGTCACATGAATTTAGGATAGAAAAGTATTTGTGGGGCCTGGGGGACGATTTGGAGGTGACAGAATGGGGGCCAGATTTGATCAAAATGCATAATATGTTTGCATGAAATTCTTAACCAATAAAAAGAAGAAGAATACGTAAGCTTGACTTGGCAGAAAGCAGGGGACACGCACACTCAGCTGACTGACACTGACTTTACATGCCTCTTTGGCGTTTAAAAATCCTTCCGACACAGCACATAGCTTTAAACCCCAGTGATTGGATGGATGAGTTCTTCTGCAGACTTTTCTAGGTATAGGCAGTCAAGGTTAAAAAAAAAGGGGGGGGGACAATAAAACAACAATGTAGCCAAGGGATTGACCTGGATGCAGCCAGTTACAAACAAACTTCTAATCCTGATATCAACCCCTTCCCAATGTGCAGAAGTTCCCTTGGTGACATTTTGTAGATTGGAAGCCACTTTTGGAGGAGGAAGAGCGTGTGGGTTCAGAGGTTGCAACTCTGCTCTATATTTAGACTTCAGTCATTTGATCCAGGACTGTCTCTTTCCAGCTACTGTCAGGGACACTGTACTTTAAATGAAGGTGGATGGGGTGTTTCACATACTTGAATCCTTTTCCTCCATCTCTTCTTCTCCATGGAGAGCCATGGGAGAGCAAAAAGAAGTCTGGGTTCTCAACTACGCATGGTGTTATCCCTGTCTCTTGGGCACTCTTAGCTGCTGCCCCAGTTCATTGCCAAGGATGCCAGGTGGATTTTGATGACACCTTCATGTCTTTCAAAGAATTGGCATCTGCACAGAACTCTAGCAGAGGCGGTTCTTGGAGAGATATGTCTATGCTTAGGCTGACATGCTGTGGGTGGCCCTATGGTGACAGCGGAGGAGACGCCTCCAATCCTAACTGCAACAACCATCTTGGTTCTTGTGCTCCCCAAAGAGAAGAATTCATTTAGGGTACAGGTAGAGTGAACAAGTAGTCAAGAGTTACTTTGAGCAGGCAAGAAGGCGGAAGTGGAATGTGCACCTTCCAGAACGGTGAGTGGGCTGAGCTGTGGCAATGGTAACCAGCTGCTGCTAGGATCCGGACTCATAATTCTTGGTCAGCCGCCTCTCTTTCCCTTTCCCACCTCTGAGACAGTCGGAGATGGTATCCTTCCTGGAAAAGGCAGAGGCTTTCTCAGAAGCCGTCTTTACCCACCCTTCAATCTGTTACCATTAGGCTCAGTAGATAAACTTCTGTGTATGAAGGTGTCCCAGCCGGTAGAGCTGAGAATTTAGCTAGAGCAAAGGGCTTTCTAGTGGGCAGCCCGAGCCTGCCAAGCCTGCCTTTGCTGCTTTCTCAGAACCCTGTCCTTTCTCTGAGCTAGTTAGCTTGGCTAGCTCATGCCCAGCTGTGAGTCCTCTTCTCTTCTTTCCCCAGTGTTTCTGGCCTTGCTGTTCTAACCTTAACATTTGCTTTAATGGTGCTGTGTACAGCTCTGTCCCCACCCGTGGTTCTATGTACCCGGATTTCCTGATCCTGCTTCCTGCATTGGTCCACTCTCAGATACACCAGTAGAACTCAAAATCCTTTCCCTTCGTTTTCAGAAACCCAAAAAGGTTATGCCCAGGTGTGAGCAGTTGCCTATGCCCATGTCCCATCCCCTGGGCAGTGCTCAAACACTCACTTCTTTTGAAGTTTACTGTTCTCTATTTTGGAGGCACCGGGCCTGTCCAACAAACCCACCAGTTGAGCTGACACAAAGCCAGAGTTACCCAGTTCCTCTTTCTTCCTGGCACCCAGTTCTAGGAAAATTTCTTTGAGGGATCCCTCTTCCTTGTTTGGCTTGGTTAAGTGAGGAAGAGATAGGTTCTGTTGTGAATTAAACACTGATAAAACCCTTGATCTCCCCAGATGAATAGTGATGGCCATTGGGTGGAGCTGGTGGTCATTGCTGGGTAGGATCAGTTCTTATGGGATGTTACGGAGCCTGAGCTGAGCTTGAACTTTAGCTCTTCTGAAAATCTGGGACAAGAGGGAAACACTGACGGCATCATCCTTTGCCATCCATCTTCACATGAGGAAGGTCAGAAGGTTCAAGGTGGCACACTCAGCATCCATGGTTTAAGAGTTTGGTGCCCATGTCCACTGAGCCCTCCAGGATCATCTCAGGAGGTACAGTGCTGGAAATGGGATGATTTGGAGGTGACAGAATGGCGGCCAGATCTGATCAAAATGCATAATATGTGTGCATGAAATTCTTAGCCAATAAAAAGAAGAAGAATACGTAAACTTGACTTGGCTTAGTGTTACATGCATGAGTGTGGGTGGAAGACATCTACTAAAGCTCCTTCATCCTTGAAGAAAACTGATTTTCCCTCTCCCAGCAGCCATCCATTTTAACTCACCCCTTAGCTAGGGATGGGACTTCATGTACCATGATGGGAGTCTGTCTGGCTTGATATTGTGCGGGTTTCGGGCATCACTGTCAGCAGCTGGGAGTTCTTCATGTGCACAACTGTGCTGACAGGTCCAGCCAATACCACTTCACTGCAGAGATTGACTTCCTCTGGCACTTAGAGTCTTTCAGCCCCCTTCTGTGATGATCCCTGAGCTTAAGGCAGGAGCCAATACCACTTCACTGCAGAGATTGACTTCCTCTGGCACTTAGAGTCTTTCAGCCCCTTCTGTGATGATCCCTGAGCTTAAGGCAGGACATGTGATATAGCTACTTCCTTTAGAGCCGAGCCCTCCACAGTCTCACTGTGTAGCCCAGGCTAGACTCAAACTCTTTACCTTCTGCCTCAGCTTTGCAAGTCACTGGGCTTTGGGATTACCTTAGACTAGGAAACGACAGAAGAGGGAATTTCAGAGGTTAACATGTGAAGGGCAGATCCCTGGGAAGGCTGGCTGTTCTTAGTCTGCCTGTGTTCCATTCAGTCAAGGGGGCATGATCAGAAAAACCCCAAATACACCAAGTCAGGGGGGGCAGGTACTATGCTAATGGCCATAAAAGGTCACTGGGACCTCCTTGATTTGACCCTTGGTTCCCTCTTTGCCACCGTGGAGCTAGGGTGAGATGTGGCACACCTCTGTATCTTTCCTTTAGTGAACTACCTATCTCCTTTCCCGTTTCTATCCATGTGTGTCTCCACAGTTCATCATAAAGAGACGTGAGAACCTGGACACTCAGGGCCAACCATCCTGACGAAGATCTGAAACCATTACAGTATCTGTTGTCATGCCTGATGCCCAGTTCCGCCCCCTTGGTCTTTCTTCTGGCCAGGAAGCCCTGATCTTACCACCATGAGCATCTGTGAATTCACACACCACAAAGGTGAGTTTGCTTTCTCATGGTTTCTAAACAAAGGGTTGTTATTTTTTTTTCTCACTTCCTTGGTTTTGTGGCTCACAGTAAGGTGTTTTCCTTTGCCAAATAAGTAAACAAAATAAAACCAATAAGAAGGCATTGTGGAAGAGAAACAAATATACCACAAGATACCATTAGAAGAGGTCAGAAGAAACTCTTGTAGACCTGAGAGGTGGGAGGGATTGGGGTGGCAGGGGCCATACAGGAGATTGTGAACATTTAAGCATGCTTAGTGAAGGCCATCGTTGGCACCAGATCTCTGCCGGACATGTCAACAGAGGCCCTTCTTAGGAACACTTCACAAAATATTTGTTTTAAATGTGTTACCACCTTGGTCCATGAGTCAGGTGGCTAAGGTTAGGACGTTCCATCAGGTAGGAGGTGGGGGAAGGAGACTAGAAGAAAGGGAAAGCCAGCTCTTAACTGATGTGAAAACAGAATGGTACACCTTGCAGGGGAAAGGCTGAGACCCCAGAGAAGCCGTCACCCTGAGCCTTGAATTCACTGGAGTATTGGTGGAAGATGACGGTGAGTCAGGGTGACATGAGCGTTTGAATGCACTCTCCCCCTGGGGGGCCTTGTGTCTAAATATGAAGTTTGGGAACCATCAGCACGTGCTGTGTGGAGTGTGGTTGTAGACCTGTAGGCACAAGCATGTAGGCCTTCCCTTACCAACACAGGGTTGGCGATGCCCCATGAAAGCTTATATAGTGATTGTACTCAGTGGCGCTATAAGGCTCATTTAGTTAGGGTGTGTATCCTACTGGGTGGAAATAGCCACCTACATGCTGCTGCTGTTGGCTCTTTCACCTTGAGGTCTATGATAAGCTGCCGGGGAATTGCTTTTCCTTAACAAAAGGCCAACCTTTGAATGTCAGACCCTCCTTCTCTCCTTCCCATACTACCGCCCCCATGTTACTTAGTGACATTTTTGTTTGCAGATGATTGAAATCTGACTGCAGAACTAGACTGCAAACATCCCTAGTAGGACTGACAGATTTATTTCAAATGTTCTGACGTGAAACTGATAAATTGCTTCAATGTTTTACTTTTAATGTGTTTGTATATAGTATGTGCATGTGAATACAGGTGCCATCAGAGGCCAGAAGCATCAGGTCCCCTAGGGCTGGGGTTCCAAGAAGTTGTGACCTGCCTAACATGAGTGCAGGAGAGGAATTGAAGTCCTCTGCAAAAGCAGTATGTGCTCTTAAGCTCTGGGCCATCCCTCCTGCCATCTCTCCTGGTTTTATATCTAAGATTTCAAATATAATTAAGACATGAACATTGGAAAATAACCTGATGGAGAAATAAGTAATACAACAACAGCAACAATAAAACAAAACGAAACAAAACAAAACATGTCCCCTTCCTCAGTGAAATGCCAGCTTCAGTCTAATTTATTTTCTTTTATCTCATTTTTCTTTTGGTATAAATTCTGTATAATGTAGGAAGAGTGACGAAGGCAAGACGTGGAATACAGAGAGAGTTTTCTGAAGAACCTAGACTTTGGTATAAGCTAGAATGAGATGGGGCTGGTGAGTGTGGTGTGGGAGTAGAGTGAGGAGGAACCACGTGAGAACAGAAACTCCAAATCACTGATAAGTTTGTATACCACCAAGGGTGGCAATGTGACAGTGCCTTGGGCTGCTGCACTGAGGACAGCACTAGGAGCTTTGTGACTTTGGGTTCCTCATAGAATGTCCTTCCATAAGCACGCATGGCAAAACCTAACATTCCTCTCACTGTATGTGATATGAAACCTATATGGGATATGTCTTGCTGGAAACACCCTTGTGCTGTGCATGACTGTAGCTCTGATGCCCCAAAACACAGACACCCAGAGTGAAGATGCTGTGACCAGAATCCTAGCCAGAAGACTTGCACTAAGCTGTGCTGGATGGCTCCCCATATCTGGAGTAAGGCGAAAGGTTGAAAACAAAACGAGGTGCTGGAGAGATGGTTCAGTTGGTAACAGTGCTCTTCTCACAGGCATCAAGACTGGTATTTGAATCTCTAGCACCCATGTACAAGGCTAGGTATGACCAGGTCCTTGTCAGAAACCCCAGCACTCGCAGGGTGCGGGGAGGTGCAGAAATAGAGAATTGCTGGGGTTATGCTGGCCATCAGCCTAGATCTAGGTTCAGTGAGAGACCCTGTCTCAAGTGACTGAGGTGGAGAGTGATAGAGCAGGTCACCTGACTTCCGGCTTTGGCCTCTGAGCTGTCCCACCCCCAGCTTCACCAAGGGCCAGCTTATCCTCCTCCACATATTCCACATACCTCTGTGTTTACAGTATACTCATGCTTTTCTGTATATTTCCTATATGTGTTTTTTTTTTTTTTGGTAACTTTAATTTCATTTGCAAGTGAAATTGACCTTTCTAAATGTCCTGTAGATATGTTGCTGCTTTATTAGGAGTCATGAAGTTTCTGCCTAAAAAAAAAAAAAAAAAAGATTTATTTTATTTTTAATCATATGTATATGTGTATGTCTGTGTGAGTATATGCCCTGGATGTTTGTGTGTGTGTGTGTGTGTGTGTGTGTGTGTGTGTGTGTGTGTGTGTGTGTGTGCACGCCTACTGAAGCTAGGGTTCTCAGATCTGGAGCCACAGGAGGTGAGCCACTTACAGATGGTTGTGAGCTGCGATACGTGTGGTAGAATTCGAACTCAGGTCCTCTGGAAAAGTAGTACAGCCTTTAAAGTTCTGAGGCATCTCTCCAGCCCTGAAGCTTTCTGTCCTAATGGGCTGTGATGGAAGTGTCCACACAGGCTGCTCGCTCACTGCTCTTCTCTATAGGAGCAAACACTAAAACCAAGGTAGGAGCCAGGCACCTAGATCCTCAAATTACTTTCATGATTTCTACCCATTTGATGATTGACTTGGGTTTTTGCTTCTTTAGTCATTTATAGCTATCTAGAAACTCTGCATGTAGTATGACTTTCCAGTTCATCACCACACTGAAATGTAAAGCAATCCTGAAAGCATTTCATGGTCTTGTTCTCAATTGGTCTCTAACTTTATTGGCTTTTACTTTCATTTCTTCCGTGTGGTTTAATCAGGTTAATGCCCCTGTTCCACTGCCCGGTGCTTATTCTACCTGGATTCATCACCACACACAGTTGCTCACAGACAACTCCCTTTTTAGTGTTTGAGTCGCTCCTGCTTCTGTTTGTTCTTGTTGTTTATGTGTGATTTTTGAGTGTTTCCTGGGTTCTCAGGTAAGTACTTAATTACCTTATTAAGATACTTCACTTGTGTGTGTTCAAATTGCTCTACAGCACAATTTTGGATGAATCCTGGAGGTTTTGTGACTGGGGAAATTAAGGTTCCCTTCTCAGGATTCTAAGTCTTGCTTTTATTATAAAATGATTTAAGAATGGACTGAGGAGGGAGCTTGGGAACAATTTTCTCAGAGTTTGAAAGACTACTCACAGGGCAGGCCAGCTGTGAACCCTTGTGGCTGAGGGTGATGGAGAAGAGGGAGAGAGACAGCCATGCTTCTTGAGTTAGGGGGTGGAGGTTCATAAGCAAGCAGCCACATGGTAGAAGCGGGGGTCATCCTTTATTACATTTAGGGTATGGAAATATTTTAAATCAATCTGTGGCTTATATGCATGCATTTGATGTTATCTTTCAAATAATGAAAGTTGGAAATTTGAGGAAAACTGTCAAACAAAGCATACTTGGACTCTGTCAGCATGTGAAAGAGACAGAAAAAATGCAAAAGGAGTAGATGTTTTTTGAATTCAGTACTTGGAAAGCCAAACACACCTAACAGAGCCTGAGAGTAACTCTGTAGTGACTGCATTGGGGTAGGCTTTGTGGGAAGGAAAGAGAAAAAAACTTACTTCATCAAAGGGATAGTTATTTCTCCCAGCTCTTCGGCGTGGCCTTACTTATGTGAATTCCCTTTCCCAAAGGCTGACCCCTTAGCTAGACGGTTGACTGGCCCAACTGCATTAACTCTTATGTTTTGTATAGTTTAGAATGTTAGGGCTCCACCAAGTCAGACAGATCCCACGCCGTTGACCAGAAGGAAATAACTTCCCCTTAAGTGACTCTCTAATGGTACCGTAAGTTGACATGAGATATTCTTGTTGGATCAGATTGGGGCATGTGCAATTTAATTTTATTTCTGATTTTATTTTATTTTATTTTCATCCAATGTCATTCGCTTGTCAAATAATTTTCAAAAATTATTTCTATCTAGCTTCATTGTGTCATGAAATGAAAATAAATCCTTTACCAGTCGTAATATACTATAAAGTTAAACAATATCTTGGGACAGTTGTGGTCACTCAAGTAACATTAGAAGCCAGATATAAGTTCCCTCATTTAGCTTCATGTATGATTTACATGTTCTTAAATCACCAGTTAAGTACCCAGGACTGGGTTGAGCTGAGCATACCTGGGACACAGGCCTGAGTGTGGTCACATGGTTGATTCCAGGAGGCAGAGGTGAACAGGAACTTCACCTCCTAACTTCTCTGTTCCCATTACTACTCAAGAGGAGCAAGTGTGTGATCACCTCAGGGCCACAGGATGATTGGGACTTGGGGAACCAACATTAGAGTCCGTGGTGTAAGTAGTGGTGGTTTAAATCCTTTGGGGGAAAGAGACAAGGAGAGAATGGGAGTGAAGTTTAACCTTCAGGCAGGTGCTATGGCAACCATACAAGTAAAGATGTGGAGGAGGACATGCCCAGAATGTCATAGACAAGGCTTGTGATACCTTCCTGGCTTCCATAATGAACACTAACTCAGGCCAGCTCCAGGCTTGTGCTCCTATCTGCCTTTACTTCCTGGCCATTATCCTTAACCTCTATGAGGACTCCCCCTCAGGTAACCCCATGACTGGACAGTATCTACTCTTATCTTCCTCCTCTCAACTCTTTAAAGGAAGCTACTTCCCATGACTCAATGGAATATGAACAAAGATGGAGCCTCAGAGACCGTCCAAAGATCCCTTATCCTTATATGGTGGGGTCTTCAAGTTCATTTTCTGGCTGGATGTCTCTCTGGTAGAGTCACTCATTACATAATAATAAATAAACATCCCAGAATTTTTCTGTTAAGCCCACTAATAATTACACATCTTGGAGCTTCTAGCCTAGACTTTAGCTGCTTTTCTACTCAGTATTCTTTAATATCGTGTGGGTCCCCCCACACCATCCTTGAATGCTCTTTCCCTAAACTTCACATTCTTGCTCAAAGTTTAGGAAATCCACTCATCTTGGCTTACTCTGTAATCTCCATGTCTTACTGTGCTCAAAATGTCTCTGCCTATTATTAGTCCTTACATCTTGTCACAACATCAGGAAGCATATAAATAGCTTGAGTTCAGAGCTCAGCCTGGCGACACAGTAGTTAAATGACTTTAAAGATATCTCTTGCTGGGCGGTGGTGGCGCACGCCTTTAATCCCAGCACTTAGGAGGCAGAGCCAGGCGAATCTCTGTGAGTTCAAGGCCAGCCTGGGCTACAGAGTAAGTTCCAGGAAAAGGAGCAAAGCTACACAGAGAAACCCTGTCTTAAAAAAAAAAGAAAAAGAAAAAAGAAAAGAAAAAAAGATATCTCTTTAAAGGGCGGTTATGAGACTACCTCATTGCCTGGAGTAGGAGATGCTCCATTGAGAGAGTCATCTATGACTTCTTCTCTCTGTACTCCGAGCATTTGGTGATACAGCCTGTGCTATAGAGCTCACCTACGGAATCCCCCACCCATCCACCAAGACTAAAGAAATGACTACACATTTTCACACCTGGCCGTGCTAAGGTAGATTTAGGGACAGGCAGTTAGACTCTCAAAACCACATTGGGTGCATCTCCTGAGAGCTTCAAAGGACAAGGTGAAACGCTTTTACTTCCCTTCTGAGAAAAAAAAGCGTGAAAATCACTTTTTCTTGTAAAGTGGTAATAAAAAAACAATCATTGGTCACAACTGCTAATTCAGCGGCTCTCTAGAAGACATGCAACTGTAAATATTGATCCCTCAGCTCCTCAGCTGATCCATACTCCTCTGCATCACACACATATGCACACACACACAAACACACAGTGAGGGAACATACATCAAGCTTGGATTGTTGATTTTTTTCTTTAATGTAGAATGAGTGTCATTTCTGGTAAATACCAAACTCTCCACTCATTAGAGTGTCTTAGAGCCAGAAGGTTGTATACAATGTTGTTACAAGACAGGCTTTTTTAATAGTTCTTTAAGAATTTTGTACAGTGTGTTTTGGTCATATTCACCTCTTCCCACTCTTCCCAGATCCATTCCCTCTTCCCTACCCATCCAACTTGGTGTCCTTTTTTTTTTTTTTTTTGAGACAGGGTTTCTCTGTGTAGCTTTGCGCCTTTCCTGGAACTCACTCTGTAGCCCAGGCTGGCCTGGAACTCACAGAGATCCGCTTGGCTCTGCCTCTCGAGTGCTGGGATTAAAGGCATATGCCACCATTGCCCGGCTTTTTTTTTTTTTTTTTTTTTTTAAGATTTATTTACTTACCATGTATACAGTGCTCTGCCTGCGTGTACGCCTGCAGGCCAAAAGAGGGCACCAGATCTCATTGTAGATGGTTGTGAGCCACCATGTGGTTGCTGGGAATTGAACTCAGGACCTCTGGAAGAACAGCCAGTGCTCTTAACCTCTGAGCCATCTCTCCAGCCCTGTGGTGTCCTCTTTTTTTATTCACCAATCAAACCCATTTCGTGCTGCCCAAACATTCTTGGATGCACGGCCTTCTGCTGGAGTGTGGAGTGTAGCATGGGGGCAATGCTCTTAAAGAAAAGACCCCCTGTCTCCCAGTAGCTATCACTACCAGGTAAAGGACTTTGTGCCCACCTCCCCACAAAAGAGTATTTTAGTTTGCAACTGGGTTATCTTTTTCTTTTTCTCATAGAGGAGCAGCTGTTGGGCCTGCACCATCAGGGGTCGCTTTCCTTTCGATTGTGATTTCCTTACCCAACTTCCTAATAAAAATATTTTTAAAGATAGAATTTAAAAAATGAACATATGGATATGAATTGATTTTCTGAGACCTATTGCTTCACAGAATGGAATAAAGTTTGCCTCCTTTCTTCCTTTCCTTTTTTCTGTCCTGGGTTTGTATAGTTAGGACAGAATTTTAAGTGTTAATACCCAGTCTTCTCACGGATAATTGACTGTAAACAAATACAGCTTGATTTTCATCTAAATTCCTAATTTTCGTTTCCTTTATCTTTTGTGCATATTCCAGTTTTTGTTTTTCTACTGGTCACCATTTCTAATCTGTAGTTCCTTCCAATTCTAGATTGGAAGTGTATGGACTATGTTGTTGGCTCTTGAGACTGTTTGCACAGAATAATGAGGAGAGTTTAAGGAAACATCTGAGGCTGGGCTGGGTCCAGGGCAGCAAGTATAAGACTCTGGGTACAGACAACCTTCCAGGTTATTTTCGTGGTTGACATTGTGTGTTCTGACAGCAACTGCGGGTGATGGCAGTATGTTGTCAAGTCATTGATCTCAAATGAAATGTTGAGGTTGGTGTGATGATTCTGAGAAATGGTGTATTTATAGATATCATTAACCTAACCTTTGACCCAACAGTCTTATTTGTAGAATTTATTCATTTATGATATCCTTTTGAGATAGGATTTTGTTGTGTAGCTCAGACTGGCCTCAAGTTTGGCATCATCTTGTCTCACCCTCACACGTCGTAGACTTATGTAAGTTTATCACTATACCCTATACCCTAGCTATTTATTTTTTTTCAAAAATATTTATTTTTATTTTATGTATACAAGTGTTTGCCTGTATGTATATGCACCACATACATACAATGCCCATAGAGGCCAGAAGATGGCTAGGGATCCCCCAGGAGCTGGAGTTACAGGCAGTTATGAACTACCATGTGGGTGCTGGGAAGTGAACTTGGGTCTTCTGCAAGAGCAACAAGTTCTCTTATCTGCTGAACCATCTCTCCAGCTCCATAGCTATTTTTAATTACAGCTGTTTTTCTGTATTTGTGTGTGTGTGTCTATGGAGCCCACCAATTACGGATAAAAGTATTCATGGAAAATGCATTGACACTGAACTATTTCTTGTCATCAATCTTCAACCACCACAGGAACAACTGCTTGCAGATCATTTGAGTTCCTTAAATATTGTAAAAATCTGGAGATGATTTGAAGAATATGGGAGCATGCACACAGGTTATAGGCATGTAGTAGGTTATGTTGTATAAGACTTGAGCATGGGTATAATTTGATATCTGCTATGGAATCCTTGAACAAATCTCTCATGGATACAGAGGCATAATTGTAATGTTGTGTCAAATATTTAGTTATGATGATGATGACCCCAGAAATATATGAATATGTAGGGAAAATGAGAATCAGGAAATATCTAAACAATGAGGGTACAAACATTGCAGTGTCATACTATACACCATCATTAAATTAAAAGCGCCAAAGAAAAACATGCTACATCATGGGGATGCATGGAAAATACAAAATATTATAGGAAAAACAAAGTAAAATAATTATTTTGGGGGGGGGTAAAATCCATTATATATGAGCTCACATTTGTAGGGCTATAAAGCAAAATAATGACAATGCAACATTATTGCAGTAGAAAAATGAGAAGTCATTTTGATTTTTCCCTAACTTGCTTATCTTATTTTTCAGTGGCCTTTGTGCAACATTGCTTTAATTATATTTATTTAAAAATCATTTTGTAGTCTGGCTCCTTCTAGATTCATCTTCAGCCTGATTCGAGTATAGTCTCAAACAAATACAAAACTTCTATTAAAGCATGTGAGAGCTTGAAGGTTAAAACATTTTGTAACTACTGAAAAGTATTTTAATTCACAGCTGGGCTAACTTTTTTTTAAAAGAAAACAGTTACTTGATCTTCATTATCCTTATTCTTTAGACTTTCCTGTGAATCATTCGTTTTTCCGTACTCCAAGTGATAGAACTTGGCTACAAATCCGTGCTTTGCAATTCTGAGCTTGAACTACTTTTAGGTCACCCAAAGCAAATGGCAGCAACAGATCACAAATATAAAGTACAGACCCATCGAAGGAACACATGTTCAATAAATGTGTAACCAAGGTGTGGGACACAGGATGGGGTGGGGTGGGGGATGATTGCAGGCCTGGGAATGAACCTTCATGGTGGAGCACACACTTAATATGATTGGAACCCTGGGTCCCGTCTCTAGCACCATAAGAATAAACTTGGGAGAAATATTCCAAGCAGGAGAGAGGTACAGAGCCTGACCAATAGGCACTGGAGAATGAGAAGGTTTTCCAACGTGAGAATAAGAGATTTCTTTGGGTAGAGCCAGCAGAAACATATGCACTGAGTTGTTAATGCACAAGGCATATTTGTTAAAAATAAATTGGGTTTGGGTGACAAATAAAGGGAGCAATGTGTTTAGGGAGAAATTTGGAGAAGTCCCAGCCCTTACTCTGCCCTTGTGCGAAGCAGGGAAAAGTGTTTTCTCCTCTGACCAAACTCACACTTGGCCCAGAGAATGGAGCTGACAATGATTGGAGGAGGGGTTGGATATTAATTCCTACTGTAGCAGCTGGGCACACCATACTCCATCCATACGTAACCTGAACAACGAAAGACACAAAATCACAAAGAAGGCAAACCATTTCCCTAAACTCGGCTCATCCAGTGCAGTGCCAAGCATGTAAAGAGTTTTAAGCAGTGAATCTGGGCATTTCTCTAGGGGCTGGGTGAGCCACCGACCGCTGATTTTCGAGAAAGAAGTTAAACTGACTTCACTGAGATGAGGGTATACGTGGAGGATCATTAGGATGCTGTTGTTAGGGTCCTGGTGAGAGACGACGAAGCTAAACAAGATGAAGAAAGCATGATGCAGAGGATGCAGAGTCATTTGTAGCATAAATGAGTTTGCTGGTGGGATAAGTTGAAGAGTGGAGAGGAGAAGTTCCACCTGAAATGGATTGAAACCATCAACATTTATTGGTAGCTGGAGTTGTGAGAATCTACGAGAGCCCTCAAGAATGAACCAGGCCCAGATCTTGGCAAAAGGCTTCCATTTACAGGAGGAACTGATGAGGAAGGCCCAGGGAGCCACCAGCATGATGAGAAGAAAACCGACCAGTGGGGAACAGGGGCGGAGGTGATGGAAACAAGAGTGGAGCGAGGCTCCAAGAACGGAGCATCAGGGAGGAAGTGGTCACCATGACAAGTGGTACCAGGCGAGAACCGAGAACAGAATGTTTTGTTAGCAAGTCGGTAGGAAATGCTCTGGTCTTTTGGGTGACTCTTTCAGTTCTTCCACAGTAATCTGACCGAAGGCTCCAAAGGGCAGCTGCGTGGTGCATAGTTCCTCTGTGAAAAGCCGAGTAAGGAAGTACAGAGGAGGTCACAGTGTCACACGGTAGTGAAGGACAGATAGAGTTTAAGTTATGGTGGGCAGGGGACTGGCACCACACCATGCATAGAGACCTCATGTGGGAAGCAGACAGACACTAACACTAGGATTCCTTTAACAGGTCAGACCGCATTGCAGTCTGTGAAACTGAGGGGGTCAAGTCTGTTACACAAGCGGAGGAGCTAAATGTAAAAGGAGGAGACATCTCTCTCTCAGTGGGAAGGGAGCAAAGATGGGTGAGGATCATGGGACATGCTGGCTAAGGGAGGATGATGAAAAGTCCAGTAATGTCCTTTTTCTCAGCTAGGAATGGAGGCCAGGGACGCTTAGCAAGGGGCTTGAGTTTTCACATGTGGGCTGAACAGAACATCGGAAAAGACTCTTGATAATGGAAAAGAAGACGATGGTAGGCAGAAGGGTTTTTCTGTGGCGCATCAACACCCCCTCCCCCAATACAGCTGGATAACCTGTGTCTCTAAGTTCTGTTTGGAGAGGATCCAGAGTTATTTTGTGTGCCGTTCCAATAACACCACCTCTGCATGACGGGATAAAGTGCTTGCTCAGAGCTCTGCTCAGCAGCCACTCAATAAATACATTCCATAATTGTGCTGACTAGCGAAATTAAGTCTATCGGGTATTCGTTTAGCAGATGGTAGAGAAAATGAGACCAGAGAAAGGCAAGACATAGGCAAAAAGGGAACGCTAGCCCGATCCACTGATAAATGCAAGGCCTTTTGGACAATGATGTTGATTACCTCGCCCTGCTAGCCTCAAAAGACAAAGGCGGGAAATATCTCAATCTCCACTCTATTCGTGTTGTCTATTTTCTTTTTCTTTAAGCTGTGTGCCTATTGTGCAGAGCACCATTTGCGTAGACTATTGCTATTACTGGGGATGGGGTTTGCATGACCAGACATTTGGACTTGGATGGATTGTGGCCAGGGAGCCTCCCATCAGTACGTGTAAGTGTGAAGTATCCATAGTCTCCCATGGTGGTGGTGGTGGTGGTGGTGGTGGGGTCGACTAGCTTTCAGCAGGGGCTGTAGCTTTCTTCTTTACTCTCCTTTAAGCTAAAAAGACTTTCCCCTTTTAGTTTTTTATTCACTTTTAATTTCTACCCTCTAATTCCCCATGTATCTCCCTAGACTTTGTCACTACACCTTCACTCTACCTCCAATGCTTTTCTGGTCTTTGAAGAATGATGACCCCCACCTTGCCCAGGATCTGTGCTTTGATGGGAGCATTTGTCTTGAGAATCTCTGGCTCACCAGTGCAGCTGATGTTTTCCGGAGCTCAGCTGACATGGGAACCCACACATTTCCTTCCCTGGCAAGGGGCAATCTCAGCCTTGCTCTGGTTTGCTGGATTTGGCTATATGTTTCCAAGATCCTTTTGGGGATATGATTTAGCCAGTGAGGTTCCTGTAAGCAGTTGTAGGGTCTTGTCATTTCCTGTCTGGATAAGGGGAGGCTACTGTTCTCCCCAGCTTTCCCTCTGAACGCACAAGTCTACCTTACAGCCTTGTCTAAGTGTCTGAACTCCTCCCAAGGCATCCTGCTTTCTTGTTCATCCCAGAGGCACAATTTTTCCATCTGTTTTTTTTTTAAAGCAAAACTTATCATAAGCATGGCACCTATAAGCGATGAGGTCAAGTATGGAGAAGTACACCGTCACTCCCTGTTTGTGGTTGGAGAGGTTTGCTTTCGAGTTTCAGGAGGCTGGTGACTTTCCTTCTAGGTGGCAGAATTGCATTTCTTGTGCCATGTCACTTTCTCTGTGAGGCTCATGCTCTCTCTCCCCTGTCCCGGGGCAGCAGGATGGAGAGAAATGATTCACCATGACTAACGGAGCGTGTTTTTGTGGCACTGCTGCTTATGAGAACTTGGGTGGTGTGGTGACAAGAAAGAGTGGGGTCATGGAAGCCTTGGGAGCTACGGAAGCCACGATGCCAATGGCTGCCATGCTGCCCCAGTAGAAGCAAAACTTCGGAAAGTCATCCAGTGCCTGTTTTGAGGGCAGCCTTGAAACGAGCATCCCTCCCTATAAATGTGCGTGAATGTAGAGGGCAGTCAACACTGTCTTCTCTGTTGCAAGTAAGACTTGGAAGGGGAGGCAACTGGGGAGAGGCCAGACTATGACCCGAGTTCCCATTTGCTGACATAAAGGCTCTATCTGCTTGTCTTCTTGGGTTGCTAGAAGGACTCATCCCAGACTGGGTGAGTTGTATAACAGAATTATTCGATCCTGGCCTCGGAGGGTGGATGCTCAAGAACAAAAGAGCGGACAGGGTTGGCTCCTCCTGAGGATTTTGAGGGACAGGCTGTTTCTGGCCCCTCATCTTTGTTTGGAAGTGTCTGCCTTCTCCTGAGTCAACATGTGGCCTCCATTGTGTGTACACATCCATAGGGTCTCCTTCTCTCACGAGGGCCCCAGGGGCTCCTGAACCTGGATAGTACTAAGCTCTCTGGAATATACTATGTTTTTTTTTCATATACATATCCTTTCTGAAAAATATTTTTTCTTGAATAAGTCCACATGTGTCTGTGTGAGTTTGTGTGTGACACGTGCATGCAGATCCCTTGGAGACCAGAATAGGACATTGGATACCCTGGAACTGGAGTTACAGGAGTTTCTAAAGTGCCATGTGGGTGCTAGGTACTGAATCCACTTCTTCTACATGAACAGCCAGTACTTTTAACCACTGAACCATGCCTTTAGCCCCTCATATAAATATATTCTTGTGACTAACCAAATTTCCAAATTAGGCACAATAAGAGATTAAGAACAATTTACCATAGATCAGCGCTAACTCAGCGTTTGCTTTCTTTTTTGAACATTTTCACATTTCTCTTAAAAGAAGCATTTTCCAGTCTCTTGTAGGTGTATGCAAATTGCCAGGCCACTATTCTTGCTCGTTGGCATCATTGACAAGTAACACAGGGGTTGTTTGACGTGCTATCTCCTTGTTCCTTTAGCACATACCTAAGGTAATTAACTTACAAAACTATACCGTCACAGTTTTGATGGTTTCACCCATGATACACTAGTCCCCATTTCTTTGGGCATGTGGCAGTATACCATTGCAGGAGTGTGTCATCCCACAGAATTGCTCACTTCAAGGCCAGGAAGTGGAAGGGGGGTAATCTAGATGTCTCATTTGTGGCTGAACACTCCGCAGAAACTTGTTCTCTGCACTTTGATCGGTTGTGTGTTTCTGCATTAACCACTGTCCACTGTCCAAAGAAACTTTTTCTGATGAGATCTGAGAGCTGCACTAATCTATGGGTGTCAGGGCGGGGGGGGGGGGGGGGGGTGGTGGTGGAGAAAAAGTTAAGAGGGCAATTTGATATTATGTTTATTTAGCTAAATAATAGTAGGTTCATACCTGGGGCCTGGGAGCTCCTTGACTGTGGTTCTCAGACAGTATCATATACTTGCTATTTTGAATTACTCTCCTACTTCCCTGAAAACTGATTTAGGTGGGTTTCACGTTAACCATCTCACAAACTCTGGATCCCCAAAGTTTACCACCATTTCCATGTTGATAAATTCAAAGGTTATTCCAAGTCTGCTTGAATTTCTGGCATTTCCTGCTGTGGTTGGCCATCCCTTCCCCTTTATGCTATTCCTTACTTGGTTTCTAGACTCTATACATCACTGGGTTTCTTCCCATCTCAATGGTCTGTTTCTGTTTACATTGTTGTTTTCCATCTGAGAGCCCCGGGACCATTTCTGTCACTTTCTCTATCCTGGTGATCTCGTGTAGTTATATGACTTACAGAATCAATATCATAATATCTCCTAAAGTTAGAGTTTGGCCCTCCCCACTGACCTCTTGATAGTCAAATCAACATGATCTTTTTAGTACATAAGATTTTAGATCATACTACCCAAATCTCTAAAGGTGCCCATCCAACAGAAACAAAAATTAATACAATTCTTCTATTAGCCAGCAAGGGCTTCCCTGCTGTACCCATCCCAGATGCAGACACAGTCCTTTTCTCTCCCCAGTTCCTGGTCTAAGGTCTAGTTGGAAACTCAGACAGTGTAGGGTTCACATCTGTAGATTCGAGCCACCACATATTAAAATGCTTAGAACAAAAATCCCTCCATCTTCTGGGGACTCCCTTCTGCACATTGAGCATCCCAATGACTGTGATGCCAACCCTCTGCATTTGCCACTTATGCCTAAGTGCTTGACCTCATGGACAGTCTAATGTGCTCCCTTACAGTCTTTGGTTCTGCTTAAATATCTCCTTCTTCTTAGGGGTTTTTTCTAGATCCTTTTTTACAAATATGTTATCCTCAGGTTACACACACACACACACACACACACACACACACACACACACACACACACACAAGCAAAGGAGCAGATGGTGAGTTAGATGAATAGTTGAGTGGATGAGTAGAGGGCCAGATGAGTGAATGGATAGGTGCATGGAAGGACAGAAAGTGAGTGGATAGAATGGACAGATGAGTGGACAGATAGAAGAATGGATGAGTAGCAGATGAGTGAATAGAATAGATGGGTGAACTTGTTCCCCTGTTCTAAAGTCTGCACTTAATCACCTGTGTTCTATTTGGAAACCTAGACAGTGACTGCAGGTCTCAAGGCATCACAGGACAAAATATTTAGAACAGAAATACACCCGGGTCTTAGGGAGATGGCTCAGGGGGTAAAGTGCTTGCCACAAATCCCAAGGACCTGAGTCTGATCGTCTAGACTCATGTAAGAAAAGCTGCATGTTGTGGTTGGTACCTGTAATCCCAGCACTGGGGAGGCAGACAGGGCAGAGTTCCTGGTCAGCCAGTTTAGATGAACCCAGTTTCAGTGAAAGACACCAGTTTCAGTGAAAGACATCAAATACTGACTTCTGGCCTCTAACTCACATGGACACACAAGCATATGTACCTGTACACACACACACACACACACACACACACACACACACACACACACACACAAAAAAAAAAAAAAAAAACAAAAAACAAAACAAAAAACGCTTCTGTACAAAGTACTTGTCTTGTCATTTTTCTCAAAATAATACAGCACATCATTTAAGAAATACTCTAGAGATGGTTTAAAGTACATCAGGAGATATATATGCTATTTTACACAAGGAACTTGAGAATCCACAGATTTGGGTATCTGAGTAGGCCCCGGAACCACCCCCACCACAGCCCTGATAATACTGAAGAAAGGTCACTGTGATGGCCTATCGTCACTGTTCACTTGGATATACTTGGAATCAAATTAGGAGATACATCTCTGGGCAAATTGGTGATGATATTTGTCCAGAGAGGAGTAATTCCAGGGATAAGATTCTCCCCTGCATGTGTGCTGTTTTCCAGTGGGAGGCCCAGGTCTAAAGGAACCCCAGGAAACAGCGGTGTCGCCTCAGCCTGCCTTCTCAACTTTCTGAGTGCATGCTTGCCTCATTGCTGTCTCCACCCTCTAAAGATACCAGACTCCAGCTTCTTCTACTTTCGACTTGGACTGAATAACAGCAGCAGTCCAGGAGGTTCTGAGTCTTCAGTGCTGGATTGGGGGTGCTGAGGCATCCAGCTTTGTGAACCAAGAAGCTTTGGGGTTCCCATCTTCCTTAGTACACAAATGGCCATGTTTGAACTACCCAGTCCTTATTGTGGAAGTCAATCTAATAAACCCCCCCTTTAATGCGCGCGCGCATACACACACACACACACACACACACACACACACACACACACACACACACTACCAGTTCATTTCTTTTAGAGAGCTCTGTCTAATACTGACTTTGATATCAGCAGTATTTCCAGAGAAACAGAATTTTAAGGATGATTTTTTTTTCCTAGTGGGCTTGTAGTATCTGGAGCTGGCCCTCTTATTTACACCTAACAGTTCTTGTAGATTTTCCTGATAATATGGAGACTACTGGTAAGCCATGGTGTGAACTGTTGAAAGCATTTCACAAGATGAATGTATTCACTACTCTATATAACACTTCTTGAACATTTCTAGAAAACTATGGAATATAATGCTGCTGGATGGTTGTTTCTAGCATCTTTGAGTAAAGTGATAAAGGAAAAGAAAGAATTCAGAGATGCAATTTCCCAGGTGCAGATACCCAGGAACTCCTTAAAATGTCCAAGCGCACTCTGGGAGAGAATCTTTTCTCCTGCCAGCCTCATCATCATGTGTTTGGCTGACTTAACAATGTAATTTAAAACTCAGCCTTAGGTCTTGTCTGCAGTTAAAGTGAGGGCACTGATTGGAAGAACAGGATCCTGTATCTTGGGACATGTTATGGGAGCACCCTGATGATGATGATGATGATGATGATGATGATGATGACGATGATGATGATAACGATGATGATGGTAATAGTGATGATGGTGGTGATAAACTGTGTATTGGTACAGTGGTACCCACCTTTAATCCTATCACTTGAGAAGCAGAGGCAAGTGTATGTTTGTAAGTTCAAGGCTGGTATGTTTGTAAGTTCAAGGCTGGTATGTTTGTAAGTTCAAGGCTGGTTTGATCTACACAGTGAGTTCGAGGCCAGTCAGAACTACATAATGAGACCCTATCTCAAATGAATAAATAAATAAATAAATCTCAGGAAAATTGGAGTGAGTGTGGATCAGTCATGTAAAACCCACGATTGCATCATGGGATGGTCCAGAAAATGTGCCCCTGTCCACCGATAGAAGAATGAGTTATAAGGACAGCACTAGCACACTTAAAGATCCCTGTTATTGCTTTTCTGTGTGGGCCAATTACAGAGAGCATCACAGTTACTCAATTGGGTGACTTAACTGATGGGTCTAGTTTGATTCACAAGAGACAAGGAGTGAAGGGCAGCTGTTAGTCACTAAAGGAAGGGTGTGATGGTTAATTTTGTCAACTTGACACAAACTGGAGACACCTGGGAAGAAGAAATCTTGACTGAGGAATGCTCTCCATCATAGTGGCCCTTGGTCAAGAAAATGGGGGCATTTCTTGACTAATGATTGATGTGGGAGGACCCTGCTCACTGTGGGCAGTATCACCCTGTGCAGGTGACTTTGGGTATAAGAAAGCCAATTGAGCCAGGTGGAGGTGGCGTATGCCTTTAATCCCAGCACTGGGGAGGCAGAGTCAGGTGGATCTCTGTGAGTTCAAGGCCAGCCTGGTCTACAGAGTGAGTATCAGGACATTCAGGGCTGTTACACAGAGAAACCCTGTCTTGGAAAAAAAGAAAAGAAAAAAAGAAAGTCAATTGAACTGTGTAGAACAAGCCAATAGGCATCATTCATCCATGATCTTTGTTTCAGTTTTTGCCTCCAGGCTCCTGCCTTGAGTTCCTGCTCTGGCTTCCTTCCATGATGGACTGTAAGTTGTAAGCCAAATAAAACCATTTCTCCCCCAGGTCAGTCATTGGTTTTGGTCAGCATTTTTACCACAGCAATGAAAAACAGCCACAGTCAAAGGATGAACATGCTTACTGTAATAGCAGAGACAAAGCACTAACCATGAGAGTCTGTAGATCACCAGAGCTGGCTCATCATTCATGATGTTCCCAGAAGTGAAGCAGGGAGGACTAAATTCCTGCTCAGAAAGTCCCAGAACAATGCAGAACAGGCTATCGGGAACCACAACAGCCGAGAACCATAACATTTCCTTCCAGTTCCAGACTGGAACCGATGGAGAGACAATACGGAGAAGGCCGGGAGCCTTTTAGACGGCCCTGCTATGCTTCTTTATTATTCATCTTCTGCTCATCTTACCCAAAGGACAGGCAAGAGGGAAATGAATGACTGCAGGCAATTTAGAAATACAGGGAATTACTGGGGAGGCAATGAATAGGATTGAAGACTAGACTAGACCTGTCTGGCCACTCAACATTTCTTTTCTGGTGTTTAATGAAAGATATGGTTTTACATTTTTCCCTTTCCCTTTCCCTTTTCTTCTATTTTTTCCCATCTCTTCTTCCCCCATCTCCCTGTTTGTCTCCCTCCATCCCTCCATATCTCTTCTCTTCCTCTTTCACTCTCCTTCTCTCTGCATCCCTCCCTCTCTTCCAGAATTTCATAGGTCACATGAAGTAGCTTCAGAACCAACCCCTCTCTGTGCTTGGAGACTGGGATAGGAGAGAAACAAGACGAGGTATGACAGGCCTGGATTCCTGGATTCTAAGGTAGTTTCCAAGGCTTTCCAGTTTCTTTTCATCCAAAGTGTTTAGCATGCCCAAGTATACTTTAGGTACTGTTTTCTGATGCCCTCTCATCATCAATGTTAAAGCATATTTGGTGAAACCTGCCATTCCATTCCCCCGGTTTCTATAAAGGCTCTTGCTATTCAGTGGTAATTTTAAAAATGGGCATAGGAAGAAACCTGTACTCTTGTCTTTCATCCGGATAAATTCTCAAGCTACTTTCAATCAATATATTTCAAGTATTGGCCATTAGTAAATCCCTGAAACCGACTCTGCTTGATGAGTGTGAACTAATGTCGGCAAATGTAAAATGGGGACAGTTCAGCTTTCCATGCCCCAGCTGCTTTCTGCTCTGGAGACAGAGTTCTGCCGTCCCCGTTACTGGTGTTCTCAATCTGACAAGTAGGCTTGCCGGTCTCAAGGTGCTATGCGCAAATGAGAGGCCATTGTCCACCATGGTTGGTTCAGCAATCTGACATTGGTGTAAGGCTGCTGCAGAGAGTGCTTGGAATGAAGCTGAAAGTATGGGAAGGTGCTGTAAAAAGGAGCTCTCCTCAGTGGAACCGGATGGTCCTGCTGTAAAAGGGAGCTCTCCTCAGTGGAACTGGATGATCCTGCAAAATCAAATAGTGTGGTGCTTTGAATGCGAAATATTTCCCTAGGCCCACATATTTGAATATTTGGTCCCAGTTGATCGTGCTGTTCTGGGAACTAAAAGTGTAGTTTTGAGAATATATGGCTTCCCCTACCTCCTAGGACTGTTTATTCCTAGGAGAGCTTAGACTGTGCTGTAGTTTGAGTTCATCTCCAGAAAAACTCCCATTAGACAATTTCTCTCTGTCATGGTATTGAGGTGGTGTGGCCTTTAAAAGAGGTGGTAGATTTTTTTGAAAGGATCAATGTTTTCTCAAGGGAGTTCTAACTCTTGTGGGACAAGATTCTTGCTGTCAGCACAGGCTGTTATAAGAGAGAATGGCACCTCCTTTGAATCCCTCTGCTGTAGACACTTACCAGTATTGTGCATATTTTTGGACCTCTAAAAATTGAGCTAAATAAACATCTATACTTCATAAATTGCTTGGGCTCAGGTATTTGGATGAAGACTTACTGAAAACATCTCAGGATTAACAGTTTTCCTGTTGCATCAAAAAGGGTAGTTCCTCTTGGTGGCACTTTTCATTATGGGCCAAACATTTTGCACACATTTCCTCATGTATCACTATGATAATCTTGCAAAGCCATAATGGTGATGTCCATTTTACAGATAAGGAAACAGAAGTTTAGAGAGCTGAATAACTGAATGAAATAGCTGAAATGACAGCTGAATAGCTGTAAACAGAGATTAAACTTCTGGAAAACCCTGATGCGATTCTAGCACAGGTCACCTGGCTGACTGGCTTGTTAGCTCCTGCTGAGTGTGGCCAAGAGCTCAAGTTCCCTTAGACTTTCCTGTTCTTTGACATTTCCTGTTCTAATCTGCAGGAGATTCCCTTCTTGCAGGTTAACTCAGAGGTAGGTCAGAGAACTGAAGATGATGTAATAGAATTTGCATAGTTGTGGGCAGCTTAAAGGATATCAGATCTGAAAAGAAAAAAAAAAGCTAAAATAAAATGCTTTGATCTACATCGGTAAAACATAGCTACCTTGGGTTTCCAAAAACAACCACAGAAATGTCAGTAGGCGGAGCTAACTGGTGCTTCATCCAGGGTATTGGTACCACCGGCACGTACAAACTCGGAGCATCTCCAGATTTTCAAGAGGACATTTTGGCAGTGACAGAATTTAAGTACATGAGCTCAACTTCTCTAAGTATTTTTTCCAACTAGTGTTGTGAAAGCTGCCTGTACTAAAATGAATCCATAGCAACATGTGTACATTTATCTGTTTCAAGTAAAGTGGAGCTAGTGGAACTTGAAGTCCATGCCTCGTCTTTAGTGCACATGTTCCCCGTCATTCCTGTACTTAGAGGAACTAAGAGCATGGCTTAAGGAATTCCTGGTTATGTTTCCTTTTTCAAAAATTTTGTTCCATACTTTGTTGTTGTTATGTTTTGTGTTTTAGGAAAATATCTACGGTGTTGAAACGTATCCACCTTCCTTGGTTTTTTGCTAAATATATAATTTCAAAGGCAACACTCTCACCTTTGTGGTTCAGGGCTGGATGTTCTCCTTGATGCTCAGGGATTTGTTTCTCTTCTCTAGGGGTTTTGAAAATCTTCACAGTTTCTGGGCATGTTCAGAGTACATGATCAATTCTGCCGTCTCGGAGAGCATGAAAGCAGATGGAAGACGTGAGAAAGGTTCTATTCCACCCCTTAGGCACGAGATCATTGCAGGTACTGTAGTCACCTGCTATAGCTTCAAGTAGAAATTTCCCAGACATGGTATGGCAAATCTGTATTTGGTTAAGGAGTGAGTCTCCTGCCATTCTTGGTGTTGTGGTCTTTGTGTGGCAGTCAACTCATGTCTTTCTGGAATCTTCATTTCTGTCTTTCTTCATTGTCTTGGGCACAAGGTCCTGATCATTTAGTTCTAATGCATCTTCCTCTATCTTCTATAAAAATTAACCCTTCCCTTTAACAAATTTCACTTCCGTCTGTTTTTTTTTAAACAGCATATCCATGAGACCTGCATTACTTAAAAAGAAAAATAATTTGTTGTGCTATCTATACCTCTACTGACCACAGGGCCATAACCCATTTTCCAATGCTACCTATTGTTTATTTATTTGTATGTGTGTGTGCGTGTGTATATATATATGCATGTTTGTGTGTTGGTGGGCATGGAGTTGGGTGTACATATCAACATGCATGTGAAAAGCAAAGGACAGCCTCAGGTGTCTTTCATCAGGGGATGTCCATGGTTTTTGATACAGGATTTCTCATTAGCCTGTAGCCAGTTAACTGGCTAGGCTGGCTACTCATGAGCGCCAGAGTTCTACGTGTCTCTGTCTTTTGAGTTATGGAATTATAAGTCTGTGCTAGCAAACCTTTTTTTTTCTTTTAACATGGCTATCTAGCTCAGGTCCTTGTACTGGAAAGGCAAGCACCCTACCAGCTGAGCAATGTCACCCACCTTATTTATTGATTTCGACTTTGCTTACCAAGTGCCATTGTTTCTTAGTCTCCGGGCTAGCGACATTAGAAGAAACAGTGCAAATCCTTTGTGATTTCCTTTAGAGTTCTTGCTGATGTTTTCTTCCTTTTGCATGTTTCTTTTGTTTGACCCCAAAAGATAGTTGACTTATTATGCGATAATGTCATCAAACTCTTTATCTGTTCTGAGATAAAAGAACAACCGCCTCCAGGGGCGGAGCCCACAGGTTGGGTTCCTGAAACCAATCTTTACCAGAAATTACGCATTTGGTGGTCTAGAACAACACCGGGTTGTAAGGCAGAGAGCACTCCTCTCAGCAGGACCTTGTGTGCAGACACTGAAACCGGAATCCCTCTCCCAACAGGAAGCCCTCCTTTTCTATTGTAAAGAGGCCCATGCTGCCACCCAGGTAGCTCTTGTGGAGGATGGTGATGCCGCCATCCAGCCGGGTCCTGTGGCGGTTCATGAGGAGGCTAGTGAAGGTACCACCATGCACACTTCAGGCGAGGCCCATCAGGATGTCACTAAGCAGTCTCCCATTGAAGTCTGTGAGGCTGCCACTCCCCGCCCCGCCCCCAGCAGCACTCTGTGGAGTTCTCTGAGGTGGTTCTTGGCTGGGGTGGGGGTGGGGGTGGGCGAGGGTGGGGGATGGGGGATGTACCTGGGGAGAGTACCTAGAGTTGTCTAGTGGAGATACATGAGACTGGAGCCCAGCAGTCTTTGGATTTTAGTATGAGCCTCCAAAGGCTGCCTGGGAACCAGTTACCACCTTATAAAGGTGACTCAGCCAGGATAAATGTACATACCTCTAATCCCAGCACCGGGAGGCAGAGGCAGAGGCAGGAGGTCCCTAGTTCCAGCCTAGTCTGGGATGAATTGAGGCAGTGATCTTTAATCCCTGCCGAAGTCTCCAGACATCTTTTTCTGATTGTTTTCGCCCTAGAAGTTGGAAGAATGGAGGAGGACCGTTTGTTTTCCCCTTGTGTTCAATGTTTGCAAACACAATTGAAAATATATATTCCAATAAAGAATTGCACCCCCCCCAAAAAAAAAAGAGGCCCAGAGTATGGGCAGGACACCCAGCACTGCCTGTGCTCATCTCCTGTCCCACCCACTGCCAGGATGGAGCAGAAGGACTGGTGCCCTATGGCACTTACAACAACCCATTCATGAGACCCAGAATAAGGAGAAATTAAATAGGTTCCTGCCCCATGTTTCTCACACTGGTGACCCTAGGTTTTCTCCTATCATTCCTAGGTGGCGGAGCAGGCAACAACATTTTGAGGCGCTTGCAGGAAATACATCCTACTGATTTTGGAATGTGTGGTCTCACAGAAAGAAGTTTAAAGGTGACACCTGTGAGGTGTGGATTCCTAGGGGTCCATATACCCAGGCCATGCTGTCTCCAGAAGGTTTTTGTCTCTCCAATGTCTCATTTGTCACTTGTTTGTCAGTTTTATTTTTTGATTGACATAGTTTATGATCTATATGACTGATAGAGTTTTAAAAGAGCTCTCTGAGTTCAAAGATAAGGTGCACATTTGGACCTATTCTCCCCTCCAGATTGTGGCAAGTGCCATGTCATCATCACCCTCTATAGAAAGGACTTCCCCCTAAAGTGGAGTTCAGAGGCTGATGACAGAGAGTAAGGGTCCCTAACACTGGTGTCTTGACAACAAGAGATGGTCACTTTTTCTTAGCGTTTTCTTTCAACGCTCCTTCCCTCGAGTGAACCATTTTTTAGGGCTTTTGGAAGGTGTGTGTTTGGAATGTGTGGGCCCCTGGCTCTGGGGTCTTATACTTGATCCTCTTTATTCATAGCTTCCATATTTACAAGTGTGTAAATTTTATTACAGCCCATAAATCAGGGCTTTCTATGGCTATGGATAGGCAAAGAGAAAGGCAAGCAATCTGAGCTGATCAACTACGCTTATTCTCAGCCTAAGTTGGGGAAGTTCCTGACCCTTGTTTCAACTTTATGGAGTAAACAACTCCTTCTCATACCCACTTTGTTTTACTTTATTTGTATTTTTTTCTGTTGTTGTTGTTGTTGTTGGTGATTTAACTGTTCAAGTAGCATCAAGTGCTGTCTCACGTTCCTAAGCAACAACTGGCCTCATGGAGAGACTACGTAGTTTGGCTGGCTTCAAATCCAATGCTAAGAAATCAACACTATATAAGAACTATAACAGGTGTACACACTAACCACTTAGTCAACATCTGGTGAAGAGGCTCAGAGTCACCTAATACGGCATGCCTCCTTGGTGTTGTGGTACAGCATTCAGTCATTTGGTGCCTATGGCAACTTATGTACACAACTACTGTGACTAACGTCTGGCCTTGACTGGGAGAAGAGTTTTCTAAATTTATTTTCTGACTTCCCTGGAAATGAGTGGGCTTAATGACATAATGCTTGGGACATCTGGGGAAAACGGAATGCACAAAGAATGGGATTGCAGGAAATAACCTTAGCAGGGATAAGACAGACTGAAGACATTCAAGGCTCATCTGGCCGAGTTCCCCAATGATACCCAAGGAGGAGAGAACTTTGGTCTTTAAGACACCTGTAATTTTAAGTCAGCCACAACTTTAATTTCCCTTTCATATTTTAATGGTGTAAGACATTTAAGTTGGATTGTCTTAGGGGAATAGGGTAGTATTATACCATCATTGGATTTGTTGCTCAGTTTCTTTTGGTTCATCTGTAGACTGGAATTGAGCACTCTTGGGGATTAGAAGGAGATTGGGCTGTCTCAGTTGTAGGGATATAGATGATTTGTCCTGTGCCAATTGCTAGTTGAGCCATTTGTGGAACGAACCTGGACTCTTCTCTTTTGGAGCAGGGGTGAAGCAGGAGCTTCTCTGGCCTCAAAGCAGGGAGTATGACTTTCCAATTAGCTGCTGCTTTCCTCTCCCAGGGAGGACAATCATAGCCAAGACAGTGAGAATCTGGGCTAGTAAGCCCAATGAGTTAAGAGAACTAGCCTTGAAGGACTGTTAGGACCTCATCTCTGTTTCTTCTTGGATCCCACGGAGGCTCCTGTTATTCTTGAGACCTGATGAGCATCTCCTTACTGAAGTGGTGGGGCTATTACACTCTTTTTCCTAACTCCCCCCTTGTGAATCTAATCACTCCCATGGATCAGGGAGGGGTTCAGAATTCCAGGCTTGTGTTTAAGGACAGAGGCAGGAAGTTCTGCTCACTTTGTCGACCAGGCTGGTCTCAAACTCAGAGATCTGCCAGCCTCTGCCTCCCGAGTGCTGGGATTAAAGGAGTGCACCACCACTGCCCTGGTGAGCAATTGGTTTTTATTTCCTCTTTTATATGGAGTTCATGAGTGTCATATGTTATGTTATGTTTTATGACATGGCTAACTTCCATATCTTATTTCTATATATTGTATGAATCATTTCATATTCAGGAAAAATTTAATTAATAAAACAACTGGGATATTACAGAAAGTAGCAATGGCATGATACTTTGATACATTTCTTGGGTAATAGAAACTTAAAATTTTGGGTCTAAAGTTTTTAGAGGGAGATGAAAATTTGGTCTCTACATGAACAGCTCAATGGAAAATTAAAACCAAGCAGTGCAGTTCTCTAGCTTGAATGTCACACAGATCAATGGTTGGCACATGACTCTAAGTTGACTTTCAGCTTTCCAAGTCAACATGTAGATATAAACTCAGGCAAAGCACTGGAACAACCAGAAGAGGTGTTGGTGGTATTGGTGAATGACAATTGGTTCATAAAGATTAAGATGTTTAGGTTCGGCATTCCTTTAAAGAGCTCTTTGTAACAGAAATAACTCTGAAAAGGAACACCATAATAATAATATACAAAAAAGGAAACATTAGCCAGAGCACTTTTTAATACACATTTGGGAAAATTGTGCGTCATAGAACTCTTGAGATTAGCATGGATGACGTGGCTTTTTCTTTGGAATTAAACTGCAAACCTATTGATAATCCAATTCTGTTCCCAAGGAATGAACTTGACCTGCTGTTTGGGTTTCTGGTCATTCTTCCTGACATACTGCAAATAGCGCTGACCAATCATGGTGCTCTGAAGCCACAGATTCCTGAAGCCTTCTCATCACAGTGCTCTAGGCACTAATCCAAGAGCATCATCACCAAGTGATCAGAATCGGCAACAGTGGGATTGCATTAGTCATTATTTTCTTTAGTCTTCTCTTTCTATTTGAAGCAACCTACCACACTGTAGTACAGTAACATGACAAAGTACTACAGGGAGCCTTGCTTGTGGCTCTTAGCATTGCATTATGTGTGACATTGGATGTGGCAACTAAGACCATAGAATAGTAGGGTCATACAGGAAGATTCCCTGTGTGGGCACACAGGAAAAGAAGCAGGATGGGTGACTCAGGAAGCAGGGAGGTAACAGGAAGTAGAAGATGACATCAGATTCTGATCTATAGGGAACTAGAAATAGAGAACCCTGATCAGTGTGCAAGAATGATTTAAGTTAGCATGGGATGTGTTAACTTGCTAGCTCCAGCAGGCAACTGTGTGTGGGATCTTTAAACTAGAAATGGAGGCTTGGGAAGAGGGAAAAGTACCTGGGATGAAGAAGTGCTCAGGACAGTGTCTACCAGGCAGGTGTGAAAATTCCAAGGTAAGTATGGCCATGCCTGGGGCATGTACAGGAGGGAACGGGGCTGCAGAGTGGATACCAAACTAATGGAACCCCGAGGTTTACTCACAGGTTAATGGAAGGTAGAGGAAAAGCAGGAAATGAAATGGATGAAAATTGCCTGGGAAATATTTGGTTGTAGAGACCTATGAAGGGTAAAACAGAGTTACAGTCTTTAGTGAAGGCAGGGTGGGTAAAATAAGAAGACAGTAGATATATCACTCAATGGATTTGGCTGAGTTGGGGCCACTGGTTATGAAGTTTCAAACCTGGGACAAAAGGCTGAGTTCCCTATTTAACATATCAAAGTCGACCTGACCTCCAGGTTCTCCCAACATCCTCCAGTCTCTCCCTGTTACAAGGTATGGCTGGCATGCCCTGCCCTCTACCCTGAACTCTCCAGCCCAGGGGCTGGGCTGCCCTTCCCCTAGAGGCTCTTCCCTATATAATCTAGACATTTTGGTTATCCGCCCCTTTGGGACCTTTGGCCTTCTAGCTGCTGCACCTATTTCTCCCCCTCCCCTCATCCCCACATGGCGCAGCTCAGTCTGGTCCTGTCCACTCAGGACTCTCCCACATGTCCCTGCCTCTGGCCACTCTCTCCCTTTTATGGACAATAAACCTCCTCCTTCCCCATATGTAAGAGCAGTCATGTCCTTTCCTTTTTATTTATTTATTTTTCATCCACTGATCATCATAGGATGAAAGCGTTGAGTATCTTTCTAGGTTCCCTGCACACAGGCTTCCTCCGTTTCTCACTTGCTATGGTACATACATTAAAGGAGCAATGCCGGGGTCACCTCACAGCACTCTATCCTCGGACTTCTCTGGCTGGCTGAGCGTCAGCAAGGCACCAATCTTCTTTAACTGTCTTTCCCTTGGCTTGAGTTGAAATCTAATGCTACCCTTGCATCTCTCTGAACCCCTTCATCGATCTTTCTGCCACCTCTAGTCTACCTCTCCTCTTCGCCTGCTTCCCTGTGACTGAAAAAGTTGGGCCGAATCTTATGTGTGTTTATTTATTTATTTTTCTCGGACACAGTTTTAAACAGCAATGACGTCCACATTGACATCTATAACGCTTATTTTTGAGGTCCTATGTTCAGCCGCCTACTAGACTTTTGGTTCAGATGTCTTAAACATTTCCATTCAACAATTCTCTCTCTCTTTTTTTTTTTTTTTTTGGTTTTTCGAGACAGGGTTTCTCTGTGTAGCTTTGCGCCTTTTCCTGGAACTCACTTGGTAGCCCAGGCTGGCCTCGAACTCACAGAGATCCTCCTGGCTCTGCCTCCTGAGTGCTGGGATTAAAGGCGTGCGCCACCACCGCCCGGCTCCATTCAACAATTCTCAAGCAAAGTTCAGATTAGCCTTACCACCAATTACAGTTGGCAAATCAGACCCTATTCCCCATTCTGTAGCACCAAGCATGCCAATCCTTTTTGTAGTTAAAGCCTAGAACACAGACGTCGTCCATCTTACCATCCACCCTTTCTCTCTCTGCCATCAACTTAATCAGAAAGTCCTGCTACTTTTATGTACCTAGTACCCTTTCCCAAACTCTGCTACCGCCTGTCTTAGTTCAAGATTCTCTCACTTATTACCATCTCATGGCAAGGGATTTTACCAACCATTTTATTATTTCAAACAGTGCCTCACGGTCTCGGATGCGTTTCCCACTGAATAGTGGTCTGTAGCCCATTTCTCTTAAATCTCAGAGAATCCAAGTGTGCTGGCCAAAGAAGCATTATTGAAGTAGCCCCAGGTGTCTTTAGAGCAAGGTCACCAAAGCATGGCAGCCTTGCTTTGTTTGCTGGGCTACTCAGGTTGGGCTCCATGACAATCCAGCCACATAGGGGAACAGCATGTGGACAACCTAGGTGGTAGTTCTAGCCACTGAGTCACCAAGGCACAAGCAGTGAGTGAGACAGTGATTCTATCCTTTAACCAGCCATTCACTCCATTCTTCCTACCTAAAGCTCCTAACCTTATACAGTGGCCCTAAGTCATTCATTCTCTGTTCCTGTGTTCCAGCCCTGGATGCCTGTCTACATCCCAGGAAGATTTACTCCTTTGGCACGATATAAAAAGAAATTACTCTAATCTGGTGACTTTTGGAGGCAGTTTGGTATGCAGCAATAGTAACTGACTCGTGGACATATCTCGTTTATCTTCACATATTTTTAACCTACTAGAGTAACCTCCTTATTTGAAACTGCTAAGTCTATCTCACTGCTCTACTACTCTTGGCTAAGGATCAGAATTCTTTTTCTTTTTTTCCAGAGACATGGTGTCTTTGTGTAGCCTGGGATGTTCTGGAACTCGCTCTGTAGACCAGGCTGGCCTCGAATTCACAGAGATCTGCCTGCCTCTGCTTCCTGAGTGCTGGGATTAAAGATGTGCGCCACCGCCACCTGGCAGGATCAGAATTCTGAATGTGATACCCAGGACACTGCCATGTGTCTCCACCCTCGTCTTGCAGCATACCCACGGCCTTTGCTCAGTTCTCGGGCCACGCCGGCTTTCCTTCAACTCTCTGAATCGACTCTGCTCCTTTTTGCCCTAACGATTCCTCTGGGCGCTGCTCTCCTCGCGCCCCGTGCTCACCTTTCATGACAGTCCACCCAACACAGATCATCCCAGATCAGTCAGGCTTCTGCACAGAGGCCTGTTTGACCACACACTCAAGGTCAGATGTCCCTGTCGTTTTCCCTCATGGTCCCCTGTGCCTTTCCAGCACGACTCTTGTCACTGTTGCAGGGACTTTGTACTTCTCCCTGAAGGCTAGAGCAGGACACAGAATGGCTCGTATTCAGCATTTGTTGTATTAGTCTACTGAAAGGATATAAAATGCATTGAATTAAGAATCATGAATATATTTTTACACGTTGGGGGTTCTTGCTACTCAGCGTTCTGTTTCTGTGACAAATACCTGAATCATCAGTTCCTAAGGAGGAAAGGTCTATTATTGTGCAAGGATTTGAGGTATAACTGCCTGGTGCTATTGCTTTTGGACTGTGGTGAGGGAGCACATTGTGGTGGGGAGCGTGGTGGAAAAGAAGATACTTAGGTCATGGTGGTTGGTGTTTTCTAGAGAGATAGAACCAATAGAAAGGACATATGTTACAAAGGAGATGGATTTGATTGGCTTATGTGATACAGGCTGAGTAGTCTAATAAGGATGCTCTACAGAGTGGAGATATAACATACTCAGGAGCCTACCAGGATGGATGACTCATCAGTGCCAATCTGGGGTTAAAGACCTAGAGCAGTAGTTTCAACTTTCCCAAGGCTGCGACCCTTTAATACAGTTCTTCACATTGTGTTGGCTGCTAACCATCGAATTATTTCATTGCTACTTCATAACTGTAGTTTTGCTACTGTTATGAATTGTAATGTAAATATCTGATATGCAGAATATCTGATATGTGACCCCAAAGGGATTGAGAGCCACAGGTTGAGAACCACCGACCTAGAGGATTTCTGGAGAGCCAATGGTTTTCCTTCTCCATTGGGAGACCAAAGAAGCTGGGTTCTCATGGCAACAAAGGATGGCAACAACAGCAGTATAGATGGACTGAGTAGTAAGGAGCAAAGGTGAGCTCTTCCCTCGGACCTCTGTATATCTGCTGGAAGGTTCTGTCCATTTCAGGGAAGGACTTCACTTCTCAGTTAATCCTTCCAGGAAATACCATCCCAGATACCATATCCAATAAAACTAACAACTAAAATTAGCTAAGTCCACTCCCATGTCAGCTTGATACCCAACAACATCTCCATGTGTTTTGCTTAATTTTCAAATGAAAAAAAAAATCAGGTCATCATTCTGCCTAATCTAATCTAATCTAATCTAATCTAATCTAATCTAATCTAATAACACTACCTGTAACCAAAAGATGCACAATTCTTCTGAACAGATGACAAAATCTCTTTTAAACACAGTTATTTTTATGTGCATGTGTGTGCCTGAGAGTATGGCATGTGCATCACATATGTCCAGGAGCCCAAGAAGGTCAGAAGAGGCATCAGATCCCCTAGAACTGGAGCCACAGATAGCACTGAAGCATAGATACTGGAAACTGAACTTGGGTCCTCTGCAAGAGTAGTAAGCACTGTTAACCACTGAGCTCTCTCTCTAGTCCAGATGGCTCTTGAGGAAATAGATTCATAACAGTTAACTACCGATATCTCAGTTGATGCCACATTATGTGATAAAGAATTAGGGGAAAGAAAACACACATTTGCTTAATGTTTGTATAGAAAAAGCACAGACACAACAAAAGGGGTGATTATAATCCTCCTTCCTGTAACTGGTCATGTGGTGTTAGTTGGTATCTATAATACCCTTCCTCTACTACCTAGTGTGTATTTCTTCCACCTTTAGCAAGCACCTCGCGAGATCTTGTTTCTCTGCCTGGAAGAGTGGCACACACATTCATTCTGGGGAGTCTAGGGCATTTACCATCCTGCCTGGATTGGGTTGTTGTAGTTTTCCTGTTGCTTTTAATCACAGGACATGGAAAACCCCTGACGAATCTGTTACACTCCAGATATTCTTTTGTGGAGAAGCAGTCCAATTCTCCCCTCCCCCTCTTACCACCAGTAGTTTGAATCAGTCACTCCTGGTAGCAATGTAACTCCTTTCTTAACTGGTTGACTCTTGGCTATCAGGATCCTGAAGTGGCTAGAGGAAGTCTGAAGTCTTATCTTTTAGTTCAGTGGAATATTCGTTGTCCCCCTGACAGAAGTTCCCCATCAGCAAAGCATATACCAACAGGAACAGGATGCAAAAGTATTACTCGTGGGTAACTAAGGATGGTGATGGGTTGCATCATTCTCATTTTCACTCCTGGCTGTAGGAGAAGCTGCACCATGTGTAGCACTCTGATGTGGAATATACATAGCCTTTTGGAGAATCTGCCCCGGGCCTCCAGGCTTTCGCCACTTGTCAGTACTGTAACTATATCTTTAAAAGTCCACTTCACCATTCTTTCAGACAGTCTGCTCCAGGATGGCCAGAGGATTCTGTGAGCATGGGTCCACTGTTGTACTTCTCTGTGAAACGAGTTCCTCTTTCAGGAGTAATGCTGTATGGAATAGCACTGTGGGGGATAAGGCGTTCGGTAAAGTCCATGGATGGTTATTTTGGCTGAAGCATTACACACAGGAGAGGCAAAACCATACCAAGAATAAGTGTGCCGGTGAAGACAAAATATTGCACTTTCCTTGGCGGAAGTGGGCTAAGTTCGTCAACCTGACACCAAGTTTCTGACAAGGAACTGTGTAAAATGCCAGATTGGCAGCTGAGTACTGGTCTCTGCTGTTGGTAGATCTGGCTGTAGCCTGGTCAGCCTTGGGAAGTGGAAGTCCATGTTGTTGGTTCTATGTATAACCCCCAACCTTGCCACCATGGCTACTTGTTCATAGGCCCACTGGGAAATGACAGGGATGGTCATTTGATAGCATTCGTATGAAACGCAAGTAACTTTATATCCTTTGACCATTTGCTACCCTTGGACCTTTCCTCCATATGCATGGCTCATCAATTTTCCAATCATTCTTCTAAGCCACAAACAACTGGTTACAGCTCATGAGTCAGTATATAATCATACATCTGGCCATTTTCCTGGGAAACAAAATAAGAAATGGGTAGTATATCAGCATCTCACAGTTCCATTGGGGGCATGTCTTCCATGATATGACTCCCTCCCTCCAGTCAACACCTTTAAAAAGGTTCTAGTACCTCCTTATCATGCTGCCAGACAACTAGTGATCAAACCTTTAACACATGGCTCTCTGGGGGACCGTTATCTTACAATAGCAGGTGCTTGTTTGTTTGTCTGATTGACTGATTGATTGATTGATTGACGTCTGTTTCCCATAATAGGCAGTCAGCATCTCTAGGGAAGAGGCCATGGCTATTTTTGTGTTGTTTCCAGCAATGTTCTTGTTGTAGTGCACGTTACACATAACAGAATGTATTTGTAGGAATAAACAAGCCTTAGCAGGCAACTGAAAGGGCCCTTCCTTAAAAGGACTTCTTAACTAATGGGCTATATTTAGTAGCTTGAGGAATGGGGAAGACGGAGAGATGAAGCAACTATAAGTATCCTCTTGAGGAAATTGCTGTCTCGTTGGAGAAATAAGACAGATTTTTAAATAGCCCTCCAGGCTAGCTAAGCTTCTGTTCTGATAGTCACTGTGATGGGCACTTCCACTCTTCCGGTTTGCTCTCCGAATCCCAACCAGACAAGAACTGTTATAATTCTTTTTCTTTTTCTTTCTTTCTTTTCTTTTTTTCCTTTCTTACTTTCCTTTTTCTTTTTTTCTTTTTTCTTTTTTTTTGGTTTTTCAAGACAGAGTTTCTCTGTGTAGTTTTGGTGCCTGTCCTGGATCTCACTCTGTAGACCAGGCTGGCCTCGAACTCACAGAGATCCACCTGGCTCTGTCTCCCGAGTGCTGGGATTAAAGGTGTATGCCACCACCGCCCGGCCTGTAATTCTTATTTTTCAATGGAAGAACTGAGGTTTACAGAGATCAGATAACTAGACCAGGATTCTATAGTTACTAAGTGGCTAGGCATGATTTGAACCATGGAATTTTATTGGAATAACTGGCATGAGAACAGGGTGATGTTTTTTGCACGCCATGTTTTGGGAAGAGGAGAAGTAGGAAATGAAGCAGGTTGGATTACCTTTTATATATATATACATATATATATATATAACATTTTATATATATATATAAAAGCTGGTTGGATTACTTTATATATATATATATATTACCTTTTATATATAAGGTATATATATACCTTTTATAAAATATATATATTTTTAATGTATTTAAATAGCAAGCTTACAGGAACAGCACAGAAGGCAGACAACATTAAAAACATGTACTTGCATGTAGGACAACTCAGCTAGAAAAGTATCATGAATAGATGGAATCTACTGTATGATAAAAATGCTACAAACACAATTTAGTTGCCATCAATAAGAAATTTACTTATTTTAAAATAATCCAAATGCTGGCATTGTCCAGAAAATTTTAACAGGTTTATTTATAATTGTTATAAAGTTGAATTGTTAAAATGTGTTCACTGAAACATTTTGCTTGCATTAATGCTTTACATCTTGCATTTATATTAAAAATTCACACACAAATGAAAATGGAAAAGCTGCAATACCTGATTGCGAGTGGAAAAATAGGGGACAAAAATCAGGTATTGGATTACCTTTTCAGGGCTTGCAATTTTCCCTGTTTGTATGCAGTAGTGATCTCCTAAATAATCTTGAGAGTACCGTGATTAAAGTGAAGCCCTTGGCACCTAGAGGAGATCAACTGATATTACATTTGACCTGTTACTGTAAACGTTTGGAAAATGGAATAGGGACGTTCACAGGGTAAGGTAATGGGCAACAAGGCAGAGTACTCTAGACCCTGGTGCAGCCATGTCCAAAAGCTTTCAGAGGACCGTGATGAGTGGTCTTTACTAGACTAAGATTCAAAATGCAAAGAGAACAACAGAATTCAGAAATACAGTAACTCCACATCCAAAATACCCACCATGCAATTTTGATCACTAGACATTCAGAGGCAGGAGAATATGATTCCTAAGTCAAGAGAACCATTAAGTGGAAACAAACACAGATCACAGAGATAATGGAATCAGGAGAGAAAAATTGTATATATGTATTTTAATTCTGTTGAAGATTCAAAGAAATGATAATAAGGTTCATGTAAGTCATCTAACAGAAATGGAAGTTAATAAACCCAAAAACAAATGAAAACTGGCATAACTAAAAAAAATACAATATCTATATTGAGAAAGTGGATTAGGGGAAACAGCAGTGAAACTGAATAGAAGAAAAATACTAAGGGCCTGGAAGACAGGGTAAGACAACCAACAGTTAGATTACACAGAAGAAAAAACCCAGGGGACTTGAGGATATGGCAATAGAGATTAAGAAGCCATAGTAGAGATAGGGAGAAAGGTTGAAAAACTGAAACAACACAGTCAGGGATTTATGACACAGTAGTGAACAGTCAGTCTCACATACACGCAGTGGCAGGTGGCCTGAACCTCTGAGAAGAGAGCAAAGTACCTTATAAAAAAGAGGAAGCAGGTAAAGAGGCAAGTGAGTTGAAAAATGCAGGGAAATGTGGATTTTTTTTTAATCCCATAGAAGCAGATGCAGGCTGGTCCTGCTGATAGGGTGTGGCTTGGTGCTCGAGCGGATAGAAGAAATGTGGATGAGGATTCCATCCAGAGATAAAACAAAGGAGAGTCAGATGTGGTGGCTGATTGATGGAGATAACCAGTACAAAGCAGCTAAGGCAGAGCCACTAGGAGGGAAGTAGGGCAGGTGGGTCAGCACCCACCCTCCTGCAGATCTCCAAGGACCCACCTTGACACAGGCATTCTGAGAGACTTTAAAACCAGTTGCTACAACTACCCCCAACCTATGCTCTGTGCATAGATAAACCCTAGAGGGCCTGCCAAGATCCTAGGGAGACTTTACTTCATCAAAGAAGAACCCACAGTCCCTTCTGGTTTACCTCTGCTCAGATGAAATGCCTCCTAAAGTGGAGAACACGCAGTTCCTGTGATCAATGATGCTAGAAAGAAGAGATCTGTGGTGTGTACGACTCCCTAGGTCCTGAACCCCACGTATATACCAGTCCAAGCAGGGAAGAGGATGGTGCTTGCCAGTGGCCTGCTATGGGCTGAGGCTTTGGGGGGTTGTGGAAGAAAGTTGGCTCAGCTCAGTGTTTTCTTCAAAGTAACATTGGGGCTGGGAAGTTTGACGCCTCCTCTGGTTGCATTTTGCTTTTGCCACTGATGAGATCTTTCTTTTCCTAGAAATGCTTAGTGTGGGACAGGCTTGAGGCAGAGTTGTGGAACAGAAGCTTTTCAGGAAGCTTTTTCTTACACATGATCTCCCTTGGCCTGAGAATATTTTGTTGAGAAATACTGCTCCGAGAGTCCATTCCACCAACACTTCCTTCATCTAGACAAAGAACGTGTCAGGCAGAGCAATTCATACTAGAATGTGAATGTGAACAGATCCTGACAATATCACAATGCCTAGTTCCATTTGTGCAGGGATGTACCTTCATGTCTGAGGAGCTGGTGAGGTCCCCAAGTGACAGAGGGAAGCACAGCTTGTGCTCTGTGAGGGATGGGGAACTGTTATCTCCAACAGGAAAAGGTTGTTTTGATTAAAGCTCACCTTCTCCCCCCCCCCCCCATTTGTTAAAATACCAGCATCGTTCGTCAATTGTGATTTCTTTCAAGGCAGTGAGGTAGTAGCCACACCCATGACCACACAACTCTAATTTCATAAAGTGTTCTTTGTACAGGGCATCACTACACCTTTCTCCATATTCTTCGGGATACCTCCATCATCTGTCTACTGCAGACCCTGCTTTGGAAAGAGTCGTTTGTTCTGCTGTCTGGCAGAGCCAGGGCGACAGCCCCAGTCATTTCTTCTCTGAACTAAGAAGTCTTTCGGTTTCTTCTGTTTCCTCGGACTTGGTTACTTACCTACTTGGTAAAACTTCTTCAGACTCATCCTTCCTCCTCCTGCTTTAAGAACCACCACGTTTAACCCACCAGGCATTTTCTCCTCCATAGAGATCATAATCTCAAGTGTTACGCTGTATCTCATGTACCCAGGCAGATTTGTAGTATAGGTTCTAAATTCAGGCTGAGAAAGATGACTGTGTTTTTATTGGGGAAAGGTATGACGGAGAGCAAGGACAGCTGTTTTTTTTAGCAACTTTGAAAAAATGAGATAAGGGATAGAAGAAAGGGAGCCAGACATTGCAGCTGGAGGGGTGGGGGTGTGTGTAGGGGATGATAACAGCCATCTAGGAGGGAAGAGAGGAACAGATGTAGTAGGAGAGGAGTTGAGAGCCAGCTTGGGAGCCCAGGTGAGCTGTGGATGGAAACCTTCCAGCAGAGTGGAGTGAGGTACTGCAATCCCCAGGTTACAAAGCCGTGTTTGAGCTGAAGGATTCTAAGCCAACCACTGACTTCTTAGAGGAAGTAGTCCTGTGGTGTATGCTGCATGGGAAGTGCAATGTGATATCATCAGGGAGAGGCACTTCCTGTCCGTTGAAGCTTCAAGCTTTTGTCTTGGAGGGTTTGGTATCAAAACCGACCCCTGCTGTTGGATGTGAAGAGCATTTGCTCTGAAACGCAGTGCCTGCCCTCTCTGCAGGGCAATAGGAAATGCTCCACAGGGGCAGAGCCATTGATGGGAGGAGCAAAAAGGCAGAGTTTTGGTGAGTTATGTTTGACTCCATCTTCACAGTGTTGGGAAATGGGGAGCAGACAGACCCTGTGCTTATCCAGGAATTGGACATCGTCTTCTGATCTCTGAGGGTCACTGCACACATGTGGTACACATACATACATACATACTCAGGCACACAATACACATAAATAAGTACATAAATATTGTAAGTTCCTTTGAGGACAGACCTAGAGGTAGAAAACATGGATTTATCTTAGTTTCAACATTAATACTCAAATTTTCAAAGTTAAATTTCAAGCAGAAGATCAGATTAAAATAATATAGCAACTGGGCAGTGGTGGCACACACCTTTAATCCCAGCACTCGGGAGTCAGAGGCAGGCGGATCACTGTGAGTTCGAGGCCAACCTGATCTACAGAGTGAGTTCTAAGACAGCCAGTACTGTTAGACAGAGAAACCCTGTCTCAAAAAAACAAAAATAATAGTAATAATATGACAATTTTAAGTCTAGCACATTTAAAAATACTTATAACACATTGTTATCCCATTTACAAGTTTATTAGGCCAAACATCTCTAACTAATTTAAACACTACTTATTAATTTAATGTATCTGATTTTTCCTTCTTAAGTACTTTGACCAAAACCCTCCCAGGTTATGAATTAATTCTTACAAAGTTACTTTTCCTTGGGAATTTCAATGTTACAGATAGGCTTAGAAATTATATATAAAGTTAGTAAGGATTTTATTTAAAACTGCAAATCTAATTACACTGTTAAAAAAGGAAGATCTGAAGGAGACAGGGATGGAATTTTCTTGATTTATTTTCACTGTTGTTATAAAACAAGGCAATTCTGGGATTGTGAGATAGCTCACATGTTGCTTTTCTAGCAAGGGACCCAAATTTAAGTCCCCCCACACACGTGGCAGTTCACAGCTATCTGTAATTCCACTTCCAAGAGGGATTCAGTGCCCTCTCTGGTCTCTGAAGGCCCCTTCTTGTGGTGTCTATAAACTCATGCAGGTTCACACACATAAATAAAAATGAAGTCAGTTAAAAAAATAACAAGATAATTCTATTAAAAAACTTCACAAAGCGTACATCGTATTCCCATACTGTTTATTTTTTAGCACATTTTCAGACTTTGTTAGTGGATCCTTTTGAATCCTACATAATAGCTTGAGTTAGAAAAGGCCCAGCTACTGCACTGAGATACTGACTGAGATACTGACTACTATCTCTACTGACTACTATCTTCAAGGTATTCAGAGATCTTCCGAACACCATGTGACCTTAGAATCAAGATGTTAGCACAGAACAAGCAAAATGAGGTTGCGGACCACCCACATGCAGCGTGCCTTGGGCTGTTAGAAGCTGAAGCAGCACGGCCTCTAATGTGGTCTTGCAAAGTTTCCACAAAAACCAAGTGCTCACAGAGGTAGCTTGTGTCTGTCCTGGAGGCATTTGCCTGTAACCTCAGCACTCAGGAAGCTGAGGAAGGGGGATCCTGAGTTTGAGGACTGAAGCACATAGCTAAGTCCGTCTTCAACAAAGCCAAGTAAAGCAAAACAAAACAACAACAAACCCTCAAACTAGGTGGGAAGGAGAATGAGACATTATGGAATAAATCATTCTTTTCATCTCCTAAGTCACAATCATTTCCTTTCCTCTAGCACACATAAGTAGGGAGAAGAGTCTAGACAGTGGCTGGGAAAACTGTCCTTCATATTGTCAGTCTTGACCAGCAATCTCAAGTCACTGTGTCTACATGATACTTTGTGCAGTAGTCTGGGCTGAGAAAGGCAGTGTAAAGCCATTGGCTTAAACAAGATTTCAATCTAACTTTCTCCTCTCAGGCCTGGGTAGGCAGGTGGTTGTGGAATAGTAGATGGAGCTGGATCATGAGGTCACTCAGACTTCTAGGTCCTGCTAGCTCATTGCTCCTCATTCCTTTGGAGTGTGGCCCTTATAGTTGTGGTTGAAACTGGCCTGGCAAGGTCAGTATGTTACAGTGTTCAAGAGGAGAATACATTCAGTCAAGATGTGCTTCTTGTATAGCTCCATGACTAGAACAAAGATTTTTGTTGCTGAATGAGAAACTATCCTATGCCTGGCCAGAGGTAAGATCCATGTGCTGTTGTTGCACTGGATGCCAAGGGAGCTTTTCCTTAAAATACTCATCTGCATTTCTAGCACTAACTGTTCCACTTGCACGTATTCGTTATGTCTCCATCTCCTTGAGTAATGGAAAGGAACAAACACTTATTTTGGCTCATGGGTGTCTGGCCCCATGTGCTTGGGCAGAAAATCATGGTGATAAGAATATGTGGTAGAGATGCTACTTCACCTCATTCGTAGGACACAGACAGAGGGGGATACAGGAAAGGCCTCAGGCAAGAAGTAGCTCCAAAGACATACCCCAAGGACCTACTTCCTCCAAAGACGCTGTGTGTGACCATCTTCCCAATAAAGCCATCATACTATGAATGGACCCAGGATTTAATCGTCAATGAGGCCAGAGTCCTTGCCATTTTACTATTGTTGGGAAGGCCCTCATAGACACACACACTCAGAGCTGTGCTTCCCTAATCTAGGCATTTCTTAGTAATCCAATCAAGTTGACAATCATTTAAAGAGCCTATTTCCCAACGTTTTCTTTTTGTCTTCTGTGGAGGGACCATAGGGAGTCATTAGCTTGACTCTATAATCTAAGTTTCAGAATGGTTAGCACACAGTTATTTGGGGATGATTTCTTATTAAAGGATCTATTACTGCCCAACGTTGTCAGTGCTTGTCACAATGTGATTACATTCACACCACTTAAACACTTTGTAGATCTTTCTGCAGATAAAGCACCTGTGGCATATTTAGAATTTATGTGATTTTTCCCAAAGACTGGACAGAAGTCTTCTGGGTGAAATAGTGGTTCTAGGAGGGAAATGGGTTGAAAGACAAAATGAGTGACTTTATGTGAAGGTCTCTTCTTATCTCTGGGCTGTGTCTGAGTTGCTTGTGAATTGTCTGTGTGGCTTTGGACATGCCCCATCCCGCTTTCTCAGGCATCAGTATCTGCCCTGACGAAATGAAGGAGGCAGAGATGGATGTGTTCTTACGTGGCTCTTTCCTTTCGCGTTTGCCCTTTAGCTCTCTCAACTTTGACTTCTGCCGCAGACGTTGCACTAACTGATCTAACCCTCCTCACCAGCTACCGAGAAACTTATCTCATCTGGCAACACATCGGCCGATTTTCAAAAAGTAAGTAGTTACTTTTTATCGACAGGATGCTATTTGATACTGACCTTTGGCCTCATGTGCCAGGAGATGTACGGGAAGTATAGACGCTCTTAGCCGGTGCTCCTCGGCCGGTGGGACTTCGGTGAAGGAGCCTCAGAATTCCTCTCCGATTTCACCTTCTAACCAAATACAGGACCTGGAAAATAAATTCATTTGCTCAGCAGCTGAACATAAAGTCCTTCTGTTTTTTTTTTTATCAGTTTGGTAGAAAATATAGTAAGAGTCTAAAATGCATTTTTATTATGAGGGTGCAGAGTATACAGAATTTTAAGGTGTTTTTGGCCATTTGTGATTTTTATTTTGTATACTGTGTTTTTTATCATTACTTTTTTATTGACTGACACAAATCTCTTAATTTGTTAGAGGTATTAAAAGTTGACACAGATCAAGAACTTCTCTCCAGCTGTCATATAAGCTTTAATTTGTGTAAGAATTTATTTAAGTCATTCTAGGAGGAAGATTTCTATTTGTAAGATTTTTATTAACCTACAGAATTTAAAACTATCACGTGGAAAGACTATACGTTTTCTTTGATGATTTCTTGTATATTTTATCACATTTCTTTGTCTAGGTGCCTAGTGCCATGAAGGCAGGAATTATGTGCTATTTTCACATCACTATCTTAATCTCAGGCACATGACTTGAAATGCAAAACATGCTTATAACTGTTTCTCAAACAAAAACAGCAAAACGCCATCATGGGAGATAGCTCAGTGGTAAAGCAAGCATGGGACCTGAGTTAGCCACCTAGAAATCTGCAAATAGTAGCCTACCTTTGTCATCCAGTACTGAGGAAGAGAAGTAGGTAGATTCCTGGGCTCACTGGCCAGCCTCTCGTAGCCTACTTGGCCAGTTCCAGACCACAGAAAGGCTTTGTCTCAAAACCAATGTGGACAATGTCCTGAGGAACAATATATGAAGTTGATCTCTGACCTCATCTGGCCTCCATATACATGCATACACACATGTATACACACACACACACACACACACACACACACACACACACACACAAACACACACGAGTTTACAGTATAAAGAGCATGTGGGGAGCAAATGTATTGATTAGCTGTTGCATGCCCTGATTAACTAATTGGGATCAATGTTCATACCTGCACTCTGCAAATGGAGGCTGGGACCATCTGAGATGCAGACTACTGGCAATGGACAGTCCATGTTAAAGTTACACAGAGAAACTGGAGATCACATCTATGGAATTCTCATAAATGGTCATAAGACATTGCCAGGGAAAGCACTTCTGTCCCAGGAAGAATAGATGTTTGAGTGTGTACTGAGGCACACATTACACCATAGTTCTTCTCCATGTCTCTTTAAAGATCCAGAGTCACTGAATTACACTAAACGTTACTAAGGAAAAAGATTGGCCAGGAATACAGGACATGTCTGTGACCCCATCACTCAAGAGGCAGAGCTAGATAAACCTGTCAGTCCCTGGAATTATCTGGAACATGGCTATCTGTTCACCTTGAAATCCTGGAGCCAAATTTAGAATCTTGTCAATAATAAGTCTCACTGAGCCTGTCTCAAAAATCTCTCTTCTCCCTCTCTCTGTCTCTCTGTCAGTCCTTCTCTGTCTCTTCTGTCTCTGTCTCTCTCTTTGTCTCTGTCAATGTCTGTCTCTGTGCCTCTGTTCCTCTGTCTCTCTGTTTGTCTCTTTCTCTCTGTGTCTGTCTGTCTGTCTCGCTCCCTTCCTCTGTCTTATCTCTGGCTTTAGGACATTTGGTTTTGAGTCACTTTTGAAGTCTGTGCTGTTTTTACAGGGATGCATCCTTGCTTTGAATTCCGGGAATGCCCATCAGGGTCTCACCCACACAGCAGCACTCTGCTGCGGAGCATCTCCCCAGACACTCTACTTGAGAAGTGTTAACTGTGGGCTTCTTCTGTGCTCTAGAGTGTGCCTTGACAAAGTAATAACGATCTGTTTTTCCACACTGGAGATTGGAAGTGATCATCATTACCATTCTACAGAACTAATATAAAAATTTGAGTGTAACAGCAAATGCCAGCAAATTGCTGGCATAAACACATTTGCTGGAATCTATATTTATACACTGAACAATCCATTTTTGGAAATAGTAAATCCAGAGCAGTGAAATCAAGGGAAAAAATCCACCTACCATCTTACCCTTGTAGATGGACATTGCCATCAATTTGGGATTCTTGGTTTTTAGACATTTTCTACCATGTAAGTGTTCATATGCTGTACATATGCATTTGTTGACCCGTGTATGTATTGTATACATTAAGGTCATGGCATAAGCTACCTTTTAAAATATTTGTAGGATATGCAGCTTTATTGAGATATATATAACTGACATGGTAAGTTGCACATTCTTAAGTTGAACAATCTGGCCAGTTTTGACACAGATATACATTCTTGTGAAACTATCACCATGATGGAGACAAGTTGCTCTGACGTTTCCACATAGTTTTGTGAAGAACTCATTTCCTCTTGTCTCCCACTGAAGCACCTACGTTTGTCATTGTAAGTCAGTAGGGATTTTGCAGAGCTTTATGGAAGGGACCACACCAGCATGTTCTCTGTCTCATTTGGTTCTTTCATTCCCGATCGCTATTTTTTAAATTTACTCAATGTGTTGCACGTATCAGTGTGTCTCTCTGTTCTCTTTACTGTTTGTGGTAGTCTCTTTTCAACACCCCTAGGAACTGAATATTGGTGATGTTTTTCCTCCTGATGCAGGACACTTGTGTCTTCCTCCTTTTTTCTCTTCGACCACCATGGCTAGAGGGGGACTGATCAACTTTCATGATCTCAAAACAAGCCAGTTTGGGGCGTCATTGATTTGTATCAATTGTTTTCCTGTGTCCTCTTTGATTTTTTTTTTCTGTCCTGATACTACTTCCTTTCTTCTAATGTTTTTGAAATTTCTTCATTCACGGTTTTTCTTCATGTCTTAGATGGTAATCAGTATCCTTCATTTGCACCCCCCATTCTCTCTTAATCCCAGCAGTCAGTGCTGTGACTTCCTCCTCATTGTATCTTGTCATTTTTGATACCTGTGTAGATTTTGTTTCAATTTAATTCAAAATGTATCTTCAATCTCCGAGTTGCATATTGGCTAAAGCTATATTATTTAGTTTGATTAATACTTCCCTTTGTATATACACTTCTGTTACTGATTTTATGATTTGACATCTTTTTGCTTATTGGCTGAAGGTATGTTATTTAATTTATGAATATTTCTGTTTGTGTATACCTTATGTTGCTGATTTTATGACTTAAGTGGACTATTGTCTCATAACATCTTTTGCAGTTATTGTATGGAGAATTCTTTGTCTATTTTGTTCTATCAATGTCAGTTATGCGACCTTGGGTGATAGTGTTTTTAAATCTTCTATATTCATACTGGTTTTCTATCTAGTCTATCAGCTATTAAAAGAAGAATGTTAAAATGTCTGGCTGTGATTCAAGATTCTTGTATCTTCCTTTAACTTTTCGAGTTTTCTACTCCTATTTCAAAGCTCTGAGATTAGGACCAAAATATGTATGTTTATTATAGTTTTAGATAGATTGACTCTTTATCGTTATTTAGTAGCTCTCTTTATTCCAGAACACACACACACACACACAATCTACTTTGAGAAAAATGAATATAGTATCCAAGTGTGAGGGCTCAAGCTTGCAATTCCAGCACTTGGAAGGGTATGGCAGGTGGTAGAGGACACATGATACAATACTTCTTTCCACGATGAAATGAATTTGTTCCTGTCAAATATGTAGAACAAACACGTAACAAGAGCACGCTTTATCTCATCAGAGTGGGCCAGATGCCTTTGAAGAGGGGTGGACCAACCGCCGAGAACGGAAGCCTCTGATAACAGAAACCCCAATGCTGCCAGCTTCCTGAGGCCACAGATGTCACAAGGCCCGCTGAGTAGAAGTTGAGCTTTTGACCTCGTTGTCAGGGTAACAGAGTGAAAAAAAAAAAGCAAGAAGGAAAGAGGAGTCAAGTCATTCCATCCTAGCAGGTAACCTTGGCTTCTACATCCCAGGCCATCCACAAGGAAACCAGCTGTGGGTTTCCATGGGAACAAGGATTCATTACTTGTCTCTTGCGACAGCGTCGACTACTTTAAAATGTAGCAGCTTAGACATCAAACATTACTATTTCACACAGTTCCTGAGAGTCTGGAATTAGAGTGAATTAGGTGGTGTTTCTGCCCTCAGAGTCCATCTCTGAAGACTTGAGTGGACCCGGAGAATTCACATCTATGCTCATAGAGAAGCTTGTAGCTCAGAAGCTCTTGTACCTGCCTGTCCAAGCACTCCACTGAGATCTCAAGATGGAGCATCTCTGAGAGTGAGCGAGTGCCAGAGGAGGGAGACTAGATGGTTTCATGTGATTGCTGCAACCCAGCTTTGTGATGGTCAAGCATTTCAGTTCATATTGGTCACACTGACGTACTCTGGTACAGTGTGGGGAGGTGGCTAGAAGGAGTAAACAGGAGAATTCATCTGGAATTGTCTTAGAGGCTTGCTAACACACCTGTTAAAGGCACCTTTCGTGGAGAGCTCGTGCTTAGCTTCCCAAGTGCTCATTCTTTCCTTAATCTAAGAATAGGCAGAGACAAGAATTTTATTAAAATGTGGAAAGATTTTTGCAAGATTCATAGAAACCATTAAACTTGAAGAGGTCCATATGTTTCCTTCCTCCCCTCCCCTCCACCCTCTCTCTATCTCCTCATCTCTTTCTGTCTCTCTTCGAGATAGAGAATGTAAAAATAAAAAATTTCAGATTGAGATTATCTTTTTCCAAGTGAGCATGCCCTTTGAGCATGACTCCTATCCTTCAAAACTCACAAGAAGTGCCTATGTTAACTCACATTCAACAGGATTTCTTCTGAACTTTGGAGCAGGAGTATGAGCGAAGAGTGGAGCCCTAGATTTCTTGCCTGGTTGTAAGTTGTAACTTTTTAAAGATGGGGGAAGGAGTTACTGCAGAGCATTCTTTCCTCTGAAGATCAGGTTAGCAAACTAGAGTTCAGTAAAGCAAGGAAGGACTCCGTTAAAGGCAAGGAAAGCCAGTTCAAGTCCTGAACGCAGGGAGATGTCCCCCTACTGTGGAACTGTAACAGTTCCAGATAAATTTACTACTCCGCTGTAAGCACAAAACAGAGCCGAGGTTTGATTCTCTGTGGAACGTTCTTGGAGAGGGTGTCATTAATTGGTGATTTGTTACAGATGCATGTTTGCTGTGTTTTCTCTCCCTCAACCCCCGAAACTCCTGGCTTATCTTTGATGTAAGGATATTTGGTCTTGAGACACTTATTAAGTCTGTGCTTTTTTTTTTTTTTGCCAGGTTGTGTCTTCGACTGTTTGTTTTTGATTCTAAGATGGTGTGTGTGTGTGTGTGTGTGTGTGTGTGTGTGTGTGTGTGTGTGTGTGTTTGCTTATGCATGCATACATACACAGAATACCTAGGGAGGCCCGAGGATAGCTTATGGAGGAGTCAGTTCTTTTCTTCCCCCATGTCCATCCTGGGGCTATAACTCAGGTTTTCAGGCTTAGGGACAAGTGCCTTCATCCACTGAGCCATCTGACCATCCTCAGAAATGTCTTTGATTGTTTCTGTTTTCATTAAGGAGAGCTAGCTTTAAGAGTTATAGTTCTTTCTACTGGATGGAAAAATGAGGGTATATCAGACTGGGTAGGGGCATCTAAGACCTTCTGGTCTGAGAAAAATTTCCAAGGTAGCTGGGCTAGACCCTCCTTGTGAGGTGGATATGATTCAGCAGTCTCTGAGAGCTACACTTTTCAAAGCCTTTACAAATAGACACATACCAAAGCCACATTAGGTTTCTAACATATATTTTTTTTCCAATATGACCTTTTATTGCTAGTCCTGGGGGACCTCAACATTGTTCTCTCTGGATTTTGATGAAGGCATTTAAAATACCACTACTCATGTACACAGTATCAAACACGTAAGTGTGAAGGATTAATAAAGACTGTTTTGAAGATAAATGACCACAGCAGAGATGGACCAGGTTTTTAAACACTGTTACTATCATACTCTTATGATAGTAAATGATATAAAGAGACCTAGAATTAGGGTGGAACCATAGGTCAACCACATCAGCAGGTGGGGTAAAGTTCCCCTCATGAGGAAAGACTATCATATTAGCTTGCTCTCTGTTGCTGTGGTAAACACCACGGCAAAGAGAATCTTGGGGAGGAAAGGGTTTATTTCATCTTCTACTTCTCTGTCACAGTCCATCACTGAGGAAAGTCAGGACAAGAATTCAATCAGGAGCCTGGAGGCAAGAACTGAAGTAGAGGCCATGGAGAAATGCTGCTTATTGGCTCCCTCTCCGTATTTGCTCAGACTGCTTTCTTATACAACGCAGGACTACCTGTCCAGGGGTGATGCCACTCACAGTGGCTAGATATTCCCATATCAATCATTAAACAAGAAGATGTCCCAAAGGCTTGTCCACAGGCCACTATGATGGAGGCATTTCTCATTTGAGGTTTCTTCTTTCCAGATGACTCTAGCTTGAGTCAAGTTGAGAAAAACAAAACAAAACAAAAACTATCCAATACAACCATAGTTTTACAACAAGCCATTCTAAATTTTAAAAAGATTTTGGTTGGGCTTGTCCACAGGCCTCTATGATGGAGGCATTTCTCATTTGAGGTTTCTTCTTTACAGATGACTTTAGCTTGAGTCAAGTTGAGAAAAACAAAACAAAACAAAAACTATCCAATACAACCATAGTTTTACAACAAGCCATTCTAAATTTTAAAAAGATTTTGGTTGTTGCAAATATCTTAATTTGAACTCTAAATTTTCATACCTATGAAATATCCCTCTCCACACACAATTCTATGGTGTTGCATCCTATGAGTGCAAGAATGTGTCTCATCCTTGTGTACCTTTGAATGTCTGGCACAATGTTGGGCATATCAGTTAGTGGGTGGTATGTGGTCAATTGCTTGTGTGTGATTTCTCCATTTCTCTAGCAGTGGAGAATAAATGGTAGGTGATGCCACAAACGGTCACACTGCACGTGGAGACATGGGGCAAGCAGTCGGGTTCTGCCATCATTTGCTTGCTGCCTTATCAGCTTTTACTTATGATGCCCTTAACTGCAGAGGTGATTTGGCTGAAATGGGGGTAACTGGTTTCTCCACACAAGGGCAAAAGAATTGAGTGAGATCAAAACTCAGGCTCTACCCCAGACTTGTTACTGACCAGACGTGACATCTGCTGAGTTTTCAAGAGCTCAGCCTGGTCAAATAAGTTCAAAGGGTTTTTATTTTGTCCATGTGTTTCATTTTGTTAGTTTTTTTAAAATGTAGTTGTGCCAAGTGGAATGTACATGTACAAGGCAGAAAACCTTTTAGTATTTATTAATGTAGATTACATTTACACAAGTTTTTTAATAGCAACAATACCCTTTGCATAAGAGATTTTTTGAGAGATAAAAAAGGTCCCCGTCCCCCGAATTACACAATAAAGTAAAAGAAAAACCAGGTTGTACCTAAAGCTCACATTCTTTCTCCATATGGAGGACTTTGGTTAATTATACATCCCAATGGCTTAAAAGCTACTATTGTTTCAGAAAAAAAACAGTTGTCTAGATAATTAAAGTCTGCCTATCCAATATTCTAGAACCATTAAAGTGAATCCATAAAATCTTTACTGCAAGGATTTGAGAGGCCACTTGGGAAAAAGGTGGAAAGAGCCCAGGTATGCGGGCTTCAGATTCTGATTCTGCTTGTGTAAGCCAGTGGCCTGGGTAAGATAATTACCCTCTGAGCATCCTGCGGCAATGGCCAGGGATAGCATGGGCCCAGTCAGCTCGCAAAGAGCTGGTTGCACACACTGAAGTTCCATCTGACATGTGCCAGAGTCTTCAAAACCTTGACACAAAAGTGTCAACGGTAAAACCAGCTGCAGAAACGTTCACTGTCACTCTCAGAGCACAACTGTAGGGAATTCGTGTCTATCTACCTGCTCTCGAAGGACATCGAGAGACCTACCACCTAGCAGGAACTGGGCTGGTTTTCCTGAGTCCTCACCAAGGAATGCAAATATACAGTTGAGATGATATGTGAACATCCATGGAGATAAGGTTAAAAGTGGAAGTACATTGGGGTCAAATCTCTCTAAAACAGGAGAACCAGCGGGGATGGTAACAGCTATTTCTTAGTTACAGGAGTCAGTTTCTGCCTTTCAGTAACTGGGTTCCTGTATCTTAACTGATAAGAAAACTGGGAGGTTTTAAAAGATAGGGTGGCTACCATATTTGCATAAAGCTACTAGAGAAATTACCTTTTAGAATTGAGACGTTTTGGTGGTGGGAAGCTGAGGAAGAAAGATGTCTAGAATCTCTGGCTAAAGGTGAGTGCCTTGGAGGTGCTTTTTAATATAAAAAATAGGCTTATCTCAAAGGGAAAAGGTCATTTGCTTGTGAGAAAAACAGTATTATTAATGGGGGGAACCCCAAGTTACAGAGTAACTTGATTGAGATCCTGAATTCTAGCATTTGAGATGGGATTTTTGTTCTAAAGTAGCGAGGAGGGCTGGGATGAAGTTGTGAAAGGCTAGGAAACTTTAGAGCACACATCTAGAGTGTGCATGGGTTCCTGAATCACCCCTGGAACCCACAATATTCTAGCAATGAAGTGATGAAGTGTTCCTGTCTGAAAGCGTTGTGTGAGAGGCTGTGGGGTAAGGAGGATGGATTTAAGAGGGACAACGAGGGATGGTGAGGAGGTGGGATGGTGTGGACCAGTCTATCTAGGAGTCAGGGAATCACCGAGAAATCCCTTGTGCCTGCTTCGACACCCTGGTTGACAGGCCCCCATCTTGTTTTGCTGAGGTTGTCGGGAAGTGTGTGTACAGAAAAAATGTCTGAACTGGTCCTAAAACTTTCCCATTGGACATTTATTTTCCATTGTGATTTTTTCAAACACTAAAAACAAACAAGAAACCAGATAGGAAGTGCACCTCTCTGCATCTGCAAGTCTCTTACCAGATCTTCAAGCCAGACTATGGGCACACCATAATCCCCCTATGCACATCTGGATCCCACCTTGACCATTATCTATGGATAGTAGCTGAGACAGACACGTATGCCAACCTGCATTTAATCCCTGTTTTCTTATTTTTATCTATCTATCTATCTATCTATCTATCTATCTATCTATCTATCTATCTATTTATGTCCACTATGTGTGTGTATGGGGTAAACCTAGGACCTCATGCACGTCGGTCAAGTGCTCTGTCACTGAGCCACTCCACACCTCAGTGTTTAACCCCTGTTCTTGTACTTACTTGCTGTAGGACTCTAGGCAACTTGATTCTCTTTGTCAGTTCTTGGGTTCCTTCTCTTGAAAGCGAGCATGTTGGTGCTAGCACCAAGCTCAGTGGGTGGTTCCTAAAGACAAAGTGGGTTTCTAAAGACAAAGAGTCCTTAGTGTTGTGCTAACAGTGAGCACTAAGTGATGTCAGAATTTATCACTGGTATTTTTTCCCCTTTCCTGCTCTGGCCATGTTCATCTATTTGTATAGCCATCTGGGTGCTGGAGCTGCTGATTTGAAGCTATGGATCTCCCAGAGGGAAATGGGCTTCTCCCTATTTCTGATTAAGTTGTTGAGGGGAAGAGTTTGGTCCTAAGGTGTTTCCCTACCTGGGTGCCTACGTTTTTGTGGACCCACAGCTCAATCGAATCTACAGGAAGAGTAATGAGCAGAAGTGGTGTGTTTCTGGTTTTAATTGCCCCAATGATAACAAATATCTATTGACCATACACTAGTAAAACTAGTACATGATGGATTCTGGTCTTTATAAATGTTTGGATGTATATCTGCTGTGTTTTCATTGGTTCAGTTGGTTGGTTCATTCCCTCCTTTCTTCTGTCCTTCCCCTTCTCTCTTTCACTTCTTCCCACTCTCCTTCTCTCTCTCTCTCTCTCTCTCTCTCTCTCTCTCTCTCTCTCTCTCTCTCTCTCTCTCTCTCTCTTCCATCCACATCTCTCTGTGTCCTTTCCTTTCATTTTGAGACAGAGCCTTGCTATGTATCCCAGGCTGACCCTGAACAGCTGATCCTCTTGCTTCAGCCTCTCAGGTACTAACACTACAGTCCTGGCTCTTTTCTCTTTTATATGCTACATATTCTTACACATTCTGGGAAGTGGGGATATGCTCAGTGGTCAAGCACATGCTTATCACATCTGATGACCTGTTCAACTTCCAACATCCCTAAATAAAACCAATCCAAATGCAAACGACAGTCTTTTCTCTTTCTATTCATCTTTTTTCTAACTAACTGTCGGAGGACAGATTTTCAAAGCAAACCTGCATTCCTAAATGTTGATGAGTTGGGTATTGTTCTACATTATTTCCTTTTGCTCCACGAAGCAAATATATTTCCTGCCTCCACACTTACTTCTAACCTTCATCTTGGTGTCCTTAAAAACACTCTCATCCTTCGGAATATTCTAGAACCTACATCAAAATGCAAACCTGTGCCTAAAATCTGCTTTGGTTTCTCTCCCCTAAATTAGTGTGAACGTGCTCGGGAATCAAGAGATTTGACCTTGACAACTCTCTGAGCTTCTTTTTTTTTTTTTTTTTGGTGTTTTGAGACAGGGTTTCTCTGTGTACTTTTGGTGTCTGTCCCGGATCTCGCTTTGGAGACCAGGCTGGCCCCAGAACTCACAGAGATCCGCCTGGCTCTGCTTCCCGAGTGCTGGGATTAAAGGTGTGCGCCACCACCGCCCGGTTTTCTCTGACCTTCTTTTATGTCTCCATCATTCCTTGCTTCACTGGGACCTCTCTGATTCTCAAGTCTGGGACATTCTTCTTCAGCAGGGCTCCAGGTTGGCCTGGTCCTCCCGTCTGGGCTACATTTCTGTTGTTTTCTGAAGCACACTTCTCTAGGTAGCCTCTTCTCAAATCATCTGTCTCCAAATTCCACTCCTCTAGCCCTTTCTCTTTCCCCTTAAACATACCATGAGCTAAATCTTTCATAAGTACCTTTTACTTACTTAGTTGTTTATTATCTCTTTTCTCTAGGGCATAAACTTTATAACAGCATGAGGTTTTGTATTCCTCTGTTGTGTCTGATACACTGCAGTTTCTGAAACAATAACCCTTTTATAACCCCCATAGCAGTCTGAGGTTGAACATGTTGAGGTTGAAAGCTTGTTTGATGCAGAGTTGGTGTATTTCATTGCACAAAAGGCTAAGGTGTGGAAACCCTGACTTACCCCTGAGACACTAGTCCTGCTCAGTCTCTGAATACTCCCCAAGATCCTCCCTTGGGACCACATCAAAATCTGGAAGCTATAGGCGTGGCTTGATCTGACTCCCTTATAATGGCTGATATCTCCTTCCATTCCCTATTATCTCATAACGTTTATTTCAGCATATTTGACTTTTAAATATGTGGAGTCACTAAAAGTGGATGCTTGGATGCTTGTTTCCATTAGGACAGGTCTTCTCACCTCAATTAACCCAATTTAGGAAGTATCCAGATTGTACCTCGAGGCTCATCTCTTAGCTAGCTCTAACTCTTCTAATGTTAACAGTCATTATTAGCCACCACAACACTGAGGGGCACCAACATAGGAAGGAAGCATGGTGGAAATAGAGGAGTCACTCTCTTAAACCAGGCATGCCCTATTTAGAATCACAGATCCCTCAATCATTACATCTTTCAAATGAAGTAACTTATAGAAATCAAAGTCAACCTAGGCCATCGAAAATCAGCATGTGTAGAAAATAAGCATGTATTCTTTTCAACAGTATAGTATGGAAATGAAGACTTGGAAGAAAATTACATTATTATCAGATGCTCAAAGTAATTAGTCTATGATTTACCAGTTACATTAATAATCTGAGACCAAACAACTCCAGTCAGATTCGTTTGGTTACTGATACATGTTGTGTTAGTAGTCTCTGGAGCAGCAGAGCTGATAGAAACACATCTGTCTACCTAGCATCGGCCACTTTGTGCCCTCCTTTTCTTTCCAAACTGACTAATATGAATATGGGATCTTGCAAGTACAGAATCCATAAGTCAGTCTGGCAGGCTTCAACCTGAGGAATTGATATGACCATCTTAAATCTGATCCTAAAGAGCAGCAGGTTGAGGATTCTATCACAGTAAAGGCACAGTGTGCTCTTCAGGAGTCTCATCTGTACCCTTCTGGGTGTCATCTGATGGATGAGATCTGTCCTTTACCCTGGAGAGTTGTCATTCTGGCTTCTCAGTACTTACCTGGTGGACCTGGTGAGTATTTTAATCAGCAATCTGGCTGATTGCTCTTAATTTTAAGGAGAAAACTGGAAAACAAAATGTAAGGGGAAACTTACCCAAAGGTTTGAAGAGGGAAAATACAGATCAAGAGGGGCTGGAGAGATGGTTCCAAAGGCGAGGGCGCTTGTTGTCCCAACCTGATGGCCTGAGTTCAATTCCCAGTCCCCAGGTAAAGGTGGAGAAAATAAATTGACTCCATAAAAGTTATCCTTTGACGACCTCCCGTATGCTGTCACATCATATACAACAACAATAATAATCAATTAAAAACATGAGTCAAGAGCAGTCATCCTAGAACAACTTGTTTGTGGAATTTTTATGCAAAGAGTCACCCCAATTTCCTCCTGAGACCGTGAGGAGAGGAGGTAAAGTGCTGCTGAGATCACCCGTGGGGGTTTCTCATGCTGTGACAGATCCCAGAAATGACTTCAGTGCTATGACCTCCTGTCACACGTGGAGAAGAACGTCTCCAATCCAGTAAAACATTCAGTTGAATGAAATTTGACCCTGCCTCTATCCACTGAGCTCACATCCAGCACAGGCTATATTTCTTCTTCCCAGGAAACAGACCCTTGTCCCCCACCCCTGCGTTCCAGTGAAATGTCCATGCAGCCTCTAGTTTCCATCATAATAATCTGTCATCCCCATTGCTCAGAATCACATAAAGATAGCACGTACTGTTCTTGGGATAGTACTTGTACTGTGCTTGGGATATCTTGGGAAAGAACTCCCCCTCCCTTTTTTTTTTTTTTTTACTCTGAAACAATTCCATATTTTTAGAACATGCTGTCTTTAAGATTCATCAGTTCATCATATCCTTACACCAGTAATTCCTTCCTTCTATTACTGACTATTTATACTTTTTCCTTACCAATTCTGTTGATAGATTTCTGAGTCGTTTTCAGATTTGGTGTTATAGATGGGGCTCATTTGTGGACATGTGATTTCATTTTCTAGGAATTAAAGTACTGAGAAACGCGGCAGATGGTTTTGTTAGCAGTATTATCTTGTTCATCTTAGTTCATCTAATATGCAAAATACATACACTTTACGCTTGCAGTCTGATAAGTTTCCACAAATGTCTAGCTATGAGCCTCATATTAAGATGTCGCCCCATGTATTTCTCACATCCTCCTTTATAGATAATCAGCCCCTCTCATCTCCCGCACCACCTAATCTTTTGTAGTTTTGAAACACCATATCCATGGGCTGCACAGCGTAGGTGCGGTTTCTTTCATCCAGTATAATGTTTCTTGGATTAATTCATGTTGCTCAAAGTGGTGATTTGTTCTTTCTTACTGCTAAGCAGTGTTCCATGAACACAGATGGTTACTCATGTACATATTGGTGTACATTGCTGCGTGTCTGCTATTTGCTACATAAAATCAAGCCACTCTGAGCATTCAGTATGGTCTTTTTGTGTGCATACATTTTATTTTTTCTTAGGTCAATGCATGGGAAGATTCCTGGGTTCTAAAGCAAATGCTTATTCATAGATGACTGAATTGTATTGCAGTCACTGTGTGACTTTACACTCTCATGAGCAGTACAGGTGCTGTGTCTGAGAGCTGTGATTGCTTCTAGCCTTGCCAACACTTGGTCTTGCCAGTCGTTTTCTTAAATGTTGGACTTGAAATAGAATTGTACAGTGTTTTACTTACATTATGTCTGTAACAACTGACAACTCCGAATACTTGTTTTCGGGAGTTGATTGTCAAATGATGAGGTTTTTCTTTTGTTAATTCACTTTAGATCTTTTTCTCACTTTTGAATTGACTTTTTCATTTTCTTCATATTGGCTTAAAAGAGAATTTTATGAATTACAGGGTATACAAGTCATTCTGTGGATGTGTGGATCTTAATTTATCAGAAACTTTGGGTTAACATATTTAAATTTCAATATCTTTTGAAGAACAGACAATCTAACTTTTGGCAAGGTCCAAGTGACTCATTTTTCTTTCCTGATTAGTGAAACCATTTATGTGTCGGTTTATTTTTTTCTTGTTCTAAGTTATGGAGATTTTATGTTATAAAATACTATTGATTTTATTTTCTTCATGCAATTTTTCTACATAGCCAATTTTTCCATTGTCACATGTTGGAAAAATTTATTTTTCCCATACAATTATTTGTATACTTTCAGCAAATGCCAATTCACCCTCCACTTGAGTCTATTTCTAGGTGATCCTTGGCCACTATTCTAACTCTATGCCAACACCACACTGCTACAGTTATTTCAGCTCTTAATGTCAGGTTGTTCATTTTCTCCAACTGTGTTCCTTTTCTTTTGAGACAGTGTTTTAGACATTCTAAATACTTAGACTTTTTATGAAAATTAATTCCCCTCAATACTACAAAAAATAGAAAATCAGTTCAGATGCTGGGAAAAATCAAAGCCATAATGACCTTTATGCAAAGGAAGAGACACCTGAACTCGATTAGGGTATGACAAATTCATATCCCGGTAACAGATGGTGAGGGGTATGTGAGGCTTTAACTGCCCTGAGGCCTGTAAGGCTCTTATTTATGTCTTAGTCACTGCACACATGCAAACACTTAACACTGCTGGTAGTTTTTCACATGACTGCCACCCCAACTCCATTCAATCTACAGAGGTCTTTCTTGCTGATGACACTTCCCTTTGCCAAGATTTCCCAATGAATCTTCCCAGCATGACTCAGGCCTGACCTAACATGAGAGAATAGAAAAGACAGTGTTCCAGGAGAGCTAAGATTGCTGGGCAGAGGTACCTATAACTGAATGTTTTCCTGGTCCCACCTGGCTCTTGTGGCCCCACAGTCCTGCAGATGCTCAGTCCCAAATGAACACACAGAGGCTTGTATTAATTATGAACTGCATGGCCTAATGGCTCAGGCTTCATGTTAGCCAGCTCTTACATCTTAAATTAACCCATTTCAATAAATCTATACTTTGCCATGTGGCTTGTGGCTTACCGGTATCTTTACATCTTGCTTCTCCTGGCAGCAGCTAGCAGCGTCTCCTCTGCTCTGTCTTTCTCCTTTTTCTCTCTCTAGTTAGAATGTCCTGCCTAACCTTATTCTACCTCACCATTGACCAAACAGCTTTATTTACCAACCAATCAGAGCAACACATATTCACAGCATACAGAACGACATTACCCATCAGGTACCACTTTCCTGCTGTGATCTACACACCGAGGCTTTAGTGCTCAGACCCCAAACTCTCTCTCCTTAGCTGTCTTCTTTCAGTCGATCAATATTTTTGGTGTGACAAGCCCTTTCTCACACACACACACACACACACACACACAGAGTAATGTAAATGTCAAAATACCTTGCCTTCTAGAGCTCATATTCCAGGGGAAGGTAATCAGAAAATGAACAAATACAGCTCATACATGGGTAGTTAGAAAGTGACAAATGCCCCAGAGAAAGTCTAAAGTGGGTCAGGAGATAGGAAATATGAGGGGGATATGACAATTTAAAGTTGGTGGGCCAGGTACTCAAAAGGACACTGGGACACTCCTTGCAGAGTTTCCACGAAGCAGAAACAGTCCAAATGTCATAACTGGATATATAGGTGATCAAATGTGTTACATAAGCCCAGTTGAATGTTATCTATCCATTAAAAGGAATGGCAGCTAATCCATGTTCATCATGGGGGAATCTTGAAACCATGTGTTAAGTGGAAAGAAACCGGACAGATGAAGATACATTGTATCACTCTGTTGATGGGAAACAGTCAGACTAGTCAAATACATGCAGATACATAAAGGGTTAGAGCTTGTCCTGAAGGATGAGGGAGAGGGACAGGGAATGACTGTTACAGTACAATGTTTACTTGGGAGGAGACGAAAAGGCATTGGAGTTAGTGTTGATGATTGTACAACGCTGTAAGGGCAGTGCCCGGGGGTAGTGCATCTTAAGCACTGCGTTTCATGTTATGTGAATCCACCTCAAAATCAGGAGCAACAAAAGAAAAAAATGAAGGGTTAAAAATGCCAGAAGGGAGCCAGGCGGTGGTGGTGCATGCCTTTAATCCCAGCACTCGGGAGGCGGAGCCAGGCGGATCTCTGTGAGTTTGAGGCCAGCCTGGACTACCAAGTGAGTTCCAGGAAAGGCACAAAGCTACACAGAGAAACCCTGTTTCGAAAAACCAAAAAAAAAAAAAAATTACCAGAAGGGTTGGTGAGGTGGCCCAGCAGGGAAAGGCTCTTGCTGCCATGCCTGACAACCTGAGTTTGATCCCTAAAATGCACATGTTGGAATGCAAGAACTGACTTCTGGGTGAGATTCTGTGACTGCCACATGTGTTTCATGGCATTCATGCTTCCTCAAACATGCATGCATACATACATACATGAATGATTAAATAAATACACAATAAAACTAGAAGCAAAGGAAATGAAGGAAGAACAGAAGAGAAAAGAGAAAAAAGGGAAGAAATGGAGTCTCGAGGTATACTGGTTAGTTTTTCTTGACTTGATACAAACTAGAGTCACCTGGAATGTTTTAATTGTTATTTGATGCAGGAGGGCCCCTACTCACTGTGGGTAGTGCTCTCCTGGGGCAGGTGGGCCCGGACTGTATAAGAATAGCTGAGCAAGCCAGGAAAAACAAGCCAGTCAGCAGCAGTCCTCTATAGACTCTGCTAATGCTTCTACTTTCAGGTTTCTGCTTTGAGCTCTTTCTGGAGCTTCCCTCAATGATGGATTGTAACCTGTGAACCAAATAAACCTGTTCCTTCCCCCAAGTCAGAGAGTTCCATCACAGCAACCGAAATCACATTAGGATGTCAGGCTGAGTCTTATTGGTAAGGTCTGTCTTAGACCCAGGTTGGAGGAGAAGAGTTAATCCCTGGGTATCTGCAATGAGGTGTCCAGGGAGAAGGGGCAATGGGGCAAGAGGGTCTGCCTTATACCTTTAATGAACAGTAATAAGGGCCAAAAGACACAGGGCCAGAGAGGTGACAGCATCCTGTCAATGAGTCCACATGGCCACTGTAGGACAGTGGTTTTTCCTCTTGCTAAAGTAGAAGGGTACCAGAGAGCCTGCATGATTTGACTTAGGTTCTTAGGGGTTCTCTGGGGTCTGTGCATTCAGAATAGCCTGATGAGGCACCAGAAAACTCTCAACAAAGCTATCAACAAAACCCAAAATGCAAGATGATGCTGCGCATGAGAAAGGTGATAATGGAGGTAGGGGACCAGTGTAGGTAGGTTAGATTTCACAGGTGAAATGAATGACTCATGCACATGAGCTGACTGTCCACCAGATATGTGGGGAAAGGTGGATCATGCATGAGCAATTTTGCCTGAGCCAATGACGGTGTGCTCATTGCTGATATAGGAGAAGCCAGGGAGAAGCCAGTTTTCACAGGGGCAGGAGACAAGCCTGGGAGACATAGGGTATTAGGTTCTACAGACAGGAAGCCTTTACTCCTCCAGTTTGTTCTTCTGGCTGTTGAAGCAGAGTGCCAGCTGCAGCAGAAAGAAGAATGGCAGGAAGCACCAGAGACTGAGTGGCCCTGGAGAAGGTGAACCAAGGGATCCAGGAGAGAATGCATACTGACCGTGATGGCAGCTGACCAAGCCAGTCCAGGTGATGTAGGCTCTGTGGCTGGCTGCTGACAGCTCCATATAGTTTCACTGGGAAAAGAAAAAAAAAATGGAAATGCTTAACGCGACAAAAAAAAGTTCCCAGCTCCTACAGTGGATCTACAATAAGATCAGGGTACATGTAGCCGGCTCAGGGGGATTACAACATTTGTAGTTTAAACTTGGCTGCTCTGTTGGTCAAGTCAAATGAATAAGCTTTGCATAGTATCTCATTAGAAAATGTGCCCGTGTCACAGTTTAAATGGAAGGGACTGACTGCTCCCCCAGCAATATCAGAGTGATTTGTTTTAATTGGCTTCATAGCAGAAATGTCAGGGAAGCAGATCGAAAACAGTTTCAAAACATATGGTTTCAAAACTGTAACCCCAAATCAAGGGAATTAGTGCATAATTATGTTAGATTTTTACTAGGTTGATTTTGAAAGCAAGGTAATTTGCAGACTTCGTAAGTGGGCATTTTTTCCCCCAGAAAAGTTGACAGATGCTGGACCGATTCTGATGAACTTGGCTACTTGAACTATCCTGTTTGATTTATTGATTGGAGACCCTCCTCATTTACATGTGCCTTTATCCTTGAGCTGCTGTGGAGGCTAACTGGCCTAGACTGTGGGGGCTGACTCAGTGGCCCAGGCTTTCACATTGACCCATGCTCGTAGTTCTAAATTGGTGAGGGGTCCCAGACAGTAAACAATTGGCTGCACCTTGAGAGGTCAGAGTATGTGCAGAAGGGGAGCTACTGCAAGGACTATGTCTTTTGTTCATGGCCCTCCCAGGAACTGCTTCCTCAAATCTCAGGAAACTGAAATTGAGGCTTGATCTCTGAGAGAAGACTGAGCAGCCTGTTATGGCGTCTGCTTGGTCCTTTCAGTACCAAATAATACAGTCTTGGATTTTCCCAGACTCGTGGTGCAATCCTGAAAATAAGAATCAAGTGTAGCAAAGAGCAGATGAGGTTCAAGGTCAGTCTCCCAGCCAGCAAAAGGCTTGGATCTCCGCCTTGCAGAGTGTGTCACCAGTGCCTAAGAGCTGACTAAGCCTCTGGGCAGAGAAGAGAGGTCAGGGGCAGGTAGTTCCAGCCACCATGATGACCCACAGAAGACTGACTCATAGCTAACAGCACCTCCACGATCGGCACCCAGCTCAGTTCGATTTGGGTCTAGTCTTTGGAGCCAGCCTGCTTGGGTTTTAGTTCTCTTAACACTGTGTCGTTTGGACCCCTTACTTGATCTCAGTGCCTCAGCGTCGTCACTTGAACTGTGTTGAGAACAACAGTGTGGCATTGGCTGCCCTTGGGGAATGGAGTTGATGATACAGGAGAGTCACAGAGAGCTGCATAAGGCATAAGCGAGGTTCCATATAAAGATTTGAATTCTTTTTCTATTGGTGGGCTGGTCTGGGGATGGTCCTCTAATCTTTCCTTTGTATGAGGACTTCAAAGGAAGCCTCATAGTAAAGCCAAGGCAATGATGCATAGTAAAAATCAAAATCAACCAGCAATTTTTGTTTTATGTGAAGTCCCTAAAGGTGATGACCTTGAAGCTTGGTTATTTATATTCCAGCTGAGAGTCATGAACTGAAATCTGAGGTGCTAGACCATGCTTTCAGCTGAGCCCGAGGTACTCTCTCCATTATAGAACATTTTTCTTCCTTCCTTCCTTCCCTCCCTCCCTCCCTTCCCTTCCTCCTTCCCTTCCCTCCCTCCCTCCCTCCCTCCCTCCCTCCCTCCCTCCCTCCCTCCTTTCTTCCCTTTCTTTCTTTCTTTCTTTCTTTTGTTCTTTGTTCAAGACAAAGTTTCTCTGTGTGTAAGAGCCCCGGCTGTCCTGGAACTTATTTTGTAGACCAGGCTAGCCTCAAGCTCACAGAGATCTATCTGCCACTGCCTCCCAAGTGCTAGAATTAAAGGCATGTGCCACCACTGCCCTGCTCTTTGAGAACATTTCTAAGCACCCATGAAGCAGGAAGTCCTCCTTCATCTCAGGGCTTACCTCCCACCCCTGCCCTCCCCTACCTACCACCTGTGGTGGTTTGTGAAATTGCCCACACCACAAAAGCTGACTGTGTCAGACAGAGGTCATGTCAGGGAGTATCTGAAGGACAGTCTGGTGTGCGTGTGTCATTTGAACTGAATGTTGAGACATCGAGGAAAGAGACAGCATTGTTTATCTCATCTGGAGCGACCATGCTAGCTAAAACAGGGGGAAGTAATTTAAGCAGTTCTCCCGAAATGGATTATAACGTCCTTATGGTTAAATATTTATGTGGTAAGTTTAAGAATTCTTAGTGAGTGACACAGCAGCAGTTTTGGACAAGTCATGGATTTTGGCTGTAATTCAAATTTCATGGTGGGTGGGGTAGAAAATTACAAGATGTCGGTGTATTTAAAATGAAAGAGGGAGTGTGTCCACATGGGTACTCCACAGAAACGAGACAGCAGAGCTCCAAGGGCTGGGAGGTAGTCTCAGTGCCCTGAACTTACTCTTCCCAGCCCTTCATTTGGGGTAAGGATTGATGACTATCTGAAGTCTGTAAAAGAAAAAGTATCTACCATTCAAAGAAATGCACTCTCTTGAAATTACTGAAGATTCTCATATTTATTCCTACCTGTATCCCTCTCCTGGTGTCTGAAGAGAAAAGCTACATTAATTGATTCTTTTGTCCAAAAGCAAAAGCAAGGGGGTGAATTGCTGTTTTTAGACCTCCAGCAAACCTCTGTGGCTCCAGAACAAGCTGGGGCAGTGACAAGTTTTTCAAAGTTTTGGAGGACAGTCTTGGATGGCTTTTTGGCTGAAGTTTTCGTTCAAAGTTTTCCTTTCTTCGTTCTTTGGTGATGGCTATCTCTGTGTACTGACGTGTAAAACAACAGACATGTGCATGTTGCCTCCAGCCTGCTACCTGCCTGTGGTTTTGCATAACACTGTGTTTTCTAGCATCTACTCAATCTTATGGTTCTGATTTTTTTCAAATGTAAAAATTTGTTTTCTTTCCTCTTAATTTAGCTTCTTTCTGGGAATGCTCAAGAGACTGGTAAGATACAATTGTGAAATAATCTAGTCATCGTGAGAGCCCTTCTCTTGTTCCAAGTTCAGTAGGAATGAATGTAACACCATATACCTGAAACCTACTCATATGCATAAGTGAACTTAACAAATATCTGTTAATTGATTCTCCTTTATGGTCTTAAGTAAGTAAAAACAGGGCAAGATAAATATTTTACTGTGGGTGTATATGATTTCTTTTCAGTAGCTACGTTGACTTCTCTTCTGGACCCTAAGTCAGACAGCCCTCACCAAACACGTCGTGAAGACAGCATTTCCATTCTGTGTCACTGACCCGTCCAAGGGACCTCCACAATCAGTCACCAGCCCGCGACTGAGAAACAGAGAATGGGGCTTTGGGCTTTGGCGATTCTGACAGTTCCCATGTATTTCACAGAAACAAAGAGCAGTAAGTACTGATTCACAGAGAAGTTGTGCATTTTTGAACTTAAGTAATTCTGGGCACATTTGCTGCATTTCAGTTGCTTGCTTTAGGTCATTTGGGGCTGAATTGTGTGCTCCAAAGTGATTTCCTCTTCATTCAGTCTTTATCATAAATCTCTTAGAAGGAATTCCCTATGGTGAGTGGGTCGTAATATTTGAGTTACATAAATCAAGATTTAGCACAGTACCTGCCTGTGGGAAGCATTATGGGCATTTATTGACTTACAATGTGTTCGGGTACATATAGGTGCTTTCTTCTTGGAACAAAAGGGAACATAACCTGAAATTGATTCCTTAGTTTATTGTACCATGTAGCACATTTAGTAAAGGCTTTTAATTGTTGACTTATTATTTCTCAAAGCATCGCAACAGATGATCTATTTAATAATCTAATCGTGAATGGAAACATCAAGTTGGATAAAGGAACTGTGGTCTTTTCACACGGTCATTTCAGGATCATGTTCATACTTTATCTGTAGGTAAACCATTCTGGGGTCTGGAAAATGAGGCTTTAATTGTGAGATGCCCCATAAGCAGTGGCTCCCTTTATCCCGTGGAATGGTATTACTTAAATACAAATGAAAGTATTCCTACTCAAAAAAGAAATCGGATCTTTGTCTCAAGAGATCGTCTGAAGTTCCTACCAGCCAGAGTGGAGGACTCGGGGATTTATGCTTGCATTATCAGAAGGTATTGTGCAGGAAACCATTAGCAGCTTTGTGTCTGCTCCCTTTTCATTAATGATTGACAGCCCAGCTGTCCTTGCTTTCTCTCTGCTCTGCCCCTCAGTGGAATGGTTAAATTTATAAAGTGATTTGAACAAGAAAGTACACCAGAGAAGACCAGCAGCTTGACAGGAGATGAGCTATTGAATATACCACAGCCAGGGCATATATATATGTATATATATATCCTAATTAGAAAAATGCCTGGCTTTTCTAGTGACCCAAGAACAAGGAGTAATCGCTAACTGTTGTCTGGGAGTAAGAACAAACTAGCACAACAAATGGAAGCCCGGACATTTGGCATCACAAAGATCTGTGTTGGGTGAAAAGGTTTAGATGCCAGAGCCCAAGACAAAGAGGTAGACTGCAGAGACCCAGGGTCTAAGTAAATCCCTCAGTCTGAACTGTAATTGCCCCATGCTTAGATTTCACACCATCTTTGGTACTCACACGGTGTCAGAATAGCCTAGGTATAGTTTGATGCCTAGGTTTGGAGACTAGTTTCCAATCCATACCCTTCTCCCAGTTTGGTGTGTGGTGCCACCATGTGACTTCTCTGTCTCTCAGGGTCTCATCTCTAAAATTCATACAGTTGTATCAGTATGATCCCCAAAACTTTGCTATGAGAATAACGTGATGAAATCCATGAAGCATGCTTAACTCTGCATGTGGCTCAAGAACACTAACATATATTTGATTTAGGATCCTAGCATTACAGTAGGTGTGATGCATGAGGACCTGGTGAAGCTGTTTCCAGAGCTTTGCTTCTTCTCAAGGGTAACAAAAGCAGTCTTTGAAGGCTCGAGATTTTAATGATTATTTTTCAGTAAGAGAAGAACCGTATACATCATTTTTGGCCCGAGCAAGATTGTGCAAGGGATAGGGTTGGATGAAACTATCTCACAGTAGTAAGTATCCCTTTCTAAATGCTTGCCTTCTTTCAATAGTCCCAACTTGAATACGACTGGATACATGAATGTCACCATACATAGACAGCTACCAGGCTGCAATATTCCTGATTATTTGATGTACTCAACAGTAGCTGGATCAGAAAAAAATTCCAAGATAACTTGTCCAACGATTAAACTCTATACCAGGACAGCACCTGTTCAATGGTTTAAGGTAAAAGTTTGAAATTTGGGGAAAAAAATATAGAATTTGCACAATCGATGTAGTTGAAAGTGAAAAGGTCAGGGGAAGAGGAATGGACTGTTTTTCTTGTTGTTGCTTCAGAACTGCAGAGCTCTGCAAGGACCAAGGTACAGGGCGCATGGAGCATACTTGTTCATTAACAACGTGAGGCAAGATGATGAAGGAGATTACACGTGTAAATTCACACACACTGAGAATGGAACCACTTACATTGTGACCGCAACCAGATCATTCACAGTGGAAGGTAAGCTCCTGGCTTCAACCAGGTTCAAGATTCAAACAAATACAAGAAGGAAGAGCTGAGTATTTCCTTCCTGTTGCCTTTCCTATCCACTATCCATATTCCACTCCTTTGTGTTTCCCGTCCACATACTCTACTGTGACAGGAAGTTGCTGCTGCACAAAAGATTCGAGAACTCCAGGGAAAGATATGATATTATTGAACCAAAGCCATGGATAGCTAATTTTTTTTTTTTGGAGATTGATTTTCAAGGGCAACCCAGTCTAAATTTCCTTTTTTTTTTTTTTTTTTTTGGACTGATTTCCAGAATGTGGATGTAACTAAATACTGGATGCTCCAATTTACACATTTTCTCAGAAGTTACTCATCTCCTAAGCTCTACCTCATCTCTAGATTGCTGGCAATAACCCGTGTAAGGCTGCATAAACAGGTGTACTGCCTGGGAGGGACTAATGACAAGGGGAAGGTTCGCACAGCATTTAGCAAAGAAGTGGCTGATGTCTGTGCATTGCTGGTTGAGTTCATGGATGTAGAAGCCACAGACAGAGGCCTGAGCGTAACAGGCACAGTGACCTTTATACATGGTGCTGAGTGGACTTCAGTCATGGTTTACGATGCTTTTGATATCATCAGCATCTTCGAAGCAGGCCATTTGTTTACAAAAGAACTGTTCCCAAATATATTGTCAGTATTATAGAAGCCACTTGAGGGGAGGATTTCCTAATCACATCCCAGGGAATTTCCAGAATTGAGGTCTTTTAGGCATAGTTTCCTTTACAGAGGAGATGAGGGTCTCACCATCCAAATGGTAATGAACAGGAAAAGGACTAAGCAACACTAAAGAAAACATTTTGTTTAGAGCCTTTTCAGTACTCCATTGCGGGAGCAGAAGCGTCATCAGACCACAGTTGTGTTTGTCTCTCATTGTTTAATGTCAGCTCCTGCAATGTTTCTTAATCTCAGCACCCAGAAATAAATGAGCACCCAGGGATGAAGGATTCATCCATGCTCCAAGAGAACTCCTGCTTCCCTCTGTCTCAGCCTCAGTGGTCATAGGAAGGAGACCTCCTGAGGATGAACACTGGTGGAGGGTGGTGAGCAGCAGACCTGTGGGCTCATGAATGTGTCCCTTCCACGAGTCCATTGGCTTCCTCTTCTCTGTACGTTCATGCCTATTCTACAGAATCATGGTTTACACATAATTGTTAAGTCACACAATTAGTGGGTTAGACCAGTATTTGTCTTCATGATATAGAAGACATCAAAAAGGATCATAGCAATCAGAAAAAGTGTTGCTTAAATTATTTGTTTGATTTGCGTGTGTGCGCGCATTGCCAAAGGTTATTTTCAAAACAGGTGACACAATGCTGTGAAACGAAATAGAAATATGAAAAAGACTAGCTTTGTGTTGATGACCAATCAATGTATTAATAATACTTATATTCTATTTCTGTTTTTAATTTTAAGACAAAGGCTTTTCTGTGTTTCCAGTAATTACTGCTCCTCCACACAACAAAACAATAGAAGTGGAAATGGGTAAGAAATTTTAAATAACTCCCTGTTAACCCGGAAATTATTTCCTTATGATTTGGGGTCTGGTTTCCTATGGAAGAAGGGTCATGTAATTAGCAGAAGGGAACCTGAGGGTCATGTGAGGTGGCAGTATGGAAACGCCTGTCCCCGTCATAGCAAAATGCAACACTGCATTTGTATTGAGTCCTGAAGTTCATGGCTCATGCTTAAACATCTCTTGTTATGGTCACGTCTACCCAACAGGCAGATGTCCTCACTTACGTTTGTGTAACTTAGGTTCAGAGATGCTCAAAGGCTCCCCATAGGTCATAGATGAGTGACAGCAAAAGAATAAGAATACAGATGTCTGAGTCTCTATGTCTCTTCTCTCGTTGGTTTCCATCCGAAGCTGGATACAAGGACAGCCACTTGGTGCCTGAAACACCATGATGAGTCATGCCTCTCTCATCGCACATCTGTAACCTATAACTATAAATACCACACTCCTGGCCTCAGTGTATCACTCTCTCATGAGCGATGGTTTCTGCATTCTTATTATGCCCACACTGTTATTCCTCATTTCTGGAGAGTAAGATCATATAAAACCTCTTGTTTGTAATCCTTCCTGCCACCCTCTTCCTGGCCAAAGAACAACATTTGACTCTGTATCCTCAGCTCAAGTCTTGGCTACTACCATTTCCATCTATAGTGTGGTAGCCTCTAGTCCTTTCTCCTTAGTTTTGCTGTTCCAGAGACTTTCAGGTCCTCATGTCAATTATATGCGTCATTTTAGACAAGCTCCTGGTGGGAACCTGTACTGTAGTTCAGGGAGGGAGGGCTGAATGTGTAACTGTGGCCAAAATCAGCTCTGATGTTTTCACTTCCGAAAGAACATCTTGAGTTGAAGGGCTTGGGATGGAACACTGGAGAGTACTCTTTGTGAATGTTTACATCCAGGATAATAGTTGGGCTGGGTAGAGCAGTTTTATCTCCAACGGCAGCTCATGGAGAGACAAGGGGAATTCTATAGGAAGAGAAAGACATGGAAGGGACCAGTGGAAAAAAAGAAACTCACATTTCAACTACCAGCAACTCCTTCATGATGATGTGAGGCTGTGAAGGCAGAACAAGCTTAGTGTTCCCTGAGGTGAGAGGGTGGTGGGGCTATGAGAAAAATGGAGATGCTAGCGGGGGGGGGGGGGGGGGGGGGGGGGGGCAGGGGTGGGTAGAGAGCAAAGGAGGAAAGGAGGCACCGGAAGGAGTTGAGGAAGGGAAGTGTGCAGAACTGCAGAAGGTTACTACATTCGGTGAAACTGATGCCACTTGCAGAATTTCATTTTCCTCGTGAATCTCTTCACTTCACATCTAGGAAAAACAGTGAACATCACCTGCTCAGCTTGCTTCGGTAAAGGCTCTCAGTTCTTGACTGATGTCCTGTGGCAGATTAATAAAAGGAATGTTGAAAATTTTGGAGAAGAAAGAATTCAAGAGGAGAAAGAACAAAATCAAAGGTATTTAATCTGTCTATCTATCTATCTATCTATCTATCTATCTATCTATCTATCTATCTATCCATCCACCCACCTACCCATCTATCCATCCATCCATCCATCCATCCATCCATCCATCCATCCATCCATCCACCCACCAATCCTCCCATCCATCCATCCATCCATCCATCCATCCATCCATCCATCCATCCATCCATCCATCCATCCATCCATCCTTCTATCTATCTATCTATCTATCTATCTATCTATCTATCTATCTATCTATCTATTTATCTATTGAGACAAGATTTTACTATGTAGTTCTGGCTAGCCTGGAGCTTACTCTTTAGACCAGGCTAGCCTCAAACTCACAGAGATCCTTCTGCTTCTTGAAAGATGGGGTTAGAGGCTTGTATCACCATGCCCAGCTAATTCTATCTTGGAATTGAAAATCCCCCGCTCCCTCCTCATGGCTGGCACTTGCCAGGAAAACATTATCAGTAACACACTGCCTTCTCAGTTCCAGCAATGACATGGATTGTTTAACCTCAGTGTTAAGAATAACTGATGTGACAGACAAGGATTTGTCCCTGAAATATGACTGTATGGCCCTGAACCATCATGGCATCATAAGGCACACTGTGAGACTGAGAAGAAAACAGACAAGTAAGGAATGTTGCTCACACTTAGCTGGACTAAATTGCCTGAATCAACTGTAAACTGCAGTTCTCAGAGGACTGTGTGTTGCAGTTTGGTCCTGGGGAATCCATCACGATCACGGGACTAGTTGGCTAGTCTCATGAGATGTGCTTCTCTTGTTGAGGATGCTCTTTAAATCTGGTCTTTCCAGGATGTTTCTGTCTCCCAGGAGGACTCTGGGCCACTGTATTCCCCCTCCTCCTTTTTCTCTCCATAGTCCTTTCTTCTCCTCCCCGTTCTTTGCATGTTCTCCCTCCCCCTTCCCTCCCTTTCTCTCTAGGCTCCTTTCACCTGTAAGTGGCTTCCTCAGTCATCCTTTGCACAGTCTACAAGGGACACTGGTGCTTCTATTGGGTTCAAAGGAATAAATCTGTTGTGTCTCTTTGTGTAATCTTGTCACAGAAAACAACTTACAAACTTTTCATCCAGAGCACTTATCAATTTCTTTGCTTGGTCTTTGAGTTTACACCTACAGTCATCCTGATGGGTAGATGATCAGTTTGATTCCTTAAGAGTGGAGAGAAAACATTTTTACCCTTATCACTCTCTTTTATGATACTTACCACTCCCTTAATGGTAATACAACTAAGGTAAAAAAAATATCTAGAGGGTAGGGGAGGGAGAGAGATATTGGCTCTAAGCTCATAGCAATATGTGGAGCATTCGTTTGGATGAATACTTTGATTAAAAAGATAGGGTGGGGGTACCAATTTGATATAGTCATGCTGTGTCTCTGCCTGATGGGGTACTTGGGATTTTTGTTAATTTTCCTATGTAGACCAATCTGGCCTTGGACTTAGAGTTCTACCTGCCTTTGCCTCCCAAGTGCTGGGATTAAAGATATGTGTCACTGTACTCAATCAGAATTTTTCTTGTTTTGGTTTTGATTTTAACCTCTGACTTGTAAATTAAAAAAAAAAAAAGAGTTGTGATTCGTAGGTGACCAGAGTTGTGATGACCAGACTCATAGGTAACTCTCAGTACTATCGTGTTCAGCAAGACGTTACGCATCTGCCTCGATAATGGTGCTGCTCAGGATGACCACGGACCATAGCACTGTGTTATAGGGTGGTTGTGGGAACAGTGAATTCCACAGGGAAAGGGAAACCACATCCCTGTCCTCACCCAGCAAGACTTTATGTCCTTAGTGCTCTCCTCTGCTAACAATATCTTTTGTCTAGATTTCTGAATCTTTTCTAGTTACGTTTCTATTGGAATTATATTTGTGCTATCTGGAGTTTTATATTTGTTTTGTTTGTGTGTGATTTTGTACTCTCTAGTTTATTTTTAATTCACCTGTTAACATTCAAATCAACGTGTTTATACTGTTTCGACAACTCAGCATATTAAATAAAATTGTCTCTATTGTTGTTGAATTATCATATTGAATTCCTTATTTCTGAAATTCTGGTATTTCTTAAATTTAAATAACAAAAGCTTAAAAAGCCTCCCTCTGCATATTCCTAAACACTGTTCGGTGCAAATTTAGGGTCTAGTACATGCACATATTCAGTGTTTCCTGTGTTCAGGCTGGATCTAATTACTTTCCCTTGAAGTTATTGTTTATCTTCTCGGCACCACACCTGTACTATCTGTTAAGGTCACTCACTAAGTGAGGAAGCGAGGGTAGAGTGACCCTAAGGGATTGCCAAGTATCCTAGACCCAGGACTCAACACAGATGACATTTTCCTGTTTATAAACACTGACAAGAAGCCTTTGTGTCTAGTCATTGATGAGAAAATTGATGATGACATTACAAATTCGGAAGCACTTAGACAGATGTCGAACATCAACTTTCAGGGACATCTTGAATTAAAGGCTTGCCTCTTGTTGAATATGTTCAGGTATCTACATAGATACTTTACCAACAATAGTCCCCGTGAAGAAGTAGACTTCTTAGCACCTATCCAGCTGGACTTTTAGACAGTTCTTCCAAATGAGCTCCTTGGGAAGTTCTTACTTAAGTCTAGAGAAATAAATACAGCAACCTCTGGGCTGTTTTGAGCTCTCTCCTCATCTTTGGATCACCAGACTTTGGTGTCTTGAGTTCATTGTCCTGGATACACACAGATGATGAACTAGCAGAGGTGGTAGAGGAATTGGTAGCTATTAGTAAAGATGTTTATGTCAGATCTTGGAGCCTCTGCGTGGGGACTTACAAATAAGATAAAAAAAGAACCACTTACTAGGTCAAACTGGAGATTCTTTTCCTAATCAGGTGTAAGTAGCACCACTTCTAATAAGTCTATGATGATCATAAAGTTAAAACTGCCAAGAGTACCATGAATGGTAACTTGTACACATGTCTTACAAGTTCCTGAAGTTGGAAGCCATGTTGCTTGTGTGTTTTGTGAAACAAGAAATGTGGGACCAAGCTCAGAGATAGCCGAAGGAAGTTCTCAACAGGGGAAGGCCCCAGCCATCTGACTTCTCCATTATAGATACTCAGTGACCTGCAGCCCTCTTTTCCTTTTTTTTTTTTTTTTTTTTTTTTTTTTGGTTTTTCGAGACAGGGTTTCTCTGTGTAGTTTTGGTGCCTGTCCTGGATCTTGCTCTGTAGACCAGGCTGGCCTTGAACTCACAGAGATCCTCCTGGCTCTGCCTCCCGAGTGCTGGGATTAAAGGCGTGCGCCACCACTGCCTGGCCTAGCAGCCCTCTTTTCTATATGCCCCACCCTCTAGATGCAGTAAGCCCCTGACCTACTGACTCACGCTCCTTAGCATTGCCAATGAATACTGACCTTGCCAATTCCCTTCTCATTATTTCATGAGTTCAGATATTCATCTTCCCCTCAGGTACTCACTCTATTGTATTCGTTCAATGTGCCTTCTCTTCCCATAAGAACAAGCCTTCCACTACTATCAGTTTAATCTTGGTAAAAAGAACTTTCATCTTCAACCCTCCATTCCTTCATATTATGACAAGTTTCATAGCAAGAGTTTCTGATCAAACACAGGCCTGACCACATCTTTCACTAATTCCCCAAACTGAATTGCTATAGTTCTCAGAACACACACTCCCATCTCTGCATATGTCCTCGGCATCCTCTCTAGACTAGAGGGGTTTGCCTTTTCTAGATCTTTCTGAATCCTCTCCATCCTTTAGTGATCTCATTCTTCAGGAAGCCTTCTTTACTTATGTTAGCATAGAGCAAGCTCGCTTCAAAATGTCTCTGTCAGCTGAAATCCCTTTTTATCTCCTATCTTACTTGGGTTCACAAGTGTCTGTATGTCTCCCTTACACTGTGGTACCGAGCCTCAAGATTTTCACAGAGGATAGGCTAAAAAAAATTGATTTGTTGATTTTGAAAGTATTCATGAAAACTCCATGTTGGTTTATTGGGTGAGACTGTCTCGTGGTTTCAAGGGATATCAACATTCATGCATCCATCCATTCTATCTTATTTTACTAACACTAATGATAGTTTTTCTCATCTCCCCATCTCTTGATAGCTGATCATCAAAGCACCTACTACATAGTTGCGGGATGTAGTGTATTGCTAATGCTTGTCAATGTCTTGGTGATAGTCTTAAAAGTGTTCTGGATTGAGATTGCTCTGTTCTGGAGGGACATAGCAACACCTTACAAAACTCAAAATGGTGAGTATCAAGTTCAAGATTCTCTTTACAAGAGAAAGTCCCACAGTGACTGTTATTTGTCTATTGATGTTATGCTGCTTAACCCAATTTCCGTTTTCTTTGTAACCTCATCATCAAGATCTTGGCATCTACACAGGTCATTTTCCATGTTTCTCCTGTCACTCCTTGTACTCTTGATATTCATCTCAAATATTCTTGGCATTAGTCCTAAATATTCTCCTTGGTAGAATTACTATTCTTAGTGAGTTCCCTATAACAGACTCTGCCGAGACCCAGATAGGTTTCAATGTTTTGGGAAATATGTATTGAGAAAACTTAATGAAAGGACAACAATAAAATCATCCCTGCTTTTCAGATTTGAGCAAGTTATAGATGAGCACAGAGCGCATGCTGATTTTCCCATGAGTTCCATGCATACACAGTTGCACAAACTTTATACCTGCAAAAAGAGTTCTGGTGAAACGGAAACATTTGCCTTCATTTGAACGTTAATACATCAGGTATTTGTGATGAAGCAATCAATTAGCTGGTGGTTGTTTGATTTGTGGGGAATTCAGACCCCTTTTGAAATTTTACTTCCTTGTCAATATTAGCTTGAGCATATGAACTTCTTCTGATGAAGTATTGTGGTTTCCATATGTCCTTGATTTTGATTTCTGGGGTTTCAGTTACCCACCCACTAGTCAGTGACTATATTAGTTGACAGGTTTACTATTGAAGTACCACAGTGCTTCAGTTGTTTTCCTTTGAGATAAGGGTCAGAAAGTGCTAGACCAGTGATTCTGCCAATTTTGTTGTAGTCCATTGTTCCATCTTGGTTACTAGTTATGGCTGTTAAACTCTTACTGTGCCAAGTTTATAAATTAGTCTTAGGTATGTGTGTGTAGGAGACAATGTGGAATAGAGGGCTTAGTACTATCCATGGCTTTGGGTATCCACTGGAGGCCTTTGAACCTGGGCCATGTGCTTAAGTGGGAAATGCTGTGTGGGGAAAATGTAACAGGCACAGGAGGTGCCATCCATGATGATAAATACTAATAGCTTATAAACAATCTTGAAGTATCCTGAACAGACTCTCTGTTCTCTATCATTGAAACTAAGATGTTAAAAACCATCCATCCATCCATCCATCCATCCATCCATCCATCCATCCATCCATCTATCCATCCATCTATCCATCCATCCATCCATCCATCCATCCATCCAAACAACCAACCAACCAATCAACCATCCAACCAACCAACCAACCAACCAACCAACCAACCAACCAACCAACCAACCAGACAAACAAACCTTTAGCCCAGGCCTATTATTTCCTGGTCACATTTTATAACTGTGGATTGTTAGTATCTCTTGATTTTAAGAGTATTTGGGAGAATGAAGCATATTCAGTAACAGCCATACAACTTGGTGAGAACTGTCTCTCAACAGCCAGATGAGAGCTTTTAGAACCAGTAACGAAGTGGTACTTCTTGGTTTCATTTTCAGATGGCAAGCTTTATGATGCTTACATCATTTACCCACGGGTCTTCAGGGGCGGCTCAGCAGGAACCAGCTCTGTGGAGTACTTTGTTCATCACACTCTGCCTGACGTTCTTGAAAATAAATGTGGCTACAAGTTATGCATTTATGGGAGAGACCTGTTGCCCGGACAAGGTAAAGCTGCCACCACAGGTCAAGGATTGAAACTCACTGAAAATAAAATTCTGGCAAAGAGACCAAGAGAGGGTAATGTTAGGTAGTGAGGAAGGATGGGGGTGGGGGAAAGGGCACATGGAATGGAAAAGAGGAGAAGAACCTGGGACAGCTGTAAGGGGTGTGAGGACACAAAGGGGTGGGAGAGATGAGGAAAAGAGAGAGAGCCACAGAAACACACTTTGTTAAAACATGTTGTTACGGCATCTGACATATTACACAACAGTTTAAAAATTTTAAGTATAAAAAACTTTATATGACGTATGTAGTGAGAGCTATATGTTTGCATTAGCATTTTAATTTATCAGGTGAACTATATGCACCATTTCCTACGCTGCATTTTTAAACTTAGCATTCTGTTTTGAAGATCATTTCATAGTAATGAGCAGAGGTAATTCTCATTTTCATAATGTGTGAGTTGTAATAGGGAATTTAGCTTAGACTATTTACTTTGTAATAAACAAATACATGAACAAAAGGAATTCATGTGAAGAGACTTGGCCTCCTAGGTGATTGGTGAAGGACTTTCATTGATTGATGAATTATTTTGAGACAGGGTCTTTTCTGGTTCCCCTGGCTGGCCTAGAATTCACCATGTAGCACAGGCTGGCTTCAAACACATGACATGTGTTATGACTTATGAACCACCATGCTTGGCTAAGACCAGAGATATTTATTAATTACATTAATTTTGTGTGTGCCACACATGTGTATGACAGCCCGAGGTCAGCTTGCAAAGGGCCAGTTCTAGTTCTCCCTCCTACCATGTGGGTCTTGGGGATCAAACTCGGGTCCTGAGACTTGATGTCAAGCACCTTTCCTTCCTGAGCTTTTAGACTGTTTCTCGGGAGAGGCTCATCATTTCTCTTCTCATCCCAGCCCTCTCCTGACAGTGAGATGTTCACAGCAGTGTGGATGGAACATGGTGGGATCAGTCAGGGTCTTCACCTGTGCACTAGCTGCCATTGCCCCAGCTTCATTCCTTTGCATTCCACTAGACTAACAGTGAAACTTTCAAAATTGAAACATTACATCATCCCCCCTTTCCTCCTGCCTTCCAATCCTTCCCCCTTGCTCTTTCTTGAAATCATGGCCTTTCTTTCTTTGTTATTGCTGCACACACACCCATACATACTTACACACACACAGAGAGAGAGAGAGAGAGAGAGAGAGAGAGAGAGAGAGAGAGAGAGAGAGAGAGAGAGAGAATATAACTCATCCTGTCCCATTTCGTGTTACTTGTATGTAAATGATTTCAGAGTTGACCACTTGGTATAGTATAATCAATCAGAAGGCTCATCCCAAGGAGCTCTTCTACTCTCAACATTCCTTAGTTGCCATTTAGGTTTTTCTTTTTGTTTGTCGTTTGTTTTTTGTTTTTGTTTTTGTCTATGACTGGGGCCCCACAAGATTTCCCCTTCTGTGCTAGCATATCTATTCACGTTGTACATTTTCAGGTCTTTAAACAAGGCAGCCATATTGTTGAGGTATCATGGGTGAAGCTGCCCTGTCATTTCTAGAAGACATACCTCACAGAAGCTGACCTGGTCTTCTGGCTCTTACAATCTTTCCACCCCCTCTTCCCTTATATCCCCTGAGCCTTAGGGGATGGAGTCTTGATGTAGACTTCCAACTGTGGCTTGGTGCCCCACACTTGCTTGCTCTCTATTTTTTTGACCAGTTGTAATTTCCTATAATGGTCTCCAACTACGTTTCTGTGTCCCATGGGCTAGCCAGAGGATCTCTGGCAGGAAGGGTCTGGAGTCTCGAGAGTTATGAAGTGGGGAGAAGGTCACAGTCTTTTACCATTGGGCACAACCATCTCTGAAACTTTCTGTTCTCTCCAGGAGACCTAACAAAAAAATCAAGGAAAAGATTTTGACTCTGATATCCATAGCCTATAGCGAAGATATTTGAAAGAGCTGAGAAAGTCCTGCTGGTTTTCCTCAAGCTGATGAAACAGTTTGCAAATTTGTATTCTCAGGGCAGCGGAACAATGGCTTCTGTTTCTTAGTGTTCTTAGCCAATCTCACATACTTTCGATTGTTTTATCACAACACCAGCCATTTCAACAGATTGTTTTTCCCCTCCCTCTATATATGTAGGCCAAGAGTTTTCTAATTTTCCCTGACAACTTTTCTTTGATTCCTCAGAGGTCAACCGTGGTTTGGAGTGAGAATGGGGACAGAAAATTGTAAGCATATTGCCTAGTAAAGTTCACATTTACCAACTTTTTAAATTAATGTGTCTACTAAAGGAGAGGAGCTTAAGTACACTAGATTAACAGGCATGTGCACAGAGCAATCTGATTTCTTCTCAAATATCTGATCAATGCTGACACTGTTACAAAAGACCTGAAGTTATGAGGGTACAAACTTAATCTTCTTAGGGGGTCCTCCCTGCTTTGCCAGCTCTGCCTCAGACTGTTGCATGGATAGAAAATAGTGGGCAATGGTCACTAGTGCCCTTTCTGTGTCTCAAATCTGTTCAAGGCTTTGTAGGGCCTCTACCTGTCTATGGTGGTATGCCTAGCTGCCAGATCTTCATCTCTTCTTTCCTCTTCATCCAGCTAAATTCTATTAACACTTCTTTATCAACCAAACTCAGAAGTTTGGATGCTCTCTGGGGATCCAGCTTGTATTGTTCTTGTTGGATGGCAGCACTGTCCTTTGGATGGTTTCCTCTTCCCCTCCCTCAGTGCATGAACACTGATCTTTCCTCAACCCAGGGACAGCAAAGCCCACAGAACACCACTCTTCCCTTAGAGAAAGTTGGTAGCTGTCCAGTGCACTGTGCTTAGAGGTTCTTGCTAGATATGTTCCACTCTCCTTTGATGTCCACTCTGCATCTCTTTCCATCCAGAAAAATTCCAACCAACACAAGGATCCATCTGTCACCATTTCACAACATTTTCTCATTCCAGCTGATTAGAAGTAACCACAGCTCTCTAAGAAGATCTTGAGTTGTTCACGGTTTCACTACTTTCATGTACTTTCACCCTCTGCAGTGAGTGCTAGGTGGGACCTTTTTTTTTTTTAAAGTCTACTCAGAGCTAACTGCCTCCATCACCTTGGCCTTGGCTCAGGCACAAAGGTTGACTTTGAAAGGAGATACGACTTTTCTTAGGATTATTTTTTAAAGCACGAATTGAATCAGCTCTCCAAACAGAGATCATTGTGGGGTAAAGTGACCCAGGACTTCTCTTGTAGCATTGGTCAGTTGAGAGGACCAATGCTTGCTGAGTTTGCACCCTACAGAGCATGAATTAAAATGTTGACCATCTTGACAACATGCCAATAGCTAGCTTAAGATGATAAGAGACTAAGAATTAAATTCTAGTGAATGAATTCTAAGACCCCCATGAATTGGTAGATTAAGAGACCTTCACTTTTCCAGGTAGCTCGGAAGGACTCTTCATTAGCATTGGTTTATCTGGCTAAACAGAAGGCCCTTGGACAGATATTCTTGTAGTAAAAATCAGTAATGTCATTTCTGGTTTCTGAATATGACTCCATCAGCTTAGAATCTCCCAACAGATTACAACAAAAAGAACTTTTAAATATCCAGGACGTTCATGATTCAGACATTAAATGTACAAAAGGAATGATAGGAGGTCTCTATCCATCTCCTGACTGTAGATGCAGCCACTGTAGTGGAAAGCAGTATCCAGAGCAGCAGAAGACAGATGTTTGTCCTGGCCCCTCGCATGATGCACAGCAAAGAGTTTGCTTACGAACAGGAGGTTGCCCTGCACAGCGCCCTCATCCAGAACAACTCCAAGGTGATTCTTATTGAAATGGAGCCTCTGGGTAAAGCCAGCCGACTGCAGGTTGGGGACCTTCAAGATTCGCTCCAGCACCTTGTGAAAATTCAGGGGACCATCAAGTGGAGGGAAGACCACGTGGCCAACAAGCAGTCTCTAAGCTCCAAATTTTGGAAGCATGTGAGGTACCAAATGCCAGTGCCAACCAGACTCCCCAAGTTGGCATCTGGTGCGGCTCCTCTGCGTGACAAGACATGCTTGGACCTGAAACACTTCTGAGTTGTGGACCTGACCAGCCAGAGCTGGGTGTGTCCCAGGAGCAGGCAGTGGAGTGGAGCTGTGAAGACTTGGGATGTCAAGCGTTGCAGCGTCAGGTCCCAGCTAACAGACTATGCTAGTTCGTTTTCCTATTTGTGGATGGGGCCATACCTCCCTTCTCTGTGCTTTCCTTTGTCCATGTCATCTGTTTGTGGCACAACATCATCCCCTGTGCCTTTTCTTTTCTTTCATTTCTCTTTTTATTCCTTCTTTTTTTTTTTTTTTGGTTTTGAGATGGCTCAGTCGTTAAAGGCTAGGCTCACAACCAAAAATATTCCTTCTTTTTAATCCTCAACAGTAATTTACTTTCTGAGTATCAAGCTGATGTTCTTGCATAAAATTCTGATTCATTTCAAAGAGCATTCTCATGCCCAGATGGAGAACATTCCCAACACACCAGAATTTCTTTCTTATCTTTTTTGATACACAGTTTTGTCATGTCAATATTGCCAAATTTGTTAGAATACCTTGTCCAAATCGCCATTACAATCAAGTTTTTTTTTCAGTTGTAAATGTCTTTTATGTGTTTTTATTCTCTTTAGAAATATTTTCTCACTATAAAAGTAATAAAGGTATATTTGAAAACAGAAGGTATGAAAGAAAATATAATAAAAAGCAATTATAACCCTGTCATCTTAAGATTAATTTTGGCAAGTAAGTCTGTATTTTAAAATATGATTAAAATGTATATATATGTATATATATATATATATATATGATTTGTATAGCTGGGATTGTATAGTACTGACTTTGCATTTTTCCTATTTCTCACCATAATGAAAATCTATGGTACATTACTGAGCTTCCTTAACACCACAGGTATTCAGAATGTCTCATCTTAGCTTGTGCTGCAGACTCCAGCTAAAGCGGCCACTATGAGAAACAAGTCTGCCATGTTACATGATTGCATCTTTTACCTAATGACTCAAATACGTTTGTCACCATGAGACAACTTGCTTTTTGTGATATTTCTATGACATGTGTAGGGAATTTGGACAGAACAGACAATCTGTAGTCAAAGGTTCTCTGGAAAGTCTTCTTCAGGAGAACACACATACTTTGGGGTCATAGACACCCAGGAGTGGATCCAGAGCCAAGGCAGGTGTCTTATTGGCACCTCGAGTTTTGCTGGTAGAGATGAGCCATGCCTTAGTTGGGTTACTCACTAAGTGATGGGATTCCACACTAAAATGACAATGAAAACAAAATATATAGACTCTTGAAATGGAGAGCAATTTTGAACTCATGGTCAACATATATTTCAGAGTCCTGGCTGCAGAGAAATCATATACCCAGAAGTCTGTGTAAAGTATCTAGAAACCCCTCTTTCTAGGGATTCCATGCTCTTAATCTGTACTCTTAAATTTTCTTGCTAGGTAAACATTCCCTAAAGTTCAATTATAAAGGCTGAAGTTTTAGCTGAAGATGATCTGGAATTCAAATTTACCTCTGCATCTATCCTGTGGTTGTCCATGCTATATCCACTTGCTCTATTGTAGTAGAGTGCTGTGTTCTTACATAACATTATCTACTTTTATTGACTTGCCCGAAACTGACCCATGAAAGGCATGCTGTGTATATAACTAGTTCACACAATAGAATGTGGGACCAGGAAGGAATCCTTGTTTTGGATAACCAGCTCCATGACTGTGAGTAAGTTCCTTAATGTCCTCAAATAAAAGTTTTCTTAGCTCAGATGAAATGCAATACCACACTAGATTCTTTTGCTAATAGAAAATAGAAGAATTTGGACTTCAGAAACAATTCAGTAAATACTCATATTTGGAATTATAAAATCTCATTGTACACCATGTGAGTTGACTGTATTCCATGATTTATCTTAATGAAGACCTCTAAAAATAAAATTCTCTCCAGTCTCCTACCTGGGAATAGATGATTCATTATCCCTGCTACCTCACCCACCTAAAGTGACCCAAGAAAGTGTTCCTTTTCAAGACTATTCTGACAATTTTAAACTATTTGTATTTTCATATATACATTTTAGAGACATATTCTTAGTTTCTTAGAAAATTCTACCTAGGATTTGGATATTATTGTATGTAGAACCCTTAACATAGAGTCTGAAGTGTGTTCTATATCAATTAAACTGTAGGCAGTGTTTCTCTGTGTCCAGGCAGTGGGCTCTGTACCACCAGCCAGCTCCCAAATAACTACACTGAGGCTTATTATTAGTTATAAATGCTTGGCTAATAGCTTAGGCTTGTTGCTAACTATCTCTTACAACTTCAGTTAACCCATAATTCTATGTTTTACCACGTGACTCGGTACCTTATCTCAGTAAGGCAAGTTCATCTTCAAGGACTCCACTCTTCTTCCCAGCATTCTCTCTGCCCTGAGAATCCTGCCTAGCTATTGATTGACCAGCCACTTCTTTACTCACAGTGAGAGCAGCACATCTTTGTATTGTACAGAAGGATTATCCCACAACATTGAACCATGAGTTGAAAGTAGATAACCAGACAGAAATGACTTTCAGTCCATGCCCTTGGTGTCCATCTACATCTGTGCAGCTTTTTCACTGCTCTCGCATGCTCTTCAGCTGCCCAAGCACAGAGGATGAGTCTTTCGAAGGATTAATGCTGTTGTTTCACGCTGCTGTAATTGGCTCCCTTACCAGATTTCCTGCTTCAGTCCTATCACTAATATAGAAACCCATAACTGATATTTCTGAAGTGAACCTGTATCTGACGATTTTGCGAAACTCAAGATAGTAGTTTTATTGAATTGTTTTGATAGGTTTAAAGGGTGACCCACCTAAAAAACAGCTTCCGTGGAAGCCAGTACTTCCATTTTACCCTTTCCTACCCTTAGAGTTGCAAAATTTTTCCTCAAAGTGCTTGTGCAGGTGAGAGCAGACATCAGTTTCTGGTTACTAGTCACAGGAAAACAAAACATTTCTCCACGCGGCTGCTTGTTAACATCCTTTATCAGATTAGGAAGGGAATAATGACCCTTTCTGTGTCCAATTTTTTGTGTCGTAGGAGTGTTAAAGTTTGTTAAAGACGTGTTTTCCATTTATCCCAGCAAAATTATGCTTTTCCTATTTATATATGCTGAATTATTTTTTGATTGGGCAAAAATAATTGTGTCATTGGCTCTGTGAGCATTCTCTTCGTGTGTGTTTGAAGAGTTCTAGGGTTACTATAAAAACCTAGAAATACCGTTCGTTTTACTTTTCTTTTGACCAATTTAAAATTTCTCCATTACGTCCCAATTGTGAATTCCGACTCATTCCGGAGGCTGGGCATCCTGAGCTGGTACTGGTTCCCTGTTGGCTCTGGGAGCCTGGCAGTCTTAAGGACTCTCTTCCAAGGGCCTCCTCCCTCTCTTCTCTCCAGACCTCACCGCTCCCCCTCAGTGCAGGAGTCCTGGGTTCTTAGCGCCCTCTGCCAGAAGGGTGCGGTGTGCTCAGGTGGTTCTTTATTGTTTGCTTTGTTTTGTTTTACAAGACAGGGTTTTTCTGTGTAATAGCTCAGGTTATCCTGGAACTCACTCTGTAGACCAGGCTGACCTCAAACTCACAGAGATCCACCTGCCTCTACCTCCCGAGTGCTGGGATTAAAGGCGTGCACCACCACCCCGGGCTATGGACTCTACCACCGGTAGAGAGTAGATGGAGCTGCGCAGGTCCCCGGAAGCTGGAGGTGGCGGCGATGCTGGAGGTGGCGGCGATGCGTCTTCGGGAGGTCCCGGGCGGCGGAGAGTCCGTGGAGACCAGGACGCTCCACGGACTTTCCCACGGCAGGGTCTATCGCCTCGAGGGCTTTAGCTCCGGGAACTGGGGAGCTTATAGGTAGGTGAGCAGAGGCGAGAGGGAAATCAGCACAGTCTTGGGCGGGGAGCGGGGAGCGCGGGGCATCCCAGACTGGAAACCTCAAGAGCTCCTGAGTGGAGCGGCCCACTTTTGGGAGAGCCTTAGACTTCAGTCCTCAGCTCACAACTCGGAGCCTGGAGCGCCTTCCACCCCGGGCGGTGCCCACCTATAGCCTTAGCTTTTCTTTTCACTGTTCTGTTCTTCCCCACCCCCGCATCTTTGGCTTTCCCCCCCCACCCCCCCACAGCCATCCAGGTTGTTTGATCTCTTTAGTCACGCTCTCCTAGCCCAGCCTCACTGCACACCCGCAACCCCCCCATCTCTTTCTGGTATCACAGTTGTAGACTGGGAGGGATCACTCTTTCTCACCTGCTGTGTGAATTCTGCCTCTCAAATATAAGTGAAGGACAGACCACTGCCCAGCCCTGCCTCTGAGACACCTCTCTGAAGGTAAGGACAGGCTCTGATGGCCCTCCTCACTCCTTGCTGCTGCCTGGAGCAAGGGGAAGGGGCGACCCACTCTCAGGGGGCAAAGATCCTGAAAACAAGATCAATTGTGAGCCGTGTGTGTGTGTGTGTGTGTGTGTGTGTGTGTGTGTGTGTGTGTGTGTGTACACGGATAATTAGAGTACAGGTTTATAGTTCCTTTGCAGAGAGATGTGAAGAGCTGAAATACAGCAACAGTTGATTTTATTTAGGGCTTACCCCCCTGCTGACAGTGCACCAAGCCTTTCTTAGGCTGTGTTACAGTTGCTTAATCCTCCTAGGAAAGGAATAAAATAGGCATCATCATCAGGTTTAATAAATGAGGGCGGTAGAGAGATTCAGGATTTACCTAAAGGACATCCATCTAGTAATAGATTGGAGATTCACATTATGTTTTCTTGATTCCAAAATCTTTGTGTTTAATCAAGGGGCTTCCAGAGGTGAGAAGTCCCAGCAGGTTACATCACAGTTATCACATCAATTAATGACGGGGGGGTGGGGGAATGGGGGGGGTGAGGGGGAGAGCTGATGGATGCAGGCCTTGGGGATAGCAAGCCCATGAATGCGTTCATGTGCATTTGCCTGCGCGCGCGCGCGCGCGCACACACACACACACACACACACACACACACACACACACACAACAGGGACCTCTGCAGAAAGTGGAGGTTGGTCCGGGAGGGAGGGATGGAGCTGTCATGAGGTAGGGTAGGCTTGGACTGGCAAATTCCTGGGGAAGCCAAACACTTTGCAAGGACTATAGGGGTCCTGGAGAAGAGGAGGGGTAGGGAACATGGTCTGTGTGTCTGGATCCACACTTGGGAAAAGTTGTGGAGATAATAGCAGCAGATAATTTTTTAGGTCAAGCACTGTGAGGTGGCAGTGATTTTCTGGATGTGCTCAAGATCACGTTTGCTAGTTACATCTGGCTGTTTCGCCTCTTTGTAGATGAAGTCAAACACTTATGCACTTGAAACTATAGTGTGTGTGCTAAATATAGATTGTGTGCTAAAAAAAAAAAAAAAAAATCACAGATAGCCCAGCTCAGTGCTAGACTGCTTGCCTAGCCTATCTCCAGCTCTCAACGTGGAGAAAATGAAAAACTTCATGGGGCAACTTTCATCAAGGCACTCTGTGTTAGGGATCTGTCAGGGCTAGGTTCTGCTAATGAATGGGTGACATTGAGGCAATGTGTTGACCTGTGAGTCAGTGAAACTCGCTGTCATGAGCTTGGCTGTTTCGTACTCTGGAAAACAGGTTCCTCACTGGGAGGTTTTGAAGGGGCTTAACATCCATGTATATGATGGACTGTTTTTCTAGAATATGGTCCGTTTCCTCATGGTGAGGCCCCAAAAGGGGATGGGACAGAATCAGGAACTTAGCACATGACCATTTTGAAATCCTGAAAGGTTATTCTGAAAGTGCACCCTTGCCTGGGGGTGGGGGTGGGGGCAAAGATACTGGTCAACTTGCATCTGGCCTTCATTCTAGGCCATCAGGTCGAATAACTTTTGGAAGAGAACCTCTTTAGTCTAGAGAAAATTTTATATCATTGGGTAATTGAGTTTGTAACTACTCTTTGTATTCATGAGTACACACAAACATACTTGCACATGTATTAACTTTATATTTTCATATTACATTAACTTTGAATGAATGTATCTCTTATGAAATGTACTTTTCTGAGTGAACAGGTAAGTCCTCTAGATGGGTGGCTTTCCATCTGTTTGCACACTGGAATCAGCAGAGAGTGTGGAAGATTCAGGGGCCCAGGCTGTCCCCTGACAGCTGTGTGGAGCCCAGGCTTCTTTATCTTTTTAAAAGATCCATGCTATGCTTATTGGGCATCACTTGTCAAAACAAACTTTTGAAGATGTCATACTTTAAAATGTAGAAGATGATTCAGGTGTGGAATGAGTTGAATAATCACTCAGGACTCCCATCTATCTGTATTTTATGCATTTGGCTTATTCGTCAATTCAACAAATAACCCAGCAAGCAGACATAAAGTGGCACATTCCAATTAGTAGCAATTACTAGGGATAAGCAAAGCGAGAACAGAGAGAAAGTGGGTATGTGCATGCTTGCACACATTTGCCCCTGGGCAAGCATCTTGTGCTGGATTTTTCCCAGATACTGAGAGAGCTTGTACACTGTAAGTAGATATCCGCAGACTTCAAGAGAAGTTGGGAAATACTTGACTAGACAGAGAAATAATTCATAGTTATTTTGGAAGTGGAAATTTATTTAGGTTCTATTTTCATGGTAAACAAAATTAATATTTGTAAATTTAAAAATAAGTCAAATGTAAAAATAATAATGAGGCCATAAAAGTGAAGAGAATATCGTTAATCATTTGTTTACCTCTGAGGAAAAAGAAAAGGAATGATCGTAATAGAAAACACACACACACACACACACACACACACACACACACACACACACACACAAGAGTCTTGGCTTGAGTGTACCGATATAAAAAATTTCCAAATGCTCATGTGCTAAAGGAGAAATTAAAAGTAAGCTTAACAAGTTGGATAAAATTCCAAACATTTTGCTATGAAAAGATTCATAAGCATGAAATAAAACAGTTAGTATTATGTGATTATTTGCTTTGTTTATAAAAATAAAGAAAACACGAATTCAAATAGATAAGAGGCCCTGTCCCACTTAAACAGCCGAGTTAGATTTGAAAAATCAAGGCCAGGTGTGCTGTCCTGGGCGTGGTAGAAAGTGCTTTGCACCCTTGAGTGAGGAAATGGAAGCTGCTGAGAGGTTTCTGGAATGTGGTTGGGCAGCATGCATTCTTCTTGCCTTGGACTCCTCCCCTGTCTCACCATATCACAACACCAATAAAATGACAAGAAATAAAAACAACCAACGGTAACAGCCAGCATTTAGATGACACTTACTATTCTCGGGACATTTTGGGTAGGATCACTTGGAGCTCCCTATCAACCCTGGGAGGTAGAACTGCCATTCCCTTCTGTGGATCAAGGACTCAGAGTACAGCTCTCTAGGTGGTGCCCATGATTGCTAAGCTAGTAAAGGAAAGAGTGAAGATTCAGATCTAGTCAAGCTGGTGCCAGCAGTTGGGCTCCATAAAACTGAGCTATACTGCCTTATGAACAAAGACGGTCACGGGCTATTGTGTCATACAGTTCATTCTGGAAGTGATTGGACACGCACAGGAGGGAGTCTGAGGTGGCAATGAGAATAGCGAGAACAGAGAAAAGTGTAAGGTAGGAAAAACCTTCAGGGCTTAATTATCAAGAGGAAGTACAAGATGAGAAACTGATTAGACATCATTTCATGATTGTAAATGTATTACAAAAAGTACCAGAAGAATGTGAAAATATTAGGCATGTTGAGAATGGCTTCTTTTTCCTCAGTCTTTGTTTTGGAAATAGTCTATGTTGGACAGACATTGCTTTGCAAATTAGAAAAAAAGAAACTGATTGAAGAAGGAAGGAAAGATGCTTCAAGGTTACTGGGAAGCAAACCAAACCAAACCAAAACAAAACTCAGGAACAAGGGACACGAAAGCTAACAACCCTTAAAATTCCTACATGCAAGGAATGTAATGTCCCTGCCCACCACATCTGCTTTATCATTGCTCTGCTAGCTGGCCTGTGACAGGTCATAACAGCACTTTTCACAATAGCTCTTTATCTGAAAGTGAATTTTGATAGTTAGTAAAACACCAAAGAAGCCATGTGGTTGTGGCACACACCTTTAATCCCAGCACTCAGGAGATAGAGCCAGGTGGATCTCTGTGAGTTCAAGACTAGCCTGGTCTACAGAGCGAGGACAGGCATTAAACTACACAGAGAAAGTACTATGCACTCCTCCACTCACACAACTGTGTGGATAGCATCTTTTTTTTTTTTTTTTAATACTGAGATCTTAACTTGACTCACACTGAAAAATCATACCTTATTGGAATGCTGAATAACTATGTGATTTTATTTCTTGTGAGGGCTTAAAATTGAAAAAGAAAAAGAAAAATTAGTTCCTCTTGCAAGTCTGTGATAGCCTTAGTTGCAGAAATGGTATAGAGGAAATCACACATCACATTCTGTTCGAGACAGAAATATTAGACAGTGATAAAAGGCGTGGGAGTGGGTGACTGGAAGTTTGAATTTGACTCTGAATGGTTGGTACTTTCCATGAACAGATATCTTTTTGGTTTTTAGACTATTCAGTATCATCTCTTGCAGATTAGTAGGTGGTTTTGGTAGCTGTATCATAAAAGCCTTCTCCCAGGTTGGCTAGTTAGGATGGGAGGTGAGCAGCACTTGGGGTATTGTTCTAGGTTCCGAGGCTGTCATGTCCTCAAAAGTCTTTGTTAGCATTAGGTACTGTGATTCCTCAAGATTCTGGAGGAAACTGGTTTGCCCTTGGTGTTTTGGCAATGAGCTACTTATTTTATTTGCCCAAGGTCCACAGCTTACTGACGGGGATTCTAGTCAGTTTTGTATGCCTCTGGAAAGAAACCAACCTCTTTCTGTCCAGCTGTGTTCTGTGTTACCGGTGTTCCTTTGAGGCAGTGGGGTGGAGGCAGTAGGCTTTTCAGTAAACAAGAGATGTGGGATTGTTTGTGAAATGTCTAGACTTCATGCGGGACTCCACCAAGGAAGAGCCTTCTTCCACTCCGCTCTTGTTGCTCATAATCAGAAAGGTAAAGGTTGGGATGTTCTAGGATCAGTGTTCAAAGCAGCAAGATCCATGACCTGGGGTCACAGTCAGTGTAAGGAGGGTCAGTGTAACTACGGGGGCCTGCCACTTACTTTCTCCATTTCCCTAAAGGAAACACAGCACCGGGGTAGCCCATGCTGACTCATGCCGCAGGTCCACACACCTCTTCTTCAATGACGGTGGTTACTGTGTGCCGGGCATTGTGCGAGCTTTACTGACGGGCAGGAAAGCATAGTTCTTAGACTTGTGAGACTTGCCAGAAATCTCTGAAACTGTGAGTCAAAGTGAGGATTTTCTCTTTATGTGGTGATTATCTCACATACTTAGAACAGTTATGGAATTTCTCTCTCTCTCTCTCTCTCTCTCTCTCTCTCTCTCTCTCTCTCTCTCTCTCTCTTTCTCTCTCTCATGCACACACACATAAGCACACATGAACAAACACACATGCATGCACGCATGCACAAATGTACATGTGCCTGCATAGGTGGAACTGAATTCCTCAATACGCCATGGATTGTTTAATCTGTAGAATCATATTTTTTTTCTAGACTTTTACTTTGACTCCAGGGGCAAGATTTGGTGCATCAAGCTAAATGTCAAGGGCTCTATTCTATTAAAAATGTTAAAAATTATGTTTTATGAGAGCTAAAATTTGTTGCCTTAAAATTTATTCACTGTGTGGCATTAAAGTTTGGCAAATTGGTGACTATTTTAAGAGATATGAAACATTGCTAGTCTGCTTTTTGTTTATGTGTAGGAGAGTTTTTAAACTTTCTTTTTAAGGTGGAATTGGTTTGTTTGAGGGCTTAAGTTTAAATTTGTATTATTCTTTGTCTAGGGACACTAGTCGAAGCAGAAACCTAACCATGCATTGTGGAGAATTATTCTTGGTATTCTGTGTTCTCACTGTTACAAGTGCCTCAAGTAAGTGATTTATAAACATTTGCAAATAGACTTCATTAGAAAGCTAGAGGGAAATTGTGGAGTTTTTTTTTTTCTTTATAGCTGATATGGTTACTGAAGATGTTGAATTTATTTAACATTTCATGACTTCAAATTTTACTTTGGAAGATTGGGAAATATTTGGTGTTCTTGGGCTAGAGAATGGAAGAGTGTTAGGAATGGGCCAAATAAAGGTGTGCAGAGCACTCTACAGAGAGGCAGGGGCATATCAACAACACTTTAGAAGAAAATTGCTTCATTTCATTTGAAATAGAAGAAGAAAACAATTGTCTTTTTTATGGATTTTAGGCAATTTTACACATTTTCTCTTTCCTGACAGGATTGAAAGGATTCATTCATCTCTAAAAGGAAATTCAAGAGAGTAAATAGAAAAATCCTTCACCAAGTGCTAGAAATATAAGAAAGAGACAGGCTGGATTAGAAGCTACAGCAGGCATCACAGCAGGCCGAATGTCAACTTTCATTTATTAGTCGTGGTCCTTTGGTGCTCTTCTCCTCATGGGGAAGGGCTTGAAGGTCCTATTCTTGGAGAGAATTTCCACAGTTGAGGACCATTTGCACAGGACTTGGAGGAGAAAGGGAGCAAGCCAGTTAATTTACTTCAGAATGTTATCCATCAAAGGGAACACTGGGGCCCATATCCCTTACATTGGGAATCACTCTGAAAAGAAAACAGAGATTAGCTTTTAATGCTTTCACATACTACATGTCCAGTCTGGAGGTGTGCTTGTGAACAGACCCAAGCATTGTTGGAATGCTACCTACCACCCAGTGCAGTGCTACCCAGATGTTGAAGACTGCCCATCCCTCTCTTCTTATATGAAATGATTTGTCAGGGAGTACTGAGAAAAACAGCCAAGTACAGGAAGATGTGTGTCATGTATTCCATGCTCCATAGATAAACGTCACTCGATGCTAATTGCCATGAAACAACCTTGGCACAAAACCAGCTCTGCAGCCTATCTGGTCTGGAGCTCAGGTTCTAGCTCCCTGTTCCTCTGAGGGCTTAGAGAACACCTTTCAGGAATGGGAATTGTAGCCATATGCAGCAATATTCATGTGTGGAATTCATCTGACTTGTTGGTGCTGGCCTCACACAGTTGTCTACTTCAGACACTATAAACCACTGACTTTGACCATGGAAGAACTGAACTGTCTGTTCACAGTCCACACACTTTGACCTCTGTCCATTTATATAATCAAAGACCATTTCTAAAGACCATCATATTAATCAACAAAGCAAGGCTGAAATGCTAAACATAGGAAAAGGCATCTTAAGACATGAGGTTCCTCGTAATTATAGATTTTCAGCTCCCCACCACCCATTATTTTGTTTTTCAAACCAAGTTCATCTGAAAGAGGAATTCAATTTATCAATCAAAGCATAAGAAGGTTTTTTGGTGTTTTTTTTTTTTAAGTGAATCAACACTTGGACACCTAAAGTAACTTCAGATATCCAATAGATTCTTTTACAATAATCCAAATCCCCAACATGCATACAATGAATAGTTAGACCACAGCATGGCTGAGCATCATGTAAGAATGAAGAGGAAAGAACACATTACTGCTACATGTAGGAAATTGAATGGCCATTGTAGACTTGATGGCGTGTAAAAGGAGAGAAACACAGGAGAGCACCGTATGAGCTGTATACTTTATTACACACGACTCTGTAAGGCAGGAAAGTTACTGACATGTTAAGGACTTACTCTTGTTTTGACTGTCAAGGAAAAACTGCATTGGGGAATTGAAATTTAAAATAGACGATGTTACAACCACCAGCAAGAAGCTGTTCTGTATCGTTCATGCGCTTTGAAGTAGATCTGACATTTGAGACACTTCCTCTTTCTGCTGTGGTTAGTGTCATGTTAAAGCCAGAATGTTGCTCAGGGCAATCAACTCTAACTACAGAGACAACATTTTGTATATCATCTTAAGGAAATATTCCATTTACTTAAGAGATTGTAATTTTCTAAATGAAAATTAAGGGCATTCCAAGCCATGAGGGTATGGGGTTGAGAACTGTTCAACAATTCCAATTTAGAATGGAGGTCCACTCTGTGTAGATGGAAAAAAAGTTAAAATTTTAAAGACCGTATCTGAGCTGACAAACAGGGAGATGGAAAGAGAAAGAGATCCAGTATCAGGAGTGATCTACATTAATCAGTTCTTGGTTAGTCACATGGAAACATGTTGTAGGGGCTTCGCTGCCCAAGAGCTCTGTTATGTCTCCCGAACCTTCCTAAAATCGAGTAGACAGACTGGTTGGGCACAAGGGACATGAGGCTTTTTGTGATATAGGTGGAGAATGTACATATAGATGTCTTGTCTTTTCCGTGGAGAGTTCACAGTGGTGACATTTGGGGGCAATGTGGTGATGCTAGGACTTCTGTGTCTTTCCTTAACAGTAAGTTGTAAAGCATCATGCTTTTAAGATGTGGCCACAGTGCACTGTCTTGAGTGAGGAAGGCTGGCTATGCTCTCACAGCTAGCTTTCTGTCTAGGGAGGCATCTGTTTTATCTTCATCCCTCTTCTGAAAGTGTCTTATCTCTAGGAAGTCTTCTTTCAGACAAATGCCAGCACAGGCATGTGATGCTGAGATTCCTTGTAGCTTTCTCATTGATCTTACATTTCCTGGAAGGGTGAAAAATCACATTTGTCCTGCTTTCTCTCTTTCCTTGACTAATCTGCTGTAGAAATTTGCATTCGCCGCCCCCAAATTCATGCAATGGAGGGAGAACCTTTTTATTTGAAGTTCTGTGAAACATCTTCACCCGTGCACAAGAATGAAACAGCCACTATAAAATGGTTCAAAGGCGATGCTTCCCGTGAGCATGTGGAGTTGAACACTGAAAGTTCATCCAGAATTACTTTCAATGGTTATGATTTGGAATTCTGGCCAGTTGAGCTGGAGGACAAGGGAACATACTTTTCCCAAGTGGGGTGAGTAAACCATTTTGTTTCAACATATTTCCTAGGCCTCTTGGCTTTGGCTTAGCAACCCAAGTACACATTTGTAAGCTCAGATAACCCATGCATTTTTTTTTCTCCCCTGCTCTTACTTCAACAGGAAACAAACATTTCATTGCAGAAAAACTGAGCCAATCACTTTGTATTTATCTTCTTAGTGACCTTAGTGCACGATTATATTAATGATTAATCCTTTTAGGGGATCCTAAATAATGATAAGTAGAGGTGGGATTCAGGCATGTTTTAAAGTTCTGTAGCAAGGATTTCAGGATGATATGGCACTTGAGAAAGGAGCAGCAGGGGCAGCCTCCCACATGGACTCATCAGACTTTAGAGAAAGGGTAGGATTTATGGAATAACTTTAGTCTAGTGTTCAGAGGTTACTGGGAAAAAAGAAGCAGGGTCATTGGGGAAAAGGAATCATTGTTACCCAGCCACAAGCTAAGAGCCAAAATCAGTGAGAGACCGAGAGAGAGCATGCCTGTACATATTTATGCACATAGAGGCACATGCACATGTGGGTAGGTAAACATCTTTTATTTATAAAGATTTGACATTGACCTGTAAAAACTCACTGAGGGCTAGCAGGGTGGTACCCACTGTGCTGTGAGATGTCAAAGATTTCTTTGAGAAAGCTCTCTTTATTCTAGGGTGAGTCCTGATTGTTATCAGTGCGCCTTAGAGAGAGAAGTGAGATTTCGCAGCAAAGCCTCTTTTTCACTCCTGTGGTTTTTCACAAAATGAGGTCATAGATGTTTATGAGACACAGAAGCTTCCTAGCCTCAGAAATAAGTTGTAGAACTGTTGTTGTTGTTGTTGTTGTTTTTAACAGTGCAGTTCATATGCACTGTTTTAAGAGGGATAATTAGAATAAATTGGTAGCAACTGGATCTTTCTAGAGCAAGTTAAAAAGATGAATGAAGAAGCAAAACAACTCATGTCCTCGCCGTTTTAGTTGCACAGACATGACTTAAAGACCCGGGTGTCCTGGATAAAGTGGAAGGAGCCATTTGAGGGGAAGAGGCACCTATGGTCATTGTGGGGAGTAGATGGAGACAGAGGGAGTTTGTTCTCCATTTTTCTCATGTGGAGGGCAGAGAGCACAGCCTGGGTTAGGAAGCAACAGAAGGACGAGAGAGCAGCATGGAGACACAAGAAGAGTTCAGAGACAACCCCTGAAGTATGTTGGAAGGTAGTGAGTCAGATGAGCACGACCTCATGACAAAGAAGAGGCTTTGACAATGGCTTTGAGGGTCATCGAGCTTCCGCGTGGAAGCAGGAGCCTTGAGCATCTTCAGATACAGTGCAAGGAAACGACGAACTCCATGTCTGTGCCATAGTCTAAGAAGGAAATCAGTGCGGAGGAGACGGCCCGGTGTGTTTGAGAGCCCTGGAGGCTGGAGAGAGGGAGCTTAGCGGTTAAGAAAATGCATTGCTGTTGCAGAAGACCCGAGTTCAGTTTCCAGCACCCATGTTGGGTGACTCCTAACCACCTGTAACTCCAGATCTAGGCACCAACACCCTCTTCCGGGCTGTGCAGGCACCGATACCTCTGTATGCACAGACATACATGCTTGCCTACACACTGAATTTTAAAAATTGAAAGCTTTTAAAACGGGAGAAAAATCAACTAAGAAAGAAGGTCTTACAGAAGAGAGAATTTTCTGTGGTAGAGGTGGGGAAATAAAGGAAGGAGGCCGAGGCTGATGCACAAAAAGCCTATCTTGGAGCCAGAGAGAAGAAAATAGCGGTCCTTCCCTTTTTATTCCCTCCCTCCCTCCCTCCCTCCCTCCCTCTTCTCTCTTTCTTTCTCTTCTTCCCTCCCTCCTCTCTTTTATCTCTCCCTCTCCTTTTTTTTCCTCCTTCATCTTGTTTTAGCTTGCTGCTGTTGGTACCCAATATTATGTACATGTTAGGCAGGTGTTCTACAACTTAGCAATCAGTCTTTAGGCTTTTTTTTTTCAGGACAGGGTTTCTCTGTGTAGCTTTGCGCCTTTCCTGGAACTCTATTTGTAGACCAGGCTGGCCTCGAACTCACAGAGATCTGCCTGCTTGTGGTGGCTCTTTTTTTTTTAACCCACTCAGAACTCAGCCAGAGGGGCCACTGTAATCAGAGTGCCTACAGGGAAGTGGGGATCCTAGATTTTGACTCCCCTGGTCTCAACTTCACTCCAGTCTTGATGCTCACTCTTTGCCAGCAAGTGCAGAGGGTTGCTTGGTTCTGCATTCCTAAGGGGTTCCCGAACCCAAACCTGGCAGGCACTGTCAAGATTTGCTGAGTGTTAGGAATTGAGAATCACAGAGGTGGAAAACAATGTTGTCTGCCAAGAAGAATCTTAAGAAGAGGATTCTGCCAATGGGAATGTGAGCCCCTTTCAAGGCCAAGCTCGGTTATGCTCCATGGCCACCTACTCACTGCTTTTCAGCATGGGACAGTCAGTTACCCTCTCTATTCCTGCCTGGTTTTCTCTGTGTTCAACACAAGGTAAAGAGCGAGACTGCGTGGAGTGTGAAAATGTAGTATTATGCCCGCCAACCACTCCTGCCCCTTAGGGTTAAACCAATGTGCATTTACACCCTTTTCCCATCCAGTATAACACACACACACACACACACACACACACACACACACACACACACACACACACCTGTATGACCATGGGCAAGTTATTTGGTTCCTTGAAGACTTGCCTTTCTCATCTGAACATGAGGGAAATGGTCAGTCTCCCCTTTACCCACATTGTAAAATATCTGGGAGTCGGTGAGCAACAGACTACTTCATTCTCTTCTATCCAGCTTGTCAGAGTTGTAAAGGGGACCTGGAAAAGCTCAGGGGTACATGTTTCCCAGGTCACAGGACACTGTAACAGCATGATAGCTATTTTTAGGATGTGCACTGACATGTCCTATGCATGGCGTGAACAAACATAAAATTGCCCATGTTTTTACTTTTTAAAACACTGTTGTTTAAAGATAAGCCATTTATCACCGTCTTCAAGATGGCTGATTTCTGAGCTGAGAACTCAGAGGCAAAAGAGATACTGAAGTTCACCTTTGTTCAGTTGGGCAAGGGCTGTGCCAACCTCCAGTTTATTCAATGGTAAGGAGAAAGACCACAGAGTAAACCACCCTGAGAAAAGGAACACACAGTGCCTCTGCATACACATTGAGGAGACTAGGTCAACAGTTCTCTTGAAACTCGGGCTACCCTTCCATCCTGGTTCGTGAGTCTCTGAATTTGTCCAGCACTGAAGATAAAGTTTACATCATTTGTTGCTCTACCATCCATGTCGTATGGATGGCTGTATGTAGTATGTTTGGTATGTATGTGTGGTGTGTGTATGTCATATGCACGTGTGTGTGTGTGTGTGTGTGTGTGTGTGTGTGTTGTGATGGTGAGTGTATGTCTAGACTGCTCTGGAGTGTAATCTTTCACCCCATGACAATTGTAAACTTTCTGATCTGAGCTAAGGGGTGGCAGAGAAAAGTTTACACACCAATGAATAAATCTCTTCCTATAGAAATTAGGGTAAAACTACAAGATTGGAAGTAGTTGCAAAACTTCTCTAGTAATTATAAAGTCCCTCTGTACCTTTGTTTCATAGAAAGGATTGTCAAAATTGGACCCTAACTGTCATCCAAAGAAATGAACACAGCTGTTTTTCTGAAAAACTTGTGACAAATAGAAATGTGGAAGTCAAGAAAGCTTTACACATACCATGTGAAAATCCTAACTACAGTGAGCTGATCAACCACACATCACTATATAAGGTAACAAGTTGAAAGCACTTCCACTTAAGACTCCATAGGAAAGATAGCAATCCACACGGAGGATAGGAAGACTGTGGACCACTTTGCCCTCATCAAAAGCAAGTGGTCCAACTCCCCATGGCTTACCTGTGTGAGAAACTGTCCCATAAGGTTGCTGTAAAGCGCTGATTTGTACAATGTGTGTAGCATGGTAGCCACCCTATATTGTAGTAGGTCTTCAGTACACGATGACAGCTTCTTCTCTAACTCTCTTCCTTCATTCTCCTTCTATTAAAAACACACACACACACATTTCTGGGAATGCTAGTTTAGGATTTTTCATTTTCTTTTGCCACATCCATTCAAACACAATTGCATATATTTTCTGAATATATGAGTTCATTTTATAAAGCTGGAAGACAGAAAATGAAAAAAAAAATGAAAAATCACCCCTAATCCCACAGCTGTATTTGTTTCCTTACCTAGATAAACATCTTTCCGTAAAAGTGACTTGTTTGATGGTCTTTTTTTTTCCTGATTGAAATGATGTGGTTATTCACCCATACCTTTGCACAGCTTTCTTTCAAACAGGGAACTGCATTTTGTATGGATTTGATTTAAACTAACTGATCTATCTCATTGTTATTAGGCATGGGCGAGTTTCCTGTGTCCTACTGTTATTTGCATATTATAATGAATGATATTTATATAAATTTTTGGGTGCTTATTTGATTAACCCTTCATGAAAATCACTAGATGTAGGATTACAGGACCAGGGAGAAGTTAATTGATCGGCTTTTGATACACATTACCTAACTCTGCCTCCCCTCTCCCCTACACTATCCCAACATGGGAAACAATACTTCCAGAAAGTTAAAAATCTGACAGCAAACGTTTCAGAAACTCAGCATTTATTCCTGTCACTCTTAGAAATGTTAAGTGTGTGAACTAAATTATAGTAGGACTTCTTTTGTGGATAGCCTGTGTGTTTTCTGTTTGCTTCATTGATGGGCCTTTTCCTTATTGGGTTGTAAGAGCTCTTTGAAAAGGTGCCATGGGGGAGCTACTCATACTTGTGTCTCATATATATCATGTATAAAATTGTGTATGTATTCACACATGCAACATGATCTATATTGTGTGTGTAGAAGAGCAAATCTGAGCTTCTGACCCCATCAAAAATCTGGACAGGGGAACTCCAGCAAGCTGAGCTATTGATGATTTCTTTGAAGTGTGCTGGTAGCTCTTGCTGTAACAGTGTTTATGTGTGAGTTGTCAAGGAGACTTCTTATCTGAAATGTTTTCTAAACATATAATTCAGTCTTGGGTTGACTTGCCTTCTTTTCCTGTCAAATATATACACTTTGTGGTACATGTAAATTAGGGAGGCTTGGTTGCTGGGATTGAGGAAACCCCAATATACAGATACCTAAATTTAGAAGATGTATGTTCTGGGTCTATTTATGGCTGAACAGCTGACCACAAGACCAAGCATGCTCAGCTTGTGGACTGTCCCTGACCTTATTGAGGTGAATCAGAAAAGGTCTGATTGGGACTGCAAATGAAGACCTTCTGGCATTTTGTCTACATTGGAAAGAATTTGCTTAGGTTTAGAAGATTCTACTTATATTCAGAAACACTTTGCTGATATGAGATACACATGGGCACTTTGGAAGACATTTGGCTAATGGCTTGGGCCTAGCTTCGGAGGCCACCAGCAGTGGCCAGCATGAGGCAAAGTCTGTGGGCATTAGATTCTCCTTGTTAGGCATGTGGAGGAACAGAGTCACATGGTCAAAGTTAGCCAGTCAGCTTTCCTTTTCTCACAGCGTCTACACTTGTCAGAATTTGCAAGTGGATGACCGAAGGCTAGTTTGTAGACAGTGGCTTTACTCTTGTTATTATTGATTACTGTGATATATGTGGAAAGAAATGGAAAGATTGAAGTATGCCTATGGATTTGGTCATCTATGCCCTTAGGTATAGGACATCAAGAATCCAGAGTGGACAACCTCTACTCAGTCCTCTGGGTCATTCTGTCCACATTTCCATGGTCCAACCCCTTAAATATAGAATTGGACCCGAAGTTGTCATGCAGTAGAGTTGTATTTCATAGACATCCTTCACCTAAGCAGGACTTTGTTATTTGAGTATTCTGTCTCTGTTTCTGTTTGTCTGTCTCTCTCTTGGTATGTGTGTGAACAACAGATCAAGATAAAACGATAATAGTGGTGGTAAGGCCCCTCTCGGTGTTAGTGGCAGTGATGATAACAGAGCACATCACCGCTGCAGTAGATGGAGGATGAGTTGCTGGGACATGAGCTTACGGGCTTCTGGTTTTCTGTTTTGTTTCCCTTCATCTCTAAAGATCTTGGAAATGTGAATGATTTTGACAAGAACACTGCCCTTCCTAACTTAAAGTATTTTTCACTTGCCTTTAAAAATCCAGAACTGCAAGGAAATCATCAATCCCCCAATGATCCAGAAGGATGCTGAATTCGAAGATGCGGGTTATTACTCTTGTGTGTTTTCTGTCCTCCATAATGGGAAACAGTACAACATCACCAAGACCATCAATATAACAGTTGTTGAAGGTAAAAGAAAGTTTTTGGAAGAGATAAATGCGTATGAGAAAAGCAGAAGCTTTCTTTCATTGTGAAGTTACTTGCGGATGGAGAGGGTATCTCCTTGGGGTTGAGAACATCGTTGTTTTAACTTTGGCACAGTGGCTGTGACTCAATCTACTGCTATCTCAGCCAGCAATTCCAACTCCGCAGTTACCAGCCTGCTTCTCTAGCAGTGGCCTGGCTGCTCAGGTGGCAACCTGGCAAGAATTCTGCTCCTGCAGGCACTGACCCTATCGTTGCTGCTAAAGGTAGCTTTAACTAAATCTCTTTCATTCTACTTATGAATAAGACTTGAGATTTGAAGGCTGGGGTGAAAACCTGTGAGCTCAGAGAGGCTGAGTTGCAACTAGCTAGCTAACCCTCTCTGCTTGCTGGTATCCACAGAAGACCCTTCCTTCCATTTTACCACACCAGAAAAACCTACACCACTCCAAATCCCATCCTACTATTTCCTGTGTCTCTCTGTCTCTCCCAGATGCCCTCTGAGGCTCTATGATTACTTTCTGTCAACTAGTGGCTAATGAAGCCTCTTGACCCAAGGTTAATTTTATTTAATCAATGCAAATGCAAACTCAGGGTTCACGGTGTGATTGAATGTCCCCCAACAGAACACAACGCTACTTCAAATCTTAGGTTTAAAATCTTTGTTGGGCTCCCACCAAACTGGCTAAACACATATTCCCTTTAGGAGCAGATGAAAGTTTACATGGGTGAACCTTGCATAAGGCAGCTTGTTCTTGTTTACAACTGGAGTAAACTGTAGAGTCTTGTGAAGCTCACATTTTCGCTTAACGAATATTTATTGTGATTACAAATATTTATTGGTGGCTCTATTCAATAAGCTGTACTTAGGATTCAGGGGCAAAGGACACAAGAAATGTCCTACAGTGAGGAATACAGTGTACTCGAGAAGTTTTCTAAGGATCTGGAGAGACAGTAAGCCCAAAAGCTGTAACTGTATGACAGAGGTTGTCGGAGAGGGTGAAGGATGCGATGTGGAGGTGAAAGAAAGACAAACGGTGAGGACTTGGTCAGCTCTGGGTCTGGAAGGGACAGCATCATGAAGGGGCAGAGCACACAGACAGAACACCTGTCCCCGTGGCAAAGCAAGGTCACAGGGTGGCAGCTGAAGGGGGAGTATTGCACGTAGTCTGATTTGCCCTGAGCCCAGAGACCAAACCAAGAGCTAGATTTCTATTGTAGCAGTGACCTGAGAGGTCGCTTAATTGAACCACACCCCATGGAGATATCCTTCAATGGAACAGCCAATAACTCAACATCAGTCCCTTCTTGGGAACTTACAGGGAAATTATCAAATCACAACACGGCTAAGTACAGATTTCAATATCTGAGCGTGGAACAATATTTATGTTTTTTTTCCCTAGAGTCCATTTTGCCTTCTTTAGCTTGTACTGACTGCTTTTCATTTACTGTCAACAACTTCACAGATTATCTGTTCCCTTCCTGTATGAAAGTTCCTCCAGTTGTTCGAAGATCTGTGGTATGACCATGACCATAATTATGACCTTCTCCACCATCATCCCCCTAAACCAGAAAAAACCAGTGTCAATGACACATTTAACCAGATCCACAAGCTCACAGATGCGCCAACACGTCTACTCCAGTGACGTCTTTATTCAGTACTTCACCTTAAGCTTGCATTGCTGCCCATGTGCTGTGATTACAGCAAACCATCCCAAGACTTAGTGTCCTGAACACACCGGGACTTAGAGTTCTGGAGGTCATGTGTCTGAATAAGTTCACTAGGCTGAAGTCAAGGCTTCAGCAGCATCATAGAGTTTTGGAGAGTATTGGGAGAGAATATATTCCTCTGCCATTTGCCCATATCCAGAGGCTGCCCATATTGTACTTCATTTTCAAAACCAAACACACACTATCTGCCAGTCTTTCATTTTTTCCTTCTTCTCATTATTATTTCTTCTTCTCCTTCTTCTCCCCCCACCCCCGCACCCATTCCATCATTACATGCATTTCCCTGAGTCTGACCTTTCTGACTTTCTTTTGAGAACACATTAACAGCCCACTTAGATAGTGCAAGATAATTTCCCCCTCTCCAGGTCCTTAAGCAATCACAGCTACAAAATTCTTTTGGCCATATTCTTCTGCTAGAACAGAGTGCCATGGACTGAGTAAATTAGAAACCATAGAAGTTTATTTGGCTGGCCATTCTGGAAAATCTCAGATCAAAGGGCCACCTATGAGTGTATATCTATGATGTGCTGTGTGGTTCAGGACACTGGATGTCTTTCTCTATCACCCTGCCCATTGCTTTGAGATAGGATCTTTAGCTAAACAAGGAGTTTACTAATATGGCTAGACTAACTGGCTGGGGAGCTTCCAAGATCTGCCTGTCTCTTCCCCAAGGGCTGGGGTAACAGGTATCTACACTCACGCTCAGCTTGCTACATGGGTTTTAGAGATTCAAACCCAGGTCCTATTCTAGAGCATTAAGTTCTCCCACCCACTTTTGCTCCTTGAAGAAATGATAAGAATCTTCATCATTAACATGCACACTCTCCAGGGATGGCACCTTCTTTCTGCTCTAATAGGAACCATCTCATACATTCAGTACGGAAAATGAAGCTGGGTTAATAAAACGTTAATAAAAGCATGGCACAAGTAAATATATAGCAATGACTGCAGTTGCCCACAGATACAACTCCAGATTTAGCAGGTATCTGCCACCATGAGTGGAACCAAACCTGATATATGCTCTGTTCCTGTATACACACAAGCCTGTAGTAAAATTTAGTTTATAAATTAGACACAACAAGAGAATAACAAAAATAATTAATAATAAAACTTAACATGTTGAAGCAAAATTGTCAGTATCACTACTTTATTGCTTTGTGGCCATGATGAAATAGAGTAACTGATATTTGAACCTAAATATCACGATACCATGATAATTGGGCTGATAGTATACAATGAATGAATGTGCTGAACAAGGGGGTAATTCATGGCCCAGTTTGGATGGAGTAGGATGGAAAAACTTAAAATGGTGTACAATTTAAAAATTACAAGTTGATTATTTTAAGTTTTTTTTTTCTATTTAACATTTTGGGGCCACAGTTGGCTTACAGTAACTTAAACTGAAGAAAATATAATCATGGGTAAGTGAGAGGTGCTATGTTGGAATCTTTATTACATGAAATGACCATGTTACAATGTATGTGTGCCCTAGATAAGCTCAAGCTAATTCTAATGCTTTGTTCATTTGTTTGTTTTGCTTTGATTTTAGGGAACAGTAAAATAACTCCAGCTATTTTGGGACGAAAGTTTGAGACTGTTGAAGTAGAACTAGGTATGTTTTACAATGTGTGTTTTCTGAATTTGTGAATGCAGGCGTTATTGAATTTACAAAGACCGAATCTGCTCCCTAGGTTGATTGATACAGCCCATTATATACCTATTGGAGAATATTACAAAATGAGGAAAAGCATGCCATTGTTTGACTATTTCTACTTTTAGACTAGTTAAATTACACTTCTGTTCAAAAGTCAATGGGACTGTCTGTGGTTTGTAGACTAGGGTCTCTGCCATGTCTTTTCTAATTTTCTTTATTGACCTTTCAAGATAGGAAAATTTTGTGGAGGTATGATTCAAACTTGTTCCATAGTTTGAATATTTGGCCATGGATGGAATTGGCTGTACTGTTAGGATTTGTCTAGGCAACTGGTTCTCAACCTTCCTAATGCCATGACCCTTTAATATAGTTCCTCATGTTGTGGTTACCCCTGAACCATAAAATTGCTTTCATTGTTGCTTCATAACTATAATTTTTCTACTGTTATCTGATGTACAGGATGGTACGAAGGAGTCATGACCCATAGATTGAGAACCACTGGTCTAGACAGAGCTTAAGAATCAGTGTGCACAATTAGGTAATTTCTTTCAAAAATAAAAGCAAAAAGGAATGAAATAAATTTGCGTATGCTAAACCAGATATTGAGCTAAGTGGTTTGAGGTAGAGGGATAGTGTCTCCATGGTATGGGTGGAATAACTGACACACAGGTCAAGTACCCATAATTATCTCAGTCTGCTGAGAACTTAGCTGGGGTGGCTGGATGTGCTATATCCAATGCACCTTGCATTTAAATAACTGGGCTTGGAGAGAATACTGCAGGTATGTTGGATGCAGACTTGCTTTGCTGCTAGAACACATGAGTTGAGACCACATATGAGAGTGTATAAAGGAATGTAGGGGCCCTGAAAATCTTGACAAAAGTAATAGGTTTCTGAACACACAGTGGCAGAAAATTTGAAATCAAAGGCATGAAGGAGCCGAGATGTTTCCAGGAGCGATCACCAGAGTTGTCTTGTACAGCTCCACTGCAGCCTCAGCTCTGAACACACAACGTGCACACTGTGCTCTGAGCATGCCTTCTTCCCAAGTACCGCATGGAAGAGGACTGAAATGCCTCGTCCCAGGTTCAAGCCTTGCATGTGTTAGGAGGTGCAATCTTTTTACTGTGCATATAAAGGTTTCTGGTCTTAATTACAGAAGACAAAAGCCTTTAGTGTTTCCCTCTTGCCATTTCTCAGCTTGTATCAAACTGCTAAACCTTTGGACTATATTGTGTCAGAGTGTTTTGTTTTAAAATTGGCTGTTTGAGTTGCAGACTTGAATTTTATTTAAAAAATTGTTGGAGGAATTTTAAATTTTAGTTTGGGATCAGGATAGAATTGCTGGAATGACCCTAAATATACTTCTGTCATTTTGTATTACATATTTATATAAAATGGTCTCAGCTTTGATGGTGATAAAATCAAAATTTGAACATTTCAAAGTAACGTTGAAGATTTTTCACATCACAAATTACCAATCATTCAGCCAATATTTAATTCCTTACATAAAAACAAAACAAGCATACCATCTCATTAGCATGCTTTTGTCTTTAATAAATGGTAAAATTATGTGCATAACAAAGAATCACTTTAAAATAAATTTCCTCATGTCTTATTTTCAGTCAATGCTTAATTTATATACTAGACTTGTACACTCAAGTCACCACAAAAATGTGTTGGCTGCAAGGGAGCAGTGAATGGAGGAAGTTTAGGACATCCTAGTAGATCAATGCTTGCTCTCCTGTGGTCCATGGGCCCATGGGAAATGTCACCAAGTCTCTGCAGCCTCATGCTAACCAAGCTCTTCCTGATATTCCTGTGAGCTATGCAGCTGCCCCCAGACCCTCCAGGACTGGACTATGCTTTATGAGACTGTTGCTCATTTCAATTCCAAGATACTCCGTAAAAATACGATGACTGCTCATGTTTACTGACATGGAAGGGATCCTTCCTAACCACACGTTTAATTTTGACATTTCTCATTCTTTTCCCTGGGCTGCAATCCCTTTCCTTTATTAAGTAGTTGGTTTGGATGCTATACCCATTTTGTTTTCTTAGTAGTTCAAGAGAGACATTAGTTTGACACTGTCTACTAAATTGAAGATTGAAAAAAAATCTACTGACCCCATAAATTTTAATCATTGATCTAATAGAGAATATTTAAATTGAAGTTAGTTTATTGCTTGATGAAGACTAGTCATTGCTACATAATTCTTCTCCTTAATTGTAATTTTTAAAAACCTAAAATGAAGCATCTCTTCCATTTTTTCTGGATGTGGTGGTATTTTTACATTCAATTATCATACATTGACTGTATTTGAAACTTTTAGTGCATTTCTAAATTCGAAGCTGAGATTGTCCACTTCTACCTAGGAAAAGATGTGGAACTTAACTGCACCGCTTTACTGAATAAAAATGATATGTTTTATTGGAACATCCTGAACAACAATTCCGATCCTAATGTGCATGAAGATGTGAACAAGACAACTTGGTATGCGTATGTGACATGTAAGAGATGTGGTGGTGCATGCTGTAAAAACTCTCATGTGCATACAACAGAAGAGAGGCTGGGCTCCTGTGTGGCTGCTGGGATATTTCAGTTAGCTTATCATTATCATTACCATGTTACAAGGTGACAGGTCATGCAGACATTTACTGTTAGGATCTAAGCTTGAAAAAGAAGACTCATGAGAATGTTAGTGAAAATTTTTAGCATCACTTTATCAAGGTACTGCTTAGTCATGACCTAAGTCACCAAGCTTCTTCTAAAAGAGCAATCAAATGGGGCCATCGTTTCTTGAACTTTGAAAATGATGTCAAGCGCTTTATTCTTATTAATGTGTCACAAAAGTACAAATGGCACACATGATCAAACTCAGGTCTTCTGTAAGAGCAGTCCCTTCTCTTAACCACCGAGCAATGCACAATTGATATGGTTTGGATGTGATTTGTTATAACTTGAACTCCTTCAGGAGTGTGACCCCCCAATGTCTTTCAAATGTATTGAGAATGGAGAATTAAACCAACTGTGTCATTAAGAGGGTGAGTCCTTCAAAATGTAGTTTGACTGGGTTATATAGTTGTCTTAATGTTTTATTGATGTGAAAAGACACTATGATCATGAAAACTCATATAAAAAGGCAGCATTTAATTGAGGCTTGCTTACAGTTTCAAAGGCTTAGTCCATTATCTTCATGGCAGGGAGTACAGGGGCATACAGGGAGACATGGTGTTGGAGAAGTAGTTGAAAGTTCTACATCTGGATCCACAGGCAGCAAGCAGGAAGACAGAAACTCTGGGTTTGGAATGAGCTCTTTGAAACCTAAAAGCCCATCCGCAATGACACACTTCCTCCCAAAAGGCCACACCTCCTAATCCTTTCAAATAGTGCCACTACCTGGTGACCAGCTATTCAAATCTATGTATGAGCCCATTGGGACCATTCTTATTTAAACCACCACAACAGTGGAGTTCCTGTGATTGAATTCTGATGGCTTTATAGCATGGGAGAGAGAGAGAGAGACCATCCACAAATACATAGTTGCGGCTGCCATGATATAGTGTAGCTACCTCAGGGGCCCTGCCAAAGCCTATGTCATAAACCTCTTTTTTTCATAGAGTCTGGCTGTCCAAGAATTCACTTATAGCCATGAAAGATTCCGAATACAAAACTGGCTGGCCATAGTTAGAAGAGGTAACAGTGTGGGATGAATTCCAAGTAGTTAGGAGGGAAAAACAGAAGGGCCAGGGAGGAGTGCCTTCCTGTGAGTTCTGTTGCTCCTAGGGGGACTGGAAAAGCTAATTTTCATCCATACCAGAAGCAGAAGACATAGCTGATGCTTCCTTTAAATATTTTAGACATATAAATCTCCTCAGTAGATTTGCAGTCACAAACTAAGCCTGTTGATCAATTATTTTCTTACATTACAGGATTTTTGAAGGCAAACTACATGCTTTTAAAATATTGAGAATTGGGAATATTACTGAAAAAAATCTCAGTGTTTTATATAATTGCACAGTGGCCAACGAAGAAGCCACAGACACCAAAAGCTTCAGGTTGGTGAGGAAAGGTAAGGGATACATTGCTCTTCTTGACAGCTTCTGCTAGCTCTCTCTTGGATGTCACCCAGTCTCCACAAGAAGCTTTCATGGGTGAAGAAACCCATCCAAGGTCACAAAGCAAGAGAAGGTGATGAATCTCTCAGCTTGTAGGTCTGGACCCACGTGCTTCCTTTTCATGGGGATTGCCTCCATTGTCCCTCTAGTCACCTGAGCATCAATTATTTGGTCTGTGTGTTTATGAAGCAGAGGCAGTCCAACCTGCTGCTTTGGTTATCTGATGCTATGTTTGTATTTCCTGGGCACTGTTCAACACCAGACATCCTTGTGACCAGTCTGGCCCACCTCTGAAGCTCCTGCCCTCCCCTCATTGTCCCTCTTAATTCACAAATGTCACCTGGAGAATGAGATCTCCCTATGTCTGGTGCATCAGGAATCCATAGATCTTTCAAAGATGGAGGACCCCCAGTGCATGGCTTCTAAGAGTTAGTTAATTAAATATGCATAATTGCATACTTAATAGAATGGCTGGTTTTACTGGAAAAATGATCTCTTAAAAAGTATACTACATAAGAGGGCAAAAGCTTCAGTCATGCCTATGCTGTCTGGTGTGGAAATCCCCACATCGTTAGTATCCTTCTTGAAAAGAAGCAAAAAAAGAAAAGAAAGAGAAAAAGGAAAAAAGAAAGAAAAAGAGGTAATAAGGTAATGTATATATAGATAGTCACTGTAGCATTGTGTAAACATAAATAATTGGAATCATTTTAAAGATGTATATTGTGAATCAGTAAAATGATTTTGATCTAATGAGGAAATAAAGTGTGATTACTATATAATCTCAGTTAAATAAAAATTTCAGGGTCAAAATTGATTGATTTATTTTTGTTTATGTGTATGAGTGGTAAACATGTTCACCATACCTGAGCCTGATGTCCACAGAAGCCAGACAAGGGAGTCAGATTCCCTGGAACTAGAGTTACAGATGGTTGTGAGCCTCCATGGAGACGTTGGGAACCAAATCCAGGTTTTCTGCAAGAGTGCCAAGTCCCCTTAACCACTGAGTCAGCTCTCCAGCCTCCCCAGAAGGTTTTGATACTGTAAGGCCGTTACCAACTTCTTGGAGGGCTGCTAAGAATTATTTTATTCTTTATACTCTTCTGGGGTCTTTCATGTTTATCTATGGTGAATACAAACTGAATCAATCCAGGGGATATACTTGTCTTGAAGAGCATATTGCCTAGAATTTTTCTAAAACCCTGAGTGCTGTGTACAAGGCACTGGTAAGCACTCTATAGAGTGTCTTGTTCATCAGCAACTGTAAATGAAGCAGGAGGTTCATTTATTATTTTCACTTTGCACATGAAGATATTAGGAATTAGAAGCCTCAAGGATCTGATGGAACCAGTGGAAACCCAGACTTCTCTGTCCAGTACATCCCAGCTGAAGATCATGTACTGTTTGCTCATTCCACGAACTGTGATTCATGTTGTAGTCCTTTGTGTCCTACCCTAGCATCTTATTGCTTCAGAAATCGAAATTCCACAGATACAGATGGACTGAGTGGCCATGCTTTTACTTCATGTCTCTGGGTATCCTTGCATACATTTATAAGTTGGAGTAGAAAGACCCCCACTGAAGACTACCAGAAGGAGTGTGGGGGACTAGGGGGAACATGGAAGCACTTGGGGAGACAGATATTCAAATCAGAGTGCAGGGCGAAACTGACAACCACAAAGTGATAGTGGGAAATGCTAACCACATTTCTTTGATTCATAATTTCCTATTTCTCTCTCCCTCCTCTCTTTTTTCCCTGCAGAAATGGTTGATATCCCAGGCCATGTCTTTAGGAGAGGAATAATCATGGCAGTTTTCGTCTCTGTGGCAGTCGTGTGTGGGGTGACTTTGTGTGTCATTTATAAAGTCGACTTGGTTCTATTCTATAGACGCTTGGTGGAAAGAGATGAGACATTAACAGGTAACATACTGTGAAACCAGGACATCCATCCTGTGTAACATGTTTGTGCCTAAATCCAATAAAGGAAACATGAATCTTCGTCTAATTTTGACGACACACTGTTACCAATCTGTGGGATAGGTTCCCAGTCTGGGGGCGGGGGTTACTCTGTAGGTAACATGGGTGCTGTGCAATCTTGTGCTTGTTTGTGATGTTCCAGATGTTTTTCTTTTGGTGTTTCGTGTTTGTGCACTGTCTTCTCCTAGACACCCTGTGCTATCGATCTGGTTGTGTTTATACACACACTGCTGCATACTTTATATCCCCCACACACTCAATAAAGTTGGTTTACATTGAATTTTCTGTCATCCTTGTTCATTGTTTTAACTGGGAAAAGGAGGCTGTATACTGTACCTGGCAGAGCTCTGGAAGCCAAATAATCTCAATTTTAGTCTGCTAGACCCACCAGCTGTTAGCTGCTACTGTGTCTATTGGGCTATGTTTATCAGTATTTTTAAAAGTGATGAGAAATCTCCAAATTTCAAGATAAATTATGTCCTTAAAAGGTTAGCCTAAATCATTGTTTTTGTTTATGTATGCATGTGTTGTGAGTGTTTATAGGGGAAAAATAACAACCTTTATAGTGATAAAATTCAAAATTTGTAAATATATAGCAGGAGACCTTTTCTTGTCCTGTCCATGTCTCTGATTCCCATAATGTCTCCACCTACTACTACATCCAATAGACTCTTGACATGGATTCTTCCTTCATGTTGCCTTCAAAAAACAGATCTTGGTTTAGTTCCCCTATGTCACTGTTCTCAGTTTTGCTTTATGATTTCTTGTGTATCTCTCCATGTCATTGAAGAAATACCTCATCTTTTAGGGTTGCTCAAGTCCTGCCTGCCTGCCTGCCTGTCTGTCTTTGAGGCAGAGTCTCATGTTGTCCCAGCTGGCCTCTCTATAATTGTGTATCATCCTTCCTACATCTCCCAAGTGCAGGGGTTCCCGGTGTGTGCTCTCACACTCAGTGGTCCTCAGTAACTCATTTCTGTGTAAGCGTTACTCTTTATTTACTCTCCTTCCAATGGGTGTTGGGGATCTTGCTTATTTTGCTATTATGGGGATGCTGGGATGAATGAGGTCATCCATTCATGGATTCCTACTCATGCTGTATTGCCAGAGGGAAGTTTTTCTCAATGGAATTTTGGTAATGCACAGCGGGGCGGTGCAGCTGCTGCTTCGATAGGTCTTGCTGTTTTTGCCTTCCACACTGCTGTATTCCATGCCACCTACGAAGGGCGACATCGACTTTTCCTCATAGCCTCACCCTCACACTTTTGGATTCCTGCCTGTTTGATAGATGAGGATTTGAGTGGTTTTAATTTGTGTTTCATTTTGTGATGTTGCAAAACACAAGCAACCTTTCCATTCATTTAAAATTTATTTGTGTCTCCTTTTTCAACATATCCACTCTTGGCCCATTTTGTCACTGGGCTTTCTTTTTTTCCTTCTCATTTGCTGGCATTATTTACGTCATAGGTGGGGTTACCCTAGTATCTATAATGTGAAAGGTAAGTATCCCCATGTTGTCATGTGTCTTTGTTTGGTGTGGTGTGCTTATGTGGGAGAGCCAAATATATCTTTATTTTTTTGGTACCTAATTTTGGGATTGTAAATACAAAGGACTCCCCCGTTAACCTCATGATATAAAGTGATTCTCACATCAGCTCTTCTGGGATTTTTAAAACTTATTTATTTAGTTTTTTAGATCATAATAAAATTACATCATCGTTTTTATGCTTAGAGCTTTTAATATTAATAGCTAGCAGGCACAGGGAATTTGGCTGTCCGTCTGGGTGTATCATCTTGCTTTGAAAAGACTTGAGGCAGAGAAGTGGAAAGTCTGTATACGATATTTTCTGAATGGTTTTTGCTCAGAAAGACTAATATTTGTATTTGATTGGACATTGAATACCCCTTTTCCTTCTGATTTTCTGTAATATTTTTGACCCAACTTACACATTATTTTTTTAATTGCTTAAGCTCATTGGTTTTGTTTTATATGTGTGCCTGAGTGTATGAATGTGCACCACATGTGTGCAAGAGCCTGCAGAAGTCAGAAGAGGGCATCAGATCCCTTGGAACTGGAGCTGTAGATGGTTGTAGATGCTTGGTGTTGGTCTCTAAAGGAACAGAGATGAAAAGAACCCATCAACCGAAGAGTATAAAACACAGCCAGTTGATGGACATAGTTTGTCCAGCTGAGTCATTATTATCCTAAATAGTCAATTATATAATGATAGTTTCATTAATTAGAGATCAAAAATACTATTCCATTATTAGTGTCTTCCAGACCTAATAGGACTGTTCCATATATGAGCTCACAGAGACTGCAACAGCACACAGAAGACCTGCATGGGTTCAAAACAGGCAAAGTCCCAACACTGAGAAGGGGAAGTGGACACAAAGTCCCACCCCTAACCAAGGTGCTGCTTGCAATTGATACCTTCTGGGAAAGGGGCAATTTTCTAAACATCTGTTTTAAGCATCTGCTTTGAGACTCTCACCATGGAGAAGGGTGGGGGATAGTGATCAGGCCACTGAGGCATATAAACACAGTAAGATACCTTTGATGAGCATATGATTCTGTAATCTTTATCAAAGTTTTCTCATCCATGTAATTCATGCAATTCTGCACAAACAGTTGCTTTATATCAGCTCTAGATCCTGACTTAAATCGGTGAAGCAGGGTACTGTGAAAAGACTTGAGCAAGCTTTTGCCAGAAAGGGAAAGCATTGTTTTTCAAGCTTGAACATGAAATAATAGGGCTGGGCCACTGGGCATGGCATATAAATGCATGGACCCAGAGCTGTTCCATCCCATCTTATTTTAATAAAAAACCCAAATATGTTTACCCTTCAATTCAGTCAGTACAGATCCAACTCCTTGGCCAACTCCTAAGTTTTCATGTGATAGAGAGAAAACAAACAATACCACCACCCTGCTCCCCCATCTATAACAACTGCATTATTGAAGACATCACTCAAAACTTCCCTTGTTCAGAAAGCATGACCATTGAGGTCCCTCCTCTTCCACTAGCCGGGCTATTTCATTCATCTTTGTCTGCATCATAGGATTTTTCATCTGTTAATGTGTCGCTTTCAATTCTTCTCAAGTTGTACTTGTTTCCTCTGTCTCCTCAACAGATTGCATGAAGCTAAAAGGATGTCGCACACGTATTTCGGTTACCCGGTAGGGGAGAAGGAATTGTCTTTGTTAGCTAGGCAACATGTTTTCTCCTTCATTGTTCTCTCAGCCATCTAAATATTTCTCCTGTATCAAGAATTATTTGATGGGAGCACACTTGAGGATCACTGCCAAGCTTTCAATGGATCATAGGTTTTCCTTTTGACATTTGATACCCTAGGGGCACGCGTGTGTGTGTGTGTGTGTGTGTGTGTGTGTGTGTGTGTGTGTGTGTGTGAATTTTTGAGGAGCACTGCCAAGCTTTCAATGGATCATAGGTTTTCCTTTTGATATTTGATACCCTAGGGTGTGTGTGTGTGTGTGTGTGTGTGTGTGTGTGTGTTAGACTATGATATAATTACAACTTCAGACTCTCCCATATACTTCTCAATGCTCTCTTTTAAATCCATAGTCTCTTTTTCCATTGTTGCTAGCATCTTGTTCCAAGTATACTTACGATTTCTTCCCCTCTGTGGGGTATGGTCTCTGTTTTATTTGTGTCTCTTGCATTACTTTACTTTGTTTTGACTTTACTTTTCAAAGGTTTTTAAAGAGTAAAACCCAAGGTTGTGGTGTGATAGAGTTGAATGAAATGTACAATCCAAAGTGTGACTTACTTCCCAGTCCTGGAATGAGGGTCTTCTGGGCTCTGTAATATCTTATTGTGTTTACATGCCTCAATGTCCTGATCACTATCCCCCACCTCTCTCCATAGTGAGAATCTCAAAGCAGATGCTTAGAATAGATGTTGAGAAAATTGTTTGCTTGGTGTGCATCTGAGATTTGAAAACCAATAATTTTACTCTCTTTATATATGACTTTGACACAAATTTTTACTTAAAATTTTTTTCTTAATCATAAATTAAGAGTCCACCTTATCTCCTAGATGGCAAAACATACGATGCTTTTGTGTCTTACCTGAAAGAGTGTCATCCTGAAAATGGAGAAGAATACACTTTTGCTGTGGAGACGTTACCCAGGGTCCTGGAGAAACAATTTGGGTATAAGTTATGCATATTTGAAAGAGATGTGGTGCCTGGAGGAGGTAAGAAAGGGAATCCTGGACAGACAGCTAATGGAGAGAAGTTTTTAATGAGATGATTGATCGTTTTGCCTTAAAAATGTGCAAATGGCCAAAGTCCTTTAAGGCAGCAGAGGCCAGTCAGTCAATGACTAGTTATTAGTGAATTGTGTCAGTCTGGTTAACCAACTTTTCACTATTACAGTAAGAAATATTGAGAAAATAACTCCAGCTGTTCCTTTTGGACCCTTTTCATTTTGCGTCGCAGGTCTGACACCCGAGGAAAGGTACAGGCATCTCCTTTTCTGAGACCCTGCCTCAATAAACAAAGTGGAAGGCCACAGAGGAAGGCACCCAGTGTCGAACTCTGACCTCCATATGCACGTACACGTGTGGCACATATACATGTTAAAACATTAACTGAGGAGGAGGAGGAGGAAGAAGAGAGGAAGTAGAGGAAAGGAGGAGGAAGAAGGAGAAGCAGGGGAACGAGGAGGAGGAGGAGGAAGAGGGAAGAACACAATTTCATTATGTCACTATCCATCCCATATTTATTGTGTGTCATGCCTATATTCAGTTAGACCAGAAAGAAAATATGGCAGTAAATAAGAAATGGCTTTCCTTTTTCCTCACACCACAACTTGGAAAGGGAAAATGTCTTTAAGTGAGAAGTGTAGGCACAGGTTAGATTACTGTAGTGGTAAACGACTTCTCCCTAGGTGAGACACAGGCCACACTGGTATGTTTGGTATCTAGAAGGTACATCATTATTTCAAAAATATGGGCCCATAGTTTTACTACCATTTTATTGTATTTCTTCTAAGTTCCTAAGGAAAGAAGAATGCAAGTTTTTGTTTGTTTGTTTTGTGTGGAGCGTTTACCTACCAACCCCATAGCTCCCCAGAGTTTTCTTGAGTGCGAGCAGCAGGAAATATTAGATAGAAGGATTTATTTCGGAGAATATTACAGAGATAAACAGAAAATAAAGAGTAGTCTCGAGAGGGCCTGGAACCTATTCCAACGGGCCCCGACTGTCTCTGCCCCAGGGTTTTTATAGAGACACCAAGGGGTGGAGCAAATGACCTCCCCCCCAGCACAGCCAAGTGCAGACCATCTCAGACACCTGCACTCAGACCTGTGGTCCAATAATCCTCTATGTGGACCTGCTGGGTAAAGCCATGAGGAACCCGAAAACGGGCTCCCACAGTTTTGTTTTTATGGTGAACTGTCATGAGGCTTGGTTGAACTCCCTGGGGTCTAGAGCAAGCTTTGGCATGTATGGTTAGCCATATTTACCTAGTCACAGTCACATAAAGCCATTTGTGCGTTATCTCTGTGAGCTGTTGGTGTAGGAAAGAAGAATGTGCCTGAGTGTTTACTTCCCACCCCTTTAGGGAGAAGACCTGCCTCTGGTCTAAAATAATGGGTGTTTTTGACTAGTTTAGGTTATTGTTTTGTTTCATCTGGGTTAAGTCTGCCTGTCACTCACCAGCTGTGTGATGCTGGCAAATTCTTCATTGTTCTGTGCTTTGGCAAAATGGGGGCCACAACAATACCTTTCTATGAGGTGGTTGTAATGGTGAAATGAATCAACATACACAAAACTTTAAAGACGTTATAGTGTCAGTAAGTGCTAAGCGGGTGCTCACTATTATTGCTATTTAGATGGTTATTTTGCTGGGTGTCTATAACAGACAAAAAATGGCTTATTTTAAAGAAAACCGTTAGTGCAGCCAAAAGATAAACATTGTTAAATAAGAGTGTGTGATAGTTTTTCCTCCATGCCCAACCTGTAGTTGGCTGAACTGACGCCAATCTTGCTCTTCCAGCTGTTGTTGATGAGATCCATTCACTGATAGAGAAAAGTCGGAGGCTCATCATCATCCTCAGCAAAAGCTACCTGACTAACGAGACCAGGCTCGAACTTGAGAGTGGACTCCACGAAGCGCTGGTGGAGAGGAAGATTAAAATCATCTTAATCGAGTTTACTCCAACCAGCAGCTGCACTTTCCTGCCCCCATCGCTGAAGCTCCTGAAGCCTTACAGAGTTCTGAAATGGAAAGCTGACAAGTCCCGTTCTTACAACTCGAGGTTCTGGAAGAATCTTCTTTACTTGATGCCGGCCAAGGCCATCAAGCCATGGAGAGAAGAGTCCGAAGCATTACCAGTTCTTTCGGAACCTTGATCTTCAGCAAAGCTGGGTGTCAAAAGGAACGGAGGCACCGCTTGAGGCCGTGTGTGTGTGTGCCTGTTTACAACAGGGGCTGTTGTGCAAAATACTGAATTCCATGATCATCTCTCCCATTTGCAGTTAGAAGATAAGATTTGTCACTGGGTCATCATAGATGAAATAAAACCTAAACTCCCAGAAGACCTTGGGATTCGCACGAAAACATTCTGTTGTTCTTCCTTCCCCTAGAGCAGTGGTTCTCAACCTGTGGGTCCAGAACCCTTTAGCAAACCTCTGTCTTCAAAAATATTTACATTATGATTCATAGCAGTGGCAAATTTTCAGTTATGAAGTAGCAATGAAAATAATTTTATGGTTCGAGGTTGCCACAAGATGAGGAACTATATTAAAAGGTCGCAGCTTTAGGAAGGTTAAGAACCACTGCCCTAGAGCTATCTACACACTTAACCCCATATTCAGCAAGGGTGGGGCTAGACACTCAAACTGATTTATGCCCAGAACAAGGCATTTTCAATGAACCAGTCTTTTTTACATCTCAAGGGTACATAGCTCTCTACCGGGCTTGGGAGGTGGACGGAGGTGGTGGAAGAGCCGTATGTAGACACAGGGAAACAAGGTGGAACCTAGGGCCTTGGCTTCAGGATGAGTTTAGTGTTGCAAGGTATTTCTTAGAAGTTCAGTGAGAGACATCAGGCAAGATGTCTCACTTCTTATTTAGACCTTTCATGAAACCTTTGAAAGGGGAACCCTAAACACCTTTGTATCATCCATGTCAGACAAAGATTTCAATTCAGGGAACTCAGTGGGATGTTCAACTTTAGTGGCCTAAGGCTTCTGTTGACTTTATGTAGGTCTTTATATATAGGACCATATAAGCTACTAAACTGAAACAGACAAACAACAATTGCTTGTTGTTTTTATTAGCTCTTTCAAATGCGGGCAGTTCAGCATGGTGGTTGAGAGTGTGACCTGGCCTGTTCAGTCAAATTTTAGTGACAATCTTGGGTTTTCTGCTTCCTTTATGAGTTCTGGACTTTTACCCAACTTCTCATACTTGAGTTTCCTCATCTCTAAAATCAGAGCTGAAAGTAAGTATTCCTACTTCACAAGGGGACTAACGAGCACTCTGTGAATGTGGCTCTTCTTTTTTTTTTAATTTTATAATTTAATTTAATTTCACATATCAGCCACGGATTCCCCTGTCCTCCCTCCTCCCACCCACCCCTGCCTTCCCTCCAATCCAACCCCCCATTCCCATCTCCTCCAGGGCAAGGACTCCCCTGGGGATTCAGCTCAGCCTGGTAGATTCAGTCGAGGCAGGTCTAGTCCCCTCCTCCCTACACCAAGTCTGAGCAAAGTGTCCCTGCATAGGCCCCAGGCTCCAAAAAGCCAGCCCATACACCAAGGACAGGTCCCAGTCCCACTGCCTGGGGGCCTCCCAAGCAGTTCAAACTAATCAACTATCTCACTTATCCAGAGGGCCTGATCCAGCTGGGGGCTCCTCAACTATTGGTTCACAGTTCATGTTTTTCCAGAGTGTGGCTCTTCCTGTTGGTGGCAGTAACTGCCCTCATTCATGCTTGACTCTGTGACTTAACATTGGAGCAACTGGGAGCCCGAGTTAAGGTGGGAAACCAGGACTGAGGACTCTTTGGCTTGAGTAGCAAATTGAGAGAAGGGCACAGTAGAGACATAGCAAAACAACAACAACAGCAACAACAACAACAACACACACACACACACACACACACACACACACACACACACACACACCCCATCTCTCTATTGGAATGCACATCTCTTGGGCACTGGAAGACATTTCTCTCTAAAGGGAGCTGTCACCCTGGGGCCTTCTTGTGGTTCAAAACAATGGGTGTCTGTGGGAATTATTTGTGTGTGTGTGTGTGTGTGTGTTTGTGTGTGGATGCTGGCTGACCTTGCGTGGGCAGATACAAAGAAGATTCAGGGAAGTCCAAAGCTGTCTGTTTGCAAGCTTGCAAGTACAGCAGGAATGTTCTAGAAAAGTCTAGAGCAAAGACTGTTTAGAATAGACATAGTAGATTTTGAAATAAAGGGGAAAAAAACCCCAAAAAGAATGGGGATTCTCAAGTAATTTGTATCTCATGACTTCACATGCTAATTGGCTGGCAAAAAAAGGATAAATTCAACAAATGCTTTAATGTCCTATGTGTGAAAGTACAGAATCAGAAACAATTTTGTTGTTTTGAGAATTTCTGGTAAATAAAATTGCTTTGCTTCATTTTTTTTATTACTCATGCTCTGACACATGAAGTATATTTTATATGAAATATATTTTACATTAAATCTGCTAAATGCATTCATTAGATGTGAAATGTCTCTTGACTCCTTTTCATTTATTTTAAGACTCCACTCCTTCATGCACAACATAGATTCCCACTGGTTTTAAGGAGACAAGGGAAATTCAACATGGCCCTCCCACAGCTATCTTTTTTTTTTTTTTTTTAGCACAGGGTTTCTCTGTGTAGCCCTGGCTGTCTTGGAACTCACTCTGTAGACCAAGCTGGCCTCAAACTCAGAAAAATCTGCCTGCCTCTCCCTCCCGAGTGCTGGGATTAAAGGTGTGCACCACCACCACCTGGCCAGCTATCATGTTTTAATGCCAGTTATGTTGTGTGTATCTTTTTGAAAAATTTATTCTTTGAGAGTTTCATATGTGTACACAATGAAATATAATTTGTTTCCTCTACCTCCTCCTATTCTCCAGCACATTTCTCATGCAATTCTTGTCCTCATTTTAAAAATAACTCACTAAGTTCAGTTAATGCTACCCATATATACATGGATTGGGCCATCTACTAGAATGTGTGCAAGCTTACTAGTAACCACATCCCCAAAGAAGAACGATTCTTTCTCCTCTAGCAGCTATCAACTGCCAACAGCTCTTCAGTTAGGGCTAAATCCTCACGACCTCCTCCATGATCCATGCTGGAATTTTCACTGGTTCGATCTTATGCATGTCTTGTGCAAGTATCCACAGCTGCAGTGGATTCAGAGTGCAATGGCCATGTCATGTCCAGAAGACAGCATTGCATAGCTCTCCTCTCCCATCCTCCACCTCTTACATTATTTCTGCTTCCTCTTCCAGTATGTCCCCTGGGCCTTGGCAAGAGGCAGGGAGGAGTTAAAGATGTCTTATTTAGGGCTGAGCACTTTTAGTCACCTATTCTAAGGACCATTATGAATCTTTGAATTGACTGTCACTCACTAAAACAAAAAACACAAAACAAACAAACAACAACAACAACAAAAACAACCTTCTTTGATCAAGGTTGAGAGAAGCCCAGATCTATAAGCATAAACACAGATATTTAGAAGAAATTTTGACAATATAGCCATTTAGCAATGACAATAATTGGTTCTACTCAAGTACTATGTCCTCCCCTGCCATGGGCTTTTGACCATGCTGGTAATACCAGGTATGAATTCCCTCTTGTGGAGTGATCTTCACATACATTCTGAAAGTGGTTGGTTACTCCATACACTTATGCCACTAATGCATCAGTAGTCAGACTTTGCGTGGTATGTCAGTATTTTAGCATGTAGGTTCCAGTACTGGGTAAGGGTATTTATGTCTTTTCTTCTACAGCAGTCTGCATAGCACCATTCACCATGAACACTGGTCATTAGGGAGGAAGAATAAGGTACCTCAAATCTAGAAAGATAAATGCTTCATGTTTTTTCTTATATATAGATCTTGGATTCAAATCTTTGACATTTCTATACCTATAATGTGGAATGTAAGTGTATAACTTTTACTTTTAACTTTCATGCAGAGTAAGGACAGAATTCTATCCCATTCCTCCCCAGGCCACACAATATTAAATTCAAGAACTTAAACATAGTTGACCCTCACATGCCAGTTAACAAGTGTTCATCTTTTAAAATTAATTTAGGTATTTGAGCATCTTTCTCTTCTATAATTTCTGATGTCCTTAATCTGGGAAATCAATTTTAAACTATCAAAATGACCCTCTCTTTCAAGGATACAAGGAACTCTTCATCTATTGCTCTATTAGAAGTATTTATTAAATTAGAATGACAGTCACTCAAAGAATCCTGAAGTTCCATGATCCACATATTTCATGGAACTTGAGACCTGTTATGTCCAGGAACATTATCACAGTACCATGCCTGACTCTCCCATGAGGCCAAGACAGAAAGGGACATGTTTATGCTTCAGCATTGCTTGTTGGAAAGTGAGGCTGTAGGTAAACATTTTGAAGGCTTTGGGCACTTTTCTGGGAAGGCAGCATATACCACAAATGCACAAAGTAGGCTTCACAAATAGGAAGCTGGCTGCTTAGGAAAGGCCCAGAGTTGGGGAAGAGCAAGAGAGTATTCAGGATGCCTTCTAAGCCATTCAGACTGGGACAAAAAGACAAAGCCAGATGGAAATACACCTTTGGCTGAGGCATGACCATATATATAGCTTCTCCAAGATAAAAGGAGGGAAGACCAGAGAGGTTCTGTGCAGATGCTCAGTGGCAAGCCAGGTGGACTGGCTAAGGTGCTTTGAAAAAGTGTGAGAAGGGGCAGGCACTGACATGTTGTCAGAACAGGAACGTTAACAAAGCCGAGTTGAATTGTACTTTTAAATGTTCCAGTGCAGAGGGTGGTAAGGAAGACCTATCACTGTCTCCTGAAGTGTGTCTCTGAAGAAGAGACCAAAGCTGGAAAAAGTCATATTTTCAGGAAGAAACTGCCCTGAGTGTGAGATCTCTAGCGCAGCAGGGCAGGCTGAGGGAGGGGGATTCTTCAGAGTGACCAAGCCACAGAGCTAACAGGAAATGATATATGTGTGTTCTGTGTGAAGGACAGGGGCCCCTTCTGCTGCATCTGCATGCCACAGTGATAGCAATCAGAACACCTGGGCTGGGAGCTTTCAGCCAACACCTATGGTTTTTTTTGTAATATATTTTTGCTGTCTCTTGTGGCTGACATGTATACTCAGAGAATACCGCTCCTTGCTTATATAATTCCTACAACTTGGTGTGTGTGAACTCAGTAATGGATCATATACATGTCAATAGGCTTTGATTGTAGGAGACACCTGATGTTAACCATATACACATGCATAGGTATCTGTGAACACACACACACACACACACACACACACACACACACACACACACACACACTCACCCATGCAAGTGCACCACATGCTCGTCAAACCATTGTTCCATGATGAAAGATGACCAGACTCCACCTACAGCCACCTAAAGCCACATGGGTACATCATTTAAAGTGATCTCAATTTGCACCTGATGACATTACACTGATTCTTAATTGTGTTACTCAGAAAGAAAAGTATCATATAAAGGCCCAGACCTTACTTGCTTGGACCCACTGCCAGATGCTAGGAGCTTCCATGCTGGAGAAAGCAAAGGGATCTTAGACAGCAATGATTAAGCCTATTAACACTAGCTTGAAGATTGATCGGGAAGAGACTATGCTGCTGTACATTGGATGAGGGAGGTAGTCCTTTCCTTCAATGTAGATATCTAAATAACACTGACCAGTAATCAGGATGAACTCCTAAAACACCTGCCAATACCCTCAGGATATACAAAGTCTGAAAGCTGAGCAGCAGCCCTGTGGTACTCTGCATCTTTAATTTCTTGCTGTGCATGCCAGCAGGCCTGCAGAGTCCTCACTGTGGACCAACCTGAATACCATCACCAGGAAAAGCTGAAGTTGTAGCACAAATCTTAAAAGGTCTTATTAATAAAAACAAACCTGGAGCCAGGTATAGGGGTGAATGCTGAAAAGATCAGAGAAGCAGAACAAGCCACAGCTAACCTCACCTCGCCAATTCCTCAGCTGATTTCGTTTCCTCAAACTGGAAGCCTCTGTGTCCTCATCAGAATGGATCTCAGCTGAACTGCTGCTCAAAAGTCTAGAAGCTTAACAGACTCTAGTTCCTGGTTTCCACACCTTATATACCTTTCTGCTTTTCTGCTTCCTGTAATCACTTCCTGGGATTAGAGGCATATGTCACCATGCCTGGCTATTTCCAGTGTGGCTTTGAACTCAGAGATCTGGATGGATCTCTGCTTCCAGAATGCTAGGATTAAAGGTGTGTGAGTGCCACCATTTTCTGGCCTCTATGTCTGTCTAGCTGCTGCTCTGTTCTCTGACCCCAGATAAATTTATTAAGGTGCACAGTATATTGGGGAACACAATATCACCACATGAATTCCATGCTGGTTAAGGTAGCTGCTCTAGTCACCTTCATGTGGACATCCTAAGCTGAGTTTTCGACAAACACACACAAAATGTATTTTTGGGTAGGGGCTGTCTCCTTCAAACTACCTGCCTAAGCAGATCACCCAGTTTCTAAAATGGTTTCTTGGTGTGGACTATTACTTTAAGTAGGCAAAGATGTGTTACGTTGGTTTGTGCTGTGGAATATTACTTTAACGATGGGAGGGAGTGTCATTTGTTTCTGTTGCCTTGGTTCAGGAGGTAAAGATGTGTTGCATTTGCTATGTAAAGACGTCCTGCATTTGTTTTTACCTCCTTGCTTAAGGAGCCTGATTGGTCTAATAAAAAGCTGGATGACCAATAGCTAGGTAGGAGAGGGATAGGCGGGGCTGGTGGGCGGAGAAAATAAATAGGAGAGGATGAGGAGAAGAGGCGAGAACAAGGGAGAAAGGAAGGAACATGTCCAGGGTGAGAAGCCAGGCAGCTGCCATCCAGCCAGACACAAGAAGCAGTGGAAGCAAAGTATATGGAAGGAAAGAAAGGTAAAAAGCCCTGAGGCAAAATGTAGACGAAGAGAAACCGATTAACTTATAAGAGCTGCTGGGACAAGCATAAGATAAAGCCGAATATTCATAACTAATAAGAAGTCTCCGTGTCATGATTTGGGAGCTGGTTGGTAGTCCAAAAAGGAAAAAGCCTGTTACATTTTCTAAAGTATTTCTCTTTGTATTCACTGTTATTGCAATTCATTCAAATCATGAAATTAGCAAAGTAAAATATGGCAAAAATGAAACCCATACTTAGATTAAAGAAGAGCAACAAAAGGAACCTAGCTTTTACCTTTATTTATTAAAGGTTGATAACAAAACAGTTCAAACATAGATAGCAGGAGGAACATGCAACAAATACCCAAATATCTAAAATCCAGATTCAAAATGTAAATAACTTCCTGTGCTTAGCCTGTCTCGCAGTGTATCCTGGGCTGTTTTTGCTCTGTCTTTTTATATTATGATATCACCATGCACACCACAACATGCATCATAAGAAATGAGTGTTTATCTACATACAGCACTTTACAAATTGACAATAGTCTGCTGACACTCAAATTGTCCATCTTCGACCATTTTCAAGTTGATGTCTGTGTCCTTTGGTATTGATTGCTGCTGGGTTTCAATCACTTCCTTTTTCTGTTATTGTGGTTTACTGACACCAGAAGACGCTCTGGGCTTAAGTTGTTTTAGCCTTTTTCTTAGACAGCTCTCTGTGAAGCTGTAATCTCTTTCCAGGGGGAAAATCATATTCAGAGTCCACGAACCAGCCTTAGATTTAGTGAGTCTTAGTTTACCAAGTTTTTCTAAAGTAGACAGAGCAAGGACACACACACACACACACACACACACACACACACACACACACACACACACACACGAGAGAGAGAGAGAGAGAGAGAGAGAGAGAGAGAGAGAGAGGGGAGCGAGAGAGCAAGAGAGAGAGTGAATGAGAAAGAGAGAGAGAAATGAATTTTTGAATCTCGAATCAACACTGAAAGGACAATTTCATTCAAGACTGAAAGTTTTAGTCATCAATTTTATATTGGTATCATTTGCATGCAGAAGATTCCAGTTCTTGACGATATTAATATAATTATTAATTTCCTTTAATGTAGAGTAGATATAATAGCCTCAGAATAATTTCAATACTTCAACTTAATAATTCAACAATAGTTTTTTTTAACTAAAAGCAATTTGAGATTTTTTTTAAAGATGTTTTCCCCCTTGAGAAGATTTCATTAAAAGATAAAGTCAAGTGTTGTGTTCTCAAGTCATTTGAAATTATCTTTAGATAGTGTTTTGTTGACTCCATGTTTTAGTTCATTCTTCATATTTTTATTTGTAGAGATTGTTTCTTAATTTTTTTTTTTTGGTTTTTCGAGACAGGGTTTCTCTGTGGAGCTTTGTCCTCTCTCTATTACCTGTTTATTCTGCACCTGATAGTAAACATTTAAAAAACTGACATTGACTTACATTTCCATATTTTAATATAAATAAATATGCATGGATATTTATATATTTCATCTCTCACAGATAAATGGTAATGATAACAACCAGTTTTCCAACTTAATTTTCTTGAAACTATTTTAGTAACTACTCCATAATAATATATGAAACTAGTTCTCACTACTTCATGCAAGTACCTGGAACATTCTTATGTTATTGTTTATTCAACCAGTACTAAGTGTTCCCAGTATTTTGCTTTTACATGGGACATTATGAAAGACAATATTATCCAAACACCTCTTCACATTTTTTTGCTTGAATATTTTTGAGGTCATGTCCAAGATGCAGGATTGCTGTGTCAGCAAACACGCATATGTGATTTGGGTCCATATTGCCTTATTTCTCCCTGCAGAGACTGTGCCATCTCCCATCCCCGACAGCAATGTAATGAACAGGTTCTATGCCTTCTGCCAACATTTTTTGGAGATGTTCGATCTTATTTCCACTGCTGGAAGATCTTACCACATTAGAGATGACAAGATTTCGTAATGTAAATTACAAATCTTTTCCAGAGTTTATCATTTATCCTTTTACTTTATTTTTGTATTTACTTATTCCCAGGTCATAAAGAATTAAACTACGCTTCTAATAGTTGTGTAGATTAACTTTTTCACACTTTAAATCCCAGTCCATTTGGAACACAGTCTGTTGTATAGTGTGAGGAAAAGATTCATTGCTTAGTTTTCCATATGGCTGCCCCATTACCCACACTATAGCTATCAAAGGTCATCTAATTTGTGATGCCCTTTTCTATTTTTACTAAATTTCCATGTATAGTTAGGTGTTTCTGCATCACCTATTCTGTTCCAATGGCATTTTTCTACCCATGAGATAGCACCACAATGTTTCAATTGTACAATGTGTTAAACATATTTAAATTTCCTGTAGTGACTAACCCTTCATCTCTTCTCAAATCTCTTGTTAGTGATTTCCTGCTTTTCTCTTCCAAATGCAATTTATGAATGATATGTTAAACTTTGGGAAAAGAGCTGTTGATAGATTCACTTTAGAAGACCCTCTGGACAATAACTTCAGACTCAGCTTTAAGGTCTATGTCAGGGTCTCTGAGATTTGATGAGGACACTCCCCAATCCCCGGGTATCTCTAATGTTCTTCAACATTTACTAAACACCCATCATGAACAATGTCCTATTTTTTCCTCTTCCCTTTATCCTCTCTATTCCTCTTTCAAGCCCTTCTAGGTTTTTATTCCCAGTACTGTCTCTGCAGAACCCTGTGAGCCTAGAGCTCATGTGCCCTCATGTCTTTTCTGCTGAAACTGTTACACACTGCAGTAGGCTGTAAGAAAATCTCACATCCTCATGGAATTCTAGATAGGTCCATGACTAACATGGACACATGTCTTTGATGGCTTAGACCTGTTTTCAGTTGCAGGTTCCTCTTGAAGCCTTCCACTTTCACTGCAGGTAAGCACTCTCTTTGCCCTCACTCTGACACGAGCTTCGTCTCTGTTTATGTTCAACGCTCTCCTCCAGTCTTGTACAGACATAGCCCTTGTGCCTTGCTGTGTTCAGCTGCTTCAGCTTTATCTTCATGGCAATAGTAGTCTCTTGAGGGAGGATGATAATGTGGTTAATTAAGATGCTTTACAGATAGTATTCCTTGTGACTAGTGTGGTCTCTTGGTGCTCCAAATTGTTCTAATTATAGTGGAGTTCTTAATTACGCATTCCAAGGTTTCCTTTTAATGCACAAGTACATAAATTAGCTCTAATGACTTTCAATTTTAAGATTATTTCACTTTCTTTATTAGTGAATTGTTGCTTTATATAAGCAATATTGGTGAGACAGACACTTAAAAGTTTGTTAGAAGAAAGCCTTTAAGTTTGAAAGTAAAGGCAATGATGGTGATCCTAATTTTATAAGATGAAGGAGAGAAAGAGAGAGAGAGAAAAAGAGAACTCCCCTGTTGAGAAGCGGTGTTGAGTGTTAGTTAAGATTCTGTACAGGAAATTCCCGTAAAGGAAGCAGGCTTACTCATCATTTCAACTAAACCTAACCACAAGCCTTTTCTTTTCTTGTCAAGGAGGCTGGCCAGAGAACAGCTTTAAATGTTTCATTTCAGGGGCTTTTCTTCTGTGGACAGAGGTAGTTTACTTGATTTTCCTTTATTATGACCGTGCTTTTTCCAATGCCAGTGGTCCTTTACAAACTACAAGGGTTTTCTTTTTTCTGTCCAGGTAACTCATTATTTCCAGATTGTATGAGTTGGATAATTCTTCCATCTTCTCCGACTCACTCTCTTGCTAAGAAAAAAATATATAGTAGAATTCTTTGAAAATGGCTGTTTTTCACACTTTTCTTCAGATGCACAAGCCGGCAGTCACTGACATAAAGACATGAAGTTCCTTGTTTTTGTGTTTATAAGAACAGGAAATAAAGGTAAGACAATAGAACATTCTTTCGCTAGATTTCCTGACCTCAAATAATTTTTAAAATGACTTTAAAAATAAATTGCTGTTTTATGGAATATTTTTAATAACAAATGTGCAACATTTGTGTCTTGGTGTATTTTTGAATCTTCACTTGAAAAAAATGATTAATTACAATGCATTTTACTGGAAGGGTTATAAGTAGAGGGATTCAAAATGCATGCCAAATTTGAATGACCACTCTCACTTGTCTACCCTTGAAGGCAAGTGCTGAACAAGCTACCGTGGACCATGTGAGCATCATCCTAATATTCTTTGAATACTGGAACTATTTGACTAGTCCACATCTCTTTTTTTTAAGTTTGTGTTGTGAGGGTGTGAACAGGATTGAGTGTCTTTTCCTGGTGATTTATTGAGCATTTTCACTTTTCTCCTCTCAGCAATAGCTTTGGTCTTTGAAAGACTTAGTATACTATTACTGTAAAATATGGTTGAGTGTGTGTCTTTGAATGACTTCAGGGTAGATCTTATGCCTCTGAGAAAAAGATAGTTTCGTTTTTTTTTTTTTTTTTAAATAAAGCTCTCCTGGAAATTTTTAGGAAAGAGACCTTATAGATTTCCAGATCATCCCATTGGCCTCCTGCCTCCTTCCATGGAGGATGGCATATAAGGATGGAAATGAGAAGTTTTGAAAGCCTCTCCATCTAGATATGACTCTCTCTTCCACTACTGCACAGGTATGTGGTCTTCATTTAATAATGGGCACCATTGCTATGAGTGATGAGACCTTTGGTTATCCACTGGGAAAGGAGAAATACATCACATGTGTTTTCCAGAATGGCAAATGTAAATAAGTGATACGTTCAGTGCCACCTGTCAATCATTTTACTCCCAGGATCAGAATCTGCAGCCTTGTTTGGTTTAAGTTGGCCAATGCTCAACAAGTAAGATACTTTACACTTGAATGATTTCTTCTGAATCCCTGAAGTGTTTGGGTGATGGTACAATGAAAAGTAATACTTAGATATTAGGAGGTCTTTTAAAAGTAGACATTGGGCCGGGCGGTGGTGGCGCACGCCTTTAATCCCAGCACTCGGGAGGCAGAGCCAGGCGGATCTCTGTGAGTTCGAGGCCAGCCTGGGCTACCAAGTGAGTCCCAGGAAAGGCGCAAAGCTACACAGAGAAACCCTGTCTCGAAAAACCAAAAAAAAAAAAAAAAAAAAAAAAGTAGACATTAGGAGATAAGAGCTTGTAGTGTTGTTCCATGTAAATGGACCATTCAAAATGGGTTTGTTCTGGTGTTGTTATGTGGCCAACAGCAATGGTGGTAACTACTATAACTGCTGAGAATACTGTATATTCTGAAGCTTTTAGATGGAATAATCTATAGATGTCTACTAAGCCCTTGCAGGTTAATGCCAAGGTTTGTTTGTTGATGTTTTATATCATCCAATACTGGATGATCTAGTATTGATGAAAATGGGATGTTCAAATAATTCTCTTTTCTTGTAATTGAGTCTGTTTCTGTATGTCCAGTAATTTTTTAAAATGAAATTTGGTACCCCAATGTTCTGCACATCTACAGTAATTCTATTTTCATGATGAATCACTTTCTTTATTAATGTGCATTAACTTTCTTTATATTTTCTCATTATGGCAATGGTGCCTACTTCATCAGATGTAACTACTCCCGTTTGTTTTTGGCTTCAATTGGCCTGAAACATTGACTTTTATTGTCTCACCTTCAGTCTGTGTGTGGTCTTTGCCAGTGAGGTGGTTTGCATGAGATACCAACTCAGACATTTGACTCTTTGATCCTCAGTTGATGGTGGTGCTCTGGTAGGTTTAGGAGATGTGGTCTTGTTGGAGGAAGTATGTCGTTGAGTGTTTGAAGATTTGTGCCATTCCCAGTTTATGTTCTCTGCTTTGTGCTTATAGTTTAAGATGTGGGCCCCCAGCTTCCTGTTCCTGCCATCATATTTCACTCTGCCACTGTGGACTCTAACCCTCTGGGGCCATAAGCTCAAATAAACTCTTCTGTATATTGCCTTGGTCATGGTGTTTTATCACAGAAAAAAAAAAAAACAAACAAAAACTAAAACAAAAAAACCCAGCTAATACAGGAGTGTTTTTTGAGATAACAAATAATTGGCTCCTACTTTTTAATCTCTTCATCCAGTTTGAGTGATTTAATTAGCAAATTAAAACCATTTTCACTTAGGGTTATTATTGAAAATGATTTGTTGACTCTTATGCTATTGTTGATTGTTTTCCTGTTGATTTAATTGTTTTTCTCCTCTTTTGTGTTAGAGATTAGTTGGTTTGCTGAACTGGAAATGACTGAGCCATTTCTCTCTCTCTCTCTCTCTCTCTCTCTCTCTCTCAGATTTATTTTTATTTTATATGCATTGATGTTTTGCCTGCATGTATGACTGTGTGAGGGTGCCAGATTCTCTTGAACTGGAGTTACAGACAGTTGTGAGCTGCCATATAGATGCTGGGAATTGAACCCGGGTCCTCTAGAAGAGCAGTCAGTGTTCTTAACTGCTGAGCTATCAGCTGAGCCATTCCTAATTCTCCTTTGTCTATTTGTTCTTCTCATGAAATTTATTCTTTCCTGTGTGTGTTTTCATTATTAAGACTCATTGTTCCTTCTAACATGTAGGATCCCTCTAAGTGTCTTCCACAATGATGATCTAGAAGTCACGAGTTACTTTCCAGTGTGCTTCTCTTGGCTTGTTTTATTTCTTCCTGATTTTAAGATAAATGTACTGAAAGTGGTAATTTCTATTGCCATGTACCCCCTTTCACTGCTTGTGATACATCATCACATACTTTCCTTCAGAGTTTATACTGAGATTCAATATTTTTCTGGTATATTTGCCTTAATAACAAGTTGGTAACTTTTCTTTTGCAGCTTTTAATATTGTTTCTTTCTTTTGAACTTTGCCATTTTGACTCCAGTGTATCCAATGTTGTGACTCATTCTTCGGTCTGTCTGGGGTTCTAAATATGTCTTGGACTTACATGTCCTTTCCTTTATAGTAATTAGCAACTGTTTTTTTCCAATTTTTGTGAATGTTTTCTGTATCTTGTTGTACACTATATATTTCTACTCTGCTAATGCCTGAGTGCCGTATTTCCTTGTCTTCTACCTCTGATATTCTGCTTCATTTGGTCTACTGGCTATGATTTCTACTACCAAAATTTTACTGAGTTTTTCATTTCTGTATTTTTTCCCAAAACCTTGATTTTTTTCTGAATGTCTTACCTATCTCCACTTTCTCTTTTTGCAAGGTTCACTTTCTTGTCTGCATTCTGAATTTATTACTTCATTTTAGTGTTTGTTTCCTCTTTGAAGTAATTGATTATTTTTACACACTGACTTTTGAATTATTTGTCCAGCATGTCAATCATTTCATTGGTCTTATGTTTAGTAACTGAGATGTTATCATTACTCGGGTGTGTAATAATACCTAGTCATGTTTATTGAGTTTCTCTGTTGTAATTTGCTAATTTTTTGGTTTAGATCTCTCTTTTGGTTTTATTTGAGGATCTCCTGAGGTGAAGTCTCCCTAGGACCATTCAAAGAGGAGTAAACAAACCACAAAGCAGAGAAAAGTGTAGCCATACACTTAAAATCAATGAAAACAAATTACTACACCAGCAATAACCATAGAACACAAAATGGCACAATATTAATGTAGAATATGGTATGAAGCCAATTATTATTTTACACAAAAGTAAAAATAGCAAATGAAAGAAGTAAGGCAAGACAGCAAGGAAAGAGTGAGAAGAAAGGGGAAGAAAGTTATACAAAGTTAAACAAAAAGATCTGAGAACATTATGCAAAAGGAGAGGAAAGTACAAGTGAGTAAAAAATGAATTTGATCACACAGTAAAGGAATAATGCATGAATAGATTTAGGTAATTATGAGGAGGATAGAAATATTAAAACTCTTTAAGAAATAGAGTTAAAATACTACTAAAAGTTTAATAAAAAGAAAAAATGGATCATGAGTGGCATAAAAAATGATGACGTGTTGGAACAACTTCTGAAATCAGAGTCTATAGGAAAGGAAAAAGAGGCTCAGATGAATTTGGGCCTCCTATGTATCCTACCATTTAAGATAGTGCTGAATTTGAACTATCCAAATGTCCAGCATCCACCAGAGTTGTCTTCCATTTGGGAACTTCTCTGTTTGGGGTAGCGGGAGTCTGAGATGATACATTCCTACAGTCCATGTGCTGGGCACTTTCTTCCACACCCTCAAGCACATTGAAGGTAAGAGAAACAAACAAACATTGACTCCTGTACATGATACCAGGCTCTGTGCTTTTCAAACCCACGCAGCATTACATGCCTTGCTAAAGAGACAAGCCTGTGGAAGTCATATCTATTCCTGGAGTCTCAGAGACCTGCCAACAATGAACCTTGTAGCAGATAACTGGCTCCTATGACTAACTTCAAGCTTGGGGCTATCAGACTATACAATTAACCTTGAGGAGATAAGATCAGCTTCCAGGAAGAGAAAGTGAGATCCCCTGTATGTTACTATCCCTTTTACTGCCTGAGGCCAGCCTCCAACCCCCTACACTTCTCAGCAAGTCTGTATGCATTCCTCATTCTCTCCACAACTGCCTTGCACAAGTATCTTCCATCCGGAGAAGGTGGCAAATGAATTCCAGGCTCCATGACTCGTGATTCTTCCTTGTGATCATGTTCTGTGGGTAGCTCAACCTTTAACAGTAAGTTCTCTTTTTAAGATCTATCTAGCTACAGCTTCCTAGTACTTAGTGGGATAACAACACAACACCATGGGCCTCCTTTCCACTAAGGACCTTCTCCTCAGGAGGGGTCACCATCTCACCAAAACTCCCAAGTAAATTGGAGTCTTTGCAAGAACTGTGAGCTGTCTTGAACAGCTCTTGAAGTCTTGAAGAACTATCTTCAGCCCAGGGCTTCCTGGCTTAACCTTTGAATAAGGCTGATGTTGCCTTCCCTCCGACTGGGGAACTACAACTACTGACACTGATGTATACTACCCCTCCCTTTCTTTATCATTCTATTTCTGGCTCTCCCATTGTCCCATCATCCTCTCTGTGCTTCCCCATAACCCCCCCCCCCGTTTTCTGACCTTCTGTTTGAATGAAAGGGCTCATATTTGCTCCCCTGACTTTTCTCATTGACCATATCACATGTAGCAGGTTCTTGCCTATTGTTTTATCCCTGAGGTCCCTACTGTTTTTTCATCCTGAGATTTTATTTTTTACCCTCTTACTCTGGTTGCCCATCTCTTAGTAGCCACACCAAATATATAATCATCTCAATTGCTGGGCAGATTTGACATTTGAATATAGTCTATCCTCCAAATTTTGTTCATTTTCAATGTCAGCATAGACAATACTGCCCTATAACGAAATATCTTATTTTCTGCTCAAAATTGAACACTTGACAAATTTACGCTTTCCAAGTCCCTAGCTCTCATTGTTTATAAGTTATTTGAAAGTTCTCAAGGTCACTCTCTCTACCGAGGAGGCAAACATTATGAACCCAGCACAGGTCTGATTTTCCATTTTATGGACACACGCTCTCTACTTTTATATCTGAGAGGATCAATAGTGACATCTTCACGTCACAAGTTTCTACCCTTATTTATCGAAAAGTTTTTGTTTTTAACTAGTGTTTAGTACCATGTATATACTCTCAGATTTTATAGATAGCAGGTCAATCACCAGCTTCCCTAACTGAGGAGAACCTGTCATTTTTATATAAACCAGGCCATGTTTTCAGGGGAAAAAATCATTATTTTTCCAAATTACTGATAGAAACATACACCATAGATGGGTAGATGGGAGCATTATAATAAAAAAGAAAGAAGAAGAATTCCATGAAGAGAGGTGGTATTAGAAGATACTCCAGGGCTCATGTGAGGGCCTCGGGGAACTCTGCATGTGAGGAGTTCATCCTCTGAAGACACAAGAGATGACACATGGAGGAAGCTGCTTTATGCCCCTGAAAAATACCCAGGCAGACTCTGGGCTTCTGAAAGCCTGTTTGGATGGGATGTGCCCTTTCAGATTTTTCCCGTATGTCTTGAGGCTTGGTCATGGGTTTTGATTTCTCCATTTCCTATTTCAAAAGTGAAGAGGATGCCAGGGAAAAAGCTTCGAGTCTCCACACACTCCACACTGGCAATGAGAAGTCACTGAAGCCATGACAGGCGCGAAGAAGAATCATGCTCTGTTTGGGCTGGGTGCTTCTCTGCTTTGTGGCTGGAGAGCAGACCGCGGGATTTGATCCTTCAGGTAGGGGGTTTTGCTTTGCGTATTAACATTGTGAGTCTTGTGGCCAAAGTCTAAAGTGACAGATAATCTGGTACATCAGCAGCCTGACCTATTAGTACACAGCGTCTTCTCGCTGTTAAAAGGAGTAGGAGGAGAGTTTGTGATCAGGACTGCTTTCAGCAGATACCACATACAGTTGGGGGATCCCAGTGACCACAGCTGGGCATTCAGTGGGGACATCTGAAGAGTTAAGACACAAGCCCATCAGGAGGGAATCAGAATATGAGTCATTTTCATCTGTGAAATGGACATACTTCACAAGATAGAATAGAGAGCTGAATCCTTTGTTATACCGAGCCTATTTGTAAACGTTAGTGAGAATTCCACCTTCTAACATGTTTCTTTGTGTTGTTTTGTTTACTATAATTTTCAGCTTGTGCCACCAAAAGACTTGTGTGGACGTATTCTGTGAAGGGTGCAGAGGATTTTGTCCTGTTTTGTGATTTGCCAGAGCTTCGGAAGTCACAATTCTCCCATATAAGTCAACGGTCACCAACACAAGGCCCTGCCCACATACCTTGCAGCGGTAATCAGGACCTATCTGATGTCCAGTGGTACATGCAACCTCAGAGTGGAGGTCCATTAGAGGAGATCCGTAGGAACTCTTCTCATGTGCAGAACAAAGGCATGTTGCATGTGTTGGCCTCACAGATGAACAACGTTCGGTCATATATCTGTAGACCCAGGATTAGGTATGTTCCAAAGGCATCTCAGTCTGAAAATAATCTCAAATTCTCTGCTACCTAGACAAGTGCTAACAGAACCTTCTCTATCTCCAGGAGTCCCCAGGATATGGCTTGTTGTGTCAAGACCATCTTAGAACTTAAGCCTCAGAGAAATGCATCCTGTGGGAAACCAGTAGAGAATGAGCAATACCTATTTCTTGGTAGCACTGGCTCCATTTATTGTCCTAGTCTCAGCTGCCAAAGTGATGTACAGAGTCCAGAGATGACCTGGTACCAGGTATGAATGGATTTTCTAAAACTAGTGTAAGAGCACTGTCATTATAGGCTCCTTATAGAAACATGAGGTAGAGAGCCTGAGGCCCAGAGCTCTAGAAAGACTGGTCTGTGCCTATGCAAAAGACCTATATTCTAAAGTAGTTTTGACCCTATGTAGAGTCCAGCTTGACATTCAGACTGATAGAGCTACCCTTTTGATCAATATCAGGGAAAAGTCCAACATGTGAGGATGCCACACTTGTGGGAAGGTGTGAACAGGCATCTTTGAATTCTGGACAGGTGAATTCATTTATATTGTCATAGAGAATAAAGGGCATTGCTAAGGAAGAGGAAGGCAGCTTCCTACAAGCAAGTCTTGAAGAAGTGTTAAAAGAAACAGAGGTGTGGAGTTTCTAAAGGGGAGGATGGTGAGGAAAACACAGCACATCACCACGTCACCACGTGACAAGTGACTTGTGCAGAGCTTGTGGGAGTGACTGAGTGAGTGGTAAGAGAAAGGGCACAAGAGAAAGTTTATAAAGCTGTTGAGTAAACTGGTCAGCAAACACAACAAAAACATTCCATGTTTTCATTGTGCTATAGTTTTTCCAAGTGCTTACCCACACATGAATGCTCACCCAACAGAGCCCCTATCTGTGACACACCTCCTCCAATAAGGCCACACCTCTTAATCTTTCCCAAACAGTTTCACCAACTAGGGGTCAAGCTTTCAGATATATGAGCCTGTGGAGTCATTTTCAGACTACTGCACATAGTGACTTCTGAATACATTATGTCCCTCCTTTCTGACTTGCAGGATTTCTGCTCAGAATTCTGCTGATAGCTATATATTCATGTATATATTCATATACCCTCTAATGTGATATGTATCAACTCTTGCTGCTTTTAGTAATTTTTCCTTACGTTTCACTTTGGGCAATTTATGATATATCTAAAGAAATTTCTCCATGGATTGAATTTGATTAGAAAAGTGTGGTCCTTCTCTTGATTTGGGAAAGTATTAGCTGTTACTTCTCTGGATGTGCTCTTTGGTACTTTTGAAACTTCTGTTGAGCAAAGCTTAGTTCTCCTCATGGTACTCCATAACTCCCATAGGCCTTTTCATTATTGCTGACTCTCCTCTCTCCTTGCTCTTCTGCTGGGTGATTTCAGATATTCTACTCTTGAGATCTCGAGATTCCCCAGTTCTCACCTTTGCTGATCAAGTCCACTGTTAAACATCTTCAGGAATTTTTGCTTGTGAATATATTCTTTATTTATGAATTTTCATTTAAGAATCATTTCATTTATTTTTCCAACTTCTAATATTGGTTTTTTTGTTTTGTTTTGTTTTCTTTGAGACAGGGTTTCTCTGTGTAGCTTTGCGCCTTTCCTGGAACTCACTTTGTAGACCAGGCTAGCCTCAAACTCACAGAGATCCACCTGCCTCTGCCTCCCGAGTGCTGGGATTAAAGGCATGCGCCGCCACCACCTGGCACAACTTCTAATATTGTTAGGAATGGCTTTCAACTTCTGTTTTTCCTATCTGTATTTTCTTGCAGTTCTTCAAATTTAAAGCTGCTATGAGTGTTTTTTTGCTCATCCTTTACACAAATAGATCTCTGTTGTTGGAATTTTATTCACTTCCTTTATAGTATTGTATGCCCTGGTTTTTCATAATTTTTATGCCTTTGCATTGCTGACTGCACACTGGAGGAAATGACACTGTTCTGTCCTTTATGTTGGTGACAGATCTTCAAGATATGGTCTAGCCTGGGATTCTGGATGGGGCTAGAATAATAACTTCAGAGAACCTGGCCTTAAGTTGGATTCTCAGGAAAGGCTGAGACAACACCTGTCCTCTCAGATTGAAGGGAATTGCTAACTCACTCCATGCTCTGTTGAGATAATTGGCTGGACTCTGCAGTCAGACAAGCTAGCCGTTCTGGATGTCTGCGATCAGTTGGACTATCCTTCCTGGCAGGAAAGTGCTGTTGTTTGGAATCTGTGTTGAGCAGGACTCTGTGATAGGCTGCAGGGTTTAGTGGCATCTTTGGGTTGCAGCCCAGATACTCAAGGTGAGTAAAGGCAGAGGCTGCGCTCCACAGCAAGTGTATACTTGGCCATGTCCCTGGGCCAAGGTTAACTAAAATAGTGATGGTTGGATTGATGACTGCTCCATTGCTAGGGCTAAGCAGGGCTTCTGCGCACCAGTACTTTGCTTCCCTGCTTGGAGCAGGTTTCAGGAGAGCACTGGGGCCTGGTTGAGCACACTGTACTTGCATGTTCTTAATGATTTAATGATCAAAAATTCAGAATTCAAATAAAGTACCTGTTATTTTCTCTTCATTTTTGTCTAATTCCCAGAAATACAATGAAAAGAAAAATGTCCTTAATAAAACTGACTCCTTAAATGAAAGGCACTTGAATTTAAAAAGTTAGCATGTTTTGATGATCTTAGGCTAAGCAATTCTTTGACACAATGAAGAATTACAATAAAGGACAGCGGAAGAGTTTCTTTAGAAATGGCCTTGAACATCAGGATGGCTTTGGGACTGTTGTGACCTCCAGTTAGTAGGACCGGAGCATGAAGCTAAAATCCCTGTTGGTGTCTTAAGTCACCCTTACCAGGGCCAGGTTGGTTGGCTGCAGTGCTGACGTGCATGGGTGTGGGATTGGTTCTCACTCACTCCTGTGTTTCATGGAAGATCTGCCACTTCCCCTTCTCACTTCCGTTTGTTTTAGCTCTCCCAGGGACTGGAATCTCTAGGTATTGTGTGAGCTACCCTGGAGAGATGGTGAGCAGGCTGAGACTGGCCAGACTTATAAGTTAAAGTGATTCTAAATAGGGACAATAAAGGATAACTTCAATTATAGTTTTAAGCTGTTTTCAAGGTTGATCTATTGGCACATTCAGTTGCTCTCACTGCAAACATTTCCCCACATTCCTGGGCAGCTTTAAATACAGCTGTCCACTTGCTGGGCAGTGTGGATGCTGAAAGAGGAGGGACCCATTCCTTCTTCTGAACAGAATAGTGATACTGCTAGCAATTCCTTCAGCTTTTCGATAACTCTAGAGTGTGGGGTCACTCTATGGTGGAAAGTTAGCTTTTTTCATAAGAACTACAGCCAGGCTATTTGAGGAGCATTCTCAATTGTGTGGCTAGGATTAGAGTTTGTAACTCATGTTCCTAACTGCACATTTACTCCTGTTTGATTCTAATACAGTAGTTTTAGCTCTTTATTCTGTGTGTTAAGAAATTGGAATTTTGATTTTATAATTTTGTAGCCCAGTGTATTAGCCATCATTCTCAGAGTTTTGAAGCTTAGAGAGAACATAAACATGGGCACATGATTCTTTTTTTAATAGTTACATTTTTTATTAGAAATTTTTTTTTTTTTTTTTTTTTTTTGGTTTTTCGAGACAGGGTTTCTCTGTGTAGCTTTGCGCCTTTCCTGGAACTCACTTGGTAGTCCAGGCTGGCCTCGAACTCACAGAGATCCGCCTGGCTCTGCCTCCCGAGTGCTGGGATTAAAGGCGTGCGCCACCACCGCCCGGCAGAAATTTTTTTTTTTTTTACATACAATGTATTCTGATCATGGTTTCCCCACACCCAGCTCCTCCTAGGTTTTCCCCACCTCACCACCCACCCACATACACACCCTTTCTTTTTTCTCTCTCATTAGAAAACAACCTGGGAAATACAAAACCAAACCAGCATGTAGCTGGAGTTTTCTCCCGTCTTGTCCAGCCCCACGGACCCCACAACCACTTATAAAATAATCACTCAGAAGCTCATATTAATTAAACTGCTCGGCCATTAGCTCAGGCCTACCACTGACTAGCTCTTACACTTATACTCAGCCCATTTCTGTTAATCTATACGTCGCCACGTCTCCCGTGGCTTTACCTGCTGCTTTTACCTGCTGCTCCCTGGACGGCAGGCTGGCGTCTCCTCCTTCAGTCTTCCACTTCCCAGAATTCTCTTTTCTGCTTGTCCCACCTCTCCTATGCTTCCTGCCTGGCTACTGGCCGATCAGCGTTTTATTTATCAATCAGTCAGAGCAACACATTCACAGCCTCCCCAGCACCAGCAAAACAAAGTAAGACAAAACAGCAAACAAACAAACACACAGGAAAAAAAGAGCCAAAGAAAAAAGCACAAGAAACACATATAGATGCAGACACACACACACACTGGCACACACAGAAATCTCTTAAAGATACAAAATCCTAAGCTGTAATATGGAAGCAAAATCCACAAGGTAAAAAAAAAAAAAAAGTGTGTGTAGTGTGTGTGTATGGAGGGGGTGTGATTCTTAAGGCAGTGTAAAACTGCAGAGCATGCTTGTACTATAGAGTTCTCAGCTGTAGGTTCTGGAGGGACCCTTCTAGCTGCCCATTGCCATCACTTGGGGGTATTGCTGTTCAATTATCTGAAAAGGCACCCACATGGCCTATCGTTCAGCTCATAAGGATCTTTGTGTTTAACAGGGAAATCATGAAAATATTTTCCAAATCACACTCTAGAGTCAAGGTAGAACTTGTCTGCTGTAGTCCCTTGAGCCTCTACTCTACATTTTCAATTATACAGGAAAATGAGATGCGTTTCGTATGGTGGTAGTTAGTGAATACAAGCTGGCTGATAGTAGCCACTACCTCCTTTCCAACTGCTCATTAACCATCTGTTTAATAATTTACTCAGTACTTTGGCTAGGGGCTGACATTGGACCCGTCATTAAAATTTTCTGGTTTACCAATTTCCTAGCCTATATTAAAAGAAATGTCACCACATGATGGAAGAATAAGTTTAGCATTGCCAGGTGATTGGTGCAAGAGATTGTACGATGGTACTTACTAAGAAAGATTAACATTTTCTATCAGAACTAGAACAGCAAGAAGTCTAATCAGTGAAAGATTAACAGATTGCTCAATGCAAGAGAAGCAGGGTTCTTGCACGGTATAAACTCTACTGGATTGGAAATAAAAAACATGGGTTGCTCATGAGGTTTGGGGACTGGGGCCCTGCTGACTTGTTTGAACTTTCCTTGTGTGCATTCTGAACCACAGAAGCAGCCATGGAAATAAAATGAAGGTAGGGGACATTTTCACAGAAGAAGAAGAATAATCTAATGCTTTGATAAGGGACCAGTTAAAGAGACAATCATAATATTTTAGATTTTTTTTCTGGCTTAAAATGTATTCAGGGTATTTATCAACTTATAGAAAGTAAAAACAGATTCAATCATAGATAGCAAAGATAATGATGTGCTCAAATCCAGATGTGATTATGAGTTAACAGTAAGAAACCATCTGAAGTTCATCAAGGAAAATGGGTGGAGGAAGCTCAGGTCGGCACTCTGGTGTTGCCTGACTTGACAGAGCACCATTTCTAGGGTACCTACAGTTTTGGAGTACTCCCTAGTGCTATGCTGTCTGGTAGTAAAACTTCAGGATAGTACATTAAAAAATCTCAACGATTGCCCTCTTAGTAAGAATGACTTTGGAATGACTCAGGGCCTGGAGGGCGTGGAGTCTGCTGAGAGAAGGGATTCGTGTTTATTCCTTACACGTACCCTACACATCTGTTTTAGTGTCTTCACGTTTCTTACTTGTTCTTTCCAGGACTCCCAACTCTTCACACAGATCACACTATGGATGTTTCTCCTCTGTATTTTTGTTTTCTCATATTTCACCTCTGAGCATAACACAGTACTTTGAGTGGAGGCCTCTGCCTCTCTTTCCTGCCAGACTTGCATGTGATTGAATCATCTGATGATTTTCCTATCTCTCTGCATGTGCTTCTTCTTTCCGGTTTCTTTTTCTTTGACATTTCTTTTGAGTTCTATTTCACAAAGCCTTTTAACAACACACACACACACACACACACACACACACACACACACACACACACACACACACACACACTAAGCCATGCTCACCATCTACAAAATGAGGAAGAGGTCTACTCGGTTACCCTCCACCCTCCTCAGTGGGTTGACTAAAGTCTTAGTGATAGTGCGCTGAGACCCTCCATCAGTTTCTCAGCAGACTTCCTGCATGCCCACACTCTACGTTCTGTTCTTTGTATGCTCTTAATAGATTTATCTCTGGACTTCCTTTCTTGCTCTTAGCGTCTGGCTGGAGTGTTCTTTATCTTTGTCACCATCTGATAAATATTTAAGCTGCCTGTCTCTGCCTCTTGCCCTGGCTCTTCATCCTGTCTTGAAGCTACTCCTAATGACTAGTGTGGCCCACTCCGGGTCTTTGACACCTTAGGGAAAGTTCTTTGTTGGGTCACAGGAACTGGCCCAGACACTAGCAGATGTGTATGTTTGGGGCGGGCGGGGGGGGGGGGGGGGGATTCCTGCTTCTGCCTGTGTGAAGGCCAATGGAAGGGAAATTCCTCAATCAGTAAATGAAACTTTTAGTCAGAAAACTTATGTTTGCTATTCCGTGCTCTCATTTAATAGGCATTCTCATGCTGGCTTTCATTAAACTCTAAAGTATTTTTCTTCTCATTTGTAAAATGAAAGAAACACAATCTGCGCAAATCCCAAGTCCTTTGGACAAGTGATGGGTTACATGGAGAAGAGCAGAGGTGGGTCAAGAGAGAGTCACACTGAGACAAATTGTTCTTTGGGTGAGCGCTTTACTAAGGGGGCGACGCCACAGACCACACTCAAGCTTCTGAAGAAAGAGCCACCGGTCTCCAAAGGCAAAGTGAGGTGTCCACTCCTAAAGATTTCTGAGGGAGGTGGTGTGCCCTCCACCAGGAGGTAGCAGGAATGTTCGGCCCTTTTGGGAGAGCTGAGAGATGAGAAATATTGAAGGTCACTGAAGGTGGGCTGATGTGTGAGGCAGTGGTATCTGGAAGGTTTGTGATCCAACCATAAGCATAAAGGATCATACCTAAGAGAGAACTCTGCAATCTCTGTAGTAAACAGATTCTCGCCATTTTATCATTTCTATTATCTCTTTTCTTTTGATTATAACTGTAAGAGATCTGTTCTTGGTACTCATGGGAAACTGGAAGGTCATGTACCACTGAAACATCATCTGTGAGGTAGGCTGCAGGAGTTAGGGCGGTGATAACCAATCCTTCCACAGACATTGACTGAGCCCCTGCTGTGTCCTAACCCCTTGTGATATGAAGGTGGCATGAAGTAGTCTGTGCTTCAGGCTCCAGGATCTCCATAGCCAGCTGCTAGTCACTCTTCTCAAAATGTCCTATTACACGATTCTCCTGTTTGAAACCCTTTCTAGCATTGTGCGTTCCTCAATGCGCACATCCTTAGCAGAGCTATTTACTAGAGAAACAAAGATCAAACGCATTCAGAGTCCACCTTGGCCTCTTCTCCCACACCCCCACTTCACTTGACACTTTATGTCATCCTAAAGTGGCCCTTCCCCTGAGCTGCTTCCTCTGTATTCTTCATAACTCTGCAGGGACTCCAGGAAGCAGCCCTGTTTTGTGTAAGCTGAGAAATGCTGACAAGTGTTCCCTGAGCACTCTGGATGGTGTGATAGAAAAGGCAGACTCAGGGCCTGGAGGGCGTGGAGTCTGCTGAGAGAAGGGATTCGTGTTTATTCCTTTCCATGTACCCAGGATTTATTAGCTGCCTAGAAGCGATGACAGCATTCAACCACTATAGACAAGGATACGGCCCATCACATACTTAACTGTAAAATGGTAGTGCCAGTAATGGCTGTTTGCCTCCAAGATCCTGGATATGTGAAGTGGCAATTCTCCCGGGAGCAAGCGATGATTTTGTTCCCAAAAGCTGAGTCCTGTTGGAGCTGTGGCTGGAGCTGGAGCTTGTGCTCTGGGAAAGCAGTGGAGGATTTGCGAATCCAGGGATCCCATAGAGCAGGACTCCTCAGGGAAAGAAAGGTGTGTGAAGGGGTCATAGCGGAGAATGAGACCAGATCGGTTTGTGAGGAACCACAGACATCATCGGAAAGGCCAAATGCAGCCACGGAGGGATTCTGAGAGACGGCTTCTTGTTTGAGGTCAGAGTCACATGATGATTTCTTAGCATTCTCTGTATTGGTTCTCGGCAATTATTATGTAGTCCAGTTTATTTATTTAGTATATTTTATTTATAATTTATTCTTTTTTTTAATTATTTTTTATTTTTATTTTTTTTAAGATTTATTTATTATGTATACAGTGTTCTGTCTGCATGTATACCTGCAGGCCAGAAGAGGGCACCAGATCTCATTATAGATGGTTGTGAGCCACCATGTGGTTGCTGGGAATTGAACTCAAGACCTCTGGAAGAACAGCCAGTGTTCTTAATCTCTGAGCCATCTCTCCAGCCCTATAATTTATTCTAATATTCAAAATAAATCTTTGTTTATTTTTGATTTTGAAGACAGGGTTTCTCTTTGTAGCCCTGGCTGCCCTGGAACTCCCTCTGTAGACCAGACTGGCCTTGAACTCAGAGATCCATCTGCCTCTGCCTCCTGAGTGCTGGGATCAAAGGTGTGTGCCACCATGCCTGGCTCTTCTATTCAAATTAAATTTACTGAAGGAGAATAATTTATATATTGCTTTTACTGAAAACCTACAAGTTTTCCCCAAGTGTACACATGCACGCGCGCACACACACATTGCCATTCTCAAGCATGTGTGCGTATAACTTAGTTATGATTAAGTTAGGCATCATTCCTGAGAAAACTGGATATTCTAGAATACTCTTGGGCCCTGAGTTATGCTCTAGCAAACACTCAATCAGTAGCTCTTTGTAAGCTGATTGGAGGCAGTTTTCTTTACAATGTTAGGAAATGCTTCTTGTGTGACCTCAGACTCTTATACTACAGTATGGATTATGGCATCCTCATCCTATGGGATACCTGGTTTTCAAACTGACCTATTTTCACCTGCTTCAAATCTGTGAAGCTTTTCTTATGTGTGAAATGAATATTAATAAAAATTCTGAGGTTGCAGAAAGGTGATTAATTCTTGTCTTTTGGATTAGGATGGAAGGCTCCTGCCTGAGTATAAGAACAATATCATTAAGTTGGGTGCCATCTATGATCATCACCAGGGCTTGTATGTGTGTGATTACACTCAGTCGGACAATGTGAGTTCTTGGACAGTCCGAGCTGTGGTTCAAGTGAGAACCATTGGTAAGTGAGGCTTTTTCTGAACTCTGGCTGAGCAGTGAAAATCATCTTCCTTTGGTTAAGTAATTATTTCCCTTTAGAGAAGAAAAGAGATATTCACCCGCTGGCAACCTTTAAAGCGTTGCATGTTGGAATACACTGGTGCTTCCATCAACCGGGGTCAAGTCCCACAAAAGGGCTCAATTCTGGGTCATGTTCATACTGTTACAAGCTGGGATATCTATTTTTTTCTCTCTGGTTTATTCTTGCAATAAATTTAAATATTCATTAGATATTTCATAATTTAAATATGCATTAGATATTTCATACTTGAAACATGAAGAGATATATGTGGGCCTGTTTAAAATGTGTTAATGTTTTTTCCACTTGTTTAAAATATTGTTCTTTTATAAAAGAAAAGGAACATTGCTGGTGCAGCTTGAGACTGTGTCCCATTCCCTTCCCCTGAAGTATCCATAGATTATAGACTAGCCCAGTGGTTCTCAACCTTCCTAATGTGTGACCCTTTAATACAGTTCCTCATGTTGTGGTGTCCCTCAACTACAAAATCATTTCATTGATACTTCATAAGTGTAACTTTGCCACTGTTAGGAATTGTAATGTAAATATCGGTGTTTTCGGATGGTCTTAGGTGACCTCTGAAAGAGTCATTTGACCCCGAAAGAACAGAGACCCACAGGTTGGGAACCACTGATCTAGCTGCCTTGCATTCATCGTTTGTGCTTTTCCCACACACGTATGCATCCATTGATAAATACAATATTGCCTTTTACATCTTAAATACACACTATTATACTAAGTCAATGTTTGCCAGTTTGTACTCCTTATTAAGGATGAAAAAAACTTCAATATTCCTAAATAATATTGGGTGGGGGGTATGGGACACTTTGATTGGTATCAGGTAGTGTTTGTTCCTAATTTATTCTTTCCTGACTAACACAGAAGTTAAATGTCTCCTCATCCTGGATTTGTTACCCTTTTGGATTGAGACTGCTACAGCTCTTCCATTGAGTCATTTTTTTTTTTTACCAGATCTACAAATAGCAGCACAACTAAATGTTAGTTTTAAGTAATTCAGCCTTGGCTTCCGGGGTTAAAACGTAACAGAATTAGTCATTCATGCTTGTGCCAAAGAGCAACAGTGCAGTTGACTCAGTTCTCAGTGAAAACATTCATGAAGTTTACTTCTGGTTTTCTTGATGCAAGATGCAGTCCAGTCGGAGTGCATTAAGATGGAGACACTTCTGCTTATTTCCTGGTCCTTGCTCTTCCCATGGCTTTATTGCATAAGAGAGTGCGTGTTAAGAGAGAAGTTCCAGCCGGGCGGTGGTGGCGCACACCTTTAATCCCAGCACTCGGGAGGCAGAGGCAGGCGGATCTCCGTGAGTTCGAGGCCAGCCTGGGCTACAGAGTGAGTTCCAGGAAAGGCGCAAAGCTACACAGAGAAACCCTGTCTCGAAAAACCAAAAAAAAAAAAAAAAAAAAAAAGAGAGAGAGAGAGAAGTTCCAGTTGCAGACCATGCCAGAATCACTTTCTCTGGCAAGGGCAAGTGATGTGTAAATATTCTTTTACTCAGTCATCCACCAGCCCCTAAATTCTCAGTGATGGAATTTACTTTCGTCTTTCACTTGAAGGTCTGTCGCACCCATGCCCGTCATTCCTGTCTCGTCCGTCTTTGTACCTTCTCCTTCTCGTTTAAGGGTTCCTCCCCACATTCCTACAGAAGAGATACCAAGCTTCCCTGGTAACTTTGGATTAAAAATTAGTGCCCGGACACTTTCTCCGACCTCTAAGAACTGACTATTTTATGGGTCAGAGAGACAGAAAGCAGGAGGTCACCACCCAGTGTAGAAGGAGAAGAAGGGGCAGTGGGTGTGTCTAAGGTCCACCAGGTCCAGCATTGGTGAAGCAAATCCAAGCAAGACCTCTGGGAAAAGAAGAGTGAACAATGGCATTCACTCCACTGGAAAGAGAAGGGTAGGTGGTGCCATTCTGGCAGAGGCGAAAGCACCATTGACATCAGGAATCATGAGGAAACAGGATACAGATCAGGGAGAGAAGATCAGAGAATGGGAGTGGGGTGGGAGTGGGGAGTGGGGGGTGGGACTCTGAGAGCAGGGCCCACTTCATACTCTAAGCTATTTAGTTTCCAGTTTTTATTTCATTCCTCAATATGTGGAAATTTTGTTGTTGTTGTTGTTGTTGTTCATTTGTTTTCTTTTTCGAGACAAGGTCTCCTTGTGTATATCAGGCTAGCCTGTAATTCACAAATAGCCTAAGCTGGCCTCAAACTTGTTATCTTTTGCCTCAGCCTCCTTAATGTTGGGAACATAGGCATGCATTACCACTTCTGACAAGTTTAGAGTTTGGAGTTTTATCCAAGGGACTATAGGGAACCACTCAAGTACTGTAATTCATTATGAATGGATTTGTATCCAGGGTAGGTCTAACATGAAGAAATAATATTTTTGAGAGTAAGTATGGAGGCAGGAGAGATATTATGAATTGCTAGTAGGGACGTAACAAAGGGCATGAACTGAAAGGGATGTGTCTAGAAATACATAGGTGATGCTTTTATGGGAATTCAGAGCCTGGGAATAGGAAAAGCCGAAGATGAGTATAGCTGGAGTTTTCCTGTGTCCCACCTGGTCCACAGCTGCTCAGATCCAAGTAAACACACAGAGACCTATATTAATTAAAACTGCTCAGTCATTAGCTCAGGCCTACCATTGACTAGTACTTACATTTAAACTCAGCCCATTTCTGTTAATCTATATGTTGCCACATGTTCTGTGGCTTTACCTGTGTGCCATTACATGCTGTTTCCTGGACAGCAGGCTGGCATCTCCTGACTCAGCCTTCTTGTTCCCAGAATTCTCCTTGTCTGTTTACCCTGCCTATACTTCCTGCCTGGCTACTGGCCCATCAGCTTTTTATTTATCAACTAATCAGAGCAACACATATTCACAGCATACAAAACACCCCACGGCAGATGAGAGTTAGGGTTGTGTTGTCTTCTGATATTGGGCAAGGTGGAGGTAGGGGGGATCAGCAAGCTTGATGGACAGTATCAAAAGATACCTCAGGAGGTAGGGGGAGTGGAGTTTATGAGTCAACAGAACAGGATGTGTTTTACAAAACAAATGAAGAGAAAACAGAGATTCTAGTTTTCTGAGGGGGTAAGTCAGTAAATACTAGCCCTGTTTAATAAGCATGAAGGACAAAGAGAAGGAGGAGGTCTAAGCAGGAGATGTAATGTGGAAGGACCTCAGTCATAACGTTGCAGTGAAGAGGTGGGTACTTAGGTGAATGATGGAGAAGTTGGGGCTGGAGATGGGAGTGTGAGTATGGTCAAGTGTTAAGAGGGGGCCTGGGACTGAGTCCTGGGGTATTTCCAACATGTGGAAAGAGAGCAGAGGAGTGAGAACTCCATGAAAGATGCATGGGGAGAAGTTCATGGTGTGCTAGCAAAACGCCTTTGGAGGTCAAGACTGTCAGGAGGAGCACGGGGTGAGGAGTGTGGGCGCTGATGGCGAAGGGAGATGGGGTAGATGAGGAAGCCAATGAGAAGTGAGGATTGAAGACGTTGCCCGCAGAGACCTTCACTTTTACTGGTGGTAGAATAGCTTTAGAAGAAAGCAGAACAATGGAGGCACCTTTGAAACTCTGTGGCAGGAAAGAAAAAGGCAAAGGAAAATCAGAGGTTAGATGCCCTTTCATTCTAAGCTAAACCATGAGTTTTAAGGTTGTGGGCTGGAGAGTTTTGAATCTCAGTTCCTTGGGCAGGTTGTCCCTCTTGGCTGATGACTCAGCCAAATGGCAACAAGAAGAAGTCTTCTTGCAGCTGACACAGATGGAGGCTTAAGTCTCAAGTGTGGGTGTGGGCACTTGGGTGTGTGTGTGTGTGTGTGTGTGTGTAGGCCAGAGTACAAACTTGGGGTTTTATGTCTCAGGTATAATGCATCATTTTTGTTGACACAGAGTTTCACACTACCCTGTAACTTGCCATGTGGGCCAGGCTGGCCAGCCAGCGAGCCCCAGCTATGTGTCTGGCTCTATCTCCTCACCCTAGAATTACAAGCATGTGCACCATGCCCATTTTTGGTTTATTTTGTGGGTTCTATGGATCAAACTCAGATCCCTGGGCTGTGTTGCCAGCCCTGTACTGGCAGAGCTATCACTCCAGCCCCGAAGAGCATCTTTCTTAGTGGAAGTCTCAATTCCCAGATTCTTGCATGCTGGGTAAAATGAACAAACAAATGAACAGAGCACTAAAAACTTAAATCGGTGTTGAGCTAATACTCCCAAACCTCCAGCAAACAGGCCTCTAGACTTCTTAATGCAAAGGATGATTTTTGTTTTCCTCTTTCAGTTAAGGACACCAACCTGAAACCAGACATTCTGGATCCCATCACAGACACTCTGGAAGTAGAGCTTGGTAAGCTGCCTGTTATTACCATACCTGAATGACCCCTGTGCTCCAGGGAATAGACCAAAGTGTGACATGAAGGGTGATCAGACTTTCAAGTAAGAGCATTGGCTGTGAACTCTGACTTGGTCCCAACTAGTTTTGTCACCGTACAAGGTTTCTATTACCCTTCTGAGTCCCAGTCATTAGAGCTGCCCCTCACTGTCACATGCTGATCTCCCATTGCGATAGAGTGAGGAAATATATTCTAGAGAACTAAACAAGAAGAACAGGTTTCATATTCTTCCCACCAAAACGCATATACATATGCGTATATGTGCATATATTTCCACTTATGTTATGTGTATGAATTTACAAAGTTAGCATTAACTCTTATGAATATGACACTTGGGCTATTCTTTAGGAAAATTACAGCCCTGCAACTCTTGCTCAAATATATTCCAAAATGGTGCCTTCTTCTGGGGAGAGGAGAAATTGACCTTCATCTGATTGCCTTTTATTTTTGTCGAAGTCAACCTCTTATTACTCTACACACAGCCAAGTAGAAATTTTGAATTTGAAAGCAAATTGTGGTGTTTCGGTGCCATGCTGACCATTTCAAATGCCAATGAAAGATTTAGTTTCGTACCAAGAAATGTAAACAAGTTGTTACTGCACTATAGGGTCAGTAGGTGGCGGTAGTGGCCCATTCTGGGGCTAGAAATAGTGGTGAAGAGGAAAACCACAAACGGACCGAAGTAAAAACAGTCCGTTAAAAATATTCTGCCGAGTTGTGGACGGTACCAGTGAATTTTAAAGTGCTGCTGGTGGGAAAAGATCCAAAGAGGAGCTTTCAAATGGATTCCTTACCCATTCGTCCAGAAGTCAGTTCCAAGAGGAGGACAATCCTAATCCTCACAGGGGGGTAGGCAAAGGGTGGTCCAGTAACATTCATGGCTCACCCATGGTGCAGTATGCAGAAGACAGCTGAGAGTCTAAATAATCTCCTCCCTAAGCTACATGCCATAGCAATGTTGGAAGGAAAGTACACCTCTCACCTCAAAGGTGACAAGAGACAGTTTATTCTGGAGCCAGATATGAGGGACTGTGACCCGGGGAACATAGATTTGGGTTACCCCAAGTCCATGTTCCAATGTGGAAACAGTTTCATGGCAACAGAAAAAAAGAAACAAAATAATAAGTTAAGACGTTTTTCAAATACACTGGGGGTGGGGGGGATGGGGAGAGGGGAGACCTCAGCTATAGTCCCAGATGCCATCACATGACAATTGAGCATTTTGGTTGATGGAAGTCAGTGGTCTATCAAACTAATACGTTCTAAAAAAAAATCTAATACATCCTAATAGTCATAAGGATGTTAAGTCAGCTACAGAGGTGGTCAAGGAATGCCTGTTAAGGAGGGTAAAAAAGGCCCAAGATAAATTGTGACGAGACTGTGGACCTGGAGTATGCCAACCTTTCCATAGTCATTGAGGTTCTAACCATTAATAGGCCTTGCAGAAGGTTTGGCGTAAGGTCTGTGGGTTTGTTTTTTCAGAACTTTCCATTCATGGTAACCTCATGATGTTCATTCAATGTGTAAATATCAAATTAGTAAAATGAGCTTTTTGATGTATCTTACACATCATCACTAATGTTAAAGACTGGGCTATTCACAGAGCTACAACTTTTCCCTAGGGATATGATGGTGAAATCCTGGTGTCAAGGATGTAGCTACGCATTTGAGATACAAACATAACAGGAAGTATATTGCTAACTGGGATGTGCTGATGCTTAGCCATTCCTGGTACCCACTGCCTGACACCTGGCTACATCACCGTGCAGCCTCTGGTCTTCCCACGACATCAATGTTCTGATGTGCTTCCTTACTGTTTTCTTGACCTCTGCATTTTCAGGAAAGTCTTTGGTGCTACCCTGCAAAGTACAATTTGGCTTCCAAAGACACTTTCAGCCAGTAATAAAGTGGTTTGTCAAAGAATCTACTCAGGAGCAGGAAATCAAAGAATTTGAGGAGAAAAGGTAAGAAAAAGCTAGGTGAACTTAGTCATTGCAACCCAAACTAGATGTTATAGTTTAAAAATGGCAGGCAGCGGTCTCGGCAGGTTGGAGCCAAGGGACCCCACGGAGTGTGGGAGAGAGACACACCATGTAGACAGTGCTCATGTGTAGCTAGAGTTTTCCTGCCTGGCCCACAGTCAGGACAAATCTCTCTCACCCGCCAGTCCCAAGCCGCTCAAACCCGATCAAGTAAACACAGAGACTTATATTGGTTACAAACTGTATGGCCGTGACAGGCTTCTTGCTAACTGTTCTTACAGCTTAAATTAATCCATTTCTATTAATCTATACCTTGTCACGTGGCTTGTGGCTTACCGGTACTTTACATCTTCCTTGTCCTGATGGCGGCTGGCAGTGTCTCTCCGACTCAGCCTTCCACTTCCCAGCTCTATTCTCCTCCTTGTCCCGCCTACACTTCCTGCCTGGCCACGGGCCAATCAGTGATTTATTTATTGACCAATCAGCAACACATTTGACATACAGACCATCCCACAGCACTCATGTAGAGGATTTATTGGAAGGGGGGAGAGAAGAGCTGGGGAGAGAAGAGGAAGAAGAAAAATAATAGAGAGGGAGAGAAGAAGAGAGAGGAAAGGGGGAAGAGAAAAGGTGCAGATGTGGCCTCATGGGAAGAGAGAGAGAGAGAGAGAGAGAGACAGAGACAGAGACAGAGAGAGACAGAGACAGAGACAGAGAGACAGAGAGAAGGGGTGGAGGGGTTCGCTCTTAAAGGAGACTTTAATGCACAAATGGACTACATAGAATGATGTTGTCAGGACTCTGAGTAAGCCAAAGTACTGTCTGCTTATTGGCCAGGTCACCCAAGGGGCTGGCCAGGTAATACTTAAATGCTAACACTAGATACTTTCAAACCTTTAGAAATTGCTAGAACAGATAGAGTTAACGGTTGTGGTAAAAATAAAAATACATATTATGTATCTATGTATCTATCATCTATCTATGTATCATCCATCTATGTATGTATCTATGTATCTATGTATGTATGTATCTATCAATCTATCATCTATGTATCATTCATCTATGTATGTATCTATCAATCTATCATCTATGTATCATTCATCTATGTATGTATCTATCAATCTATCATCTATGTATCATTCATCTATGTATGTATCTATGTATCTACCTATGTATCTATGTATCTATCATCTATCTATCTATCTATCTATCATCTATGTATCTATTATCTCTCATCTAGCATATTAATTTAAAGCCTGCAGGCACTCCATTTCTGAGGAGACTATAAAGTGAACTTGGTATGCATAGCAGTTATTAAGTGATGGAACCATATATAATAATTGTCCCCTAAGACTGTATCACTTAGTGATGCTGGAGCCATCTTGCCTGTGTTAAGCACACAATGATGTTTGCACAGTGGTTTAAAATATCCTCGATGATGTTAAAGTGTTTTTAATTTAATTTAATTTTTTGAGACAGTGTCTTGGGTGTTTCATACTGGCCTCAAACTCTCTATGTAGATGAGGATACTCTTGAACTTCTCAAGTGCTGGGATTACAGGCATATACCACCACACCTTCTCTATGTGGTGCTTGGGATCTAGCCCAGAGTTGCATGCATGCTAGGCCAGCACTCTACCCACTGAACCAACCACATACAAAGCTCATTCACTCTTTCTTTCTTCCCTGTTTTTTCCTTCTTTCTTTCCTTCTTTCTTTCTTTCTTTCTTTCTTTCTTTCTTTCTTTCTCTCTCTCTCTCTCTCTCTCTCTCTCTCTCTCTCTTTCTTTCCTTCCTTCCTTCCTCTCTCTCTCTCTCTATCTCTCTTTCTTTCTTTCTTTCTTTCTTTCTTTCTTTCTTTCTTTCTTTGTTTTGTGTGCTGGGACATTCAGTATGCTGAGCAGGTACTCTGTCACTAGCCCATGTCCTCAGCTCATAAAGGGGTTTGAAAGGTTACTGTTTTAAAAACTAAGATAAACTAGTAGATGGATACACTCACTTAGAGTGCTGGACTAGAACTAGCACATTCAAGAAATGGGAGATGGTGGTTCCTGCCCTCCCCCATCTTCAATTGTGCCTTCATCCAGTGTGTTAAGGAAATGGCACCATAACACAGACTCTGACAAAAGAGAATTGGTAAAGCAGCTTACACTGGGGTGAAGCCTTAGAAGGGAGCTGTCTATCTCAGAATACCAGCAGGCTGCAGCATTTTATGATTATTAAACTTATTATTATTAGACTTCTTTTATTGTTGTCTGTGACTAAAATAAACCTGGAATTTTATGGGTGAGAAAACTTGACCAGTTGAAAGGAAAGTTGTAGTCCTTCAGAGACAAGCCAGCCAACATCTAAAAAAACAAGTCTCTAGTCCTAGAGTGAAAGACCTGGGGTCCCATCATGACCAGTTAGGCATGCCACTAGAAGATGTGTCCTCTCATTTCTACATGGGATGCAAGATAAGAATCTGCAGAAAGTTCCCTCTAGTTTTTTAAAACACTTCACTGAACACATGTATACTTTGAAAACCACAGATGAAGAATAAAGGAAAGATTTTACTAAAGAAACTGAAATTTAGCAAGAAGCCACTGGATCTTAGATTGACCCTGCTCAGAGTCTGTGCAAGACAAGCATGACAGGCACATGCTCCCAAGTCACCCACCTGAGGGTTCCAATCTGTTTCCCAGGAAGTGGCAAGGTGACCCTGGTCCTCTGTGAGGCTCCGTTACCTATGTGTACATTCTGTGACTGGATACCTTCACTTTGCAAGGTCACTGTCAGGGACAGATGTGGTAGAAGCCACATGCATGTGACAACGTGGGATAGGCAGGAAACATTTGTGGGCTAACTGTAGACTCACAAAAGGGTAACCTAAAATACCCATTTGAACACAGTTCCTTAATGTGACAAATGGATGATGCAGTTTCAGACAATAGGAACTGAACAAATGTGGAGAATCATGATTTTCTGGGCAGGGCAGATTGGCAGAGATCTGGGAGCCAGGCTGGAGACCAGACATATCCACAGGATGGTGTCACCATAGTGACCCAGTACTGCTCATCCATCCTCTGAGCCTTGTCCCTGGCACTACCAAGTTAAGATGTTCATAATCCTGACTCCTTAGGGTTTTTGTTCAGTGAGGTAGGAAGAGATTAGAGAATCCATAGTCGGTGCCCAGCAAAGTACCTGCCAGCAAACGACAAGAGCAATTAGTTGTGTGTGCGTGTGGGCATGTGTTCATATGTGTGTGCAGGTATGTATACACATGTGTGTAACTGAGTATGGAGGGTAGGGGTGAATCTCATGCTTCATGCCATTAACGCTGTTTTTTGGTGGTGGTAGCGGGGGTGAGGGGGAGTGGGGGTGAGGGGTGGGCAGACTTTTGCTGACTAAGGTAGCCTGGCCAGTCAGGGAGCTACAGAGATCCACTCATTTCTGCCTTCCCAGTGCTGGGTTTACAAATACATGTTACCATGCCTAGCTTTGGATGTGGGTTCTAGGGATTGAACTTCACGCTTGGGAAGCCAACACTTTACAGACTGAGGTTATTCTTAAATTCTTAGTATTCCACATTCCCAGGGGGAATTCTTAGAATAAAGTTCAGATGAGGGCCACAAGTAACTTATTCCTTAGTGTAAATCCTTTGCAGAGTCCATCACTTGATCAGGAACAAGAGCCTGCTCCATCTCTTCCTGCTCTTCCACTGTCTTCTGGTAAATTCCCACTGGCTCTTTGTCAGTCTCCCAAGCACAGCTGGATGAAGGGCAGTTGATGTTACTGAGTGGGGCTGCCTTTTTTCCTTCCTTTCCCAGGATTCAATCCAATTACAAGAACAGAGTCATCGAGCACACTGCCTTCCTGAGAGAAGTCACTCAAAGAGATCTCAGCAAAAAGTTTGTTTGCTTTGCCCAGAACTCCGTCGGGAACACAACACGGACCATCCAGCTGAGGAAGAAGGAGGGGGGTAAGCCTAGAACTTTGTTCCTAAAGATGGATATCTGTTCTTTCTGAAAGGGGGAGGGACATTTTGCCCAAAGAAGAGAGGCAATGTTTGCAGCGAACACTATCCAGACACTGAAGCACTTTGCTATGCTAATTCATTTAAGAACTTGACCATGCATGATTTTGACCTAGGCTTCTTACCTGCTAAGCAGTGCATGAAAACACCTTTTACTCAACTCTCTCTCTACTCACACAGTTCACTCATCCCATCACCCCATTCATTTACCCCTTTCACTTCTTCATTCACTTACGCACCCAATTCTCTCATTCATTCCACTGGTACCTACAAGAATCTCCAGCCCCACCCACACCCACACCCACTGCAGCAGGACCAGTGTTCAGACACTGCTCTCTTGCTTGTTTGCCTTTGCTGGCTTCCAGAGAACATGATAACCGCTAGTAGAAATGTCCACCAAGGGACACATTGACCCTTAACAAGATGTCCAGAGATGAGGTTGGTATCAGTCATTCACGCCTCACTGAGTGGGTGATTGTAGCACAATCAAGCAAGTGTAACCATCTTCGAGCCATAGAGTGACAGTGTTCATGCTGGCCCCTCACTATGTATATGGTAACAGTGGCTGTTCTCTCTAGATCCCTTATTTATTAGATGAATCACAGAGGGTGTGGAGTGAAGCTGAGGATGATAATATAAGATGATAATTTATAACAGGCCATAGGAGAGGTGCAATTGAGGTGTGCAGACATTCATAGGTGTAAAAATAAGTAAAATGGCTAAGTATTGAAGGTCACCCCACCAGGAACTTCCCATGCCCCTTGGCTCTCTAAAATGAATTGTGGAGAGTTCCATCCAGACTTAAGATGACCTCAGAGTCAAGATAAATGCCGGTAGCAACAGGGATTTTATTGCGTAATGGGGCATGTTGGTCCAGATGTACTTACTCACAGCTCTGTTTCCCTCAGTGGTGTTTGTATACATCCTCCTTGGCACAGCCATGATGCTGGTGGGCATTTTGGTCGCAGCTGCCTTTCTCTACTGGTACTGGATTGAAATCGTCCTGCTGTGCCGAGCCTACAAGAGCAAGGACGAGACGCTGAGGGGTAAGATCACCCAACACGTTATTCTCGGACCTAGTGATGAGACAAGATACACGTGACTTCCTACCTACCTTTTCTTAGAGTTGTCTTAGGTGTGGTTTCATGTGCCTCCTGCTGGCCCGAGCAGCATGTGAGAGAGGAAGTTAGAGGAAGCTACTGCCTGATGCCTGGCTTCTTATCTCTCAGGTTTGATATCTTCGTCCAGCTCTGGCTTTACACCAGAGGAAACTGAAGAAACACCTCTAGTCCATTCTACTTAACAGGAACCTTGTGGGATTTGTGGGGCTTGAAAGTATTCTCGCTGCTAACCAACCTGAGGTGATACGACAAGTGGCAGTCCCGTGCCTTAGGTTCCTCATCCATAAAACAGGACTGTCACAGCAGCAGGCAGGGGACAGTGGTGTGAGCTCACTGAGATTAGGCATGGTATGCATTTAGAATGACACCTTAGTGTATAGAAACTCAGTTTGGTCAGCAATGGATGTCCCTTGAGGACTGGAGCTCATGCCTTGCCTGTGTATTGACCATTGCCATTCTCACAGCCCCCTGAGGCAGAGGAGGATGAAGCGTGACCTTCAGATCAGAGCATTAGAAATGGCTGTATCTTGGTCTAAAATCTATGTAGTCTGGCTTTAGGAAATCCCATCACTTGGGTTATGTCATGTGAAAATAAGACATGCCAGGCCAGGGATTTGTCCCAAACGAATGGGAAGTGGCACGAAATACAAGTCCCATTATTAGTAATGAAGTTGCTGTCGATTTACTCACAAGACATGATCACAATACTCATCAGTGTTGTGTGGGGCTAGATTACTGCTTTAACATTTGTTGACCCTGGAAAAACCTCAGGTTAGCATATCTACAGTTTCAGTGAAGGATTCTGCTGTTTGGAGCAGAAGCGCCTCCTGCTGGGCGCCAGAGAAAAACACCTCTCTCCCTGGGAGGCTCCTCCTGGAGGCCTGTGGCTTCCACAGAAGAAAGTATCATCATCCAGAAAGGGAAGTAAAAAACATGCCAGGTCCGAGTTCAACCCCAGATACCAGAAAACAGAAAAAACCACCCAGAACCAATCTAAGAAAACAGGAGAAAAAGGGCATATCTCACAGCTTTCTTTAGATTGATTATTGGTAACATCCTTTGAAATCCTTAAGCGAAGAGTATTTTCAGAATTTTTGTTTGTTTAATTAGCCTTTTTATTTGAATGGAACAAATGTCTCACCAATCTTCCCAGGTGATTCTACACTTCTTTCACTAAAATGGTTTTTTTTTTTTTAAACCTTAAGATTCTAGAGTTTATGAAGAAGAGTCAGTTGGTCGGGAAATATTCAAATTTGTCCTTTGTCATTTTACTTAACTACGCAATAATTTGCGCGGCAGAATTGGGTTTTCAAACACAGTGATTTCGCGCCCTCTGCTGGTCAGACAGATGTTTGCCCGCAAAAAGAAAGCTTAAGAGTTTATTGTGACTACATCACTTAATTTAGAAAGAAATAGTGTCAGAAGGACATAAGCAGGTCCTCTAACACCACATTCCATGACTTCATTGCTAAATAAGTTTATCTTTTGAATTATAGAAAAACCATGGGTTTTTAACAAGACTATGGATGGAATAGAGGCCGCCATGGTGTGTTACACATTTAAACACATCAACACTTACCTCCTCCTTCCTACATGGGCAATCAAGTAAAAAAGCAGCTTCTGGAACTTTGGATCTGTATCCCCTTTCTCGATGTTTGGTTTTCCTTATGACTGGCAATCCCTAAGGCCTCTCGTGGCATCCATATTGGGCTCACACTGCCAAACAGTCTGAGACACTAGTTACCGCTAACAACACCGTGGCTGGAGGTTATGAAATAGGCTGGATTTCAAACTCCAGGCACTCCATCCCAAAGCCTGTGAGTTAACTTATGGGGTTTTCTGTCTTTTCTAGGTAGTTCTTTTTTGTTTTGTTTTTGTTTTTGTTTTTCGAGACAGGGTTTCTCTGTGTAGCTTTGCGCCTCTCCTGGAACTCACTTGGTTGCCCAGGCTGGCCTCGAACTCACAGAGATCTGCCTGGCTCTGCCTCCCAAGTGCTGGGATTAAAGGTGTGAGCCACCACCGCCCGGCTCTAGGTAGTTCTTTAACATGTCTCATAACTTGTCTGCCTTACAGGAACACAAGAGATCCTCACAAGAGACCTAAAATGATTTCTTTAAATGTAGCTTCTCAAATAGAAGGGAAGAGCTGGGGAAGAGTCAGAGACTCCCACACAGCCTATGCATGACCTCATGTAACCCTTGACAGCCTACCGGGGAACCTCTACTGACCTCACCCTACACTCACAGATTCAGATACAAGTACTGCCAAGTGCCACTTAATGGCAAATGTATCCTCTAGGCTACTTTCCTTTGTAGAAACAAAATATACTGTACTTGTATAAATCTAGGTGGTATAGCCTACCACATGCCAGGCTGTGGGCTCTCTGGAGAGTGTGCATATGCAAGTCTATTACTACACATATATATGCTATTTATGTAGATGTACAGATATATCCCTAATATTTCTAGGTCTGTGATGAGCAATACAGCCAACATTCAATTAAGCAGAAGAAAAAAATTATCCAATCAAGAGACTTGATAAATACCAGATCTCTGAGGCTGCTGGTGGTGTTTTAGAGCAAACACTGTTTAGAAGTGGGCATGTATTCTGCAGTAATGAAAAGTGTAGTACAATAAATATATAGGCCAGTCACACAGTTATGCGCTATCAGCTGTCAAGTGTGACGCACTGGGCATGGTTGGACTGCTGTAGTTCTGTATGTTCAGCACATAGTGGACCACACCAGCATCATGGTATACGGGAGAAATGGGATGCACTGTAATGTGATGGCTACAGCAGCATTGGGCCATGGGGATTACCTGAGTGTTATCATCTTACAGGACCTCCACTATGCATGTGCCCATTATTGACTTGCTTGTGGTGCATGGTTTTAAGTGTGCCGTCATCTCTCGGATGGATACAAGTTCTGGTTTTAGCAGAACTTGCTTTCTGGTTATTATCATGCTGTAATGGAGCAGACTCCTCTTTGATGTGTAACTAATGAGCCAGAAACACTGCAGATGTAAAGAAAGGCGCCCTCCCGATCACACGTGATTCAATCATGGGAGGCCCCAGCTGTTTGATCTATCCCCAGCGAAGAAGACACAGGGGTGCTTCATAAATTAATCACTGGGCTTTATATGGACAATCAAAACCACTCGGTGGTGTGATTTTAAAATGGATGCATCTGCGGGGTTTGTTTTTAATTCGTTTTTGTGAGGATCCCAAATCTTATTTCTTATCCATTTAGCATATGCTCCAAGCATCTGGACATACCATGGTAGTTAAGAAAAAGGGCATAGGCTATGTGTTGTTCTTTTTCCTCAGACAAGAAGGAGTTTGACGCCTTTATATCCTATGCAAATCGGAGCTTTCCTGAGAGTGAAGCCACTGGATCACTGAGCGAGGAACACTTGGCCCTGAATCTTTTCCCCGAAGTGCTAGAAAACAAATATGGATACACTCTGTGTTTGCTTGAAAGGGATGTCACCCCAGGAGGAGGTAGGTCTTGCCTGCCAAGACACCAAGTAGGCCACAAAGAGTGACCCACTGTAGCTCAAAGCTTTTCCTATCATACCGTCCATGTGATAGACATCCTCTGGGATCTTCTGGGTTTGGTTTTTGTTGTTGTTTTATGAGCTTAGATCATCTTAGGCAAGAATACAGAAAAGTGTGTTCCAGAGACATGCTCTGTCTTCTAAAAATATGTATTTTCAGGAGAATAATAAAATAATAGAGGGCTCTGGACAGGCCATCCAGGACAAAGGGATTTCCCTGGATCCTTTGTGGGAAATAATCTCTCTCATCTCAAACAGAAGGTTGTCCCACCTTCTAGAATTCTACTCCTCAAATTCTCAGCGTGGGGTGCAGCAGGTCGGTCAGCTGGATGCCACCCATGAAGCATCATGGCCTCAAATGGCCTGCTAACCTTCCCTGCCTCAGACACTTCCACAAGTAGCCCGGGATGTATCATATCCCTCCGTCATGTTCCAATCTGATTTAGGCGGTTTAGATGGTGATTTAGGGAGGTGGAATACAGGGACAGTCTGTGGGTGTATCTGTGTGTCTCTTCAACAGTCCAGAGTGGCAACAATAAAAGGGGCAGAGAGAATTTTTCTCCTTATCTCTTTGCCCAACAATATCCAAATTAGAAGAAACCCACCAGGCATCTCTTGGAGATACAAAGTTGTTGTGACTCAAGTTTTAACAGAATCAGTTGAAAGTCGTTCATTAATTTGTTTCCAGTGTATGCAGATGACATTGTGAATATCATTAAGAAAAGCCGAAGAGGAATATTTATCCTGAGTCCCAGCTATGTCAACGGACCCTGTGTCTTTGAACTACAAGCAGCAGTGAACCTTGCCTTGGGTGATCAGACACTGAAATTAATTTTAATTAAGTTCTCTTCCTTCCGAGTGCCAGAATCACTACCTTTTCTAGTCAAAAAGGCTCTTCGGGTTCTTCCCACAGTCACGTGGAGAGGCTTGAAATCAGTCCAACCCAGTTCCAGGTTCTGGACCCAGATATGTTATCACATGCCAGTGAAGAACTCCAACAGGTTTATGTGCAATCGGCTCAGAATTATCCAGAGGGCTTTTCCCCCTGAAAAGGACCTAGCAAGAGAGAAACCATCAGGAGGAGCATCCAGCTCAGAGAACAGCCATGGAGCCCAGAGCCTCCTCCTCTCCAGCCACCAGAAGAGGTGCTGATGGGTAGAACCTGCTGCGTGGATCAGGCTGGTAGAAAGTTGAGTTTGCCTTCTCTCCTCATCAAGCAAGCTGTGAACGAAGCAGCAGCTGTGGTCCAGGGTCTGAGTTCCTGGAATGGACACAGACTGAGTGTTCAACTCCAGACCTCTGCATGCACTCAGCACATGATGCCCTGAGAGTCTCCAAGTAGCCTGAGCAGAATCAGCTGGGACAGCTGCTCCTGTGTGGCCGTGGGCTGTCCACTGCATGCCTGTTTTGCACTCTGTGTGTGTGTGTGTGTGTGTGTGTGTGTGTGTGTGTGTGTGTATGTGTGTGTATGTGTACAATCAGATAAATATGATTTTATTTTATTAGATATGAGTGATTGAAACTATCTAAAGCTTTTCTGTAAGGAAATCTTTGCTGCATATTTATTCATCAACTCTAAAGCACAGAGGGGAAACATAAAAGGCGAGACTAACAGCACAAGATAAATAGGATCTCCTGGGTCCTTGTGGGAAACGAGCCTTTGGAGGCATGACGTGTTTCCAGACCTGCGGTTGGATAATGTGCATGAAATCCATTGTTGGCAGAAAATATCGTGAGTCACAAATGCATTTCGTGAACTCATTCCGTGTCACAGCTTAGCAACAGGGTACCCTGTAGAGTGGTGACCATTTCCTTTGTGACTGAGTGACAGGTGTGCTTCCTGCCCTGCTCAGTACTGTCACAAGTCACTAGCTCCAGAAAAAAAGAAATACAAGGTCGACATCCACGGTGTCAAAAAATTTGCATCAAGTTCGCCTAAGTTGTGCATAGCATAGAGGACACAGCCCTCCCACTGGGAGGGTGGAGTCTGAGCAAGATTTAGATTTAGGGACAGGATGGAGCTGATTTAAATTTCTTCTTGTTTCCTTGGCCAGAGACCTTTTTATGCAGAAATCAAAAATAGATCATCTTACCCTGAGTAAGTATTACTGCAAGTAGGGACTAATTAGACACAGATCATTCGTCCAACGAAGAGACTAGCAGTTGCCTACAAATTGGAGAGGCAGCAATAGTGAAGCTGAGAGTCTGGGGGATAAATGCATGCATCCATTGATAAGCTACAAGAATTGAATGGGTACCATACCGTTGTATGAGCCATTTGCCTGCTTAGGGTGGTCCCTCTGCATGCACACTGACTGAGCGGTCTTAGTTTAAGTCTTCCTTGGTAACAAGGTGATGCACTTAAGGGCCCTCCCATCGTTTTGGTTAGCAAGGCAAATATGATTCTCATAAGTTGATCTGCAGCTAAAATAGGGTTCTAGTTTGGTGCAGATGTTTATGACCTTTGAACTCCACCTTCCCTGTCAGAACAGGGTGGCTGATCATGGGAGCAGTAAAGGACAGCACCTCATCAACTGATTCACATGTCATGAGTCTCATCCACTGGGGACTGAATGAGATCCACATGCAGAGTGGGTCAGCTACTGCCATCTGGCCGCTTGGTGCCTGTGTGAAATGCTCTTCTGGTCCTTCTGCACAGGAGCACCACATCATAAGAACCACTGTGGCTTTGGCGCTAAGCAGCTTCCTTGCTGGAAATCTCAGAGTTAGAGAGGAGCCAAAGGGTATAAATTATGCCGGGAGGAAGCTTCTTGTGGGAAGGATCCCAGTGGGGAGGAACCCACACTTGTTGAACCACTGTGCCCTGGCTATGGCCGGGTTTCCTGGGTTTCCTGCCAACCTCTTTCTGAGATCATAGACTCAGAAACCTCTTCTGGCCAGTGCAGCCAGGTTTATCTTGTTCCAAGATAACTGTGCTCCCAAGGATTCAGAGCCTTCTCTGCTTTTGGCTTCCCTGTGTCTCATGACTTGTACATACATGAAAGCAGAAATACCCAGTCCTTGTTTATAGAATGTTCTCTTTCCTGTAGCTAGGTCCAATGAAGATGGAAGATTTGCATTTATGACAAAAAGTTATTTACCTCATGCATATTAGACAAAACAAAGAGAATAATCAAAACAGATTTCCTATGTAGGAGATACTGCGGCTGAGCATTGAGACTCAGTAGAGTGAGAGCAAAGCGTTGTTTTCTGATTCACCATTTAGACAAGGTGGCCATGTATCCTGCCTCTTGTTTTGTATGTACTGAGCAAACACAATGGTCACAACGCTTTATTTCACTATAAAAAAGCATCCCCATTTAAATACAGGTGCTGTCCCTCCAGGACACACTGCCAACCTGTTCTTATCCACCCTGTGTGGTCTCCCAGACGGTTCTCACAGACAGTTCTCAATAACCGTTCTAATTATTCCCAGGTTGACACGTCAAGTAAGATGAAATAAACATATACAATCCTGACTGCTTGTTTTAAGTCAGCTTGTTACAAGCTAAATCATTTTGGAAGAGGGGACCTCGACGGAGAATGTGCCTCCCTCAGATTGGCCTGTGCCAAAGCCTGTGGGGCGTTTTCTTGATCGATAGGGGAGGGCCCAGCTCACTGTGGGCAGCGTCACCCCTGGACTGGTGGTCCTGGATGCTGTGAGGAAGCAGTACCCCCTCACTGCTCTGCTTCAGTTCCTGCCTTCAGGTTCCTGGCTAGTTCTTCCTGTACAATGGACCTGAGGATTGTAAGCTGGAATAAACCATTTCCTCCCCAATTTGTTTTTGGTCATGGTGTCTTATCACAGCAATAGAACCCCTAACTGAGATACTTTCCTTCTTGTTGCAGCCATAAAACCTGGAGACACGCCTAGAAAACTCACTTTGAGGGCTGCTGAGATGATGTAGTAGGTGACAGCACTCTTAGTGCCCCCTGGTGACCCAACCTCAATCTCTGGAGCCCACATAAAGGCAGAAAGGGAATTGATTCTCAAAAGTTGTCCTCTGACCTCCCTGCATGCCGTATCATATGCATGTGTGCACACTCTTTCTCCCTGTCCCATACATTCACCCAACAAGTGAATAAAATTACAATAAAATTACATTTCGAGAGGGTGAAAAATCAATTCCAGGGCTCTGAAAAGTAAATAAAAACAACTGGGTTAGAAAAGATAAGAGTCTGAAGCTGACCAAATCCCCCCTCCTGCCTTTTTTTGGTATCTACTGATCTAGACCGTGAGTTGGTCCAAGTCTTCTAAGTGTGTGAGGTCTAACCAAAGAGCTGCAGGTGAGGCTTGAAGACTGAGAAAGGGTTCCTAGCCTTCTTTCCTCTTACATTTTCTCATCCCTTCCCTGGGTCACTGCCCAGAACTTAAAGAATCCAGTGTCTGAAACAGTGGCCTCAACAAAAGAGTGCCACTAGAGATACTCAGGCGCTTATTTCTCTAAGGACCGAGAACTGTCCCTGTAAATATAAGGAGCTGGGGTCCCAACAGAGTGTAGTGAACTCCTATTGATATTTTTTTTCTCTGTCTTTTTACAATGTGAGATGTGCATAGGAGAATGAGGTTAATAAAGCCCTATCCTGGCTAGAAAACTGCCGAGAGGTGAAGAGGAAATGAATGAAACCCAAAAAGAGTATAGATATTGCAGACAGAAGCATAGGAAAGTAAAGCTACAAAATTGTTTATAATTCCAGGGATTATCAGCAAGCTGACGCTGCTGCTAAATGTGGTGCCATATCCATTGAGAACTGAGCCACAAGACTGCCACCCTTCCAGACAGGCCACTGGGACTGCATGTCATGCATGTCTTTGATCCTAGCACTCAGGAGGTAAAGACAGGTAAAGACAGGTGACAGGTGGATCTGTGTGAGTTTGAGACCAGGCTGGTTTACACAGTGTGTTCTGGGAAAGCCAAGACTACAGAGTGAGATTCTGTCTCAAAAGGGAGGCGGGCATTGGAAGATGAGTATGGAAGGGGTGGTCCCAAACAGAACTACGCTACAGCCACAGATTGGCTGAAGCTCATGGCCTTCTTCCCAATTTCCTGCCAAAACAACGATGAACTACTTGAAGTTGAAAAGCACAGGATAGTAAGGACAGTGCACAGAAAGTCCAGACAATCATGAGGGCATGGGGATATCTCAGCACACAGTGCTTGTCACACACGGGAGAAGACCAGTGTGTCGGATAGTCTTATGTCAACTTGACACAAGCTAGAGTTGAAGGGAAGGGACCTTATAGAGAAAATGTCTCTATAAGATCCAGCTGTAAGGCATTTTCTTAATTAGTAATTGATGGGGGAGGGCCCAGCCCATGGTGGGTGGTGCCATCACGGGCTGGTGGTCCTGGGTTCTATAAGAAAGCAGTCTGAGCAAGCCATGGGAAGTCAGCCAGTAAGCATCACTCCTCCATAGTCTCTGTGTCAGCTCCTGCCTCCAGGATCCTGTCTGTTTGAGTTTCTGTCCTGCCTTCCTTCCATGATGGACTGCAACGTGGAAATGAAGTCCAATAAACCCTTTCCTCTCAACTTGTTTTTTGGTCATGGTATTTTGTCACAGCAATAGTAACCCTAAGAAAGACAACTAGCATTCGAATACTCAGTACCCATATAAAGGCTGGGGCACATATGGCAGCCACCTGTAATCCTAGCACCCTGGAGACAGAGGACCTCAAACAAGCTGGTAGCCAGGCTAGCTGGGATCAGCAGGCTACAGATTCAGAAAGAGACAGCCTCAGAAAATTAAGAACAAACAACAACAACAACAAAAACAAAAACAAAACAGAGATTATCAAGAAAGACTCCGAAGGAGAACTCTGAACCTTCACACACATATATGCACATATTCACAAACATACACAGGAACATGCATGCACATATGCCTGCACACATGTGTGTGCTATACAAATGTGAACATGTAAATGCACATGCAAAAAAACCAATTATGATATTTCTGAGATTTTTCAGTGTCGGTACAGGTATTTAATTGTAACACAGAGGAGCGGGGCAAGGCTCTATCTATCTATCTATCTATCTATCTATCTATCTATCTATCTATATGTTAAGGTGTATATATAATTATATATATATCAGTTAAAGTGGTGAAACATTGACTCCAAGGAGATGAGAAAGTAATACTTTATTATGCTTTAATTCATTGGACAGCCACTAAAAGAAATTAACAAAAATCCGAATATTGCTAAAACATGATGGATGATAGAATGCTATTCAACCCACAAGGAAGGAATTTCGGCACTATGTCACAACATGGATGAATCCAGGGGACATGTTAGGTAAACAACAAACAAACAAACAACAAAACCAGGCATGAAAAGACAAACACTAAACACTTACATGACTCTAAAATGGTCAGATTCCTAGGATCAAAGGTTGGGATGGTATGTACCAAGGCTTGGAGGCTTGGGTAGAAGAGGAGCCATTAAAAGGCCGGAATGCAGGGTCAGTCCAGCAGAAGGAATGACTTCTGGAGATCTGCTTTGCCATGATGCACATGTAGAAAGAAACAATGCTCGCATCCCTGCAATTGGTCAACTAGGTACATCTTGTGTTTTAGTGTTCACACTGTAACAAAATTGTAAAAGATTAAATAATAAAAGTGCCCCCAAAAAAAGCCAAAGAGGGAAAAAGAAAATAAGATGGGAAAAACAAGAAAAGAAACAGAAATACGGCCAGGAAGGGTGGACAGAATCCATGTGTACTAACATTTATATTACATATTATGTGTCTACACAATAATTAAAAGGTATACTATTAATAAGACTTTTAGTGAAACAATTTGATTTTACTGTATGCTTTTCTTTATAATAAATAGGTGAAAAGATAGATGAAATGGAAGAGGCTAGATATAAATATATGATAGATATAAATACATGATAGATATAAACACATGAACACGGACACATACTTGAAATGTCCACACTGACATCAGTTAGAAAATTTCTCAGGATACAGACGGATGTCACATTACGAGAACAAGATAACTTTCCATAAAAACACAACAATATTAAACATGGATGCACCTAACAACTGTGTTTTAGAACACACAAGACAAAACAGTGACGTGTCTGAAAAGAGGAGGGGACAAATCAGCAGTTGTCATTGGAGACTGAAACTCCTCTCTTGAGTATCCACAGAACTGTAAAAAAGAAATCTTGCTGCAGGCAAAACCGGACAACAGAAGCGAACTGGCATTTTCAATTATAAGGCGCTCACTCAACCATAGCAGAAGGTACATTCTTTCAAGTGTATGAAACCATTTTCCAAGGAAGGCCACATTCTAGACTGTAAAACAAAGGTTACTAACAAGCCTGAAGAGTCAACTGAATACAAAGGCTAGGAATAGTGATGCGTGTCTGCTAACCCAGCTCTGGGGAGGCAGAGACAGGTGGATCCCTGGACTTGCTGGTCAGATAGCCTAGCAAATCTGTAAGTTACAAGGTTAGGGAAAGATCCTGTCTCAAAAAATAAGGTGAGGAATGGCTGAAGAAGGTGCCTAGCACTGACCACCACTTACAGGCAGGACCAGACACAGACAGACACAGACACAGACAGACACAGGCAGACACAGACACACACAATTCACACAGACACAAATACACAGACAGATACAGGCACACAGACACACACAAACATAGACACAGACAGACAGACGCACACACACACAGACATAGACAACACTGACACAGACACACACAAACATAGACACAGACACACAGACATAAACACAGACACAGACACACATACGCGCGCACACACACACACACACACACATACACACACAGGCACAGATGTAGTGACACACACACAAATAATTTAAAAACTTGAAGTTATACTCTCTATGATTTTTTTTTTTTTGAGACAGGGTGTCTCTGTTTAGCTTTGGAGCCTTTCCTGGATCTCACTCTGTAACCAGGCTGGCCTTGAACTCACAGAGATCCGCCTGCCTCTGCCTCCTGAGTGCTGAAATTAAAGGCATGTGCCACCACCGCCCCGCATCTCTATGATATTTTTTAACTAGAAATTGTTAGCGGGAAGACGTCAGAAATACATCAAAGCACTTGAAATTAAACCATTTCTAAGCTATCTATAGAAAAAAAAGAGAAGGGCTCATGGGAAATTCAGTATTACTTTGAAGATGGGGGAAAATGAAAATGCAGCATATCAAAATGTGAGGCTCTTTGGAGCTGTGCTGCATGTGTGTGGGAGTGTGTAGTATTAATGGTTCTTACTAGACATGAGAAATATGAGGCTGGAATGACGGCTTTGCATTGGAGAGGACCTGAGTGTGTCTCCCACTACTGCAGTCAAACAGCTCATGACCACCTGTACCTCCAGCTCCAGGGCATCTGATGACCTCTTCTTGCCTTCACAGACATCTCCTTCACATGTGGGATCCATTGGGTATCATCTTATATATTTTATACAATGTATCCTGGATTGTAGCTGTAGCATGCAAAGAAAGTAGATCTTATATGATGAAATGATTCTTATTCCTCCTACAAAACTGACCTCAAAATGGACTATAGATCTCAAAAAAGGAAAAGGAAAGAAACCAACCACAGATACATGAACTTTAGAAGAAACCCCCACCTGTTCTTAGGCAAAGACCCCTTAGGTACGACACCAAAGCATGCTTCATAAGACGAAAGAGGGATGCATCGGAGATTTCTACAAAACTGAACACTTTATTCTGAACTAATTGTGAACAGGCAGACATCTTTGAAAATCATACACATATCAGAGGAACTGAATCCAGAATGTGTAGAGGTCTCTTGAAATTCACTCTTATCAAGAGAACTTCAATATTTTCAAAAAGGGAAGCCAAACCGTGAAGGGACACTTCACTGGAGGCAATTTCCAGATGGAAAGAAACATGTGAAAAGATGTATGACATCACCAGCAGAATGAAAAACCACCACGACAGAAAAACTTCCCACCACGCAAATGGCTAATTTTGCAGGGGTGTGGAGGAAGACCCCCTACAATGCTCTTCTTCTGCCAATATCAAGTGCAAGTGAGGAGTGACAGGAGAGCAACATGGAACAGGCACTCTGCTCTGCAAAAAACGGTTCAGAAAATCCTCTACTTAGCATCTGGCCCCCAAACCCACTCCTTAATATTTGCCCTGAGGAAGTAAAAACCTATGTTCAAAACACAGAGACATTTGTGGCAGCTTCCTTTCTAATCACTCAGACCTGAAATCAAGGCGATGACTGTTGTCTGGTATGTAGCAGTTTATGTCCAACCAGGAGACAGAAACCACACAGCGGCCTGTGCTATAGTTCTTTGTCAACTCGTTGCAAGCTGGAGTCCACTAAGAAGAGGGAACTTCAGCTGAGAAAATGTCCCCATCAGACTGTAGGCAAATCTATGAGGGATTTCCTTGATTGATGATTGATGCAGGAATGTCTAGCCCACTGCGGGTGGTGCCCCTCTGGGCAGGTGGTCCTGGGTGCTATAAAAAAAGCAAACTGAGCAAGCCAGTGAGAGTGTTCCTGCATGGCCTCTGCTTCCATTCCTGCCTCCATGTTCCTGACATTTTACATGGGTTCTACGCACCGGAACACACAGGTCGTCATGCTTATATGCACAGCAAGTTCTTTCTTTACCAGCGAGCCAAGTCTCACTTGCCTTATCTCCTCTTGCTCTTTTCTTTGTCCTTCTTGGTCCACCATCAGCTGTCTTCCAGATGTATAACGCAACAAGAAGGTCCGCACCAGCACCCTGATCTTGAGTTTGCAGATCCTAGACCTGTGAGCTAATTCATTTTGGCTCATTCTAAATTACTCAGCCAGTGATATTCTGATACAGCAACACAAAGTAGACCGAGATAATCACAGTATTTCCTGGCATCTCATTAGCCTATCAGTTGCATTTATCTAAACATCATTTCTTCTGGGTAAACAATAGCCTCTCCCAAATGCCAGCATATGTTGTCTACCACCTTAGTGAGAATCCACACTTCTTGAACTCTAATGCCCATTATCACTCTAGGTGAATGGGGGCACAGAAAGATGAGGATAAATCATCCCAGAATCAGTAGAAGACCCATTTGACACCTCCTAGCACAGGGGTTATGGTGAAGGGTGAGATAAGAGGCAGAAGGGGGGGACAGCCACCCGGGAAGACCTGCAAGGTACAGTTCTGAACTCAGCCTTCTTGCTCAGGGTTCAGCTGTCTTTGTGACTTGATCTCTGAATGAGGGTGACTGGTAACTATGTGAATGGGGAGAGTAAGGTGATAGGCTGCACTTGAAACCTTTTGTACTTGCTGTTTTACTCCATTTCCCCAAAAAATTGTGGTTTCATTGAGGACAACTTATTAGTTATAACAGCTTATTAGTGTGGTGATATTAAGGAATATAAAATGTCTACCTATATGGCATTTTTGACAATGAATATTATGTTTGGGTTATACTTACTGTGGACCAAGGATTTTTCCATATTCTGTTATGCCACTTTTCTTTAGCCTATTTTCAAGATAGATGATACCACCACCACCACCACCACCACCACCACCACCACCACCACCACCTCCACCATCATCACCAAATGCAACCAAGACTAGAGAGATTTAAAACATGCCTAATATCATACAGCTTCAAGTTCCTTTTTAAAAAAAATACCAAGTGCTCTGGGAAGGTTTTCACATTAGACTTGTAAGAACATGGCATTAAAACCCTGGTGTGGAGTTGTGCCTCTTTTTCAGGATCATACTCATGTTCATCCTACCCACCTTGGTAGGTCCTCTTCTCTTCCTGCTGGGGTGTTTCTGGAGTTGGTTATCACCAAGTCCATTTCTCTCTGAGATATGGAAGTTTGACTTTGGATGTCAGGGACAGAGTTCATCTTCTCTGTCCTGAAGGCAAGGTCAAAGTTATTGACTCCTCTCCAGTTTGGGATGAAGACTTTCAATTTAGGGAGATGATACACCAGACATCAATCCACGGCCACACAGTTTAATTGCTAGCTGAGGGCTTGGAAAGCAAATTATCTGGACAGAGCCAACCAGTTCTCTATCACGGCTCCTTCCCCCCTTCCTTCCTAAAAAAGACTAGAAATTTCAGCTTCAACAAAGACACAAGAGCTCAGGGCCAACATCCAGTGCTTAGGCCCAGATACACACGGCTCAAATACATTCTGATGAAGCCACTGACGACTACTCACTGTGGTGAGGTGGGAAAGGGGTGTTGAGGATTTTGTTGAAAACTATTTTAGGAGAAATGTGCCTTTCAAATTCATCACATGGTCATGAAGAAAATTATGGGAGGCTTGCTCATTTTTTTCTTTAGGAATGTCTCTGAAACAAAAGTCACCACTAAGTCTAAAGGTTAAGAAAATAAAAAAAAGGAAGACCCTCCTCCCAAATCACTGCTTGTCATTGTACAGCTGAAGCCCTGAAGGATGTGAGACTTCCCCACATGGTATACCACGTTCAATTAGTACCATGAGGGTAGACAGGATATGGTAACCTAAATTATAAGATATGTAGCAGACAGGCAAGTCAGGCTTTTCCTTCTTCACCACTGTGCCCCATGTATAGACCAGTTTCCAAGAGCATATGGCAAGGAACACAAGGACTCTTAAGACTGGCTCCCAATGGGGTCAGAAAGGGCAGGCTTTTACTCCCAACAGAATTGTCTTCTTATGATTAGATCATAAACTCCAGGCAATTTCAAAGCCTAGTACAGAATTAAAGTTCAGATAGATATTTTATTTATCTGCTATGTACATAATTTTTTCCAGTCTCCTTCAAGTCAATCCTCATTGTCAGTTTAACCGGATTTAGAATCACACACTTCTGGATAGTCTGTGAGGGTATTTCCAGAGTTGTTTAAAGGAGGAATGAGGAGACGATCCACCCTGAATGTGAATGCCTTTATTCCATGGGCTTGGTTCCAGACTGGATGAAGAAGAAAGAGAAGAAAGGGTGAAGCATTAGCATTTACCCATTTCTTCCCTCTCTAAGGGCACAATGAAACAGCTTCCATTTGTCCATCACAAAAGACTGTATTCTCATGCTGTTACAGGACTTAGCATCCAAAAGAAAGAGACAGACGCCGGGTGGTGGTGGCGCACGCCTTTAATCCCAGCACTTGGGAGGCAGAGGCAGGCGGATCTCTGTGAGTTCATGGCCAGCCTGGTCTCCAAAGTGAGTTCCAGGAAAGGCACAAAAAAACTACACAGAGAAACCCTGTCTTGAAAAAAACCAAAAAAAACCAAAAAACAAAAAAAGAGAGAGACAGAAAAGGATAAAAGTTGCCCTTTCCACTGCCAAGATGAAAGACACATTTTGTTCGTTGGACATTCAGAAGTTGACAATGAAGAGGAAAGATTGAATGGTCACATTCATCTACTAGAATTACTTCACTCTGGGGACTTAATCTTCCCACTTAGGTGACATCAGTGCCTTAGGTCTCTATTTAGTGAAGCAGAGACTTTGCTTCTGACTCTTGAGAGACTCTTGGGAGAAATTACTCCACAACTGATGCACTTTAGGCTTTGCATTTCTTTTAGTTTGGAGCCCTGTTTAGTTTCTGTGGACCACTTTGACGGTTTTGATGACTGGCTTTGTCTTGCAGAGTCCTGAGCCATTTGGTTTACTATTATTACAAGAAATTCTAACTTCTTGAGGGAGCACTGTTTCAATCCTCTGATATCCAAAGGGAGGGTCACGGCATCTCTTTTTAATGTCTGCATTCCTGCCCAGGTGACTACAAGCTCATCCATAAGCTATCACTTATATTACTGTAATTAGTGAGAAATCCCATCTAGACTGCCATGTGTTGCCAGGGAGACTGATGTCCTGTCTCAGGATTCTTAGTCTCATTAAGAAAAGAGTTTAAGAACAGACCCAGAAAAAAGTTCAAGAGCAATTTTATTAAAGGGTTTAAAAGAAAAATCACGGGTCAGGCATGCTAGAATCCCATCTGCTGGGGAAGGGGGATGTGGAAAAGGAAGGAGGAAAGCCTTGGTTTTTGTCAGACATGACAGTTCAGCAAGCAGCCACATGGAAAGAAGAGAGGTAGCTTCAGAGACAGAGTAAATAAGAAAGAGTAAATATAGAGAAAGTAGATTTAGGATCGGGCCAGTATCTGAAGAAATAGAAAGAAAACAAGAAAAAGAAAAGGTTTTGTGTTTCTGAGTTAAGACTTGAGAAGTCAAACCAGGCAGTGATGACACATGCCTTTAATCCCAGCACTAGGGAGGGAGAGGCATCCAGTCTCTAGATTCCAGGCCAGCCTGGTCTACAGAGCGAGTCCCAGGACAGCCAGAGCTGCACAGAGAAACCCTGTCTTGAAAAACTCAAAAACAAACAAGCCAGCAAACACACAAACAAAAGACAACAAGATTTGGAAAGGCAGACAGGGCTTCAAGGCAGGTCCGTAATCCCCAGGGTGGGATGCTGGGAAGGGAAAGTACTTCATTTTATTAAGGGGTAATTATTCCTCCCATCTCTTTAGCATACCTTTAGGCAAGTTAGCCTCTCTGGGAAGTGGCCCTTTGTCTAGGTGATTGACAGACCCAGGTGGATTAACTCTTGTGTTTTTAGGAGCTTGGCATATTAGGTCTCCACCCAAGGCTGGAAATAGATTCCATCATCTTAACCAGTAGGGAATAGCTTTGCCTTAACAGGTATCAACAGAGCCCAATCAGGGCTACAATAACATTCCCTTTTTCAGAGGAAGTAACTTTAAAGTCATTTACAAAATTGGCTGAAATTGGAATAGATGTATCCTGTCTCCACAAAGAAAATCTGAAGATCTAATTCTAAAGCTTTTCACCAGGGGGTATTAGTGTCTGGACTGGAGTTTCAGTTATACCTTCACATATAGCCTCCAGGTGAAGTTACTCATTTAGGAAGATCAGAAGTCAAAGCTCTCTTCTGGTATTTCTAACCTCAAGCAATGATATTCCTGAAGCCACTCCTTTTTGGTTCCTGGCCTTAAGCTGCCTAGTCAGATCCTGTCCAACACTATCAACACTATATCATTTATGTGACAGGCTCCATCAAGTTGATGACTCTTCTATAAATTTGGTATTTATCAGGTCCAAAGGAAACTCCATTTCCCCAAATTCCAAAAGACAGAAAAGATAGATGTGGTGTCTATTAGTATAGCAAACACATGCCTTCCTCCATGTTTCCCCAGTGTCGCAAGCACCTGTTACACATTTCTTCAAAGTCCATGCTAGTTAGCATCCTAGCTCTTCTCACTTCCTGTCCTACCTTAAACTCCCTCCAGTGTATTGGCTTTCCTACCCACAGTGACTCATTCTCCTTATAACCCTGCTTTTTCTTAACATACTTGTGGGGTGTTTACCCACCAACCCCACAGCTCCCCAGAATTTTCTTGAGTGTGAGCAGCAGAAAATATCAGATAGAAGGATTTAGATTGTGGAAATAAACAGATAGAAAATAAAAGATAGCCTCTAGAGGGCCTGGAACCTATTCTAACGCGCCCCAACTGTCTCTGCCCCAGGGTATTTATAGAGACGCCAAGGGGTGGAGCAAAAGACACCCCCCCCCCCCAGCACAGCCAAGTGCAGACCATCTCAGACACTTGTACTCAGGCCTGTGGTCCTAATCATCCTCTCTATGCGGACCTGCTGGGTAAAGCCACGAGGAACTTAAAAACGGGCTCCCACACATACTCTCCCCATCTCCCCCCACTCCAACTCTGCTCTTGCTTCTCTTCTGGCAAGATTCACTCTGCTGGTCATATTCAGTTTACTTCTTTCTCTTTCTGCTCTGGATTCCTCCAGATGACTCTGGCTGTTCTCTCCTTCATGTCGACAATAAAAACCTTCCTCCTAACCATACCATAGAGTGGTCATGTTGGTCATGCCATCAGTTTATACAGTGTTCTGCTTCTGTTGAACTATTTGGGTGGCTGCCGTAATAGGAAAGATTGAAATGTTTGTCCTTTTGTGGCTCTGTTGAGCCATTTCAGATAGACAAACAAGGGTGCTAAAGAGACCTTGATTGTCATTTGGGTAACCAAGGAAAAATGTTGCCTGCTATCTTGGTACTTCCCAGGGAGAATTCTGCCTAGTTAGCCTTTTCTAAACTCCTGATGATTTCGAAAACAGCAAAAGGTAAATCTGCTTCTAGGGGTCCTGAAAAAAAAAAAATCCTCAATAGCAAGCGTCTGGCCACTTCATGTTTACATTTGTGTTTTGAACCTGTTGTGTAATAAAAATTAAAATTCTTGACATGCCTAATTTGAAATGTGTGTGGTGGGGGAGCTTTAGGAAGTGCATACTGCTCTAGCAGAAGACCTGAGCTCGATTTTCAGCACCCAAGTTGGGTAGCTCTCCATTACCTGTAACTCCAGCTCCAGGAGATCGATACCTTCTTCTGGTTTCATTTGGACCACTCCTTCATTCATCTGCACATACCCCTACACACACACACACACACACACACACACACACACGCACACACACACACACACACACAATTAGAAATAAGATATACCTTAAAAAGATTATAAAATGGGAGAGGGGGGGCTGGAGAGATTGCTCAGTGAATAAGAGTACTTGCTGTGTAAACAAGGACCTGAGTTCTGGTCCCTAGCACCCACATAAAAGCCAGACATGGCCACATGGACCTATGATCCCAGCATGGGGCAGCAACAGAAACAGGAGGATTCCTGGGACTTACTGGACAGCCAACCTACCTGAAATGCAACAAGCTCCAGGGTCAGTGAGACACACTGTCAGGAGGGTCTAAGGCTGGGATGATGGAGCTGGCATTGGATGTGCCTCTCTGGCTTCCAAGAAGGCCTGTGCCTCCCACATTCCCTTCACATGCATCACATGTTGTATGTTAATGTATGAAAACACTTAGGGATGACCTGGGCTCTATGCTACTACATAGGAGCCGCTGCTTCTATTTTTTTCTCTCTTCCTTTAATAAAGCTGTTTGCTGAAACGCAGACATTTGATCATTGATTATAAAGTCTGGAACTGAAGAAAAACTGAATGCACAGGACTTTGTCTCAGTCAAACTTGCTGAAATGTCACCTTCAAGCTTTCTTCCTGCTGGAATGGTTTAGTTCTGGAAACCTGAAAATAGGGTGAGAAAACAAGAGATACCTGGGCTTCTAAACCCACTATTTTAGAGAGATAATAAACATCTAAAATGCTACTGACAATACAGTTTGTTTTAAACATTCATTGGAGTCATAAGGTTTTCTTTAAGTTATAAAATTTATATGGACTGCATAGATTTTAAAGAATTGTCATGCAAAACCCTTTCTAGAGAGAAATTAAATTATATTTATTTATTGATAGTCAGCATAACCAAAAATAAAGATATAACCATATGTTGGCTAAATGCTCAGAATATTTTTAACATGAACTTTGCTAGGTAAACTTAAAATGTAAATTTAAAGGATCAACAAGATTTCTGAATTTTTGCTCATATAAAATATGTATGAGTTTTATCAGCACTGAGATGGGTTGATTTTGTTGTTAGGACAACTGCTGACAGATAATACATTTTGTTGTAAGTGATGCTGAGGTCAGATATTTTAATACCTGAATTTGTTGTGTATGTGGACTGTAAAATTATCAGGAGTTTGTTTCTGAGATAATCACTTATGTTTTCTACTAATTTTTGTCATGTTTTTGCCTACTTAGGGAACCATGTCTTAACAAAATTGAGGTTCATTTAAGTTTTTGTTTATGTTGGCATCTTTTAAATGACCACTTTTCAAGCAACTATCTTGAAATAATTTTATTTTATTTTATTTCCTATGACTGGAAACATAAAACTCTATGTCTAAACTTTATATATTTTGCAAAAGTTTGACATGTAAATTGTTTGTTTATTTGTTTGTTTTTGGGAGAAGGTTTCACTTTGTAGTGTTGACTGGCCTATAACTTGCTATGTAGACCAGGTTAGTCCAGAGATCTATCTGCCTCTGCCTATTAAGTGCTGAGATTAAAGGTGTGTATCACTATGCCTGGCAATATGTAAGTTTAATACATGCAAAAAATAATTACATACTAGTTACTCAGTATGCATCGTGTTTAGACTGTCAACATATCAAATGAACAATAAATTCTTTTGACATTTCTGCTTTTTAAAAATCAGTACCATTAAGACTCAAAGCCTACCATTTGAGCAATCTTGCTATTTCAGACCTTGGGAATAACTTTAGAACTAGGTGTCTGGATTTTCATGGTGTAAATGGGTTATATGTATCTTCTAGTCTCAACTGATCTACTAAATGATGTTAGGGTTACCTCTTCAGAGGGAAGGGTGATACCATGGTCCTGAAGGACATCAGGGCTTCGTTGAAGCCTAGTAAGACAAAACTATTTGCTCCTGCTCAAAAGAATGGAATCTGCTTCCAGTCCTGAGTTGAGATAGGACATATTGTCATTGTCTCCTCCCTTAAGAGTTAATTTTGGCCGGGCGGTGGTGGCGCACGCCTTTAATCCCAGCACTCGGGAGGCAGAGCCAGGAGGATCTCTGTGAGTTCGAGGCCAGCCTGGTCTACCAAGTGAGTTCCAGGAAAGGCGCAAAGCTACACAGGGAAACCCTGTCTCAAAAAAACCAAAAAAAAAAAAAAAAAAAAAAAAAAGAGTTAATTTTGGGCTAGGCTCAGTAGTTAATGGTACTTGCCTTCAAGTTTGAAGACCTAAGTTTGGTCCTATGTGATAAAAACAGAGAACAGACTCAAATAAATTGTCCTCTGCTCTCCATATGTGTGCAGTGCCATATTCACACGATCACCACTCTACACCATGCAAAATAAAGAAATAAGTAAATGAATCAAAAATGTGATTTTAAAAAGTTAATTTATCTGGGAGTACTAATCACCCACCCAATGGACCCTGTCTCAGGAAGACTAATTCACCTGAAGCCACGCTGAAGAGATGAGAGGAATAATTATCGATTCCATGATACAATGTACTTTTCAGCTCCAGAGATGGATAGCGGCCAACTTCTAGGCTTTCTCACTCTTTCTCAGAAGGAACTCCCAGCCCCCTCCACTTACCTGCTTGTTCATCATGGGGTTGTCTGCTGAACCTCTGTTGCTGAACATGGAAGTCTAACTCAAAAGCGTGGCTTCTCTCTTCCTGTTCTCCAACTCTCTTTTCTGGGCAGCTGCTAAGATTCCCAGCTTAATGCCCCCATTGCTTTTCTTTTAACCTCCTATCAGTTTGATTTCTCCAACTTCCTTTTGAGTCTTTCCTTAAATTTTCTTATTAATGTGACTAAGAACCCAGAGAACAATAATTTCCTTGGTAACATATGGCAACCGAGATAGGATTTCCTAAATTTTCTGGTAATTCTAATTCTGGTAGTTTCTAACTGTTGTTGGCTCTTTTATATGCATTTATGCCTCTTGTATTATATAAATCCTCTGTTAGATTTCTGAGGCAGTGTATAAAGACAGAAGGTAGAAAAGGACCAGAGTGTGACCTCAACAGATGACACTGTTAATTTTAAACAAGGAAGGACAGGCACGCTCCCATGGGATGGAGGTCTTGTGCGGAGAAAAACCTAGCTGAGACCCTTTATGGAGGTACGGGGGTTTTGGAAATGAGGAAGCAAATACAGCTTTGGGGGCTACCTGTGAGTCTGTCTGTGGTCTCTCTTTCCTGGAATTGTCGACTTCAGGCAAGACAATTTATCTTGGGAGGAAGGCCATTGGTGCAAACTGTCCTTGCTTGGCTGAGCAAGGTCAGCTGTCATCTCACAGGGACCCTGGTTTTACAAGGCAGCCTATCACCTTCTGCCACGCAACGCACAGGAGCACACTTCTGATGTTTTTCAAGCTGAAACTGTTGGTGGTATGAAGCTTTTGCAGGCCTGTGTTCACGTGTTCCCATTTGTAGTATGATTAATCACACTAAGCATGTAGAGTTAGACAGGCCCTAACGTTGTGAATGCCAAATAGTCCCTTAGAATAAATAATTAAAAGATATTGAACACTGGCTATCTAAGAAGCACATCTGTAAACAGGTATGAATTCTTAAGAGACAATTGTGCCTGTTTCCTTGGCTATCAGTCATTGGAATTTCCCCAGAAAGCTCAAACTGGGAGAAGAAAAAGGCTAAAGCCTGGTGCCAGGCAGAGGAACTTGTTTCCAGGAAAAGAGATTTCACACCTCATGCCACCTGCAGGGAGACGACTGACAGGTCAGTTATGGGCAAAGACTCCGCTGATGGGGACTGCCTAGTGATGAACCCCTCTTGCCCTCTGTTAAAACCCAACATCATGTCAGGACCCCAGAAGATGGATGTGGTGGGTGGGTGGTAATCACTGGACCACTTTGTCCTTTTCCCCAACATGGCCATGTTGACTAAATCTCCTCTGTTTTTCAGTATTGAATATCTAATTGGTATAATGAGGACAGGTTCTGAGCCTACCTCTTCAAGGCTGCCAGGGCCCAGGAACTGGTTCTGACGACTCTGCTCACAAGCTCCTTAAATAGATCTAACAGATTTTTAGTCAATTATTAATGATTTTCCATTTAAAAAGATTGTATCACATGCACATAGAAGTAATTTTACTTTCTCAAATCAACCTGGGTATTCCTTTCTTTATTGTTTAATTCCGCCGGATAGAACCTGCTTGGGGGTGTTGTAAGACCAGGGCAAAGTCTTTAGTTTTTGACCCAGAGGTAAGCTGCTGCCTGTGAATGCTCTCATTTCAAGGCATATTCCTCTACTCCCGTTTTTAATGTCTGTTTTAAAAATGAAAACGTGTTGGCTTAGTCTCGTACTTTTTGTGTCTGTTGAAATGATCTATATGACTTTGACCTTCATCCTACCACACTAAATGGTGTTGAAATTCATCCAATTTTTCTTCCCAGAGTTAGCCTTACTGTGTAAATCCATGCTTCAAATTGTTATGTATCATCTTGAATGACTAACCTTTGCATTTCTCTAGTATACTGCCCCCTTCTCCCCGCTTCCAGCAATGTTTGTTATGTCAAAGTCTACTTAGGGGTTATTTGTAAAATGAATCCCCCTCTCCATCCGTGCTGTTGGCATGCTATCTCCTCTTCCATTCGGTAGCTTTCTATCTTCCATCTTAAAGAATTTCCATTTGTAAAGGAAATCAAAAAGTTGTTCTGTAAGGCACACTGGACAAGAGAGGATGCTAACACGGTAAGACTCAAAGGGACACACACTGTGGCCCTAGGCACAGCTTGTTTGTCGTTTTTAACATCCTTGCTTCAGCTGTGTTTAGGAAAATACGTAGTAAATCTGTGGGAAATTTTGGCTCTTTTTGAAGGTTTTCTCCTTATTTATCTTATTATTTACTGTCCTATCTGCTTCATGGAATGAATACAAGTAGCCACTTCCAGATAAAGAACCTTTGACAAAACCCGTTCTGAATCCTACAGACTGTCTATGCAGACACTTCTTTTGTACAAACAGACCACAATAACAAAATGGTTAACTGCAGGTTTGGGCATTCTAGACCATTTTCTCAACTGGGTTTTCTGATACACTCACCCAACTTCCTATTTTGTTTCTTGCTTTTGTAGAAACTGTCTGTGAAGTTTGTAAAGACTGGGAGCCTTGTTTCTTCCATACATTATTGGCCAGGAAATTCAGCATTCATTATCTTCCTGGTCCTTGCCTTGCTTCCACCTCCCTTGTCTATGAAGACCGTCTGATAGGTCTTCCAGAACAGTCCTATTTTCTCCTCATGGCTTGGCATACTTATTAACAGCTCTTCATCCTGGAAAGCACCTTGGTTTGGATGCTAGCTAATTCCAAGGTCAGCAACTTGTCTTTACCAACTCGCAAAGGATGCCATGCCACAGGTGCCCACTAGGTGTCAGTAGCGTAGCCTGCCAAGGATCTTCAGAGCAAGCATTTCATCACAAAAATCAAATCAAAGCAAATAATTAAGTGTGGATCAAGAGCTACCTGCAGCTTTGACCGGTTCAAAACAGGTGAGACAGAAGCGGGAGGTGTGGAGGATCAGGTACACTACAGGTGACTCCTTCCTAGGATCCAATAGGGCAGGGAGGATTCCCTTCCTTATTAAAGGACTTCAGTGATTCACGGAATGAGTATCCTTTCCAATTTACACTCACAAGATGAAGCCGGTGTTCAGTGAGTGAGGAAACAGCTTTGAATGAAGAAGGATTTCTCTTCGTAGATTTCTCTTCAATTCACAGTCGGGTGAAGGTCCTGCAGGTAGATCCCGTTGGAAGCATACGTTTATTTCATCGAGAAGATGAGCTGCCTGAACTGACAGATATTAAGAAGATTTGAAAGCATGTACCTGCAGAATCATCAAACTGGACTCGTTTGGGAATGACTTCTGGATTGCACATATATTACCTCTCATCCGGGTAATGCGGCTGGAAACCTGCCCTGCCTCAGTTGTATGGCACACATCAGCCCCCAGGTGTATATAGTAAGAGACCCACAGGCATGGGTCTGGCAGTGCATACGGCTTTTGGTTCTTGGAGCTGGTTGCTATGGCTGATGGTCCTTGCATGTTCGGAAGCATCATCGTATGTGAACGAATCCTCAAATTCCACTGCCCAACAGGCACCTGATGCTCGGTTTGCTGCTTCCAGCTCAGACCCTGATGAAAGGATATCTGTGTTTGAACTGGATTATGACTATGTTCAAATTCCCTATGAGGTCACCCTCTGGATATTGCTTGCATCTCTTGCAAAGATCGGTAAGTCCTCAATATATATTTAAGGGGGGATTGTGTCTTACCTGAAGTATCACATATGAAACTCTCTTATAAATAGACCATGGGTTAAGTAGATATTAACTGTTACTTGTGGTGCATTAAAATTATATTCCCTGAAATCAAGAGAAAGTCATGGCTTTTTAATGCTTCAGGATTGTGTTGAAATTTAAATGCATACTTCTACACCCTTCATTGTTTGGACTTTGTAATTCAAGAACACAACCATGTGACTTATCTGTCATGTAAAAAAATTTCATGCTCTATGTTTTAAAAAAATATAAAATGTAAAGGGTTGAGGGCTTGGGAAACGCCAGAGACTGAATAATATTTCTTTTTATAAAATGATCTGCCTTTGTTCCTAGCCATGAACTGTAATTTGTCAATAGCTTTAGTTATTTATTCCAAGAGACCCAGGTTTATTTTGAAGTGGCAGGAGAAAATAACCACAGGTAACTCTCACACCCCAGCAATGTGGGGTGGGGTATATGAGACAATACCTTTTGGTAAGTATAGCTTTCCTCCTAGCTCAAATGGGGCTGCTGGCCACCTCTACTTTCCTTTGTAAACGGAAGTGAGCCGAAGCAAATGGACTAAATTCAAGTCAAGTGCTCTTCATCCAGAAGCCACAGCAGTAGTTCACATTCTATGACCAATCTGCCACCCCTTCTCTCCTGAAAACAGCTTATTCCAACATAGAAAATCCATACAATTTTCTCAGTTACTGCATATAATATTGCCTTTGCCTCCTCTATGATGAACTGTAGATAATTTGAGTGCACAGATTGTCTTATTGATGTAGAATCTTAAACATTTTTATTTTCATATACATACATGAATATATATACATATATACGACAGCTTCGTAATGTAGATTGAGCCATGTGTAGTCTGTAGTGAATATTTATGGGCTCTTGTCTATCTATGCAATAACTCCTTCCTTCCTGTGGGCTGGGGGCCTCAGGTGTACTCAGGTACCTCTTTAAAGCAGCTTTGTATTTTAAGCTGTGAAAGTATTAAATGGAATAGAAAGGGTTGGTTGGGAGAAATCTCTTGCGATTTGCTAAATGGTTAGCTTACACAAAGCATACATTATTTTAAAAGAGTATTTGAGGAAAACTGGCTCTATAAATGAATACTGTGCTCAGGCCAGAGCAGGGTCTAGCAACTTTCATTTAGCCAGATGAATAATGAGAATTTTCAAAGTTGTCTCCCATGATACTTTTGTGCCACTTGTAAACAACGGGGAGTATTATTTGTCTCCACTTATCCCTCTCCCACAGCTTTCCTCCCTCTGGTTAGCAACAGCTGAAGTTGTCTGGGTACTTAGAACACAGACAATTTGCTGACCAGCTGGCCCCTTTATCTACCGATAGACACCTAGAAGCAGAGGAGGGTCCAATTTATCTTTTTTTTTTTATGTTTGCATAAGGTGTTGATTGTTATTTAGATGTATTGCACTTGTTCAGAATTCACTATCAGGAAATAGTGAGGAGACTATGGGGGACACTTTGGTTCAAGGGACTCTCAGTTAAATGTTAGTGATTTTCATGATGATGTAATTCAGTACAATTTCAGAAAGGAAAATTACTGTCGGAGATTACCAGTCGGAACATACTTATTCAAAAATGATTTTATAATAGCTAGCCTTCAGGAATCTAGATAAGTCTGTACTCCATAAGCATTTGGGAACTGAAAAGAAAAGAGGTGTGTTTATTAAATGCATGTTATGTGCTCAATATTGTGCCTGACATTCTGTATAATATGATGGCTTATTTACTGAGAGATAAATAGTAATAATAGGAAAGATGATGGTAACTATGGTGGTTTCTAAACTTTAACATTTAAGGAATGCCTATGAGTATTCAGATTATAGGTTCTGAATAATAACATAATTTTAAGCCTTATTATCACCCTCGCGTATTACTTCTCATTCATTCAGGCACATTTGTGGAGTACACATGCAGTACCTGGAACAAACGGTTTGGACCTTAAGGGATGTAGTTTAACAAGGGTAAGAGGTGAACCTAGAACTCCCTGGTAGGCACTTGGATGGGAAAATATCAAAATGCCCTCCATTCCTTTAAAATACCTAACTATGAACTATAACACACAGACACTATAGAACAAAGGTAATTCAAGTCACTTCTGGCTTTGTGAGTTATCTTTTTTGTTCCATCAAACTTCTTGGAATGCTGTGGGAACCGTTCCTGGACCCACTGGGAAGACTAGCATTTTAGGTGGTGTCTCCCATTTCCCAGGACTTGAGTGTTTCTTTCCATTTCCTTTTCAAGCACTGGGATTCTAGAAGTTTAAAGTGACTGACTTTGGGATTCTGCTGTCCTTCATGAAAGGGGACAAATGATTTAAAGTGTAACATGCATTAAGTTCTTCCTACTGCAGTGTGACAAGCATGTGGCCTGTTGGTGCCACAGCTCTGCAGGCCCATTTTACCTTAAGGCAGGTAGATCCGTTTCAAGAACCTCAGTTCAAGGAAACAGAACCAGAATGGCAGAACACAGGTCCCGAGAAAACACACAGGCTCTTCAGCTTCCATGGCATAGTTTAGAAGTTAAGTTTGATTAAAATAAACACTAACTGAAAGACAAAAATAAGGAAGGTGGAGATGAAAATAAGGAGGTCAAAAAAGTAGTCATTATAAAACTGAGAACCCAGGCTTTAGAAGGCCTTGAACTGGTCTTAACACTAGTGAAGTCTAACTGGGAGTATGAGTGACATCCCTTGGGGATAATTATGCTCAACTGTATCAACCTGCATATATACACATATACATGCATATATGTATATTATATGTACATATATGTGTATATACATATATATGTGTTCATGCACACACATATACATATACATACATACATATACATATATATATGTATATACAGTAGATCAGTTCAAAATAGTGCTGAGGGAAACCCATATCTTCTTTTCATACAGCTAAATATAAAACACTCCTAAGAGACATTCTCTGGTTCCCCATAGCCTCTAGAAAGAAATCTACCTCAGTTAATTTAAAAGTCAAGCTCTCTCTTATATGACACAAAACCATCTTCCAACTTTTACTCTTCCCAGTTCACACCTTGTTTAAGCCAGGTGACATCTCTCAATGAGGCAGCAAAGTGTCTCAAATGTCAGCTAGGATCATTCCTACCTTTTTTTTTTTCCAGTCTTGATGCTCCCCTCAACCTAAAATGTTCCTTATTTTGTTATGTAACTATCCATATCTTAGCCATTTTCCAAGGCACCCAGTTTCCTTCTATATGAAAAGCATCTCTGATGACCATTTAGCCCTTTCTTTCTTTCTTTCTTTCTTTCTTTCTTTCTTTCTTTCTTTCTTTCTTTCTTTCTTTCTTTCTTTCTTTCTTTCATTTGTACACTTTTAGATCCAGCTATTACACAGATTTAGCTGTTGATATTTGTTAAGCAATGTAATGATGTAAATTGCTAAGCAATATAATGATGTAAATCATCTACTTAATTTTGGGGGAATTTATAGACTAGTACAGATAAGTCATGCACAAAAGTGGGAGATAAGGATCACTGTTACTAAACAAGCATTGTAGAGGTAAATTGTTTTGATAAGATATATTAATTTTTGAGGAAGACTCAAAATTAATTTCTCTGGTGGGGAGTCGGAAAGGCTTAGCCTCAAATTCCAAGCAGGGCCTAAAAACAAAGAAAAAGGACGTTTTAAGCAGGGAAAACAGAGCAACAAGCCAGGAAAGGGGCCTGCTTGCAAAGGATTTTGATTGGCCGTATTGAAGGATGGATGCACTTGGGGAAGGAGGTGTGGCTTGAGGAACCCCATGATGATCCACTGAGTTCTGATGTCTTTGTCTTTATAGACTACTTCATGTACATTTTACTGAAGTCTCATGTGTCATACTATTTCTGTCTTCTCATTTATTCATGTCTTACTGTTAAAATTTTGCCAATAGTAGGAGATGCAGTATAATTCCTATCTTTTGCTTTCTACCTCATTAAATTCAGTAGTACACTATTCTTGACAGAAGAGTGCTTAAACGCTGTTAGTTTAAAATCCATACAGTGCTCTGAGTGCCTTTCACATCTTAGGTGGAACTGAGACGATAAGATATCCAGGGCTGGAGAACATGGCTTCTTAAACCGTGGCTTGCAACCTCACCCACGGTCATATGGTAGAATGTAGGGTTATGAAAAATTTAGCAACAACAATAACCAAGAAGATTTCTGAAAAACCGGCCAACAATCAATCCAAAAATCAAATGTGTAATGAGGTCAGGGTGTTTTTGTCTGTGCTTGACTGTGTTGCACCACAAGGCTTCCACGCAGCCTTGGTTTTGAGCATACAGTGTGTGCACAGCTGCTCACGTAGGGAACGCTGCCTGGGATGCTTGGTTCTTACTGGAGACAGTTGTACTCAATGACGTACAGTGCTGTGCCTTACACATGAAAGTTTCTGATGGGAGGTTTCTGGTCTTACAGATGCAGTGATTTAGTATAGAAAACAAAGACTTGCAATATTTTTATACTATCATCCCTAAACACGTCAAATTCCTCCAGCTTTGAATTGTGTTGTATTTGGATGCCTGACTTTAAAATTGCTGTTTGAGGTGTTAACATGAATTCTATATATGAAATAAAATGTAAATGCATTTTGGCTTAGGATCAGAGCAGAATTTATTACAGTTTCTGAAATATCCCTAAACATGCTTCTTCCCCTTTGTAGGACACATTTACACAAAGTGACATCAGAATTGATAATTATGATTTTCCCCATTTTATTTATTCTTTTAGTATTTCTTGCATGAATGTATAGCATTTTGATCATATTCACCTCCCCACTCACCTCTTCCAACTCTTCCCCGATACTCCTGAGACTGCTTCCCAACTTCATGTACTTTTTAAATTTTTTTTCCTTTTTTATAATCCACAGAGTCCAACTAGTGCATAGGTCTGGGACCACCAACTGGAGCCAGTCCACCAGGGCCCACACCCCTAGAGAAAACCGACTCTCCCTCTCCTAGCAGCCATTGACTCTTGATAGCTCCTCAGCTAGGAGCGGGTCTGGTGTGTCCCTCACCCACTGATGCTAGAATGTTGACTGGCTTGATCTTGGGCATGCCTTACGCCAGGAAGCACAGCTCTTGGGACTTTACAGGGGCAAAGGTGTTGTCAGTAAATGTCTAGCACGTCCTTAGACATGAGTAGATGAATAGATTTTGGAGGGACGTTTAAGATCCAAACTATAGAAGAGTTAAAGAGAGCTATGCAACCAATAGCATGAGAAATGTCAGGACCTACATAAAGGCCCTGAATGTAGAAATTCAGGAGAGGAAGGGATGGACTTCAGGGACAGATAATGAGCATAGTGATTGAGGAAGTCTGGGTTGACTCCATGATTGGCAAAAGTGACCAGGTTCCTTCATGGGATTGTGGCTCTATTGCCTTCTTCCATGAGTCCAGCTAACATTATTAGTTAAGAAGGGGAGACAAAACAGAGAAATTTTATACCTGTGATGTGGACTAAGTATAGGACAAGAAGAGATCTGGGGGCCAGTCAAACTGTGCCTGAGCTATGCACTGGGTTTTGCGTGAGTGCACACTTTTCACTCACCCACTCCTCTCCTTTTATCTTGTGTGCCCTCTGGGACCCTTACGACAATCAGGAAGCAGGGAAGGAGGGAGCTTGTAAGCTGTGACTGGTGCTACTGATAGTCTTTGATGTTATGTGAAACCGCCAAGTTCCTGCAGCAGATGGGATGCCCGGCTTGAAGGTGCCACCCTCCTGACTCTAGACCTAGCCCCGTTCACTGGCAAAGATGAATGTCCTGTCTTCTCTGTTCCCAGGTTTCCACCTTTACCACAAGCTACCCCACCTCATGCCAGAGAGCTGCCTCCTCATCATCGTGGGTGCGCTGGTGGGTAGCATCATCTTCGGCACCCATCACAAATCGCCTCCAGTCATGGATTCGAGCATTTACTTCCTGTATCTCCTTCCACCCATCGTGCTCGAGAGCGGCTACTTCATGCCCACACGGCCCTTCTTTGAGAACATCGGCTCCATCCTGTGGTGGGCAGGTCTGGGGGCCCTGATCAATGCCTTTGGCATTGGTCTCTCCCTCTACTTCATCTGCCAGATCAAGGCCTTCGGCCTTGGTGACATCAACCTGCTGCAGAATCTGCTGTTTGGCAGCCTGATCTCGGCGGTGGACCCTGTGGCGGTGCTGGCTGTGTTTGAGGAGGCGCGTGTGAATGAGCAGCTTTACATGATGATCTTTGGGGAGGCCCTGCTCAACGACGGAATCAGTGTGGTGAGTCCCCCAGATCATGTTCCCGGAGGGGTGGAGCTGGGGTGGCCACAGAGGTCGGGGCTGCTTCGGTTCTCCATGTCATGGTTGTGGCCCGAATTCTGGTAACATTCTGAAGGGTCCACTTTGTGTATCTAACTTCTCATTAGTTGCTTTAAAGAGAGAAAAGGAATAAAAAAAACATGTAATTCAACTTACATTTTAATTCAAGGATTTTTTTTTTTATTTAGCATGGAGAAACTATTATTTATAGCCATCCTGGGTCCTCAAGGTGATCAAGACAGTACCTTTGTTTCTAATATATGTCTCTATACATATCAAGCATACACACACACACACATACATATACACACTCACATTCACACATATATACATATATATCATGAGATACTAGATGAAGTTAAATAAAATTCCTCTGGCCATTGAGACATGACAGAGCAATTATAGAAATAAATCAGCTTGTATGGTGCTCAGTCACATGTCATATGGAAAATGCTTAGAAATTCTCTAGAGAGAAGCAGAGGAGGATGAATAGGCTAGAAAGAGCAAGGCTTAGCACCAAGCCCCAGGAAATGTTCACAGCCTGGGTTGTTGCAATATTCACCACAAGTCATGCTCAGGGATCAGTTTCACTAAAAACTACAGCATTCGCCAGCTGTTGGCCTATAAGAGGTGTATACACCCTTTAATGGCCTTTCATTACTTAAAACTTACATTCCTGCACATAAGCAGTTCTAGAATACATTTCATTGTAAAGGAGTCCGATAGCACAGAATTATGAGTCATAAACAGAAGTTTCCATTGCCTTCTCCCTATTCTTTATGCAAAGAGCAAGCCTGTTAACTCATTTGCGCCTTTCTCTCTCTGTCTTCACGGCATGCATACACACACCTGCATAGCTGCAGATGCACCGTGTTTTGACAAACACTGAGGGATCATACCATATCTGTGGCTTAGCTGTAGCCACTTCAGGTCCTCCCACGTCTCCTCAGTGGTTACACATTATTTTGTTGATTAAGTTAACACAATTTGTTTCACAATTTCCTCCATGGGTGGTTATTTCAGTGGTTTCTAATTTTTTTTTTTTATAGATAATGTTACAATAAACTATACTTTTTTTTTCTTCCTGGCCCTGTTTTTGCATTTGGGACTATTTAAAAACAATATTTTGTTAGTAATGAAATATACAGATTTAAAACTTGATACATGGGGCTATTTTAATCATTATTGGTTCACCCCATTGGTAAAGAAGAGGTTATTATCCTAGAGTTGTAGGGATGAGCAAAGACATGATATCTGTGTCTTAGTTTCTTTTCTATTGCTGTGACAATAGAACACCAAGACCAAGGGTATGTTGAAAAGAAAGTGTTTAATGGGGCTTGTGGTTTCAGGGGGCTGGAGTCCATGACGGCAGAGCAAAGGAAGCTGAGAGCTCACATCTTGATCCTCAAGAGGGAGACAGAGAAAATACTGAAAATGGTGTGAGTCTTTTGAGATCCCAAAGCCAACATCCTGTGACACACTTCCTCCACCAAGACCACACCTCTTAATCCTCCCCAAACTGTTCCACCAACTGGGGACCAAGCGTTCAAACACATGACCGACCCTATGGGGGCCATTCTCATCCAAACCAATACAACCTGAAACCATACAGATGGATCCAACAGCAGGTCATTAGAAAGTGTAAACACAGTCCAGAGGAGTGGGATATCAAATAACACCCCAAACCATGTGGCGTGCCCTAGAAAAAGAAAACACCAGCAGGGGTTGAAGGGGTAGGCATGAGGCTTAGAGGCTGAAGGGAGCAGGGTGGGGGATTGAAGAGGGCAGGCAGGAGGCTGGAGCAACCGTGGTCCTCAAAGATGCTTTTGAATTGTGTGGAGAATTTTGCGGACTAGAAAGGGTAAGCAGGAGCACTGTCTGGTCATTTTGCTCAGGAGAATTATCTGGCTGGGGCTGTTAAACCTAGAGCAATGGGGCTAGGAGGAATTTGCAGCTCGGCTGAGCACCTTTGAATTTTTCCAAATGCCAAGGTAACACATGACATTGAACTTGGGTGACCTTAGCTGCTAAGCTTTTCCAGAAAGGCTTTATCAGCTCTTGCTTCTACAGATAGAGTTGACTTCTTTAATTTTCCCAGAACACTCGGTCTCTTTATCAGGAGCATAATCATGTGACACGCAGAAATTCTTGCTGAGAAATCATCTGTATTCATTACCAAAGCAAGTTGCCTGCTGCCACTGAGCGAGGATCAGATCTCACCCTGAGGTTTCTCTTTAACAGTCTGTCCAGAGCAAACCCTATCGTGGTTTCCAGTACCAATTCCATCACCAGTGACATTTGTTTGACTTTCTCAAGGCTAAATTGTGTCCATGGAGATGTTTCTAAAGAATGATCATTTCAAAATAAGATTGTAATTGCTGAGTGACTCTAGCGTTTGCTGAGGGTGCTGTTGTGACCTCTGCTGGGCACCACTGCCGTTACATTGGCTCCGGTGAGGTTGCCCACACGTTCATCTTTGGTATCCCACAGCACAGTGAGTATTAAGTGTGTGCTGGGACACCACTGGGTCCCTAAGTGAAACCAGAGAAGCCCAGGGCCAGATTTAGAAAGCAGCTGAAAGCAACTGGTACTTTCTGCCGTCCAATGGTATTTTGAGCTGAGGGCTTTGAGCTCACCCTTTCATTGAGCAAAGAGCCTGCCCAAGGGCAGCAGTCACAACCCTGCAGAAGGCCTGAGTCACCCAGAGGTGGCCTGTGGTTGAGGGTTACATGTGATGACAGTATAGATCTTACTTCTAGAACTGTTGAAATATCCATGAATCTGATTCACCAAGATTGAACCACATCAAGGGTTCAGTTTGTGATTTCTCATTTATTCCTTCGTTTTGCTGAATTTTCAGGTTATGGTATTGATAACTAGAACCGACCCTCAGTGGCTGACAAACAGAGCAGAAAGACAAGCCCTACCAAGTACTGCAGTCTGCACTGGAGATCTGTGGAGAGGGAGAGGGAGAGAGAGAGAGAGAGAGAGAGAGAGAGAGAGAGAGAGAGAGAGAGAGAGAGAGAGAGAGAGAGAAAGAAGGAGGTAATTATTCTACAACAATTATTTCATCAGGATGTGCACATTAAGGATTGATAGATATTGTGTGACTTGAATATCTACAACTTTCTTTTTAAAAATAAAATATATTTCTAATATTACTTTAAAAAATACCCTAAGATCACCTACATCCTCAACGGAGTCTCCTAGTTGAGATCCTAGAAGAAAGCAGAGACAGAGCTACCCAGTCCTGGACCCATGATGGCCAGCTTTGCATTTACTACCTCATTAAATCCATGGATTTTATTATGAGGCGTGAGAGATATCCTCCATTCAAAAATGAAGAAAACCAGGCACAAGTTAAAATCCCTTGGGTTATAGAGCAGACCTAGCTGCCCAGCTCTATTCCTTCCATTCCCTTTCCATTTTCTTCTTTCCTTTTGAAATTTCAACTCTGAACTGTAAAGGGGAGGAGAAAAACCTACCTATTCATGATTGGACTGGTCTCAAGCTCAGTGGCACAGCTGATCTTTCTCTTGTATAGAAATGGCAGACTTTGTGATTGCCACACAAGACTTTAGGCAAGACTGTTCACTTATGTCTCTTCTTGCTGTAGAACTGGGATAAAAACATTCTTTGGCTCACAGGGTCCATGGAAAATTCATATTCAGCTTTAAGTACAGTAAATTCCTGGACTGGAAAGGGCACTGAGTGGTTTCTATGTGTGTATCTGTGACTTTCACATCAGCTCATGAACACATCTGGATCAACATAACCAGACAGCTGATTTTAAATATGCCTCACTCCATGACTATAGAATAGATGTTTTCCTATCTCTATGGAACTATGTGTGTATGTATGTATGTATGTGTGTATGTATCTATCTATCTGTCTATCTATCTATCTATCCATCCAACCAGTTGCCATAGATCAACTTGCTAGATAAGCAACAGGTAATTCCATTCACGTTTCTATCCACATACCCCATCTCTTCTCATCTCTTACTTACTCTACCTCCTCTGGAAGGATAAAGTTCCACGGAGCAGGGCTGAGACTGGAACCCAGGCAATCTTCCTCTGCTTTCTCTGGACCACCTCACCACATCGTTGTATCCACCTAACCCTCTCCTTCCGCTGCCTTTCCCCTGTGTTCCCATGCCCTCTCCAGGCATATCTCTAGGGCATCTGCTAGGAATGCCACTGCAGAGAGAGATGACCTATACTTACTTGCCAAGCATCGGTCTTAACCAACTTCACCAATGAGTGCTTTATCAGATTTTTCCCATTCAAGTCTCATGGAACCTCACCAGGTGGAGAATCTTGTCTCAGTTTATGAAGTGACAGTCTGTAGTAGTTGAGGGTAGGGTGCCCCTAGGCCCAACCACTGAGGTCCATGGCCCCATTCTGGCCATTCTTTTTAATATGTATACAAATTTCTTCATTGTCATTTATAAAATGAAGACAGAATCCCAATGAAATCAAGCACATATTTACTGAGTAGAATCTAGTTTGTGCAGTATAATATCCAGAAGGCAGAGTGGCCATCTTCTTGCTTTGATCAGCCAGCCATTCCCTTTAGCTGAGGCTATCAGAGGAAATTTGTAGTAGTGACCCTTGGCTTCTCTTTAACTCTGTCATTTGATCCTATCTGTGTACACATTCTATTGCTAGCACTAGATCCTAAATTCCCTGACCCCCCATCTAGAGTTTGATGTCCCCCTTTTTTCCCTCATGTATCCCATAATCCTTGCTTTGCTGAAGGGATTCCTGGGGCCCTATTGATTTCAATTCCAACTAATTATTTTGGTATCCATAAGACTCATCATCTAGTTCTGAGCAAGCAAAGGGTTCTCAAGTGTTCATCCTTTTAACATTACCATGGGGGAAGAGCAGTAACATTCAGTAGACACTGGTTTTGAATGTGGGCCTTAAGGGGCTGGTGCAGTGTGCTATAGTCATGTTTCTGAGTATTGAACAGTAGCATTGAGCTGCCTTCCCAGTTAACATCCTGTCCATGAGAGGAAATTATTGATATTCTGCAGTATGCTGGTATGCTGAGCTGGGCTAAGAGCTAGATGAAGTGGATTCAGTGCACTTTAGTCATGATCTTTCCAGCTTGTGATGAGTTCATTGAGATGTGAGATTCCGTCCTATGTCAAGGTATGCTTGACCAGTCCAAGAAACCATATGAGAGTTGGTGTATGAGGGGATATGAACCTACACATACATGATTTTTGAGCAAGAATCTCAAGCCAGCTTCATTACACATGAAATGGGAAAGACTTATCCAACCTGAGAGGGTGGTTGTGAGATCACAAAATGGGACTACTGGACATCTGGTAGCATGGTAGGTAATGAAGTAGGTCCTCACAATCCAGAGGAAGATCCAAACAAGAAATGCAACATTTTAGTGTCTACCAGGCACAGAAACAAAGATAGAATCTCAGGCAAACAGAGTAGTGAGCTCTTGGTTGGACAGCTCATGAGCCTGTGACATGCCCAAAGTGCAAGGCCTTCCCAGGGCACTTGCAACCCACTGAAGGCAGGGGAGGAGTCAGACCTGCCTACTGTGATCCCAGCATTTGCCTTTAGAAATGTGCTGTCAGTCAAAGTATTTGGAGGTTTATCTGGTGAGCTTGCACTCTGACAGTGAGACATGGGATTAATGTGTGTGTGTGTGTGTGTGTGTGTGTGTGTGTGTGTGTGTGTGTGTGTATCGCAGCAACTAGTAGCCAGTAGCCAGGTTAGAGAGGTGGAAGGTAGCAGGAGCTAGCATAAGTGAGGGCAGTCAGAGTTGCAGGCCCCAAGAGTGTGTTTCAGAGGACAGAGTTTTACCAACATGGGGAGACATTTTTTAATCCTCAGCCTCTCCACAAGTGGGTGATACCTTGCCTCCAATATATCTGGTGTCTAACTTATAGGCTCTCCGACAAGCAGCTTGAAAGACTTGCACCTTAGGGAGGACAAGCTCCTCAGTGGCATGCTAGAAACACATATTGTTAGATAGGGGCCTTCAACTGTGATTTCATAACAGTTCCCCAAATTTGACTCCTGAGCACACATTTGGACCATTTGCTTCTGCCTGAAGGAAGAGAAGAGTTGAGATTTGAATTGTACCAATTGATCTTTAACTAGAAGATGCTTAGGAGCCACTCGGGGTGATGGGCACTCACTTCAGTCATGAGGGTAGGTAACAAGGATGAAGTTCAGCTAGTCACCAAGCTGCCTTTTCTTTGTCGGGAGGTGGAGTTGAGCAACTATAGGAATAGATTCAGAGGAGGAAGAACACTTCATAGGAGAACGATCACCCTTTAACTCTTTAGGGAATAATGAGAGTGAGGACAGAAAACCTTAGAAGCAATTCTGTCGATACCACTAAGGACCCTGAACTCCCCACCAATTGTGCCCAGTGCCTTAGATGTGAAAGCAAGTCTGTCGGCTGCCTTGAGTCCCCACGCCATAAGCCCTCAGAATCCTTCTTGCTAAGCTATTATTCTTAACCTACAACCGTGTGCTCACCTATTCTGCATTTTCTTAGAACCTGTCCCAGCCACCAAGGTCCCGTAAGAGGTTATGTAATATTTTCATGGAAATTCCTCATGGGGGAGAACACCTCAGCATGCCAGATACAGCCAAGAGAACTTCCTGGTCCCATGGCTTTTGCCAGGCCATCCTCTGCCAGCGCCTGTGCTAATGATCCCAGTTGGGCATGTTGGGTTGCAGTGTGGAAATAATAAGCTTAGTTTCATGTGGAAAATCGCACAAGGTGGATTATGGAAGGAGGAGTTTCTGGTGGACAAGTACTTTCCCTATAGCTTCCTTGCTAATTATACAAATGACCATCATCTCATAGAACTTGTTGGACAAGCCTGAACTGTAGCATTAGACTATGATTGCTGGAGGAGAAAGCCTTTGATTCTGCCTCTAGGATATGATAATCTACGTGTTCTTCCTCCTCAGTACTCAGGATCAGCTTTGGCTATTGGTGAATGTCTTAGTCATTTGGGGTTATTCTAACAAAATGTCTGAATTTGATTAGATTATGAATAGAAGAGTTGAGTTTGGCTCATTATTTGGGGGCTGAAAGTCCCAAGACATAATGCTACCTGATAAAAACATTTTATCCATGTTATAATATGGCATGGGATAGAAAGTGAGCCTCTAAGGGTAGGAGCCATGTATGGTTCAAGGGAAGAGCCAGGGTCTCGAATCATCACTGTTCTCAAGAAACTTCCAGTGAGAGTGAAAAAGCATTCCTCCAGGAAGAGTGTGTCCCATCTGAGGGTTCCCCCACAGGCCTCATACCCATTTCTTAAAGATTCCTTTAGCCCTCCCATCACCACACTGGCACCAAGCCTCCAGCAAATGAAAACTGTGTGACACAAACCACACCCAAGTCAAAGCAGTGACTAATAGATTAAAACCACAAGAAAGAACTGAGACATCACAACAGGCAACTTCTTAAAATGTTTTGTTTAGATTTCTTGAGAAGTTCATACATGAACACTGTATTAACATCATTCCCACATCTTCTCCCACTACAATTTCTCCTGTGCTCCCTCATTTCCTCTTAAATTCATAATCTTTTCTTCAATAATTGTTGTTATATATGTATATATATATAAACCTAAACCTACTGAGTATAGCTAGTGTTGTTTATATGTATGTGTGCAGGGATGACCACTTGGAATTGTGTAATTCTTTGAAGGTCTTGTCTCTGGAGAAAACTGAATCTCTCTCTCTCTCTCTCTCTCTCTCTCTCTCTCTCTCTCTCTCTCTCTCTCTCTCTCTCTCTCTCTCAGCTTCCACCAATTGCCTATAGTTTTTAACCTAGTAATGGAGCCTTGTGAGATCCCCTCCGTCCAAGTGAGCATGTCAACAATCGTCATTGTGCTGGTCTTGTTTAAACAAATATATTGTTGAGAATTTGTGGGTGCAGCTTCCCTGTCATATTCCATGTCATGACACTATCTCTCATCAGACTAGTCCTGTGGCTCTTACAATCTTTCTGTTTCTTCTTCTATGGTGTTCTCTAAGACTCCGGTATTGTGGCTGTGTTGTAGAAGTATCAGTTGAAGTTGGGTATCTCATAGTCAGTTGTTCTCTGCATTTTGACTACTGTTGTATTTCTGTAATGTTTTTCACAACTGTTGCAAAAAGGAAAAAAAATTTTTAGATTTATTTATTTATTATGTATACAATGTTCTGCCTGCATGCCAGATCTCATTACAGATGATTGTGAGCCACCATGTGGTTGCTGAGAATTGAACTCAGGACTTCTGGAAGAGCAACCAGTGCTCTTAACCACTGAGCCATCTCTCCAGGCCCCCCGCCCCCGGAAAAAAATTTTTTTTGACGAGAGATGAGAGCTATACTTATTTGTGTGTATAAGGATTAGGTATTTAGAATGCAGTTAGAAAGTATTTTGGTTTAGGAAAGTAGCAGTAGTAGGTTTTCCTCTAGAGTCTATGACCTCATCAGCCACAGGTAATTGGATAGGTTTGTAGTACTAGGCATGGATTCCTTTGTATTGAGGGGGACTTAAGTACAATTAGGCAGCTGTTGGTTACCCCAAGATGGAAGTACCACTATTGCATTTCAGTGTATATCTTACCATGCTTGTCATTGTTGTCATTCACAAGCTTTACCTATGGGTAGGATTATTGATTGCTATTTTTTTTTTTTATCTTGGCAGCTTGCATAGCAGTTTCAGATACTGTAAGAGCTAGTCCTTAGGGAGGAGGCTTCCAGCTTGAGTTATCTAAATCTTGTGTCCAAAGTGTGTTTTGTCTTCAACAATAGCATCTTACTTTCAAGTTCTAGGAAGAAACCAAGGGCAACATCAATAGCCTATATTTTTCTGGTTGGGGGAAGTCTGTGGTGCTCTCCTGACCAACAACTCAAAGGGAGACTTTTTATGCTGGCATTGGGGATTTTGAGATAATGTTCCCTCCAAAATCCACAAACTACCCTTTGTATTTTTTAAAAAATTAAAATAAACTTAAATTATGTCTCTGTGTGTCTGCGTGTGGAAAAATATTTGTGAATGCAAGTGCCTATAAAGGCCAAAAGAAGTCATCATATCCTCTGAAGCTGGAACTATTATTGGTGGCTGTGAGCATCTGGCTTGGGTTCTAGGAATGGAACTTGGATCTCCTGCAATAGTAGTATGTACTCTTAAACCATTAACCATCTCTTCAGCCCCAACACTTCTATTTTAATGATATAGTTCAGTGGTCTTAGGTGGAGCCAGAGGTTCTGTGTCCTATCTGTCCATCCATCCATCCATCCATCCATCCATCCATCCATCCATTCATCCATCTTTCCCTCCACCCATCCATCCACTACCTCATATCCAGTCATTCGTCTGTCCATCCAAAAACCACTACTGCACAGTTGCTTTATCAGATACTGTTCCTTCCAGGATGGGAAGAGTAACCTTTTCAGAAAAATGAACTTAAATGGACTGGTCACAGTTGATGTTTGCTTTTATGGCTGAAGAGGTAGCTTGGGTTTTAAATGACTCTTTGCATCATGTGGATATTCTGACACCAGACAGCAAAAGATAGTATTTTGGGCATTTGCTTCAAGTTGGTGTAGAGTTGATAAAGAGAAATGTTTGTGTAGATGGAACAATGATGGACTTCACACTTCCCTGGACAGCAGCAGAGGTGAGCAAAGGGGTTGGTAGGGAGTGGGTATATTCTTAAGTTAGTTTTGAACTACTCACTTCAAAATGCTTTATGCCATTTAAAAGAAACTATTTGGTATCTTTAGAGATGGGGTCTAGAAGAGAGATCTCACGGAGTCAGTGGCATGCCAGTGGCAACAGCAGCCAACATATGGTAACGTTCTACGTCAGCTTTCTTCAAGCTCAGAATTGCATTCATCTTTTCTAAATAGAGGGGATTTCCTTAAAGGGCTCCTTCTCATTTGCTTATTCTTCAAGGGAGCTGCCACTCAGTTTCTCTCTTTCCCAATGTATCCTCCGATACCTTTTCAATTTGCCAACTTGATCCTAGTTCTCTGAACTTATGAACAAACGCTGAAAGATGCCCACCCCAGGGGTTGGATCTCTTGTTAAGCTTTCTGCTCCTGGGTTGCAGGTCTGCACGTTTGGGGGCAGTGGGATTGTCTTTTCATGGTGGTTACCCAAGATCCTGGGCTCTTTAAATCTAAAGCAGCTTTTGAAGAGATCTCCTTTGCTGTGACCTAACTCAACAAAAGATACCATACAATGTCTACCATATTGAATACCATGCCACAGGGAAAAGGATAGTGTCATATCATGAAGTATGAGACCCATCCTGAAAATGACACATTCCTCATACTACCACACTCAAAACACAGCCAGAGAAACTGGTGATGACAGCCTCTAAAAGGTTGCAAGTGCAGTCCTAAAGTGTGTCTATTAGAGGGAGAAACTCAGGAGTAAACGATGCTGAGGGGCATCACTCCAGAATGAACATGTTTGGTCATTCATTTATACTCTGCTGCAATAGATCTTCTCATTTCTCTTCTTCTAATCAGCTTTCATGCCATTGAGTTGTAAAAGAAGTGAACAAATAGCATAAGGATGCTGGTACAGTTACATGGTCATCAGATTAAATAGCTATAGCAAGAGAAAGCATTGCACAGGTGAAGATGAGCAGATCCTCATGATGAAAATGTTACGTCATAAGGATACCCCAAGCTCATACATGCATATGAATCTACTTATAAGTGTCCCTTAAACATGAAATAAAAGTGACATATTCACAAGTAGGAAATGACTATTGTACAATCAGTGCAAGAGAGTCTATTAACTTAGTCTTAGGGCAAGCTAGGACAATACCTCCAAGACATGAAGGGTCTGCACCCTACCAACCACCTCATTCTGGTTGCTATTTATGAGAACTATGCTGAACGACCCCAAATTAGACATTCTTTTTTAAGTGCACACTTACTGAAAATGACCACTCTTTACAACCATAATAAAACCTCCATAAACTTAGAAACCTTCAGGCCATTCAGAGTGCTTTCAGTGTCCACCCATACCAGAACAAAATGAAAATAAACCTTCCAATAAGTAGAAAATAGACAATACATTTCTTCATACTCTGTAGCTCAGAAAAGAAACCATGAAAGAAATTAGATAACATTTGGATGAAATAATAAAAATACAACATTCATAATTTATGTGATCTCTGCTTTAAGGAACATTTATAGCTTTAAAAACCTCTTGATTAAAATCAAAATCAATGATACAAGGCTTTGCCTGTAACAAGAAAAGTTAGAGCTAAGTCAAAGGCAGAGATAGTGAGGCATTTGTAAGGATGGTAATAAATAACAATTTCTCATTTTAAAATGATACCTTGTCTATACCCAAAAGGGAAATCATACGCACTACTCATAAATTCTTTCAGATATAATGGAGAAAGGATCAATTTCCAACCTTATTAGGTAGCCAACTTTGTCCTGACATCAAAACCAGACAAAGATATATTAAAGAAAGAAACCTACAGACCAATATCCATAATGACTACGGGCCAAGAAATTATTAATAAGATATTATAAAATCAAGTTTAACAATATATAAAAGCACAAAAATTATGACCACAGTAAATTATATCCATGAATTCAGTTCATCACATAATTAAAATAAATTACTTTATTAACAAATACGGTCAATTATTTGACAGGATTCACCACTCATTTGTGATAAATACTTATGGCAATATGGGAGGAGCAAGCAACCTTTTGATCTTTATTTTTTATTTTAAGAGGTTTTTGAAAATTATATTTTATGTATATGGATGTCTTACCTGCATATATATTCCTGCACCATATATATCCATGGTGCTCGCAGATTTTCTGGAACTGGAGTTACAGATGATTATGAACCACTATGAAGGTTCTGGGAACTGAACCCAGTCCTCTGAAAGAAAAACACATGCTTTTGCCACTGAGCCATCTCTCTAGACCCATTTTTTTAGTCTTATAACATATGTAGATGGAAAACATACAGCTTGTGTCATGCCAAAGTTTAAACATCAAACACATTTCTCCTAAGATGAAGATCAGTATGAGGATAGCCACACTCAAAACTTCTACTTCCTAGATTAGAGAGAAAAGCATGAAGCTAAGATCACCAAGAGGGTAGTGTATAGTCAGCAGATGGCATGATGGCTTATGAAGATCATTAGGCAGGCATCCATAGCCCTACTAGAATAGAACTATCTTTGGTGAACTTATCAGGGCCATAACATAGTTGTCACTCTGTGTCACTAAACGCCAAGATGATTAGCACTAAGAAAGATTCGTTCAAGCTCACATTTTTAGTTCGTGGTCTCTGTATATTCCCTAAAGTGTTTTATTAGGGGTGTGTAGCATGGCCAGAATCCACTCATCTCAGCAGTGTGTCCTATGGAAATCAATCCTCAACAAATTTGCTAAGATGGAAAGAAGTATTTACATTAGAATTTGACATTTCATTTCTGAGTCTCAGTGGGTCAGCTGATGTACTTAGTTATCACGTGAAGGTTTTCTGGACTGAATAGGCTTTATGAATGTTCACAGTGGCTTCAATTATAGTCATGGGTGGCTGGGGGTATTTGTCAAAGGTAGCATGACCCTTTCCCTGAGATAATGAGTCAAGAGGGACAAATGAGTCTTACTCTTCATGTGTCAGGGACCTTTTGCAAGATTTGGCTTCTTTGTTCATACATGAAAGATATATACATTTGAAATGAATCCAAAGAAAATCTTTTGTGATTATAATGACAGTCAGAGACTGATATTTTGAAAAGTAAAGACTCTTTTCACAGAGCAGTATGAATTGGGTGTAAATGTAGTCTATTATTTGTGTGGGTCACTTAGCTTCTAAAAGTCCCAAGACATCTTTCTATACCTGTCACTGCTGGAATCCAAGGTCAAAATAGGTCCTGATGACTGTGTAGCCACTTATAATCTGGAAATCTATGTAAAAGAGTTTGTGTTTGTGGCAACAATATACAAATCTTTGAGCTGCAATTATGCTCCATGTATTTCCTCTGGATTTGAGAGTCAAATGAATGCCCACTTCACCACATTCAAACCTACTTTCTATGGGTTTGTGAAACCATTTTCTGGCCCTGCTTCACTCCTTTGTGAATCCAACCCAAATGAGCAATATCCAAAGTTCCAAAGACCTATGTGTGGATTGGTCCATGGTCAGCTAGAAAGTGATATGAGGCTAAGCTACTTCATTGGATACAAGCACAGTTTCTTTTGGAATTACTCAAAAACCATGAATCACAAACTTCAAAAGCTTGTCACAACTCTTCCCAAAACATGCTTTAAAAATATTTGCTTGAACTCTATAGAGTAATTTTGTAAAACATGACTGGTGAATAAATCCTTCGATGGATATTGTTTAGCTCACCCAGAGTCGAACCCTAGAGGGTATCAGCTCTGCAATGCATAATTAGGGAGGCTCTCATGTTGTGCAGCCAGGGAGCAGAGGCAGTCCATAAACCCAGATGCAGACTGAACTGCATGAAACAGAGAGGAAGGAGGGAAACTGGCAGGAACGGTCTTGCTGACTTTTTCAGAGTTTACCTAGCCCTTGGGGAATCTTCAGACTGAGGACACCAGTCAGAAGAGTATCTGTCTTCCTGGAAAGGGCACCCCTTTGTGCCTTTGCCACCTCAGTCCTCACTGGAGAACAACTTATGGAAATGAAGTGTAGGTGGTTGGTTAATGTCCCTCTCTGCAGCCAGAGATATGAGGGACTCTGAGTGCTACAGGTACAGAAACTGATGATCCACATCACGTAGACAGGAAAAACAGGACCACAAAAGACAAATTCATGTTTCCAGTGGTCTCTGTGGGAGGGATTATGAGCATGCAGGGAGGTCATCGGCCACACTCTTCTTTCTCAACATTTCTGTATTTTAGTGTACATTTTGTGTGTGTGTGTGTGTGTGTGTGTGTGTGTGTGTGTGAGAGAGAGAGAGAGAGAGAGAGAGAGAGAGAGAGAGAGAGAGAGAGAGAGAGAGTGCACACTGCTTCCAGCAAATCTGCATGGTATTTTCTCCTCGATCATCCCCAGCCTTTTCTTCTCCTGATGAGTTAAAACTTCTCTTTGGGGAAAGGCAGAAAACCTTGTCATAATCTCTTCATACTTCTGTATCTGGCCAATCTTGCTACCAGCTGCTTATAACATTAAAATCAAACAAGCAGCGCACACACTCAGTGTGTCCTGGGCTTTTCCCTGGTGTTTTCATTCTTCCATCAGCAGCCTGTGGTCAATGAGGCAAATCAAATGAGGTCTGTTGACAGATACTTGAACTGCTCTGAGGAAAACCTGCTCTGCTAGCTCACATTCTAAAGCTAAGGGCCATGCTGTAAAATTTTTGATGTGCCACAAATTTAGGTGGGAAAATAAGTGGGTACATACCGTCTTAGTTAGGATTTCTATTGCTGTGGCAAAACACCATGACCAAAATGCAAGTTGGGAAGGAAAGGGTTTGTTTGGCTTACACTTCCATATTGCTGTTCATCCTTGAAGGAACTCAAGACAGGAACTCAACAAGGCAGGAACCTAGAGGCAGGAGCTGATGCAGAGGCCATGGAAGGGTGCTGCTTACTGGCTTGCTCAACCATTAAGACTAGCCAGCACACATACATACACAAAATACATATGTATGTACACACATGCATACATGCATACATACCATTTTACAGCCAAGAAAACAAGGTACATGGTGACTTCATGATCCTCAGAAAAGGAAACTCTCCTCATAGACCACTTGCTACTGTTTCTGTCCATATCCTTGGAAAGCTAGAAGGGGCATTGGTTTTCAATGAACTTTCCTTATTTATGATTACATGCATGGTAAGATATCAATCTAGAGATGACTTTAGAATGATTGCTCAGTGGTTATGAATACATACTATTCTTTCAGAGGACCTGAATGTGGTTTCCAGCACCCTCATCAAGTTTCTCTCTCTCTTATACACACACACACACACACACACACACACACACACACACACACACACACACGCTTACCTATAACTCCAGCTCCAGGAAATGTGATGCCCTTTTCTGGATCCCACATGTAATTTCACTCATACATGCACATACCACACTCAGACAAACACATGTACACATAATTAATAATAAAATAATCCATCATCAGTCAATGATCATTAATTGCCAAGCTCTCTGTGTGTGAAATCAACAGAGGTGATTCATAGAAAAGATGTAGAGAGGACAGGATTGGGAAATCAGCTGTAAAGGAATGGTTGATGCAGCCTGCAGACCATGGTCGAGCTGCCAGCATCTGCAAAAGCATGTCATTCTGGCAAGCCCTGCAGGTAATACCAAAGCCAGAGCTCAAAAGCTGTTAGGTTACAATGAAGAATGGAGGTACTCTGGCCTGATGGTGCATTCCCAGCTAAAAGGGAAGTAGAGGCAGAGGGATTACAAATCTAAGGTCTATGAATTAGTTACTTTTCCCTTTGCTGCGACCAAATACCCAACAAGAAGCACCATAAAGGAGGAAGGGGTTATTCCTGTTAGAAGACATAGAGACTGTCACAGTGGCAGGAGCTTGAGGCTGTGGGTCACTCTGCATCTGCAGCCCGGAAGCTGAGAGAGATGCATATTCATGCCAAGGTCCTTTTCTCCGTCCTGTGCAGTCCTGGGCTCACAGCCACTGAATGGTGTTGCCCAGATTTAGAGTGGGTCTTCCCACCTCAGTGAACTCAGTTTAGACGCTCCCTCACAGACATGCACAGACATACATAGAATCACTGTTTCCATGGGAATTCTAAATCCCACACAGCTGACAATGAAAATTAACCATCACAGCCTGCTTTGGCTACAAAATGAGTTTCAAGGCCAGATTTGGCAGCTTAAGATCCTATCTCAAAATAAAATAAAAAAGGACTAGAGATATGCTAGATGAGCACTCAACAGTGGAGTACATACTTAGCATATGTGAGACCCTACGTTTCTGGAGGGTCAATATAAGGAAGAATGCGAATCCAGCAACAAGCAGGAAACTGGGGCCTTGGAGAAGCCTAGCAGTGTGCAAAAGCCTGCACGGATTCTGGTGTCACCGGGGAAAATGTGGATTGACCAGTGGAGAGCAGAGACGTTGGCTGAGCCAGTCAAGCTAGAGCTGGCCAAGAGGGACTGGGCAAATGAAAGGCCACTTTCTGAAAGGCAAGCCTGACCAGACTTGATGAAACCCTGATGCTGTGAGATTCTGGGTTCTAGAGTGGGCAGAAGGTCTTCAGAGGAGAAGACTGGACCCAGGGAAGAAGATTGAATTGGGCTAGCAGAGAACGTGCTGCTTGGGTTAGACCCCAGCACACGGCCCATGCCAGGATTTTTGTAGAAAGCTTCGCAGCAGGCTGAAGCTGCAAGGCTGCGGAGGGATTATTTTCAGGGCATGTGACTCAGGCAGGCTCTACCGGAAGTCCTCATATCCACGTGGGTGACTCCTCCCAGAAGGACTTAAAGAAAATTCAAGGGGTCCCTTTTCTCTGCGAGTGTCCCTTCTGCACTCTGCTGAGGGAGCTTAACCTTGTGCCCACTTTATGCTCACTTTAAAGGAAAGGCTGCAAGGAATCACAGTTATGACGCAGCGTACTAGGACGTGCGTGCTCAAAGCAGAGGAGCAATACATTAACCGAATCTGGAATCACAGCCAAGAGACTGGCACACAGCGAGCGTTCATTTGGTATTAGCACTTTCCTTTGCTAGAAGAGTTGCTCTTGTGCATGGGGTGGAACAATAACTCAGTATGTGTGCACAATATGTAATAATCAAATTGAGATAATTAGCATCCCCACCTCCTCAAACATTCGTCACGCGCTCAATTATTGAAATCCAAATACTTGCCTTTTCTTCAGTGAATCTGGATATGTCTAAACATGTTGGAGTGCATTTAAAAATTGGGTGGCTGTGTTAATATTTGTGCCATTTACTCTTGTATTGTGTTTAACTTAATGCAAAGTTGAGAGAGTCCACGTGTAACGTATTCTAATGTCTATTTCATGTTTCTCTCATTTGTATTTTTCCAGGTCCTATACAACATACTAATTGCCTTCACTAAGATGCATAAATTTGAGGACATAGAACCTGTGGACATTTTGGCCGGCTGCGCCCGATTCGTCATCGTGGGGTGTGGGGGAGTATTTTTCGGCATCATTTTTGGATTCATTTCTGCATTTATCACACGTTTCACTCAGAATATCTCTGCAATTGAGCCACTGATCGTTTTCATGTTCAGCTATCTGTCTTACTTAGCAGCTGAGACACTTTATCTCTCTGGCATCCTGGCGTGAGTACAATCGATGGATGGAGTCCCATGGGAACATATAGACAATTTAAGAGCTGTATGGCCTGTGTATTTGGGAAAGGCCTGAAGCTAGTCCCCCGAGGCACTGCAGGGTTGAGGATTTCTTAACTTTCTGAAAACTGATTCTGGTCCTTTGCCAAACAAATGTTCTCTGCGACATTTGCCTGAGGAAAGTCTAGCAATCAGAATGTCAATTTAAAATGTTCAGGAACGCTGGCTCGAAGAAGAGCTGGGAATGGTTCAAGCTTAAAGTCCATCTGAACAGTTTATTTTCTTCCTCAAAAAATTCATTTTCGAGCCAGGCATGGTGGTGCACACCTTTACTCCCAGCACTCAGTAGGCAGAAGCAGGTGAAGCTCTGTGAGGTTGAGGCCAGCCTGATCTAAATAGCAAGTTTCAGGACAGCCAGGAGAGACCCTGTCTCAAAAAAAAGATAGCAATAATAATAATAATAATAATAATAATAATAATAATAATAATAACAATAATATTTTTGAAGTAGAAAGGAGGCATGCCATGAGGAACTTCCACTCTGGGCTCTGTTTGTTGTTATTCCACTCCAACCCCATCACAACCCACACTCCCCTCAGGAGAGAATAAAGCTAGGTACATGGTGTTCAACCTCATATCCTTGTAACTTTGAAACTTCTTAGAACGAGGTTTCTCAGTTTGGCCTATTAGCTCTGGTCACTATCCAGGCAGAAAGTTTTAATTGTACTATATAGAAATCCATATGCCAATTAAATATAATAATATGGACTTTAGGTACCATTATTTTCCCTCCTTAAAATGACCACAATTTCTAGGACAAGAAAAGGGCCTTCTTTCTGCCATCCAAGGTAAATGGCTCCAGAAAAGAAAAACTTGAAATATTTAAATAACGTGGTTGTAAGAAATGCCACTTAGGAGCTGGATGGAGTATTATGTCAGGACAGCACTCAGGAGACAGAGGCAAGAAAAAAAAACTTGATTAAAAAAGAGAGCAGACTGAGCGTTCTATCTGTTGAACTGAAGCAGACTTAATTTGGTTTAAGGCAAAGTCAAGTATCCTCTAGCCAGAGTTAGGGCTGAAAAAGCTCTCTGCGAGGAAAGAGAGGTCCAAATGCATTTTGCTTCTGATTTTCTTGAGTGAACAATATGTCAGTGTGTGCGTTTGTGTGTGCGCGCGTGCGTGCATGCGTGCGGTGCGTGTGTGTGTGTGTGTGTGTGTGTGTGTGTGTGTGTGTGTGTGTGTGTTTGGTGTGAAGGCTTTCTACTACACTTGCTTTTTCCTGTACCTGGTTGAAGAGGAAGGGAGCAAATCTGTGCTCCACAGCCAGAGATGGACAGGTCCCCAGACAGGATGAGACACTGATTTTGGACAGAGGTGGGCTTCCACTCTATACAGCCTTGTTTTGCTCTGGGCAGGCAACCTTGGTGGTGTGACAGACGCTGTGTCTACCTGAGCCTCTGCTTCTTCTCTAGAATCACGGCTTGTGCGGTGACAATGAAAAAGTATGTGGAAGAGAACGTGTCCCAGACGTCCTACACGACCATCAAGTACTTCATGAAGATGCTGAGCAGCGTCAGCGAGACCTTGATCTTCATCTTCATGGGTGTGTCCACCGTTGGGAAGAACCACGAGTGGAACTGGGCATTCATTTGCTTCACGCTGGTCTTCTGCCAGATCTGGAGAGCCATCAGTAAGAGACACCAGGGCTCCAACACTCTCCTGCCCAGTTCCCACCCCAGCTTCCTTTTCCCTGTGTTGAACCAGGAGGGAACCAAGATGCTAACTCCTTCTCCTGCGCAGGGGCTTGCAGACAGCTCCTCCTTACTGACCAGAAACAGTTAATTGCCCTCCTCAGTTGACTCAGAGCCACCAGCTGACTAGAGGCTCTCCTCAGAAGTGAGAATGGAGCAGGGAGTATTTTGTGTTTTGATAAGAGAGAGAGAGAAAGCACTTTCACATCTACACATTTAAAAATAACTCAGTAAATATATGTGTTGCTCCACTTCCCTGCCAGTTGGTAGCCTCTTCCATGTTAACTCAGATATAGATTATAAACTGCGGGCATTTACTCTTCTGATACAGGACAAGTGAGATCTCACAAACTGCATTTTATGTAAGGCAAACACTGTCGGGAAGCAGTTGCATAAACAGTACGGCTGGCCTAAGGGGTAAGGGAGTGATGAATATACAGCCAGCAAAGGCTCAAGGAGGGAATTTATTATTTTTAAGGTGCTCATTTTGGGGGACTGGGGAGATTGTTCAGTCAAGTAATGTGCTTGCTGCACTACAGTGAGGGTCCCATCATCAAAACCAGGAATTGCTACCCACGCCTGGGATTCCAGTGCTGGGGAGAGGGAGACAGGAAGATCCCTGAGGCTTGTTTGTGGTCAGCCAGTCCAGCCCATCGGTGAGTTTCAATTTCAGTAAAGGCCTCTATCTCAAAAATGAGGCAGAGAAGAGATTAAGGAAGACAATGACCTCTACCCCCTCTGGCTCTGTGTACAAACACAACACACACACACACACACACACACACACACACACACACACACACACACACACACACGAACAGAGAGAGAGAGCGTAAGCACTCTTAATTATCATATTAATTAGTAAAGAGAGCAATACTATAAGTAAGCTGACTTCTGAAAAATAATTCCCATTATAAGGAAAAAGATCCAGTGACTGCTATGCACTTCTATTTCAGGAGCTAGAAAAGAGCGTTAACACTGAGCTGCAATATATATGCTGCCCTTTTATTAGAATAGTAAATATGATTTTACAAAAGGATCAGAGGCTGAGATCGAAACAAGTATTTACTATACCAACGAAGCAAGGTTGTATGTATAGGAAGCCCATCTCTAATATATATTATGTATAATATATTTGAGATAAGATCTTACTGTGTAGCCCGGGCTAGCCTGAAACTCATTATATGAATCAGGTTGACTTCAAACTCATGGAGGTTAACCCACCGATAATGTGTTGAGTTTTGGAGTTAAAGCAAGTTGTTTACCACCAAACCCATAGAAATGTGTGTGTGTGTGTGTGTGTGTGTGTGTGTGTGTGTGAGAGAGAGAGAGAGAGAGAGAGAGACAGAGACAGAGACACAGAGAAAGACAGAGAGAGATTCTTTTAGAAATTGTATTTTAACCAATTTGGCCAATTGTTTTCAGCCAATTTTAATATATATGTATTAAAATTAATTTATGATAGCTTTGAGGATGCAAAAATGAATGACAAGAGGGTTGGGATGATTAAGAGCACTGTCTGCTCTTCCAGAGGACCCGGGTTTGAGTCCCAGCATCTACATGATAGCTCACAGCCATCTATAACTCCAGTGCCAGGGGATCCAGTGCTCTGTGGACACTGCACACGTGTTTTGCACACACACGAATATATGGAGGAAAAACACTTATACATATAAAATAAAATAAATATTAATTTTTTTAAATGGCAAGAATATAGAAATATTAAAATAGTAAGAAGAGTAGCTGAATATATGCTAATTTTTGGTGGAAAAAAATCAAAGCTGTTGTGATACAAACTGAAAATATCACATCAAATTTTGGTGTGATTTCTGACTCACTATTTGGAGCTGGGCAGACATTTATCTATTTTAAAGTCTTCTTCCTCAGCCTAAAAATAACAGGTTTAGATAAAAATTATCAGTCCCTTCCTGTTATAATAATCAACAGATCTACAGGGAATCAGTACTAATGTCAAGAGAAGTGAAATGAGAAAGATTCAACCAAGCAAACAGGAAAATGAGCCATCTGGATAGAGGGGTTCTGTTACCCTTAGTGATCATCCAGTCCATAACACAATCCTTTAACTGAGAGTATTAATGAACCACTGTTGAGAGAGTGGCTGGCTTGGGCAGGTCACCATGACTGGGAGAGCCAGTGTGAGAATACAGATCATTGCCTCCTCTGTCCATTCCAACTTATTGTCTCTAACCATAGCTAATGACTATGAAGGCTTATGGATATGAGGCAATGTTCTCTGTTATTTATGAGAATAGTGTTTGTTTAACTTTTCACCTCCCTACTTAGGTAAGTACATTTGGTTTTCTGTATCTGTGGGCTCTGCAAGTGTGATTTCAACCAATCACAGATCAATAATTTTGCAGAAAGAAATACATCTGCATTGCACATGTACAGACTTTATTTCTTGTTATCATTTCCTAAACAATACAGCACAGCAGCCATGTTGTAAGCAATCTAGAGACAACTTCAAGTATTCAAAAGAATGTGTAGAGGCTAGACCCAAATGCTTCATACAATAGAAAGGGACCTGGGCATTCATAGACATGAGCATTTCTATGAGAGTCCTGGGCCCTGTCTCCTGTGGAAACTGAGGGCTGACTGTGCTCTTGTCTCTGGTATCTGATAATATGGGATGACGTGGAACCTTTCCCAAGGTTACATGACTAACTGGTAAAGAGAAGCTCAGATACACCCATCAAAAACCCCATAAATTCTGTTGTCCCTTGTAGTCTAATATGCCCGAAAGCAAAAAAAAAATGCTTTCTGTGAGATGTGAGGATAGGAGCACATGGGGACGTAAAGAGATGACACTTTTGGAAGGTCCACTGAAAGCTTTAGCACAGGATCCTTTCTTGCCCAGAACCAGTATGTCAGTGGTGGCTTTCATGTGGAACGAATAGCCATGGAGAATCTGTATAGTGAAAAACACTTCTGTACTTTGCACAAGCTCCCTGCCTTCCAACCTCCATTTATTACTACACGGAAGGACAGTAAGAAGTATCCCACGCCCGTCTCCAACCCCAAACCCTTGCAAACTTTCTTGTTTGTTTATATGAATCTCAAGCACCAGGTCAGCCAGAATGGATCTGCCCATCATGTACTGTCCACAGTCACCGATCTCCCTCACATTCAAACTACAGACCTCCTGGAGGTATCTCCTGAGAACATGAGATAAGAGGTTTATACTCCACAGACATCCTTTCTTTAATTGGTTTTGAAAGGCACCACAAATGTGGATACAGTTTAGAAATATATACCTCATATTTATTTTAAATCAATACACACATACAAAATGCTTGGGCTGGGAAAACCTCTAACTGGAGGAACCAAAATATCCCAGAAATGCAAAGCCTTAAGAGAGGGTCTGATTGAGATGAGTGATCTTGGGTGTGATAGAATTGGGCTACCTTGCTTAGTCTCTGCGTCGTGACCACTAATGTCCCGCTGCCTGCTCTAATACGTATCTCCCCCTTTCCAGGCGTATTTACTCTCTTCTATGTCAGTAACCAGTTTCGGACTTTTCCCTTCTCCATCAAGGACCAGTTCATAATCTTCTACAGTGGCGTGAGAGGCGCTGGGAGCTTTTCCCTTGCGTTTTTGCTTCCTCTGTCCCTTTTTCCTAGGAAGAAATTATTTATTACTGCTACTTTAGTAGTTACATACTTTACTGTATTTTTTCAGGTTGGTAGACTTCTTTCATATTTAAATTACGTACATCTTTCACAGCTACATACTAAATTCGTAAGATGTAAATAAAGATGCTGTATCTGGTTTTTAGAATTCTGGTTCATCCTCTAAAATAGAGTCTAAATAGATTCTAACTTACTCAGAGGCCACGTTCATGGTAAAGCTTTAACTTCTGAAATACACTGTCTTTGAGTCAATCCAACATAGTGATCAAAATATTCCCAGGTGAGGTGTGAACAATTGTTACTCTGTTTATCTTGGAAAATATGACAGCAACTGGTACTCGCTAACGCAATGTTTTGTTTTAGTGGAAGTTAGGTCTTAATGAGGCAATGAAGATTTATTTTCAAAGACATCAAGATATTGTATTAATATAGATTATAACATATATTTTGTTTATGTGTGTAGAAGAACTAAGAATTAAAATAAGTTTAATGCATTTAATCCCATAGAAAATAGAAACAAGCACATACAGATTGGGCATTTTATAGTTTTGATGATAAAATGGTTCTTTATAGTAACAGTGTTCACCTCAGGAAAACCCTCTGTTTTTTTATTTATGACCCAGGGAATCACAATTGGCCCACTGGTCAGGTACCTGGATGTCAGAAAGACCAATAAAAAAGAATCCATCAATGAAGAGCTTCACATCCGGGTAAGTTAACCCTGTCCTTTCTAATGAATGAATAAAATGTTTCCCATGTATCACTTTTGAGAGTCATCTAGAGCTTCCAGGAGACTGTGTACATGTCAGGAGACTCATAGACCCTTTCCTTCCAGCTCCACTAAAAAGGAATGGACTTGTTTGCTATTGCTGCTTCAGGGAGTTAATACAACTGTGGAGGCTTCTAACAAAGCAAGTGTGTTATCTTAGAGTTATGGAGAAGACCTTTGGAAATGGGTCCCACTAGTGGAATTTAGTGCAGTGTTCCCTTCCAGGGGCTCTAGGGAAGGATCTCTTTGTCTTCTTCAGCCTTCATCGGCTTCCTACATAGTTGTGGTCACAGAGTGGAAGCTAGGGTCCTGCACGTGGTAGGCAAATACTGTGTCACTGAACTGTGTCCCCAGCCCAACACCTGGCATCCTTAACTAGAGAATCCTAAAATGCTTCTGATCTCAAGGTCTTTCAGGTGATCTAGTCAGGTCTCTTGGATTGTCTAGGATCCTTCTCCTGTTTAAAGCAACTGATGGTGAGCTCTACCTGCATCCACAGAATACAATCATAGCAACATACAAATTATCACTTGATTGGATAACTGGAGATTTGCCTAATCAAGTTAATACCTCAGAAGGATGTCACACTAACATTCAGTGTGGTCCTAATGGCTGTTGAAGTAATTGTTTCATAAAAATATGGCTTCTACTTCTCTGCTTGAGTTCAGCATGGTATCAAAACTATGACATTCAGAATGACTCCCTTGAATAGAAACAAGAACTAGTGTGTGAAAGACATACAGGCACACCCTAACATGCACACACCCATGCACTCATCCATGCACAAACTCATACACACATACTCATGTACATGCTCATGTACATACCCACACACACTCAATGCACACATGTACATACCCATGCATACCTGCATGATCATACAAGCACACACAAAGTGTTCACCAAAATGGCTGTGTACAAGCAACGACTGGGAAACCCTGTCATCATAGCTGCTCCAGAGACTCAAGCTAAGTAGGATAATTTGACTAGAGCTTTTTGTTTGTTTTATTTTTACACCAAAGGAATCATACTTCTGATCATTTTAATGCTGTAGAGATGGATGAAATCTTCATATGTTAGCCTTGAATTTCATACAAATAGATACTAGATGAAATAAAGTCATTTAAATTCCAGGAAATCAAAATAAAAAATTGCAAAATTATTTGAGAATATTTAACAGATTAGAAGACAGAATGTTAAAAACTATGTTAATACCTTAAACTGATTGTACATTTTTGTCTTTACCCTTATCACCTTATTAAGAGAAATCAGCAACCTTCTTTAGATGGAAATTCAGTATTTCACCTCTTCCTCATTTATTTTTCCTTCTTACAAAGTTATGACTAAGGCCAACTCTGGAGGTTCAAGTCTTTAATCTAACACTTGAGGACCAGAGGCAGATGGATCTCTGTGAGTTTGAGGCCAGCCTGATCTACACAGAGAGACTCTGTCTTGAAAAATAAACGTTATGACTATCATTAGAAGACAGTAGATCAATTAAGGGTTTAAGTAATAATTTTGCATTTTTAATTTTTTTCAAAATAAAACAGAAGCCATCATAAACATGCATAATTTTTAATTAGAATTATTTATAGACCTATTCATAGGATTTTAAGATTATATCTCCTCCAAAATTCTTATAAATCATTGTGAACAGAGCAAACATAGTATAATTGACGTGTGTTGAACTATAAGTTCCTGGACTAAAGGATTTAATTGTAAAATAAAAAAGATCATATATTGGTTTATAAGTATAAAGATTGGGTATTTATACCTTTACCTCCCTCACTACCTGTCTCATGTGGAAAAAATGAAGAATGTGGACAAGTGTGCTTATTATTATAGCAGAACGTCTGAAGAATTATATTTGGGAAACTATGCAAATTAGACATGTGATTTTCTTTTCACAATGAAGTAAAAGTAATACCTAATCATTATACTTTGCATCCAAATGATTTCAATAATGAGAAATTTCTAGATTTTCCTAGAAAAGTATTATTCAAACCAAGTGCCAGTTATACTATTTTCACTCTATTTTATGGAAATTATCAAGATGTTTATCTTCAGAATCTTTTAATCATGAAGAGAAGGAATTACTATGAAAAGCATGTCATATTCTAGCGACATGACCAGAGTGCTAGGAAAGAGGTTATGTTTCAGTAAATTAAAGCCTTCCTTAGTTTCCAAAGCCTATAGTTTGTATGTGTGTGTGCCTTTCAGAGTTCATATTTTACTAACATTTCATCTTCTTATGTTTGGTTTGGCAGCTGATGGATCATCTAAAGGCTGGAATTGAAGATGTGTGTGGGCAATGGAGTCACTACCAAGTGAGAGATAAGTAAGTAGGTTAGGGTTTCATTGCCTAACAATGGCTCTTTGAGGATGGCTCCTTGAGGAATAGGGAGCCAGGAAGATGAAGGACCAGAGTTGTACTATACAAGAAACATGCCTAGCATGGAAGATGAGAGGTGTCAGGAGAGAGCTGTGGAGGTGGGGCAGGTTGCTTTGAAGAGGAATAGTACAAGTAGTCAATGAAAAGTAGAGAGTCATACTTAAGTTGGAAACAAAGACAACACCCCCATCCTCCTGACAACAGCTCAACCATGTGATAATCAACTTCATGAAGTTGTGGAGGCATTCAGTGACTCATTAAGGGCTTGGAGAAATCCCAGTTGGAGACCTCTAAGAGTCATTCATATACAGCAATTCTTCTGAGAAGCCCAGAGCCTTCTTGCTCACCACATCCCACATTTCTGAATGGATTATTTTAATCTCAACTGGAGGAATGTGGCTGGAGACAGATGGTAAGGCATCATCAAGTAGTTAGCAGCTACATGGTGGGCATGTGTGAGATTTTTATCAAAGGTGTGAAGAGGAGACAAACTGAACACAGGACTCAGAACTCTCTAGCTAGTGGAGCTGATGAGAAAATGGAAGAGCAGATGAAGACAGAGATAGGTGACCAGAGAGGAAGGGATTGAGGCAGGAGAAAGCCAACCTGGAAACAATGACCTGGTACATCAAGAGACTTAAGTGGCTAACAGGGTCAGGGCAATGGCAGCCACAGGAGTTGACAAGTACAAGGTCAAGATGGTCTCAGCATCTTGAAATGTCAAATGCATTGTGAAGACAGTTTGTGGGGGGAACTGATTACAATGAGTTGAGGAGAAATCACAGCATCTCATAACAAAGGGCAAAAGGTCAAGGAGTGATCTACTTGAAAAGAACAGGTGGATCAAAGCCAAAAAGATGACAAAGCTCTGGAGGTCAGTCTGCCATACACTGAGAGGACTTAACTGATGGTGTCTGTCAACCTCACCGTTCAAGGAAACAAACACTAGACAATAAGCCAACATTCCAGGAAGTTATGTTCCCTATCAAAAAACAAAGCAGGCAGAAAACCACTCTTTGAATGTGAAATGATTAGAAGCATTGAAAATTGTGACTCCAGACAAGCTCCCAAGACATCATTGCGTGTGTGCAGCTTAGGCTAATGGGTCGACCAGATGTTCGCAACAGTAGTCAGCTAGCTCTCCTTTATTAAGATTGTTGGTGTGTTTGGTGGGGGCAGGGAGTATAGTTCTTTTCCTTAGTTGGCAAGATTCAAAGTGATCTGCAACACAATGAGGCAAAACTACTCTAACTGGCAGCCAATTTAAACTTACTGGGTTCTGGCTGAATAGACCTATATTACTGTAAGTGAAGCAGCTGCTGTTAGGAGCCTTTAGGAAACAATGCTTGTTCAAAAGCCTCAACCACTTCAATTCTGTTCATACAGTTACAGCTGAGTAGGGCTAGCCACCCGCCCCCAGGGGGCCTCCTCTTATATGTACTTTCTACCCTGATTGCACCTTTTTTTCTTTCTTTTTGTTTAGTTGAATTTCATTGTATTCAAGCCACTAGGCCATTCTTTCTTATTAAAAACAAAACAAAACATAAATACTATGGGTTTTTTTTTTGATTTTTCGAGACAGGGTTTCTCTGTCCAATGTGTTCAAATGTGATGAATTTAGGCACCTGATGTTCTTCAGAATGGAGTTCAGTTGTAATCTGTTTAAAGAAAAATTTAAACAATACTGATGGAGATATTGGTTTTAATGTTTAGGTTCAAGAAGTTTGATCATAGATACTTACGGAAAATCCTAATCCGGAGGAACCTGCCAAAATCAAGCATTGTTTCTTTGTATAAGAAGCTTGAGATGAAACAGGCCATTGAGATGGTAGAGACCGGAATACTGACCTCAGCAGCTTTCCCCACACCCTATCAGTGAGTTCTATCTGCTTTTTGATCTAGACCAGTGGTTCTCAACCTTCCTAATGGGGAGACCCTTTAATAACACCTCTTGTTGTGGTGACCCCCAACCATAAAATTATTTTGTTGCTACTTCATAACTGTAATTTTGCTACTCTTATGAGTTATAATGTAAACATCTGCTATGTGACCCACAAGGGGGTTGCAACCCACAGGTTGATCTAAACTTTCAATAACTGAATTTCAGGGCTAAGTTATGGCTCCATTTGAAAGAAGTAGCAGAAGGGAATAGGCAGAAAGATGAGTGTGGCAATTAACATTCTGAACTGTAACGAACACTTGAAGATGGGGAAAGGTTTGTTGGGGCTCACAGTAGGAGGCAGGTGGTTCAGTCCATGACTGGTTGGTGCTTTTGGGGCCTGAGGTGAGGTGGCATATTATGGTCACCATTATGGAAAAACATTCACCTCATGGAGGAGGAGAAGCTGGACGTTCCAATGTCTCACTCAACAGCAAGTCCCCAAAGGCCTGAAGCCCTCCCCACTGGATACCATCTCATAGAGGTCCCCCATTTTTCAGTAGTCCGTGTTCTGAGAACCAAACTATTATAACATGGGCTTTAGCTCTGAGGAGAGAATCGTGGAATAATATTGTCTAGTTCTTGACATTTTGAGCTTTGCTTCAAGCTTGACATGTTTCACCAGTTTGGGGGAATTGCTTTTTAACTCAGTTGCCTTCTTTAAGTTATATGCCATCTTCCAAGCAAAGACATAGAATGGCAGGACATTTTATAACGTTTTTCTCCTTGGTTAGAAACTTCTTTCCTACAAGCTCTGTTCACTTGGTTCTGTTCTTTCTACTGTTGCATTTTGTGCAAAATGTATTTCTCTTCCTGTCTTCCATGGGGAGAGGTATTAGGTGTCTGGGAGGCCAACTTGGATTTGGGAGGGCCTCCTCTGTCACTACAATGAAATATATGAAGCAGGTTACTTGCAAAAGTGCAGGGAGGTTAGGTGGGGCTCAGAGTTCTGGGGGTTCAAGGCTAAGGTCAAGTCTATGGTTCTTTGATAACAACAGAGTGGGAGAGGCATGCACCCTAGTGAGGGTGCATATTCTTTTTTTTTTTTTTTTTTTTTTTTTTTTTTTTGGTTTTTCGAGACAGGGTTTCTCTGTGTAGCTTTGCGCCTTTCCTGGAACTCACTTGGTAGTCCAGGCTGGCCTCGAACTCACAGAGATCCGCCTGGCTCTGCCTCCCGAGTGCTGGGATTAAAGGCGTGCGCCACCACCGCCCGGCTGAGGGTGCATATTCTTAATCAAGGAGAGAAAGGAAGGATTAAGATGCGTCCTATAATCCCCTTTGAGATCACACTTCCAATGACCTAAAAACTTTTCACTAGGACACACCATTTAAAAGCCCACAGAGAATTCCCAAGACTGCCACTGGAGACCAAGCTCTTACACATGGGTCTCTGAGAAGGACTTCATCTAAACCAAGGCAGGGAGGAGATGAGGTGCAAGAAGGGGTGTGGTAGCTTATGGCTCTTTAAAGAGATGTTTGCAATAGAAAGAGTGTATATGAGATTGCGAGATGCATCTCAAATCCCTGAGACCAGCTTAGAACAGGACCCAAATGCTGACTGGCTTCTAGGTGAAGAGAAGACTATATAGATTCAGTGTGGAGGCAAGACAGGAGGAGAGGCCTTATTTGGTGTGTGTCTTCCACCATCTGGTAACCAATTGTCCCCGGAGCTGGATAGATATTTTTTAAAAACTATTTTAATTGTCTGACATTTTACAGAAGCTCCTTCAGTATTTCAAGAATTAACTCCCAAAGATGCACAGCTTTCTTCTAAGCGATGGCTTATAGGTTGCAAAAATTAATCACAGCATATATTTAGGGAAAGGACATGCCAGCTTCTCCATACTGTCATCGTCTTCAGATAATGACACTTGATCATGAGCTTCAATTATGTCCTCACATCAGGGAAGTAAGTTGAGAACAGAGCTAAGAATAGATACCAATAAAATTGTCACAAACTGGCTGAGTGTTATTTCACAGGTGACACCTTCCACCCTCGACCTGCTAATGAATCAGAAACACCAGCACCTTCTTCCATGACCTGGGGAAGATGTAAACAGGTGTCCCTAAGGTCACCCAGTCTAAACAGAAAGCTTTGTGCCTTGTTTATCCCTGGGATTGTTCCAGTGGCCTGTTTGTCTGTGTTGCGCTGCCCATTACGCAACTAAAAGGAGACGCCCGGTGCTAAAATGGGAATGTGCTATCAAATATTTATTGGCAATGCTGTCCAGAGCCACAGTGGAGCCAGAGGTGGCTGGAAAAACCAGGAATGCTGATTCTGTTTTCATTCAACATGTTAGCATTTTATCCATCAAAGTTTCTCTCTTTGTGTTTCATTTCATTTTTTAAAACAATGCACGCAAATCTTGCTTTTGTCCAAGGTTTCTGGCTGTCCCTTACACTTTGTGCCTTAGCGCATGTCCTGCTTGCTTGGGCACCTAGTGTGTGTGTGCTAAACACACTGTGAAGACAGACATAAGGGCTGCCCTTCCAGCCCCCAAACATGGACAAGGCATCCCATTAATATAAGAGATCACACAGTGCAGTATAATAAAGAATAGGAATCAATGTGACTATAGGAGCAGTGTGTCACATGGGACCTCCTGCTGTGTGGCCTGCTCATCAAAGGATGAACTGCAGTTAATGCAGAGATAGAGGAGGGCTGGACAGTTGCAGACAGAAACTGCCTCCGTCAGTTTGCTTGATACTTAGGTGAGCACTTGGTCTAGGAATGTGAGGCTGTTTATCTCTTATCTCAGGCTAGAATCTCATCTATGTTTCAGTCTATTGGTCTAAAACGTATTTTGAACTTCTGTATAACATCACAATGTATTATTAGCCATAAGCAACTGCTTCAAATCTGACCACAAGGCAATTTTTAAACCAGTTTTATTTGGCGCACTTCCCTGTTCACTTTGAGTCAATCATTTCTTCAGACATTGATCCAAGATTCTTAAGAGACTTACAGGTAAGGGGTTTTTCCACCTCATATAGCCCTGTCAAGTAAGTTAACTGGAGTGAGAAAGATTTTTGTTAAAGCTGATGTTTAATACATTTTTTAGTATTTAACTTAACATTTATTTGATCTTGCTGGAAATCTGTAGGACACCAAGACAAAAGGAATTCCTCTCCTAAGATCAAAGCAGCCAGTTTTTAAAACAAAACAAAACAAAATGCAAACCAAACCTTCATACAATAATAGGAAAAAGAACTGTGTACTCAGGTGCCTCTTAGCATTCAGTATGAGACGATAACAGCCAAATGCACATATAGTTCTGCTTTACGACTTTAGGCAAGTGTTATACAACAGTTTAATTTCCAAATTCTTGGACCTTTAGGAGAAGGTTACTGCCAGGGCTGACTCTGGTACAGCTGGGAGGACACTGGAACTGTGGGATCCCACTGCTTTCCTCATGGCATAATATTTCCTAGTAGCACCTATTTGAATCCCCAGACCATCCTATGGGAGAGCTGGGATACGCATTTCTACTGTTATTTCAAATGTAGAGAGGTTCCTCTCTCGCACAGGACTGGTAGTCTGTGAGACATTGTAAACAGATACTGACTCTGATAAGTGTTGAAATGAAGCTTGTGGGCTTGTGTGATGGCTCTGGGGATGAAGGCACCTACTGCCAAGCCTGACAGCTTGGGTTTGATCCTCTGGACCCACATGGTGAGAGGAGAGAGCCAACTCTTAACAAATTGTCCCCTCACCTTGAATGGGCACTGTTGCACATCTGCACATACACATACATCTGCACATACACAGGAGGCAAGTAAATGTAACACAGTGTTCTTCTTACAAGTGGATTAGGGCTGAGGATATAGCTCAGTTGTTGGAGTACCTGCCTGGCACTCATGAGGCCCTGAGTTTATTCCCAGCATAAATTGAGTATGGTGATGGAGCCTAGAATCTTAGAGCTTGGAAAGTGGAAGTAGGAAGAGAATAAGTTCAAAGCCAGCCTGAGCTACACCAAACCTTATATATAATTTTATAGATATTAATATTATAGGTATTAAAATAGCTATGAAATTATTGGATAACTACCACAATTTTGTAATCTTAAATCATTTTATTTCTAAACTCTCAGGAGTTTGAGCATGTCATATTCTTTTCGTTTTCTTTTTAAATTGTGTGTCTGCGTGAGTGTCTGTATGTGGTCAGGTGTACCTGAGTGCAGGTGCCCATCAAGATTAGAGGCATTTGATCTCCTTGGTGCTGATGTGAGTGCTGGGAACTGTACTCAGGTCTCCTGAAAAAGTAGTAATGTTCTCTACTACCAAGTCCCCTCTCCAGCCCCTTGTTTGTTTGTTTGTTTTGTTTTTTTTTGATAATTAGGGAAATTCATTGTAGTTTAAGAATTTTTAATCAATTTCACATTAATGGGGTTACATTCTTGTATTTGTATTCTGACAAGAAACTATGGGATGTAGTTTCTTTTGTAAATTCTGTGACTGAATGTGTGTGTCCTGTAAACCACACTTCACTCATGTTAGATATGAACATTGCAGTGGCCTTTGAAAAAGATGCAAGACAGCCAGCCATGCAGATAGAGTAACTAATGAGGAATATTGTATGTAGCCATGCAGATGGAGTAACTGATGATGAAAACTGCATGCAGCCATGCAGATAGAGTAACTAATGAGGAATACTGCATGCTGCCATGCAGATGGAATAACTGACGAGGAATACTGCATGCAGCCATGCAGATGGAGTAACTGATGAGGAATACTGCATACAGACATGCAGACAGAGTAACTGATGAGGAATACTGCATGCAGCCATGCAGATGGAGTAACTGATGAGGAATACTGCATGCAGCCATGCAAATGGAGTAACTGATGAAGAGTACTGCATACAACCATGCAAATGGAGTAACTGATGATGAATACTGCATGCAGCCATGCAGATGGAGTAACTGATGAAGAGTACTACATGTAGCCATGCAGACGGAGTAACTGATGAGGAATACTTCATGACTAGGATATTGAAAGATGTATTCTCAAAGAATTAGGGCACAGTAGTTTTTCTTTGGGTATTCTTACTGTGGTGTGAATATAGTGTTTATTAGGTTTTGTAATTCAATTAAAGTTTCTTTACATTAGTATAGCATCTCATGAAAGAAAGGAAAGAAGGATGGAAGCAGGAGAGAATTTATGAGAAATGTAAACATTGTATTCAGATGCAATTGGAATTAGATTTTCCTGGTTTATATTAGCACTAGAGATTCCCTTTACCTGTAATAAATGAATGCTCCAGAGACAAGAGCTGTGCAGTTTACCCTCTGAATTACTGGTCCTAAAGATCCCCAGTAACACTGTCTTCTAAGGAGTGTGTCTTTCTTGCACCTGTGATGTAAGTATTCCAGGGATGTCTGTGTTCATGAGGTGACATGAAGCCAATTCCAGGCACCTCCTGGTTCAGGCTACCCAGCGCTTTTGTTTATATATAATTATAGCTGCCACTTCTTGGTGTGAGTCAGGGAGAAGCACAGCTTTGAGAGTCCTGTGTTCCTCACTCTAGCCAGTAACCCAAGAGGGCTTTAATTAAGCCTGGTCCTTCCTGGAGTGGTCAATTACACACTGGGGAGAATGCCAAGCCCGATCTGCTGCTGTATCAAGTTTCACCTGCCATTTCCTTTATCAGTGGTTTTTTTCCTATTTGTTTTATATGAGTGTAGAACATAGAAATGTTTGACTAGCTGGTGTTTCTGTTTAGTAATCCATTACACACACTTACACACACATGTACACACACACACAATGACGGAATGCGTTCAGATTGTGTGAGCAGGTGTACCTAAATAAGAATAAATTCCATTTGGAGGACATTAGTACAATTACATTTATATAGTTTAGATCATCGAGGGTGGCATCCAAATATTAGTACAAGTAACATTTGCAACTTAAGACAGAAAAACTCTGATTTCGATCATTATGTAGAAAGGCGTGGGTCATTCTGCAGATAACAATGGCTAACTAAAGCCCTTGCATACCATGATACCTCATATAAAGGCTCTTTATTTTATCAATTGCACATTACATCCAAACAACTTTATCGTTAAATGGCTGTAAGGTTTTGGGGACAGTATTTTACATGTAGCTTGTATTGAATTTATTGATTTATCCCTGTGACCCAGCATCCTGACAACATGGGAAAGGAGATATTGATATGCTTCCAAGAAACAGGCAGCCCGATGGGCTATAGCATGGTGTTAGGAAGGTGGCTATATTGAAAGGAAGGTTGAGCTTTCAGTTCCTTTTTTATACCCATGTTCTAGAGTAAATGTAAATTTCCAGTGTAATAAAAAGGTTTTCTCAATTACTGCTACTAGATTGCAATCAAATACATCTGTCACATGAGAATTCTTTTCATAGCAACGTCTCCGCTTTGAAATCCTAGGGGACAATTGAGCATTGATTGCTAACCTGGCCCTAAGGCTAAGTTTTAAGCTCTTTGGGTGCCCAGTGCCTCATCTGGGTTGACCTCCATGGTACAGATAGTTTAATTCTGTTTAGAAAATGTGATTCCCATTTCTAGTTATTCCTCAACCATAAATAAGGCCCTGTCTTAGTTTGGTTACCATTGCTGTGATTTAAAAAAAAAAAAATACCCTGATTCAAAGCAATGTAGGGAGAGGGTGCTATCTTAACTCACAGTTCCAGATTATAGTCCATCATTGTGGGGAAGTCAAGGCAGGAACCTAAATTAACTAGTGACACCACAGTCAAATCAGCAGAGAGAGAAGGAATGCAAGCATGCCCAGTGCTCAACCACCTTTGTCTGCTCCTACACAGTCCAGGACCCCAAGCCAGGCAACGGGGCTTCCTCATTCAGTCTGGGTCCTCCTACAGCAATTAAGGCAGTCAAGACAATTTTCCAGGGATTTGTCTACAGGCCAACCTGATCTAGGTGATCCCTCATTAACACCCTCTTCTCGGGGGATTCTAGGTCATTTCAAGCTGACAATTAAAACTCACCCTCGCAGACCTCTAACTGCACAATTCCCAGAAAGCTTTCTTTGATCCTGTAGCTTCAATAACTCAACATGCCAGTGAGGATCAAAATGGAGTGGTGTGGATGGTGCTGGACTCTGAATGGTTTGTTGTCCATCCACGTGACAGTGAGCACAGAACTAACAAAAAATTCTGAAACATTGATTGAGTGTTTTTATTTCTATAAAATTTAACAGTTAAATCTTGGGATTTTATTTTATGGCATCTTTTCCAAATAATAGTCTTTTATTGTATTTTATAAATTAGTTGGTGCTCATGACCCCCCTCCCCTTTAAAAATGGGTTACAATAATAACCATGTGGAAACTGTAAGGGAGAAAATGTTTTTGAATCTTTAAATCAAAACATATGTTTGGACCTGAAATTGATTTGCTAAGATGGCAGGAATGAGCATGTACAAATCTGATCCCGGAATTTAGGAATTCCTCCAGGACAGGACAGGGCAAAGCCCCACTTCTTGCCCAAATACAAAAATAATGGCTTTTCTCCAATGATGTTTCCAGGCCTGAGAGGATACAGGGAACCAAACGGCTTTCCCCTGAAGATGTGGAGTCCATGCGGGACATTCTGACAAGAAACATGTACCAAGTTCGACAAAGAGTATGTGCGAGCCCTCTGGGCTACCCCCTGCCCTGCCCTGCCTTGCGCTGCTCCCACTGGGTCTTCAGGAGGCTGGTCTTGCTCACAGTGTCTTCTCAAGTAGCCCCTCTGCTGGGTTTGGGGGACAGAAAGCTAGTGGTCAGCTGCCAGGTTGGCACCAGGGGCCTAAGAATAAATGCAAATCCAATTGCTGGCTCTAGGGGTCAGGCTGCCCTAGCCCTGTAGCCAAAGCTTTCAGAACCCACAGGTCTCTCTCCTCAAAGAAAAAGACAGATGCAGCCATCCTCCTGTAGTGTAAGAAAAACATGGCACCAGGATGCTGATGGACCTCCAGTTTGTCCACTGGGGTCAACTATGATAAAAGTCAACAAACAGCACTCATTGGGTTAGAACCATGAAGTTACAATGTTGAAAGCCAGAATAAAAAGAAATACTGGCGTCTTGGTCTGGAAATTGGTCTGGACTCTTTCTTCATTAGTGTTTTTAATAAAGGGTCCTTCAGAGACTCTGAGCTAATGACAGTTAAATCAGTGTCATCCCTGCAGATGCTTTTTCAAGTTTGATGACTCGTTTGTCTGTCCTATTTCTTGGCTATGATTAAGTATGTCTCTCGTGAGAATATTTGTTTTGGGTAATGACATAGATTATGCTTTTGATGGGATCAAGAAACCATCTAGTCAAAGCTCTTCATTTTCTAGTAGCTGTTGGCGTTAGCAAACTTGAAGGTTGGATTTATTCAAGGTCATAAAGTAAATGTAAGTTAAGAGTTCTCTGCTGAACACCGATCCAGTGTTCGAAGACTCCAGACTTAAGCAGCCAGTGAAGGCAGCAGTCTCCTCTGCAGTTCTGGGTCAGAAAGGTCGATGATTAAGGAGCTTATGTCAGAAAAAGAAAAGGCTGAAGGCATATAGCTCAGCTCTGTGATAGTGTTCTTAGGGTAACTTTCATGACTTTCAAATCATTCCAAGTGAAACTATTCCAGTAAGACGATCACATTTCACCTTCACTAAGTAGATAAGAACTTCCTGGTGGAAGAGTGGCTAGTTTAGGGAGAGCCAGGCCCATTGAGTACCTGGTACTCAATGTTTTCCCATCTTATTGATACAGGGAAGGAGGTTGGATTCCTGAAACTCCAATACATTCTGAAATGGTCCATTGCCCACATTCTCCATTCTCTTTTATTCCCCAGATGTAGACACCCAGATAGGCACTTTGTTGTTTCATCTGGTCTCCAGCATTCTCTTTTCTGAACTATGCAGCATCTCTCTTCCTTCCTTTTTTTTCCCCACATTTGAGTATGTTGTATGTTGGCCATTTTTCTTTAAAGGATTTTTTGCTAAGCGTCAAGTGGGACCAAATCAGGATAGGATCAATGAACTGAGTGCAGTGATAGGCTGCAGGGACATTTTTTTGCCTCCACTTGTAGTTCATTGAAAATACAACTTACCAGTCCCCATTCCCTAGTATTCTAGTCTGATAAACACCACGACCAAAAGCAACTCGGAGGGACGGGGGTTGTTTGTCTTACTCTTCCCAATCACAGTCCATCACTGAGGGATGTCAGGGCAAGAACTAAAAGAGAAGCAGAGGCAGGAACCATGGAGGGGCCCTGCTTCTGGGCTCATTCCCCTGGCTTCTGTGGCTTGCTTTCTTATACCACCCAGGAGCACCTGTTCAGGGATGGCCCCACCCACAGGGGGCTGGGCTCCTCCCACATCAATCATTAATCAAGAAAATGCCCACAAACACTTGATACCAGGCAATATGATAAATGCAATCCCTCATCTAAGATTTCCTCTTTCCAGATGTCTCCAATTTGTATCAAGTTAACAAAACAAACAAACAAAAAAACCAAAAAACAAACAAAAACCACCAGTTTTTCCACCACCTCTAGTATTTCTATGGTTAAAAAAGTCTTCTATTACTCTTTCAAAGGAAAATCACTCCTGGAAATACCACCCTGAACAATTGGACATCAACTGCTTAGAGTGGACAGTCTACCGTTTGAAGGATTGATACAAAGCTTATATAGAAGCCATCTGTTGTCCTCAAGTCTGGACAAGAGGTGTAGGACTGATGGTTGGAGATATTTATCACTGTATATTCTAGAAGAGTCTGTCTTGGGACTTAGCAATCACTTTGGGGCAGGGCCAGGCAGAGTATAGGGTCAGATTCTGGATGGTCCTAAGTTACAGTTGATATGAAACTGAGCTGGTCCACTGGGACTCTGGACACATCTTTTTGAAATACTTCCTCTTAGCATGTTCAGGATAGACTCTACATGGTTAGGGAGGTGAAGGACTAGCTTCTGGAGGTTTCCAGTGCCCAAAACGCAGAGAAAACTCTATACAACACAGTGGGATGGAGACATGAGGCACATCCCAAGCTTATCAGAAAATAAACTTCAGTCAAGGCTCTATTACTCTCAATGTTTCTAAGTACTTCCAAAGGAAGAGAGCAGTGTATTCTAACTCTGTTCTGTGCTGCTAATGATGTACATAAATCAAGTATGTGCAAGGTCTAGGAACATTGTGAAGCCTTCTTTCTCCAGCAGAACTCAAGGTTTAGTGAGAATAAGCAGGCTTTCTCCAGACACTGATTCCTTCTCAAGAGGATGGAAAAGGAAGAAAGAGAGAGAAGACACTAGCATAGGACATTGTATGTGTAGAAACTCCTGAACTTGCCTTGTAGGATTGTGCTGTCTCCTGTGCGGAAGGCCAAATCGACATGGACAATGGTTTATCAGAGAAAATAGAAGCCTGGATGTCCAAATGTGACTTAAAGCCTCCTAGGCAATGGTGTAAGAAGATATAAACAAACATATTAAATGTACTTAGGTTAGACTCGTCTTCATATAAGATGGGCAAGAACCTTACATCGAACTGTATCTATAGTTCTTTTCCCCCCAAATTATCAGAGCTTGTCCAAAGCAGTGGATAAGGAGCCGCTAGGTAGAGCAGAGTCATGTGCTGCCTAATTCTTCCTTGGCCTGGAGAACTCCTTCTTGGTAACTCTTGGCTTTAGGAAGATTGAGTTCATTAATAAATAGATAGTGAAAACCACCTCTCTGTGACCTGGGTGTCCAGTAGAGCACAGTAAAGTGAAATCCATTGAAACACACAAAGTCATAGCTCTCTTTTAGGAATACCCTCTCTATTCAGGCAGGAAACTGACTATCTCACCTCTAGGTGGGTATGAACCTGGCTCATTACGAACCCATATGCTATATACCATAAAACTAATTTCTTCTGCAGTGTTTGATAAGAAACAATAGAATGGAAGTATGTATGCCTATTTTCACTTCTTATCCTTAGGAATCATCTCATGGTACCTGAAAGTATGTTTCCCTAGCAGACATCTGGCTGGAAGACAGGGTCTTCACTCCTGGAAAGTGGGTGTGGTCTGTCATCAGCTCTCTTTGCTCATGCTCACTGGCTTTGAAGGCTGCGTTTCCGTCACACAATAAGAAACTCACTGGTGGATTTTTCCCCGTGGTCCTCCCTACTGTCCCTTCAAGTTGGTTAGTCATTCCGACCTTAGTTCTCACACCCCTTCCATCTGCACTTCTCCCAGGAGAGTACCCATCAGGTGCTGCAGGCTCCACTCAGTGCAGTAAGCCTGCTCCATCCAAGCCTGGGTACGTGCCCTACTCCACACCTCCCAGATGATCCTAACATTTTGTCTCACCTGAATGTACAAGCCAAAAATCTTTGTTAACTTGACTCTCCCAGATGGCTGTAGGCGTTTAGAAGACCTGAATTGACATTATTTATTTTTAATCCCATGCTTGCTACAGCACCTAGTAGAATATTCATTTTTTTTGTTATTGAATTGATTATCCTTTTTGAAGAAGCCACAATCCAGTAAGGATGGTACAGGCAGCCGCGACCGTCTTACCCCACATTGCTTTGCAGTGTATCCGCACACACAGTGTGTCACCTACCGACTGTAGGCAATTTGGCATTCACTGAACTTGCAGTGAGCAGCTGTGGGGACAAGAAGCTCCACTTAAGCATCTTTCAGACACACGTTTATGAATAGATGTTGGCCTGCGGTCAATGACAGATTTCTACCGGTTTGAGGTCAAGGCAAGGAAGAAAAGTACTTTAAAGCTCAGTGGGTCCAGTTTGTCAAGATAGTCCTTCCTTGGCTCTGCTCTTTAAGTGAAGCCTCTTCCTTTCTGAATTGATGAGACTCATGATAGGGACAGTTTAAATGTGTGTGTGTGTGTGTGTGTGTGTGTGTGTGTGTGTGTGTGTGTGTGTGTGTAGGGAAATGTCTTTTATTGAAAATCAGAAATGTGGAAATCCCGAAATTTAATTTTAATATTTTTCTTACCCAATAACTCTGAAGGCCTTAGCATCTAAAAATGACCCAGGAAAGAATATATGTGTGCAGGGCAGCCACAGTCTGTGGGTGACTCCTGTGGGGGTGGGTAGAGGTGGTGGTAGGGCTGCTGCAGGGATTACTGAAGGCACTGTTCACAGCCACAGCCAGGCCTGAGAGTCTGCTTGCAGGCTTTCCTCCCACGGAGGCTTTCTCAGTCATGCTAGAGGCAAAGCTGAGCGCGGGCGCTGTGTCTACCCACTCTAGCAGTCTCCGGATGCTGCTGGGGCTCCTGGTAGCCCTGAATTTCATACCTGTCTATTTTTATGCTCTTCCTACAGACCCTGTCCTACAACAAATACAACCTCAAACCCCGAACAAGTGAGAAGCAGGCCAAGGAGATTCTGATCCGCCGTCAGAACACGCTGAGGGAGAGCATGCGGAAAGGCCAGAGTCTGCCCTGGGGAAAGCCGGTATGTGGGGGCTGTCAGCTAATAACTGGGACCGTCCTTGGGGCAGAGCCTCATTAGCTGAGGGTAAATCACTATTAACACTTTCTACATACTAAAAACCTCATATGATGCCAGAGAGATGAAAAAGCCATAGAGGGCAACATACCAAAACAGCCCCCCACCCCCAATCTGAGACTCCCAGGGTCTCGAGCATCTGTGAATGAAGTAGCCTCCTCTCTGGATCCAGGACTCCAGGGCCTCCGACATCTGTGAATTAAGTACAGCAGTGAGATGCTTTCCAAGGTGACATTGAGTGATCCCTGAGCTGAGTCTATATCCAGAACCCATGGTGGCCAAGTACTGAGCATCTCAGAACTCCTCCTCAGACCAAAGTTTCTAGGCCTCTCAGGATGTTGACTAGAAGGATTTACTTTTGCCTCGTCTCTCAACCCTCCTTGTCACATGACCAGTGAGCCCCTGACATCTTACTAGTTAAGGCTATATAGTGCTCATCATGTAGGGACTCCTGGATGGACACTGAGTGTAGAAAAGACTCTGATTCTAATCCTGTTGGAGGCTATGAGAGTAACTTTGGAAGATTCAAAAGGGTTCTTTCAGAGAGAGAGAGAGAGAGAGAGAGAGAGAGAGAGAGAGAGAGAGAGAGAGAGAGAGAGAGAGCAGATATTGTAGATATTGAGCTCAGAACAATATCTTTCAACAAAAGTAATTAAATGTCAGTGAATTGCCCAGCCCAGGGCTGCATCCTTCCCTTCATCATCTGTTGGCCAATAGAAACTGCAGTAGCTCATTCTGCTTTTGTTTCTTCTTGTTACCCACAGGCAGGCACCAAGAACTTCCGCTACCTCTCCTTCCCCTACAGCAATCCTCAGGCAGCAAGACGAGAGGCAAGGGCTGCTGAATCCACAGGTAACCCATGCTTGGCTGTTTCCTCCTGTGCAGGGTCAGATGGTGAACGTTTAGGGACTCCAGGGCCAAGAGGTACAATCAAGACTATTATGTAGATACTTGAATGAGAAGAAAATGATAGCGTCCTTTATGAAATTTTCAGAATTTTATTTATGGGCACAGAAATTTGACTTTATCACAATTTTGTCATGCACTACTATCCTGTTTTAAATTTCCAGCCATTTAAAGTGTATAGATAATTAGTAGGTCACATGATCTCATCACTGGTGTCTTAAAGATGTGTAAAAGGACTCTTACAACTGCCATCCAGGAGTCCCTGCACTTCAGGGCAGTTGTAAGAGTCCAATGCAATTTAAATATGAGGTTAACTTTTATTGGAGTGATTTAGTCATACTTACTGATTAGCCGTTTCCCATCTAACACATAACTGAGATTCTTAGGTATTGAAAATGCACGTTATTCTAATAAAAGCCAATTTGCAGCTGGGCAGTGGTGGCGTACGCCTTTAATCCCAGCACTCGGGAGGCAGAGGCAGGCGGATCTCTGTGAGTTCAAGGCCAGCCTAGTCTCCAAAGCGAGTTCCAGGAAAGGCACAAGGCTACACAGAGAAACCCTGTCTCGAAAAACCAAAAACAAAAAAAAAAAAAAGAAAAAAGAAAGAAAGAAAAAGCCAATTTGATATGTTTTAAATACTTATATAAAATGATTTCTGTTAGAAAAGGGTAATATATAATATAATCAAGTGCCATGCTACTTGCTACTTAAACCTTCAAAATCACTTTGGAAGTTCAAATAAACTAAAGGCACAGGATCTTAAAATAATTATTTGTTACAGGCAATATAACTAATCTTTGAAATAATGGGTTTTTTGCTATGTTTTTCTTGTTTAAAGTGGCTTCATGTCAAATCCAACTCCGTCACTGGACAAACACAAGGAAGGGAGTTACACAGACTTTTAAAAACTCAAGTGTAATCACTACAGAACATTCTAGTTAGCACCCTTCTGTGGGTCTCTCTGTTATCCTGACCTTCCCAGAGCCGATATCCTATACAGAGAACCATGTAATCACAGAACCATCCTACCATCTTAGACATAAAAATCAAACATTGGCCATTGCTTTGTCTTTTTTCCCCCTTAAATTTCCTAGTTCATTTGACAGTGTCCTAGAGTAGACAGATTTCTCATCTCAACACACAGGAATTTAGTTCTCATTTTTAATTATAAAATACTAGTCAATTGCATAGAGTAAATCATAGTTTATTTATATATTTCAACCCATCTTGAGCCTTTTCTTTGTATATGGAGTAAGTCAGGTGTACCCTTCCGATTGCTTGCTAGGACCATGTTCCTCCCGACAAAATCTTCTGTAAAATGAAATGTCACCATTATACTAAATTTCTTCCTTCTGAAGAGGGCTTTGGACTAGTAATTTTGTTTCATTAATCTTGTTGTCTGTTCCTGATGACATTTTAGTAATTAGTGTCATTTGATATGATGAAGGCGTTTCACAAACAAAAGTGAAGACAATTAAAAAGAGGATACACAGACATGGGACACGCAACAGATTAGTTTTGAGATATCTTTCTTATTCTAGTATCTCAAGTTCAGTCTCATCATTTTACAGATTGATTTTAAAATATCTTTCTTATTCTAAGAACTCAAGTGAAATCTCATCATTTAAGTGGGTAGAAAACAAGAAAGTGCCACAGCTCTCTTCTGGGGTGGTCATCAGTACTGCAGGATTCTGACAGGGGTGGCAGCAGAGCAGGTTTCTGGGGAACAGATGTCCAAATGTAAATTAGCATTACATCAAACAGCTAAGTAGTCACTCCAGATAGCAATCCTTGCAAAGTGTGCTTTATTCCAGAAGGTAGGAGTTGTTGAGCATTTGGAAATGTATTTATGTATTCATCAGATTTAATTGGCAAAAGGACTCTGACATTTATTTTATTACAATATTTTATTAATTCTTTATAAATTTCATACAATATACTTTGACCATATTTCCCCTACTCCTTCCTATAAGTTTGTACAGACACCCTGCCTCTTACCACCATCTACTCCCCAATTTCATGACTTTTTTTTTAAAGTAATTGATCAACTCCAATTTGTGATGTCCATATATTCCTGGGGGTAAGGCCATCCACTGGAGTACAGTTGCCTTAAGTGGAGCCACATCTTAAAGAAAATTGAGTCTTCCTCCCCCAGAGGCCATTAACTGTCTATAGCTCCCCAGCTGGGGTGGGGGCTCATGAACTCCTCCCCATTCTATACCAGAATGCTGATTGGCTTGATCTTGTGCATGCAACCTCAGCTTCAGTGAATTCATGAGTTTAGCTGTCCCTAACCCTTTAATAGGTTCCATTAACAAATAGCATCTCAAGCATATTTTCAGTAAAAGCCATCAATGCCTACAAATTTTATGCATTGCTCACTTAGCATGTTTTTGTCATTGTTGCTAAACAGAACACCTAAGACCAAGCAATTTATAAAGAGGAAGTGTTTATTTGACTCATGGTTCTAGAGGCTGAGGAGTTCAAGGTGGATTCCACACATCATGTGAGGTGTTCATGAAATGTCATACCATGACTGATGACATCACACAGTAGCAGCCTATGAGAAAGCTGGGCAGGTCCATGGAAGAGAAGGCAGGGAGCTCTCCTATGTAATAACAACCTGTTTAGAGAGCAGTAATCAATGTTCTGAGAACAAATCCTCCTAAATAGCTTCCAACTTCATTACATTCAATATTTATTGCTCAACAGAAGTTTATTGTGGGGACAGATTACAGCAAGAACATACAGGAAGAAAAACGTAAACATTATAGCTTCACTGCTGTTACCTCTATAAAGGAATAATATTGGTAGCTTTCATCTAGGACATCATTGCCTAGAAATGAAGCTGGCCACAGAGACACAGGGTACACACCTGAGCATGGACCATAAGGCTGTTAGAAGAGGCTTGTAGCCAACTATGCATGTAGGAAATACTAGCCAAGGATGTTACTGGTGAGGGAGGAAGATTTTACATGAGTGATACTCATGTTTCTGGGAAAGACAAGAACTCTCCAAAATACTAACTTCTCATGAATTAATCCAGAGTTGGAGTAAGATCTTAATCTCTGAGGATGTTGGTTTGCTTGGTTTTTTTTTCTTTCTAATGTGTCAAGTAGGTTCTAAACTTCATTCAGATGGAAGTGGTTGAACCAGAGAAGAAGGTAATGAAATTTAACTTACCAGTTACCCTTAAATTTTAGAAGATTGTGGTAAATGTTGGAAGCAACACTCAGGAAGTCTCACTCATGATGTCTCACTCACATAGCTGCCTAGCCAGGATGTGAACAGGATGACATCAGTAGACACACTAGGGAACAGCACACCAATTAATTATCCACTGCCAAATGATCAGCTCTGAAAACATATACGTTCAGGTAAGATTAACCAGACTGAGCAGGTTGTATTTATATATTTAGCAATATATATGTAACAACAATTAACAAAAAAGAACCCCCCCCCACAAAGATTATGGAAACAATCACAATGAAATGAAGAGAGTCCTCAATGTGTGGCTAACAGTTTGATTATTTGAGAGCACCTTCTGTCCAAATACCAAGAGAAGAGGGATATTCTGGCCAGGAACCTTAGGCGGCATGGTTTCCTCAACCAGGTAGTCTGGCCAACCAATGTGAGTCCTTGAAAACACTTTCCTGCCTAGCTCCATGCAGACCCACCAAAGCTTGCTTGCCCCTGACAAGGATGTCTGTGAATTCCATGATGATTTTAGAGACCTGCATATTCTTTTAGGGCTCCTATACCTTTAGGTTCATGTTTTATTACAATTACGGGGATCCCCATCCTAAAACACCTTTTATGTGTGAGACAGCTCTAAACCTATGGAATTAGAGATTGGTGGTGGTGAGAATTATACAGAAGCAGGAGAGCTCTTAGTGCCATTGAACTGTACTTTGAAATGGCTGAAATGTTTATATATATAGATATAGATATACATTTCATTTATATATATAGAATATATATAAAATATATTTTTTAAAATATATGAATAAACCTCTCCATCTTTGAAAATGCTGAGATAAGGAAGTACTGCTCTCTGGGTCTGAGTCACTAGACAATGCACATTGTATGGTGCAGCTAATCCCCTGTGGGTTTGGCTCCACCCTGTCCCAAGCAGAAGCACTTTGTTGTCTCCTTTAGCTTTGATAGTTAAGCCTGTTAGTCTGGTGGAAGGTCAACATTCCCATGTTGCTTGAGAGGTAGCCACTGTTCTTCCCGCGGATGACAGGACTGGGTGCTCCCCTGCAGGTAGACACGTGAAGGAGGACCAAGGACAGTCCCCATCCTTTCTCATTTCACCTTCTACATTACAGAAAGTTCTTTCCCATTCTGGGCAGAACTAGTCACTTACCTTGAGCTCCACTTTGCAGGTGGAGCCTCTTCTAAATGTTCGTGGCTTCATTTTGCATTGACCTAAAAGGAGGTAGAGAGACTGGCTACACTGTCCACTCATGGGGAGTTCCAATAGTCAGAAGGAGTGGGAAGAATGAGACAGGGACAGGACTTGTAGACAGAAGGAAGTGTCCAGACCTCAGAGGGTCTCCCAAATGCCAAAGGATCTGGAGGAACTGAGGTTCAAGCTCCACTCAACACAAATTAAATGGTAATTGTGCCGGGCGGTGGTGGCGCACACCTTTAATTCCAGCACTCGGGAGGCAGAGCCAGGTGGATCTCTGTGAGTTCGCGGCCAGCCTGGACTACCAAGTGAGTTCCAGGACAGGCGCAAAGCTGCACAGAGAAACCCTGCCTCAAAAAACCAAGAATAAATAAATAAATAAATTAAATAAATAAATAAATGGTGATTGTGAAAGAAAATGGATTATGCTATCATCTTTACCTCCAGCAGAGCACCCCCTATGTTAGCCCCCAGCTACCTGCCTATGATGATTTGGCTGCATTTTGACAAAACATTTTTGAGCAGGGTATTTACCATTTTCTTGTGTCTAGTAATATATGCACATTTTTATCAAGTACAAACCTTTGGGCATACAGTATTAATTTTATGTGGTTTCTTTTGGCTCTGTTTTCTTTTTTCTTTTTTTAGGGGAGAATAGAATGTGGGAGAAAGAACCATTTTCAGGTTTATAAATAAATACCTGAAAATATTAAAATCCTGAGGAGAAGATGTAAGGGAAAATAAATTCACCAGTCTAAAACTTGGAGGAAACATTAAATGACATTTATGAAAAAAAAAAAGTCCTTTGTTGAAGTAGAGGAAAGGGCACTGTGTTTTAGGAGTAGAAAGGAAATTTGAAATTAACTCAAAAGCAGGGCATCACATGGATACCAGGTGGTCCTGTCCCCCATAACACAGCCTTAGCAACATACATGTGATATGTACAGTTGTCTTCTGCATCTAAGTTGACTTTTTTTCTCACCCCATTCCCCCTAAAACACAATATAACAACTATTTGTGTGTAGCATTTACAATGTATTCTGTATTATAAGTAGTTTAGAGATTATTTAAATTAAACTGTAGGATGTGCATAGGTTATATGCAAATACTGTGCCATTTTCTATGAGAGACGGGAGGATGTGTGAATTTTAGTATATCTTCTGAGGATACAGAAGAATGGTTCCAATCCCACTTTTACCAGCAATATCATGTTGAAAGTCTCCTCATCCTGAAGAGCAACTCTAGGCACTTTCCATATGATGTGAGGACGATAGTTTTACACATCTCACAGGGCCATTAAGTTGATTAAGTGGCATAAAATGTGCAAAATGAGTAGGACAGAGGCAGGCACATGGTCCCTCCCCCATGAGGGCAGACTCTCAGCCTCATTACGTACGCCATCGTGTACCACTGCTGTCTGCTCATCATCTACTCCATTGACAGAGGAGCATCTGTCAATGTGGATCTCTGCCCCCCTCATCTCTGTTGTCTTCAAGGTTACATTTCCAAGGTCAAAGCCGTGAAACTCAGTAGAAGAGCTTTTAGACAGCTACCCATGAAGCATCAACCCAAGAGCCAGGCATGGGGCTCACCCCTGTAATCTCGACACTTTGGAAGATAACACAAGGCCATCCTGCACGACAGGATGAGACCTTGTCTCAACAAAACAGAAACAAACAGGGTGAAAACCAACTATTTTTAATGGAACTTTTAGTATAGCATTTACCTTTTAGAAGACTTTTTTTTTTTTTTTTAGTATATGCCTGATGTTATTATTAATCCACTATTGTGAAAAGGTACTCTGCTACTCATCTAGGGAGACTGGCTAGATGCACAGGTTTCCATGCATCCCCACTTATTTAGTAATTAACAGGACGCATATAGCACTGCCCTCCTGGTCCGCTGGGGCTGTGGCGTTGAAAGGGAAAGTCGCCATGGCCATAAAGCTGAGAGCAGGAGCTGCAGTCTTGAGCATTCTTGCCCCCTGGGCATGAAGTCTTAACTCTGATGTCAAGTTTTCTCCCCTTTCTTGTCATCGTGTCTCCTTAGATGATGATGACATGGGTCCAGGATTCCAGCCCTTGATGTTCAGGGCACACTCGCGAGCAGGGTCCCTTCAGGAAAGACGTCAGACACAGGCGATGATCCCCATGAAGAGCTTACACAGAGGAGAGAAGGCACTGAGCTTCAGCCACCGAAGAAGCAACACCGGCTGGGAGGAGCATACCGGATGGGGCAGGAGGGCTGTCATCCGGCCAAAGCCACCGTTCTATGCAGTGGACGAGGAGTATGAATCTGGAGAGCAGACAGAGGAGGAGACATCAGCAACCAGGTCCCGATGGATAGCTGAGCACCGACGTAGCAGAGAACACTACAAATCCCACAGTCCTTTGCTCCATAGAAAATAGTTCACTGTTCTAAGGATGCTGGGTCATTCCAGAGTCCCTATTCCATTACCATTAAACAAAAATTCTCACAGTTGACAACAGAGCTATCGAGTTTGCACTTTTGAAGCTTTTGGACACCTATATATATATATAAAACAACAGGATGGCTTTTCACAGCAAACTTGAAGGCTGAGCCACATACTTGTCTTGTGCCTCTATGTGTAACAAAACTGAACTCCTTCTCAGAACAGCCAGCCGTATCTAAGGATTACAGAAATCTACCAAGCTCTCCTGATTTTCTTCCAGACGTCAAGGGGGTGGGAGTGGGGCAGTGCTGGGATTGGAGATATGTGATGATGGCAGCCATTAAGAAAACTCATTGTGAAAAAAAACCCCCAAAGAACAAAGAATTAATCATTGAGAATTCATTATTTTAGCCATCTGAGCTATGTCTTATTTCAAGAACTATTCATGATTGGTCAGTAATTCCTATTGGCTGCATGCATGTGCAACTTACAATCGATTAGAACTAGCATGGATCTTTGAAGTCATCTGACTCAGTTCCTTGTGTTTTCAGATTGGGACACTTTGACAAAGATTCCATGGCATGTTGGCCACCTTGCAAATTGAATGCATTTGGCTTTGATTCTTTTTTTTTTTTTTTAAACAAACTCTTTTATTTTCAAAGGTACAATAATATACCTCAAATGAGAGGTAAAATTTGTTGCAACATTGTTATATTTAATCAGTGATATTAATAGATTTGATCTGCACTATAGGAGTTAATCTTTAAACAATGAATTTATACGCTATTTTTATAATTGAAGTGTTAATTTAAAAATAAATTTTAGAAATATAAGAGCCACAGTGAATTAGCATTGACATGAATAATAGTATTTATCTTCTGTGAATTCATAGTTTGTGATGTTTTTGCCCTGGAGTTTAGTAACTATTCTTCAGTTGAATTTTTCATGGTGATGATTCCAAAGCTGACCTTGAACATGACACTTTGGCTTGCCAGTTTGACCAACCACTTTATCTCTCCTCCTTCCTTGCTCTTTCCCTCTCTTCTGTCTTGGCATCTACAGGTGAATGAGCATGTCTGGAATGTTACTTACTATGTCAGATAGCTACACCTGGGCTCATCAATCAGTTCAATAAATATCCATTTGCCCTTACTGTTTTACCCACCTCCACCAGGCCCATCCGATGGAATCAAACACATCTTTAAAGGCCACCAGCAAACACTCCCTGTTGCTAAGAATTTCCCGAACTCTCTTAAGCCCTAGGTGCCCCTGTGTTTCTTCGGGTGGGTCGGGAAACGTGCCTGTGAATCACGTGTACACATGGACATGTGTGTTTATTCTAATGGCTCAAAGGACAAGGGAGGATAGTTCAGTCATTTTACCTTTTGCCCATATATCACTTGTGACATTTTCCTCACTGTTTTCCTTCTTATTGTACTTATGTGACTTTCACCAATTTCTTTTTTCTTTTTCTTTCTTTCTTTTTTTTTTTTTTTTTTTTGGTTTTTCGAGACAGACTTTCTCTGTGTTGTTTTGGTGCCTGTCCTAGATCTCGCTCTGTAGACCAGGCTGGTCTCGAACTCACAGAGATCTGCCTGGCTCTGCCTCTGCGTGCTGGGATTAAAGGCGTGCACCACCACCGCCCGGCAATTTTCTTTTCATTAGTTGTGGAGGTGTCTTCTACGTGGATGAATACATGTAAAAGTTGAACAGAAGACAGTATTTTTGAGCTGGGAGGGATATTAGAGAAGGTTTTGTCAACAGACATTACTGTTTTCCAGATGTCAAAAATCATGTCCTGAAGTATGACCTGAAGTCAGCACATGGTTTGCTTTTACTTGGGGGGCAGGGCTAAGGATTTGTCCTTGAGCTTGACCTCTGGAAATCATGACCACGTGACTGCTCCAGATTCCCACTGTATGAGTGGTTTCACCCAGGTTCCTACAGTTAGGAGTAGAAATGAAAATTAAAGAAGTGTATTGTTCTATGATCTTGGGAATCTGAAATAGAATTTGTTTTCTAAATCATACAATATCTTCATTTTTAATAAAAACTATGCACTGTCAAGTGAATGCAATAAGCTCAGAGGGAGGAAGCACACGTAAAATTCAGGGAAGCAGCGATCAAAAGGAGAGAGACCTTTATGCTGCACAGAGAGGTGGTGAGTCAGTCTTTAATCAGCAGCTGGAGGTACAGAGGCAGAGAGGGGTTGCCAGAATGCACTGGTGCAAAGCTATGTGAGCAATCTATTCTTCAGAGGCAGAAGATGCTGCCTTCCTTTCAGGACTCCATCCACAAAGCAACAGAAATCCAAGTAGCAAGGACTCCTTCCCAGAGTAGCCAGTCATATCAAAAGATTGTAGGAATCCATCAAACTTTCCTGGTTTTCTCCCAGACATCGACGCCATTTAGAAGAGAGGGGAGCTAGGATTTAGAGAGATGTAATGGTGGAAGTTGTTAAGACAACTCATTGCTAAGCAGAGAACCACATTCTATAGGCAGAGTGCAACCTTAAAGCAAAGCAGAGGCAGAGCATCCCAGGTTAATTAACAGGGAAACACTATCTATGATGTCACGTCAAGGACAAGAAGACAATGCTCAAAGGTGTAATGCATGCCTGTCCAACCTTTACTTTGTAGAATTCTCTTATCTACAGGGGTCACATCTGGGACCCTGAGTGTATGTCTGTACTTGCCTATAGTCCTCAAACCTATAAATACTAGATTTTTTTTGCTATATAAACATAGCTACAATAAAGTAGGCACAGTATATAAAGTAGGCCCAGTGAGAGACTGGCTATAATAGTAAATAGAACAAGTGTGATAATGTGTTATTAACAGTTATTTCAAATGTGAGAATCATTCATTTCTGCAAATTTCCGTTTAGTAGTTTGGCAGTTGATCACATGTGATTAAAATTATGGAAAGTGGAACTTGGGGACAGGGAGGCCCACTCTACCATGAAGAACAAAGATAAGTGAGAAACAGAAAAAATGGCCCTGCTTGTGTGCTAAGCTGTCTGCCTGCTTTCTTTACTCCTTTACTGCCCATTTACAGGGGCTGGCTGGGCTCTCTGAATGCTGGTGAACATCCTCGGGGAAAGATGTTTGGGATGGCTGTAGTCACCTCGACTCTCTGGCCGCTGAGTCCTGCAGGTCAAACCGTCACCCAAGCAGACTTTATTTATTAGGTGTTGTCCTCTTGAGGCCATCTCGTAACTATACCTCGGTTGACTTTGGCTATTGGAGACCGGAGGTGGCTCCAAAGTTCCTGACTAAATGGTCGCTGTCGAGGGCCCTGTGACACTGGTGAGGCCAGTGGCTCTATTAGTCTGGAAAGTGCGTTATGAAATGAGCTGTTTGGACATCCAGTAGGTTTTTCCATGAGTGGTATAACATTATTTTCCATGTTCTCCTTAGAGGCAGCTCATGCTAGGAATGGGTTGAGGGTTAGCAAGTGTCTAAGAATGCTCCGGGTTGTAGGTTTTACTTAGTGAGTTTCTCCAGCAGGTGCCAAGGTGTACAGCAGAGGGAGTTTCCTCCTGGGTGTGGAGGACCACTTGGCCTTTGCTCCCTATTCACTGAGAGGGAGGGAAATAACATGAGGATTCCTATCTGGGGCCTGGCTTCTCACCACAAGCTGTCAACATTTCCCACCAGTGGCCCCAAAGAACTTAACATTTTATTTTCATTTTCAACCTAAAAAAAAAAAAAAAAAGAAAAGAAAAAAGCAAACAGAAAATAGAAAAACAAAACAAACAACAACAACAGCAACAAAAAACAGATGTACAGCGCACAAATCCTAATTTCCTCCCACGAGTAATGGTTTTGTTTGGTTTTAACTCTCTGAAAACACTATTGTTAACATGACGAGTAGTGGGTATTGAGTGAAATGTCATTTCCTTTAACCTCTCCTTTAGTTAACAGTTTTCACCTGAAAGACATTTCTCTTCATTTGGTAGATGTTCTTGCCTTTCCTCTTCTGGTTTGACTTGAAGTCATAGTTGTTAGCATTCTGCCCTCACTCCAGCTACATGACTGCACATGTACAGTTTAGGAGTTAAGTAAAGGGTCTTGCATCTTACATCGTCGGTGTGCGCTCACCTATGTGTGGCGTGGTCACAATCTGTGCCTTAAAAATGCCGGACGCAGACCCCACTCTCTCTCTCTCCCATTCTGCCCAGCTCTCTCTCCCCCCACCCCACCATCTTTCTCTCTTTTTCCTCCCCAGGTTGGGTCCTTTGGCGTCTCCTCCTAATAAAGCTCTCCGCTACTAAGCAACCGGGTTCTGTTGTGACCGTGGCCTTTTTCTGCCAGTAACCGGCACCGCCACGAGCGCTGTTTATCATTCATTTCAATAGTTCCCTGTGCTGTCTTTGTCTACAGAGAGAGAAGCATTGGCCAAGGACAGGACCCTGTGACAGCAAAGTTGAGGAGGAGATTCCTGGAACTTGATCATCTTCCCATCTCTATTTCCTTTCTCTTGGGGGCGGGGGGCTGTATGCTTCCACACTTTCCATCTTGGACAAAACTTATGTGTTTTAAGAGGTAGGGCTGGAGATACCACTTAACCCTGTGATGAAATTGCCATTCCTACTTGAGGGATGCTTGCTCACCTAGGTGTGCAGGCAGATCTCGAGTCTTCAGCAAGGAATGCTGAATCTGCAAGGAAGTCCCTTGCACCGACCTTCTTTACCAACTCAGAAGCTTACTACACCGACATTTAGACAGCAAATGAGTATAGTTAATTCAGAACTCAGGCTCTGAAGTCATACATTAGGTAAGTTAATTGCATCCCTAAGCTGGAATTTGCCAGTTGATTAAAAGGTAATCTTATAGAGTGAAATTGAGGATTAAATGGGATAATCTGTGTAATTTTCAGATTACTATCTGTCTTTGTAATAATAAGTATATTAATTTGCCGATTATTATTTAGGTTAACCATACATGGCCTTTTAACACAAGACACTCACTGATATAATGACCCCAAATGGTATAACAGCAGGTGGGATTTGCTACGATGTCCTCTTGCTGGTGGAATGGTGGGTATTTAGGGAACATTGGAGAGAGGTGTAACCCATGTCACCACACTGCTTGACGTGTCTCCTTCAGAGCCCACTGGTCATGAGCCGAATCTGAGACAGCCTGGAAGTGCAGTCACAACATTCAGCACAATCTCCGCTTGCCCATTTTCAGCCACATTTGGGACAGTTGTCCTGGAATATAACTTTAATCTTCATTTATCTTCAGATGAGTCTGTTGGTCCCAATTTCAGCCTCTTGTGCTGGACAGTCAGTGGACACCAAAATATCACCATCTTACAAGTATTGAGAAAAAAGATGAATGTTGCAGCATTTCCAGAATAAAAGAACTTCTAGTGTATCCCATGATGCCCCCAAATCAGGCCAAGTAAAATTTAAAAATGAAACAGTCAGTGATTATGTTGATGTTGCTAAAGGGTTTTGTAAATATATTTTAGCCACTAATAAAATAGGAAGTTTCTTGCATGTTTTAATTTTTTTTTTCTGTGACAACTGTGTCAACCATCTTATTTCTGATCCCCCCAAGAAAACCAGGTGGTACCAATGGAAAGCTTCTCTTTAGGCTATCAGTCACAGCTGATTTTTTCAAAGGGTCATTAGCCAAAAGGAATTAATGAGAATCCCACAGAGTGCTAGTCCCTCACTCCTGTGATTCCCTTTCATCTGCGAATAAGTGGTTCAATAAACTCATTTTCTTCCCATCACTCTGCTGCATTTCCAAGTCAGGGGTGCGTAAGTCACTGTAACAGGTCAGGGATAAAACTTTCCACTGCCCAGCCTTCTCCAAGCTAGGGTTCTTTCAAGAAAGGGCAAGACCAAGGTGGTGCCCACTGCGAGATTCAAGACAGAGAAACAGGTATTGTCACACATACTTCTCCATCAGTCTGCCGGCAGCCGACCTGCTAACTGAAGCTAACAGAAAGGCGATCTCCAGCAGAGGAAAGAGGAGGAGGAACAGCGGCTCCTTTTACATCAGGTTTTCGGCTTCTGTATTTTTATTCTCATTGGCTTTTCTCTTGCGCTCATGGCAAAACTAGATGCAGAACCAATTGGACACATTTAAAATAGAGGCTGTCCTGGTGGCGTGGTCTCCGCCAGCTTAAAGGAAGGAAGGGCCTGGGGTGCCTCATTTAGCTTTGCTTCCTTGTAGGAGTTTTTCTGAGTAAACCGGGAACAGGCGAGACCAACTCCGGGTTTCACCGGTGTTCTGTTTCAGGCTGAAGCAGCCCTTGTTTTGAGTTTGTGCTTCCCCTGGATCTCGTTCAGGAGTCAGCTCCATTATCTAACTGTGCCATCTCTAAAGGGGTTGCATGCACAAGGAGGGGAGGGAACATGTCGCCAGAGTCCTTAACCCGCAAATTAAACAACCATTCAGAAAGTGGGATGCGGGGATAAATATTCTGTCCTCCAAAAAAAGAATAGTCTTAGAAGAAAGGGGCAAAATGGACTGATCCCAGGGTCCACCCATGGTACAAGGAGCCACAGAGTCAGTCAGGGCAGACCAGCAGGGTTGAGGGCATGAGGTTTAATAAACAATACTTAGCATACTCCACCCATGCCCCTGGAGCTGAAGTTCAAGTCTGCGTGTAGACAATGCAGCTAGTATTCCTGTAGTTTCTCTCCACAGCATGCGGCATTTTAGGCAGGGCTCAGGCAAACATATTGCAACACTGTTTCCAGAAGGAAATTGAGAACTTAAGAAGAAACTGTATCTATGGTGACCACAGGTAATTAAATGCTCCCAGCGAGAAGGGACAGACAATAAGATATTGAGGGCTGCCTAGCAGTGGTTAGTTTCAGGATGACTTAGGGAGAAGGGGGAGGAGTCGAGGGAGAAAGGGTACTATTGTCATGCTGTCCTAAGGACAGAGTAGTAGGCACAGGAAACTCTCAGAATGGGAAGACGGTTTACCATTGAGAAGGTATTGACAAGTCTTAGAGTACAGCCTGGTGTTCTGGCTTAGCATTACCGGGTGGGTTCTGCAGCCATCTGAATTCACTCCAGGATTATAGAGAACGTACCCTGCAGCAGGTAACATCATACTGTGAGCCACCACAGCACGATGCTGTAGGTGCTATATAGTCCACGTAAAAGAATCCAGAAGCAGAAGATGTGAGTTCAGGCACTGGCTTTGTCACTCTCTGTGTGACATCAACAGATCCCATTAATTACTCAAGTCAGTTCCATATCACTAAGTGGGGCGCTGACATCTGCTCCACCAACCTCTTGAAGGGGATCTGAGATTCCAGTGAGATCTAGAGTTTAGCAAACTCTGAAGTGTAGAGTCCTTTGTGTGTCTGTGGAAGAATTTAGGAAATGCAAGAGTCAATAAGATGAAGAACGGGAGTAAAAATATGTCTGGACTTGAATCCTGTTCTGTGGTATTGCAAAACCTCACATAGGCAAGCACAGAGCTTGGCAGTCATGTAGTAAATGTCTCAGTTAGGGTTTACACTGCTGTGATGAAATGCCATGGATAAAAAGCAACTTGGAGAGGAAGGGGTTTATTTGGTTTACATTTCCACATCACACACCACCATCACAGGAATTAAGGGCAAGAAATCAAACAGGGCAGGAACCTGGAAGCAGGAGCTGATATAGAGGCCGTGGAGGAGTGAGTGCTACTTACTGTCTTGCTTCCATGGTTTGCTCAGGCTGCTTTCTTATAGAACCCATGACCACGAGTTCAGGGTTGGCCCCACTCATAGTTATCTAGGCCTTCCAACGTCAATCATCAATCAGGAAAATGGACCACAGGCTTTTCCACAGGTCAGTCTGGTAGGGGCATTTTCTCTCAGGTTCCCTCTTCCAAAATAATGCTAGCTTGTGATAAGTTGACATTAAATTAGTCAGTGTGCTAAAGAAAAAAAGTATTCATTGGCCCTTGCTGAAGTATGACAAAGACTATTAAGGACAATTGTAACATCTATAGAAACTGCAGTGGGATCCTGTGAGGAGAAATTGGGGGGCAATCTCAATATAGCATGGACAAGTGAGAATTTATAGAGCTGCTGAAGTGGGTCAGAGGTAACCAAATGGAAGTCATAGGAGTCAAGGCGATTCTGGCTAAACTAACCTAACAGGATTCTTGCTGAAGAAAGGTCAGGTGACCAAGTATTTTGTGGGGGATGAAGGACATGGAGCCCAATCAGATATCAGAGCTGTGGATTCTTGCTGAACTCACTGAGCAGGGCACTTTTCTACTGCATGGAAGTACACAGATCAGTCTGGAAGAAAGTTCATGTTTGACCAAGGAAAGAATCTTTGTCATGTGTGGGCTGCAGAATCAGAGTATCTAGATCCTGTCAGAAGATAGGAAAACATAAAAGTAAAAAAAAAAAATGTCTATATGAAATAGTGAAAGAAAACATGAATCTCAACTATAAATGACCATTTGTTAAAGGACTGTTAATTCATCAATTGATGAAGGAATTAATACTATGGTTCAACCATTTTGAAGGAAAATTCAAAGTACCTTTTCTTTAGGCATTTGGGATATGAATTTAGAAGTAGATGAAAAAAGTGTTTAGATGGAGAGCAAAGAAATGAGTTGTCTCTTTTATCTAAAAAAATTTCTTATTTTTAGACAAAAATTATTTATAATTCTGTTAGTTTTGTACATTTTACAGAGCTGTCATTAACTGAAAGAAAACAATGTTTTTTCTTTTTTCAAAACCCAAAATACTAAAACAACAGTGGTTGAAGAAGCTTAGAATTAATCTAGAGAATTGGGATGGTGAAAATCTTTTTAGTGTACTGGGAACCAAATTTTTACATCTGCTAAAACTAATGGGAACAGCTCCCATTCCCAGAAACATGATTTCTCTGGCCATATACAGATCATTGCCGCCTGCTGTTCAAACTTGCCTCCCATTCAAATCTCTCTTTTGTCTTATGTTTTCAATGGACGTGACATTAAAGAATCTTCTGATACAGCTGGTTCTCACGAGTGCCTTCCATTCATTCAGTCACTGTTAACTTTGTCAATGAATACCCTTGGAATACAACTCCATTTCCTTCCGCCATGAGTGGTCATTATATTTATTTGTAAGCTACAATCAGTGTTTGAAAGACTGCCTTAAAAGTCAACTTACAAAGCTCTTCCTTTTCATTATGCCAGCTGTTTATTTTGAAGTATTATAAACAATGGTTTGAGGAAGAAATTGGCATGGTCCAGATTACAGTTTTGTAACATACAATCTGTGAGATAGTTGACAAATTCCTGTAACCTTTTGTTGTGTAGCAATTTCCTCTAAATTGGGGCTAACTTAAACATTCTATCCTGGAGGGGAGCTAAGTAAGATTCAGGAAGTTCTGAAGAGTGTCTCTTAAGACCTAGAAGCAAACAACTCACAAGTCTCAAGCGGTCCCTGAATCTTACCAGATTCACAATGTTCTCCAAAGCTATATAAGCCATATGGATAAATGAGGAAAGGAAACTGACTATTTAACTGCTTATAAGACATGTAGGGAGGTCCAGGTTCTGGTCCTTACCCATGCCGGGTTAGTGTTTTCAGTGATGCATCTATCTTTGAGTCATTTCTGCTCCTGTAAGTAACCCCAATAAGCTCATTAGTTCAGCAGGTTGGACTTAGATGGATTGTTATTTCAATCTGTTGTTGGTTTTCTATCTGCTGTGAATAGAGGTTTAGTTATGCCTCCCTAAGAATAGTGTCACACAACACAAATGATCCCTGAACAGTGACAAATAGTGCCAAAGATGAGTTGTGGAGGAATGGCTGAATGACCTTCCAAGTGGGTGCTGTGAATGTGACAGTGGCTGATCTGCGTGCTGATGACCATGAGGAAGATGACAACATGGCTATCTTTCCCTGTGTGGTATGGGATGGTGTGACTCCTTGCTGTAGTGGTGGTTGCTCCTTGTTGTGGGTAATCGGATACACCATCCCAGCTGAGCTGTCTGAGCATGAAACTTCCACGGAGGAGAATCCTAGAACGACCATCTTCATCTACTTGACATGGGGTCATATGCTCCCTTGGGGAGTAGCAGCTACTTCATAAGTACAGGGGTGCCCCTCCCCAAGAGCTAATGAACTGAAGAAAGTGCTATAACCCATGAAAGTAACATGTATGAGGCATGATCATAACCAGGTTGTAGTGTCAGTTTCATAGCTATTGTAGCTACTTTTGTGGGTGGTAACCCATTCAACTAAGGCTCCGCTGTTTTCTCAGAAAGAAATTGCTCCCCCTCTCCCCAGAGAATCTCTTTTCCTATAATGTGTGTGGGTGTGCGCACACACACACACACACACACACACACACACACACACACAAACACATGCTTGCAATCTTTTAAGACCATTTAGTGCAGCTGTACTTATGTACATGTGTTTAGGGCTGACCCCCTAGGAGTGGGGGTTCGTCCCTAAAGAAGTTGCTTGTTTAAGGGAGGAGTTACAATGGAAAGAGGACATGTGGTCGCTAGCCTCTACATTAACTTCTTGTCTTGGCTACTTTACTATTGCTGTGGTAAAACACCATGGCCAGAGGAGAAGAAACAGTTTATTAAAGCTTACATCTCAGAGTCCGTAATGAAGAAAAGTCAATGCAGGAGCTTAAGTCAGGAACCTGGAGGCAAGACCCGAAGCAGAGGCCAGAAGAAATAATGTTTGCTGGCTTGCTCCACATAACTCGCTCAGTTTGCTTTCTTATACACCCTAGGACAACCGGTCCAGGGATGACACAGCCCATATGAGCTAGGCCCTCGCACATTATCACTAATTTTAAAAAATGCCCTACAGACTTGCATGAAGGCAATCTGACGGAGGCATTTTCTCAAGTGAGGTTCTCTCTGCTTAAATGCATCTAAGTTTGTGTCAGGTTGACAAAAACAGCCAGGAAAGCTCTTATTTGGAAAAAGTGGAAAAAAAGAAAAAGATGAGATTGAGTCTCTTCTAATTGCTGGGATGGGGGCTCAAGGCGAAGAAAACACAACAACACAACTTGGGTCTAGTTAAAGAGCCCTTCTCAAGATCCAAAAAGTTGGTGCCGCAGGAAGAGCCAGCTAACAGAGACAGCTAAAGCTGACAAAAGAGCCCCCCCCCCCATTTTTTAAGATCCCCATCTGCATGCTGAATCATGGATTATCCCTTCCTCTGTATCAAAAGGTCAGACTAAATTCCCTGGCTCATCAAGTTGGACTTGAGTGATATTGTTACTTTGGTCTGCTGTTGGTGTTTTATCTGGGGTAAGTAGATGTCTGACTGCTAATGTCTCTCCAGGAATTATGCCACACACCTTTTGAGATTTTTTATTGATCTTTGTTCTATTTATCTAAAAAATGATGAAATAATACAAACTTCAGTGATTAAAAAAAGAACTAAGATAATGCATTCAAATTCCCAAGAATGGCATCTATCGACCTTAATAAAAATTTAACTGCCTGGTGAGTAACTAAGGAACTGGCATTATTTTACTTATATAATTAGTCCTCAGAACTCAGTTCTTCCTCAAATGACATTCCTTTGCATGTCCTTTGGCCCTGTTGTAACTTGGTATGAAAAGCAAACATTCAGACACACACCCACACCTCTCACACACTTTTTATTTTCTAAGTGTGTATGTAGCATGTGTATGCATGTGTACATGAATTCCTGCATATGAATATATGCATTCCATTGTACATGTGTGAAGGTCAAGGAACAACCTTTGGTATTGGTCGTTACCTTCTAAGGGACCTTCTATAGTTTTTCCACTGCACACACTAGGCTAGCTGGCCATGACCTTCTACGGATTTTTTCTCTGTCTACTTCTCATTTCCTTGTAAGAGAAACGAGGTTACAAACGTCTACACTACAGCATCTCACTTTTACATGGATTTGTGGGAATCTAATTCAGGTCCTCACAGATTTGCAGGGATTGCTTTTACTGCCATCGACCTAGCTCAGACAAGGCTTTGCATAACATGGGTGTTTAAATGCTGAGATAACTTACAGAACTGAAAAAGTGTTGTTCTGATTGTCTTCCAGACCTTTTAGGATAAACCAAAACCTAAGTCCATTGCTGTAAGGACCCTAAATGAACTAGCTCCACTGGCCTGGTGTTCAATGAGAGTGCTAATGCTTTATCTGAATGTGTGTGGAGCTGGGGCCAAGAGTACATGCAGAGTGGGTCATCTGCCTGCCGCTACACATTCTTGGCATTACCACACAAGCTCCAATCCTGCCTTGATTAGCTTCAATCAATATATAAGCTTTCTATCATCAATTACAGTTCCTTCTGTGGTTGCTGAAAGGCAAACCTTTTTAACTGAAAAAAAATCAATATTCATGGACATAGTGGTAAGATTATAAATTAATGTCTATAGGCAAACAGCAGTTTCACTAGATATTAGCTCATGGCCAATCTCATTTTCAGGGCCAACACACCCTGCTGCAATCCTGCTATGTGTTACACAATAATACTTGCTTCGTTGGAGACTTATGAACATAAAAGTAGGCCGGCTGCAGTTTGGCCAAGGAGGAACAAAACAGCTTTGTGAATAACAGAGATCTTATGTAGCAGGTCTCAGCTTGCTTCATAGATTCCGGTCACCCAACCTTCAACTTCCAGATGAAGAATGCTATCAGGAAGAATGTACTAACAAGACAATAGGTTGTGGTAGCTTCTAAGTGCTGGTTATGCAGCTTTACTGACCATCCTAAGCCTTGTAGCTTGCTGGTAACTCACTGGAGATATCACCCCGATGCCCTGACACCTGTCAGTCAGGTGTCCTGACTGACTAGTCACACATAGCTTAATGTATGGAAAGACCCTGAAGCAGCAAACTAAATTTTCAGAGTGATTCATGCAGTGAATGAGGGCAACCAGCAGCTGTTCATAACTTCTCCTTACCCCCACTGTTTGCCTAAAACCCCAAGTCCTCTTCCATTGATGGTGTGTGTTCAATTTCTAAAGGAGCTTGTATCTTACAACTTAAAAAAAAAAATTTTAAAACCTAACTCTTTAGGATTTCTTGGTTTACAGTCTCTAAAGTTTTTCTTTGACTGCGACCACAGTAAAAGAAACATACATGGACCAAAACTCTGTGTGGAGAGCTAAAACAGTCCTGATAGCAGGTAATCTATCAGTTTTAGTCCTATCTCCTTGCTCCTTACTCTTCCCCGTGGAGATCATTATCTTAAACTCAGTTTCACTATTCTGCACTTGAAGTTTTTCTCCAGAAGTGCTCATTTCCATATGATGCAGTATTGATTTATTTTCTTTCAAGTACTGTGAAAGTTACACTATGACATGTAACCACATGTAAAAATGACAGAACATAAATCTTAGACCTTTGCTGGTCTTCCTAGTCGCTACACGAACCAGGCCATTTGTGAAGCAGGTACTTGTTGATTTGGTAGAAGTCAGACCCCAAACACTCTGTTGATATGTTCACCCTGTGGAACGTCCTGCCTAACATGTTCCTAGCTGAAATAGCCACATTCAGACACACCTATTTTTAAAGGCTAGGCCATGCACCCATGTAGTCATAATCAACATGGTACTTTGATATGATTTGGGGATGTAATATGCACGAGAATTCTCTTGTGTTATTTCAGAGCCTTCAAGAGCACATTTGCAAATAGACTTATACATACACAAGAGCTGTGGAGGGAAGCATCTCTGAGAATAGATGGAGTGTTAGCGGGGATAACAGGAAAGGAGTTCAGACCATACTGCAGGATTTATAACTATGAAAACAGGGAAGAAATGTGTAGACAGAAAGAGCCTCAGATGATGGCCCAATCCCGAGAACATCTTCAGCAAGCAGGAATCTAACAGTAAGCAGGAATGGCTACTTCAAATAGCTTCTTTGGGTGAGAGTAGCCCAAGGGAAGCATAACATGGTGTGTTAGCACAGGATGGGTATAATGCTTACCAGCAGAAGCAGTGAATGAATGGCTTCCCAGAACAACAGTTCCTCCATAATGACCCAGTGTTTCAAATATGACAACATTCAAGGGTTGCTGACCTGCCATAAATTTGGGAGAATGAACTTGCACACTGCTACCCTCTGAGGCACTCAACATCTATATAATGCTTGTTCCAAAGGATCTGACAGTCATAGTTCATTATTTCTACACTATAGTGTAACTTATTCTTATAGGTCCCAAGTTTGTTCTTAAACTGAAAAGAAATGATTGACAAGTAAGGATAGTCAGTGTCATCACAACAGAAAGAAAAAAATATTTAAAGGTAAAATAATGGCAGCTGCAAAATATTTGCGTTGAGTATAGTAGAAACAAGAGCCAATGACATGCCTGTCCTTGGCTCTCGGTTTGTTTATTTAGGTTACAATAAACAAGGTCACAGACTGGTGACTGGCTAAGCCTACACACTACATATGAGCTAAGTCAGCAAGTCTGTGTCTCCAAGGAGTCTCTATAACAGAGTTGTTGAGTAATTTTTCTTCTAGATATTAGGTAAATAGTAAAGTAAGTAAATAAGCCTTGTTGGCTCTAGCATATGCTGTTAACTTCTTTTGCTACAAAATGCAATATTTTCTAAAACCTCCTAACTATCAACACAGGTAAGTTCATCAATGGTGTGGCTTCCAGAAAGATGTGAAGAGGCGTCAACATCCATTCAGAATTGGTGGTCAAGGAACGGTAGAGCCAGGACCTCCAGTCTTTCAGGAGAGCAATGAGAACACCCACAGGGGCATCAAAATCAGTTTCAGGCCTCTGGGAAACAGACTCGCATAAAGCCTGAGGACAGAAGAGTAGAGAAAAGTTACTGAGGTGGCTAGAACAGGCTTTGTAATATTTAACATGACCTACTCCCGATTCCCTGAAGCTTTGTTCCTGGAGGATTCTTTGCTTGATCACTTTTCCCTGGAAGAATCCTGTAAAGAGAGAATCCCTTTCTTAAAAATAATTTATGTGTTTGTGTTTTGACTGCATGTATGTCTGTGTGAGGGTGTTGGATTCACTGGAACTGACAGTTGTGAGCTGCTGGCTATGGGGGTGCTGGGAATTGAACTTGGGTCTTTTGGAAGAGCAGCCGGTGCTCTCGATTGCTGAGCCGTCTCTCCACCCTGGGGAAAGCTCCATCCATAGTGTGCTTGTCAGAAACAATGTGCAGTTGCTGCTCAGTATCACAGCCTCCCAGGACTTTTGCTTACCAGTGGAAGCAAACAAGAGCCGGTCCAAAGTTTAAGAAATGAGTTATTGGTAGAGGCTCTTAGAAGCAATTTCTGGATCTTTAGAAGGCTTCCTCCCTATGACAGTGAGGGCCACAGTCACCTTTGGCTTTCTTCATACTAGCAGGAAATAGATGCTACGGTAGACTTATAAACAGAGCATTGGAAGCTTTTTTTATCAGACACAGATGACCATGGGAAGGCTTAATGGATGGAAGCATTTAAAGAGGTAATCTCTTATTACCTCAATGTCTACACATGACAGCAAATAGGGACACTACTAAATAAATCCAGAGATGCCAATAGACTAACTAGTATTTTTTAAAGCAAAGATAAAGATGGCACCAACAAAAAATCCTTGGGAGCGTTAGGATGATTTTTTGGCACCACCATATCACCTATAATAACTGGCTTTCCTCCAATCATTGTTATGTATGCAAAGAATAAGAAAGTATAGCTCCTACCTGGAGAGAGCTATCAGTAACCTGCCTGGGAGGGGGCTCTCATAGTTGGCTTTAAATGTACTTGATATGCTTATACTCAATAGTCATAATTATATTCACAAAGGAGAATAAATCATTTCTAAAGAATTAAGGGAACCAGATAGAAATTCTGGAATTGAAATTGTACTAATTGAAATGAAAAATTCACCATATCAGCTCAACAGCAATTTGAATTTTCAGAAGAAAGAATCAACAAATTTGCAGATAAATTACTAGATTCTATACAATGTGGTTAAGTAAAATAATAAGTGAAATAAAATGGTGAACCTACAAAAAACTGAATCAAGGAAGCAAACTAATAACCATAAAACCAAAAAAGAAAGATTGATCAAATGATTGCTCAGAATAGCCACACTTCAGTGAGAGAACTTAATCTTTGACCACATCAAATAAGGTCAAAGAACTCATGCATGGATATATCTACAAAAATCTATATTTGGAGACATTACAGCCAAGTTAATTAAAACAAAGAGGGACTTTCAAAAGCAGCAAGAAAAAAATGACTCATTTTATATATGGGGATTCCACGAAAATCAGCAAACAATTTCTCTGTAGAAACCATAGAGTTTAAGCTGGGTTGGATGATACATGAGTGTACCAAAAGAAAGCTGTGAACAGACAATTCTGTGTCAATCAAACTACCATTCAAAACTGAAGTATGAGCCATGCCCAGCACTGTGTATCAGTAATCCCTGCATTTGGAAGGTTGATTTAGGGGGATTATTAGTTTAAGGACAAACTGGTCTGTATAACAATACCCTGCCTCAAGAAAAAAAAATAGGAAGAGGATTTATAACATAATCAAGTCAAAAAAGAAACCCAGAATAACTGTCTTAAGCAAGAAAGGATGCCCGAACACAAATGCGCTGCACATGGAGTCCATTCCTCTTTCAAGGACAGCAAATCACTGTTTCTTCTATAGCAACATAGTTTGAGAGTAATAAGCTGGCCAGTCCTTAGGAATGAGTGCTCCAGACTGGTCACATTGGAACCATATTAACATCCCATCTCTGATGAAAAGCCACTTTCCATGAAGGAAAATAAGATACTAAATTAGCACATTACTCAGGTTTCTGCTTTCATGATTTTTAATTTTGTTTTCATTTAATGAATTACTAATGGCATGGGAAAAATGTAGCTAGAGTTTTCCTGCCTTAACCACAGTCAGGACAAATTTCTGTCACCCGCCAGTCCCACAACCGCTCAGACCCAACCGAGTAAACACAGAGACTTATGTTGCTTACAAACTGTATGGCCGTGGCAGGCTTCTTGCTAACTCTTCTTATAGCTTAAATTAATCCATTTCTATAAATCTATACCTTGCCATGTGGCTCATGGCTTACCGGCATCTTCACATACTGTTTGTCACGGCAGAGGCTGGCAGTGACTCTGACTCAGCCTTCCACTTCCCAGAATTATTCTCCTCCTTGTCCCACCTATACTTCCTCCTGCCTGACTACTGGCCAATCAGTGTTTTATTTATTAACCGATCAGAGCAACACATTTGCCATACAGAACATCCCACAGCACTTCCCCTTTTCTTTTTTCTTTTTTTCAAAAAGGAAGGTTTTAACCTTAACAAAGTAAAATAACATATAATTTGGGAATTTGGGCATAGTTTCTCTTACTACTTCCTGCTGGAGGGGGGTGCTGTATCTTATGGGGACACAAAGAAAATTTTAGGATTATGGAATAGTCCATGAGGCTGTATTGTCTGAGCCAGTTGCCTTCAAACCATTCTGGATGTTGGATCATCTGGGCCACAGTGTCATTGGGGACCTTTCAGGGGGTCTTGGCTGGTCAAACCTGATGTATTTTAATCTGGAACAAATCCATAGCCTCTGGCTTTCTGTGGAAACAAAAGCAGAGACTCTTTTCCAAAGCAACATATCCTTACATCCAAATTTTGAAGTCAAGGTACCTTTAAAATATACATTTTGGCATAACTCAACAGCTTTTACAATCAAATGTTTTTCTTCAGTTACGAATATCAAAGAGAACATAATCCAGATTCTCTGTGTGATAGCCATCTTTACGTGGCTTATTACCTTTATTGTTTCTTTAAAGACTTTATTTTTAAAAACTATCTATTTGTTTATATAACTGTATATATTCCTTCTTTTCTCTCTTTTAAGCCTACATACATTTTTACATACATTGTAAACTATTTCATCTGAATCAGTCTTATTGTGAGCCTATTGCTTTAAACTGCAGCATTCTAAGACTGAAACAGCGCTATGGCTGCTGGCTCCGCCCACCTCAACTTCCCAACATGGTGGTGGTATGTTTACCGCCAGCTCTGGGAGCTATCATGGGTCTATGCTTTTATCCAAGCAGCATGTAGCCCAGAAACCTCTTTTTTTGTTTTGTACTAGCAAAGGCTAAATCCACCATGCAGCTTAATGTGCCACTTGTAGAGGCCTCATTCCCACCATACTGCAGGTCGAGCACGCATGCCAGGAACCCGCCATAGTAGCTCAAACATGAAGGCTGCCACTAACTTGAGAAAGACAACTGCGAACTGTTTTTAGCTCCGTTTTATAATTTTTTTCCCTCAGGTTTTAGTTGGAAACTCTTGCCACCATGTTGAGCACCATTTGTAGCTAGAGTTTTCCTGCCTTGCCCACAGTCAGGACAAATTTCTGTCACCTGCCAGTCCCACAGCCACTCAGACCCAACCAAGTAAACACAGAGACTTATATTGCTTACAAACTGTATGGCCGTGGCAGACTTCTTGCTAACTCTTCTTATAGCTTAAATTAATCCATTTCTATAAATCTATACCTTGCCACGTGGCTCGTGGCTTACCGGCATCTTCATATGCTGTTTGTCATGGCAGTGGCTGGCAGTGACTCTGACTCAGCCTTCTACTTCCCAGAATTATTCTCCTCCTTGTCCAACCTATACTGACTCCTGCCTGACTACTAGCCAATCAGTGCTTTATTTACTAACTGATCAGAGCAACACATTTGCCATACAGAACATCCCACAGCAGAAAGAGGTCTGATGGGTATCTTAAATTTCAAGTGATTTTCAAGAGTATCTGAACTGAGGAATCTTCTTGAGTATTAATGTGAAGTTTGTTCTTTCAGCATAACAGATCCATCCATATTCCTTTGTCTTCTATCTAGTTATCAACCAATCTACCAGTTTTCTCATTCTCTGTCCTTTAAGAAATCAGATATATAAGCAATGAATGGGTCACTGGCCATGTTTGTAATGTAGTTGATTAGGTAACCTAGTCTTCCAGAGCAAGATAGCAAATTGCTACAATCAGGTCCATGCCCACCTGCAGCTGTAATGCTGAACTATTTTATTCCCCAATCCTGCCAGCATCCGATGCAAATCTACTTGTCTAGAAGTTCAGCTGGCCTAGAGAACTTTTCATGTTTGAGATGGTATCTCATGTCTTCCAGGCTAGCCTCAAACTCTGTAGCAAAGGATGACCTGAACTTCTGATCCTTCTGCTTCTATCTCCCTAGTGCTGGAATAAATGAGTGTGCTGTCATGCTCCATTGATGTAGTTCTGGGGGTTAAATTTATGGCTTTGTGCATGATTGCTTAATGGTCTACCAACTGAGTTACTTCCACAGCCCAGTAGGAAATGTTTCATCAACAAAGTGAGCAAGAGATGGTCATTGATTGAGTGTGCAATTAACATACTTATGTACTTCACCCTTTAAATAAAATTTCAGCAGAAGACCAATATACACAGGAAGTGGAGGAGAGATTCTCTAGGAATCCATGGTACACTCTGTTTATAGTTGAGCATTGTACTGTCTCTTATTCTCTGAACATTGGCCGGTTGTGGGTCTCTGTGTTAATTAACATCTACTGTGAATAGAAGCTTCTCAGATGAGGGTTGAGAGATGCATTGACTATATGGATATAATAAGTCATTAGAAGTTAGTTTAAATCTATATCCAATTACCAGCATAATGATATTAGGTTCCCTTTTAGTATCTATAATCTGTCTAGGCATAAGCTCTTGTCCCAATAATGGTTTCAAGTATGGGTTTCATTGTATGGACTGGAACAAAAAACTAATTAGAAAGTGGTTGGTTACTTCTGTGATAATCATGCCACTAGTGCACATGTCTTTCCAGGCCAGTGTTTGTTGTAGTTCAGAGAGTTCACAGCTAAGTATGACTGATGATTGCTTTTCTCATCTAGTCACTTCCACAGCACATTTCAACACTGTGAGAGGCAGGAAGTAAGGATAAAACTTCCAAGTCAGTACCAGCTTGATTTCTCCATGTTCTGTGATGAAAGTATGTGGTACTGTCTTTGGTATAGGGTCTTGCCACTCAGTTCTGGAGGGCAATCAAGAGGAAAATTCTTGGAGCCAGAAGCTTCTGGAATTTAAACATTTTCTGATTTCCAATGTTTGGATAGGCTTTAATGGTTGATTGTTCCCATTATGAAAATCAGAAAGCAAAAATGCTTTTCAGATCTCCCAAATGTTTTGAGGATTATCTTTGTGCTCAAAAATATTCAGATTTGAAGCATTTCAAACTTTGGATTTTGAGCTAGCGAAGGTTCAATCTGTACTTTAATACATGGATCAAACAATAATATGTTTGATGTTTGTCCTCTAGGTGATCCCTTGGGGATTCTACTAATACTTTCCTGACCATCCCCCATCTCTGTGTGTCTGTGTGTTTGATAAGTAAACGGTTGCAACAACTACAGGCTTAAAAGAGCTTGCTTAGTATTAACTCAAAGGCACCAAGGACATGAGTCTAAGACACCTCATCAGGAAAGATGAGCAAGAATTGGAAGGAATAGCAAACGATGTAAAGGGTAGATGATTGGCATTTGTTAGAGTCTCAAGATGAGCTGCAGAATGAGGTCCTTCCCAGTGACCTTCCTGCTGTCAGTATCCATCTGAATCTCACAGAAGCCATTCCTAGCTATGATCATTGTATTCTCCAGTAGTGGTGTGAAGATCAGGCTGTATTAGATTCTGCAGAGAACCACACATCCTTCAGTTTACTGACAGTCATTCTCTCACCTTCCACGAGGGTTGCCTGCTAACAGACAAGGCCTTTCCCATAGCTTGCCATAGGTGATGATAAGGGCTTCGCCAACATCTTCTCTTCCTTCATGGTGGTAAAATGGATCTAGAAACACATTCAGACAGTGTCTCCTACTCTCCTAACACACAGTGCAGAACATTTATGAATTCTCCTTCATAACTTTTTGTGGGTGTGGCTATGTCTCTGTGGCAGCCTGTTGCAGTTTAATTTCTCTGAATGGCTAAAGTTACTTTCGTCAGAACTCATAATTGTTGCTCTTGATAAACTATCAAGTTAACTTTATGCACACAAACTTCTATATTAGAGATTGGTACCCTGGGGAACATGAACGAATATTTACAGAACTGATAAATTAACTCAAACATTTAAACATAAACTCTGGTGTTGAGTAGTAGCTATTGAACTAGAAAGTACTTTCCTTTGTCTATTCCAAGAAGAGAACACTGATGTCAGTTTTATTTTGCTTGGAAGGGACAGGACTATACTTCTGCCATTTTGTTTTAGGCTATCTAAACTAGTTACTTTGCACATATTTGCTGCATGAACATTGGCTATTCTGCCATTCCCTTTGATACATCAGGTTACACACTGGTGATGTGGATGAATTCTAGTTTTCTTTCTATTAATGTGATAAATACCAGGACTACAAGCAACTTGGACATAAAAAGATTTATTTCATCTTATACTTTATAGTCTATCATCAGGGGGACTTGGGGCAGGAACCAAAGCAGAGGAATGTCGCTTACTGTGGTTCACCAGACATGCGTTTTTAATCTACCTTTCTTATACTCCTAGGACCATATGCCCAGGGAAGTAGTAGGGGAGGGGCCACCCACAGTGGCCTGGACCTTCCCATATTAATTATCAATCAAGAAAATGTCTCATAGACTTACATACAGGCCGCTTTTGTAGACATATTTTTCTCTGTTGAGGTTGTGTTTACCCAGACAACCCTAGTTTGTATCAAGTGGACAAAAAAACTAACCAGCCCAACATATCAATAGGGCTCAGTAACCAGAAAATAGCAAGGAATATTGACGCTTTGATCAGACACATGTATGAGAGAAAGGGTGCTCTATTCAATAGAAACAAGAGTTGTCCTCGAAAATACTTTTCAGAAGGCTGTCCTGTGTCTGAAGCAGATTCTTTCTTCCTGTATTTCTTATCATGCATTCAGGAAACAGAGAGACATCCATTATCGATCATTAAGAATCACTAAATAAACATTCTCCTTAGAAAGGTAAAGATAATATTAGGATATCAATAAAGAACAGTGAAACACCTTGTTGATGTCAGTTTATCAAAAGGAAAACAGTGAAATTGCTGGTGAAACAGCACTCCTGGTCTGAAGGAATCCAGAAATCTACTTGTACAATTTATTTTATCTCTTTGTCACTGCTCATGTCTATTCCTAGATACACCAATTTGAAGGGCTTTTGTTGATGCTTCTTGAGTCAACTAAGCTTATGGCTTGAGGTAGATTCTGAGAGGTCTCAGTTCATGCCCACTTCGTGTTTAATCATCAGATGCTACAAAAATCATAGTTGCACACAACAGGTTGTTAAAACAGAATTTTCCTCTACATTTGTCACAGCCTTGCATGAGAATTCTAGGTATTGATTTTGTGTACCTGCTACATTAACTTTCTTCTAAATTCCATGCCGTATCTTTTATATCCAGTACTGAATCAAACTGCCTCGGACGGCTCAGGCAGCAAGATCACTAGCAATGTTTTCTGAAGCCATTTCAGAATGCTTTTCTATGGACTCCCATTCAAACCTTGAAGCTTTCTGTGTTGCTTCCTAACTAGATGGTAGTTATATTTACAAGTACAAAACAAACCGTCAGATTTTGTCAAATGCCTTTTCTGCATCTAGTGAGATGATCATGTGGTTTTTTTCTTTGAGTTTGTTTATATGGTGTATTACATTGACGGACTTTCGTATGTTGAACCACCCTTGCATCCCTGGGATAAAGCCTACTTGATCATGGTGGATAATTGCTTTGATGTGTTCTTGGAGTCTGTTTGCCAGTATTTTACTGAGTATTTTTGCATCAATGTTCATGAGGGAGATCTTTGTTGTATCCTTGTTTGGTTTAGGAATCAAGGTAATTGTAGCCTCATAGAAGGAGTTTGGTAATGTTCCTTCTGTTTCTATTGCGTGGAACAATTTAAAGAATATTGGTATTAATTCTTCTTTGAAGATCTGGTAGAATTCTGCACTGAAACCATCTGGTCCTGGGCTTTTTCGCTTGGGAGACTTTTAATGACTGTTTCTATTTCCTTAGGGGTTATTGGACTATTTAAATAGTTTATCTGGTCTTGATTTAACTTAAGTATGTGGTACCTATCCAGAAAATTATCCATTTCTTTTAGATTTTCCAGTTTTGTGGAGTAGAGGTTTTTGAAGTATGACCTGATGATTCTCTGGATTTCCTCATTGTCTGTTGTTATGTCCCCTTCTTCATTTCTGATTTTGTTGATTTGGATGCTCTCTCTCTGTTTCTTGGTTAGTTTGGATAAGGGCTTGTCTATCTTGTTGATTTTCTCAAAGAACCAACTCTTTGTTTCATTAATTTTTGTATTGTTCTCTTTGTTTCTATTTTATTGATTTCAGCTCTCACTTTGATAATTTCCTGGCATCTATTCTTCCTGGGAGACTTTGCTTCTTCTTGTTCTAGAGCTTTCATGTGTGCTGTTAAGTCACTAGTGTGAGATTTCTCCAACATCTTTTTTTTTTTTTTTTTTTTTTTAGGTTTTTTGAGACAGGGTTTCTCTGTGTAGCTTTGCGCCTTTCCTGGATCTCGCTCTGTAGACCAGGCTGGCCTCGAACTTATAGAGATCCGCCTGCCTCTGCCTCCCGAGTGCTGGGATTAAAGGCGTGTGCCACCACCGCCCGGCTTCTCCAACATCTTTATGTGGGCATTTAGTGCTATGAATTTCCCTCTTAGCACTGCTTTCATAGTGTCCCATAAGTTTGGGTATGTGGTGTCTTCATTTTCGTTGATCTCTAGGAAGTCTTTAATTTCTTTCTTTATTTCTTCCTTAACCCATTGGTGATTCAGTTGAGCATTATTCAGTTTCCATGAGATTGTAGGTTTTCTGTAGGGTAATGAAGGGCAAGCAAGGGTTGAGGGAAAGAGAGCTTGGGGGAGCGGGAGATCCCAGCTGGATCAACAACAGAGAGGGAGAACAAGGAATAGGAGACCATGGTAAATGAAGACCACATGAGAATAGGAAGAAGCAAAGTGCTAGAGAGACCCACAGAAATCCACAAAGATAGCCCCACAATAGACTGCTGGCAGTGGTCGAGAGACAGCCGGAATTGACCTCCTCTGGTGATGGGATGGCCAAACACCCTAATTGTCATGCTAGAAACCCCATCCATCGACTGAGGGAACTGGATGCAGAGATTCATGGCTAGGCCCTGGGTGGAGCTCCGGGAGTTAAATTAGTGAGAAAGAGGAGGGTTTATATGAGCGAGAATTATTGAAACCAAGGTTGGATAAAGCACAGGGACAAATAGCCAAACGAATGGAAACACATGAACTATGAACCAATGGCCGAGGGGCCCCCAACTGGATCAGGCCCTCTGAATGGGTGAGACAGTTGATTGGCTTGATCTGTTTGGGAGGCACCCAGGCAGTGGGACCGGGTCCTGTGTTCATTGCATGAGTTGGCTATTTGAAACCTGGGGCTTATGCAGGGTCGCTTGGCTCGGCCTGGGAGGAGGGGACTGGACCTTCCTGGACTGAGTCTACCAGGTTGTTCTCAGTCCTCGGGGGAGGCTTTGCCCTGGAGGAGGTGAGAATGGGGCGTGGGCTGGGGGGAAGGGGAGAGGGGCGGGAGGGGGGAGAACAAGGGAATCCGTGGCTGATATGTAGAACTGAATTGTATTGTAAAATAAAAGAAAAAGAACAACAACAAAGAAAACCAAAACAGTCTCCAAATGCCCAAAGTTCTATGTCTGGACTTGTTTCCTTGCCTTGTGCTTGTGAGAAGTGGAAGACTCAAACTTTACCTTCATCTTTATTTCACTATGTTAAATCTTTGTACTAAGAATGCTTCACTGATGTAGTAAGGCCCTCCTCTTTGAATTTTTCAACTACTTCTTGCATACATCTTAACAAGACCTCCAAAATAATTGAGAGTCCTTACTCAGGTAGGCCTGTAAGTATGGTGTGATTATATGTCAAGTTTTTGAGGACCAAGTACCTTCTAGATATATTGAAACAGAGAGATGGAAAATTAGCATAGTACTGGAGTACAAAGATACATCCTTCCGTTTTTCTTTCTATTTATCTTTCCTGTTCTTTCTTTTTTGCTATGAGAAGATGTGGAGGGAAGGAGAAATTTGACAGCTGCCACCATTAGGAATGAAATTAGTTGTAGAACTTTTTATAAACACCAGCTATCAGCTTAAATCATTCCCTTTCTAGTTTAAGAACTTTTATTGTGAATACCTATTTGCATGAAATGATTGATTAATATGCAGATAAAATAATCTCATCTGTTTTCTTCTTTGTTAATGGGGTAAAAATTAAAAAAGCATTGACTTGATTTATAATACTTAACTATTCTTGCATTCCCAAAACAAATCTAACTAGTTTAGGATTTAATTTACTTACACTACTCTCTACTTTTGAATATTTGCTTGATTTCTTTCTTTGATTCCAGTCACACAATTGTTAGTGTATGATACTGTCTTCAAGTCTCTATAAAACATTCATTATATGTATGTATGTATATACACATCTATATTACACACACACACATACACTTATTCATATAAAGTAGGCAGCCAATGATTAGATCTTAATCTTGCCCTCAGTTACACTCACTTAAACTCAGTGTCTGCCTCAAACTGCTCTAGAACTTCCTATCTCTCTCATTAAATTGGCTTCTATTTCATTTAGTCAAAATGAATCATTTCCTCCTCTAAATAGCAATAGGACATTCAGTGATATTTTTGTTATATCACACCTCCTGTCTAGCATGTATAATATATTTGAGGACTATTTTTGTAAAAACAAAACTTCAGAATGCATGGAACTAAACATGAGCTCAGTATATCACATGCCCATCCTGCACCTTCCTTTTTTTCAATGGCTTCTCACTCATGGGTGCTTGTTGCTTGCCTACGTACCCTTTCTCTGCTTGCATGAGTTCAATGAGACTGACCTGCCTCCCTCAGCAAATTTCAAGTAATTAAAGTATTTATGATGAAACTGCTTATGGCCATTATAATACTGCAATCAGTACAAGCCAGGGCTGGCTTCACCACAGGTGGGCAGTTGCGAGCACTGTTCAAGAAGAGCCCTGGACTGGCACCTGGACTCCTCTGTACTGTTAGTCGAGTCTATCAGTAAAGTAGTTAGTAAAATAAATACCAAAATTACTCTGCTCCTGCCTACTTCCTACTGACTGATCAGTCATCAGCCAGAAGGCAATGCTCCTCTTGATATGGTCCGCAATGGTCAATTATCCTGGGCAGGGGGAAGATAGAACATTTTGGGGGAGTGTGTTTAGATTTGACTAGCAGCAGCCAAGGGCAGGAATTCAGACCTCAGTAAGCCATTCACTGAAAAGCTTTCTTGTTTTTTACTTTCGTGAAATGTCAAACTTCAATGAGAAACATTCAGGGACAAACTCTTTTAAACCCCTGCAAGGTTAACTTCCTATACATGCTCATTTCAGGAGCTGCCTCAGTATACCATAGGCTGAAGTTGGTTATTTTGAATGGCTTCTCCAAGCTAACTAAACCCAGTTATCACACAAAGTCTACATGATATTTTCAACCTTTGCAATTTTTTTCTTTCATCATTTTTTTAAAACTCTTTGGTAGCAAATAACCTTTTAACTCTCTCTTTCTCTACCAGCTTTTTCTCATATAGTGTGCATACTGTGGCATGATGAACCACTTGAATAAGGCTGTTTTATAGCTGAAGAAAACTTGAGTGTCATCACTCAAGGACAAACTTTACCCAACAGGAATTGGTGAATTTAAAAAAAAAATTCTGTAGAATTCTTGCTTTAATTGTTTCTGTCTTACACTAAAAATTATCAGTTGAAAGGACCAAGCAGATGCCATAACAGGCTGCTCAGTCTTCTCTCAGGGATCAGGCCTCAATTTCAGTTTCCTGAGACTTAAGCAAATAGTTTCTGGGAGGACCATAAACAAAAGACATAGTCCTTGCAGTAGCTCCCTTTCTGCACGTACTCTGACTGCTCAAGGTTCAGTCAGTTGTTTACTGTCTGGGATCCCTCACCAATTTAGAGCTACATGCATGGGTCAATGTGAAAGCCTGGGCTACTGAGTCAGGCCCCATAGTCTAGGCCAGTCAGCCTCCACAGCAGTTCAAGGACAAATTTGAAACGTGTTTGCAATAAAATGCAGAAAAAAAATTTTTTTCTTTAATGTAACATTGATAATTTATCCAAAAATATAACTACTATTCCAATAGCAACAATAAACCTTATCTTGAAACGTTTTTTTTAAAGTATTTATTGTTTGTTTAGGTGTATGTCTGTGTCCTACATGAGTTTTATGAAGCCAGAGGGCATCAGATCTCTCAGAACTGGAGTTACAAGTAGTAGTGATCTACCACATGGGCACTGGGAATGGAACCTGCCAGAGCAACAGACACTCACAAGTACTCAGTCTTCTCTCCAGTCTGTAATCTTTCTTATTTTCCTAAGTCTGTGACAAGTCCCAGGTTGTTTGGGAGGTGGGTGTAGTGGCAATTTTCCGATTATTACTTTTCTGTTGTGATAAAACATGATCAGAAGTACTTTATAAAAGGAAGAGTTGATTTGGGACTATAGGTCCAAAGGGAGGGTCCATTATGGTGGAGAGGCATGGTGGCAGGTTGTAGTGATATTTTATTTGTGCTCTAACAAATAAAGCTTACCTGGGGATCAGAGGAAAAAGCCAACCATTATATGAAACTCAGAGGTCAGGCAGTGGTAGCACATGCCTTTAATCCTATCACTCAGGAGGCAGAGATTCATCTGGATCTTTGTGAGTTCGAGACAACACTGGGAACAGGGCCAGGCCAGTGGTGGCACATGCTTTAATCCCAGCACTAGTTAACTATAGAGGTCTGGAGGTCTGTGCTGACAGACAGGAAGTGATAGAGCTGGGTGGAAAGAGGAAGTGATGCAGCTGGGCAGAAAGAGGAAGTAAGATGGCAGGGCACAGAAAGGTATATAGGTGTGAGTATACAGGAAATAGCTCTCTCTTGGGCTGAGGATTTCCTAGCAGTAAGAACTTGTGGCTGGCTTGTTTTATCCTTCTGATCTTTCAGCTTTCACCCCAATATCTGACTCCGGTTTTTTTGTTTTGTTTTTTTATTAATAAGACCTTTTAAGATTTGTGTCACAGCAGGTTGTCTGAGTAGCAAGGTGAGAGATCAAATGTTCATGTGAAAATACAAATGCTATACAGGGTACTGTTTTTTTTTGTTTTTTTTTTGTTGTTGTTGTTGTTGTTTTTTGTTTTTGTTTTTTTTTCGAGACAGGGTTTCTCTGTGTAGCTTTGCGCCTTTCCTGGAACTCACTTGGTAGTCCAGGCTGGCCTCGAACTCACAGAGATCCGCCTGGCTCTGCCTCCCGAGTGCTGGGATTAAAGGTGTGCGCCACCACCGCCCGGCAGGGTACTGTTTTTTAAAGGTGCATCTAACTATGTTTTGAGAGTTGAGCTGCATCCCACCAAACTCAGAGATTCATTCAGGAAAACAAACAAGCAAAAACCCGTTCCCAAAGCCCACCGCAGTGATGTACTTCCTCCAGCGAGGCTGCATCACCTCCCCAACAGTGCCACCAACTGAGGACCATGCACTGAAATACCTGAAGGTTTCTCATTCAACCAACACTGCTGATATGCAGCAGAATGAGGATGGAGTACAGGAACACAGGCCATCTGAGCTCATGGGTAGTTTGGTTTGGGTTCCAGTTTTGGTTGACTGGCATCTTGTTCCTGTACATATTATACTGCTAATACATATCATCATCCAGTTCTTCCCTGTTCCTGATCATCACCCAAACTCAACTTTTCATAGACATCTATGTCATAAGTCTGTTCCCAGTGGACACTTCCTTTCAACTCCCTTGCTATTCAGATTACAGGATGCTTCATAACTGGCCTATCTCTCATGTGCTCCTCATTTTTATTCACTTCTGGCAACAGAGGAGGTGCTTCAGAAAATAATGACAGCAAGGATCAGAAGGGGAAATGACTGTTTAATGCATCATGGGAAACTTGTTCAGCTGTTAGCAAAGGACCTTGCTAGTTTATCACCCATGTATGTACCAAAGAATCAGACCCAAATAGATCTCTGGTTGGCCCCAGCATCTTCATTGACTAGATAAAGTTGGGCTCCAGTGCTCAGGTGAGGCCATGAGTGGAGAGTCATCAATCAAGAAAACGTTATCAGTAGCAGGACAGCATAAGAGTAGAGAAAATTAGGTGAGCATTAAGAGTAAGGAAACAAGAATCCACATGGTGGTTCTGTTTCTACTCTAGACTGTGGATGTGATGGTTCCCACCTGGACTTCCCACCAACAGGGAACTGTCAGCTGTAGTTATAAGCCAAGTTAATCTTCTCTCCTCAAAGCTGCCTTTGGTCAGGATATTTTATCACCACAGAAATGAAACCAGATCAAATGGTTCTTCTGTGAATTTATTGCATGTTTATACTTCATCTTTCAGAACTATCTATTTATCTAATGTGTCCATTTATTGATTAGATAATTTCTTCACTCTGAGTTTATCATTTGATTTCTTTATATATTCTTAATGTATCTTCTGTTGGATAACTAGCTAGCAAAGTCATTCTCCCAGTATCCAAAGTGTCTCCTCACTCTGGAAATAGCTTCCTTTTCTGTGCGGAAGCTTTTTAATTTCATGTAATCCCATCTGTTCAGTTCTTGATAGGAATCCCTTATGGGAGGGGAGGCCAGAAAGCTATTGCCTGTGCCTGAGCTTTCAAGTGCCTCTGCTTTCCTCTTGTAGTTTCAAAGTTTTACATCTTACAGTAAGATCTATGCTGATTCACTTTGATAAATTTTGTTCAGTATGAGAGTCAGGAAGGCAAAGAAAACTTGCTTATCAAACAAAGAAAATTGGCAAATGGAAGAAGAAAAGGGAAGAAAAATGAAAACAAGTTTAAAAAATAAAATGAAGTAGAATACTAAAATTGCAACAAAAAGAACAGTAAGCTGTTTTTTAAAAAAGTCACGAACTAGAGAAAGTTTCTTTCACTGATCTCTAGTATTGGAACCTCTAAAGCAAGGTGGAGGAGTCGGGGTCCCAGCTAAAGTCTATTGCAGTTCTTCTAGGTGGTGTTATAGGCAGGTTGAGCATTGAGAGAGTCAAGGCTAGGTTGTCACAATGGGGAGTTGTGCATGCAGGACCACTGCTGGCCTTGGGAGTTTCTTATCTGTGGGTTGGGCAGGTTTCTACTCACTTCACTGGCACCCAGGCTGTATACCCAATAGGAGCAAATGTCTAAGTGAAGAGGTATCTGCTAACCACATTGCAGAGCAGTCAAAGCAAATAGAATGACCAGCTTTGCATTCCAAGAGGAGGCCTAATGAAGATGGGCATTCTGCCCATGGTCTCAGCAATTTCAGACTCAGCCCAGCTATGAACCACCCAGCAGAGGGAGGAAGCTAGGGATGCAGAGATAGCCACTGGCCATGGCCTTGGAATTCTTAGCTCCCACAGCACTCCACTGGCAATGAAGCTCCCTCCACTCAATAGAGGGTGAAGTTGCTCATCAACCACCACCCCCACAATCCAAGCTTCCCACGGCCAAGACATCTCAGCAGGTCTCCATCTGCCTCTACCTTTCTCTGTGATTGGTCTCACTTAGCTGTCTCCACAGGAACTGTGGCAGGGTACTCCTGGGCTGGCTGACCTGTGATTGCTCCTTGTTTGACGATCCCTAGAGCATCGCCATCTGGAACAGTAGGCCCTCTCCCAAGATGGCACCTGGCTCTACCATTCTGAGACACCAGAAATAACAAAATGCATTTGTTTGTTCTCCGATGCTGGCCTGCATTAAAGGCAGCTGTGTCTTTTTCCTGGTGCTAAGTCTAGCAGTATGCTGTCACCAAGGCTGTCCTGGTGACCCTGTTGTTGTGGATTAGGGCTGCCATCCCCCTGGACAGCCTGGACTAGGCTGTTAGCTTTTTTCTGATTTGCCGTTTATTTCTCTGTGTTTAGTTCTTCTGTCACCTCTTTCTTGATTTCCATTGCTCTTCTGTTCCTTTTCCCACATTACACTTACACATTGTTGCCTTGACTCTTCTTTTCTTCAGTATTCCTTCAGCACACTTCTTAGCTGCCATCCTACACTGGAGGTCCCAGTGTTCTTTAACATTAAGAAAATATGTTTTAAAACTCCTCCCCTCCAACAGAGAGTCAAGAAAATACAAAGAAAATTAATCCTCTAGTACAGATGTTTCCCATATAATTAGTCTTAGAATAATCACTTGTGAGTCCAAGACTGCCTGATAACGTCCTCTGAATAAAACTGCATTGAAAAGTAAGTCCAAATACACGGGGCACCATCATCATTTCCTTAATGAATGAACATCTTTCAGTAGTTGGAAAACTTCAAACCAAATATGCAAATATTTGAGAGAACCAAGGATTGGCATTACTATCTTTTATATATCCAAATGATTTGACATTCTCAAGAAAGACACGAGATTGCCCCACAATCCCAGTCCAAGGTAGGCATTCAAGCAATTGAAATAGACTCGTGATTTTTTTTAATTTTGGTTTTTTGAGACAGGGTTTCTCTGTGTAATTTTGGTGCCTATCTTGAACCTCACTCTGTAAACCAGGCTGGCCTTGAACTCACAGAGATCCGCCTGGCTCTGCCTCTCGAGTGTTGGGATTAAAGGTGTGCGCCACTGCCGCCTGGCTAGACTCATGATTTTTAAAGGTTACTTTTATTTTATGTGTAGAATTGTTTGCCTCCATGTATGTGTGTGCACAAGATGCATGCATGGCTCCTGAGGAAACCAGATAAGGGCAGCAGATCCCCCAGAACCAGAGTTATAGATGGTTATGTGATGTGGGTGCTGGGAATCATATCCCGCCCCTAGTCCTCTGAAAGAGCATAAAGTACTCCAAATTTATGAGCCATCTTTCTGGCTCCAGACCCATGATTTTTAAGTAGGTACCTTGTAAGTTAATGGTGGCAATGTGGAATGTTAAGTTTACTGATGTTTGACAGATCTGGCAGTCAAGATCATATTTTCATTGGGAAAATTTTGACATATTTATTAATCTCTAAAAGTCAGTTTGAAATGTTACAAGAAGCTGCTCTTTCCGCACGGTGCAGATGTCCATCTACTTAGGAAGGTTAACTCTTTCGTTTTGCTTTTGTGAGCCAGAGTCTTGCTATGTAGCCCAGGCTGGCCTCAAATTCACAACCTCGCTGGTTTTGCCTCCCAAGTTTAGGACACACACAGGCATATGCCACCATGCCCATTAATTAGTTTGCAACTTTATGGTTGAGGTTGAGAGTACAAAGTGATTCACATAAAGTAGAATGAAACCACTTCAGATTTGCACTTTGGATCTTTCCTGAGGCTAGCAATATTTGGCACCTAGGTGGGAAACTGGGTGAGACTGGACTGCTTTCCCTCCACAATGCCCTGTGCTGCCAGGGTACAATAGATTCAGGTTTTCAGTATGTCACATGAGATTTTCAACACTGTAAAAGTGGGCTTTGTCTAGCTCATGAAAATGTTCAGGGTACATTTAATGTAGGCAAGGCTGAGCTATGATGGTTGCATGTGTTAACTTCGTTTTCAATTACATGACATTTTCAACCAAACACAATGGTGATTGAGATGCAAGCCCATTATAAATCAAGGGTTATCTATAGACAAAACATTAGCTAAAATGATTCTTAAAGTCAGCTGTTGGTTGCGTATGTCTTTAATCCCAGCACTCGGGAAGTAGAGGCAGTCAGATATCTGTGATTTTTGAGGCCAGCCTGCTCTACAGAGCTAGTTCCAGGACATCCAGGACTACGCAGAGAAACCCTGTCTTGAAAAACAAAAAAGTCTTAAAAATGACTGATAAATTTTACTAGAACTATGTGCTCTTTAAAGTTGAGCTGGAAACTTTATAAGTTGAGCAGGGTGTTGGAATGTGTGACATCAGTCACTGTCACTGACTTTTTAAAGAGGTGAGAAACTTCTCTCTACATAGTTTCCCCCATATACTAGCCAGCCCTGTGAAAGTCACATATTTAAGCTGAACCTATCTCATGCTAAGTTTTCTGTCTATCTGACTTTCTATTTGCCTGTTTCATATCCTCCTAGATAATGCCTTAACGCCTGGTCATGGCAACGTGGGAATTTGAACAGAATAACTGGTGACAGATGTCTAAAGACCACAAAGAGTTACAGCTGGGTGTGTGCTGGCAGCAGCCTCAGAGAGAGCCAGAGCAGCCTTTGGGAGCCACCGGACAGTTTTCAAGAGACAAGTGACCCCTGTCTACAACTTAAAGAACACCAGCTCTAAATCCAAGAACGGGCTGTACCCTTCTACCTGAGGGATGCAGGGCCTAGTGTTTGGTCTTGCTATCGTGTGTGATATGGAATTAGGACTCAGGGCATACTTGTCTCTGAAAGCCAATGTGACTAGTGTTTCTGAGATTAGCTTTTGTCAGTCTTTGCTCTCGGGGTTTTGTCTTTCCTTAAGGGCAAATTCCCTGGCACCGTGGTCCACTCCTGTTCCACGTGGTGCTTTAGCTGGCACAAGAACTGAGGTTGAAATAGGAGATTGGCTTTATGGGTGAGGTTCCTGTTTGTTCAAAGCCACCTCCTATCTTTCCCCTCTGAAGCCACCAAAGAAAACTCTGGAAATCCTGAAGTGACCCTTAATTAGCTCAGAGCGGGAGGAGGTACAGAGTAGCAAAAATAGAATGCCTTGCTAGGATTTCTTTTTTGTGTAGCATATAGTGTCATCGGAGCAGAAAGGCTTTCTGGACAAATCAGCCTGCTGAGCTTCAACTAGAGGGCCAGGTGTTGAACAAGAGATTTCTTTATCTCTAGTTTCTTGCTTCTTGGGGTATGTGGTCATCAGCTTCAAATGGCTTTTTCCTTCCTACTGGGGTATGGGTCCAATAGCAAAGGTGAACCTGGGGGAGCAGCAGAAGAGTTGATGTCGTCTGATGTGATCCAGACTTACTCCTCTGTACACCCCTCCCTAGACACCTTTGCCCCCTTACTCTATCAAAGAATAGGGATGTTCAGAATAAGCACTTGAGTCCTTAGAAGTTCCTCAAGCACTAGCATTTGAATAATTTTTATTTTGAGAAAATGTTTTTCAGCCACCAATGTGGTAGGAAGAACTTTTGGGCCGGAGAGGGACTCCCCTGCCATCCCAAGGGGAGCGTTCCTAAAAGAAAATGGAAAATGTGCACAGATCAGTACACAGATAAAAACCTAAACAAAGACTGGCCAGAACTGGTATTTTAGCTGAATTTGAACTAAAAGGGAACAGCCATGCTGATCCCAAACAGTTGAAGTAAAAACTGGAGAAGAACTTAGTCTCACTAGATGAGTCTCCAGAGGCAACCAGCAAGAGTAATTCAAAGAGTTATGAAATCTATGGTTATGATTTTCCTACAGATTTTTAGACTGCCCCCTTTCCTTTGGAGGGCTTTTAATTGAATCAGTTGGGCAAATAGAAAGGATTGAAGGCGATCGTGGAGATATTTTCTTGGTAACGAGGTATTATTCATTTCCTTCTGTTGCTGTGACAGACACCATGGCCAAAAGTCATTGAGAGGAAGAAAGGGGTTATTTCAGCTTATACTTCCAGGTCACAATCCCTTATGGAGGAAAGCCAGGAAAGGAACTTGAGACAGGAGTCTGAGGCAGAAACCATAGAGGAACATTATTTGTGATTCTGTCTCTGGCTGGCTCCCAGCATCCTACTCTTCTAGTCTCTTACACAGCCAATGTCCACTTATCCAAGGATGGTACCTCTCCTGGTGAGCTGGGCCCTCCTGCATTAATTCATAATCAAGACAGCCCCCCCCCCCCATAAATTCCAACAGGTTAGTATAAACCAGAAAATCCCTCAGTTGAGACCCCAATCCCTTGTCAGGGGACACTGGGATGTGTCAAGTTGATAAGTGGCGTTATCTAGGACACAGGCCTAATCACATGTAAAACAAGTCTTACCTACTTGTCCTGCCACTTCAGGACACTCAACACTCATGCGTGTCAGACTCAGCCAGAGGATTTGTTGAGGTTTTTGCACCTTGCTGCTTTCCCTCTTGTTTCCTCCAGGCAAGCCAACATGTCTGTGTTGAGGCTCTGGGACACATATTGTGAGAAATATACACAGCCCTTGCTATAGGTAAAGCGGAGAATTTTACTTTAACTTCATCTTCATTTAACACAACTAGATCTTGTTTGAAGGCTCCCCCTCTTTCCTGGTCTCCCCTGTTGTGAGTGCCTCCAGTCTTTCTCCATCCCTGGCCTGCCTTGCCTCTTCCCAGGGAAGCAATGCTCCATGGGACCCTGTTTCCCGGGTGCCCAGTTGAAGCCCTGATGGTGCTATGTATCCCCAGGGCAGATGATGGTCCTGTGCGAAACACGTTCTTGTTGTGCCCGTGTCTCAAGACCCTTGAGCAAGACCACCACATAGCCGAAACCTGATGAACAAAAGGGGGGGGGGGGTTATTAATAACAAGCAAGCCCGGGCTTGGTCCGTGTCCAACACTCGGACACAGTAGGTGAGCTCTCAGAATGAGGGGTTTTTAAAGGGAAAAACCATAAGCAAGGTGGTACAAGCCTTTGCATCATATGATTGAGTGAGGTGTGTAACCTTTGAATTTACTGGTTGGGGGTTACAGTTATCATTTGGGGCAGGTCTGGACAAATCCCAGACTGTGTCCTTGAGCTGCCATTGAGGCTGACTGACCTAGCATGTACTGATTGTAGGGGCTGACTCAGTGGCCCAGGCTCTGTCCTTGACTCATACACATAGCTCTAAGTTGGTGAGGGGTCCCAGGCAGTAAACAACTGGCTGAACTTTGAGCAGTCAGAGTACGCGCAGAAAGGGAGCTACTGCAAGGACTATGTCTTTTGTTCATGGCCCTCCCAGAAACTGCTTGCTCAAGTCTCAGGAAACTGAAATTGAGGCCTGATCTCTGAGAGAAGACTGAGCAGCTTGTTACGGCCGCTGCTTGGTCCTTTCAGTTCTCACTCATTACAGCTTCAGTTACACTACACGAGGATACATTTTATACCTTATACACTAACCCATTTATACTTTACCTATCTGTAAATCATGTGAACTTGGTTATCTCCCTTTACGAAAAGTGTATCTCAGAAAGAAGCCATGTGATGAAAGTGAAGACTTCACATAGGAAGAACAAAAGGTGGGAATCTGTGGATAAGGAAAGTAAAAGCTTTCCCGGAGATAAGTCCTGCAGACAGACTAGCACAGTTGCATGGTGTAGCGGGAAAATGATGTGCTAGCCTCTTCTTTTATTGGAAACACAGGGAGTTCAAAGATGCTCTAAGCTTAACTTCTCACAAAACATGACCCTTCAAGACTGAATCTAGAGACCTTTGGGAAACTCGAAGAAATACTGTAAATAACAAATTACAGATTCGACACAGGCAACTTATCATTAGCAAGTAAATCATGTAAGCATTTAGGGTTGCAACTTATTTAACCAGTGCATAAAAATCAAAATTATACATATGAGTGGATGAGGAGGAGTTCAGACATGTGTATGTCATATAGGATTTAAATTAAGATAAAATATTTATCTCTCCAGATTATTGTTTATCTGTGGTTTTAAAAAAAAATCTTCCAAATCCTGGTATGGTGCTTTGAAAGAAAATGGCCCCGAAAGGGAGTGGCACTATCAAAAACCCGAAGACAGGAGTTGGCACCATAAGTGGGGTATTGCTATGATGGGCCTGACCATAGTTTTGTTTGGAGGAATTTGGACTTTGGTACTTTGGTTAGGAAAGCAGTGGAATGTTTTAAGCACTGTTTAATGGGCCATCCTACTAGAAGCCTGGAAGACAGTGGTGCTGAGAATGATTTGAACTGTGGGAATCAAGATGTTTCAAAGGAGAAGAATATTAATATGTGGCCTAGAGACTGGTCTTGTGATATTTTGGTGAAGAATGTGGCTGCTTCTTGCCCTTATCCAAAAAGTCTGTCTAAGGCTAACATGAAGAGTTTTGGAATAATTCCATTGGCAGAGGAAATCTCAAAAACAGCCTAGTATAGACTATCTTGTGGTTGTTAGTGTTAACTCTGATGAAGATTTATTATGAAAAGGAGAAAGCTTAGCAATTAAAAATACAATATGTATAGATTGAGAAAATGGATACCAGGAAGTAGACTAGAGCTAAATCCTATGTTCAAGGAGATAAACAGATTGAGAAATGAAATAAAAGGAATGATTGCATCAGGGTAAGACCTCACCCAGCTAAGTTTCCAACTTGTGAAAAGGAATGAAAGAAAAGCTTAGAGCTGGGTGGTGGGGGCACATACCCTTAATCCCAGAACTTGGGAGGCAGAGGTGGTGATTCTCTATAAGTTTGAGGCCATTCTAGTTTATAGAACAAGTTCAAGAACAGCCAAGCTCAGGCATGAAGGTAAGCATCAAAACCAGAAAGCTGGTGAAGATGTAATTGAACAAGGGGCCATGTTCCAACCTCAGCAAGCAGCAGAACTTAGCAGCTTCAGCCACATGGTTTTAGAGTTAAGGATAGAAGAAAGGGGCTATGGAATTTGCCTCCGTGTCTAAGGAAAGCTGCTGAGGCCAGGTGTGTGTCAAGGGTGTCTCTGAATGGAAGTCTAGAGAGATGAAGCTGTGAAGTTGAAGCCTGGATTGCCTTGGAGACCTCAAGATATTGGAGATACCAGAGCCATGGGATACCTGCCGAGGAAAGCCGCTAACAAGGAATGGAAATGGTCCAAGAGAAAGAACTGTGTTGCAGTCAACAAAGCAGAATGGAGTTAGAGATCTGAAGAACATTTTGACATCAGAGAGGCAGTTTCGAGTTTGCCCAGTTGGTCTTGCTTTGATCCAGTATTTCCTCATTATGCTCCCTTCCCTATGTTTTGGAATGCTAATGTATATCTTGTGCCATTATATGTTGGAAGTATGGGATCTACTTTTTTATTTAGATTTTACAGGGGATTTCATGAATCTCAGAAGAGACTTTGAATCTTGAACTTTTAAAGTTCTGTTAAGACTGTGATAGACTATGGGGACTTTTGAAGTTGGACTAAATGCATTTTTGCATTATGATATGGCTACAAGCTTTTGGGAGCCAGGGAATGGAATGTGGTGGTTTGAAAGAAAATGACCCCCAAAGGAGTGGCACTATTAGGTGGTGTGGCCTTGTTGAAGTAGATGTGGCCTTGTTGGAGGAAGTGTGTTACTGTGGGGGTGGGCTTTTAGATTTCTTTTGCTCAAACTTCCCTCCATATGACATTCAGTCTACTTCCTGTTGCCTGTATATCAACATGAAGCAACTCCTTCTCCAGAACCATGTCTGCCTTCATGCTCCCTGCCATGATGAGAATGGATGGACTAAAACCTCTGAAAATTTAAGCTGCCACCTCAATGAAATGTTTCCTTTATAAGAGTGGCCATGGTCATGGTGTCTCTTCACAGCAATAGAAACCCTAACTAAGACATCTGGCTATGTGACATGCTGTTACAATTGTCACTCCACCAAATGAATTGAAGGAGGCCTGCCATAAAACTTCTATGTCATAGACTTGTCATGGTCGTTAAATCCAATAACAAATGCTTGGGGGCTTTGTCCTTCTGTGTTAATTCTCTTCATAGCACATGTATCAATTTGACACTCGCTTCTTTTCTGATTCATGCTTTGCACCCATAAGCACAGTATAGTTACTCAATATTAAAAGTGTATACCTGGAAGCGTGTGGTCAGTGTAGCTGTTGAAAGATACTGACTAATTTGAATGAGTGTAAACATCAGTTCTGTGATGTAACAGCTTAGAGACTGTTAGCCTCTTCCTCCTATTTACCAGGCCTTGAGTAACTCATCTTTATTCCTGGACTTCGATTTTCTCATGATGCTTCAGAGATAAATTTCAAAGGATTAAAACAATGGTTTTACCATGCAAAATATCATCTTTATAATGTGGGTAAATAGATTTACACCATGTGTAAATTTACGGTCATATAGATTTAATTATATTCTGAATGATCTTGTTGATAGTTAAGTGTATACTCATCCCTTGCCTTCTAATTTGAATGACGAGAACATTATAATTTTTCATGGATTTCTTCTGCAATTGCAAATAATTCTTTTTTATTTTGTCTGAGACAGGGTTCTACTTTGTAGCCTAGGTTGGCCTAGAATTCACTCTATAGCTAGGTCGAGCCTTGAACTCTTGACAATCCTTCTGCTTATAGGCATGAACCACCACAGTCGGCTTAGTTCTATAATTTTTAATATTGTTTCTTTCTTACTATGTTGAATCAGATATTACAAGCACTTCATACTAGCAACCCATTACTGGTTGCTGTTGCTTAGGGCTTGAGTTCCTGAAGGCTGCTGTAACTACTATTAAATTGATTTCCCAACCATTTTCTGCCAATTTTTTTTTTGGTCATCAGTATCAGCGGTACATAGAGTTTCTGCTTATACGTTCATCAACAGTGGCCATTTAAGCTTTAAAATAATTTACTAGAAGAAAAGGAAGGGTTTTTTTTCATCTGCATCATTTAGTATGAATGGGGATGAAGCTGTTCCCCCTTGCTTACACATTTTTATTTTCTTGTATTGATGTGTGTGTGTGTGTGTGTGTGTGTGTGTGTGTGTGTGTGTGTGTGTGTATGGTATACGTGTGTGTGCATATTGCTCTGTTCCTGTGTGTGCATGTGTACAGGTATTTGTACATATGTGGAAGCTAAACGCCTATTCAGGGTATCTTCCTTGGCCATTCTCTACTCTTTTCTTTTTCCTTTCTTTCTTTTCTTCCTTCCTTCCTTCCTTCCTTCCTTCCTTTCTTTCTTTCTTTCTTTCTTTCTTTCTTTCTTCCTTTCTTTCTCTTGTTCTTTGTTCCTTTCTTTTTTTTTTTAACAACAGAATCTCACTACGTTGCTTTGGCTGGCCTGAAACTCTCTATGTAGACCAGAATGGTCAGGAGCTCCTTGTTATTTTTTATTATTTTTTTAATTTCTTTTATTTATTTATTTTTAGTAATATTCATTATTTGCCTGCTCCGCCTTATTTTTTGAGATAGGGTCTCTCACTGAGCCTGTGAACCTGGGGCTCTCGGATTCAGCTGGACTGGTTAGCCAGTGCTTTCTGGAGATAGCTAGCCCGAGTCTGCCCGGATAGCTCAGTGGGAAGAGGAGCAGTTTCGCTCAAGAAGGAAGCTGTAAAGTCAGGTCATTCACCTACACTTGCAATGAGAACCATGACTGTGCCGGGTAGCGACTTCCCTGTCACCATCAGTGCTTGTTATCAATTGTAAACCAGGGAGGGGAGACAGAGGCAGTTTCTGTTCTGGGCCAAACCTCTGGGAGGGAGGCCATGTATCTCAGTGGAACCCAAGACTAATCAAACTCCCATTGGTTCTGTTTGCTCAGTTAATCGGGCGAAAGAAGTTAGCCACTGCAAATGTAGCTTCAAGTCTATTGACATTAAAGGTCTCATTCTCATTCTCATGACCCGTGGATAATTGCTGGCAGCGTTTATCTGGAACTACTCCATTTCCTTAAAAGGAATCACCAGCATGCTCTTTATATTCAGCCCATGTAATTTGTTTAAAAACCAAATGATGCTTCTGTTTGTCAAGCAGTTTCCTTGACACATACTTTCATAAACCATCCATAAAACTCCATTTTCAGTGCTGGGATCCAAGTGATGATCACAGCTGAAGACAGTATAGAGTGATAGGTCTTGATCACGGCTGTAGATTTAGCTCTGTGGGAAAATCAAAGGATGTCACCAGCTATCCAACTGCCCCTGCCCTGTCCCACAGTGTTGGGTTGCATCAGTTGACATTTTTACCATATCCCCAAATCTGGCTGAGAAACACCTGCTGCTCTGTGGAAGATAGGTGGAGTTTGACCATTGATTGCTGCAGGGAATCCCATCCATGATGACTAATAACAACATGTTAGCTCATTTCTCAAAAATGAGACTCATGATGATTTATTCTCCTATGTGATTCTGTGAAAAAAATCCTGTGATGCATTTAGAGATATGGAGAGGTTTTAAATGACTCATGTTAATCAGATACTGTTTTCTTGGTTTTGGAGACAGAGTGCCTCTAACCCATGACCCCCACCTTAATCTCCCGAGTGCTGGGATTACAGGTGATGCCAGGGCCAGCGCTGAGGTTTGTTTGAGATTCACATAGATTCTGTTAAAGTTACGTTATGCACTTAGTGTATAGAGTCTGAATAGGATGTTGATGCTTTCGCCAAGGATCTCACCTGTACTTCTTCTTTTAGTATGTGTAACCCTCTCTTCTTTTCCTTCCTCCTCTTCGGACTGCCTCCTCCATATACATCCTTATCCCTGCAGCTTGGTAGTGGTGTTTCATGACATGCAATAGATGGTTGTTGACTGACTGAATACATGGTTCCATTGTTTGGCTGGCTGGGTAGACTGTTAGCAGCAATAGTGCCACAGTGACCCCTGTTGGTGAAACCAGAAAGTGCAATGTGCAGACTGATTTTAATGACAGTGGTATTCACACTGAAATATGAGCTCTGGTCAACCTAGAGTTCAATAGGAAAGGATGTCAAAGGTAGGTCAGCATTTGGAAAGGAGAAGGAACAGCACTATTGGTCTCTCTGTATGAGAGCACAGCTCAGCATGCTTCCTTGTTTGAGTTTTTTTCTTTCTGTGACCTCATTCAGGGCCCAAGCATCAATTCAGTACTTTAAATGACCTTATGCTCTTGTTGTTATTCGAAGAATTCAACATGTTATGCTGCAGGTTGATTTGAGTTATGATAGTTAGCACACTCTATATCTTGATTATTCATTTCGTACATGTACATTTTCAGGTATGTTCGTGTGTGTGTGTGTGTGTGTGTGTGTGTGTGTGTGTGTGTGTGTGCGCGCGTGCTTGCGCTTATGAGTTTGGAGGCCAGAGTTTGACATGAGGTGTTCTCTATAAGTCTCCACTTTTGGAGGCAGTCTCCCACTGAACCTAGAGCTTGCCCACTAGGGATCCTAATCGTCTCTGTCTCTCTAGCACCGGGATTACAGGCATGCATTCAGATTTTTGCATAGGTCTTGGAGGATTTGAGCTCAGGTCTTCATAATTTCATATCAAGCACTTTGCCAACTGAGTCATCTCCTCAGATCTTTACTGTAAGTATGAACAGAAAAGGTCATTGTGACACTTTAGATTTCCAAGCCGTTATTGTTATTATTATTACTATTATTATTTACTAGTTATAAACTGATGGATGGAGTAATTAATGGGGTTCCCATCTCTCCAACTTTCTTTGTTTCCCTACATAATCACATTGCTTGGTGTAAACTTAGGAGAAAAAAAGGAGATTGCCTTTGATGGCATATTTAAAGCGATAATTCTTTTAGAAATGGAGCTCAAGAACGCTTGATCCTATGAGGGGAGTAAAGAGGGGGATGTTGCCACCACATCATAAACCCTGATGCTAGAGATGGCTGAGGAGCTGAGAGCCTTGAGATGCTTCAAACTCAACATTCTGCCTTCAACCTTTAACTGAACTGGTTAACTTTCTGCACAATTAACTTGATTTCCAGGCTGCACTGAACACAAAATATCCCACATGGTCTGTGATCCTGTTTCCCCATGGAACAAGGAAATACAATGTTGCTTATCTGCATACTAATAAAACTTAAAAGAAAAGGAAAAAGAAAACCAGGAGATGAGATATTTGTTTGAATATAGATGACATCTTAACACTAATGTTATCTAAACAAAATGAAGATGATTTTAGAGGCGGTGACAGAGAGCATAGAAAGGGAAGCATTAGGAAGTGTCCCCTGTAGAATTACAACATGCTTTCCTCTGAGTGAGGAATGAAAACACACTGGTCCTCACTTCCCTGTCCTTGGTGAGGCTTTGTCTCTGTGAACACCATCAAACTGTGCTGTGGTCCTCCAGGCTGTGCTGTGGTCCTCCAGGCTGTGCTGTGCTCCTCCAAGCTGTGTTCCTCCAAGCTGTGCTGTGCTCCTCCAAGCTGTGCTGTGCTCCTCCAAGCTGTGCTGTGCTCCTCCAAGCTGTGCTGTGCTCCTCCAAACTGTGCTGTGCTCCTCCAAACTGTGCTGCATTCCTCCAAGCTGTGCTGTGCTCCTCCAAGCTGTACTGTGCTCCTCCAAGCTGTACTGTGCTCCTCCAAGCTGTGCTGTGGTTCTTCAAGCTGTGCTGTGGTCCTCCAGGCTGTGCTGTGGTCCTCCAAGCTGTGCTGTGGTCTTCCAAGCTGTACTGTGCTCCTCCAAGCTGTGCTGTGCTCCTGCTAGCTGTGCTGTGGTCCTCCAAGCTGTGCTGTGGTCCTCCAGGCTGTGCTGTGGTCCTCCAAGCTGTGCTGTACTCCTCCAAGCAGCAAGATGCAGACCTTGAGCTGCAAACCATTGTAGCTGGAATTCAAAACACTTGCTTCCAGATCAAATTACCAAGCTATTTTTGTAGGACTGCAGGCTTTGTCTGTTTATTTTTCTTATACACCTTCTCCCCCAAACTTTTAAAGAGTGCTAAAAATGATACAGAACCAAAGAAGATAACAATAATAAAGCAGAAGCCCCAGGAGGAAGGAAACCAAAAGAAAACAGAGGCAGAGAGGTTATGAATGCACGCAACCCCAGAAGCTGTGCACACTCTTGCCTTTTCATGAGCCTCACCTGTGGCTTTAAACCAAGATGTAAAGACTCTGGCCAAGCGCTGCACAGACTAATACAAGGCCAATCGAGTCCTCCAGATAGTAACAAACACTTGTACAATTAAGGCTGGACACTTTGCGGATAGAATACAAATATACAACATTTCCTAGGCATTTCCCTTCAATTGCTTTTCCTGATGAAATGCACAGTTGAAATTGAATCTCAACAAAGGACACATACTTATTCTGAACAGCAATTCCTCATTTGTCTGTGATTCAGGTAACTGAGCACCAGTGTTTGGATTTGCTAAGCTTGCCATGCTGAGTAATGCGCTGTGTAGGGTGCCAGCCATCTAATCCACACATGGTTCCATTTCTGATTGAAGTGTGGGACACTGTGAAAGGACAGCTGTGGACCACGGTGCAGCTTAGTATTTTCAATACTTATAGTCTAAAAACAAAACAAGAAACTTCAAGCACATTGAGAAATGGATGCTTTTGAGGAGAGAGAGAAACTAGAGACATTGTGAACACGGTGTGTAAATTGATTGCATTGGCTGGTCTTACTGATTATCTACACACCAGTAGGGAAACAATGGTGGTTTGGCCTGCTCACTGGTTCTGTTTTCATTGTCAAATAAATGGTTGGGCACAGACATATTTTAATTTCGTAAAATAGAATTTCTACAGGCTGGTGGATGGCTCAGCTGATAAAGTGCCTGCCCAATCCAAGGACCTGTATTCCAACCCCCCCAACCCCACCCAGTACTGGTATGAAAACAGACAGATGCCAGGGGCTTGATGGGTGGCTAGCCCAGTCTGCTAATGAGCTCCAAGTTCAATGAGAAACTGTAACTCATAAAGGAAAGTAGGGGGAGATGGAGAAGATATCTAGAAGACAAGCTCTGACCTGCACTCACACAGGCACAGGTGAGGACACTTGTAAACACACACACACACACACACACACACACACACACACACACACACACACACACACGTGCACATGAGTAAATGTGTGAAAACAAAGTTCACAGAGCTCTTCCATACCGTTCAGCTACTTGGCACTCCCAGAAATTCTATAGCCACAGGCCCCCATTGTTGCTCACAGGTGTTTGGTTTCCCTCAGATACCAAAATCTGTAGGAATCAAAAGCCTCACCAGAGATGTTTGACTTCCTTTTTCTGTCTCAGTGAGTCATTCCTATCTGGTTAAATGTTGACATGAAAAATATCATATTTATGTTCATTAGTTTTAAAGTATTAACTTTAGTGTGAGATGGTGAACTACTGGAACACGAAGTCAAGATAGGGACTAGATTTTCTCTTTCATCACACTCAATTCAACATTTTTTTCTATATGGGGCTGGACAGTAGAGCCAGGTCCTATCCCACGCTCCCATGTGTAATAAGTACCACTCTAGCTACATATCCAGCCCTCAACAAATATTCTTCAAGGTAACTTTTGAAATCTGATTTTTTCAACCTTTGCATCTGTGACAATAAAGTTAATTTTCAATGTATTAGAGTTTAAAATTAATCCTGATTTGGTCGTCAAAAGTTAATAGAATTCACAAAACAAAAACCCACACATGAAATTCTTAGCATATCATAAAATCACGACCATAATTTGTCTGTCAGTATCTCTATTGGGAAACACTTAGTTTCTGTCATCTTTTGGATAGACAGTGCTCTTCAGATCGTCTTTGAGAAACTGTTCGAAAGGAATAATTGCAGTATTATAGGTAGAATTCTGGAAGGTCAATTATAGGCTCAAAGGGTGTCATTAGGGAAGTGGGTGTTGCGTTGAGAGACAGTCTCAATATGCGGTCTCGGCTGACCTGGAACTCATCATCCTCCTCTCCCAGTCTCTCCAAGTCCACCTTGAGCTTAGAAGAAATTACTAGAAGTCTCTCAAATAAACTGTATCATTTATATGTAAAATCACAGAATAGAGACTTACTTAATGACAAAATTTGCTATGTATATTTTAATCTCTGCCTATCTAACAGACAAAACAAGCAAACAGAAATTGTATGTCTGTCTTATATTAACTCGAAACTCATCAGTTAGGAAGGAGTTGTGTGCTGTGGTGCATCCATCCTTTGCTCAGCTCCTTCTCCTGGGGCACACTTGCTGCTCCTGATGGCTCCACTGAGTGCCACAGGAAAGGAGGTACAACTCAAATTTCTCTAATGGAAACTGCCAAGTCCAAGTCCTCCCACTCCCACGTTGACAAAACAAGGAGCCCAGTGTAGCTTACCTGGTGGCATTTAGACCCTCCCGTGGACTGGGACCTTTTAGAGTGGTCCAAGAAGAGGCCTTGGGTTGGGGTCACAGCTGTAGTAGTAGCAACTTCAGGCTGTGCTGCTCCTGTCCAGGGCTGCGGAGCTCAGTGGCCAGTCTGGTTTGGAGTATAAACAGTTAATACTCTGAACCTCAGTTAACTCCTCATGTGTTCAGTCAGAACTGTTTGCAAAAGCAAATGTATACCTTCTGCATACAACCATGGAAACTGCACAGTTAAGTAAAGGGTCAATATGACATGCCTGTAAATAGTGAAACCTATCAACAATGACTTCTAGTGTATGAAGGCAATCCAACAACCAAGTGTTCATGTTACTTGGAGTCAGCTGGGCTAGGCTGAACTAAACTCCAGCATGGAGTTATGTGGCTATGTCCCTGGGACTCTCATTATCCATATATGTCTCTTATGTTAATTTGAAATTCATCATTTAGGAAGGAGTTGGATGCTTTAGTGTACCCATCCCTTGCTCAGATCCTTCTCCAAGGGCCCACTTGTTGCTTCTGAATGACTCCACTAAACACCACGGGATAAAAAGTACATACAATTCAAGATAGCTGAACCATCTGGTGACCCCAGGAATGTTCTTTCCATGGTACCGATGAGGCACAAAAGAGTTATCAGAAATATGCAGTCAGTCAAGTTCTAGATAGAAATTGACAATGGAGCTTTCTTCCACTGACCTCATGGTCAAAACCAGAATTACAAGGTAGCCAAGCATGCCCTGCCGTAGTGAGAAACCTTTGCCCAATTACTTGACCAATGGCACAGATACAAAGAGGGGTGAAGAATGAGCAAAGGGGGGTAATTGATGGGATTTGTTTGATATACACAAAGTAATGTTTACAAATGCGTTTTCAAAATTTTATGATAGAAACAGATACAATGACTATATATCTTCTCTCTCTCTCACCACTCAGTTTTTAAAATTCCCATTTTGTCTTAAAATGCTTCAGTTATTTATAGATGAGTTAATTTATTTAATAACTATTTCTATGGGTTGAGAGTATATCTTTGTGGTAAAGGCCTTGGCTGGTATGAACGAAGCCTTGGATTTGGTCCTCGCCAGGATGACAGTAACAACAAAATCTAGTCAGAGTACTTGCTACATGGTAGATGTTCTGCCAAGATTTAGAGGGCAATGGTGAACAAGAGAGGCAGAATTTCTACAGTAAAGGAGTGGGCATAGACAACTGAACAGGAAATGTCAGTCCAGTGAGGAGTGCTATACAAGTGCCTTGGAAGGGCATTTTACCAGACTCATGGTGAAAGGGAAGATTTATGAGAAAATGTCAGTTGGATGTGAGCTAGAAGAGCAAATGTGTACTGAAAAGAGGCAAAAAGAAGGACACTCTTTTTTTTTTTTTTTTTTTTTTTTTTTTTTTTTTTTTTTTTTTTAAAGATTTATTTATTTATTATGTATACAGCATATATGACTGCAGGCCAGAAGAGGGCACCAGATCTCATTACAGGTGGTTGTGAGCCACCATGTGGTTGCTGGGAATTGAACTCAGGACCTCTGGAAGAGCACTCAGTGCTCCTAACCTCTGAGCCATCTCTCCAGCCCCAAGAAGGACACTCTTAAGAGGGAGAGAACATGATGACTTAGACAACCGAGTCCCACATGGACCATAGCCTTTGAGTCTACAGATGACTCAGGCCACAGAAGGGAGAAATAAATGACAAGGATGCTGTTCCAGGATGCAGGGCAGAAATGGGATGGAACTTCCAGGGGCAGAGGAGAGATGGAAGCAGCTCCTAAGGACAATTGGCATCATGAGATGGTTTGGAACTTGATTTTATGTCATGTGTGAAGGAGCGGGAGAATCCAAGTACGATGTCAAAGGCCTTTTTTTTCTTTTTTCTTTCTTTTTTTTTTTTGAAATCAAATACACAGTCTTGCATTTAAAGAAATAAAAATGAGAAGAAAGGGTGACATTGGAATTGTGGGGGAGAAATTGTTCTGTGAAATTTTTTTTGTTGTTGTGGTGAGAGCACTTGAAATACAATATGTCCTCTTAGCACTTTTACGGTGCATTTTGGTAACTTTAGGGACTGTTGTATAACAAGTGTCTAAACCTGTTCCTTCAGTGTAATTGAGACTATACCTCACTGGTTTGCATTTCCCTTGCTACTCAGGTGTCTAAGAATTGAACTGCTTTAGATGTCCCATTAAGCAGGATCATGCACCAGCTCTTCTGTGGCTGGCTTATTTCATTCCCTGTGTCTTCAAAATTTATGTTTGTAGTTGCATATTGCACTATTTCTTTTTTTTCAAGCCTGGAAGGCTAAATAGTATTTTTATTATATCTATATCTCTATATGTACACATACATATGTATGTATGCATATCTGTATCTATTAATTTTAAAATATGTCCACCCTTCAATGGACATTTGGGTTATTTCTTCATCATCCTGGCAATTGTGAATAGTACTGCACATAAGAATGGTATTATTTCAAGGTCTAGTGAGATGGCACAGCAGCTAAGAGTGCATATTGCTCTTGCAGAGAACCTGAGCTCAATTGAGCAGCTCATAACCACACTGTAATTCCAGCTCTAGGGTTTCTGATGCCCTCTTCTGGCCTTTTTGGGTACCTGCACTAACATGTGCACATACCCCATACAGACATACTTCTGTCCATATAATTCAAAAATAAAAATAAACCTTTAAAAAATCAAAATTAAAAGAATGTTAACATGTCAGATTCTGATTTCCATAGCAAGGTAATATGATAGTTTTATTTCTAATTGTTTTAAAAAATACTTCATATGGTTTTCTATGGTGGCTGCACCATGTTATGTTCCTATTGTTTACAAAGATCACCATTTCTCCATGTCTTTGTCAACACCTCTTTTCTTCTAATGTTTGGTTTGGCTCTAGATGCTAATCCTAGAGCTGACAGCTCGTTGTGGCTTGGATTTACACTCCTCTGGTCAACAGTGATCTCAGATATCTTCCCAGAAACTTGTCAGACACTTAGATGTCTTGGGAGAAATATTTACTCAAGACTTTAGGAGGTGTGGTCCGTGCCATGGCAGGTCTTCAGTGAGGAAGGTGTGGATGCCAGTGGGGAGGGAGAGACTGGATGCCAAAAAGTGAGGAAGAAATCAGGAGAGTGAGGTTCTCCTTGAGACCCAAGAGAACGAGATGCAAAGTGCAAGTGAAAGAGCCAAATACTATGTAGTAGGAATTCAGCCTCTCCTGTTGTGATAGACAGAAAGAAAAACAGGAATCTAGAAGTCAGTAAGTGCTCAGTTTTTGGTGTAGAGGACAGTTCTTGGCTTTAGTTTCTTTTTCCTTTGGAGAAGGGAGGTGCTGTCGCATAAGAAAAGAGGTAAAATAGGTTTGAGAAAAACAACGAAAACTGAGAAAAACAACGAAAACTGAGAAAAAAGAGCACCGGGCGGCAGTGTTGAGGACTCTTGCATTTCTATGTCCCAAGTCTTCGCCGCTGGACTATCGTCACAGTCTGAGCTCACATGCAGAACTGGACACTCCACTTGAACCAAGGGAGCCCCAACAGTCCTGTGGGACGATGGAGAAGATCTGAGAACAAGGTGTTTATGTTGATCCAAGCCAACACTTTACTCCATAATTGAACCATTTGGAGTTTAGCTACTTTGTACGGTTTTTCAAAAGCCTTCAACTCTGCAGTAGGTGGGAGAGAGTTTTGACTGCTCAGAGTCTGTTGCTCATCTTACTTGTTTGTTCCCAGGTACTTTGGTGGAAACATTGAATCGGTGGTTTCTTTGTAGTCCCTATATCCAATTACTTGGGAATGAACACACGCGTGCACGTGCGTGCGCGCACGCGCACACACACACACACACACACACACACACACACACACACACACAGATATCTGTCCCTGCACTTTATTTCACAAAGCTTTCAAAATATTTATGAAGACAAACATTTTATGTTATTACCTCTAACTAGAAACCCACTTTTAAATGGACCATTGTCTCATTCATGACCTTTTGGGTCAAGACTCAAGCCCAAGGCGGCAGTTTCCAACTTCCCAGGGAATGAATTCATCTCAGGAGGAGAAAATAGCCAGGTGCCTTGGAGAACAGGAGATGACATCAGATTCTCAAATTATGAGGAAGAGGCTGTGAAGAGTGAGTCACGGGTTATTGAAATGGATAAGAGGTACATCCCAGGTACTCAGAGAAGAATGCAGGTCTGCTTAGGGGAGATGTACATAATCCCATAAAGAGTTTACAGAAGCAGGCTCTTGTTTTCTTGTTACAGCCTAAGAGAAGAACTGGTTTTACAGCTTTGTTTGATGTCAGTGACTGAAGAAACAGGCCTTAAGAACCGGTTCTTACAGGGCAAGGACAGCACTGTACTGTAGACGCACTTCAAAAAGGAAGCAAGCTCATACTTTGAGATGGATGTACACAACGTTTCCAAGCCAAAATATTCCATCTATCTTGGCTGTCTTCACAGACAACGTGACGATGATTAAGTCAGGGGGTAAGCCACATCCGTCAATTAAAAGGACTTCGATGCAGCCACACAATTGATTTATTCTTGTGAACATAGCCTGACAGCCATTGTGGAGTTAAGTAGACATCTGCTTTCATCCCTGCCAAGCTTCCTTGTCGTCCTAGCCATCTAAATCTCTATCTGCTCTCTGGGACCATAGCAATGACATTAGTGATATAGAGAACTTAAGAATAGTTGGAGTTTTCAGACCAACTGAGAGTAGAGTGAAACCGTCGAATTAGGAAGTAGATTGAATTCAGGTTACAATGAAAAATAAGTCTGCCTCCTTGTTTGGGTGAGGGAAGGTCATGGCAATGCAAATATTCATGTCAACATCAAAGACAAGCAGGCAGGGCTGGATATATATTAATATTGGGTAGAATTATTTAACCCATTCATGGCTTCAAAGTGAAATGTATGTGTGTGTGTGTGTGTGTGTGTGTGTGTGTGTGTGTGTGTGTGTGTGTGAGAGAGAGAGAGAGAGAGAGAGAGAGAGAGAGAACAAGCATAAGAGAGGAAGAAGAAACAGGAAGACAATGAGACAAACACTGTACCACATAAAATACTTCTGAAAGTCAATGGCAGTGTCCCTGGCTAATCAAGGGATCATCTGAATTTCCTTTCCCTCTTTTGCAAAAATGTAAATGGGAAAGGTTAGGAGCATACCTCAGCATCTCAGTGGTACTATGCGTGTGGAGCCCTGTGTTCGCACTCCCTAATGTATTTTAAACTACAACAACAAATATGTACACACACAGGCTTGACAAAGAATTAAGTATATGGACTTAAAGATGACTGGCAGGAACTAACCCCAAATCGGAGAGTCTTTGGGATGGGAGTTACTGTATTCCTAGGCAGCACACTAACTATGGGGTCTCCACCAGAGAAAGCGAAGGGGGAAGAGAGGTGATGTGCAAGTGATTTAAGAAAAGAACAATTTCAATAACTATTCCATTCGTTTTACTTCATGCATGTGTCAACCGACAGGTAGCTTAACTGCTTAAAGATTAGCAAGGGGCACTGTTTGGTGACCAGAAAACAAGGAGGCCCGTGCTGAGATTGCTGCTCTGATTTCCTTGCTTCCTTACTGTCCACTGTGGAGATTCATATCGCAGCTGACCTTTGCTGCTGGGCTTTTTCTCTGCAGTTGAGCTGGGTCTCCTCTCAGGCTTAGGCCCGGCAACCTGCTTGCTGCTGCTGCTGCTTTCCCTAAGGGCCAGCAGGGGTGGGGGCGTCTCAGACTAAAGGCCAGCAGGGGTGGGGGTGTCTCAGTCTAAAGGAAAGCAGGTGCCCTGTCAATAAGAGCTCTGCCTGATTGGCTGCCCTGCTGGGAATCTTGCCTGGGACAAGGAGCATTTTAGAGCCTGTGTGTGGTGTGTGTGTGTGTATGTGTGTGTGTGTGTGTGTGTGTGAGACTGTCTGTCTCTGTATGTGTGTCTTTCTCTGTCTCTCTGTGTTTTCATCTCTATATATCTCTCTGTTTTGCTATATCTGTTTCTCTCTCTCTGTATGTCTGTGTGTGTGACTATGTGTCTCTGTCTCTCTGTGTCTCTTTTCTGTGTGTGTATTTGTCTGTCTCTGTGTGTGTTTGTGTACGTGTGGGGTGTGTGTGTGTGTGTGTGTGTGTGTGTGTGTGTGTGTGTGTGTGTGTATGTGTGTGTGTGCATGCGCGCATGCATGTGTGTGTGACAGAATGCTTCTTGCCTAGATTTGATATCAGCTTCTGCGTGAACTGGTACATTCATAGAAAATGCCCAATAACCTTTCACATCTCTGTTTTCAGAAAATCACGAGAATGGATCAGGCTATTCCTATATTCCTTGGCTTCATGGGGAAAAGTCATTTGAGTGTTGCTGGTTTCTTTTGTTATTTCCTTCAATATCTCATTTACTCCAATTAAAGTTTAACACAATGGTCCCTTTATAGCTGTGGGGAGCCGTCAGGTCCAGCTCTATGGATACCAGAATCCAGTGATGCTCAGTTTACATTTGTATATAACTATGAACACCATCCTGTACAGTATAAATTATACCTAGATTATTTATAACACCAAATGCAATGACAATGCCATGCAAATAGCTACATTGTGTTATTTAGGGAAAGAAGCTCCATGTTCAGCACAAAGCAATTATTTCAAAGGAATATTTTCAGACTCCAGTGGATCAGATGCCCAGATGTTGAAGCAGAGGGGCCACTGCACTTCCTAATGGCAAGTCAATACTATAGAGCCTCCAGATGGCTCACCATATTCCTGCACACCCATAATTGTGCTTTTTCCATATACTGTTTTTATTTAAGTCTCACATCAGATGAAAAACCTCTCATACAGTGCCAGATAAAGACTTGGAAATGTTTAAGGTAGTTAACGGGTTAAAAAATCATCAAAACACCAGTGTTATTCCAGAGAAGGAGACAAGAACAGGAGGTAGAGTCTTTCCTTGTGTTTGACATAGATCTGTGAGAAAGTCTGTGTGTTTTAGCACCTCATTCTCTTTACCTGAAAATGTGCATACTGAAATGGAAACAATTAGGGATATATACGTGTGTGCCAGTGTGTATGGTACACACAGTATATGTCAACCATCCCCAGGAAAGGAAAGCCCCACCCTCTTTTCACAGTCCTTTTCCTTTTCCTGTCATGTGTATGGAGGTGGCTTTATGCAAGGGGTGTGGCGGAAGTCACTGTTCATCCGGACAGACATATGTGGCTGCCTTTCCCTCTTTGGTTCTCCTGTTAGGAGTGCGGAGATTGCCACAGTCCCCTGAGTGTGCCACCGAAAAGGCTTCTGAGCCCTTCTATTTCAGTGGTTTGTTTGGATCACCTGGCTCTCACCCCCACACTCCCCCCCCACCCCCGTGATTCAATGTTACTACTAAACAAAAGCATCTGGGAAAACAGTGTCCCCAGCACGGTGTGACTTCTCACAGGCGGCCCTTTGATAGCTCTGGCGGTGTGTTCCTTACAAAGTGTTATTGGAAGCCCTTTCTGCTGACTTTTGACTTCAAGGACTGCACAGAATTCCTGGCACACTGAGCTGTTAACTCCTGAGCTTAGCGACTGTGTCGAAGTTCTCTGGTAGCTAGAAGTGAATCTGAGTAGGCATGGATTTCCTCTAAAACTTAAACCTAAAGAAGCGGTATTTTAAAACCCAAGTAGATCCGAAATCAACTCTGGTAGAACTGAAATTAAATTCTGTATGAGTGGATGAGTGTGAGTGTGTATGTGTGTGTGTGTGTGTGTGTGTGTGTGTGTGTATTTTGTGTATATGTAGTATACATGTGTAGTGTGTGTGTGTATATGTTGTATGTAAGTGTATCATATGTTGCTTAGGTGTGTGGTGCATGGATATGAATGTGTAGGTATGCCTACTCAAGTGTACATATGAAGAGACCAGAAGAAAACACCAGGTATCTTCCTCTTTGCCTTCAGCCTTATTGCCGTGAGCCGGGATCTCTCTGGGAACAGGGAGCTTGTCCTCTTTGGAAGACTGGCTAGCCAGTGAGCTCTTGGGATGTATCTATCTTTGCTCTTTAAATCTGGGTTTACAGGCATCTGCAGCCATGCCTGGCTTATTACATGGATACTGGGATTCAAACTCAAGTCCTCATGCATCCTAAGTGTGAAGTCTTAAGTCTGGATCCCCCAAACCATGCATCTGCAATCCCATCATGCATGGAAGGATGGACCACAAGCTTCCAAGGATTCTCCTGTGCCTACTGCCCATCTCTCCATAGGAGCAATGTGATTACTGATTTGTGACCCTTGGGAGAGTTCCATTGATTTAAGTAAAAGTGTGCTTGAACATTGACCTCAGACATTTTAATACTAGATTATAATTTTCATTATCTTCAAATAAATGAATTTTTATTATCAATTAGTTTGACACATGAAAGATTGATGGTAATAACTAAGAAAATAAGCTTCATTCTTTCACATAGTCCATTTGTGAATGTCTGGCAATGGATGAGTAGATTTTGCAGTGTTTTCCCTATAAAGCAAAGGAACCATTAATATGAATTCATAAACACATTCAAATGTTGAACAGCCCATTCTGGAATCCTCCTTTTTTTTTCATCTTCAAATCCCCAAGTGGATCACTCTATCTGTGCTAGCACTCATAGTCTACTGATCCTCTCGGGGAGTGCTAGCTACCCAATAATGGGCCCCTGTTGTTCCCAATCTGGCTAAGAGTTCACAGTTAACATCTATTCCGTTCTTTTCCGCAAGAAGTCACTGATCTTGCTTTTCCCTATATGCCTGCTGAAGCCACAGAGGCTAAATCTGATCTCTGTTCACTCTGTGATTGTCCTATGTGAATGATTATAAATGCAGAAAACACAGTTAGGCAGACTTGGTCTTTTAACACCACAGTTACGGACCTCAAGTGACTCTTAATTCTGTTTTGACTCAAGACTTATGTATTAGCTAGGGTTCTCTAGAGTAACAGAACTTAGATAGAAACTGGGGGTGGGGTGGTGTTTATTGCAATGACTTACAGGACACAGTCCAGCTACTCCAACAATGGCTGGCTGTGAACAGAAAGTCCAAGAATCCAGTAGTTGCTCAGTCCTTGAGGCTGGACATCTTAGTTGGCCTTCAGTATACACTGGAATCCTGAAGAAGTAGGCTCTAAGGCCAGTGGAAGAATGGACTTGCTAGTGAGGTGAGAGCAAGCAGGGAAAGCAAAAGCTTCCTTCTTCCATGCTCTTCTGTAGGTTTCCAGAAGAAGATGTGACCCAGATCAGAGGTGGGTTTTCCCAGCTCAGTAACCTGGATTAAAGATGAGTCTTCTCACCTCAAGATCTGGATTAAAGGCATGCATTCCTACCTCAAAGATCTATATTAGAAGTGGATCTTCCTGTTTCAAATTAAGCAAAAATCCTTCCCAGGTGTGCCCCGTATTTTTGGATTTTAGTTCATTCCAAATGTAGTCAAGTTGACAACTGAGAATACCCATCACAACTTACTTCCTAAGTCGTTTTCTCTTCCATTTTCTTTGAAAATATATCTCTCACAATTATCTTTCTGCTCAGATCCTTAACTTCCCTTTCCTTAGTCCCTCTCCTTCTGAAATGGAGAAGCAAGGACACAAACACTTTATCAAGATCTCATTGCCACACCTGCCATCACCTACTACCAGCCTGTATCATCTGTGACCATTTTCTGTCATTGATTAGGTTGCTCCTAGCCAAAGCCCAGTCCCTCTGACAGCCCATTCATTGGATACCACCCCTCTCATCCAACAGAATAGTGCAGTCACAATTTCTGTGTTCCTCCTCCATACCATGATTTCTTCCTGTTCGATTGGGTCATCTCCATCACTATGCAAATACTCAGTTATGTCACCAGCTCCCAAGACTTTTTCTCTTCTTTGACTCATCGTTTTCAACCCTGTCTCACTTCCCCCCTTCCCTACAGAGTCTCTTGCTGGTCCCACTATACCCACTGGCCCCTCGATTATTCTCTTAAGATATTCTCACCAGGATTTTACGACTACTGCTCCATGAAACTAGCTTCTCTCAAAGTCTTTGTCTCCATACTACCTGACTCTTGATAGGGTCTAATGGTCATTCATTCTCCTGTTTATGTGCATAGAATGTTCATTTTATTTGGAATCTAAAACACAACTTATCTGAGGTCCTTTCTGTTTGCTGCATCCTCCTTCTCACTCTTTTGTTGGTTCTTCATCAGCTGCTTGACTTCCAAATGCTGGCATGTTACATGGCACAGCCTTTAAATCTCTTTCCCCTCATATGACTCATCCCATAGAGACTTCATACAGACAAGGTTGCTAGGTAATGGCCAAAATCTAATGTTCTCTCTCATTAATGTATAGTTGTGGCTTGGAAAAATCTGCTAAGCTGAAGACGATTTTGATTGTTGGTCTAACCTTTGCCAATGGAATACAAGCAGAAGAGACATGGACTCTGAAAATTCTTCCTGTCAGTCATTTAATTTTCTCTATAGCAGCCCAAGCCTCTGTGGTGGTTTGAGCAAGAATGCCCCCCCCCCCCAATAAGCTCATATGTTTGCATGCTTAGTCCCTAGCTGGTGAACTGTTTAGGGAAGATTAGAAAGTGTGCACTTGTAAAGTAGGAGTGGCCTTGTTGGAAGAAGTATGTCATTGGGGGTGGGCTTTAAAGTTTCACAAATCCATCTCTGGCCCAGTCTCTCTCTCTCTCTCTATTTCTGCCTGCTGCCTGTGGATCAAGGATGCAAAGCTCTTAGCTAATTCTCCAGAGCCATTCCTGTTCACTTCCTGTTATGATGTTTGTGGACTAATCTTCTAAAACTATAAGCAAGCCCTCAATTAAATGTTTTTGTTGTTGTTGTTTTAATAAGAGTTGCCTTGGTCATGGTGTCTCTTCACAGCAGTAGAATGGCAACTAAGACAGCTGTTAGTAATAATAGGAGCTGGGGACCGCTGTGACAGGATTGACTATACTGCTCATTGGTGGAATGTGGATTTGGGGACTTGGGATTAGGAAATCATTTGAATGCTTAATTGGCCTTCCCAGTAGGATCGTGGACGATAGTAGTGGTGAGGGTGATGTAGACTATGCATGTCCAGCTCAAGTGCTTTCCAAAGAGAAAGAGTAATGTTGTCTGGCCTACAGACCATTCTTGTGATATATTGGCAAAGAATGTGGCTGCTTCTTGCCCTTATTCTAAAAATTTGCTGGAGGATAAACTGAAGAGTTATGGATCATTGCCATTGGCTGAGGACATTTTAGGATAGACTAGTATTGAGTGTGCTGTGTGGTTATAGATGATAACCCTTATGCAAATGTACCATGAAAAAGAGCAAGAAGGGAAAAAAATGAAAAACAAAATGTATATGCAGTTTGAAGAGAAAAGGAGCACCTAGAAATGTAATATTGGAACCAAGTCCTGTGCTGAAGGAGATAAAAAGTTTAAAGAAAGGCCTGAGGCAAAAACAAAAAAAAAATAAAGAGAGTAGTAACTTCAGAGCAAGACTCCATCCAGATAATTAATCCTGCAATCAGGGGCGGGGGGAAAGCCTGATGGATTTACTAGGCAGGCCTAAAAAACTTGAGAAAATTATGTAAATGCAATTCAAGGAGGAGGCCAGGTTCCTGTCCCAGCAAGTAGAAGAACTTGGCAGCTTCAGCCACAAGGTAGTTCTAGCTTTAGAGTCAAGAAGAATACTGGACAAAAGGAGTTGTGGAATCTTCCTCCACTGTTAAGGAAATCCACTGAAACCAGAAGTGTCACTGGGGAATCACCCCAAGGAGGTCCAGAAAGGCCACTATGTGAAACTATAAAGGTGAAGCCTGGATTGCATTGGAAACCCCAAGGTGATGGAGATGCTAGGGTCATTGGATACCTGCCAAGGATAGCAGCAGATAGGGTGTGGAACCAGCCTGAGAGAGAAGTACATTATAGACAGCAAAGCTGGAAGAGAAGAGCTGTCTACTAAAGCCTTTAGCATCAGACACAAAGTTGTGGGATTTTTGAATGTGCCCTATTTCTTTTCAGATTTGCTGTGGTCCAGAATTTCCTCAGTATGTACTGTTTCCTCCTTTTTCGGATGGTAATGTATATTCTGTGCCACCATCTGTTGGAAGTATGTGATCTACTTTTTTGTTTTGATTTCACAGGGGGTTACAATTTAGAGATTATCGTGAGTATCTGAAGAGACTTTGGACTTTGAACTTTTAAATAGGGTTAAGACTGAAGAATTGTGGAGACTTAGGAAGTTGGACTAAATACATTTGCATTATGATATGGCTGCAGGCCTATAGGGGTCAGGGAGTGGAATGTGGTGTTTTGAATGAGAATGACCCCCATATGTAGTTGGAAGGTTTTTCTGTGTCCTGGCCAGCTGGTGGTCGAGACAAATCTCTCCCACTCGCATCCCTCAAGTAAACACACAGAGGCTTAGATTAATTATAACTGCTTGGCGATTAGCTCAGGCTTATTACTGACTAGCTCTTACACTTAAATTAACCCATAATTCTTATCTATGTTCAGCCATGTGGCTTGGTACCTTTTCTCAGTTCTGCCTTGTCATCTTGCTTCCTCTATATCTGCCTGGAGACCCCTGACTCAGCCCTTCCTCTTCCCAGAATTCCCCTCATTCCGCCTATACTTCTTGCCTGGCTACTGGCCAATCAGCTTTTCATTAAACCAGTGTACAAGTGCATTATTCCACAGCATCCATGGGCTCATATATTTGCATGCTTAGTCCCCAGTTGGTGAGCTGTTTAGGAAGGAGTAGGAGCAGAGCCTTGTTGGGGGAAGAGTATCACTGGGGCAAGGGGATTGAGGTTTCAAAAGTCCAGCCCAGGCCCAGTTGCTCTCTCTTTGCTTGCCGACTGCAGATCAGGATGTAAAGCTCTCAACTGCCTGTTTCTCATCATGATGACCATGGACTAAACCTCTAAAACTGTAAGCAAGCCCCCATTCAATGCTCTCTTTTATTAGAGTTGCCCCGGTCATGGTGCCTCTTCATAGCAATAGAACAGTGACTAAGACAGCCCCCGAATAACTGTGTGAATCACCACCTATCTTCACCACCACGGATTAGACTTTAAAGGGATGAGATTTTCTACTCATTAAAGCCACGAGGTTGAATTTTAGCTTCCAGACTGTCATTTAGGGGCTAGCGTCTTCTGTAATCACATCAGCATTTCCATAATTAATATAGCAATCTATTGGCTGATGTAGAAATGGACATATCCAGCCTCATCATCATTGTTTGACAGAAACATGGTGTTAAAGAATAATTCCAGGCTCAAAGTATAGTTTCAAAATTTTGACCTTGTACAATTTAAAAAAAAATTTTTTTTGAGTCACCTCATGTATGAAATAGGTATGCTAATATCTATAGTTTTAACATATAAGTATTTAATGAGATGGTAGATACAATGCTTGCCGATTAGCCTGCCTCAAGATGTGCCCTCAGTATATGTTAACTATTGCTAGAACTCTATCATGTTCTGTAGTTCTCAAGAGCAAAGCCTACCTGACACATCTTTGTATTTCATGCAGGAATGACTACTTAGCACATAGTCGGTCCTAAAAGTATTAAATTTGGAGTTTTATGAATAAATTGAAGGAAGGATGGATAGATGAAAAAACAGGTGAATGGCAAGCAAAGCATAATGTGGAATGTTATAAATCAATGCTGCTGTTCTTTAAGTTGTAAGGTCAATTATATGAAATGTATGACTTCAGGGACCACCGGACATGGCAAGTTGCAGGTTTTATCCAGTTTGTTTTATCATCCTTTCCAATGAGGATTCCCCAGAAGCACATTAGAAATCCTCTCCTCTGAGCTGTTCAAGGTGATCCATTTTCAATACAATCTTTGCAAAACCACTTTTTAGAGTGAACTTAAAGGACTCACACTTCAAGTTTAACTTAAAAGAGCAAATAGAAAGAAGAGAGAGACATGCTGAAATGCAGATGTGTGTGTGTGTGTGTGTGGGAGTGTTCCTGAGGATTGAACCCACAGCCTTGCTCCTGCTAGGCAAGCACTCTACATCAAGTGACAGCGCCAACACTCCTTTTTAACTTCTTGTTTCCAGACATAATCTCACTAAGTTGCCTAGGGTGATCTTCAGCTTGTAGTCCTCCTGCCTCAGCCTCCCATAGCTGCAATGACAGTCTACATCATCAGGCCTGGCTCCAAAGATTGATGTGGTTTAAATTTTATGGTCTCTATTCTCTATTTCTAAGATTGTGCTTACAAGCGTCTTTGCTTTTGGTTTCCCCCCCCCCCTTTTTGTTGCTAGGATACCATGCCCCCGACTAGAATTGATAAAGAACAGGTTATTATTCTTGCTGCTTCAAAATATGGCAGAGGGTAACAATGGTGAGACAGAGCATGTGTGCCTGAAAGAGCTCACCTTTCACAAAGCCCACTCCTGAAGTAAACCACTGATGCCAGTCTCTATAAATGGAACCACTTGTTAGTGACAGTGGAGCCTTCCTGATCCAATCACCTACACAAAGTTCCTCCTCTCATAACTGCTTATCTGAGTGTGGAGTCTCCAAATCATGAACGTCTGAGGAACCCAAACCACAGCAGTAGGTTTCTGATGTGAGATCGGTTAGGTAAATTCTAGACCAGCAGGCAGAGAACACATTTGTAAAGATGTGCTTTATTTTCCATTACTGTTTTAGAAACATGTTTATCATGAGCTCCTGAAGCTTCCTCATTGGGCCAAAGACACAGAGAGGCTTTTCACTGCAGGAGCCAGGCAAATAGAGACAGGCTGGATATATGGTGAGTTGATGGATGATGGGTCTTAGTGTGACCTCAGGGTGCAATCTGAAGGCCCCACAGGTTGTCTTTTTGCCTTCAGACTGTGTGGCATCTCAGAGTTCTGATGATGCATGCAGAGTTAAGGAACAGAAGCATCCATCTTCTCACAGGGAACATCACAGTATCGAGGACAGGATAAGGCACAGTGGACATGTTTGTCCCTTTTACATAGATGTGTTGTATTAGAGCCTTCAATTTTTGAAAAAGCCTTTTATTTTATTTTATTTTTTTTGGTTTTTTAAGACAGTGTTTCTCTGTGTAGCTTTGCGCCTTTCCTGGAACTCACTTGGTAGCCCAGGCTGGCCTCGAACTCACAGAGATCCGCCTGGCTCTGCCTCCCGAGTGCTGGGATTAAAGGCGTGCGCCACCACCGCCCGGCCCTTGAAAAAGCCTTTTATAAAGAAAAACACACAAATATCTACAGAATACAGTTATTCACATCAATTAAAAGTTCACACAGTTCACACAGATAAGGCCCTGAGTTTCTACTGAGTCATTTTTCATCTATTTATTTATTTACTATTTTATTCATGTATTTCTTTGTTGAGGTAGGATCTTACCATGCACATAAAGTTAGCCTTGAACTTGCCATCCTTGTGCCTCAGCTTTTGAGTGCTAAGTTCATAGGTATGTGCCACCATCACTAAGATTTAGACTATTTAAAACAAACTTAAGTCTGAGCTGGTCCTGCATGGCTACCATTTCAGCAGTCATGAGGATGAAGGAGGAAGAAGATTTTGAGTTCCAGGCCAGCCTTGATATGTAGAAACATATTGTCTTCAAAGGAGGAAAAAGGAAAAACAAAATTACACAACACAACACACACACACACACACACACACACACACACACACACACACACACACACACAGGTTTAGAATTCAATAAGTGTTAACTGTGACCATAAAATCATCACCAGCCATTGTATGGATATCAGTGTTTGTAGATAAAGATTTTTAATTGAATTATCATCACAACTAAGGGTTAATTATACACATTTCGAAGAAAGGAGACTTTAAAATGTAACCATTTCACAAACGTGACTAGTGTGGCATCTTAACCTCTCGAGACGATTAGGTCATGTGGAGAGATGAAAGGACAGGCTGAACATCCCCTATTTCAAAGTCTGTAACATGACACTCCACAAAGGCTGTAACTTTCTCAATCCTGGTAAAAGAACATAGTGGAAAACTGATCTAATGTTAAGGATCATAGTGAAAGCACACTTGTACTTAATATAGCATATTACATTACATACAGCGAATATCCCCAAATGCAGGGGTGGAGGAATCCCAAACCCCAATTCATCTAGTCCTTGCAGACCCTGAGCCAGCACTGTTTAGTGCAAGAGTCTTACTCAGGTTCCTGGCCATTGATCTAGCTCAGGCTGGGGCTTACAAGAACCACACTAGGCATTAACCTCTGGGGAGAGCGCTGGCGCCCTGCTGTGGCACCAGGGTGCCACTGCCTCTCACAAGCAATTCACTTCACCTGAGAGGAAGAGATAACATACACAAACTTCTGGAAACATTGCCAAGAAGGATTTGCACAGTTCTTAGGATATGGAGTCCTGGGGCTGTTTCTTCACGTGGGAGATCCTGGGGGCACCCACCTTGACAGCTCTTTCCTGACACCCCAACTCTGTGTGGCTGTCAACCTAGGCATCCTCCAGAGGTTGATGAAACAGTCTGGGATCTAAGACTAGGTTTTTTGTTTTTTGTTTTTACGTGTTCAGTGTTTGCTCCAATCTCAACCTTTTTATTTTTACCCGGCATGTTCTCTCATGCTAATTTAAGTTTACTTTCCTAGCTGCTTTCTCTTGCACCTATAAATGATACTAAATGCTTTCTGATGTTTTATCTTTTTTTTTTTTTTTTTTTTCCGTTTTTCGAGATGGGGTTTCTCTGTGTAGTTTTGGTGCCTTTCCTGGAACTCACTCTGTAGCCCAGGCTGGCCTCGAACTCACAGAGATCCTCTTGGCTCTGCCTCCCGAGTGCTGGGATTAAAGGCATGTGCCACCACTGCCCGGCTGATTCTTTATCTTAAGATGGCCCCTGGATGCTGTCCTGCTTGGAGACTTCAATCCAGGAGCGATTCCTGTCCACAGCCTCTACTAACTAACTGCATGGATATTCTAACAGACCGCTATGGGTGAACAAGCTAATGGAGGCAAAGCTTCACTGAGAAAAATCATAAGCACTTTGGCACTACTTGAGGGGAAGTTCTCAAATCTGTAATTACACTTTCTGGAAATATCTGGAGTTCTTCTAATGCAGTTAGATCTTGGTAGGGAAGTGTTATTGGTTGTTTTTTTTACTCTTTTTATTCTTTGACTCTTTGGGGGGCCTGCCACCCAGCTCCCAAATAAATATACTCACTGACTTTTTCTTATTTATAAATGCCTGGCTTTAGTTTGACTTATTTCTAGCCAGCTTTTCTTAAATTATCCCATCTACCTTTTGCCTCTGGGCTTTTATCTTTCTCTATTTTTCTTTATTTAATACCTTTCTTTATTTCTTACTCTGTGGCTTGCTGTGCAGCTGGGTGGCTGGCTCCTTCTTCTATTACTCCTCTACCTCCTTCCCAGATTTTTCCTCCTTTGTATTCTCTCTGCCTGCCAGCTCCTCCTGTCCTTTCTCCTGCCTTGCTATTGACCATTCAGCTCTTTATTAGACCAATCAGGTGTTTCAGACAGGCACAGTAACACAGCTTCACAGTGTTAAACAAATGCAACATAAAAGAATACATTACATCTTTGCATCATTAAACAAATGTTTTACAGCATTAACAAATGTAACACATCTTTAATATTCTACCACAGGGAAGGAAAGACACATGAACCCCCGAGTATGAGCCAGAAAGTGCTAGATAGAAATGTGCCACGGTGAGCTAGAGAGTGTCTATCCTGCACCCGAGCCCACCATGAGGAAGGACTGAGGCTGGGTGGCTCCTGTCAATTATACTTGTATTGATCCAGCACATGTGTGGTGTTCCCATTGTTCTTCACACTGCACTTGGAGCCAAGAGCGAAGTGACTCCGACGGACCAGCCACCTGTTAGGTGCTTTGACTAAGCTGCGTAGTGTGAAAAAAAAATATACAATTGATTGCTGAGAAGTTACAGGAGATATCTAGGGGCATTAAGGCAGGTGTTAGGTGAGATGTCCTGGAGTTAGCTACCTTTGAGCTGAGTCCTCAAAAAAAGTTAAAAAAAAAAAAAAAAAAAACAACCACAGGGCAGTGATGAGAAAAAGCTCCTTTGTACCAGGAACAGAATGAGCAAAGGCCCTGTGGTAGGAGGGAGTATGACCACTGGCCAGAGTTCATAAGGCATGAGGGTTGGAGAGAAGTAGTGGGAGGGAGAGACAGAGGTCAAACTGGGTAAATCATTATAGGATTTGACTCTCTTAAATGAGGGACTGAGAAGCCACTAACAGGTTTTAAATTAGCAGAAACACTATCTGACCGTTGCTTTCAATCATCCCACAGGCACAGCTGTAAACAGGGGTCTCAGGGGCTGAGCTCATCCTTAGGACCCTTTGGGGAAATGGCCAAGTCAATGGCAACACAGGGGCCACATTAACTTTCCTCACTGTGGTAAACACCATAGTAAGGAAAAGGATGAAGGCTAAAAGATTTGTCCTAGGTCTCAGTGAAGAGCCTTCTGTCCATGGTTATTTGATGCTGTTGCTTTGTGGCCTGCGGCAAGGCAGCACCACACAGGGTGTATGACAGAGAAAACAATATACCTCATGGTGGTCAGGAAGTAACAGAGAGATGTGCCAAGCTCCCCAAATGCCCTTCAAAGTCTTGCCCTCAACAACTCACTTCCCACTTTTAGGACCCACCTCCTAAGGGTCCACAGCCTCATAGTGCCACTCTACTTCGTAACCATGTCTTTAGTCTATGGAACCGTGAGACAGATTTAAGTTGTAAACCTGACAGGGTACGTGTAACTCATTCTTATTTCCTTCAGGTAAAATGTTGGGGTGGGAGGTGGAGTGCACAGCGCATGTTTGAAGCTCATAGGACAATCTCAGGTGTTCGGTGTTCCTCATCTTGCCCCTTGTTTGAGAAGGATCTGTTCTTCTTCACTGGTATATATGCCAGGCTCTCAGGTCTGGGATCACCTGGGATTCTCCCACCTTTAGCTCCACTTTCTCCAGAGGAGTACTGGGCTGCACCTGACTCCACATGCATTCTAGGATTGAAACTCAGGTCTGCCTGCCGGTACTACATGGACTTTATCGGTTGAGCCATTTCCCCAGCCCAGGAGGGTGAGTCTTTAAACTAACTCTCCTCTTTCACTCACAAGACTGAATAAAAAGTGTTTTTTTTTTCAAATTTAAGAAAAACTGAATAGTCTTGGCAGTGGCAAAGATTTATAGAGTTACAGTATCTGTCACCCATGTAGTCCTCTAGACAGTGAGTTCCAGGAACACTGAATGCCATTCATCTTACGATGCACAGTCATTCCTAAGGGTCCGTGACTAAATGTCTTAGAAGAGCTGTCTGAGTGACACCACACCACCTCCGAAGAGCTGTCTGATGTGCGCTTGCTCTCCGGTGACATCACAACACTTAGAGGTAACTGACTGACTGTGTGCTCGCTCTCCTGTGACATCACCACACTTAGAGGTAACTGACTGACTGTGTGCTCGCTCTCCTGTGACATCACCACACTTAGAGGTAACTGACTGTGTGCTTGCTCTCCTGTGACATCACCACACTTAGAGGTAACTGTCTGACGTGTGCTTGCTCTCCTGTGACATCACCACACTTAGAGGTAACTGTCTGACTGTGTGCTTGCTCTCCTGTGACATCACCACACTTAGAGGTAACTGACTGACTGTGTGCTCACTCTCCTGTGACATCACCACACTGCAGAACTTGGCTGCTTGGCTTGCTCTCCACAGAACTGCATCCTATTGAGAGTTGTATTCTTTTTTTAACAACCTCTAAAATATTCTTTATTGTTCTATTTGGTAAATAACCTAGAATTGGTGGGCAATTTGTCCTGGGGTGGAGGGTGGGGTGGAACCAGATTCGGCAAGGTCAGATCTGCGTGTGGATTCCTTCTAGATCTTTAATAGAAAGCTAGTGTCCAGTACTGATGAGTGTGCAGGTCTTCACCTGTAAAATAGATGCAGTTTCGCCCTCCCTCCCATCTTTGGGATTTGTGATAACCAATATTCAAGTGAAAGCACTTCCTCTGAAGAAACACACCATCCAGGAAGGAAGGAAAACACATCACTTTGCAAGTTCTTTCTTAGAAAGGTGGGGGACATCATTGTCATACAAATTCCCAGCAAGGAGGAAAAGGGGTTGAGCTCTGGGTGTTTCAGGGAATCTTTACAAGAAAACAGAAATATCTTCACAACCAGTTCCACTTCGCGTCTGACAAACAGATACTTGAGAACATATTAACAGAAGGATTCTGTGTCAGCCCTGAGAATCTTTCCATTCCAGGCTGGACTGGCCCCTCCCTGCTTTTCCAAGGCTCAAAGGTTCCCTGCTTGCTTCTGCTCAGGTGGCCAGTTTGTTCCTGATAGCCTCTGCTGACTGACTCACAGACTCTGTTAGAACTTTGAAACAAACCTGCCTGCTGTGTTAGACTGAAGGGTGTATAGGAACAGGAGCCATGTAGAAAAGATAAGGATATTATTTCACCAATTTAGGAGAAATCCTGTGAGTTGACTGGGAGGCAGCTGGTTTGCTTTGGGTTCCTTTCAGTTTCTCACCGTGAGGACACCGGGACAGTGGGATCGCAGGCAGGGCACCTGGCAAGGCCCCTAAGGTTGGGATCCGGAGAAGGGCCAGTTGGCTCTGGGAGAATCCCGCTCTTCCCTGGTCTTTCCAAACCGCAGCCGGTCCTGTAATTATCCGAACAAGTCCGTCTAAGCTAGGCAAATCACTGGTTTTCCACGAAATAGTTATGTTTCTGATGCCCTCGGACAGATTCACCTCGAAGCCTAAAAACAGAGATTGTTTTTCCCCCCAAAGCTGGGGGAGGGAGGAAAAGTGGAGTCCATACTGTTACAATGAGTGGAAAAGTGGAAAGACAAGAGTTCCGGGGGAGCGTGGGAACACTGAGTTCTGAACCGGGAGTTTCGATGCGCAGAGAACAGGCTGTGTTCAATGTGCTTTTTCTCCGGAGGGGTGCAAGTCGCAAGCTCTTCTCATCTTCCTGAGGACCCGAGCGGCTCGGTTCTGAGAGTCGGTCTCTGCAGCGCCTGGTTGTGGCGGCGAAGGCTCCCCAGTTCCGCCGCTCCCAGCGTCGCCACCCTGCCTGAGCCTGCGGCGCCTCCTCGCGTGCCAGCGCCCCGGGGTGTCTCCTTGCAGGAGCCTGCGGGGGGGGGGAGGGAGCAGGGCGCGACGCGTGGGTCGCGTCGGTCCCAGCCCTGATGGACGGCCGACGCTGCCTCCGGGGCGGGGACAGCTCGGGCCACCGTGCGCATCGCGCACCTATTGCACCCACAGCTCGCGGGCTCCCGGGTGTAGCGGGTCTTGGCCCGTGGGGCCGGCTAGAGAGCAGCGCGACCGTCGTCCCAGCGTCGCCCGCGGGCTGCGGCAGGTGCCTGTCGCACCGGGTCCCCGCGTCCTCCCGCCCCGCCGCCCGGGCGCCGCGCCCGCCCCGCCCCCGTCCCCGCCCGCCCGCGGGCCGCCCCGGGCAGGGCCTGCAGCTGCCGGGCATGGGAGGGCGGCCGGCGGCGGAGGGCGCCTGAGCGCGGCCGAGGGACCGCGCCGTGGCCTCCTGTCGCTGCGCGCTCCGCTCCGGGCTCCTTACAGTTCGTAGCCAAGATCGAGCTGGCTGGCTGCAGGGACCCGGCCCTGTGGCGGCGGCGGCGGCGGCGGCGTGGTACTCTCTCGCTGTCCAGTTGAATTAGTGGTGCTGTCCCCCGCGCGATGCGCTGAGGGAGCCCAGATCCCTATACCAGCGTCGCTGCTGCGCCCCGAGTCGCCGACCCCATGGGACCAGCGGGCACCACGCGCAGCGTGCGGGCGCCACCGTCTCGCCTGCTGTTGCTGCTACTGTTTCTGCAGGTGGCAGTGCCGGCGGGCGCGCTGGCCGAGACCCTGCTGGACGCACCCGGGGCCAGGGGTGCCAGCTCCAACCCGCCAAGCCCAGCCAGCGTGGTGGCCCCGGGAACGACGCCGTTCGAGGAAAGTCGGTTGCCCGTGTTCACCTTGGATTACCCCCACGTGCAAATCCCTTTCGAGATCACGCTGTGGATACTACTGGCTTCGTTGGCCAAGATTGGTAAGCGAGCTGTACCCGTGGGTGGGGGCGGGGACGATCGTGCTGGGGTTCCTGGTGGGTAACCCGCCAAGTAGGCAAGTAGTTGGTCTCAGATAGTGGCCACCTCCTGTACCAAGGCAGCCTTGGGTAGATAGATTAGTTTCTGCAGATTGAAAGATCTCCTGTTCTTAATTTGACACTGGCCTTGGAAAGCCCGGGGAATACTGACTGGCCCATGGTATAGGGACTCACTGCTGACTTCTACTTGGAACTTCAAGTTTAACAGCTCTGGGGCAAAGTTGATGGAGACCTGTGTGCTGAGGGAGGCAGTGGGCAGGGTGAATTGTATATTATCTCCAAGTAGAGGGGGGAGAAGAGGAGGAAGCTAGCACTGGACAAGATGTTGATGGGAGAGGGTGCCTTGGCCAGACACAGACCCTCCCCGTGTCCCTGACTGATGAAAGGCTTACCCGGACAGTGGACACCTGAGTGTATGGAGCTGCAACACCAGTGCCCTCTTCCTTCTCTCTGGACCTGTCACTATCTAGAAAGCCTTTTCTTTAGAGGTAACTGAAGCCAGTGAGATCAGATATTCACAAATAATTAACCCACTTACCCCACCATCCCTACTTCTTAAGATGAAAGTGAAAAACTCAGCACCTATTTTCTCATCTCTTTTCACCTTGCCCACTCCTTCCTAACGCTTACTCGCAGTTTTACTCTGTATTAAAGTATATTAACTATTGCTGCACTGTTAAAAAAAGTATAAGGTTAAAAGGGCAGAGTGTCTCCTGGGTTTTCTGCAATCGCCTTGTGGGATGATGCAGTTTTTCATTCCTCCCTGCCGTTGGAGGGAACTCACTGATGAATGGGGAGAAGCACCAGTGGTTACAATACAGGAAGTGCCCGACGGATACAGACTGTGTTTCCAAGGTTAACCAGAGTCTGGCCAGTGGGAGCTGTTCACTAGAAACCGCATTCTAGAGAGAAATGAAAGGCGTGGAGAGAAAAGGGGTGGTCCAAGCAGGCGGCGGGGACTGTGTATAACTGTATGGAATTTGCAAGCTAAGCCTGAAATTGACTTCCCAGGTTAGATTAAATCCATTAGCCTATAATGGTGGTTAGCAAAGCTGTCCTATACTATGTAATGACTTTGCAGTCTGGAATTGCTGGCCCTGGCATGACTCGCCTGAGCGATGGTATAAGGAACATGGACTTCCCTCTCAAACAGCCACATAAGCTCATGGCCTCTAATAATAGCCTGAGATGCTGTCTCTTCACATAGCCCTCACAGCATCCCTGCCCTGTAGGGAGCGCAGGTGTGAATACTATCACTGGAGAGAGGTGGAAACCAAAGCTGGAAAGTTCACACTACGAACCACCAAGTCAGCTGCGCCAAATGTAGACAGGGAGATTGGCTCTGGGTACCTCCCTCTGCCTGAGTCAGAGCCTCTGGAGGGGTGCGTTTGTGCCTGAGCCCATTACTGCTTTTCTCCTCTAACCCCCTCTTCTGGTCTTCACTCCTGATTATTTTAATCAGATTAATTACACTAATAACAGCCGCTAGTGGGCACTTAAGTTCATTATCCCTCATTTTCGCAGCCTTCATCCTGGGTAGATATGATGGCCCTGCTTTGGAGAGGAGGGAGCTGAGACAGGAGGAAGCCTTGCTTGATGGGTGGAGAGACCAAGTTCCAGCCAGGCCCTCCTGGTGTCTCATCTTTGGATACTCCCTGGAGGCTTGTTGTAGTGTGAGGATTAGGCGAGAATGGGTTTGTCCATTATTCCTAGGACAGTGAGGCAGGCATGTAGGTGGTGACAGTGAGGTCCTGAGAGCAGCTGCAGCAGCTGTCCAGTTCCTGTCAATTCAGTTGTTTTTGCACTCTCTTCTGCGCCTCTGAGTTTCTTGCCCTCTGTCATAACCCCAGAGCTCTTCTTCTGCCTTTTGGTGCCTTATCGCCCCAGCTGTGGTATTCTATTCATCTTAATGGACATCATCCTCTTAATTGTGTGGTATTTGGTTCAAAAGCGTGCATGCTTGTGTGAGTCAACGTTCAAAGGCACCTTTATGTGTCTGTGAACCATGTTCTTAGCTCAGTGCATGGAATTCCCTGGCTCTCTCCTATTTCAGGGGCCGCTATTCCTGCCTTCCCGGAGCTGGGTTTGACCACAGTCATTATATATCACACTCGTCTTCTCCCAATTCGTTTGTCCTTCTTGAACTCTGTACTTCTCTGGCCACTGGGACAGTGGAGAGAGGAGAACACAGGTATTCTTGTCTCCTTCCCAGACAGAGGTCCAAGTAGCCAGGTGCTGATTCCCTGAAGCGAAGGAAGTAGGTCCCAGGACAGGAAGTGGGGTTTTCAAGTTCTAAAAACTGTTGGTTGGAGTCCTTCACTATGTTCTTCCTGTTTTATAACCCAGTCCTCTCTTGCCTCTTTGGCTGCTTCTGGAGGGATGCACAAATACCTGGATAAACTCAAGTCTCCTTCCCAGATACTCGAAAGTCTTTCTCCGCATCCCTCCCCTAGATCCTTAACTCTCTCTTTGGCTTTGAACAAGATTGTCCTGGTGCTGCAGAACACTTTCACAGGCCAGGGAAGGAAGTTCTGAAACAGAAACTGTGGAGCTTCATATTAAATGTTTACACTTTATGTATGGAATATACTTTATGGTTTATCTATCACCCCAAACAAAAATATCCATGGCAGAATTAGAAGTAGAAAGGCATTAGCCTTTTCATAGCTTCCTAGTTTCAAATGTCAATTCTAACTGCATATAAGTTCACTAAGTTTGGGTCTGGTTAATGTTAGTATGTGATGTTTTTATTCATTTGCAGTTTTTTTATTAGTAAAGTTTATGTAAATATAAAAGGAGTTCGGTTTTAGCATTTGTGTTTAAAACCTTTTGCCTGTGCATGTGTGTGTGGGGTAACTTACATGGCCTAAGTTGCTCTTATTTGGGAGAGATGGTGAATTCAGCACACATGGGGATATGAAGTTATGAGGCCACACAAATGTCAACTCATAGAAACTGGGGTTCCTGTTTGGAGCGTTTTGATGCAAGTACCTGGTGTGCCAGAACTTACCTGCTACAGAGAACAGGGAGAACCATCACCAGTGATTAATCTAAACAAGGATGAACAGGTTGCACTTAATAACTTTTGTAGGTGGTTTAAACACGGGCAGTGAACTTAGAATGGCCATCTAGATTACACCGCATCGGGATTTGGAAGTCCCCTTAGAGGTCAGAAAGTACTCTGGTTTTTGTTGTAAAAAATGTAATTCAACTTACCTTCTCGTCACTTCATCTGGTTATTAGGGGGGAAAATAACTTCCTAATTATTTGCCTAAGGATTTAGTTATAAAATTTCCTGCAAGCTTGATGTTGGAACCAGTGATGATGGGTGTGTATGTGAAGCAGTTCAACAGAATGAACAAAAAGAGCAGAGTAGGTTTAGCCCACCTAGGGATGAAGCGCTTTCTTGCCTTTTCTCTAGGTCCTCCTCGCGTGTGTACGTTCTTATTAGCCTCACCGTGCATGTAATTCTGGTAATGTATTGATTTTTTTTTTTTGTGCAGTAAAACCCACACATGTTGCCTGCTGAGTCCTGTGTGCAGGGATAGAGCTCTATCTGACAATATGAGCAATGTAGAGGAAGAAGCCAAACACAGTTCCATGGTGTGCTTTACAGCGGTCTTCTTTGCTTTCTTTCCTCATGAGCAGGGCCATGGGGGGCTGTGTCTGCTCTAACCTGAGTGAACATGGCTGTACAGTCTACTTCTGCTCAAGGTTTAGGGACAGAGCACTGGGTCTCATCTTTATAGTAATCGAATTCCCTTCTTTGTCCCAGGACTCCCTGGGTGCCCCTTTACAGCATAGGGGTCTTGCTGTGGTCGGTCTATTTGCCTTTCCTACCTGGTGTCACTGGTTACCCTTGGCCTTTTTATTTTCTTGGCCCTACAACTTGGGGTCAGAGCATAGTATTTTCTACTTCTCTCCATCTTGTTGTTTGGGAAATACATTATTATTATTATTATTATTATTATTATTATTATTATTATCACTATTATTGTTATTACTATTTTGAGAGGAAGGCAAAACATTTGGTCCATGAAGGTATCTGTAATGGGCTCCAGACAGCCATAAATTTAAAATATGAGATTCAAAAGTTGTGTAGCTTCCTGAACTACATATATATATATATATATATATATATATATATATATATATATATATATATTTACCTCTGAAAAAAAAATGTCTCCCTGCACTTGACTTATTCTGTGTCTAGTTTGTCTGAAGCTTATGTACCATCTGGGGGTGGGTGGGGTGAAGTTCATGGTATTTGCATCTCATTTTGTACAATCTGTGTGCCTGCTGGTATGTGCTCTGACCTAATAAAGCCAGAACACTTCAGACTCCTTTCTCTTGAGAGCACCATCCACGCTAAGGGCTGCCCATACAGTTTTAGTCTGAAAAGGGAATCCAGTAGCTTTTTCATTTCTTTCTAAAGACTCATTCAGGCACCCTCAAGAAGGATGTCAGGACCGTACACCACCATGTGCTTATTTCTAAAATAACAGGTTTTTGTTTGTTTGTTTTTGCAATTGAAAAACCTTAATGTTTCTCAACTTTAACAAGAATAACTTTATTTACCATTGGTGGGGTGCTTAGTTCTTGTGAAGCCCTGAGAAGTATAATAAACACACACACACACACACACACACACACACACACACACACACACACACACACACTTTCTTTGTAGGACTGTAAAAACTCACCTGTAAAATTTGGTGGTTCTGCTACAGGGGTAGATTTTGGATGATGATTTAATATGTACAGTCAATGCCCTATTTGCTCTATCTGTATCTTTTTGAGTCAGTTTTGGTCATTTATATTTTTATGTCATTTGAACTTTTACATTTACTGACAAAAAGACTTTTTCAGAAATCTTAAAGATCTCCAATTGCAATCATGCGCTCCTTTTATTCCTAACGTTTTTATTCTTGCTTTTCTTCATCTTGACTGAAGTTATTTTCTCTTGTATTTTTTAAAAAAACATTCTTACTTGTTGGTTTCTAATTTTACAGCTTTTGCTCATACTTTTATGTCTTTTTAATTTTTTTCTTTGACTTATTTATTTAGTTATTAAACTGAAAGCTTAGATTGTCAATTGTAGAGTTTATTTTTTGATAATATGTCAGTTTTCACCTCCCAAGGTTAACTAATTCACCCAAACCACTAATAATGGGAAACCCAATTACTGTTGTTTTAAATATGTATCAAATATGTGCATTTTGTGGCCACCTGAGCTCCAAAATTACCGTGTACTTCTGCTAAAATGACTCAATAAAATGGGTGAAATAACTTCCATACTTTACTAAGTTTTGGAACGCCTCAGCAATCCATTTTGTCTTCATCATTCTCTCTATGAGTGTTGTCTTGTGCTCATTAAGTTCAAAGCCAGGACACATTGTACTTTTAAAACTAAGCCTACAGAGTTCCAGCTTACACAGAGAAACCCTGTCTCGAAACACCCCCCCACCAAAACATGAAGAAAAAAAAATCATATTGATAAACATTGAGATTATTTTTTTCAATTTATTGTGTTTATTATTTATTGTGTTTTTTATTGGATTTATTAATTTTATTTTATGTATGAGTGTTTTCTCTGCATGTATGTACGTGTATCATATGAGTGTTTGGTGCTTGTGGAGGTCAGAAGAGGGCATTGGGTCTCCTGGAACAGGACTTACAGGTGGTTGTGAATCACTATGTGGGTGCTGGGAATCAAACCCAGGTCCTCTTAGAGAGCACCAAGTGCTCTCAACTGCTACACCATCCCTCCAGCCCACGGGCTGTGCTTTCTTTCTTTTTTTTGAAATTTATACAGCATTGGTTACATTTTTATTAGAATGCTGATAATTTTATTAGAGTCCAATTCTGTGCGGACTGATGTGAGGCTGTTCTAAAATCAGATTTTCCTATGTAAACTTGAAAAGATGGTAAAGAGTATTTAGTGCCATGTATTGTACACATTCACAGGCGTGCATTTATACACTCACTACAAGTTTCTAATCATGACATTAGACTCTTCGGTACTATTCCTAGGGTTAGGTTGCCTTATCAGTTTCTGGCCTGTATAAAACCTACCACTATGAGGATCTATTTGTAATTTTGTCAAGTTTACTGTGTCTGTTTTGAGCCCGTGTTCTTAGGTGTATATTGATTCAATATTGTTACATCTTCTTGGTCCTCCCGTTATAGCTTTCCTTGGGGCTCAAATTTGATTTTTTTGTATTGTTGCTGTTACTCAAAATAGAACTGGTTTCTGCAGTTCTTCTTCTCTCATGGATGTGGCCACATCAGTATTTCTCAGATACGTCTTCTCCGACATCTTAGTAAAAAGTTAGCAATGTCATTTTTATTTAGATGTGTCTCATTAAACCACATATAATTGGATTTTCTGTCTTTAAAACTTGAAATCTCTGCAGTTTAAAAGAAAGCACATTACTACACTTATTGTAATGATTTATCGGGGCTCATTTTATTCTCGGCTTTTACTTGACATCTTTATTTTCTTTTCTTCCAATATTTTGGCTTTGCAGCAATTTTCTCATTTATCAAATGTGTAGCTGCCTCTTCCCCTTCCCTCCCTTCCCCTCTCCTCCCTTTCCCCTCAGTCAAACATAGCATTTGCTATTTCTATTGTTATTATTAGCCTGTTCCTGAAGATGCTTGAGCTTTATACATTTTAAAAAGCCTATTTCCGAGTTTCACTTGTTTCAGCAAGGCTTTCTCTATGTCGTGTTTATTTAGATTTGTGAACATGTTCGGCATCTTTTCTTTATGGTCACCTCTAGCTCTTCCTTCCTGATCATCCCCCTTCTCCTCACATATATTCTTCAGTGCATACTTCAGGGACGGCCTTGGTCTTTAGCCTTGTTCAAACCTTTTTTTTTTTTTTTCTGGTGGTAGAGTTTTACTCAGGACGTCATACATTTTAGACAAGTGCTCTGCCACTGACTTCGGTCCCAGCCCTTTGAAAACATCATTAATTTGATTACACTCTTCAACGAAAATTAATCTGAATATAGGGCTTGGAGTTCTTTTAATTAGAAGATATGATGTCATTGCTTCTGCCCTCGTTTTTTCCTAAGGGCTGTTGTGTTACCCCACAGCCCTTTGGAATTAATTTGACATTTTTTCCCTGGTTGCATTTTGGAGTGTGTGAGTGTGGGGTCTCTGGTGATTTCTGATATTTGGCTCCTGTCTTAATGTATCTAGAAACATTTATATGATTTTTTCTCCCATAGTATTGGTTACATGCCTTTTTCTTAATTTTTTTCTATCTCTCTTCCTTCCTTTGTTACTTATTTTTTATTTCATCAGATCTTTTTGTTTCCAATTTATCATACTGCCCACAAAATACTTTTAATTTGTAGTTAGCCTACTTATTATACTTTTAATCTTAATTACATTCTCATTCCAACATTTTTGTACCCTTTTCAAGTCCATCTGCCTTTTATTCATGCTGTTTTACGTAATTGTATTTATTATGGCAATCACTTAATTTTCATCCTTCCTGTAGTCATAGTTCCCACCAGCACTGATTTTTTTTCTCTAACTTTGGGTTGTAAATTCTTACATTTACTACATCTCCTGGCTTTCCCTTTTGGATATTAATGACTTACATGGATTGTAATTTTTTTCTGTGAGCTTAGCCTCACTAAGGGATGCCTTTTCAGTTGAGTCTGTTGACCTTATAACCTGTCCTTACAGAATGGTTCTCAGTGTTTCATTTCAGTGACGAGTTTTAGTATTTATTTCATAACTTGGCTTTCCTGTATGAGTTGAGCCCTGTGTGATGCAGACCTGGAATTCTATTTCTATCCCAGGTGAGTTCCTTCCTGGCACAGAGCCATATAGAATTGGCCAGTTTCCTTTCCTTTTTCCCTGGCTACAGGCATCTTCTCCCCCGCCCCCCATTTATTTATTTAGGACAAAGTAGTTCTTTGAGAGTCAGGAATTTCTGCAAAGGCCCTTCCTCCACTGGTCTAAAGCCTTATTGCCTGTTCTCATGTAGATGTTACAGTATCAGGTCCCAGCATGGAGGATGTGCAAGCAGCTCTGTCTGGAACTCCCCTGGCTCTCTGTGGCCTAAACGGCCACTGACTTCTCTTGCTTTGGTTTCTTATTTCTGCTCTCCTGAACATTATCTTCTATGTTGACCCAGGTAACTAGACATTAATATAATTTTTACTGAGAGGAGTATATGTTTACATCTATATTGTTTTATACTATGGTGATAGTTTGTATGACGCTTTTTAAAGAAATGCTTTTAAAATGTAATCAATTAATTCAATGATTTGTGTGTGTGTGTGTGTGTGTGTGTGTGTGTGTGTGTGTGTGTGTGTGTGTGTGATTTGTATCTGTTGTGTCAAAGTGCATGGTACATGTGTGGGGTTCAAAGGATGATTTTGTGGACTCTCTTCTCTCCATCTACCTTTAAGTGAGTTCCAAGGATTAAACACAGGTTATTAGATTTGCGTCTTCAGGCTGCAAGGGTCTTAATCCCCTGGCCGTTTTGCCTTCACAGAAAGGTTTTCACATGTTGTTTAAAGCTTATGGCTAGACTGTGATGGCTTCTCACTTGCAAGAAAAAAAAAATAACCATACTTTCCTCATTTTAAAAATATTGGGCTCTGGAAGCATGGTGATGCTGACTTCGTTTTATTATCTATAATTTTTTTTGCTTGTGCAGAAGAGTGCAAGCTCAGGCAGGAGTCAAAGAAGCACTGGAGGAAAATACTCCCTGAAATACCGTAGAAATAGGGTGATCGAGTTCTGTGTTCTCTTCTGGTCTTAGATCTCTGGGGAGTCTTCACCTCCTTGGGTCTCCCATTATATTAGTGGAAATCGGGATTAGTCGAAGTGGGGCTGTATGTCAGTTCCCTATGCTTAACATGTCTATATGGACAATGTGAGAAGATTCTGTACAACAAAGCTTTCAATTTTTTTAAAATTCATCCATCCATCCATCCATCCATCCATCCATCCATCCATCCATTCATTCATTTTACATCCTGTTGCAGTTTCCCTCCCCTCCTCTCCTCCCAGCCCCTTCCCCACCCTCTTTGTTCCCCCAATCCACTCCTCCTCTGTTCCTGTTTAGGAAAGGACAGGTCTCCCATGAGTATCAATAGAACATGGCATGTCAAGCTGCAGTAAGAGTAAGCACCTTCCTCCCCCCATACATTCAGACTGGGCAAGGTGACCCAGGAGTGCCTGTTTATTATCTGAAAGTGATGTGTGGACATGGGTGGGTTGTCACTGTGAAGATGCCTGCTCAATTGCAGGTTACTTACTTGCAATTATGCCTTTTTAAAGTGATGAATCATAATTGAGGTACTTCCTGCAATAATTCCACACATTGTTCATCTGCCTTCATGGGCTTTCTCACCTGGATGTATAAAGTTCACTCCTTGTTTGAAGACGTCTTTGTCTTCTTCCATCTCTCTACTCATTCCACAGACAGACCCAGTAATGCTCTTCAAGCTCTCCGTGTGACTGATTCAGACTTGTCAGATGAATGCCTTATTATTTCCTCATTTTGACATACAGAAGTTTAAAGGGCAAAGAGAGCAAAGTAATAGAACACGCAATTGTATGTAGAAACTTATACTGAAGGCTTAGGGGGTATGTAGCTTGTTGGTAGATATTCTTTCTTTCTTTCTTTCTTTCTTTCTTTCTTTCTTTCTTTCTTTCTGTCTAGCACTAACAAGGACCTGGGTTTGATCTCTGTATAAAAGCACTTTAGAGATGTGTTAAGGTTTTCTTTTGGTTGTTGCTTTTGCCTTTTGAGTTTCATGTAGTTCAGGCTGCCCTTGAATTTTCTATAGAGACCAAAAAAGTTCCAGTTCTCCTGCCTCTGCCTCCAGGGGCTGGGATTACATACATGTGTTACTAAGCCCTGCTGTGATTTATATATGCGTGTAAAGTTCCTCAGGCAACCACAGGACAGTGAATAGCTCCACTTCCATATTTCCGTGTCTCAGTCACTAACAAGTCTGCTACTCCAATTCCTGAACTTGTTTCCCAGGATCCCCAGGCTGGAAACCTGAGCACTGTGGTGAGACTAGCATTGTCTTCTCTTGCGATGGGTGAGACTCTCACAGTTTCTTTCATAAGATAATAATAGCTAAGAAGGACAGGGTATTAGCCCCGCCAGCTATTTGGCTACATGCTTGCTTAAATGCTCACATGTTACTTAATTCTCATAGTAATGCAAGAATGTCATCCCAAATTTCAAAACACAGAAGAAAACGTGAGGCCAAGGGAGCTTAACTACTTTGCCTCAGACAGCCCAGCTGGCGAGTGGGTGACCCGGGGCCACAGGTAGTTCTTCATCTCTGTGTGGTGTTACCTCATCACTTCCTGGAAGAAAAAGCATATTGAGTTACAGTAGGCCTCTCGTCTGTGGGGCCTGCTTCTGTGCATTCAACCAATACTGGATCGGAAACATTAGAGCCACACTGGATCTATATACCAAACGCTTGAATATGAAGGATTTTTTTCTTGTTATCACACTATAGTATAGCTATTTAAATAGCACTTACATTGTTCACGTGTTACAAGTCATTTAGAGAGGACTTAAAGTGTGCAGAGAACATTGCATAGGTTCTCTGTAAAAATTACACTAATGCATGGGAGAGACCTTGCTACCTGAGAGGGAGTCTAGAACCAATGTCCATTAACTGTGAAGGTCAACTGTGTCATACGCCCACCCGTGGTCTCCAGAGTGCCTCAGTAGACCCTATCTACTCATTCTTTCCTTGAAGACAAAGAACTGACCTTGAGTCTCATGCTTGACCCCCTCTCATCTCTGTTGCTCAGATTGTAAAATGCCATTGAAAAATCAGACTATAGTGGTAATTCCATCTGCACTGTGAAGGCACAGGGCAACTGCGAGAACCAACTGAAGTAATACACAGAAGCAGCTTGTGGCCTAGAGCCGCTAGTAGTAATACAGTTTCCTAGCAACCCCTCTCAGTTGGGTGGGATGGAAAGAACAAGGGGACAGAACCCGGTAGCAGCATCAAAACTGGAACACGAGTCTAGAATTTCAGAGTCTTGGTGGAGCCTTTTTGTTGTGGTGGTGGTGGTGGGGGGGGGGGGGATGTAGAATATTTATGCTTTGAGATACAGTAATCCTCCCTGATCTGGGGTTTACATCCCACACTATCATTTACCTGTGGTCATTCGCGGTCAGGAATGAATCATTTCATTAATTTCAATAGTCTTATTTCTTTCAAGAGATAAAACCTGGCGTTGGAGAGATGGCTCAGTGGTTAAGAGCACTTACTGCTCTTACAGAGGACCAAGTTCTGTTCTCACCATCCATGTCAGGAGGCTTACAAACCACCTGTAAATCCAGCTCCCTGAGGTGCCATCACTCACAAGCACGTACCCAAACACACACACATAATTAAAAATAAAAATAACTTAAAAAATGAGTGTTCAAGAGAGAATAATTGTACCAACCTAGCTGTTATACTAAGGTTTTTTTTTACTGTTGTTGTTGCATACATGTGTACTTGATGACAGATCATCATGTACATTTGGAGACCTAACCACACACAAGTGACATGCATTAAGATGTGTTTGGGCCTGGGAGGAGGGGACTGGACCTGCCTGGACTGAGTCTACCAGGTTGATCTCAGTCCGCGGGGGAGGCTTTGCCCTGGAGAAGGAGGGAATGGAGGGTGGGCTGGGGGGAAGGGGAGGGGAGCGGGAGGGGGGAGAACAAGGGAATCCGTGGCTGATATGTAGAACTGAATTGTATTGTAAAATAAAAAAAAAATTAAAAAAAGATGTGGTGTTTGTGAAGGAAGGGACTATATCTATTTGACTTGCTGTCTGGAATTGTACCTGACACATAGTAAGGAGTCAATAAATAATTATTAAGTAGGTGAATAATAATTAGAAAACCCTTTTGTTTCTCCACACTCACATTGTACAGTAATTAAGGTAACAAAACACCCTGTATGACACCCGTGGTTTAGATGTATTGTCCTGGCACATATATTATTTATTTGCCCTTTCACTCTCAAATATCTTAGCCTTTCCACTTGCTTATAATGTGCATTCTATTCTTGAACATACTTGAGTGGTCATCTAAACGCTAGTTCCCAGAATCCCAGCCCCGCCACTAACTAGCTGTGAATCTGAGGTCACATGACTACCCTCACTCACCTGTTATTTCCCCTACAAAGTGAGATGCCGAGAACGACAACTTCTTCATGCAACTGTCCTGAGGACAGAGTTACCTGCTTCAAACTTGCAGTCTTAAAGACCTCAGAAATGTGGCTCTCCCCAATGAGAACAGATATCTTCTGCCCTTCCCCAAGGGTAATAGCATCTGGCAAAAGTCGGTGTTTGGTCCATTTGTTCCCCAGCAAGTTGTTCGGTTGTTTAGATGTTCTGGCCCCTGCTGTTGGTGTTAAAAGTAGGCGTCTATCCAAGTCATACATATTTCAGTTCCCAACGTTGCATAAGTGAACAGAAAGAAAATCGTCTGTCTGCTTTTGCTTAGCTAGCCCTGGAAAAGAAAGGCAATGCACACCCATTGTCCTCACTAGCTCCTCCTTGGAAACTGAAGGTTGAGCAGCCAGGCATAATAGGTGGAGGCTAAATCCGGCCCTGCATGTGGGGTCTCTCATAGGCAAGGTGTACCTCTCCCTGGGGGAACAATCTGTCTCTATGACACTCCTCTGGCACGTCCCTGGCAACCCAGGGCGGTCATGAGAATTCATGGATAAGTCAACTATGTACAGGCAGTGGAAGTACACCACATAACACACACACACACACACACACACACACACACACACACACACACACACATATATATATATACATATACATATACATAAAATATAATATATTAGTATATAATGCACAAACATGTTATATATCAACACATTACCTATTATGTAAAATATAATAGACACTATATAAAAATAATAAAAATATACATTATAATAGAATATATAAAACGTATTATATAGATATATTTATAATATGATATAACATATAAATAATAAATATATAGGTATAGATAACCACTTCCATCTCCCACTGTCCTCTCTTATGCTCTTCACACTCCTGATGAACTCATGCTTCCCAGGATGTGTGGCCCCCTGCATATGATTGGGGCTGCACAGATGAGCATTAGTGGAGAATTATCCCTTTAGGAAGAAAAACTTTCCAGTAGATACACCACAAATAATATGGCTTGTCCCCTTGCAATAACCATTAGCTGCCTATAGGGCCTCAGGGATGGGTGGGGTCTCATGATGGAATGTTGATGGTCCCATAGAGAAAGGGAATATTGGGGGTGGAGAGGTTTAGTTTTTATGATTTTTTGAGACAGGGTCTTGTATCCTAGGATGGCATAGAACTCATGATATTCATGCCACAACTTTCAGTAGATGGAATAGTTGGTGTGCAGCAGTGAATTCAGCTTTCATTTTTTCCATCTGATTTTTCACTCCTGGTCTTCACAGTTGGCAAGAATGCCCTGTCAGTGTCCATTCTGGGCTACTTCCATCACGGAACAGCATCCGTCTTTCATAACTGTTTCAAACAATCTGGAAGATGATGCTCACCCCAGCTCAAGGGATGGCTTTCAAAGAAATCAGAACACATCCTGTCTGTGCGAAACAGCCCTGGCCCCAGGTATCTGTGTTCTGCTATCCAGGCCAACCTTCTTCTCAGCTTTTGGCACCCTTAACTGGTCATTTATGTATGAGTGAGCTACTGTCCACGGCCTCCACAGAGGCTCAGCACACAGGCCTCTTGTTTTTGTCTCGTTACAATGTGTACAGTTAGAACCAGAACTTCCTTTATTTCTTCGGTAATTTCAGAACTGCAATCTGCTTTGTTCCTCTGGAGAGTCTTTTATCTCGTGCTGTGTTCCTGCTGATACTTATTCATGTACAAACACTCTAGACCAGTGGTTCTCAACCTTCCTAATGCTGCGACTCTTTACTACCGTTCCTCAGGATGTGGTGACCTCCGACCATAAAACTATTTTCATTGCTACTTCATAACTAATGTTGTCATAGTTATGAATTGTAATGTAATGTAAAAAAATTTTGGAAGGTAGAGGGCTGCCAGAGGGGTCACGACCCACAGGTTGAGAACTGCTGCCCTGAGGCCATCCATGACTGTATATCAGTTTGATAGAGATTCTGCTGATTGAGGCAGGTGATCTCTGTACTTAAGGACTTCATTTCCTCTGCGGTGATGACGCATGATGTCTCAGGCTTTTGTTTTGAGACCCATTAAGCCAGTGAGCAGACCATGATAATTCCTAGATCTCATAAAAAAATATGCAAAATTGGCAAAAATTCCAGTTTTCTGTTTGTCTGTCAAGTGAATCAATAGGCTTGACTATTAATTAAATGAAGAATACCAACTGTGATGACAGTGGAGCCTTGACATTCCCCCCATGGGGCCTGAAGATGCTTATGTTCACCCTGGCACTCATGGGAGCCCCTGAAGTTTGCAGCTGCAGCCAAATGGGTGTGCAGACCACCACCTAGGAAATCAGACCCAGGGAGGAGGAGGAGGAGGAGGAGGAGGAGGAGGAGGAGGGGGGGAGGAGGAGGAGGGGGAGGAGGAGGAGGAGGAGGAAGAAGAGCAGGAGGGGGTAAAGCCAATGGAAGGGTGGGATTGTAAGCAGTTTAAGAAACAGGAATTTCCCAAACGGGTCAGTTTCTTCCTTCAGCCCGTGTCTTAGTTACTTTTCCATTACTGTGAAGGAACACCACGACCAAAGCAACTTACAAAAGAAAACCTTTAATGGGAAGCTTACTTACAGTTTCAGAGGGTGAGTTCATGACCACCATGCCATGGGGGGGGGCATAGTCATGTAGACAGGTAGACAGACATGACCACTGTGGAGCAGTAACTGAGAGTGTACACATTGACATAATAGCCACTGGGCAGAGAGAGAGAGACAGACAGAGAGACAGAGAGACAGAGAGACGCAGAGAGAGAGCTAATTGGAATGACGTGAGTTTTTTGAACCCTAACATCTACCCTCAGGCCCAAACCTTCTCCAGTAAGACTACCACACCTCCTAATCATTCCCAAACAGTTCCACCAACTGAGGCCCAAGAATTCATACTTGTGTCTCTATGGCGGCCAGCCATTCTCATTCAAACCGTCACAGGTCACTCCCCAGGAGCCACTAGAGTACAGATATTTCCCCTGCCCTGTAAATAAGTGGTGAGTGCTGTAGAGTGTTAGCAACCACTTAACTGAAAAGTGAAATTAGATGGCAATTATTGGCAATTGTGGATTTCTTTCCCATACTCCCATCTGTTTAAGTAGCTTGTCGCTTTGTTTAGCAACTGGCCTCCTAAAGAAATAAAATTCAACCATAAAATAAAGTTCCCACTCAAGGTGGTTGCAAGGGTGGGGTGACCTCTTTGGAAAAACTTGTACAATTTTTAAGGACAGCAGGACACACATGATGAAACCCAAATCAGTGTCAGTCATTTATTAACACATGGGCTGAAAGAAAAGACGAATCCTAGGATTTAGCCTCTACTGGGGCAATAGAGTGAAAATTACTTTGGACCGTTGGCCTGCATGGAAGGTTTTAAATTTAGGTTAAAGCACACCCAAGTCCTTGTCACTGCCAGTCTAGTGCCACACTCTTTCCCTTAGGTAAACTGTAGAGGGGCCCATTCAGAAAGAGCAGTTGGGAGTTAAGAACATCTGGACTCTAATTCCACCCAAATAATGCCTCTGCACTGGAATGTGTCACCTTGGAAGACTCTCTTCAGGTTGCCCTGTCTCTTCCTAAGCACCTTTATTAAATAGTATTTCTGAAGTGTGTGGAGTGGGGGGCAGGGAGGCAAAATACACTGTGGGGTGCCTAGAATGCAAGGAGAGACTTAGAGATTATAAAAATGTCTCAACAGGTTCCCCACAAGTTGAGTGACCTCTACTCGGGCTTCTCCCATGAAACAGGAGACCAGGAGTTTTCTAAGTAAGAATACTTAGCATGTCCAAGGGCAACACTCTGTGTTTTAACAGCAGGGATCTCATTTCCCACCTGGCTGTATGAGAAATTCCCCTGGCATCTGTGGGTGACTCTTCTTTACTTGAAGAGGTACACATTTCACACCCAGATAGGATATGTACAGAAAATGTTGCCAAGTGTCCAGGGTCATTGCTGTTATTTCCTGGAGCAGAATTACAGTGTGACATAGCTCAGCCCGTTCTAATTACCAGACTTTCTTAAAGGTGTCTGTCATGTATTTTGTTTTCCCTGCACTGTGCTCCAAGAGAATTGTGCAGAGTTCCTTGGATGCCAGCAAAAAATGGTGCTTTTCTCTAAATGCTGAGCGTCTGAGTGGGCTAGTGGGAAATTCTGGCCATCTTCCAAAGCAGAGAATGGCCCTGACATCTATCCCCACCCTTGGCTCATGAGTAGATTATAGTAATTGGAGATGATGTCCATCAGCAGGAAGTGGCCACACTGTCCAGGTACATGATTGGTTTGCATTTCATATAAAGTTCAGAACTATTAATTACCTTAAGTCAAAAGTGAACCCCATGATTGACGGAGAAGCCAAGTGTTCCTTTGTTTATAGGTTTCTGCGTTACACCTCCTCTGGCCTTCAGATGTAAGTTCAGCTTGCTTTCTTAGTTTGAAAAAGCAAGACATTAGTTTACTTTGTACAAGATCAAGATACAAAATTATTCAGGACCTGTACAAAGTTTGGCTTTTAGCTGCTCTCCTAGTTACTGTCCTAAAGGCTGTGTCCTAAAGGCTGTGACAGAATTCCTGACAAGAGCGTCTTTTGGCTCTTTATTTGGGGGGACATAGTCTACATTGGTAGGGGAGCAAGGAAAGGAGGTGGAGGTGCCTGGTCACATGTCCTCTACTGTCAGAAAGACTGGGATGTGAACACTGCTGCTCAGCTAGCTTACTCCTTTCTGTCTTCCCATTTTTACTCAGTTCAAGTCCCCAGCCCATGAGATGGTGCCCTTCACAGTTCACATTCAAGGTGGGATTTCCCTCTTGAGTGACACTTCTCTAAACGCCCTCACAGACAAGCCCAGAGGTGTGTCTCCCAGGTAATTTTAAATCTAGCCACCTGGCAATGAAGATTAAAGGTCAAAAGTCTATCCACTCCCAACTTCAAACACAAACACATCCCTTCAAATCATAAAACCCCACCACCACCTGGTCCCTAAAGTCTGTTTATCTCATAATTGAAAATGTGCCCAGTCTACCTCTAAAAGTCTCTACGATCGTTTAACAGTCACAGGTCTGTTCAAAACCCCAGAATCTATACTATAATCTTGCCTGAAACTCAAGACAATCTCTTAACTGTAAGCCTCCACAAAGTAAGAAAAAAAATTATATATTCCCATTATTCCATGGCACAGGGCTTATTTTGGGTCATGATTTGTGGGGCATGGCAGGCATAAGGAACACATGATGGTGAGATGCTAGTCCTATAATGTCCACAGGAAGCAGAGAGACATGAATGCTGATACTGACCTTGCTTCCTCCTTTCTCCTCTTTTTAATTATTCTAGTACCCCAGCCCACTGGACAGTCATTCACATTCAGGATGGATTTTTGCCTCCTGAGTAAGATTAACTCAGCACTTCACAAGAACTCACAAACATGCCCAGAATGTGTCTCCTAGATGATTTTAAATCCAGTCAAATTGATAATAAAGATTAACTGTCATTCCTGCTCTTGCTCTTGTGCATACCTGTGCATTAAAATTTCTGGGAAAACTGTGAGTTTTTGTGTCACTGAAGGAGCCCGCACTGATAGCACCTGGAGACGTCTGTGGTTGTCACTTCATTGAAATATATTTAGGTGTGTATTAGAGCACTAAACCGTGCCATTATGCCATAGAGAAGAACAACATTGAAACTGCTCCTTTTACAGTGTGCGTTGTGTAGGCTCTGCACCCTTAGCACACAAGAGAGCTTCATCCAGGAGTCTCCTACCCAGAACCAACTTGAGCAGTAGGATCCTGGAGAGATCCTGACCCTGGGAGCTCCTGCTTAAGTTCCCTATGAGCTGATGTATTCAGCATTAGGAGTTCTTTCCAGACTTCCCTGTTACTTCTCAAAGCACAGTATTTCCAAAACATCTCTGTGTGGGGGACAAAAGAGTTCCCTGTTGTTAGATTTTTTCAATTTTTATCTATATCAGTTGTTTTCAGTTTTTATCTATATCAGATTGCTGAAAGCAACATCTTTAGCCACCTCTGTCTCTGACCCTAAGAGACACTTCCTTTTGTCAGAGTGGAAACCCTTTATCAGTATTGAACGCAGGGAATTCCATGAAGCCTCCCCCGCCATCTCTCCCTACCTCCCTTTATGTATGTATGTTTGTATGTATGTATGTATGTATGTATGCATGAAGTACACATAATTATATTTATATGTTCCATGTTCAACAATTTTTGATTCTGTGAAGACAATTACTACATTTCTGATTAAAAGACTAAATATGAAATTTCTAGTTATGGATATTAAAAGAATCTACCAAAAAATTTCTTTTGACTCATTTCACAGATGCTTAATTCATTGGACCCAACTTCTTATAAACTAAAATATCCTGCTAAGATTTGATCAAGTTTTTTCTAATTGCCTGGACTATAAATCATAGTCTGAGACTGAAGAAAGGATTGAATGCAGCCAATAATTAGACAGGGCATGAGTCAAACTGTTTCCAGGCCTGGCTCTGTGATCAGATTAGGATTCAGCTGCCTTGCATGGAGCAGAGGCTGCCAAACAATCTGTTCACCTTGTGAGTCCCCTCATCTCATGGAAGTGAACCTCAGCAAATCTGTGTTGTACTCTGAACCTACAGTGACCTTATCCATTGACAGACTATGGACAAAGGTACTCCAAGACTCTGAGCAGCTAAACATTCACCTAATGCTCAAGGAGGTAGAAGTCTGTCTGATAAATCATTGGATCTCAGAGTCTAAGGTTCATTTCCACTGCTGTGGTTGAAATGGAAAGTTAGGACGCTAAAAAGAGTAGAGAGAAAAATGGAAGGGTTTTGCCTGGCTCCTGTCTCCATCATAGCCATAGTAGCTTCTGATGCTTGGCTTCCTCAAACTTGAGTTTTGATGAAAATCATCCCTTATGAGACTTGATGGTGTTTCTTTGTTCACTTCAGGATGGAAGAGGTGAGAACTGGGAGCAGATGACCTGTAGAACCAGCTAAACCCTAACCTGTCTAAAGAGTACCATTGCTCACTCAGTTCTTGGTGGTTCACATCTTGCAGAAATTAGCATGGGGTGTGTGAGAAGAGGAAGGGCCCAATCTTGCTGGTTTTTTCAAGACAGACACATAGGAAAATTTCAGTAAAAAATCTCTCTATTTCCAAAAAACAAGCTTAATTTTGGAACTATTCCGTAGACTAAGCAGTGTGGGCTCACAGATCATCCTGACATCCCAGTTTATAACCCATTCTAGGATTTGTCAAGTGATGTGATATTTTGTTTCTGCTGCAGATGTTTAATTTATAATGCATTAGGTCCCAATAAGCTAATGTTAAACTGAAAATATCATAAACTGAAAACACAATTAATAAACCTGATCTATGGAACAGCATAGCTTCAGAACATAGCAACTATCTTGGCTGTTTCTCCTGAATGGGAGCCGAATATCAGTGGGTCACGAGAGAAAATTGGGCCATGTAGCTCAGAAAAGATCAGTATTCAAAGTCTGGTTTCCATTGAGTGTGACGCCTTTCACAGCCCTATGAAGTGCAAAACAAACAAACAAAAACCCCAAACCAAAAGATTCTATCAGTTCTGTGACTTTGTGCCTGGTTATATTTAAGGGTGACTGGGATGTTCGTGCACTCAAGGTGAGTGGGAATTTATTTGACAGCCAAATTAACACTGATGAAAATGAGTGCTTTTTCCAGCATGCAATTAAAAAGATAAATACATACAAAGGCTGTGGGTGCACGCTAAGCAAGAGCTCCAACACTGTGCTACATCCCAGCCCTCTGGCAGTAATTAGTTGCCTAAATGAAGATGTTCCTTACTCTCACTAAAAAGAGGCAGTTTCCTTTAGCTAGGATAAAGATCAATGAATTCAACCACTTTCATATTCTAATTATTCTTGTGTTCTTTTTTCATTGAGCATTTTTAATAAAATGAAAGAAGAGGGGATAGAATCAACACACGTGCTGTGGGATATGGAGATATCATAGCAGCATATTATAATATATTCAAACATTCCCTGTTATTTCACATTTTTCTCTGAGCATTTTTATAAATTATGTTTTCCTTTGAATTGCCAAGAATTCCCTTGGTTTTTCCCTCCCTTTTAATAGCTCATGCACCACACATTTCAAAATGGACTCCAAACTGCCTTAAAGAGACTCAGTTCACACTTTGTCAACAGATCAGTCAGTATTATATTTTGGGGTTTAGCACAAAGTACCTATGTGTACCAGCAAATATCCATCTGAGCAAACCATCCTGTTTCCTACCCATTTGTTTAGCAGTGTTTCTGCAGTTCAATCAATATTTTCTTTTGCTTTTACACTATTATTTTATAACAATGGGAAGGAAGGATAAAAATAAAAGTAAATTTTCTGTGGAAGGTCTTTCTGTACACTGTGAATATGTGTTGCTCTGATTGGTTGATAGTAAAGCCGCGTTGGCCTATGGCAGGGCAGGATGGAGCCAGGCGGGAAAATCCAAGAGAGATAGTGGAGAGAGACAGAAGGAAGGTGGGGAGAGAAGCCAGCCACCACCGAAGGAGCAGCAAGATGCCAGCAGACCAGTAAAGCCAAGGAACATGTGGTGAAACATAGATTAATAGAAATTGGTTAAGTTATAAGAGCTAGTTAGCAAGAAGCCTGCCTTAGGCCATGCAATTGGTAATTAATATTAAGCCTCTGAATGATTATTTTATAAGCAGCTGAGGGACCACGGGGCGGAGAAAACTTCTGACTACATAAATTATTTTTTTCCATGAAGAGTATACCATATAAAATTTGCCATCTTAATTTTAATGAAATAATTTGATGACAGGGTCTGTGGTGATAGCTCATCTGTCTTACACAGCGCTGGGGGTTTGGACCTTCTTTCCTTTTCTCAGCCAAGGACTGGGAGTGGAGTATACTGGTGCAATTCATATTCTCCGAATTGGTTTCACTGACTGGGGAGGGCTCATTGCCATGGAGGAGAAAGGAGAATCCCAACATCCCTCCTTCTGGATGCCCCATCAACCTTGAGCCCAGGTGTTCCCATCACTCTTGTGAGGGTGGACTCTGGACAGCCTGCTCAGACCTCCTGGGGTGAGACCACAGTTTCTTCTGTGCTGTTTGGCTGGAGCTGAGCTGTTATTATTTGAAACTTCTCTTTCTTGTGAGGTGGATTCTTTTTAAGTCTCTTGTCCAGATAAAGCAAACCATTGTCTCTTTCTTGTGAGGCAGATTCTTTCTAAGTCTCTTGTCCAGATAAAGCAAACCATTTTTAGGTCTTTGTCTCTGGCCACTGGAATTTTCTGCCTCTGGCTTCTTTAGTTTAAGTATGACAATATTAGAAGGAAAAACGATTACCTCCCCCCCAAAAAAAAACCCACAAACAAGAGGCTGAAGAGATGGCTCAGTGATTAAGAGGACTGGGTGCTCTACAGAGAACCCAGGTTCGGTTCCCAGCACTCATATGACGGCTTGCAACTGTGTAACTTCAAATCCTAGGGCATCCAAAGCCTGCTTCTGGCCTTTGTGGGCACTGCACACACTTGGTGCTTGGACATTCATGTAGGCAAAACACCCATACAAATAAAATAATTTAAAAACCAAAACCTCTGAAACAAAGCTCAGTGGTCTGTCATTCTTCAGACTTGGGAAGCGGTACCACTATTCTTCTTGTGTTTCCTCATCTCTACCAGTTTGCTTTGGGTTCAATGCCTGAAGTTTTTCAATGTGACAAATGAGAACAGAGAAATGTACTCCATCTTATCAGGGATAGAAATATGTTCATCTTTTTTTTAAACCGTATTTTTCTTACCTTTTATTTTCTTTAGACTTTCAGTAAGATGAATTTAAGCATTACCATTTTAAGAAATTTTTTATAATCTTGCTTTTGTTTGTACTTGTTTTAATTTTATTAGAGTTATGTGAGGCTGTTTTCATGCAAGGACGTAATGTACTTAGAGCATATTCTCCAGGTCCTTCACCATCTTCCCCCATCCTGTTCCCTCCCTTACCCATGAGTCCCCTCTGCTCCCTTCCTTGACGGGATGTCCAACCTTGTGGCTTCTCTGGACTATGTTGTCATCTGCAATGTTAATGCCCAAGAACACACAACTGATTTACAAAAGCCCAAATCTGATAATATTTTCAATAAGTTTACAACTTTGCATAGGGGTGAATCCATAGCTACCCTGGGCCACATGTGTGCTGCCAGCTATATGGCTGTATGTGACACTTTTGAAACAATTTCATTTTTGTTTTTGTGATATATATATATATATATATATATATATAATTTGACTTCACGTATCTACAAAGACCAAAACACAAATGAGAGAAAACCTGCATCATTTATTTTCCTGAGACTGATTTTTGATTCAGTTATTATTATCTCCAATTGCATCTATTTTCTTATAAACAATGTAATTTTGTTCTTCTTTATGGATGAAAAAGTCCTAATGTGTGAATGAACTATGTTTTCTTCATTCATTCTTCCATTGATACCCTTGTTTTTGTAAGTCATTTTTGTTCCTTTATGCACTATTATTTGGGTTTACAGTTTCGTTCCAATGACTCATTAATGGTGCAATAAAATCAGATGGTAGTTTGTGGCAGTCCCTTGTTTGTTTGTTTGTGGATTTGGGGTATTGTTTTTCCTTCTAATAGTTTCAGACTTGAACTGAAGCAGCCAACAGCCAGGAAATGCTTCTGAGTACAATCAAAGATCCAACAATCATCTGCTTTGTCTGGGAAGAGACTTGTAAAGAGTCCATCTTGCACATGTCCGTCAATTAATGTGAATCCTGTTCCATTAAATACCTATGTGCAAATCCTTCTGTGGTGTGCTGACTTGGGGTCCTTCAGGCACATATGCAGGAGTCGTATACCTGGGTCACATGGAAGGTTTTATGTTTAGTGTTTCGAGGAACCCCCTTGTTGATTTTCATGGGGGCTGGGCTAGTTTACATTCCCCCAGCAGTATATAAGGGTTCCCTTCAGACCTCCTCCTTGTGAGGCCAACATTTGTGTATTATTTGTTTCCATGATGACTGCCATTCTGACTGGAGTAAGGTAGAATCCCAATGAAGTTTCTGTTGGAATTTCTTTGATCATTTGAGAGCAGTCTGTTCCTTTTTTATTAGCCTGTTTACCAGTTGTGGTTTTGTGTGTTTGTTTGCTATTTAGTGTTTTGAGTCCTTTGTATACTGCAGCTCTGTATCCTCTGCTAGAGGCCATCTCTTCACTGGATTGCTTCTGTGCATGAATTTCTGTCTACTGTTGGCTATTTCTAGAGCAACTCAAGTCCTATTCAGAAAGCGCTTGTCCATACCCATGTGTTGAAGTGTCTCCTCCCCTCTCTTTGGCAGCAGCAGAGTATCAGGTCTTACATGGAGGGCTTCGATCTATTTTATGTTCATGTTCATAAAGGGTATGAGATCAGGGTCTACTTCCGTCCTTCGATGCACAGATGCTCAGTTTCACCAGCACTATCTGTTCAGGAGGCTCTGTTTCTTCATGGTGTACTCTCAACATTCTTGTCAAAAATGAGGGTGGCTGTAGATGTGTGTATTTACACACAGCTTCTGTTCTAGTCTACTGCTCTATGTGTGTATGTTTGTGCTGGTACAAAGGCGTAGACATCTCCTACCTTAACATTCTTTACCTTCTTCAGTGGTGACAATCATCCACCACTAAAGTGATAATGACCTGAGAGTTTTGTTGTTTGTTAATTGGAGGTCAATCTCACGTAGGCTAGGTTTACCTTGAACTTTCTATATAGCTGAGGTTGACATGGAAATCCTGATTGTCCTGCCTCCTCTTCCCAAGTGCTGTGATTACAGGTGTGTACTACTCCACCCAGAGTTCTTTTTTAAACAGTTGAACTATAAAAGAAACTTCTGCGTGTACTTCAGTTACGTCTTGTTATTTACATAATTCTATAACAGCAGTCAAATTATACTCTCTGTCCTCATTGGTATCTGGCCTTTTTCTTTATGAGACATTTTTATGCCTTTATGCACCAGTATCTGGATTGCAGTTTCATTCTTATGATTCATTCAAGGTGCAATGAAATCAGATGATAGTGTGTATTGCAGTGATTCAAAGCTAGTCTGACATCACGTCTTTAGGAAGTCATGGTTCTTCCATCGTTTTCTATAGATATTGCCTGCCATTTCTTTTGGTAAACATGTTATCGATAGGTTAAGCAGAGTGATACTGTTTAAGAACTTTCTGGTTGGTATTTGCTGTATCTCTTCCTGTTGTTGTCCATTTCGACAATAACCCACTCCATATCCAGTTGGTTGAAATAAAACTGTGGATTCACCCTTGACCAACACCCATATCAGGACTCTCCAGGCCAGCACCATCCTATGTTGGAGCAACAGTATCTAAACTCACTCATCTGACCCCCTCTCATACTCACCTCCCTCTTATTGAGGACCACTTTCCAACTGCTCAAAAATATGCTGACAGCAGCCAAAATGGCTCTTCACAATCATGCTTCCAGTCATGTGTGCCTCTGCTCATGAGCCTTCTTAGACTCCTCATTACTCTCAGAACAGAGCCAACGTCTTCTCCTGGCCCCAGACATGCCATGTCTGGCATTTGCCTGTTCTTTTCTTTCTACTGTGTTCTGCTTTGATCTCTGAGGCCCTGCCAGAATGGCCTGGTTAACCAGAAGGCTCTCAGCTCAAGGTCTCTGTCTTTGCACTGTTCATTCATATTTAGGAAAGTACTTGTACCAAGTTTTGGCTCCTTCACTCCACTGGGAATTTTGTCCTTCCCTGACCACACAGATAGGAAATATTCATCAGAAGAACTCTCTCATCCTTCTCTGCTTTCCTCTGTGTGCTCATAATTACCTGTTTCTGTGTATCCATTTGACTTCTGTTTCTTACCCCACTATTTCCCCAGTGTGAGCTATAATAACTAGTGTGTGAAAGGGTCTCCAAGAACTATAGATTAGATGAAACACAAACAATTTAATGGGGTAATGATTTCTACTTCCTTCAGTTTTTCCCCATCACACACAATGTCATAATAAATATCCTCAGTGCAAAATTCCTTGATTTTTCAATCATATGAGCACAGTACCTGAAGAGATAGAGATCTTTACTATCTGAGAGTGCTCTTTTTATCACTAAGTGGTTATTCTATCTTTAACTCCTCCTTGAGCTGAGACCATCTTCCATGGGATCGTGCACAGGTCTGCATGGAGTCTGGGTTAGTCTAAAGCATTTCAGTCTCATGTTTTTTTTTCACATAGATAGTTAATCATATCCATTTGTTTTACTTCTTAGGAAGTCTTGGTTTTCTTACTTCTAAATTGTAATCTCTGGTTTTTTGGAAGGAGTTTCTCTCTCTCTTTCTGCATATAGACAGACAAGGTGATTTCAAGATTTCGTCACCAGCTCCCACTTGTCATGGTACAGAGGTGCGTCAACAGTTGCTGCTCATATTCTGTGCAGCATGGCCCCCTGCTGTTTGGCTGCAGCCCCAGCAAACCAGTCACAACACACATTCTTCTGACTAGTCTTTCCTTGAGCCTCCCCTTTGCTTCATTACTATAGGAATGGAAAAATCCTCATCAGTCAATCTTTTTGTTTGTTTGTTTTTAGAATTTTTATTTTATGTATATAGTGCTCTATCTGCACTCCAGAAGAGGGCATCCAATCTTATTTTAGATGGTTGTGAGCCACTATGTGGTTGCTGGGAATTGAACTCAGGACCTCTGGAAGAGCTGCCAGTGCTCTTAACTGCTGAGCCATCTCTCTAGCCCCACGATCAACCTTAACATCACCTCCACTCATGAAGTTTTTTGGGAGGTCCTCATCTGACCTTCTTTACCCCCCTACTTGTCTAGTACTTGTTACATCTCCTCTATGATAGCATTTATTGTGGTCTTTCTCCTGTCATACATGATTATGGCCACATCTTATCTGTTGGACTGGAGATATATGCCCTGAATACAAGGTACGTTTGTGATATAACTCATCCAATCTTTATCTACAGAAGATAAATACATCTGTGATGTAAGGATCCAACCCTTATCTTTGTCCCTTTCTAAAGTCCATCCTGGGTGGAGAATTTATTAGCTTTCACTCTAAGTGGTTCAGTCATCTGGAAAAATTATATAGCACCACAAGTTCTATTCTCGAATGATTTCAGCAGTGTTTGGTGTTTCATTCATATTTTCAAAGTTTGCAATCATTTTGTCATGATGAGTGTTTTGTGGAGCATTCAAGCAGAAGAAAGCCTTTGTACATAGAGCTATATTATATTTCATGGAGTGATTGTTAAATTCATTTTTCAGCCTCCGCTTATGATTAAATGTTATAACAAGTCTACACTCCTGGTAGTAAAATTTTTAATAAATGTTTTTGTTTTTTGAGACAGGGTTTCTCTGTGTAGCTTTGGTGCCAGTCCTGGAACTCACTTTGTAGACCAGGCTGGCCTTGAACTCACAGAGATCCACCTGCCTCTGCCTCCCCCCGGTAGTAAATTTTTTAGTATATCAGTTAATTCTGCTATTTTTTTGAATTCTATGTATTTTGTATATTATTTATTTGTTTAATGCCTTAACTATATGAGTTAGTAGTTAACTTAATGTAATTTACTTTCAGAAATACATTTTACTCAGTCTTTACTTGAATTATGTTATGATAGGAATTTGTTGGAACATCTGATTTAAAAAAATCAAGCTACTATTTTGTTTGGTCTGTCTGGCTAATTGCTTCCTGCAGTTCTGTTTCTGGAGGTATGCATTTAGTTGATGTATAAATGGAGATACTTTAAAAATAAATATATTTTAGGTTTAAATGGCCTTGCTTATTCTTCTCAATACAAACTTCCATATTATTTATTCCAGGCTCTTCTCTTTCTTTCCCCTCAGTCAGGAAGGCAGGACCTCCTTAGAACATCACTGACTTTGAGGCTAACCTGCCCCAGAGCCCTGTGCTGGCCCAGGCAGCCATGATCCTTGCACAGGGCCTCCTTGTGCCCCCACGCGATTGTCCTGTGCTTAATCCGAGCTTGGCAGATATTTGTTGATCCAAGAGATGCTATTATATATTTTTCGATACCCTTTAAAATGTAGAACAAAAATAAAGTGAAATTAGAACACTTGCATCATCTTTAGCTCCGGCTAATGTGTCCCCCCCCCCCCCCAGGGCTGGATTTCTCCCTCCTGCCAATCAGCTACCCACCTTGAGCTGATCCCAACTGTGTGTGTGTGTGTGTGTGTGTGTGTGTGTGTGTGTGTGTGTGTGCGCGCGTGCGTGTGTGTCTGAGAATGCCCCACCTGCCTTGAGCTGGTTGCAACTGTGTGGTTTGCCTAGTTGGTTTTTATTTTCTTATTGTTTTTAGGTTATTTTTTATACATTTCTCTAACTTTTATGTTGTTGCTCTTTGGTGGTGTGTCCTGCTACCTGGAAGCTTCCTGTGTGTGTGTGTGTGTGTGTGTGTGTGTGTGTGTGTGTGGTGTGTGTGTGTGTATGTGTTTGTGTGTGTGTGTGTTAATTTTTGTTTCTGTCTTTACCCTCTTTCCAGAATTTGATAAATAGGCTATTGTTGCTACAGTGAGAAAATATAGTAAATTAGTCTCAGTGATTTTACTTTTATGCAGATGTTAAGTTTTTAAACTCAGCTTATTTCCACACTTGTATGTAGAGAGAAATGAAATTCATGTCACTCCTGGGGAGGAGTATTTTACATTGTATTTTTTATGTGAGTCTTCTCCTGTTCGCCCACTGAGATTTGTTACAATAAAAATAAAACAATAAAAGTTTAAAGCACTATCATTGCAGAGTTTTATATGCTGGTAATAAAAATTGAATGAACAGAAGTACAATACCCCCCAAACAATAAACAGAAGTTACCAGGCAATAGAAAGAGGCTGCACCTGGGCAGGTGAGCACGATAGCCGTCTGGAGTCCCACTACGGCCCATGCTTTGGCTTTGTATTGCCTGTGGGCTGAGAATGACTTTCACATTTTCGAGGGATTCCACCCAAATCTAGAGAGGAACATGGCAGTCTGTGGAAATGCATGGAACTCTAGTTTCCATGTGTGTGGATGAAGGTTCGCTGGAACAGGGCCACGGGCATTCGCTTCATGTTAGCAACAGTCTGTCGTTTCATTTGCGCTAAAGACAAGCTCAAATAAGGTCTGCAAGTTAAAAATATTTACTGTCGGGCACTGTGCTGAAAAGCTCGGCCGCTCTCGGCCTTATCCCTGCAGTAGCTCCTGTCAGCCTCCTGAAAATCATCAACAGTTTCCTTTGGTTTTTCTCTCCAGTGGCTGGTACATTTCTGGATAATTTAGATGGGATGATCATTCGGGCACAGATACTCCTGTCATTCCGAATTCATTTCACCTTCACAAAATACTCAGGGAGAGAAACAAACGTGTATACATTTGTGAATGGTGATTTTCTTTTTCTGTGGATAATGATATTTAAGAAGCTGGTTTAAAAAAAAAAACAATCAAAAAACTATCCATTTTGCCGATCGGTTGTTTCCAGGTGCTCACTAAAGCATAGACATGAGAACACAAAGTCTTATCTACCCGCTGAGTGTCACACTGTGCCTTTCATGCCTCTGCTTAAGTTCCCCGAAGAGCACTATGCTGAGGACTCCTGTGACTGCCCTTCACTGAATTCCTTCTTGATCATGCAACAACTGGGCATATTTAGTAGCTACTGTCCTACTTCAGAAAAGAGTCACTCCGATCCATTTTGATAGACACAACATTTAGAAACAATGGAGAAAAGGCTTTTGAAACTATAAATTCTCTATTGACTCACAAGTATTCCTGTTGGACCCTCTTTGTTCCTGAATTCATCCTTTGATTGGTTTCCCTCCCATATTTCTTTTTTCCCTTCCTCCTGGGTCCTTCATCCCATTGCTAGTTCTGATGGCTCCCTTCATTTACATTTAAGTTGCTATGTTCTATTTGCTTCTCCATCACAGTTTCCTATTGGCTAAGGTCTTGGTCAGAACCTGGCACATCTCATGAACTTGGAAGGCATTGACATCTGGTATACATGGATACCATCTCTGTCTCTGGTCCCTTGCTTCAGCCCATATGTCCAGTTTCCCACCCTCCACTCATCAGCCTTAGAACGTGCTTTCCACAGTGAGAGACGTGGAGTCCTGCCTGCGAGAGAGCCCTGGGTCCCAGAGGGGTAGTTAGCGAAGGAAAATGAAACGTCAGGAACAGGAGTGGGTGTCTCTGAAAACAGGCCTCCTCCGGTTCTCCGTTGCCTCCCGGGTTCATTATGTTTGCCTGCATATCATTACAAGTGCTTCGTCTTGCTTTTTCCTACAAACCAGAGGAGGCAGCTAAAATAGGGGGCACGGGCGATGTTGCGGGAACAGTGCCTTGCTGTGCAGCCAACAGTCTGGCTATCACTGGAGATGTTTACCTGGGAGGTATATATTTCACTGTCTCAGGCGAGTAAGAGGAGTCTGGCTAGAACTAGCCTTCCAACCGTCATCACATGCAGAGAGTGGGAGAGCTGCATTCCAGGCCGGGACAGTAGTCCAGTGTGGCAACTTTGGAGGCCTGTGGCAAGGAACCTTCAGCTTGAGGGCTGAGTTCCAGAAGGGAATGGATTGTGCTTGGCTCCTGGGCACCCCAGGAGGCTATTATTGGCACATTCTTATCATACAGGAAATGCTGGCTGTGAAACGAGGCAGCATAGAGAGAGATACAAAGATGGGGTTTTGGGAGAACTTTTTCTTCTGTTTGACAATGAGGTCAGTGGGCCAGCCAGAGGTCATGGGCGGAGGACAGCTGTGCCCATTGGCTATGTTAATTCCACTTATTACTGCAGCCTTCTGAGTTGTAGTAATAAAATAACCCACAATAGATGATTTGAATACCCCACATACAGATGTTCACTTTATTGTGTAGAAATTAGTATTTTATATTCCTCCAAATACTATTGCTTCAGCTCATGGAGTATTTCATGCTGGGGTTTTGGTCCTCTTTGTAATAGGGTTTCACTTATTGAAACAGCTGTGATTAGGAGTCTCTGGGAATGTATACTGTCACTACCAGACTGTCTCTTGTCCTATCATTTTGACACTTTTCTGTCTCAGACCATTTCTGCTGCTTCAATAATACCATAGACTGGTAGACTGGGCAATTTGAAAGAGAAAACATTTGCTTTCTCATGATTTTGAATGCTAGGAGTCTAAGCCTAAGTGACGACCTTGACCTCTAGTGACAGTCTCTCTGCTGCACTCGCACATGGCAGAAGGCGGAAGGGCAAGGGAAGAAGAATAGATTCCCCCAGACACTACCGGAGGCCTCTTCCCAGAACGAGTTCACAGAGAGTAGATCTCCGAACTGGTGGGTCTTACAGGGCAGGAAACAGGAATTTGATCCCAGGGCAGAACCAGTTCCTGTCTGGAACACCAGTGGAGGAAGGAGTCAGCCATTCTTTGGCCATAGGTTTGAGTTTTGGGGGGTCTCAAAGATCAAGCAGTGTTCCTATTTGGACAAGACTCACTCTCAAGGGCACTGTATTGTAGAGACGCAGGTAGGCCCTGGTTGACTGGGTGTGTGGAGAGAAATGAGGTGTAGAAGAACAATGAGGAAAGAGCTATGGAGCCTGAGGGGACAGGGGTGCCGAAGGGCAGCGTCTCCATCCGCCTGGACCTTGTCACTGCACTGGCAGAGCAGCGCACACTCGGTCATCAGAAGGGTGCCACAGAACACTTCGCACCTGGGAATCCGAACCCATCTTCCATGACTATGGTGACTTTCTGATCATCTTTGCAGCAGTATCGCCTTCGTCGTGGTCTTCTGAACTTGCCTGCTGCTGCCATGCTGGCTCCAATAGACCATCGTTGCCGAGGCTGTCCAATGTATCCTGTCCCTGGTTTAAATTTCACTGTCATGATCGCCTCTCAAAGTCCCCACGTCTTCATTCTGTTACACTGAAATTGGGAGGAGACTCACTCAAGCCACAGTCTTTTCATAGTCCGCTTCAGTTCCAAAATATATGAAAGGTCTCAGGGTGATGTACTATTATGTTGCAATTATAGGCTCTCCTTTTTTTTTCCTACCACAGCCTCTGCTCAGGTATTCTCTATGTTAAAAGCACACTGGGCTCCTCCATGGGATAGCAAATATCTATTCCCTTCTCTTCCTTTCTTTCTTGGGAGGCTTCGATGCCTGTCTAGGAGTTCTGTCTTTGATGTCTGCACAGTACTGGCTCCTTCTGGGTATTTTTCCTATCAGAACACTTCTTACTTTGTGTTTACCTGGTTCTCGGTTAGAACATGAGCCAACCTTGGATTGGACTGGAGTAATTCACAGATACAGCTGTTTCACCTGTTTAAACAGTTATTTAACACATCCTAATGAGTTGCTTTGGTTGTTTCTTAAGGACCCCACATCTCAAAAACTAAACACATCCGATATTAAAATGAAAGGATTAAAGATAAAGAAATTACTAATTTTTTTATCAATAGCAGAGAAAGCAGTAGTAATCTCAAAGATGATTTGTGGCCCAACAACCAGTTTGGTGAGACCCTGGAGGGTTTTGAGCCTTGGTTCTCACTTTGGTTTTTAAAAGCATCAAAATAACTCCCTTGCCTACCTACTGGAGTTTTGGTAGGATGAGATAAAATGTTACATATGAAGATGTTCTGAACAGAATTAAATTGTTTTCAGCATAAAATTTGCATTGTTTGGGGCTGGGCAGTGGGAGGTCCGTTAAGAAAGTGCCTGCTGTGAAAACACGAGGATTGATAGTCAGAACCCAGGAAAAACACAGGGTGGTTGGCATGTGCTTGTAATTTCAGTGCTGGGGAGGCTTATGGATGTCTAGGATGCACTGGCCAGATTAAGTCATTGCTGGTTAAATACCCTGTCTCCACACAAAACTAAACAAATAAACAAACAAACAAAACAAAACAAGTGTGGACAGCTCACTGCTGAGGACCCACACTGGAGCTGGCCTCTGGCTGGCATAGGAGCCCCCCAGGAAAGGAAAGAAGGAAAGGAAAAGGGTATCTCATTCTCCATGGGGAATCTTGGTGTGCTTCTCACACAGAGAACACCTAAGCAGAAGCCTGCGGGAGAGAAAAGGAGGGAATGCTGGTTGTGCAAACGTGTGTCCTGGCATTCCCACAAACAGCTGTACCACCACACACGGGGCCGTGTCTAACACACGAATGCAAATTGCATTGTTTTATTTCATTTCCATAGTCCCGGTAATTAAGAAAAATGTAATAAAGTTATAGAAACCCCCACATTGTGGCGTGTAAACAATGGATATCTCTCACATTTGATTTCTGGCTTAAAATTCACATTGTGCCTCAATAGTATCTCCTGCACATATGTAAATAACTAAATGTAACCTGTTTAAAGTGAGCCGTTTTACAATCTAGAAGCCAATTGCAGTCACCTGGGAGATTTTGAAGTTAGACCCACCGTTTCTATGGGGACTAATAATACCCATTCTCCCCAACTCCTGCATAACCCAGACTCTGTGCTTCTCCTTACCAGGTTTCCACCTCTATCACAAGTTGCCCACCATTGTGCCTGAGAGCTGCCTTCTCATAATGGTTGGACTTCTACTAGGTGGGATCATCTTCGGTGTTGATGAAAAGTCTCCCCCCGCCATGAAGACAGATGTGTTTTTCCTGTACCTCCTTCCACCCATCGTTCTGGATGCTGGCTACTTCATGCCCACTCGCCCCTTCTTTGAGAATTTTGGCACCATTTTCTGGTATGCTGTGGTAGGCACGCTGTGGAACTCCATTGGCATTGGGGTGTCTTTGTTTGGCATCTGCCAGATTGAGGCGTTTGGCCTGAGTGACATCACGCTGCTGCAGAACCTGCTCTTTGGCAGCTTGATCTCGGCCGTGGACCCTGTGGCCGTGCTCGCTGTCTTTGAGAACATTCACGTCAACGAACAGCTCTATATCCTGGTCTTCGGCGAGTCCCTGCTCAATGACGCTGTCACAGTGGTGAGTGGACAAGCGCCTGGAACGTCACTGAGTATGTGGGAGCCATCCGTCACTTACATCTTAAGAGGCTTTCCAAGGTTCTAGGGTGAATAACCTGTCAGGTGTCTCTTGCTATACATTGACAGCATGATGTGATGTCAAATGTAGGGAAGCATTTCCCCACATGGCAAAGGAGCAATGGATCCTGTAGTGGACATCGGCTAACTTCCCTCTAAGTCAAATCATTGCTGATACTGTCTATCTAGAGATAGCATCAGGCATACAGGCTGAGGGTTCAGTCCCCCAGATTGTCAGTCTCTTTCCCAATGCAAACCTCAGTTCACTTGACTTGTGATTTTGACTAATGGGCTCTACAGTAAGAGTTCCCACACCTCCTTCTGGCTAGAGTAGCTCACAAGGCTCATATACATTGGTTTAGTATGTCAATACTGCAAAAGATACAGATGGAGGGTGTATCGGGCAAAGGGGCATGAAGCTTCATATCAAACTCCCATACACCCAGCTATCCAGAAGCCCTTGGAATCTGTCCCTTTGGGTTCTTTTGACACAGGCACGATTGATTACATCATTGGCCATATGTTACTAATTTCACCTTCTACCCTTTCCCTTTCATGAGGTTAGAAGATGAGAATCAAAGTTTCAACTGTTGAACTTGGCCTTGGTCTTTCCAGTGACCAGATCCCATCTTGCTGAATCTGCCACCCACCAACCAGTCATTAGCATGCAAAGACACTTGTCACTGAAGAGAGTCTAAGGATTTTAGCAACTGCATGTCTGGGGAGAGTTGGAAAAATTGAGTACATACTTCCTAATATCAGAGCTCTTCATTTGAATTAATGATCTTATGTTGTGACCTTAAAACCCTTAATACACATTTTAATTAGTTACTTATATTTTATTTATTATGGTATAATTGGCTACTCACTTTCATTTTTCACCAGGCCCCACAAAGAGTGTACACCTGGCACCTTCATAAAATACAAAGCACAAACACAAGGTTAAGGAACATGAACATGATTGTGGTTGTGGCCATTGTATCTCTGATGGTTTACCTCTGTGATGTTTTTTAAACCTAATGGTCTTTGGTAATAATTCAAGGGATCTCAGGTCTCTGTGAGAAGTGATGGTATTAGTATACATAATATATAGTGATGTTTACTAGGGAACATTCTCTCTGGAAGAATTGATGCTATTAGTATATATATAATATTTATATATTACATGTATATATAGTATAGTATATATAATAGATACTAATATACAACACTTGTGAAGTGATGCTTACTGGGAAATGTTCTCTCTGGAGAAGTGATGCCATTAGTATTTATAATATGTACTAATATACAACACTTGTGAAATGATTTTTACTAGGGAGCATTCTCCCTGGGAGAAGTAATGCCATTAGTATACATATATAACACATATATATATATAAAACATACATAAAATATAATATAGTATGTATAATATCTACTAATATACAACACTTGTGAAGTGATGTCTATTAGACAACATTCTTTCTGGGAACAGTGTGACTGCTATTGATGGTTGTAAAGAAATCTTTTATCACATGCACACTTTCTGCTTCCACTGAATCAGCACACTCCTGGCCCTCATCATGTTCCCACAGGCAGATTTTTATTTTTACAAAGCACTAATTATTTTAATCCTCTTTTAAATACCACATAGCTGGAGTCAAAAGCTGCTGTGATCTTTACTTTAGCAGAACTTACTTCCACCGTGCCTTTTGAACTCAGGCAAGGGGTGGTGGGGTGGACAAGGAGACTCTCCCCTGATCCATGGACCTTTAGAGAGCTCTCCCTTCAGTTACAGTGAAGTGATCCTGAACTGGTAAACCAGTTAGTTGGCACTAGTGAGGCCTTACGGGTAACAGGGATGGCAGCCATTAGCTCTTACTGAATGCTTCTCTCACGATCAGCTCCTTAGACAGCCTATGCAAAAGGTACTACCACTTTGTAGATGCAATTGAGGTGGGCAGGTTAAAGAGTGTTCACTTCACTTACAGTACTCTTTCCATTAGCTCTTACCCTTCAAATGTTATTCACGGCTCACTTGACAGTGTGCACGGAGACAAGCATGATTCTCTGTTAGTCATATTTTACTGCAAAAGCAGATCCCTGAACTAAATACAAATATTTTTACCTGGAAGGATGTTCGTTAATTCCAGCTGGATATTATTATGGAGAAAACAATTTGAGAGTTAATAAGCCATATAATTTTAGAATAGCTTCTTAGGTATTTTTTCAGACAGCAAGTTAACTTACTCAACAACAAAACTTAATTCATACATTCTATTATTTATTAACAGTGATTTGTCATTAACTTTCAGTATTAAATTTTAACTAGGAAACTGTATAACAGCAAAGACATTTATCACTCATTCTAATTCCCTCAGGCTTTAGGGTATTCCATCGGGACTTATACTCACATGTAAATTTTACCCTTGCTGGAGGAAACTGTGGGCCTGTGAATGTGGAATTTTTGGAGTGAACCTATGATAAAATAAGAACACCTTGCTGGATTCCTTCTAAAGGATCTCAGCAAAGTTAGGTTGGTTTCAGAATGACATGCAGTTTAGATGGCCTTCCTACAGCTCAGAAAATGCTTCATCCAGTTAGATTTCAGGAAGGGAATCTGGCTAACCCTTTATTCAAAGTGTACAAAGCAGTGCGGGGGATCCAGAGGCACATCCCACACTCGCTGTCACGGATGCGCAGTCATGAGCTGTGGTGTAGATGGAGATGGATGGCTGCCCCAGGGAAGACCAGGAAGGGACAGAGAAAGCACGTGGCTATGTGTAAAGTGGAAGAAGTTCTTCTCTACAGTCGGTACCAGTAAGTCAGGACAACCTGGTGGCTTTCTGTGGAAGACCGTGCCTTGGCTTGCAAGCTCCCTCAAAACATAAACTCATGGAATATTAGAATTGCTCCCCTACCCCAGGCTTGCTGATGGCATAGAATAAACTCCCTAATGTTTCTTTCACAGCATTGACTAAACACTGCACTGAACTGAATCCACATTAGGAACAACTAGAGTAATGTTGTAGACCATTATTTGTCTTCTACCAGATTACCAGGACATTTTATTGAATAGCCTTTGACTCCTTCCTTTCCAGAGTCTTATCACTAAGAGAGGTTTCAATAACTCATGGAACATGAAAACATGTGAAAACATGGATCATGGTATTTATACCCAAATATATAGCATCACCAGGAGTTGAAGATTGAGGGATATCAGTAAATCAGAGCAAGGCTGTGTTACATCACCTCACCCTTCCTGTATCATGATAAACTCAACTAGATGGGTTAAGGGGGAGAGATCCTAGCTCAAAACTATCCCAGAGCACGAGTACTGTCCAATCTAGAAGTTACAAACCAAACTCATCATGCTGTCATCAAAAGCTCAGGTAAATTCAGATCAAGCAGAGGAATGGCACACAATTGAAAATTTAGAACTGATTCTTAGTATTTTCATGTTAATTCGTTTTGGTATTTTTGTGAAAATATTTCAAATCCTGTCGCGTCCACCTCGACCAGCAAGGAAGACGCAACACCAGGCTCTTCTCCAAGCAGTTTATTCAGGAACCTTGAACAATCTTCTGACCCTGGGGAAAGCCATCTTCTCCACACCGGGGAAAGCCAGCCCATGCCCTTTATAGCCACTGGGCAACCAACCCCGTAGTGCCACGTGGACAATGCCCATAGGGTCAGACATACGCAAGCAAGCCAGATTCCATGCCCAAGCCAAATAAGGAGTTGTTTATCCCAGAGAACACCTGCCATCGGGAAGGCGGAAGCCGGACGCCGGCACCATCTTTGAGGCGCGGCCATGCACGGCTCTCTACAAAATCCAAAGAGACATCCTACTGTTTCCACAGTTGTCTATAACAAATTGACTTCTCACATGGTAATGTCTAACATCAGGCCTAGGCGCTAGTGCAGCCATTGAGTGTTCTAACAAAGTTTCCTGGAAGATTCAAGGAACTTCCTTGAGTGATTCCTAGTTAGCTACCTGTAGGTAGGGCTGTAAAGGACTGCTGTCTTTGAAGACAGTAGTTAGTGATGTATCTTGATGGTAAGTTATCATGGGCTGTGGGGTGAAAATTCACTTAAGAGAGGTTAGCACTGAACATTGTGCGCTCAACCTAGACTTGCAAATCACAGAATTATCTGAAATTCATGATAGAAAATAATTATGCTTTGAGAAAATAATTATCACTTTTTTTATAATAAAGTGATCTGCATGGTATTTTCATGAATAAACAACTGTATTTGTGTAACTTGCTGTATACACTTTCACTGAATCACTGCACATTTTAAATTGAAATTTAAAGCATTTAATCCATAATTCACACACATGCATATATATAAATATTCATAACAAACGGACCTTAGATCATATGACAGGCTTGAGAGCACTCAGCCAACACATGGGCTAATTATTAATTTATTACAGAGGTGTCTGTCACTGGAATTTTAATTTATTAAAAATACATGTCAACTTTCTGGCCAACACCTGAGATACTTTTGTCACACAACATACATCATTATCTACATGTACACAACACACACACACACGTGTATATTTACACATATACACACACACACAACTTCAAATCTCCTTTTTGTATAGATTATCTCAGATAAAATTAAAAACTTAACTGAGGTGTACTATCTATGCAGTTATAACTAGTTCCATAAGATTGAGCATAAAACAAGTTGGAGCTTACAGAGGCTTTCCAATTGTAGATACTGCTTAAACCTTGCCATTCCCTCCAACATGGCACTGGTAGCTTTGGCAGTAAACTGGTCAAAGTGGGCATTTTGTCCATTGCCCCAAAGTAAAGCACCTGTGATTCAGCTTCTCTCTTTCAATATTTAGAGCAAAGTTTGAAGCAGGACACCCTTTGATAGACTGGATGTGTTGAGTGGCTAGGGAAACAATTTTGGAAGTGTCGTGAATGTGCAACTCTGCTGATAACAGTTATTTCATGCACAAGCACATTCAGGCTCCCATGAGGTCCTGTGAGCGCGGTAGGTGGAAGGACAATGGAGGAGGAGCAGACTCTTTCTGGCTCGCTCTGGGAAGAAGTTTCTTGTTTTGCTGGGGAAAACATTATACTCACTGGGAAAGCAGCCAGTACGAAATGGCAAAGTACTATGTGGTTTGGGGTCCATCTGGGTATTGCAGGTCAGAGGAAAGGACAGTACCCAAAGGCTGTAGGAATCCAGGAAGGCCTTGGGAAGAATGGCAGCTTCAGTAATGCTGCCTTGGAAGACAGTTCCCAGGGTTAGGAACTTGTCTTCATCAAGGAGAATGACAGGAAAGAAAGCGTAGGGAGGGATGGGGACATGCGGTGTGTTTTGTCGAGTAGTGAGGAAATTCTGCCTCTGACTTTTAAGGGTATTGTGGAAAGCAGTAAATCATGGAAGAAGGAAGGACGGGAGGGAAGGAGGGAGGGAGTGAGGGAGGGAAGAGGAGAGGAAAGAAGAAAGGAAGGATGGGAGGGAGAACAAGATCCATGTATATTAAGACTATTAGGCCTTTCCAAAGTCAGGCAACCGAAGACTTTGATTCTTGAGAATAGAAAATGGAAAACCCTAATAGGCAGGGTAGACAGATAGAGAGACGTGGGCTCACTGGTGCAGGCTGGAGGCAGAGTAGACTGGTGGAGTCGAGGACAGAACTATAGTATCTCAGTGGAACTGGAGGGAGGCTGTCTAGGCAAAAACTGAACTGGTCTACCATTGAATACCCTGAGAAAGGCCACTTGTGATGCAATGGTGGCTGTCATCTTTGTCTTTGGCAGTTTGGAGGCAAGAGATTTGTGTGTCACCTCTCAAACCCTGTTAGGCAGCAGTGTGACACAGAGTGGCTACTGTACCTGGACCCTGTAGCAAACTCATGACCGAAAGTAGGAATTGGTGCGTCTGCTAGGCAGCACAGAAAACAGAACTCCTAACAAGGTGCTGGTTGACCCGAGAGAGCTTGGAATCCAGAAGAAAGAAGGAAAACATTTCTGCCAAGCCCACAAGGTAGTAGACTCTGTAAATAACTGAGACAGAGGCAGTGGTGTGGCATTCGCTGGGACATGGGCTACTTATCAGGAGGTGGCTGACTCATGGGCCCATGTTGAACCTTGAACACCTCATCCAGGTTAGAAAATCTGTATTCTAACATCACCTCTGACATTCTGTGTCACTTGACTTTAGAAAAATTTGATTGTTTTCTACTTTCTCAGAAGCCAAATGAAGGTACACCCCAGCCCTTGGGTCCAATGCCCTCACACATTGGTTTTTTAAATTTTTGAAATGACCCCATAGCAGTTAATTCCACAGTGGAAAAAAATTCAGGAAACTTGTTTGAGTTGAGCTTGACTCTCCATCTGTGGGTAAAGTGGCAAGGCTTCAAAGTCAATCGTTCCCCTCGCATGTGGTGCAGAAGCTTTCACACATGGGTTATAACATATTGCCCAAGGACATGAAGTGAGTAGAATTCCTGAAGTCTTAATTAAATCAAGACTGCTAAACAAACAAACAAACAAACAACAACAACAACAACAAAACCAGGCGTGGATCCGTTACTTTACAGGCATCAAGTGTGTGTGTGAAGGCTCAACACACATACACCACACAGGTTCACACATCAAGTACATATGGCCTCTTCCCTTTTAGAAACATCCTTGATGCTGAACGTTATACCAGGCACACTGCATATGTAGGTAGAACAAGGAGGTGTGGATATGAGTGAGGATGTGTTTCCTGGAAGGAGGAATCCCTCAGTGGGGTACCCGCACTAAAGGGTGTGCCTGTTCCATGTCATGACTCTACGGTAGGACTTTATAAATGTATTTCCACAGCGAGCTGGTAAGTTTCTCTATGACACACGGCTTCTGAGCCATGGCTATATGAACAGGGTATGGCAAGCAAGTGTTTGAAAATAGCCTTCCAGGTGGTGGCTGGAAAAAATAATCTTTGAAGAATAATTTGGGTGATATATTTGCAATGTTCTCTTCTTTACTTCTCAAAATAGTTTATCTGACAAGACACCAAGACACTTTTTGCTAAAGATTTTATTTAAAGCCACAATATTATTATTCATGGCAAATAACTGCACAGTATTTCCTCTGACATAGAACAAATATCCTTCTTAGATTTTTTTTTTCTGTGCCCAGGGTGATCACAGGGAAGACTGGGAGGGATATTTTTATTCTTTCTCATGTGTATGCATGTGTGCATGTATGTGCATGTGCGTGTGCGTGTGCATGTGCGTGTGCGTGTGTGTGTGTGTGTGTGTGTGTGTGTGTGTGTGTGTGTGTGTATGAGGAGGCCTAAGGTTAACAAAGTCTTCCTCCATCATTCTCCACCTTATTTACTGAGTCAGGATCTCAAAGGTGAACCCAGTTTGATGGCCAGTTGGCTTCTGAGATTCCCCCTGTCGCTGCCCCCTGTGGTTACAAGCAGGCCTCCATGCCATCTCTGAATTTGCAGGGGTGCTGGGGGAATTCAAACATTGATGCTCACATGTGTGATAAGCACATTCTCCACTGACGTGTCTCCAGCTCCAGAGGGCCCGATGGTGTGCTTTCTCATTCCCCCAGGTCCTGTACAACCTGTTCAAGTCATTCTGCCAGATGAAAACCATCCACACGGTCGACGTGTTTGCCGGCATCGCCAACTTCTTCGTGGTGGGAATCGGCGGGGTGCTCATCGGCATCCTCCTGGGATTTATAGCAGCCTTCACCACCCGTTTCACACACAACATCCGAGTCATCGAGCCGCTTTTTGTCTTCCTCTACAGCTACTTGTCCTACATCACAGCTGAAATGTTCCACCTCTCGGGCATCATGGCGTAAGTGTCTCACCACTAACAGCCCATGATTCATGCATGTACATTCTGAGATGTTGACCAAGTTACGTGAAAGACTAGATTTTTCTCATCCTGAGAACAACTAGCTTTTGATTTTTCTCAAACCTTTTGTCACGTTGAAATGAAAGTATATGCTATCCAGATTTAATGCTAGCACAGTCTGGAGCTGACAGGAAAAAGGTGCAAACATTAACTCTTGAGTCTCCGATGAAATACAGCGATGAACTTGATTGTTGATCTGGATCAGGTATCAGCACTTTATGAGTCTGATCCCCATTCAGTGTGCTCTGTGTGGGAGGCTGCAAAATATTCCAACAAGGTTACATCAAGGTTGCCTTGCAGCACCTGACAGGCCCATGGAGTTCTGGAGCTGTTGCTGTGCGTCCATTTGAACATTCTAACTCACAGTAGGTCTGCTCGCAGCAGTTAAGCTAATTTAATACAGGACGTGATGATAGAGAAGATCTTGTAATTTCAGATATCTTCTTTTAATATGGAACTTAAATTTTTTTGATACAGGGTTTAAATTGTTTTGAAATAAATAATAATAACAATGTATTTATTAAAGATACATTTACCATCTTGTTCACTAGCTCGGAGGAAGGTTTTTAAAAGCTTGTACATGTGAGCTGCAGATGGGTGATGTTTGGATCACACTGGCTGTCAGAGTGTTATGCCAAAGAAAGCTAGTCAATAGAGAGTTTTCCCCCGAACAATATGATGGTCGAGTTCCCTCTAGGGCCAATGAAAAATGTCTTAGGAATGAATAGTGGAACGCCTACCTTGGTTTTGCTTTGACATTCAGTTGCACCCTGTAAACTGTAGTCTGAGTTAGGGTGTGGGGAATGTATTTAGAGTTTGCTCTGTAATGTAGGACTCATTCTTTCTGCAGTGTTCTCCCCTGACCTGAAGTAGGTGGTACTTTGATTAAAGAGTGTTTGGGTTCATGCCTCTTGGCCACACGTTCATTTCAGAAGCAGATGGAGTCTGTGGTGTGAGGAGGCAAAGGGAAGTCGAACTCGCTGTCATAAAAGCCACGAGTTAAAGGTTGGGTGGTTTTCCGTTTCAAAGAGAACCTAAATAAAGCAACGTATTAATCCAGTTTGACCCAGTAATGAGACATTCCCGGTTGCTATTCATATCGCTGTGTGACTTCCAGTGTCCCCGTTGTTCTTTGAACAGCGTCACTGAAAACGTGTGATCAGCTAGTTACGAGGTCTGTGACAGCGTGTGGGCAGGGCCTGGTGTCTAATTTCTCAGCAGGGTTGTTCTAGACACAGCTTCATAGGAACCCTGGATTTCACAGTCTGGCTCTGGACTATGTGCATGTCTAGAACACTCAAAGTAGCTGCTGAAAATTAGTCACTGTACAATGTTCAAGAGCGGAGATGGGAGTTCCTGAAGATACTGAGTGGTTGAAAAGGTGCAGGAGGGTAGAAGTGGGTGTGAGAGCAACGGCAAGAATCCATGAAGTACGTTGGGCCTAATCTTCCCTAAAATTAATACCAAATGGAGACCAAGTATTCAAATGCCCCAAACTTATAGAGGACATCTCATGCAAACAACCACATCTTCATTGTACCAACATAATGAAAGTATTAATAGGTACAAAAGTAAATAAGAGATTCTAAGAGATCAAAATTCCATTACACAGCTATTACCCTCCGATGGTAAATGAAAGGACATATTTACATCAATGCACCAATTCTCTCAGAAGTGGGGCTCTATGTTCCAGTGTGGGGTAGTCAGCATGGCTGTTCAAATCCTGAGTGGGTGTGATGCTTCTACAGGGCACACGCACAGGTGAATTTGCAAGCACTCTCCTAGGAGCACATTGTGTAAACTCCCAGGCTGTAGTTACTATATTTACCTTGGGACACTGCTCAGGGCATACAGCATATCCATGTCCTGAGAAGTATGCATCCATGCATCTCATGGAACCAACAAATTCCTCTGAATTTGAATTGCACTGAGCTTAGAAATTATTCTGGTCCTTTCTGTTACTTAGATTCTTTCTTACCATTAAAAAACCAATTTTAAAGACCAGGCGGTGGTGGCGCACACCTTTGATCCCAGCACTTGGGAGGCAGAGGCTGATAGATCTCTGTGAGTTCCAGGCCAGCCTGGTCTACAGAGTGAGTTCCAGGACAGGCTCCAAAGCTACACAGAGAAACCCTGTCTTAAAAACCAAAACAAACAAACAAAAAACCAAAACAAAATGAATTTTAAGTTTAATGGAAGTAAATATCCAGGGATGCTGAATGTTCTGAGTTCTCTCCATCATTTGCTGAGGAGAGAGTGTCATCCTATGGGTGCAAATAGGTAGGAGAGCAGTCAGGTGACCTCAGTCTACACTCCTCCCCAAGGATCTGTGTAATAGTTATGAAACAGTCCAGTTCCACCTCCCGCTCTCCCTGGCTTGCTCCCTCATCCTCTTCCATCCTTCTCCCTCCTCATGCTCTTGTGGCCGCTGACTTGGTTCAGGAGCTTTGCCTTTCAGCTGAGCTCTGTCCTGAAATGAGCTAATGGAACGATCAGGTAGTTAACATGAGAGTCTGATTAGAAAGAACTTTCCTTCTGTAGAACAAAAGCTTTAGGCTGAAAATAGAAGCAGATTTTCAAGATGGAAAGTAGAATTTATGTCTTGATTTTAGGGAGGTACTCCAAGCAAGTGTTCTCAGGGTATTCAGAAAGCTTGTTGTTTCTGCTGTTGGTTGTCATGAGACTGGAGTTGGATAGGCCCCTCGCTGACAACTCCATTAATTACAATGTGATGGAGGTCTTCTGGCCTTCCCTGGACGTTCTTAGATTTAGACTGGGATTTCCCTTTGTGGTGTTACCCAATGCTTTGACACCTCATGGAATGCAAAAAGCATCATTTCTGCCTACATTCGCCTGTATTTTCATGCAGGATGTGTGTGTGTGTGTGTGTGTGTGTGTGTGTGTGTGTGTGTGTGTGTGTGTGAGAGAGAGAGAGAGAGAGAGAGAGAGAGAGAGAGAGAGAGAGAGAGAGAGAGACCCATCTGTCTGTATCTAAGTGATTCAGAGTTCATTTTCTGTGGCACTAGGCCTAAAGTTCGGGGAAGGTTTTCATACCCCCCTCTACACAAGAAATGTTGTATATTAACAGCTCTGGACCCTTTGCCATATCAAAGCAGCATTGAAGGGGACAGGGAGGTGACTACAGGTCTTTTAGGAATTAGGAAACTCTTTACTTCATATATGTGTTTTGAACTTTGTGCTCAGTACACACTCGATGATGATTTCCCACTGGTGATGGGAGATTTGACATTTTTTTTTTCTCAAGGGCTCTGACTGACACTTTGACACTCTCCTAAAATCAAATCCATTAAAATCCAATAATGACCTTTCATGGAAGTTTGGGATCTCCCTTTGGATACCAAGTTCTGGGCTTCAGCTTGTCTGTCACACAAAACCCTGGAGCCTGGTGTATGCATTGCCCTGCAGAGGAGTGTTTTACCTCTATTGTAGCTTGTAGCCCACTGGGAAAGGATGGATTTTTTATTTATTTTTTTGGCTAGGCTCCAAGAATTTCAGAAATGCCTCATTTCTTGGAGGAGTTATGTTCCGTGTTTTTCTTCATTTCGTTTTAGTGGGTTAATAATTCCATAGAGTTCTCCTCTGAAGAATACTTCCTAAATATTTTCTATTTATTATTTCAATTCCTGTACCTGCCTTATTGCAAAAAATTAGGAAGTGGTAGTTTTTAGCATTACTTAATGAATGTGTACATTGAGGCCCAAGCTTGGCTGTAGGCTGCCTCAGTAGGTAGTTATGGCTATACCCTGGCTCTCTAGAGGCTGTATCAGTCCAGTCCATGTAAAGAAAAACAGGGAGAGGAGAAGAAACATGAAAAAGAAAGGAAAGGGAATTTCTAATATACAATTGTTTCTAGAATGATTAGCAGGGACTGGAGAGCTGGTTTAGAGGTTCAGATCTCTGCCTGCCCTTCCAAAGGACCCAAATGCAATTCCCAGCACCCACATGGCAGCTCACAACTGTCTGTAATTCCATTTTAGGGGATCTGGCTTCCTCACATGGACATATCTGCAGACAAAACACCAATGCACATAAAATAATAATAAATTATTAGAATGATTAGCTCAGGTCTGGTCTAGGTGTGGGTCCAGCCTATGGCTGAGCTGGTTGCTCCTGCAGTGAGGATTCTATTCTCTCTTCTTACTTTCCTTTGTAGGGTTGACAATCTATTTTACATTTTGAGAGGAATGAGAAAGCTTGTCTTTGTTTGCTATATTGGACTGGGTCTGAATCTCTTTATTAGTTGCTCAAAAGGGTCCTAGGGAGCTAGGGACATGTTGTTGAGACAAAAGAATACCATTTATCCTGTAAAGTGATGAAACTGAGCAGATCAAGGTCCCAAAAGGCATGGTAATGTGGGTTTTAGCTCCTTTAATTTTAGGTGGAGATGATTGACAGAACTGTGTTGGTAATTTGTCCGTTTGCAGCAGATCTGAAGTGGAAAGAATGATGTTGGGGAAGTTTTGGGTAATTTAAACTTGCGCTGTGGGTTTAAATGATCAATTAGGGCCATGGACTTTTCTAGCAAAGGAGAACTGTGGGCTACAGCTGCTCTCTCCTCATTCTTCACTGTGCTTGGCAGCACTCAGGAGCTTATCACTTCAAGACTCATGAGCAGGAAGTCGTTTCTCTCCATGCCAGAATGAGTAGGTCTTTTATTACTGTTGTCAAAAAAAAAAAAAAAGTAAAAACCTAAGGAGCACAGGACACCACAGGACACTCATAACACAGTACACCAGACATCACAATTCAGACACATTTCAGACACAAGGAGCATCTTGAGCATCCAGCTATCAACAGAGAGAGAGAGTTGGCTGGAAGGACACAGGGACCAAGCCTGGAGCCCAAGATCTCTGACTTTAAGGCCTTGCCCTTCTCCTTGGGTCACTGTGCTGTACAATGCACTAGAAAGCAGTGACTTTCTTTTCAACTCCAGTTTCTCCCTTCACTGATAGCATACTTGAGTATGACCAAACCCTTCAAAATCAGATGTGACCACCCAAGGATAGTTGCCATATGGGAGGAATCACGACCAAAGGGGCCAGCACATCAGGTAGACAACAGGAAAATAAAAATATGTCCTGCGATTTTCTGGGAACCTTTCCAGGAAAGAGAAAAACAAAGAAACCCATAGAAAGCTTATTATCTTTTTTTCAAGTTTGCATCCGCAATAGGGTAAGAATTTTTCTTTAAAAGAGGGGATTTCAAATGAGATAGCCCAGGGTCATGTAAGGAAATTAAGAATTCTTTTGTATTTATTTCGGTGTTTCCAGTTGTTTACTAAGCATCAGCCGATAAAAAACCAATGTTTGCATTGTTTTCATTTTGTCTTCCAGCCTGTCTGATGTGGTGGCCATACCCACATAAGGCTTTCGAGCACCTGAAATGCAGATAGCCAAAATTAGGTAGTGCACTAAGAGGAAAACAAATGTTTAGTACCAGGGAGAAAAAAAAAACACAATTATGATATTTCATTAGTGACTTTTATAGTAATTGGGTGTTGAAATCATAATGTTTAGCATCTTTGGCTGTGAAAATCAGCATCACCAATTTGTATGTATGTGTGCAAAGTAGAGTCATTTGGGAAAAGGTAACCTAAGTTGAAGAATTGCCTCTATCAGATTGGCCTGTGAGCATGTCTGTGGGGCAGGTTCTTGATCAATGGTTGATGTAGGAGGACCAGCCCACTGTGGGCAGTGTCTCTCCTAGATAGGTGGTCCTGGGTTGTGTAAGAAAGCAAACTGAGCAAGCCACGAGGAACAACCCAGTACTCAGCATCCCTCTATGGTCTCTGCATCAGTTTAAGCCTCTCCAGGGTTTAGATATAAATATCTTCAATGTTTCAACTGGATTGGAGCTTTCTCTGGGGAAGTTTGTCAGAATAAGCAAAACAAAACGAAGTCTGTAGACCCAGTTAGCACCTTTGTGAATGGAGTTATAAAGTCACACAGCTTTCAATATTAAAAATACACTGTGTTGTTGCCTCATCTTCTTAGAGATAAAACAATATTAAAAACATTATTTCCAGCTGTTTATGAACACGGGGCCCACATGCCTCTTATCTAGGCGGGTGAGGCAGAAGGACCACCATAAGCTGGAGGCTGGGCTACAGAGTTCTCAGATCCTGTCTCAAAAGCCAAAACCAAAGAAAGGCCATTCTTCTCATGCCTACTTACTTTATAGATGGGTTATAAAACATTAGTGGGCACATCACTGGAGATAATCACAGTTGAATCTCAAAGCTGATGGCCAGTCGTCCTTCCCTCCAAGCACACTTCTGATTCTGCAAGAGGTTGTGGTGGTGAGATGATAGTTTCACCATCCAAACACAAGTTAATTCATCAGTAAGATGAAGCCAATAAATGCCATGCTTGGCTGATTTACGACAATCAATACACTGCAGTCACATGGCGACATTTTTCTAAGATAGCAGAACACTGACACCATTTTCCTGGCAGGGCCTGGTGACACCGTTGGGCTCCTCCAGTGTTGGCACTAGGGCAGATTTAGGGTGTGATTGGGAATTCCACAGAGAAGAAAACGTAGGGGTGTTTGCCTGCTAAGTTAAAATGACAGAGTTCAGCAAGTTGTCTTAGTTCAAGAGCCGATCCTGCCTCATTCCCTTGAAGAACAGCAACATCTATGTAACGGGGTAGTGCTGTGATCACTAATTTTGGATGTTTTCTGGACTATTCTTTACATCCTTTTAAAGGAAATACGTGTGATGTCACTGTTGACTTATCTTTCAAGAATGCTGAGTTAAAGACAATAACATTGCTTTCAATTAACATAATGGTCCAAAGTGTAAATCAATATAATGAATCATAAGTAAAATTTATCGACTTATTATTAAGAAATAATTATCTTTTCTTTCCAAAGACCTCCCCCCCTTTTTTTTAGAAAATTGAAAATGAAGTAGATAGTCACTTTCTAACTAGAACTTCCTAGAATGATGCTTAACTTTACCTTGGTAATGATCACTTGACTCCAAGTAAACAATTTAAACCATAGAAAAATGCAAAGGATTTTATGAATTTAGTTGTAGGACCCTAAGCCACATAGAGCGGTGGTTCTCAACCTTCCTAATGCTGTGACTCTTCAATACATACAGTTCCTCATGTTGTGGTGACCCCCAACAGTAAAGTTAATTTTATTGCTACTTTATAACTGTGTTTTGTTACTGTTATGAATTGCAATGTAAATATCTGATATTTCTGATGGTCTCAGGCAATCTCTGTGAAAAAGGGTCATTCAACCCCAAGGGGTTGTGACCCACAGATTGAGAACCACTGACTTAGAGTAAGGCATTCAAATACAAGAGTGTTAGGGTTGGAATTTCAAAAGACTCCCTAAAATCTATAGGCTGAAGGCTTTGTTGCCAGCCTAGAGGAGTTAGGACGTTCTGGAGGTGTGCCTGAGTTGAAGGAAATTACATCACTCGGGGTGTGCTCCTGACGGCAAGACTGGGACACGTGCCTCCTGGCATTTCCCAGCTGCTATAAGGCAGCTTCTCTGACACACTTTCCCACAGGCCGGAAGCAAGAGGGTCAGGTGACCACGGACTGAATCCCTGGGCCCAAATCAACGTCTCTTCCTTTCAGGTTGTGTATCTCACGTTTCTATTGATAGACACCCATCTAACACAGAGAGTCAAGGCCTGCCCTTCCAGTGACCTATTGGGCACCTGAAGGTGATCACCAAACCTTGATTTTAAAGGCCTCCGTTTGCTTCTCCTTTGTCCTCTGCATAGAGCGGTCATGGCCTGGGTGACACTGAGGACTGGCTGTGTCCCCCGGTGAGGAACAGCAATGTGAAGCTCCTCTCTGTGCCAGAGGACCCCTCTGGCTCTCTTTCTCTTTTCTCCTACTCTTCTCTTGCCTCAGTCAAAGCTCTGAGTTTTCAGTGTTCTCCAGAGATCTGGCCAAGTGGCCGAGCCTGCCTTCCCACGTGTCCTCACACTTAATCCCTTAGCTATTTGAGGTAACTTGAGTCATCTGGTGCCCTTGCAGCCAGGTGTCCAGTTCAAATAGGATAGCAAAGCTGTGTGAGAAAGAGGAGCAGGAACAAACCATAAGAAAGGAGGCTGGCTGGGTTATGTGACTAAATAAACTCCTGACAAGGACAGGTACGAATCATTCGGGACACGACACCAAGGACTCCCCATGTTCACCAAACGTTTTACCAAACACTGCCTTCCTTTGTGTCATGGTTAGGTATGAAGTAAGGTGTACGGAGAAATTGGGTTTTATGTATCTGCAACCCGATTGCTGGCGAGTGAGGGAGATCTGTCCAGCCAGTTCCTATTAGGAAATGTTTCAAAGGAAGGACAGTGACTGGCCCAGCAGTTTGAGAAATGATGGAATCAAACCCTTGTTTCAGGAAAAGTGAGGCCTGTTACCAATAGAAGGCGATGATTTTGCAGTCGGCTTCAGCTGAGACAGCCACTCAATCTAGTCCAACTCCACATTATCAGGAGGAAAAAAAAAAACCACTTTTTAAAAATAGGTTAGAAATGATGATGCTTTTTAATGAGATCCTATTAATAAAAAGAAGAGAATTTCGAGAGGATGGGAAAGAACAAGGAAAGCCCCCAGGTTGAGATGCTGTGGGGTCTCCAGGGACCTGAACTCTGAGGAGAAGAGGAAAGCCGACTCTCCCATCCACCATGCAGGTATCTGGGACCCGTCCTGCGATTTACCCACTTGTGTTACTCTGTTATAATGAATGCAGCAGCAGATGTGTCCCTGTCTCTTTTACACCACTGTCTTGCATGCAGCTGACAGTGTAACTAACGGTTCTGTGGGGTAAAAGCCGGAGGTCATAGCCCTAAGTTGGCCAGCTGCCTCCAGGGCTAAGGAATGCTTGTCAGGAGAGGATGTGCAGCTGGCAGCAGCAGGAAGGTGCCTGGTTGGAGACTGGGGGCAAAGAGAACAGCTGGAAAATGCTATTCAAGCACGGTAGCCCTCAGATCCTGTGTTAGCCTTTGGGTCCACCTTCCAATCAAACACTAAGCGAGATGATTCATCTCAAGTCCCATCCATTCCCACTTCGTGAGCCCTCCGACTGTGTCCTGCTTACTCTCTTAAAATGTTGGTGCATTTAGAAATTACATAGAATGACCATTTTATGTAGACATCCTGATTTTCTCAGATGAAGCAAGGCATTTGCATCTCTCCAAGGATTTCCACTATTTATGTGGTTCACAGACATACTGTTCTAATACACATGCCATACACCATAAGAGACTTCATAAAGCAGCCACTTGAAGTCATGTTCCCAGGACACACGAGCAATACTTGAAAATACTTTGTACATAACAGTGATACAAGGGTGTTTGGGGGGGGGCGGGTTCCATTCCCAGCACTACATGGGATCTATCTCCACTGTGCCCATGTGGAGAGATCTACTTTAATTTCTTTGTTAAGACAGGACCAAATCTTGCAGGCTCTTTGAACTCTTACTCAGCACTCTTCAGCTAGAGTCATCTGACTCCATGGGCCTGTGATTCCTTATAGTTCATTACATTTTGGACAATGACTTATGACCCTTTGTGTGATCCTACTGCATGAAATCACATCGGCATCAGGTGCCGACCGGTGACATATAAACAGTGGTCAAATTGAAAACATTTATAAAAGGTAGAGTAAACACTAAGGCAGGGAGTCCGTGAAAGAGGACAAGGTTACAGGAGTAACAGCATTTATTTCATTTTTCGTATTTTACAGACGATGATTCAGTTTTTATGCTTGATTCTTCCTCTGAAAACAATTTTCATTTGCGTTTTATAATATGTCAAACTCACTTTCTTTTGGTTGTTGGGTTTCCTGGAAGAGACAACTCACTCTATAGTCAATTCATGCTCTGGAATAATTAATGTACTTCACATGGGTGAGTTCTTTTTCTGAGAACATGCACTGTGCCCAGAGTCACCATATGACCTGAATTTAATCAATACAGAGAAAGCTAATGAATGGGTCCTCATCATTGCAAGGCTTGGCTCTGGGTATGCCTTCATTTGGACACAGTTTTCATTGAAAATATAGGATTTGTTTGCGTCATTCCTGTAATTTTATTTGCATATTTTAGTCCCACATGCAGATTCATTGTGGGAGCAAATGAGCTGTGCAATGGCCTATCAGCACAGTATACTCCAAAGTAGCTCCAATTCTAGGAAAACCCTCTGTGGTAGTTTGAATGTAATTGGCCCCCATCATCTCATAGGGAATGGCACTATTAGGAGTGTGACTTTGTTGGAGTGGGTGTGGCCTTGTTGTAGAAAGTGTATCACTATGAGAGTGGCCTTTGGGTTTTCTATGCTCAGGATACTGCACAGTGTCTCAGTTAACTTCCTGTTGCCTGCAATATGTAGAGTTCTCAGCTATAATTCTAGCACCACGTCTACCTGCACACTGCCATGTTCCCCATTATGATGACAATGGACTGAACCTCTGAAACTGTAAGGGAGCCACTCTAATTAAATGTTTTCTTTACAAGAGTTTTTGTTGTCATGGTGTCTCTTCAAAGCAATAAAAACCCAAACTAAGACAGCCTCCTAATGTTGATGTCAGAATTGAATTTAGAAAATTGACCACTGTATTTTTAAAGGTATTTATGTTTATAATAAAATATACATACCATCTATAAATACACACAGAAAGCATGTCTATGCATGTCTGTACAAAAATGATAAATATATATCTCTATAACATATATGTAAGTTTGTATATATGCATATATACATGCACTTATACATCTTTACAACCAGAAATCTGCCTCCACCCCGTTATTTCAATTCTGATGCTAGGTCCCTTTGGTTTTAATGATCATGCGCATCTAGCTACAGAACCTGAACTTGGTAGGGACTCAGGTATCGAACCCACTAAGCAGAGACTAATATAAGCCTGTATTTTCTCAAAGTACATATTCTGATAGAAAGAAGATACAGTCTACAGAAGGCCAGCTTCATGGGATACTATACTGGAGTCATGGCCTCCTCTAGAAAAAGAGAATCATTGGAAGAATTTTCTATTCACAGATAGTCAAATGACAGATCATTTAAGTAGAAACTCAATCTTCCCCTTGAAGAACTTGTTGAGGGAGTATTAGCTAGCCCAATCTTTGCCTATGCTATATTTTAAGCAATACAAGGATGAAGAAAACCTCAATTGCTGCTGAATGCAAAACCCACTAATTACAGTGATTTTACTTTTCCATCTCTAAATTGGCGATAATCACCATACATTTATGTTAAAGTGAGGCAAGATAATCACAAAGCAGTATGTCTGACCTCTATGTGGTCTCACACAAGGAAACCTAACACCTGTCAAAACATGTCCATGCTTTGGTGTGTTATATAGGCCAGGTGCTGGAATGGGCTTTGAAAGTGAAATGACAAGCTATCGAAGGAAACAAATTATCTACATCATTTTGGCTTGTGCCCTTCCAAATCTGTCCCCTGCATATGTGACACCCCTCCAGAGTTTTTTTTTTTCCCCTAGAGTATAATTTCGTTCCTGTCAAAGTACCATTTCTATTAAGAGTATATTCATATAGGAACTGAGTCAAGATGCGTTAATGATATGCTTGACATACACAAAGCAGGGGACACTTTTCCTGTTCCTAATGGACTTAGAAGAAATAGAGACAGGGACAGAGATGATGGAGACTGGAGACAGTTACATTCAAATAAATAAACCTCACGCTCTTACCTTGTCTACAGAATCAAGTAGAAGCTCTTGATGGTTATGTATAACTATCATTTTCTGACCCTTGCCTTCTTTAGTGATCTTTTGATGTTATCATTCCATTCTCCTCTGACTACCAGAGTATTCCAGCAGTCTCTTGAGCATGCCAGCCTCTTTCTTTCAAACTTCTGTGCATGCCCACCTTCTTTTCATGAATTGCACTCATCTATCTCTCTGTGAGTTCTTCTTCTGTGAATTCTACCAATTGTGTATCATAAATGTTTGTAAAAGACAGTTGCATCTGTGCTGAGTGGGTGCAGACTTTTTCTTGTTATGACTCTGTGTGGAACAGAGGGTGATAGTCACTTACACAATGTTTACATTGTATTAGGCATTATAAGTTATCCAGATATAGTTTAGAATGTACAAGGAGGTGTGCTTAGGTTGTGTTCGAATACTATCATTTTATATAAGGGACTTGAGCATCACATTTTATTATCTGCAGTGGCTCCCCAAATTGTCCCATTGCAGGCACTGAAGGGAAGCTGTACTTTCCTCCTATTTTTCTTTCTCGATGGCCTCTTGCTGATGAAAAATTTGTAAAAATGCACCATTTGCTGTGGTATAACTATTTCCTTTTCCAAACTTCTAAAATAGCCTTTATTTTTTATTCAGTATTATTAATCCTTTGAGAATTTCATATATGTACACAGTACGTTCTAATCCTATTCACCCTCACAACCCTCTTCCAACTCCTTTTGAAGCCCTCCACATCACATCCTTCTCCCAACATCTTTATGTCCTCTTTCTTCTCTTTCTCATTAAAAAAAAAATCCCTAGAGACTAAGTAGTATGATCTATGTGCACATGGATGTGAGGCCACCCACTAGGGCACAAGCAACCTACCAGGGACTAAATCTCCGCAGAAAACTGACTCCCTCTCCCTTGGAAGCCATCAATTTCTCATGAGCTCCTCCCATTCCATGCTGGATTGTTGACTGGCTTGATCTTGAGCAGTTCGTGTGCAGGCAACCACAGCTCCTGTGAGTTCATGAGTGTCTAGAAGACACTGCCAACACACCCTTTCTGTTCCCTTGTCTAGCACCTGCAGTGTTCGATGGCAGTGATCTCTTCATGACAATTTCTTCTTTTAGACTAGGAGCTTTTGGCGGCTGAAAATATGCCCTATTTGCCTTCATCTCCATAGACCACAGCTCAGAATTTCACCCCAGCAGATGCTCAGAGAATTTTGGTTGATATAGAAATTGTTATTAATAGTCATATTGCCTACTGTGACAAATGAGAAAGCTAGATATGTATGATGAAAAGAGTTGTCAAGTCAAGTCCTACTGGGCATACTAAAGGCCAATATTTCTGAATGATGGTAGATTTAAGAAATTCAACTAGAGTTTCCTAAAATATGAAGAATCTATTTAGGCTGTTATTTTGGTGTGGACATTGTCACTCTAACCCCATGGACACTCAAGTCAAATATTCCCTTGAAGCAAAGGAGAGTCACACACTGGTCTACACCCCTCATCAGCTTTGCGTGTGTACTGTGATTTTTCTAGGAAAAGGAAGGAAAAGCAGATTTACTGCAATGGTTAAAAACTGTCCTCTCTGGAATGTAACCAGACAGGAGGGTCAAAGGAGGTTTTATTCTCTGTTCACATGACACTGCTTTGCTTGTGTCTCCCTAAGAGACCAGCTCATTTGGTGTTTTGAGGTTCAGTCCTTATGAGGTTGCTGATTGTGACCGGGTTTGAGCTGCAATTCCACCAGAACAGCAAAATCTATGTGGTGTGGAAACACCCTCCAGTCACTGATTGAGTAGCCATGGACATTGGGTTTACATGGTTAGACCAGAATGGCAATATTTGGAAACTTTGGTCCAACCCCTCCCATGCATCAGCATTGTAGATGAACAGGTACTTCCCAAGCAAGGTGCTTCTGGGTACCAGGACTACAGTAGTCCTCCAATGTGTTCCTCCTCGTGAAGTGATTTGGGGAAGCAAAACTGCTCCATTATAGTCAGGGTCTGCCCAGCATGGACATCTCTCCTGGTCATGTGAGTGATACAGCATAACAGAATATAATCCACTTGTTATTCCTATGTCAAGGCTACACTCTCAATAGCAGCTGAATGACTGGTGTTTGTTGAGTTGCTTCCCATCATGAACTAAATATTAATTTTTGCCTTCATCATGTACTTATTGCTTAAGTAATAAGGAGATCATGATTGGGGAGGGTTGAGTAGCACATGTACACAGCACTATTCTAGTCTTGCAAAAATGTTTTTCAAACGATGATTGAAAACTTTTAAAGCCACGAAGAGAAGGAATTGAGAGTGGGCTGAAGAACCACAGAGCTTCAACTGGATAGTGGGTGCTGTTTTCCTTTAAAAATAAAAGTAACTGAGGGAAATGGGGTAAGGAGCACTTGGTATTCATTATTCTCCATATTTGTCAATATTTAAACATCTCCTTGAAGCATGCTGCCCATAGGATTAGAATGTTTTTAAGAAGTAGTATGGCCATTATCAATGGTACTTTCAACCTTAAAGAGAAGCTCATCTGTTCCTGTTGCTGGGACTCTCTTCCCTATAAAAGGCTGTGATCCAGAAAATGTGTAATTTACTGAAGCCTTTTGCCTCCTTATTTTGTACTAGGGAATCTCAACTTCTGAAAAACTGATTTTAAAAATTCAAGTAAGCTGAGCCTGGAGGTGTAGACCTGTCAATCCAGCACCCTAGAGGCTGAGGCAGGAGGACTGGAAATCCAAGGCTGGCCCATGCACTAGAGAAAATTCACATCCAACCTAAGCAGCTTAGTGAGCCTCTGTCTGGAAATTACAAATGTGCTGTCAGTGAAGCTCAGGGGTGAGTGCTTGCCTAGTGTGCAAAATCCTGGGGTTCAATCCCCAGTTACTTCGGGCCACCTTAAGTAAAAAAGCACGAAAAGATCTAGATTTCTGAGATGTAAATAACCAAAGGCACCCAAAGTCTTCTACATCCTGATTTATAGAACTTGCTCATAACTGACATTCTAAGATAAATGGGACATTGCAGATGAGATTTAACTAGGTTCTTGAGATGGGGAAATTACAATAATAATAATAATAATAATCAGATGGGCTTGGTGTAATCACAGGACCCTTATGAGAGGGAGTTAATCATTGTCACAATCGGGAACGTTAGAGGCAGAGTGATGTGGCCACAAGCCAAAGATTTTAAGCAGACTCTAGAAGGTAGAGCAGAAAAAAGGACAGATTCTCCTTGGAAGCTTCCAGAAGGAGCACAGCTCCATCAACATCTTGATATTATTTTTAGCCCAGTTAAAATTAATTTTGATTTGGACTTATAGAAATGAGATGATAAAATGGACTGTGAAGCTCTAATTTCTTACAGTAGAAATAGGAAACAAATACAGATAGCCTTATGCTTGAGAGTAGAGGGCTCAGAGCTTGACAAGAAGTGGACACTACCTCTCCCCCAAGACAGATGGGCTCACTAAGAACTCCCAGAAGTGAGGGTCAGGTCAACAACAGCACTGGCTTCCATCAGACTCCCTGGTTGAGCACTGGGGCACCACCATTTACTAGCTGTGAAATCTTGAGTCCACCTTTGTTCTCCCGTTTATGAAAGTGGGGGTGATAATAGAACTTGCCTCATAAACAGGTTATGAGGATTAGCTGACACAACCCATACAAAGTGTTTACTCAGTCCCTGGCTCCTAGGAAGGCTTCTCCAAACATGAACCAGGATTGAATAAACTCTCAGCAATGCAGAGGCTTTGCCGTGTTTGCGGCTGCTCAGTTTTATTAGCTTGTTCAAAAGGCCACCCTTTCTTTGGGAAACTGCATGAATTACACATTCTTCACCCATATAAATCTATAAGAAACACTTTCCTTGTTCTGGCGGTGGTAGTAACATTGTGTCTAAATGCAGAATCCTTGCAAAGGTGGGGTGTTTGTTTTGTTTTTTAATATAAAAACAAGATAAAAACATTTATGTGAGGAATGGGTATGTTTGTTGCAAGGGCACAGGCTTGTGACTACCTGCTGGCTCTGATCTCAGAGCATCTGGGCTTTGATTATTCAACTGTCCCATGCCGTAAGAGGACGCTTTCCTTACAAACAATTGTCTCGAGTTAAGGAAGACCACTGTACACTGTGGGCCATGCCACCATGCACACTGTGTTGGGGTGGCCCTGGAGTTGAATCAGATCCTCTGTGACTGAAAGTTGCTTTATGACTTGGCTCTCACTCAGTGGAAGCTCACTAGAGTCCCATTGTTCTGTTTTGCCCTTCAGTTCATTCTCATAATGAAGTCCTCTTGCACTATATCGGGACTGTACCTCTTCATAGAGGACTTGGTATATGCTGTCACCTGCGTCACATTACATTTCCATCTTTGGGTGGCATTTAAGTTGGTTGGGGGTGATATCCTGGGCTGATACGAACTTGTGTGCCCATGGGGCAGACAGCAGTCAAGAACACGGAGTGCTTTGCAGGTGATGGGCAGCCGAGGTATGAGGTGGGTGCCAGATGGAGTGAGGGAAGGATGTGAAAGTTGCGCTCCAGCGAGGCAAGTGCATGAGGAATGTGAGTGCCCCCCTTGCCAGTGTGTATCTGATCTGACCTTTTCCCAAGGTATGCCAAGATGCCGTGTCAAAACAGCTACCCTAGGAGGGATAGCGAAGGGCACAAAGTTGTGAGGAAAACACTAGAGGAAAGAAACAGAAACTTCCTGTACTTAGAAATTCTTGGAGCCTATTTTGAATTTCATAGAAGCAGACACCACAGACTAGTTGAAATGACATCCAGTTATATGGAGAGGGGTGCGGTGAGGAAGACGAGCAGGGGGGAAGCCGGGTGAAGCCTGAGAGAGAGTGTAGGATTTTACGTTGTAGTTCAAGGTTTTTATAGAACGTAGGAATAAAGTCAGAGAAGTGCTTTTATAGGATGAGAGTGGGTTTCAAATTACTTTGGACTTTTAAAATTTAGGATGCTCAAAGGAGGGTTGATGGTGATGGTGACCATGGATTGTCAGAGCATATGGATGTCAGGCGATGAACAGAACGTACAGGGATTATTTAGGGCTCCAGGCAAGCAGAAGGCAGAGTGATTGTTTCATGCTTAGGAGCTGACCCTGGTATTCTGACTGTGGCGGAGGCTGTGATCACATAGAAGCTGCATCTTTCCCTCTAGAATCACAGCATGTGCCATGACAATGAATAAGTATGTGGAAGAGAACGTGTCTCAGAAGTCCTACACGACCATCAAGTACTTCATGAAGATGCTGAGCAGCGTGAGCGAGACCTTGATCTTCATCTTCATGGGCGTGTCCACCGTTGGGAAGAACCACGAGTGGAACTGGGCATTCGTCTGCTTCACCCTGGCCTTCTGTCTGATCTGGCGAGCACTGGGTAGGGGACAGTCATTTGTTCAGTCAGTGACAATGACCCAATGGGACTTCTTTCTGCTGCAGCTGCCTGTTTGTCTGCTCTTCTTCTTCTTCCTCCTCCTCCTCTTCTTCTTCTTTTCTTCTTCTTCTTCTTCTTCTTCTTCTTCTTCTTCTTCTTCTTCTTCTTCTTCTTCTTCTTCCTCTTCTTCTTCTCCTTCTCCTTCTTCTTTTCTTCTTCTTCTTTTCCCCTTCTTCTTCTCCTCCTCTTCTTCTTCTTCCTCTTCCTCCTCCTCCTCTTCCTCTTTCTCTTCCCCCTCCTCTTCTTCTTCTTCTCCTCCTTCTCCTTCTTCTTCCCCTGTTCTCCTCTTTTCCCTTTCCTGTTCTTTTTCCACTGACTTCTCCTTTTCTTCCTAACCTTGTTCTTTTCCCCATCTGATTTTTCTCTCTCCCTATTTTCTTTGTGTTTCTATATTCTTTCTAAGCTTTTATTGTAGATAAAATTAGTCTCTCTTTACATCTCTAATTCTGATGGGTACAAGCATGGGTACAAGCATGAAACGATAGGACCAAGGACCCAAGAGTCCCCAGGATTCGCAGGATGGGGTGGGAGGTGGGGTACACACTTTGCACAGTCTCCGAGACTCAGGGGTTCAGAAGCCCAGGTCTGTCCCTATCTGTCCCTGTCTGCCCATATTCACACAGTCTGCTCCCTCTGGTTCTCTTTTTGTCCACAGGTGTCTTTGTCCTGACTCAAGTGATTAACTGGTTCCGGACCATTCCCCTGACCTTCAAGGACCAGTTCATCATTGCCTACGGAGGGCTCCGAGGTGCCATCTGTTTCGCCCTGGTCTTCCTCCTCCCTGCTAATGTGTTTCCCCGAAAGAAGCTGTTCATCACGGCCGCCATTGTCGTTATATTCTTCACTGTCTTCATCCTGGTGAGTGCAGCTATTTCTTCTAGAAAAGTCTCCCCCTTCCTCAGGAGGAAATAAGTACTTTCTGGTCACCCAAGTGAATGCTGGTGGTTTGAGGCAAAGTGGCATAGGTGTGTTGAAGCTTTGGGAGTCACCCGAACAAGGAACATGATATTTCCTGTCTGGGTTCATGTGTTGGATGGTACAGGACATTACAAGAGTCCAGTTTGGTCACTTGGCCCCCACAGAGGAAACAGGTATTTAAGGAAACTCAGCTCGGGGATTTGTGTTTACTCCTGGAAACTGACAAAGTGCATGCCCTAGCCCTAATCCTTGTCATTTGCCTTGCTCTCCGACCTGGTAAATGTACTTGCTAAGTGCTGGTTGTGAGCCATGACCTTCCAGCAGCTATTTGACAAGAGTTGGCTGCTGACAGGGCTTTGCCTGGAACAGGGAATAGTGAGCCCAGCAGATTGTGGGGAAGCAGTAAGCATGGTTCATCCGTCTTTATAACTTATAATTATATGCCAGCTCTCAGGAGATTATATTCTGTGCATATTCATTTAACAAATATGAGTTTGTTCTGTGACATGCACTGCTGTTAAGAATTTAGAATTCTCACCAGAGCAAAATATAAGAATATACCCCTGTCTCTGCAGAACTTCCGTTCTTGTCAGGGCTTAGGGGAGGGTGGTATAAGCTGGGAGAGAAACTTGATAAAATATGGAATATCCTTAAAGGGGGAAGATACTATACAATAAATAAGACAGAGATCAGGAATGAAGAGGGTGACATAGGCAGAGGGTAGTTTACAACTCTAAATTGATGGTCACAGAAGGGAAAAGTGGGGAATATGACATTTGAGCAAAGGCCAGTAAGAGGCGGAGGTCTTAGCCAAGGTGGAGGACATTCCAGGCACAAGTGCTGAGGGAGATCTTGTTTCCTGGATGTGGAATGTTCTTGGCCAGAGTATAGGGTGGGCTAGAGTAACAGAGGCTATGTTGGAGGCTTGTATTACGTAGGGCTGTGAAGAGCCATATAAGGAGCTTCACTTCTCCAAAGGAAGGAACACAAAGCAGAGGCCAAGGCAAGTTGAATACAGGCCCTGATGGTGGCCGGAAGAGAGGAAAGATCCTTTTGTACATTCTGACCATGGAGCCCACAGGATCTCTCCAGATGTGATGAATGTGGGGAAAGAGGAGGCTTCACTGACTCCCAGGGCTGACTGAGGGGAAGGATGGACTTGCCTTCAAGTAAGGAGAGATCTGTGAGACCAGAACTAGAGATTGGCAGTTCAATTACAGGCTTGTTGGGCTTGAGATGTCTGTGAGACTTACAAGTGCAGACACTGGCTGGGCAGGTATGAAGAGTTCAAGTTCAGTAAAGAGGCCGGTCCTCAGCTGATGGTATCTGAATCCACAGAATGGGATGGGATGTCGAGAGCGTGAATATGGACATTAAAGAAACAGAAAGGTACCAAGAGTGAGCCCTGAGGCAACCTGACCTTAAGTCTTGGGCAGGGAAGAAGACAGTCATGGAGACTAACATGTGATTTTCATTGTGTGTAACCATCTTCAAGGGCTTCCTAAATACCTTACCCACAGTGTCATCTCGAGTATTTGTTCCTTTAACTGTCAGAACTGTTCTCTGCAACATAACTTCAGGAGCTCATTGTTCCTGGTTTTTGGGTAGGGAAAGTAAGGCCTAGAAATTGAAGTTAAACAGTTTTGTGAAATTTATCAGTACCAGATGGGTCTTTACCATGAGCTGAGACTCTGCAAGAAAGCCAGGTGTGAAATAACACTCAGCATTGAATCCCATGTAGATTCTTCTAGTCAGTTCTCCACAAGACAGCTTTGCTTGTGCTAGGGCCAATGTGAAGACAGTGGGCTTTGTGGAATCCTGGCCATGGATGCTCAGGATGCTCATGGATCCTGTCAGTTTGAGAGATGGCACTTTCCCTTCCAACCTCTGTCATCCACACCTCCATAATGCTGCTTCCCTTCACAACTCAGGGTGGTGAGCATGTCAGGTGCCAGGTTAGAGATTTCCTATGTGTGTCATCTCATTTCATTCCCCAAACAAACCTCTGAGACAAAGACCGGCATCACCTCCCAGGAGCAAACTCATCCTCAAAGAAGCAAACGACCCCAGGGTGAAGTGCTGAGCCTGGGGCTGGAAGAAGCCATTCGCTATTTAGCACCCCTGGTTCACGGAAAGAAAGCAGTGTTTGCTAGGTTATGGATATATGTGAGTGATGGTGAGCCTATGTGCAGAGAAAGACAGTCTTAGGAGATTCCACTGCTGTGTTAGCATCACGGTGCACCTGCACAAACCCACTTACACACCCAAGCTTTGATATAGCCTATTTTAACGTGAAGTTTCTTTGAAGCATTGTTTTGTGATGGTAAGGCACCAGTACACACACTGGCTTAGACCTATGCAGAATCAAGACCGTCGGTATCCCTGTGTCTATTCCTTTCTATTTGTCTCACTGAGAGATCTTCAGGGACAAGAGCCTCCATGGAGCTGTCACCCTCATTGATAACAATGCTTTCTGGAGTCCTTTGGAGCACCTGCCTGAGGTTGAGTACAGGGATCTACTTTTATGGGTACAAGGAGTTTGTTCTCAAGTAACGGTGAAAGTATGGTACAGAATACAAGTGGATGAACAGTGTAGAGTAGTCATTGTTGCTGTCAAGTGTGAAGTGCGGTACATAGCTATACAGGGCACACATTTAGACAGCCGGCAATCCAGTAGCTCCATTTGCCCCGGTCTCACCACACACAGGTGAGTGAGGCTTTCTGTTCTGGAGTTACAAGGGCTATGGTATCACTGCTAGAGCGTCTCGCCTTCCTGTTGTACACAAGGCCTATTGTTGGTCACATGACACACGTGTGAGACTTTCATTTCAGTTACCGCTGTACTGCAGCACTAAGACTCCTATTGACTTGAATCCCCTCCTTGTTTTTAGAAGATGCCACATATCCTCTGTGTACTGAGGGGAGGAGCATTCCCCTGACTTCACCTTTTCTCTCCAGTGTTTATGGGACATTTGCAACAGGCCATTCAAGTTTCTCTGTAGTTGGTTTTATTTTACTCTTTGGGAGCCCACCCCACCCAGCCCCCAAATAAATACATGGAGACTTTTCCTTACGTATGAATGCCTGGCCTTAGCTTTGCTTGTTTCTAGCCAGCTTTTTTCTAACTTAAGTTATCCCATTTCCCTTTAATTACATTTTGTTTCTGGGCTTTTTACCTTTCTTTATTCTGTATATCTCTTCTTTCTTACTCTGAGGCTGGCTGTGTGGCTGTGGGGCTGACCTCTGGTGTCCTCCTCTCCTCCTGTTCTTACTTCTTCCTCTTCACTCTCTTCCCAGATTTCTCTTCCTATTTATTCTCTCTGCCTGGCAGCCCTGCCTATTCCTCTCTCCTGTTGAGCTATTGGCCGTTCAGCTCTTTATTAGACCAAGCGTGTGTTTTAGACAGGCAAAGTAATATAGCTTTACAGCGTTAAACAAATGCAACATAAAAGAATGCAACACATCTTTGTATCATTAAATAAACATTCCACAGCATAAAAAAAATGTAACATGTCTTAAACTAATATTCCACAACATTGGGATAAAATGTGACACAAAGTAATTTTATCTCTTGGATTTTCACCTCCCACAGTTGCCTAGGGTAGAATATACGTGGATACAGACCAGAAGGGGCCAGCCATTTTTCTCTTCTTTCAAGACCCACTGAATACCTTGCCATCACCTAAGGCCCTCCTAGCTGCACAGTGTGTTAGTACAAAGGGGCTGCTCCTTCCAGAACAGATGCTGTCATCCCACAGTACCAGGCACAAAAATAGAATTGTATAACCTTAGTGGGATGAGGAGCTAGGTCACTGGGAGAGGACCACAGTCCCCAGCACAAGTACTCAAGTGCCTAGAATACAAAGCCAGTCCTCTGCCTCAGACACCACAGGCTTGGTGCAATTATAGAATACAACTGGTGTGACTTCATAGAAATATGCTAATTAAAGATAGGACACATCATATAATTTTAATAGTTTTTACTCATTAGTCTTATCAAACATAAAAATACAAATCTAGCCAGGCAGTGGTGGCACACACCTTTAATCTCAGCACTCGGGAGGCAGAGGCAGATGGATTTCTGTGAGTTTGAGGCCAGCCTGGGCTACAGAGTGAGTTCCAGGAAAGGCACAAAGTTACACAGAAAAACCCGGTCTCGAAAAACCAAAAAAAAAAAAATCTGTAGTCAGAACATTCCGTATAAAAAAAAAAGTATTAAAAATAAATGCCATCAGTCATGGAATGTATGTATAGATGATTTCTGTTAACACATTAATACCGAGTTATCAATAATTTTGGCCTATTTGAAGTTGAGACTAAATCAAGAAATAAATGTAAATTATCAATTACCTACATTATATGCCTTTGCATGCACTTTGTTTTGTTTTGTTTTTTGAGACAAGGTCTCACTGTGTAGTATCGGCTGGCCTAGAACTCAGTTTGTAGACAAGGTAAACCTCATATTCACAGAGCTCTGTCTGCCTCTGCCTCCTAAGTGGTGGGATCAAAGACATGTACAATGTGTATGAATATTTGATATTTAATATTATGGACAACTTGTTCTTTTGATTTGTAACAAATCAGAAGTGGGAATCTAAATTTATCTCTTTGCTGACTTGTAGCAACAGTCCCAGGCAACAAGCTATGCTGAACAGCACCACTCTAGACTTTCATATCCTATGCCTTAGGCTATTATCAATGACACTACAGTAAACTTGTAGAACTTAAGACACCTTGGATAGACAATATTGGCCAAAAAAAATCTACAGTTAGCAAAGTCTTTTGTGGACGTGACGATGAATCTAAGGTATGAAAGACGGTTGGTGAATCCAAGGTATGAAGGATGTGAAACCAGCTAGCGTCTGGGCAAATAACATTCAAGGTAGAAGAAAGAGGTGGCACAAAATCCTGAAACAGAAAATGCTCAGAACAGGAATGATGATCCAGATGACCACACTGCAGCAGGTAGATGAAAGCACACATTGCTGAGTTCAGAAAGCAGAGGTAGAGTGTGCTTTTAACTGAAGGCTATTGAGAAGCGCTTGTAGCAGGAGAATGGCATGCCTTGAACAGGTATCACTGGCTCTTGGATGGGAGACAAAAATAGAAGCTGGGAGACTGCTGTGGGTGCTTGTGCATGTAGGTAAAGGTGTGTAAAGGTCCTAATGGAGAAGAAGGGACTCAGGCAACCGACAGACAGTAGGAACCATGCACTGGCTGCTTTGAGTATGGTGAACATGTCAAGCTGACTAACCCTCTGTTGAAGATGCATTTTAGGGTTCAGTTTTGAGACCATGCTAGTGCACCCAGGCCAGTCTTTCCCATTATAAACTAAAGGATCACTTGGTCAAGTTCGTTCTGATGGTCATAGGGAAGGAGTGGCCATAGTTCCCCCGTTTCTGGCCATGTTCCTTCCCTGTTCCAGTGTGGGCATACCACTTGACTATGACCCCTTCCCTTCCCTCTCATACTACCCTCATCAGTGTTTCTCCAGACACTACAATCACATACATGCCCATGCATGCACACACCGATTTATACTGCCAACCTTCAAAAAGAAAGAATTTTTTTTTCCTTTCAAATCAGAATCTATTAGTGAAATAAACCTAGAGAGAAATACTTTGGGTTTTTGAGATAAGATTTCCTCTATGTAACATCCCTGGCTGTCCTGGAACTCACTTTGTAGCCCAGGCTGCCCTCAAACTCATAGAGATCTGCCTGCCTCTGTCTCCTGAGTGCTGGATTTAAAGACATGTGCCATCACAGAGTACCTAGTTACAAATCCATGCATAAAATTGTGCCTTTAAAATAGAACACCTATTCTTCTCCAAATGACAGCTTTTATGTTGCTGGACCCATTATTCAAGTTTAAGAATTATTTATTTGTGCATGAGTACTTTGTGTGTGGATGTTTGTGCACCACATACATGCATGCCTGGTACTCTCACAGACCAGGAGAGGGCATCAAATCCCCTGGAACTTGAGTTACAAACAGTTATGAGATGCCGTGTGAGTGCTGGGAATGAAACCTGGGTCTTCTGTAAGAGCTACTGGTGCTCTTAACCACTGGGCCATTTCTACCCCCCCTCAATTATTAAATATTAAGATCTATTTCCCTTTCCTTACTTTATAATTTCTTGAAGGATAAATTCTTTCAGTCTGATATATCAAGTTAAGACTGACTTCAAAAATAGGTTACATGTGACATGACTTATTATTTATCATAATTTGTCATGATAATTTAAACATTGCTCAAATCATGTTGCTAATTTGAGTAGCACATTATCATGCCACTGAATGTAGCATTACTTATGGAATAGCAAATGAGTAAACAATCTTGATTTCTAGACATCTGAGTTCATTTTCATTTCAATAAAACCAGTAATGTTATTTATGTACAATATGACCCCGTTGCTCATGGTTTAAAATTATATTACAAACTGTGGGGTGCAGAGCACAAAATGAGACTTGAATAGGGCCAACCTGATCTGGTCTTTTGACCTTGTTCCATGTAAGTTCTATCAGCCTCAGTTTACCTAGCTGTGGGGTATACATTGTGAGATCGCCCTCTCAGGTTTTGTAGGGGAATATGTATATACGGTATAATACCTGACATTGAGTTTTGACCTCATGATTTCATGTAAAATATTAGGCTAAACAATAATAGAAGAGAAAAGTTGACATCTTTCCATATACTTCAATTTGAGCAGAAAGATAGGGTACCATAATCATTATTTAGTTATCCTTTCAGTCATGCTGAAGATCCCAAGAATTCTATAAACCCGTTCAATAGCTATCTGGAAGTGAATGAAGTAGATGTAAAAACAGCAACCCATCAGCTCTCTGTCGCCATTGCCCGTTGATGATGTAATGCACATCCTTGTGCAGACTGTGAAGCAAGCAGGTGGGTAGTGACACCAGTCTGCTGGTTCAGAGACAGGAGACTTTATTATTCACGGTAGAAGCAGTAGCTAGAACATTGTGTGGCTTTGTGTCAATTTTCCCTAGCCCTTGGTTCCATAGAGGTGATACAAAGGGCCCATGAAGGACATATGCATGTGTAATAGTCTGCTTTATAGGAGAGCAACAGAGATTAGGAATTTATCACTGTCTGTGGAGGGTGATGTTATTTTATTTCTCAAGATTGTTCATTGCTGGCACCCTCAGGAATGCCCCTGGTAAAAGACTCTTTGTACAAGCAAGAACATGCAGATGCTCAGGATCCATGGTGCCCTGAGTAATAAATATTTCCTGACTATGTCTGCCAAACTGAATTGATGGTGCCCCCTATTTTATAGACATTGTGGGGACTCTGGAATGTGCTTCATTTTGTTAATAAATCACTAGGTTTAATTAATATGACAATACCAACTGGGAAGAATTCCATAGAAATCAGGATATTTAATATAGTCCTTAATAAAATGAGTAAAATGATCCATTATTTTTAAAGGGAAAATTATATGGTGAACAATTTAGGATGTGTGTTGCCCAGTGCTGTTGACTGAGCAATCAGGGTTAATTTAGTGATGAACAATTCGGGGGATTATTAAGTCTGTGGGGTGGAAAATAATTTCTCTATAGCTATCCAGAAGTCTATGATCTG